>NC_064626.1:1186060351-1187550976 GCF_023864275.1 Schistocerca cancellata
CTCGTAAGCAACTTGGAGCTGGTAAGCTGACTGTGCGTAATTCCTCGCGCTTGTCGACTCTTGCAGTCTTGGGAATTGTGTGGATGAGGTATTCCCGAAAGTCAGCTGATAGGTCCCCAGACTCACACAGTCTACACACCTACGTGATCATTTAGTTGACACTTCCCTCAATGATTTTAGAAATTCTGATAGAACGTAGCATATCCCGTCTGCCTTACTCGATCCTAACTCTTCCAAAGATCTATTAAATTCTGATTTTACTCCTATCTCTTGTATAACGACTAGTGTTTCTTCTTCTGTCACGTCATCAAGAAAATTTTCCCCCTCATAGAGGCCTTCAATGCACTCTTTCTACCTATCCTCCCTCTCCTCAGCTTTTAACAGTAGAATCTCCAATGCACACTTAATGTTATCACCCTTGCTTTTAATTTTCTTCTCTTTCTCCCACCTTAGTACCTTCTTTATTATTGTGATATCTGTGATCGCCCTTTTTGGAGATGTCCAATCCTCTTGAACTGAACTACGTACTGAGATGTTCCATATCGCAGTACCTATGCCTCAGACAACTTTAAGCGTATCTCTTCATTCCTCAGTACTTGCATGTAATATACCATTGTGGAATTATTCTTCCTGGTGAGTCTCTTTAACTTCAGCGTAGCTTACTCTTTATCATGACTGTGATCTGAGTCTATATCTGCTTATTGGTACGCCTTTACAATCGAGTAACTCATTCTATTCGTTAAAATTATGTAACGAGTACCGCAGTTGAGTGATCCATTTAATCAGATGAAAATTATTCTCGTTCATATTCGCCAAATATTTTTCATTTACCCGTAACCATCCCTCTCATCAGTGTTTGAAATGACTGCGAGGATTTTATGTAGCTCTGTGACTTCGTTAGATTTCAGCTTAAACTGGACACCCAATGTAGTTACTCTACCCTGAGTTAAAACGGTATATTGGATATCCGAACAGTCTGCTCTGCAGGGCATGTTCCCTACATAACTCAAAGAGTAAACCGCGTGTCGTAGCAAAGGAAGTCTTGCAAGGAACCACACAAAACATCGAATGTAGTGAATTCTGTAGTACGTAAATACCATCATTTGGAAACATTATGCATGCAAATATCACCAGCCCTCTTTGCTTCATTAGATCATGAAAATTCCTATACAACCCACTCATCAGAATCCAATATGCGTAAAATATGTACCGTAACAGGAATAAGAGCTCTTCTCTTGTCATCACATTTGTTGCTTTCATTGAATAGCAGTCAAACTGTCACATTTCAGCTTAATCTTCACCTATGAAACCATTATGAAACGGGTCAACACTGAAGTCCGCTATCCACAGATTCAACTTACGCTCTCACAGAAGTCATTAGCTGAAGAAATGAAGATATTTTTGGCCAAATTTCATTCTCATTATTGAAAGACTCTGAAGCTTCAGTTATAAAACCCAAATGGAACGGAAATATAGGTTTATAGTGGAAATTGTGAAATGAATTCCAATTTTAAAACATCATACTCATAAATGTAATAAGATATTCATAAGAGCGAATTTGTTAATACTGTAAAGGAAGAAAACTAATAGTTTGCGTTAGAGGCCTGCAGTGACTCTTTGTCGGTTGCCGAATTATCAAATTCAGAGACGTGAACGGCGAGTTCTGTGTACACTTAGGGAGCCTGTATAGCTGTCTTCAGTGCCACGGTTGATTACAGTCATTATATTACACGGCAATACCAAGAAAACCGAACTGTCTTTCTTGTGTGGTGTTTACCTAAATGCCGCTGGCGTACGTCACCTCTAAAAACGTGAGGTCTATGCGTCACTTATTCGATACCCTGAGGGCGTATCCATACCTGTATGAGTTGCGGAATTCCTAGTGGTTACTGTCGCTCATGGAATCGTTGCCTCGTTATAGTAATACCGAGTAGTTGGTGAAGGAGCTGGCTAGTACAGGCAGACGTTATTCTGATTTTACTCATTTGTTCTACTTTATTTAGTTTGTTCCCAAATGAACGGATAAAGGGAGAGAGCGCAAGTATTTTATTCTGTATTTGTTCTTGTTTTGTGCCCCTTTATGTGTCACTAGGTTGTATCTAAAGTTGAGTTATTGTTTAAATAACCTTTAATTCATTCTGTGGTTACTGAACCCAGTTCGTTCAATTACTAGCACTGTACTATGTGCTACTGCGTTGTCATTATTGTTTACTATTATACTCCTGCAATTTGTGTATGTTAAGTATTAAGGCCAGTAATAAACATTTATCGTAAAATAAGCCCACGGCTGTGCAACCCCCAGGTCATACCCAATTCCACCGACAAGCTATCCTGTATGTGTGCTTCATGATGTTGCGATGTATTACGAGGGCTATTCGGAAAATAAGGAATGATCGGTCGTGAAATGGAGACACAGATATGTTGGACAGTGTTTCTAGTATGCCCGTAGATAGCGTCACGTAGCTGTTGTCGGTTTTGAGCATACAGTGAGCTCGTAAAGATGCCTAGTTCTGGTGCCTGCCGAGAGGTTTCGCCAGATTTCATATAACGCCACATAAGGTAACTAACATGCAGTTCCTTCTTCATGACAGTCCTCGGATGCCACTGCAAGGGAAATGACGATGCTCGTACCGAATTTTCGATGGAAGCCGTTTAGTCACACGCCATACGGGCCAGTCATAACCGCTGGTTATGAAGACAACATTTTGGCTCACATAACAAGCTGTAGTACAGCGTGGAAAACGGTCTGAAAGCACGAAGGCTGCTTGAGTGGCGAGGGTATCGTTAGGTTCGCACAACGCTACGTGCATACGTCTAAGTCGGAGCGGAGCCTATGTACAGAAGCTGCCGCAAAGCGACATAACCGTTGCAGACAAAACAGTTTTGATTTTCGCAGTGGTTTCCATTTCGCAGCCGATCGTTCCTTATTTTCCGAACAGCCCTCGTATAAGAGAAAGTCAAATGAAAGCGAAACAGTAAAAGTTAAGTAAACTGTTTATTATTTCAAAAGTAATCGCCGTAACAGTTAATACATTTAAGCCACTCTACGTAACCATGGTTGTATCCAGGTATGGCCATTATGTTGCCAAAGTTGTTTCGAATATGCTCCAGATGTTTCACTTTGAGCTCTTACACATCCTCTGCACAGTACTACACAGAACTGATCTCTCTTTTTTTCTTTACTGTCGATTTCCACATTTTTGGAGCCCTGAATAAAGACATTTGGGGACTTGGATTTGCTTCGGTCGAATAGGTCCACACCTGGTTGGAATGATTTTTCCGTAGGCAATGCAACCATTTTTTCCACAGATGGCACTGACCGTCTTGTCTCACAGAGGAATAAATGTACTTACAGATATGGCGATTCCTTTTGAAATAATAAAAAGTTTACTTACTTTTATTTCCATTTGTCTCTTTTTCATCTGACTGCCACTTATATAACAAACACAGACTTTATTCATGTTCAATCAATACCATATCAAACGTTATGCGGAGAGTTCAACCTACGATGTACAATAGCTTTTCAGCTCAGTTTGCATAATGCTACGAAGAGAAGCAAAGGTATCATTACCGCCAAAGTATATTTAAGAAACGTAGTGCTCAACTACGAAACGTTTTATTGGGGATTGTAGTACGTCGCTTCCCTCTCACCCGTTAACCGGCTTGCTTCGTAACTTACACAAGACCTTACGACTTAAGTTATTGACATATTACGTACCCACAAAGTATTGTCTCCGGTCAAAGGCCCTCAAACCCATCGTATGACCGTGGGATCCACAACATGAATCTTTGACTTCTTTCATTTGGATTACGAACCGTAGTCGCGTCGTTTTCTTACTCACTGATAAGCAATTGACACTAGTGGTAGTGGATTTACCTGTAATCAAGACATTCTGATGCCTGTGCACCGTGTTTATCCTGTGAGCCTTAAGCACATATTAGTTCATGGACAGAGGTTGTCAACAGAAGACCAGAGGGGTAGCTCAGTGGTTAGCCCACTGGACTAGTATTAGGGAGGACGACGGTTCAAACCCGTATTCGGCAATACTGCTTCAGGTTTCCCGTGATTTCACTAAATCGCCTAAGGCAAACGCCGAAACGGTTTCTTCAAAAGGGCACCGCCTCTTTCCTTCTCCGGTCTTCGCTAAACCGAGCTTGTGCTCCGTCTCTAATGACCTCGTTGTCGACGGCACGTTAAACACTAATCTCTTCTTCTTCCTCTCCTCTCCTCAACAGAGGAACACGTCACGCACTGGAGATCTATCGCAGTCGTAGCTGGAGAGGCTGTCCTGCGAATCGGCCTCGTGTCGGCGGAGGGGTGGCTGGGGGTGAGTGGGGGAGGAGGACTGTTGACAAACGGCAGACGTGGGCGTCGATTGCCGGCCGTTGGACGCGCCGCGCGTTGAATGTAACGCGGCCACTTATTGGTTTACGATGGCGCTCTGTAAAGCGCGAGCAACAGCTGCTTGCCAGAGTGAGGCTACTGTGCACGCCTGGGGGTGTGGATCGCTGCACGAACTCGTGGGCGTTGTCCGGGGAACTCTGAGCTACTGTAGACTCCACGAGTGAGGTAGTCTCCTTTCCATTCCTTCCAGTAGACGCAGGTAGTGATCACTCATAAAGCGCAAAAAATACGTTATTCTTTACTTTTAATTGACAGTGTTAAACAGAACGATTATAAACTTCATCGTCTTGTTTAAGTGTGTAATTGTGTGACTGTTTTCGATTTACTCACTTTCTATTCGATATCTAAGAATTTGGTTAAATTTATTTGCGAAATTCCAGAATCCTGGAGTAACTTGGGTCAGCAACTTCTGTTAATCAAGCGATCGAAAAACCAATCAGAATTGCAAATATTTTATTTTTCATGCGGTGGCTAGTTTTGGGCCGACACCCATTTTAAAACCAACATAACAAATTTGGAAATGGCATTTCAGAAGATGTCGAAAAATGTGTAATTTACGTGACAGTGCATATGGGTAACTGCAGTTGTCTAGAATGAGATTTTCACTGTGTAGCAGAGTGTGCGCTGATTCGAAACTTCCTGACAGATTGAAACTGTGTGCCGGTCGAGACTCGAACTCGGGACCTTTGCCTTTCGCGGGCAAGTGCTCTACCAACTGAGCTACTCGAGCACGACTCACGGCTTGTCCCCGCAACTTTACCTCTGTCAGTACCTCGTCTCCTACCTTAACACATAAGTTATTGACATATTCCGTACTCAAAAAGTATTGTTTCCGGTCAAAGGCACTTAAACCCATCGTATGATCGTGGGATCCGCAACGTGAAATGTTGGCTTCTGG
The DNA here is from genome assembly GCF_023864275.1 of Schistocerca cancellata. Taxonomy (NCBI): domain Eukaryota; kingdom Metazoa; phylum Arthropoda; class Insecta; order Orthoptera; family Acrididae; genus Schistocerca; species Schistocerca cancellata. Next base: position 1,186,065,655 of record NC_064626.1, read on the forward strand.
AATTTGGATTACGAACCATAATAGCATTCTTTTCCCACTCGCTGCTATTCAAATGACACTAGTGTTGGTGTAGGTAGGAGACGAAGTACTGGCAGAAGTAAAGCTGTGAGGACGGGCAGTGAGTCATGCAGTTGTCCGTATGTACAGTAATGTACAATACACATACTTAGACATCTTAGGAGAAGCCATTTTCTACTTTGTTATGTTTATCTGAAAATGGGTCTCTGCCCGAAAGTAGTCATCGAATGAAAAATAATACAAAAAATATGTGCAATTTGGACTGGTTTTTCGCTCTCTAAGTTAATTTGGTTGGTGCAAATTTCGTAGCGGTTTTCCATACGTTTAAGTGGTAAGTCCATAAGTTTAAGTGGTAAGTCAGGCAGATACACATTATAGGGAATTTTTTCTTAAATAATATATTCTTATTCACTATTTACAACCGTCTGCCAATGATGGAGTAACTTTTCGAGTCTGTGACTGTACACATCACGTGATTAGAAAGCAGGAAAGGTGAAAGCTAAGGGTACAACATCAGGTGAACAACGTTGTGGTTGCGGAATGACTTTCCAGCCTAACGAATGTACAATAATTTTTATCACTGTGGAAGAATACGGTCGGCCTTTATCTTTGAGTAGGATTACTTCACGCAGTCTTTCTGGTTGTTGTTCTTGCTTTTCGTCTGCATGACAACTCAGTTGTTGACAATAAATATGAGAACTGAATGTTACACGTCGGAAAACATTTCACAGTAGCCCACATCGTCACTATTGTCAAGATGCAAAACATTATCTTTTTTGGATGCGCACACTTCTTTGTATGGTGACTTGCCGTTGTGTTTGAGCTTAAACATTCTATTATTTCTCTTATATTAGCGCAAATGCATCATTACGCGTCACAGTAACGATGCAGGTTAAGATGTGGCCTGTGACGTTCACGAGCCAATTGCTGACTAACAAGCAGAGGTGAACATGTGGCTACCCGCTGATTTCTGTGATTTTGTCTTAGAGCACGCGGTGTCCATACATCCGGTTCTTGAACCTTTATCATTGCATGAAAATGTCACACGATGGTGGAATGATCGCACTTAATCACATTTGTTAGTCACCTAGTACACTATGTGGATCGTTGTGGACTAATGCTTTTAAACAATCTTTATCAAACCCCGAAGGTCTCCCTGAAAATGGAGGATCACTGACTGCAAAACGAGCCCCCCTAAAACGAGAAAACCATTTTCTTGCTGTGTTTCGTCCAATGGCGTTATCCTCATACACGTCGCAAATGTTTCTAACTGCCGTCACTTCTTTTGAATTCAAACAGAAGAATTTGTCGCAAATGTCCTGATTTGTCCAATTTGCATTCCATTTTTCTGGCGTCCCCAGCACCACTCACTATGTCCAAGTGAGAAAATGACGTTATATAAAATCGAATAGCGATAGTCAACTACAAATGAAAAATGACAAACCGATAAATAAACCCACAGTAACCGGAATAACATCTTTCAACACAAAAACGCAGAATCGAAGATGAGCAGATCGACCGAGAAGTGAATAATTCATACTCTTGATAGTTTTCTTCTCTACAGACGAATAAAGTAAATGTCAACGAAAATCTTACCATTTCTGTAATACAGATACTTTTGCTATGCGACACCCGATCTATTTCGAAATGTACATCTTCAAACGATCGAAGGTTGACAAACATCCATCGTAATTTATTCTCACAAAGTGGTGAAAGTGAGCTATTATCATGAATCAAAAATGTCGGCACAATGTTTCAGTATGCTATACGTTTTTGAGAATGTGCCTTTTAGCGCCATGTATGGCAATTAGACATTTTGCAGTCATGAGACTAGCACTTTTCTAAAGGTTTGTGAGAATTAGCTGTAATGTCTATTGGGTTAACTCTGGATCACCTGATCGTGTTCACATATGGCGAATACAACTGTGGTGTATTAAACGTACCTGAACTACAACTATGGTGGTTTTTATCGACATGGGAAATCCATGAGAATAAACACAACTGGGAAGTACAGCCTCGAAGTAATTATTTTTTATTCAAAAAACAGTAAGTACAAAAAAATACAGTACATAAATCCAACACGTGCCGACATAGGTGCTGGGAAGATCCACAATGGAAATCTGAACGCCATTTAGAGCTGCCTGACAGAGATACTGGATACAGCCAGCAGTAGGCACGTAGGCCATGGTTTGCAATTCTGCACAATCTAGGTTAATAGTGATGTCTGGAAATCAGAAATTTTTGTTATTATACCTGGATGTGTCGTTTCCAGAGCGTAGACGACTGAGACCACATCTCCCGGTGGCCAAGAGGGAGGTTTTCAGATGGATGGTCATGGTTGGTGACCAGATGTGTCCCTTACACGGTGCCAGGAACCACACGACTCATGTCTAGGGAAGCAGCACTTGCAAGATGATGCACCTTGCCATTTGAATAATCAGGCTATAGTAACTAAACTTAAGTGTATGGTTATCCATTTTCAGGATGCAAGGTAGCACTTGTTATATTTCAACAGTAGTAATTGGTAGCAGTCATATGTTTCACTTCTTGGAGACTATTCAACAACGACGTCAGGTTGATGAGGCTACAACAATAAAAATTCTGGCAATAAATTTGCGTCGTGTATGAAATAAAATTAATACCGTCGACTTGTGTCCCATCCAGTGCCGTACCGTATTCTTTGGTACGTCCTCCTGATTAGCTCTGGGCTCCAAAATAACGCAAGTGTCTGCGAGTACTTGTGAGCTGACGTGTTAGAGATACTACTGTGTAAGCGCAGCTATTGGCTCAACTATGATGTTATTCTATTGGTCAACCAATTTTCCTGTCTTCAAATGTGTTACCTGTGTGCTGTTTTTTACAACCGTGAGACTCTACTTGTTTCGTCAAAGAATATTTGCAAATTTATAATTACGAATCTGATTCAAAATACACTGACGAGCCAAAGAACCCGGTACATCTGCCAAATATCATTTAGGTCCCCAACGAGCACGCAGAAGGACCGCAACACAACACGCTGTCCATACATCCTTAAGAGTACGAGAGGGTGAAAATCTCTTCTGAATAGCACGTTGCAAGGCATCCCAGAGATGCACAATAATGTTCATGTCTGGGGAGTTTGGTGGCCAGCGGAAACGTTGCAACTCAGAAGTGTTCCTGGAGTGGTTCAAAATGGTTCAAAGGGCTCTGAGCACTATGGGACTCAACATCTTAAGTCATAAGTCCCCTAGAGCTTAGAACTACTTAAACCTAACTAACCTAAGGACATCACACACACCCATGCCCAAGGCAGGATTCGAACCTGCGACCGTAGCAGTCCCGCGGTTCCGGACTGCAGCGCCAGAACCGCACGGTCACCGCGGCCGGCGTTCCTGCAGTGACTCTGTAACAATTCCGGACGTGTGGGGTGTCGCATTATCCTACACGAATTGACCAAGTGCGTCGGAATTCACAATAGATATGAATGGATGCAGTCTATCAGATAGGATGCTTAGGTACGTGTCACTTGCCAGAGTCGTATCTAGACGTTCAGGGGTCCTATATCACTACATTTGTGCAAGCGCCACACTATTCCAAAGCTTCCACCAGTTACAAGAATCCCCTGCTCGCATGCAGGGTACACGGATTCATGAGATTGTCTCCATACCCGTAAATGTCCATGCGCTCGATACAATTTTACACGAGACTCGTCCGACAGGGAAACATGTTTCCAGTGAGCAACAGCCCAATGGCGGTGTTGACGAGCCCAGGCGAGGTGTTAAGCTTGGTGTCGTGCAGTCATTTTGATGATGTTTCGTGGAATGGTTCACACACTGGCACTTGTTGATGGCCCAGCATTGAAATCTGCAACAATATGCGGCAGGGTTGCACATCTGTCACGTTGAAATGGTTCAAATGGCTCTGAGCACTATGAGACTTTTTTCATCTGAGGTCATCAGTCCCCTAGAACGTAGAACTTCTTAAACGTAAGTAACCTTCTTAAACGTAAGTCACACACATCCATGCCCGAGGCAGGATTCTAACCTTCGACCGTAGCGGTCGCGTGGTTCCAGGTTGAAACGCCTAGAACCGCTCGGTCACTGCGGCCGGTCTGTCACGTTATAAGATTCTCTTCAGTCGTCGTTGGTCCCGTTCCGGCAAAGATCTTTTTCCGTCAGCATCGATGACGGGGATTTGATGTTTTACCGGATTCCTGATATCCACGGTACACTCGTGAAATGTTCGTACGGTAACATCGTCACTTCATCGACGCCTCCGAGATACTGTGCCCCAACGCTCGTGCGCCGAGTGTAACACCTCGTTCAAACTCACTTAAATCTTGATAACCTGCCATTATAGCAGCAGTAACCGACAGTACAACTGCGACAGAGATTGGTTGCCTCATATAGGCGTTGCCGACCACAGGGCCGCATTCTGCCTGTTTACGTATATCTGTATTTGAACACGCATTCCTATGACAGTTTCTTTGGTGCTTCAGTGTAATTGTAAAAACCTGCAAACAAATCTCTTCTATTACGTTTCAATTAAAGATTAACACTCTTGCCATATTTTCTTTTTTCAATTTCCCATTGTCCTAGCAAGTCGAATTTTTATCCCTTCTTTTCTATTTGCAGGATTTCTACGACCTTTTTTCTCTTAACGGGTTGACCTGCTTTTTCCACATAGATCAAAACTGTTGACCTTTCGTAGTTATTTAGTCTGAAAGCACCTTCATGAAACTTATACATGGTCGAAAATGTTCTTCCGCTTAGTTTAGTGTAAGTTACTTTGCATAAGAGGAAGTTTTATGTATTTCATATATTGCCGATGTTTCTAACTTGTTTACTCTCTTACCATCATTACGCTTTCAAGACATATTCCCACCGATTTTTTGTCTAGATCGCTATTTTGATACCGTAAAGTTTAAAAATGTTCGTGATATTTTGCGAGGCTATTCCATAACACTGCATGGAGAACACTTTCATTTTTTCTTTGTTTAGTTTCTTCCTCCCTTTCTTATTAGTTTTCCGCTGGAATTTATTAACAAAATCTACTCTGTAACAGTTGTTGTTCGTTATCTTCTTAATAACCTTTCAGTTCGTCTTTTTCCTTTCATGCTCATTCGGACATTGACCGTCTCGTGCACCAATAAGAAAAGCAGCCTGCCTCTTTATGAGCTTTTGAATGGCATAAATTATTGGGAAATACAGCACCAGCTGTTCTCGGTTTCCCTTTAAACAGTAAATGCCTTTTTTTGTTCATTTCGAGAAAATGAAAACTGCTGTCAGTTTAATGCTACAAGGGGAATTCAGTATTTCTGTGGGTGTCGTTAAATATACATTATTTGTTCTATATCTTCCTCAGAACCGTCTGGGAACAGTAGTCTGTCGCTTGGGAGACGTTTATAATAAAGAGTTTTACCCCTGACGGCTTGGCCAGATTTGAAAGCTTTATTTTCCACGTAATTGAGTTGTGAGTAAGAAATGAAACTGTTGATTTACTGTTACATTTAAATACTTGACGTTACACATCAGACACTAAATAAGATTGGACACTGTGTCTAGTTCCTGCCTGAAGAAACGAGTCACGCTACAATAAACTGAATAATCCAAATCAGAGTTGTCCAAATCGCATGACTACTGGGAACTTGACTATAGCCCTGCTAGGCTCCACGGATATTTTTAGCCATGTCGATAAACTGCTTGTCAAAGGTGCAACTGAAGACCTGCTGTTAATATAGCTCTTTCTGTGGTACTGCAGTTTTAATTCTCCGGAGATGTACATAGGTAACTACATTTCTCCAGAACAGCAACCGTGTTATGTATAATCTTAGATACATTTTATCGTTAATAGCGGTGAGAAGTTTCGTAAGGCGGGAAAAGTAATAAAAGACCATCTTCCTCACGTATTTGCTGTTTCAAGACAGCGCTCTCCCCTATTCACACTACGGAGGGATGCTGCTAGCGCTTCTGAATGTCACTGACAGTGGCAGGCAGTTTTCTCTCTCAATGGTAGGCGTCATTACCTCATCTTCTAAAAAATTGTCTCATTTCTCCTTCATCTAACGCATTACTTCTTCTCTTTTGATACTGGGAAAATTTGTAGAGGGCATCGCAGAGTTCCCTGACCTCAAGAAGGTACTGCCATTTACCTTAGAACTGTGTCCGACGAGTTTTCCTTGAGAGATTATAGACCAGATAGTGGTATTTCGTTTTTACCGGACCGAAAATGGATCCTTTTCTGGGTGCCATGAGGACGCCTTTTGCGTCAGATGGAAATATGGTCACCTTCTGGGTATCTCTGCTAGCGGTTATATTTACTCGAACGAGAAAATCCACACTTGAGTGTGAAAAACTGTTTAGGTAAGTGATCCAAAACTCGCTACTACATTTGATTACACTTGCGATTTCTGTTCCGACGTTCTTAAATGTGTATGCAAACATCTTCATAATTGATAATGCCGATGTATATATGTTGCATGCAGAATATCTCGTATTGATAAATGACCTGCCACTGCGACAAGATTTCGTTGATGATATATTGTCAAATATGCTGTCTTAAAATCAGAATCACTAGAGTATCCCAAATGAAAACTATAAATCTAATAACTTACGTTAACAGAAGTAGGTTATAAATTGAAAGTGAATTAGCTTTATCTGAATCATAGCCAGCGCATAACCTCTTTTCTTCACGGATGACGCCATACAAAACTACTTGTTATAGACATTTGTATTTCCGCAGCATTTTGTGTTTAGATTAGAATGTGTGCCACGTAAGTGTGGTGTACCTTCCTCAGTTTCTGTTAGATACCTATAGGTCAGCAGTGGTTGTCGAAGAAGTGTAGTAGATCGAGTTTTACTTTTGATCATATGCCCGGAAGCGGACTATTGGAACTTGTGTTATGATAATGAACTGACTTAAGCAGTCATTTACGCGAGAAATGGACGCCGAATGACTTAGCATTCTTCACATATCTAAACCACTGGAAGGGTGAAAAATGGGAAAAGGCACAGGAAACATCATGAGTTAAATCAAGGTTGGAGACTTGGCCTTTGGAATAGGTCTGACAGATACGAGCCATCCTGCTACAGCCAGTACTGTCATAATAATCCGCCATTTTAAGTTCAAATGCAATGTATCGTTAAAAACAACTTCAGCCGTCTACATTTGAGTGTAATTTATTCATGCAATAAATTTCGGCGGTTCACTATGCTCTCTTCAGGCCCCCTGACTAACGCCGAAACTGGTTGCATAAGCAAATTACATTCAAAATGTAGACAGATGAAGGTGTTTTTAGTTTGACATTTTATGCTCAACAGTCGAAGTCCTCGGACATCTAGCGCAAAAAGAGACTTAACAGAAATTTTAAGTTCGCACCACTCCTGAAAAACAATTTAGAGCTTTTGTGTTTCCACCGATAAAGTAAACAAAAGACTGCATTTGTAGTTTCATTTCGACGAAAGACTTGGGATATTTATCAGCATGACACGACACACGATGATTTTCAAACAGAATGGATTACACTAATGGTGTACTTGTTTCCATGTTATGTGTTATATACTGTTAATCAGCCGCGCCGAAAAGTCCTGGGAGATCACCTGGAATACTGTAGTTAGCATAAGAGGCAACTGCCTCAACAGTGTGGCAAAAGAATCGTCAGCATCGTGTATCAGTCACAAATTTTAGAGCTATAGATTGGTGAGGAGCTGATGAACGCAGTTACCAGGCTGAGATGTATGTATTTAAGTTACAGTGATTTCTACCTGTCACACGTCATTCAACTTCTCATGTTACAAGAATCTTATCACAGCACATGTGGAAAAAGCTAATCTCAGGTATCTCCCGACAATTCATTTTTAGGTGACTTGTGGTGCCGACCGCGGTGGCCACGCGGTTCTAGGCGCTGCAGTCCGGAACCGCGCGACTGCTACGGTCGCAGGTTCGAATCCTGCCGCGGGAATGGATGTGTGTGATGTCCTTAGCTTACTTAGGTTTAAGTAGTTCTAAGTTCTAGGGGACTGATGACCTCAGATGTTAAGTCCCATAGTGCTCAGAACTATTTGAACCATTTTTTGACTTTTGGTGACAAGGCAAAGGAGAAATCAATGTAAAGGAGAAATCCAGGAGATGTTTCTTCTGCAACGATCAGTGTTATGGAGAAACCGAGGAGATGCTTCTTCTGCAACGAAAAGGGCTCTAAGCCACAGCTCGTTCTGTTACAGCGTTACCTGAAATACGCGTCGGGGTTATGTGTGAGCCGCATCTCTCATTTTTGTGAGTAAACTAGGACACTTTGTCACCAGTCTCGAAAGGACGCCCTGAGGTTTTCAGGGGACGTCCCCATCATCAGCAGTTGCTCAGCAAATTTTGCATCGTTGGCATAGAGAGCAAGGAAATATCATCCGTAAGTGAATTGTTGTTGTTGTTGCTGTTTTTGTCATCTTAATGGTCTTTGTCGTTAGCGTTCCTCTTTCATCGACTCTGCATAGTTACTGTAATCTACGTGGGGTATTTTTTTAAGATCCAGTAGGTAGCGAAATCAAAAATGTTTTTATTTTCAACATTTAGCTGCACCTTTAAGACTCTTCTCTGTATAGTTGTCGTTCATATTTAGACATTCGTCGCATCTAGTACCAACTTCTCAATCCTGTCATCATCTTCATAGCCAGCGGTTCATGTGGACAGAGATGAAACTCAGACGCAGCCAATTACGGGCTGTATTGTGGATGAACAAACACTCCCCACTGAAAACACTGCAGGAGTATCTCAGTTGCCCCTGCAAAGTGCGGTGAGAATTGTCGAAGGAAAAGCATGACAATTATATTGTTCGGGCTGGAAGACATCTGGTGAAATCTCTCGCCAGGCTCCCTTACTTGGCGGGAGATAATATTTTCTGAACATCTTTGCGTGCTCACGGTCAGCTCAGAACTGAATAGAGCGGCGTTAACCGATCACAAATCTGTGCATATCTTCTTCGGATTTTCACTCTGGTTTCCATTACGCACCGGATCTGATTTTACTTTCCGAATAGTCCTCGTACCCATTTTAATATGCGTATTAGATTATTAAACCTTGATTTCCCTCCACAAGTTATTGTGTTCCCTCTCCCAGCCCCCTCCATTTGAGTCTGCATTAGCAAACAGTGTATTCATTGATGCCTACGGACATCTCCTGTCATTTCTTTCTTGCACTCAAGTTGTATCATAGAGTCCTTTCTCCTCTTTCCCCATAAATTAGATATGTGATGTACCCAGCTAAGCTTCGGCACTGTTGTGTAATACCACAACTTTCATTCTCCATTCACTTCAAGTCTACAGGGTGGAAAGTATTTAAACCGACAAACTCTGGGAGGTTGTAGGGAACATCAAAAACAAATATTTTTCCCTGATGTCATTTTTTCCTATGAGGATTATTTAAACCATTGGAGGCCATATTACGCTCCTCAGTTGTTAGTTGTTAGAGGGCGTATTACGCTCTTCAGTTGTAGGCAACTGCTGTCCACCAGTGTAGTAGTGCATTGTCTCTGTTTACTAATGGATCGATACACCTGGAGTGAGTACACTAATATGGTTGGTACGTACTACGTAGCACACCACAACGGACGAGCTGCACAGCGGGTTTATCAACAACAGTATCCTAATCGCCGTATCTCGCATCATACGACTTTTGCTGCTGTGTACCAACGTCTGTGTGAGACCGAGTCATTTAGCAGATTACCTGGAAAGGGACGCCGTCGCACGGTAAGAACGCTGCAATTTGAGGAAGCTGTCTTGCAGCATGTGGAGCGGAATCCTTCAATCAGAATTCGTGCAATTCCACGTAACATGAGGACGAATCAGACGAATGTAAGAACAGTCCTTTGTGAGTGATTGTTACGTCCATTTCACTTACAGCGTGTCCACAACCTGGAACTAGTTGATTATCCACCCAGAGCACAGTTTTCGCAATGGTACCTGGAACAGTGTGAAATGCATCCTACATTTCCATCCCCTATGTTGTTTACCTATGAAGCAACGTTCGGGCGTGATGGAGTCTTCAAGATACACAATTCGCATGTTTGGAGTTAGGATAACCCATATGCCACAGTTACTAGCGCTCATCAAGTGCGGTTCTTCTTTAATGTGTGGGTCAGTGTTGTTGGCGACTGTTGAATTTGGCCGTATCTGCTACCTAGGCCATTAACTGGCAGGTACTATTACAATTTTCTCGCCAGACCATTGCCAGAAATGCTGGAAGACATCACGCTCCCTACAAGACAACACATGTGGTTCCAACATGACGGGGCGCCGGCACATTTCAGTCGTCATGTGCGTCGATTACTGGACCGACGGTTCCCAGAAACGTGGATTGGCAGAGGAGGTCCTGTACCATGGCCTGCTCGATTCCCAGATGTGACCCCTCTGGACTTTCTTGGGTTCGGAGAGATGCGCAACCTTGTTTACGCAACTCCTGTTGCACCAGAAGAGGATCTGGTTGCCCGGATAGTAGCAGCAGCAGGAACAATTCAGGATACTCCTGGGGTTTTTGCCCGTGTCAGACAGAACATGATTCGACGGTGTAACCTGTGTTTACGTGTCAATGGAGGCATTTTTGAAAATCTACTGTGATTGAAATTAAGTTGTGTGAATGTGTTGTCTCTTGGTCATAAAAAATGGAAAAGTGTTTGTTGGTTTATTTAATTTGCCGCCAGATAAATCTTCCTCTACCGGTTTAAATACTCCTCATAGGAAAAAAAATGACATTAGTGGAAACTATTTGTTTTGATGTCCCCTACAACCACCCAAACATAATAATGGTCCTTACGATTATTAAACGATGCGTTTATCCACCTGTCTAGAGCCAAGGCCCTTTTTTGGCGTATTGTAAATCGTATTTTTTTCGGTTGTAACACAACAATTAAATGACGTCAGAAGTATTACAAACACCCAACCGAACTGAAAACTATAATTCTGTAATCATTTTAGAGTAAGGCGGCAGGACGCTTGGTCTGAACAGAAGACATACTCATCGTTACACATTGGTATTTACTGACTGACACATTCACATCGCATTCACGGTTTCGGTGCGTAGAACAGTTCACTCGGCAGAAATTTTGTACGTGACTGACGGAACGAAATCGGTTTTGAAAGACAGGAAGTGGCCCCCGCCAGCACGTTCTCAGATTTTCGATGTGTGTGACTCGAGCTGAATCAGCGTTCATTTGGCGGCGTTGGCTTTCGCTGGCAAATTTTCCTTCACCTCGCAGGTGTCCCAGTGGAGGTGAAATATTTGACTGCTCGTAAAAGCTGTGCGGCAATGGACATATCTTTACAGCTGCCGTAAAATTTACGGTTTACGCTCTGGCGTAATGCTTCGCGACGTTAGGGCACATTGTACTGCCGGTGGCCCCCAAGACCCTCTGCGATCTCGCACCTCACGAGCGACGTATAAAGATTTAATCACTCGTAATGTGCCACCGGTGACTAGCAGTTAACGACGAACTAAGCGAATTTTATGAGACTGTAAGAAAACTACGCTCATGATGGTCATTCTTGTATCTCGCCGTAGAATAACCATTTGATGGCACTTGCAGTGGAGGTGAGAACTTATGATGTGAAGTACTTTCACTCTCCAACTACTTAATAGCTAATTTTTGTGTTGAACATTCTTACCTCTTTGTTAACTGGCTATTACAGAGTGATATGGTTACTCCTTGTAGCACTTTTTTGGTCATAGAGAAGTCCTACTGACATTTCATGGCACTGGAGATTGTTTCCATGTTGTAAAATGTCCGTTTCATCAGAGGACGACAAATTTTGCGCGTAATTCGCAGTTTTAGGAAGGACTTGCAACGTGATTTCATTCATTTACACATCGCGACGAGATGGAATTATTTGTATACGAATGAGAAATGGCAGGAAAGACTTTATCGTAATTGCAATACACCACATCTCTTCAACATTCTTGTTTGTAGACGGGAGGACTCCATAAAATAAGTTAATGTTAATATCAGAGGCCAATCCTACCAGATCTAATCCCACCTTTCCCCTCTCCCCTCCTCAGAGCTCCCTCTCTCCATCCCTTTCCCCCCTTCCCTTCTTTGTCCTTTTCCCCTGCCACCCAACTTCTTTCTCCTTTCCACACCCCCTGGCCTTCCTCCCCTCCTCCATCCCCCTCCACCCATCTTCTGGATTTTCCTTACCGTCTCTCGCCCCTTCCTTTTTTTCATCCCCCCCTTCCCTTCACATGGTGTTAGGTCCACCCACTTTGGTGCAGCGGTTTTTAACGTTTTTGTTGTAGTGTCACTGTTTCTCCAGTGCTGTGTGCAGTGCTAGTTACATCTCCACCAAAAGTGTCGCCACTGTCACTCATTTGTGTTCCCACTGTGGTACTTCTTTGTATTCGCTTTGGTCTACAGTGCTCATTCGCCGCATGTGTGTATGGCTCTCATCTATGTTTTTTAATCTACCTTTTATACTCATCCGTTTTTTTATCGTTTATTCACCCATTTTTACCATTCCCCTTATGTATTCTTTTTTCATGTGCTTTTAGCTGAAGAGCGGCGTATTGTGCCACTGTCAGACCTCCCCATTATGGGGAGTGAAATAACAATAAAGGAAAAAAAGTCAGAGGCCAAGTAAATTTTATTGCATTCTGTACACACACTGAAGCGCCAAAGAAACTGGTATAGACATGCGTATTTCTATACAAATGTAAACAGGCAGAATACGGTCCTGCGGTCGGCAACTCCTATATAAGACTATAAGTGTCTCGTGGAGTTGTTAGGTTACTGCTGTTACAATGGAAAGTTATCAAGATTTAAGTGAGTTTCAGCGTGGTATTATAGTCAGCGCATGAGTGATGGGACACAGCATCTCTGAGGTAGCGACGAAATGAGGATTTAGCCATATGACCATTTAACGAGTGTACCGTGAATATCAGTAATTCGGTAAAACATCCGATTCCTCATATTCACAGTAACTCGTGAAATGGTTGATGGGAAAATCGTCACTTCATTGCTGCGTCCGCGAGAGGTCCTGCAAGAATGGGACCAATGACGACTGAAGATGAGGAGGACGATGGGGAGGAGATCAGCATTTAACGTCCCATCGACAATGAGGTAATTAGAGACAGAGCACAAGCTCAGATTAGGGAAGGATGTGGAAGGAAATCGGCCGCGCCCTTTCAAAGGAATCATCTCGGAATTTGCCTCAAGCGGTTTAGGGAAATAACGGAAAACCTAAATATGGCTAGCTGGAAGCGGGTTTGAGCCATAGTCCTCCCGAATGACGACTGAAGAGAATCGTTCAACATCACAGAAGCGCTACCCTACGGCAAATTGCTTCAGATTTCAGTGCTGAGCCATCAACAAGTGTCAGCGTGCGAACAATTCGACGAAACATCATCGATATTGGCTTTCGAAGCCGAAGGTCCAGTCATGCATCCTTGATGACTACATGACACAAAGCTTTACGCGTAGCCTGGGCCTGTTAACAGTGACATTGGCCTGTTGATGACTGGAAACATGTTGCCTGGTCGGAAGTGTCCCGTTTCAGATTCTGTCGAGCGGATGGACGTGTACGGGTACGGAGATAACCTCATGAAGCCGTGGACCCTGCATGTCGCTGTTGAAGCTGGTGGAGGGTCTGTAATGCTGTGGGACGTGTGCAGTTGGCGTAATAAGGGACCCCTGATACGTCTAGATGCGATTCTGGCAGGTGGCACATAAGTAAGCATCCTGTCTGGTTACCTGCATCCATTCTTGTTCATTGTGTATTGCGACGGACTTGGGCAATTCCAGCAAGACAGTGCGACACCCCACACGTCCAGAATTGCTACACAGTGGCTCCAGGAACACTCTTCCGAGTTTAAACGCTTCCGCTGGCCACAAAACTCCCTAGACATGAACATTATTGAGCGTATCTGGGATGCCGTGCAACGTGGTGTTCAGAAGAGATCCCAGCCCCCTCGTACTGTTACTGAATTATAGACAGTCCTGCAGGATTCATGGTGTCAGTTCCCTCCGGCAATACTTCAGACATTAGTCGAGTCCATGTCACGTCATGTTGCGACTCTTCTGCGTGCTCGCGACTAGACATGAGTATCAGTTTGTTTGGCTCACCAGTGTAAATGACACTGTTTTTCGACATGGTTACTAACTCTCGCTAAACAATTGTCGGAATGTTGTAGAGTCGTTGAGATCCTCGACGAAGGATATTCCCTCCTTGGTCAATGAGCCAATCGAGAACTGCTGTGTGTATATCCTCAGTGTCGGAAAATCTTTTCACCCCAGGTTCTTCCTCTTGTTGAAAAGATGTAACTGATACAAGATCTTGACTTTATGATGTACATTTTCTAACGTTCCATCGAATGCTTTGAAAAAATGCTTTTGTTGTGCGCACCTTGCGGGGTGTTTCACTCTCGTGCAGGATAACAATCCTTTTCTTTGTTTTCCACACCTCTTGTTCTTTATGGAGTTTCGCACCAATGTCAGTGTTGCACTTTACGAATCAGCGTTAGAGATTGTGCCATTGCCATAATCTCTTAGTACACAATCCCTTCATAGTGAAAGTAAAAGTTGCCTGTGCCCTTCTCTGCTGATGATGTAGTGATGGGAGAACAGGCTGGTTTTAACAACCAGTTGATGAGTCGATTGTTCTTCAGTTCGGTCGGTTTTTTTCAGAGGAATGAAATAACCGAACTCTGGTGCCATGTCAGCTATATGAATGTTTCCAGTCATTCAACGGGTTTACGAGATTTGACTCAATGCGGGACAACCGACTGAAACAAATCTCTGCGGCCGTGGTATGAATGTTTTCACTCACTGACCTGGTTTGAGTGGTTTCGTTCAATGCCACACAACCGACTGACAGAAGTCTCTGTCCGTTACGACGGTTATATGAATGTTTTCTCTCAGTCTCCGGGCTTGAGCGATTTTATTTACGCATATTTTGAGCATTTTTGTCTATACGCGAAGCATGATTAGGATCGACACCTTTTTTACAGACATATATAATATGTTATTTCAAGAAGATACGAAAAAAGTTACATTTCTAAATATTTTTAGAATGTGTGTATTTACGTACTTAAATAGGAATTTTTGTGGTTATGGCATTAAATGTAATTTTTTCCTTCTATTAAAAAGGTTATATCTGTTGCTGTAAAAATCACTTCTTAACACGTTTTCCTCATTCGATCTCTTCTCTGTTTTTGAGGTGCAAATTTCGCAATTTATTTTATTTTCAAATAACTTCCGGGTAAGCTACAGACTTGAAACTTCCAGCATAGCTCAAAACTGGATGACAGTGCAATATTAACTCGCTTTCGAGTTTTGGCAGAGGGTACTTTGTTTTTCGGTGTGACTATCCGTTAGGTACAAATATTGCAACTGATTTTAAAGTGAACTTCCAGACAAACTGAAGACTTGAAACTTTCAAATTAACTCAGCAGTGGATGACAATGCAGTATAAACCCACTTTCTTTTCTGGTGTATGGAAGAGAGTACCCGGTCTACCAATAGACTTGGTTTCCTGGTCCAGTCGCGAATGTTTCGTATTTAAGAACTGTGGCTGCTAAGTTTCCATGTGAGTTCTATCCTCTCTAACTTTTAAATTTGTGGCCTCTTCGTGAGATGCATGTAGGAGGAAGCAGTGCTTTGACAGGGTTGAAGAAAACCTGAAATAAACCTAAAATTGACCGTATGTCTCTCTTTTAATCTCATCAAAATATTTGAAATAAGCTGAAAAATTTCACATACACAAGACTAAACTGCTGAAAATAACTATTTCATTAAGAAACTTTTTAATGCAACACGTTTCGAAAACTGACTAACAAGAAATTAATAATACCTCCTAGCCCTATACAGGCTCCTAATGCCACACAGATAGTCTTGAAAATTTATAGTGTTCGTGAATTTTCAGTAGCTGTGACCTTACTTGTAACTGTGAAAACGGAAAACATGGGACACGTGCAGTGAATAATGATAAAAGGTGTAGAGAGTAACGGCCGTTGAGAAACCACGGAATACTTCCTATATTTTGAAGCGCAATAAAACTGTCAGCGTCGTAGGTGAACTATTCGCGAACATTAACCACTTACTATTTTTATTGGTTACTTCACTTGTAGCATTTTAAGCATGTACTGCAACTTGTGGGAAGTATTTTCTAGTTAAAAATATTGGTCAACATGTGTTAATTTCCTGTGAATTTCATAATATGAACCATCCTTGCAGACACTGTACATCGCGCTTAATTCCTCTTGAGATTCACGTCTTATCCAGTCATATGGTATCTTCCATTCATATGTATTACTCTGATTCTTATATAGATATATTTATGTAATAGCTAAGGCTTCTTTGCTTTCATCAGGATTTTGGTAGGTCAGAATCACTCCCAGTGTTATTTGTTTCCATTTAAGTGACAGAAACGAATATAACACGTTTATAAATTAAAAACTTTGCACATTCTTAGAAGAATCGAATCAATAATATTGACGCTGCATTCCAAGGTTACCTTTGAAGGCAGTCTTGTAGGTATTGAAATGTTCCTGAGTAATAGTACTAATATATTAACATGTTTTTCGTGTTGTAAGCCTTGGTGTATCGTCTAAATGAGGCTGAAATGGTAAACCAGCTCAGTATTTCCCTAGACGAGTGTGGACAATCCGCGTAAGAAATCCCACTGAGGCTGGCTGACCAAAGCGATTCGAAGTGGACGTGAATCAAACCGAGGTGGGACTCGTCTTTCCAAGTGTGGCGCACAGACACACTTTTGCAAAATATACCTTAAAATTTCGCAGTTGATTAACATTGTAACACCTTTTACCCATGTTAAAATACGCCGAGAGCGTGCTCGCACGATTTTAGTATGAACTGAAAAGATACACCATTTAATTAGCTTCGGAGAAGCTTAATGCTTGCAACACTGGATTTCCCCTGAGTGGTTGCAGTTGTGATGGCGACCTGGGCATACTGGAGGCCATTTATACAACTGTCTGAACTAAATGGTGATCGTTTTTCGTGCCTGAGAAAATCCGATTGGTTCGAAATAAATACACTGTAATAAACTTGAGGTAAAATTCATTGAATGAATTGTTATGTCGTGATATGAACGACACGCTCCTCAAATCATCTCACCGGACACAGAAACAGGGAACAACAACATCAGGGTGCTGAACCGTGTCTCCTACAGAAGCAGCAAGACACAAACACGTGCAACGAAGTAGTTGGTAGATTCTTCGTTTTAGCCTACTAAAAATCCAGAATCTAGCACGCTTAGATGCTCTCCTCTACACTTACAGGACTTCCAAAAGATCTGTACGACTTCGATCATGTATGTTTCTGAAGCGTGAACTGGTAGAATTGTGCGGTTTGTGGCATAATGTTCATACACAACCCAAAGCCGTGTTATTTTTCTTACTTTTCCATGTTAGTTATTGGACAAGTTGGTACAGTGTGTTGAATGGTTGATACAGACCAGATTTGACGCCCAGGTCCTGTGGAAGCACATTACAATTTGTTCTTTGGGCTTGACCTGCAGGAGTTGCGAACTCCCATTAAAGCAGCGACAGCACACGGTGACGAGGTCTCGCTTGGCTGGACTTGGAACTGGAATATCGCTCATCTGTCCTGTGTCCTACAGATGACGCACACATTTAAGATGACCATTCGTCCCTCCTCTTTTTCCCAGACAGTAACGGTTTTTCTAGCTGTATCCGGATTGTTTTCATAAGTTCTTTGGGAAGCCCAGTCGTATCGAATTTAACAATTATGAAACTACACTCCTGGAAATGGAAAAAAGAACACATTGACACCGGTGTGTCAGACCCACCATACTTGCTCCGGACACTGCGAGAGGGCTGTACAAGCAATGATCACACGCATGGCACAGCGGACACACCAGGAACCGCGGTGTTGGCCGTCGAATGGCGCTAGCTGCGCAGCATTTGTGCACCGCCGCCGTCAGTGTCAGCCAGTTTGCCGTGGCATACGGAGCTCCATCGCAGTCTTTAACACTGGTAGCATGCCGCGACAGCGTGGACGTGAACCGTATGTGCAGTTGACGGACTTTGAGCGAGGACGTATAGTGGGCATGCGGGAGGCCGGGTGGACGTACCGCCGAATTGCTCAACACGTGGGGCGTGAGGTCTCCACAGTACATCGATGTTGTCGCCAGTGGTCGGCGGAAGGTGCACGTGCCTGTCGACCTGGGACCGGACCGCAGCGACGCACGGATGCACGCCAAGACCGTAGGATCCTACGCAGTGCCGTAGGGGACCGCACCGCCACTTCCCAGAAAATTAGGGACACTGTTGCTCCCGGGGTATCGGCGAGGACCATTCGCAACCGTCTCCATGAAGCTGGGCTACGGTCCCGCACACCGTTAGGCCGTCTTCCGCTCACGCCCCAACATCGTGCAGCCCGCCTCCAGTGGTGTCGCGACAGGCGTGAATGGAGGGACGAATGGAGACGTGTCGTCTTCAGCGATGAGAGTCGATTCTGCCTTGGTGCCAATGATGGTCGTATGCGTGTTTGGCGCCGAGCAGGTGAGTGCCACAATCAGGACTGCATACGACCGAGGCACACAGGGCCAACACCCGGCATCATGGTGTGGGGAGCGATCTCCTACACTGGCCGTACACCACTGGTGATCGTCGAGGGGACACTGAATAGTGCACGGTACATCCAAACCGTCATCGAACCCATCGTTCTACCATTCCTAGACCGGCAAGGGAACTTGCTGTTCCAACAGGACAATGCACGTCCGCATGTATCCCGTGCCACCCAACGTGCTCTAGAAGGTGTAAGTCAACTACCCTGGCCAGCAAGATCTCCGGATCTGTCCCCCATTGAGCATGTTTGGGACTGGATGAAGCGTCGTCTCACGCGGTCTGCACGTACAGCACGATCGCTGGTCCAACTGAGGCGCCAGGTGGAAATGGCATGGCAAGCCGTTCCACAGGACTACATCCAGCATCTCTACGATCGTCTCCATGGGAGAATAGCAGCCTGCATTGCTGCGAAAGGTGGATATACACTGTACTAGTGCCGACATTGTGCATGCTCTGTTGCCTGTGTCTATGTGCCTGTGGTTCTGTCAGTGTGATCATGTAATGTATCTGACCCCAGGAATGTGTCAATAAAGTTTCCCCTTCCTGGGACAATGAATTAACGGTGTTCCTATTTCAATTTCCAGGAGTGTATTTATCGCAAATTACATGTTCACTTCGCCTGTATCAGTATGCTGCTACTGAATGGGTATTTTCCCAAATAAGTAATGTATGGAACCAGGAAAAGTACAGGTTGTTGTAGCAACTACATTATGAAACAATTATGAAACTATTTATCCCAAATTACATGTTCATTTCACCTATATCAGTACGCTACTATCGAATGGATATTTTCCCAAGTAAGTAATGTATGGAGCAAGGAAAAACATAGGTTGTTGTATAAACTACAAAAGCAATGAGGGAACTTGAGGGAATTATGATGAAACTTGAGTTTAATGTTTTCATGTGCTGTTGAAGAATACAGACGCGTTGCAGAAGATCTGCAGTGGCGATAAGTACTGGATGTCTGCTCGCACTCCATCTTAGGCGGTGATAGTTAATTTACTTTCTTCAATAAATTAAAGTGGAAACTTGCATTTATTACATTTAATTAACACTTTTTTTAAAGTATCAAATGTCGAATTTCGGGGTTAACAGGCTAAACTATGTTAAATGGCTACTACAACCTTACGTGTGTATGAACATTACTCCGCTACCCACACGTTTGCATCTCTCGGAAATGGCTACTAGAACCTTAGGTGTGTATGAACATTACTCCGCTAACGACACGTTTCCATCTCTCGATATTTCCGAAATGAATGTGATCAAAATTATAAAGATCATTTTCGAACACCCTGCATTTTCGGTAATTCTTTAATGAGACAATAGAAGCCGCCGACAATTGGCCATCGCATGCAGCAGGACGCCTTACATGTCAGACAACAGGATATTTTAAATGTCATTCCTTCTACTCACTGAGCTGTATTAAAGCTGACATAATTTACGATCATATCCCTTACTGCAAATGAATACTACGTTTGAACACGAATGTCTCTACAGTGCAGTTCCTCAAATCCCTGTTACTCTCGTGTTCAAATCACATCTGCTGATCGGTAGGAGTTTCACGCACCGGAACACAACATAGGAAAGATTCCTCGCCTCACGTCCGGGCTACCCGTGGTACATCGTGGCCAGCGGCCAAATTATTGTCCACAGACTGTGTGTGTCCGGGACAATAACCCGATCTGACCCACATGTCCGGGGTTTCCAAAGTTTTTATCAGGGTCGGCAGTTTATGTGATGGCAGGCCTACACCAGTGATACGTCAGCTCATTTAGTTAAGCGTTAATAGCACCTGGAACAATTTAATCCACAATATGTGAATCAGTTTTAAATGACGAAAAGAAAAATTACTTCTTTCACTACACTGTTTTCACTTGGAAATAAAGAATGAATAATTCAGCGAAAATGCAAAGCTACAACGGTGTCGGAAGTTTTCATTCGGTTTCTCCCGCAAAATGGTTCACTCGAAAAAAAAAAAGAGTAATGGTACAACCGACACGTATCTTACGCACTACCGTCGTAAGGTTGCCTGGGAGTGGAATAACCGGGCAAGCCCGCATCTCGTGGTCGTGCTGTAGCGTTCTCGCTTCCCACGCCCGGGTTCCCGGGTTCGATTCCCGCCGGGGTCAAGGATTTTCTCTGCCTCGTGATGGCTGGGTGTTGTGTGCTCTCCTTAGGTTAGTTAGGTTTAAGTAGTTCTAAGTTCTAGGGGACTGATGACCATAGATGTTAAGTCCCATAGTGCTCAGAGCCATTTGACCGGGCAAAATAAGGGTTGAACATCATTCGTATCAAAATATTTGTTAACACTCTCCAGGAAAAGTAATTTCACCAGTTAGGTCAAAAGGACCTTCACAAATCAACAGCAAACTATGCAGTTGGATACAGCAATTTAAGAACAGATACTGATAATCGACCAACTATGCGTTTCAGTGAGATCAAATAACAAAAATGTTGCAGTGTTAATTCAAATACTTGCTTTCAACACTGCAAAAGCAATTCATGAGAACCTGAAGTACGGAAGTCGAAAAGTGAAAGAAACAATTTTTAAATGTCGCTGGAATATGATAAGGTAAACGGCCAAGGCGCCCATCCCGCAATTACACCTGCTAATGAAGAATTTCAGCGGCCTACTGAGATTCAGCTTCAAATCACGCCACGAAGCAGAACGGAAAACATAGGTGGAACAAAGACGCGAAATGTTGGCAGGTTGTTAAGACATCTGTTAAGATATCAGGGAAAAATTTCCAGCCAGCTGTTGTGGCAGAGCGGTTCTAGGCGGTTCAGTCCGGAACCGCGCTGCTGTTACTGTCGCAGTTTCGAAGCCTGCCTTGGACATGGATGTGTGTGATGTTCTTAAGTTAGTTAGGTTTAAGTAGTTCTAAGTCTAGGGGACTGTTGACCTCAATTGTTAAGTCCCATAGTACTCAGAGTCTTTTTTTATTTATTTTTTATTGGCAGATGAACCTCACCTCCGTTAAGCACAATCTTGGCTTGGACGTATAACACACCAATTATATGCAACAAGAGTTGCCGCGTAAGACGCGTAGGCTTCCAGCCTCCAAATAACTAAAGAAAGCGACTTGGTGATTTAGTGCACTACATACCAGGCAAGAAAAGTAGTTTTTAACGTCATGAATGATGACATATTGAACATAAAGAGATGTACAAAACCCGAGTAATTTAAAACACACAATCAAATCAAAACACTATGGCAATTACCGAGTGGAATCTGTTATGTTTTGACACAAGCGACGCGCTCCTCAAATCATCTCACCAGACACAGAAACAGGGAACAACAACTGCAGGAGGCTGTACTGAGTCTGCTAGAGATGCAGCTAGACACAAACACGTGCAGGAAACGAACCAGTCACAATCATCACTCTCACAGCGGGGTCCGAGATTAGTCTTTAGTAGTGGAGTCGAAACAACGAACTAGAAGCAGTTCACCGAGCGTACAAAGCCGCTCTGCGATGACAAAAAGTTGAAAAACTTGGAGCCGCAAGGAGATTTGTGGATGGCGACGACCAATCGCTGGCCTCCAGACCTGAAAGTCCCAAGAAAAGTGTGTCCTCTCCCGTGTCCGGAAAATGCTCACATAGACATGTAACCTCCCCCTCACTTATCGACCTTTATGACAGTGAAAAATTATACCGCGTGTACCTAATGGAAATTTGGGAAAAGCAATCGTCACCGAAATTAATTTGTCGGTAAAGAGGGAGGAAAGGGTTACATCTATATGAAAGGAAAAATGCAAATGAAACTGGTGGAATTTAATTTTGAAAAGGGGTAAAGTTAATAAAGAAAGTAAATGTGCGGCCGTTACGTTAACAGTTAACTAGCGGAAATTAAATATTTGAGATTTGGGGGAAATTACGGTCGCCAGTCCTAAGGACAATTACTATAGTAACTGAAAAAGAAAGGTTATTACACATATAATTAGCACTAGAAGCTGAAGGTTGACACGTGTAGTGTGAAAACTGAAAGTTTGTCAGAAGTAATAAATTTCGCTACACTTTGACTTAATTTAGCAAAAGAATTAATAAAACCGGAAAATCTAAAGTTAATTTAGTGACTGAAGTTAATAGTGAGCTTTCTTTCTGAAGCACATCGAAATTCAGTAAAATACGGTTAGTCTTGGACTACCTCAACAATCATTTCAAAAGCTACTTGAATCTACGCAATTTAGAAATAAGAGATTTAACTTTGAACTTGAATTAAATGATTCTGAACAATTAACAATAGTAAAATTTAGTACGTACCAAGCTGAGCTGCAGTGACAGGTAAGCTAAAATACGGTAACAAAACTCGCACTCTTAATTTGTGCTTGTGTAATCTGAATATTGTAGCCAGCTATGAATACCTTAACTGAACTTTGAAATTAAAGCAGTGAAATCGAATGATGCTGGCGTTTGAATTTCAGCGACACTCGCGTTCATTCCGGAAAGGGAAGGGACCCTGCTTGGTAATGCAATTGGGACAATGAGCAACAAACGTTCATGCTAAGTTGCTGTAATTTTGTGATGCAACAATTTTAAAAGTTTGAAAAGCTGAGGTCTGCCATACAGTGCTAAGACTTTACGCTCTTCCAGTCTTCCTTGTTGGCTGATTGAAAGTTTGAAGCCGCCGATCGAGGAGGTGGCGACAGTCAATCATTGTCGGCCGTCGCTGTTGCAGAAGCTGGATGTTGGCGCGCCTTCTCCTCGACACGGTCACCAGACGAAACGGGCTCTTGATGTGCGCCAGGTAATGCTTCCCGTCCGCGACGCCATGTCAGAAACTATCATCGCAAGTCGAGCGCAATTACATGCTGCCAAACCCCGAAGGCGCGGCAACTCGCGGGAACTTCACACAACACACCTGCTCCACTGCACCACCCCAGCCAGACTCTCCTCTGCCCGCGCTCCACGCGACAGAGTTAACACTACCACAGATCCTAAACACTCTGGTTCTCCACACGACCTATCGACGTATTCGTTCGATAGTATAGTTTTCCCTAGGCAAGACCCAGCGTAAAAATACAAATAATATTTACAAAACAACCAACTATACATCGACACACACACACACACACACACACACACACACACACACACACATATATATATATATATATATATATATATATATATATATATATATTTAACAAACAGTAAAACAATTACAATATATAAAGAAACAGAAATGTCATATCTTGAGGTAACAAAACAAGGAAAGAAAATTATAGTACAATAGATGGAAATAGGAGGATATGCATTTCCGGCGTTACAGACAAACTTGGGAGTCATATGGGCTGCAGAATAAACAGCCGGCCCGTTGCCCCGCACAAATGCACTTACCGTGCTGCTTCACTCACTGCCTCTCCGGGAAAACAGCCTCAACGCCTCGCACGGCAAATGGGCCACGCCCCCCTCACGCCGAAGATCGTGGTCTAGGAGACGTTTCGCGAGCTATCAATCGCGCAACGGTTCAGTGCAAAACTACAACCGACTGACTCGAAAGTTATCATTCTGCTGCTCCCAGAAACTGATTTCAGTCAAAAGAATGGATGAGTAGTCCAACCAACTGAATAGATTGTTTTCAACTAGTTGCGCCCACAGGCTAGTTTCACACAAAAGAATGGACGAATAATTCAACCGCTAAATAAAACTGCAACCGAATGAGTCGATCGTTTTCCAACAACCGAATGCAGTGATCGTTTTCATTCGGTTGTTCCCGTCACTATTGAATGCCTTCCGCGTAGCCGGCCACTGTGGCCGAGCGGTTCTGGGCGCTTCAGTGCAGAACAGCGCTGCTGCTACAGTCGCAGGTTCGAATCCTGAGTCACGCATGGATGTGTGTGATGTCCTTAGGTTAGTTAGCTTTAAGTAGTTCTAAGTCTAGGGGACTGATGACCACAAATGTTAAGACCCATGCTGCTTAGAGCCATTTGAACCATTTTGAATCTTCCGCGGAGGTGAAGAGGTGTGCTTCCCTTCTTGCAGACTTTCACTCCGTTGCAGATGGGGAATGATGGTCCCATGTCTCATCACCCGTAATGCCTTCCGCAGTGTAACGCTCAAGGATGAGAATCACCTTGAGCGTTTGTGTGCAGGTGACACTGACAACGGAGCACATCGTGAGCATAAGTGATACTGCAGACGACCTCGGATGATAGACTCAGCAGTGCTTATTGAGGTGCGCCTCTGCTGAGCAACTCCCGTGGTATCCACCGTGCAATGGTACTCACCCTGCAATGGCCGCGAATCAGTTCTCTGTTTGTCTGGACATTATCACCTGTGGGCAATGTCTATGGTCTTCCTTACTTACAGCATCAACTAAGTTTTCTCCACGTACTTCAGCTTTAGTATACGTTTCCTGTTGGTGGGCAATTTCAATCCCACACTGTGGTGCACCTGATAGATTTCAGCCGTCCTGCAGTGAGTCCCATCATGGCCATAAAAAGGGTTGGGTTCAGAAAATAATCTTTCCTGTGCTGGGCAGGGCGAACCGAAACAACGTGATAAAAAGTTGAAGCAGGGAAGAGAACGGACGTCGAATCTAGCGAAGTTTTTACAGTGCACAGGCATGGAGCTACGACCATAAAAAGCAATCAGCGAAGAGCGCACCAAAATGGGTGCGTTTAAAGTAACTCGAGCAAGCTAATACCTGCCGTGCTAAAGATGAAAGTTAATAAGTGAGGATGAAGGAACAGAATCTGGACTGTATCTTAACTGAATATTTAATCTCGCTGACTTTGGAGCGTGGGTTCGAATCCCGGTACCATATCAGATTTTTCTAAGCTAGGCTGATGTGGAATGGTGTTCATTCAGCATCGGTAGGAAGGATAATGACCTTCTTTGATGAAGAAGCAGCTCCTTCATCAGGATTAATCCACCGGAAATAACGGCTGGAGGGACTGTGATATGCTGATCACATGTGCCTAATCTTTGAGTGGTAATCTAATAGGTTAAGGTTGAACTGTCGAAACTAAGCCAACTTTAAATTCCTGTCCATAGCTGGTTACGGTAGATGCAAATCTTCTTGGATGTTTATTGTGTAACCATACCGTAATGTCCTAAAGCTGTAGTGCAAGAACAGTTCCGCTGCAAGATAGTCAACATATGATACTATAAGAAAAAACTGCTCTAAACTGGTCTCCAACCTCCCTCCACCCCACCCCACCCCCCTCGTTCTCTCGTTCTGCATTCTCCTGAACGCTAGTGTAAACTGTAGTTTAGCCTCCTACCAGCATGTAGCGTAGCGCACAACTTGCCCACTATACCTATCTCTAATCAGCTCGCCGTTATATGTTTTGACAATTTAAAATAGTTTACATTGTACCACATTTTTCATTACTTCTAGATATTGGCAGGTGAGCTCTCGACCTGTATATGTTGTTCAGCTGCGTGGTTTAAGGTTATTGTTTATGCTCGAACTGCTTTTTCAGATGTTTGGTTAAAAATGTACGGGATGAACAAAATAAAAGCTATAGAAGCGATAAATGGATCTTCAGTAGCTTAAACCGGACCCGTTACTAGACCCATGTCTGCTTTTTCATATTTCAAATCTGCCTGTAGTAGTGCACACTTTTATTCTGTTGGAATTCCAAGATGGCAGTGGGAAAGGTTTATCAAAGAAAGTGGAGTACGTCTAAAATTACTCAAGCTATTGATGCAGTTCAGAAAAAGAAGAACTGGAAGAAGGCAGCAAACACTTCAGTGTTCCAAAAAAATCACTTACGAGGTTGTCCAACATGAAGGACAGTGCAACAAATACAGTAAAAAAAAGCGCAGACGTACAATTTCGGTTTATGAACTTGAAGAAGAGATGGTTTAATATTGTTCTGCTAAGGAAATATCTTTCTTTGGGCTTACTTCTAATGACTTGTGAACAATAGCCGTATAATTTTCTGAGAGAATTAATAATGAATACCCTTTCCAAGACAAAACTGATGTGAAAAAGTTGGTTAATCTTTTTATTAAAGGCCAAAAAACGAAACGGTCAGAAAGAAAGCCCACAGGAACTTCCTATAGTAGTGCTCTTGCGTTCAGCAAAGAAAACAGACAAATTCTACACCTTCTACATGATATACACGTATCATTGTAGCTACGATGAAACTAAATTATTTTTGCTCTGACTTAAGATGTTTCTGCAATTTTCTTTACTGTTGTTTTGATTCTTTTTATAATGCAACTAGCTTTCTAATTCTTTAAATGAATTGTTTATGGAGATAAGTTTTATAATAAATTTTAATTATATTGTCTAAGAGTAAAATGTAAATCCTACATAACATTGTACACTAAATATACATGCGTTTAAAACATTATTTTTCACTTCTTTTTTTTTAAACCAAATCGGTGTCCAATTTTGGACATTTGGTTGTAATAGTGAAATCGAAATGCCACAAGTATTTTTTTTTGGTATTTTTAATATACAGAGAGTATATTTTCAATCATCCGCTGTGGCCGAGCGGTTCTAGGCGCTTCAGTCCGGAACCGCGCTGCTGCTACGCTCGCAGCTTCGAATCCTGCCTCGGGCATGGATGTGTGTGGTGTCCTTAGGTTAGTAACGTTTAAGTAGTTCTAAGTCTAGGGGACTGATGACCTCAGATGTTAAGTCCCATAGTGCTTAGAGCCATCTCAACCATTTGAAACATTTTTAATATACAGAGAGGATGAGTTAACTCTTATACCGGTAAGGAGGATACAGGAGGCGTACATCACTATGTGTGAATTAAAACAATAGTGAAGAACCTAATTGAAATTAAATACTATATGCTTTTTTTCGGTAGTCACATGTTTTACAATAAATTCCTGAACATCAGAACAAAGCTAAGAATCTCTACCAGCGCAGCTTCTAGAATATTTCTTGCGAACACCCAAACAAGTTTATATAAATTAGGGTTAGGGCGCGAGAAAGTAAAAGAAAGGAAAGAAAATACTGATGTCAGCTTCATCGGGACTTCGAGCGGAATCAGCGGCGATCAGTGACAATGTGTGCCGGACGGGGACTCGAACCCGGGACCTTCTGCTTACTAGGCAGTTACCTTAACCACTACGTCACCCGGAGCAACTGCACGCCTGTCTCGGTCCGCCCCTCGCACTACCCACACTCCCACATAATCCCACCTACCCACTGTCCCTGTCCATGTCTTCCATGTTCGCTAGTGTAAGACGGCGCGGGAGGTTGGACGTAATGGTGAATCCGCACTGAAGAAGTTGGATCCGTTGCCAATTAATTAAATGAATGCGTTGTGGCTGTTTTATCGTATATGTCCGAATGCAAAGACACCACACATTCATACAAATGAACTTGTTTAGTTAGCAAGAAATCCGCGCACTCGACGCTGATTTGCTCTTGTTTAATGGAATTAGCTTCAGTACGGTGCTTCTCCAACATATTGTTGTCTGGTGAATTGTGCTTGGTCCGGTATCACTACTGTGCTCTGACCCTATTCCAAGTTGTTTCCCCGTATACTATCTCTTCTCGTTGTCTTGCTGAGGAACTTCACTGAAACGTCCATAGTCAAGATACTTATTCACGGATGGTTATACGCGAGGCTATCGCTTGCTCTATTCGAGCATGGCATTTTATTCCCCTGCTGCACCAGATCTTCGAGCACCTGCCATCTGGCGACCACGCGCCTGTTCTTGGAGCTGGATCACTGGCTGCCAGGACGTGGACAGCTTGTATGCTGCTCGAGGGCTCGAAGGTGCCACGGGTGGGAAAAAGGAAGATTCCATATTACTACACAGTTTCAGTAGCTCGAAGGGATATGATTAAATGGAATACGGCGAAGACGATGAAAAACTGATACTTGAGTCCATATATACACTCCTGGAAATTGAAATAAGAACACCGTGAATTCATTGTCCCAGGAAGGGGAAACTTTATTGACACATTCCTGGGGTCAGATACATCACATTATCACACTGACAGAACCACAGGCACATAGACACAGGCAACAGAGCATGCACAATGTCGGCACTAGTACAGTGTATATCCACCTTTCGCAGCAATGCAGGCTGCTATTCTCCCATGGAGACGATCGTAGAGACGCTGGATGTAGTCCTGTGGAACGGCTTGCCATGCCATTTCCACCTGGCGCCTCAGTTGGACCAGCGTTCGTGCTGGACGTGCAGACCGCGTGAGACGACGCTTCATCCAGTCCCAAACATGCTCAATGGGGGACAGATCTGGAGATCTTGCTGGCCAGGGTAGTTGACTTACACCTTCTAGAGCACGTTGGGTGGCACGGGATACATGCGGACGTGCATTGTCCTGTTGGAACAGCAAGTTCCCTTGCCGGTCTAGGAATGGTAGAACGATGGGTTCGATGACGGTTTGGATGTACCGTGCACTATTCAGTGTCCCCTCGACGATCACCAGTGGTGTACGGCCAGTGTAGGAGATCGCTCCCCACACCATGATGCCGGGTGTTGGCCCTGTGTGCCTCGGTCGTATGCAGTCCTGATTGTGGCGCTCACCTGCACGGCGCCAAACACGCATACGACCATCATTGGCACCAAGGCAGAAGCGACTCTCATCACTGAAGACGACACGTCTCCATTCGTCCCTCCATTCACGCCTGTCGCGACACCACTGGAGCCGGGCTGCACGAAGGTGGGGCGTGAGCGGAAGACGGCCTAACGGTGTGCGGGACCGTAGCCCAGCTTCATGGAGACGGTTGCGAATGGTCCTCGCCGATACCCCGGGAGCAACAGTGTCCCTAATTTTCTGGGAAGTGGCGGTGCGGTCCCCTACGGCACTGCGTAGGATCCTACGGTCTTGGCGTGCATCCGTGCGTCGCTGCGGTCCGGTCCCAGGTCGACAGGCACGTGCACCTTCCGCCGACCACTGGCGACAACATCGATGTACTGTGGAGACCTCACGCCCCACGTGTTGAGCAATTCGGCGGTACGTCCACCCGGCCTCCCGCATGCCCACTATACGCCCTCGCTCAAAGTCCGTCAACTGCACATACGGTTCACGTCCACGCTGTCGCGGCATGCTACCAGTGTTAAAGACTGCGATGGAGCTCCGTATGCCACGGCAAACTGGCTGACACTGACGGCGGCGGTGCACAAATGCTGCGCAGCTAGCGCCATTCGACGGCCAACACCGCGGTTCCTGGTGTGTCCGCTGTGCCGTGCGTGTGATCATTGCTTGTACAGCCCTCTCGCAGTGTCCGGAGCAAGTATGGTGGGTCTGACACACCGGTGTCAATGTGTTCTTTTTTCCATTTCCAGGAGTGTAAAATGTGCTGCAATGGCGTTATTAATAGGTCAAATAGAACGCTTTGCAGAGGGCTGGACTGCAGGTACAACTCCCATTCAGCCATTTAGTAATACACATACAGACAAACACACACACAGACACACACTCACACATACACACGCACACATACACACACACACACACACACACACACACATACGTGCGCGCGCGCAATGTACTCACAAGATCCTCCATATAATAGAACATAATAAATTACTTTCACAATAATACTGTCGAACGTAGTTTTGGAATACGGCGGACTACCGTATTCATTTTTAAACGGAATGAAATGATTATAGTACGCAGTCACCATGAACTGAGTGTCTGTTGCAGGCTGACACTGAACTTCGTTTCAGAAATTTTAAATCTGAATGTGTCATAGCATATAATGAAATGCTGTCAAAACAACTTAGAAGGGATCTAAACAATATTGTTGGGGAAAAAATTATCAAAGTCAGTGGACCATCACATGTACTACATCTCCATAAGAACAAGCCACACACACACACACACACACACACACACACACTCACACACACACACAGACCAACATCACCCGAGAGAGATAGAGGGGGGGAGGGGGGTGAAGAGAGAGAGAGAGAGAGAGAGAGAGAGAGAGAGAGAGAGAGAGATCTAGCAGCAAAGCAGAGAACAATAACGCAAGAAAAGAGAAAGAAAGAAAGGAAGTGAGAGAGGGAAAGAGAGACAGATCGGGAAATCGGAGGGGCGTTTCAAGTTAGTGGAGACCGAATGAGAGACAGAAAGAAAAAGATGGAGAGGAAGAGAGAGAGAGAGAGAGGGGGGGGGGGGAAGGTTGGAGATTTGTGGGGACAGTGAGAGGGCGAGAGAGATGGCGGATGATGAAGAAAGGCAGGAAGTGCTTACCAATTTTTATGCTCCTAAACGCTGCGCTGCTCTTCAGACACTAGAACGAGTTATGCAAAAAGACGTAAAGAGAGACTTTCCGAACAGGTTCTGCAAAGAAATGGCAGAATGAAGGCACCAACATAGCTGGATGGACATTTCGACAGCTTCGTAGACGTTGGCGATTGGACCGTAATTGATGTCGTCTTGTACTTCATTTCTTAGGGTTAATTGGCTAAGTTTGATTGCGCCGCGGGCGGAGAAGGAAGAAAAAAAATTTACCTATCACCGACCCGCTTCTCTGTTTCTTACAAAAGTCATATCACTCAGCGGACTCGTTCCAGAAATTGTGGTGTTACGCGTTTCTTGTATTTTCCTTGTATTTAAATTCAGCGACCCGTCAAATATTGACCTAGTACAACTTTGTAATTCTTGACGTCTTAAGGAAGCAGCATGCGGTTTCCATTTGGCATTTCCATTCGGCGACTATATTACTGACAAGGGAACCTCCCCATCGCACCCCCCTCAGATTTAGTTATAAGTTGGCACAGTGGATAGGCCTTGAAAAACTGAACACAGATCAATCGAGAAAACAGGAAGAAGTTGTGTGGAACTAGGAAAAAATAAGTAAAATATAAAATTTGAGTAGTCCATATGCAAGATAGGCAACATCAAGGACGGCGCGATCTCAGGAGCGCAGTGGTCCCGTGATTAGCGTGAGCAGCTGCGGAACGAGAGTCCTTGGTTCAAGTCCTGCCTCCAGTGAAAAGTGTAATATTTTATTTATGTGACAAACTCTTATGTTTTCATCACTTTTTTGGGAGTGATTATCACATCCACAAGAAAACCTAAATCGGGCAAGGTAGAGGAATCCTTTTACCCATTTGCCAAGTGTACAAGTTAGGTGGGTCTACAACATATTCCTGTCATGTGACGCACATGCCTTCACTAGTGTCGTATAGAATATATCAGACGTGTTTTCCTGTGAAGGAATCGGTTGACCTATGACCTTGCGATCAAATGTTTTCGGTTTCCATTGGAAACGCACGTCCTTTCGTCTACTAATCGCACGGTTTTGCGGTGCGGTCGCAAAACACAGACACTAAACTTATTACAGTGAACAGAGATTTCAATGAACGAACGGACAGATCATAACTTTGCGAAAATAAGAAATTAAAATTGTAACTCGAGGGCGGACTTGAACCATTGATCTTTCGTTCCGCAGCTGCTCACGCTAACCACGGGACCATTGCGCTCTTGACCTCAGACTATCATACATGTTGCCTATCTTGCACATAGACAACTCAGTTTGTATATTTTGCTTATTTTTTCATAGTTCCATACAACTTCTTCCTGTTTTCTCGATTGATTTGTGTTCAGTTTTTCAAGGCTTATCCACTGTGCCAACTTACAACTAAATCTGAGGGCGGTGCGATGGGGAGGTTCCCTTGTGAGTAGCACTACGAAGCTACTTTAATCTCGTAATCTAAAACGTATCCGCTCTGATTTCATTTAAAACTACCCTCAGTGTGAACAAAAAAGTTCATAATCATCTAATTGGTGTTATCCAGTGGTTTCTTCACTTTCAAAGTACGTCTGTATACACCAGAGAAAAAATGACTTTGAGTACTATGGGACTTAACATCTGAGGTCATCAGTCCCCTAGACGTAGAACTACTTAAACCTAACTAATCTAAGGACATCACACACATCCATGCCCAAGGCAGGATTCGAACCTGCGACCGTAGCGGTCGCGCGGTTCCATACTGAAGCGCCTAGAACCTCTCGGCCACACCGGCCGGCTATAAACCAGAGAGTTATCTTTTTTACTAATGTATAATTGACTTCTGGCGTACGTACGTCTTACTGATCGCAAATGAAAAGGATTTGCTGAGATATTTAAGTAGCATTTGACTGTCTTCGTATAAATGTTCAGGACACTCTTTCTTAAATTAGTGTTTAGATGAAAACTGTATATTCAATTATACCACCAGGCCAGATACACGTTAACGGCTAACCAGTTGGTTGTATGAAAACCTCCATTTCAGTTCTTTAGTTAATTTCAAAGTCCATCAATTCTTTTAAATTTTTGTGTCATCCAACCTTGTAAACTTGACTGTGATAGGTCGTGCGCTCCTGGTTCTATTTCCAAGAATGGGATACTGTAAAGCGACAACCCCTTCACAGAAGGGTGTGTCTAACACGCAGAATTTATGTAAGTGGGTGGTGGATGATACATGACTGAGACACGTACCTCAGAAAGGGCAAGAACACTGGTAATAACAACAGGGTGTCCGTCGATTATCCTGCATATGTTTTTTCTTCAATGTATTGAGTTTTTGAATGTCAATGAACTGTTTACTTAGGATCGAATTAGAGCATTGACACAAAAGGAAATACTGTATAAGATATTAGTTAAGACAGTTATTCTTGAACATTGCTTTCTATCTGCCATCGGACTTGATGTAATTTTTATCCTGACATCTTTCCATCTTTTAATTAAAAAATATACTGATGTGTTAAAATTCAAGGCATAGCGGTATGCAAATACAATGATGGCGGTTGTATCGCCTCCACAAGCTATAGTAGGGCAGAGCAATGGCAGAGCCGTCATTTGTACCCGGATGTTTCATGTGAAAAGGTCTCCGACGCAGATATGGCCGCACGACGGTTATTTATAGATTTTGAACGCGAAATGGTAGTTAGAGCTGGACGTATGGGACATTCCATTAGGGTTCAAATGGTTCAAATGGCTCTGAGCACTATGGGACTTAACTGCAGGGGTCATCAGTCCCCTAGAACTTAGAACTACTTAAACCTAACTAAGCTAAGGACATCACACACATCCATGCCCTAGGCAGGATTCGAACCTGCGACCGTAGCGGTCGCGCGGTTCCAGACTGTAGCGCCTAGAACCGCTCGGCCACTCCGGCCGGCGAAGTTGTTAGGGAATTCAATATACCGCGAATCACAGTGTGCCGACAATACCAAATTACAGGCATTATCTCTTGCCAACGACAACACAGTGGCCGACGGCCTTCTCTTAACGACCGAGAGTAACGGCGTCTGCGTAGTGTTGTCAGTGCTAACAGACAAGCAACACAGAATGAAATAGACGCAGAATCAATGTAAGACGTACGACGAACGTACGTGCGGTGAAAGGGGAGAGTGCGGTGAAATTTGGCGGTATTGTGTTATGGCAGTAGACGACCGTCGCGAGTGCCATTACTAAAGGCACGACATCGTCTCCAGAGCTTCTCCTGAGTTCGTGACCATATCGGTTGGAGCCCACACGATTTGAATTGGTAAGAACTCATGGTAGGATTCGAGTGTGGTGCAGACGCCGCGAATCCATGGACCCAAATTGTCAACAAGGCCCTGTACAAACTGGTGGTAGCTCCCGACTGGTGTTGGCTGTGTCCACATGCAATGCTGAGGTCCAACTGAACCTTAATTGACTGCAAATGGCTATGTTCGACTACTTGGAAACAATTTCTAGCCTTTATGGAATTCATGTTCCCGAATAACGATATCATGTCCTTGGGCCACAACTGTTCACGGTTCGTTTGAAGAACGTTCTGGACAGTTCCAGCGAATGATTTGGTCACCCACATTGCCCGTCATGCATCCCATAGAATCTTTACGGCGTAAATAAAATATCGTGTGACTAGGACCTCCCGTCGGGTAGACCAGGTGCAAGTCTTTCGATTTGATCCCACTTACGCGACTTGAGCGTCTATGGGGATGAAATGATAATCATTAGGACAACACACCACCCAGTTCCTGAGCGGAGAAAATCTCCGACCCAGCCAGGAATCGAACCCGGGCCCTTATAACTGATATTCTGTCGCGCTGACCACTCGGCTACCGTGGCAGACCTACGGGGTACAATTGCGAGGTTAGTTCGTGCATATCCTACACTACAACTTTCGTAATTATGGACTGCTGTACAAACAGCATGGCTCCATATTTCTGCAGGCACGTAGGGTTCGCGCGAACGAAAGTATGTCCGACACGATACTGGCAGGTTTCCTCCAGTGCTTGCATGCGTCTTACATACTGAAACTCCGTTATCGCAGAACGTTATTTTGACATTGAGAGAAAATTAAACGCCTCGCTATATATCGCTACCAATTAAATCATTATGTTCCACGATCCCTATTTCACACAAACTGTTACATACCTAATTTTCACTTTTTACGGAAGTTATACTATTTTGGGTAACCTTGCTTTATATGTTACAGTGATTCCACTGACACACTTGTTTATAGAATTTGTTACTAGTTTTTAATTATTTTAATAAAAAGATTGCATGCAACAAACTAAAACTTTTAGATGTGGCGCTTTCCTTTGGTAGCGGGGCCAAGTGGTTCGTTGCCAAACACTGTTAACAGTTGCAAGGAACTATGACTGATTTCGATGCATGGTGTAATGAGACAGGCACCCCTTTCCTCAATCACATTTGCTGGGGTTGATGAGGGGTTGGCGGCTTCCGTCTCATGCTTCTGCGACGGCGCCTCATGCTGCTGAAGCTGGCAGCATCTGTAGGCCACGGCCGTTGACGTCAGTGATGCGTTGTGTTGTGCTGCCATGGAGCCTACTTGGGGAGGGGGGGGGGGGGCGGCGGCGGCTCAAGTCTGCGGCGTGCGGGGTACATCTTGCTGCCCTCGGACAGAAGTCAGCCGTTGGCTGGCTTTTGGCGTGAAGTCCTACTACGTACCCAGTGTCAGTGGTGGCACGTAAGAACTGCATACCGGCAGGGCGGTGGCACCAAGTCTCGTGAACGAAGGCGGGTGCAACATGGTCTCGAACCCGCGGCTTCAGCTGACGGAGCCCAGTGGTCTCGCTGTCTGGCTTTGCCTTGGCATCCTGGTGGTACTGATTGCTTCCAGCGGTGACAACTGCTCCCCGCCTTAAAATCCAGGCTATATGAGCTATATGAGCTATCTACGATCCGCAGTCCATTGGCTTGTCTGTTATTGTGACCAACATGTTCTCACACTAGTGTTTACTAACCCATGGCCGTTAATGCAAAACTCAATGGCGCCTCCATGCTGCTCCTTTTTACTTTTCTTAAAGATTAATAATATTCTGTTCAAAGACAGGGTCGCGGCACTACAGATTATATATCCGACATAATGTATGTACTAGCGCGATGTAGCAGACTAAGATTCATTACTGGAGGTAGGAAGTGTGTCAAAACTGCTCAAAAAATGCAGATGAAGGACACCACTCACAAACGTCCCGTGAAATTGGGCCAATAACAGTCTGTTTTACGGATTATAAGTTGCCGTTTAACACTCCAGTGTACAATGGCGTAAAACATAATGTCCATATCTCTCGTGAGCGGTTCAAGATATCGAAATAATTTTCTTCCATGTTCAATAGTTTAACTATCGTATCTATTGAGAGTCTGATTTAGATATTCTTGTCTGATTGAATTGTTTACATTTCTAAAGATATTAGAAACTTCTTAAAAAGAGAGTCCACTGAGATAAACCATGTTAACGTTGGTGCTGAACGTTTTTCAATGATATCAGATAAATCTGTCATGTCGCTGTGCTATCCTTAGCGGTAGATCAGTGCGCTGAGTGCGCTCTACAAGTGGGTTGAAGACGCCACTGAACAGAGGTTGATTGTCTGCCAGAAGCTGAAAGGCTCAAGAGCAAATAGCTATAAATTTGAGCTAATAAGAATTTGGTTGACAGCTTAGGAGATTCTGAAAGTATTACAACATAAAACATGGTCCGATTTAACAATTTTTAACATACATTATGTGATCAAAAGTATCCGGACACCCCCAGAAGCGTACATTTTCATATTAGGTGCATTGTGCTGCCACCTACTGCCAGGTACTCCATATCAGCGACCTCAGCCGTCATTAGACATCGTGAGAGAGCAGAATGGGCCGCTCCTCGGAACTCAGGGACTTCGAACGTTATCAGGTGACTGGGTGTCACTTGTGTCATACGTCTGTACACAAGATTTCCACACTGCTAAACATCCCTAGGTCCATTGTTTCCGATTTCATCATGTGATAGTGAAGTGGAAATGTGAACCTCGTGATGACTGGGTGTTGTGTGATGTCCTTATGTTAGTTAGGTTGAAGTAGTTCTAAGTTCTAGGGGACTGATGACCATAGATGTTAAGTCCCATAGTGCTCAGAGCCATTTTTTTTGTTTTTTGAAATTTGAAGAGACACGTACAGCACAAAAGTTTACAGACTGACCTTGTCTATTGGCTGACAGAGACCGCCAACAGTTGAAGAGGGTCGTAATGTATAATAGGCAGACATCTATCCAGACCGTCACACATGAATTTCAAAGTGCATCAGGATCCACTGCAAGTACTATGACAGTTAGGCGGGAAGTGAGAAAACTAGGATTTTATGGTCGAGCGGCTGCTCATAAGCCACACGTCACGCCGGTAAATACCAAACAACGCCTAGCTTGGTGTGAGGAGCGTAAACATTTGGACAACTGAACAGTGGGAAAACGTTATGTGGAGTGACGAATCACGGTACACAATATGGCGATCCGATGGCAGGGTCCGGGTACGGCGAATGCCCGGTGAACGTCAGCTGCCAGCGTGTGTAGCGCCAACAGTAAAATTCGGAGGCGGTCTTGCTTCATGCTGTTGAAGAGCAATTCGGGGATGGCGACTGTATCTTTCGACTCGTTTGAGCACCTGTTCATAATGCACGGTCTGTGGCGGAATGGCTACACGATAATAACATCCCTGTAATGGACCGGCCCGAGCAGAGTCCTGACCTGAATCCTATAGAAAACCTTTGGGATGTCTTGGAACGGCGACTTGGTGCCAGGCCTCACCGACCGACATCGATACCTCTCCTCAGTGCAGCATTCCGTGAAGAATGGGCTGCCATTCCCCAAGAAAACTTCCAGCATCTGATTGAACGTATTCCTGAGAGAGTGGAAGCTGTCATCAAAGCTAAGGGAGGGATACCACCATATTATGATGGAGGGCGCCACGGAGTCATTTTCAGCCAGGTGTCCGGACACTTTTGATCACATAGTGTACCAAGGAACGATTATACAAGTGTTTCTCTCATTCGACCCAAATTGAGATTCAGTGAAGGTCTTAAGTGATGCGTTGAATAAATGAATTTTCTGACTTGTTTCAGTATAATTGTAATAGTAATCGCAGCCGAATGATTTTTCTGTCTTAGTGTCTCTAGATTGAGAGACCCTGAGGCTTTCCACGGTCAGCTATTTATAATTTTTTGTTTAGTTTCTTCATTCAGATTGGAAGAATCCTCTGTTAGTGCTAGAAGTCACATTTTCCTTCTTATCTGGAAACAGAAGTACGGTATTCAGTTGGTGGTCCGATTTCAAATTCTGCGTCGCCGATTGACCTATACTTCCGACTTTCAAATCGTCGGACCTTTCTCCCGTTTCACTTTCGTTATCAATTTTAATGTGTATCTGCTGTAATCGTGTATTTTATGGCTGGAAGACTGTAAGAATTTTTTATTACTTCGTCTCGGTGGGCCTTTAATTTTCAGTTTTGGACATCACTTAAATGTGACATATTTGTGCACATTGTGATTTTGTCTTAATGCTAGCATTTAAAAGCAGCCTATATCACAAAAACTAGCATTTCTTTTTTAGTAATGCATGCAAAACTTAGATGAAAATAAAATAAAATGCATTACACAGATTACTGACATAAACAATTGAAATGTCCATTGACTTTCTGTTAGCAGTTCGCTTCCACAGTAGCACTGCGCCTGTCACAAATACACACATGGGCGGAGGCAAGGGGGGAGGGGGCTATGGGGCGTTTAGCCCCCCACCCCTCACCAACGGAGTGTCATATTACACTAGAAAAAATGACTACAGAAATCAGCGAATGTATTACTGCAACAGATTCAATCTTTTTTTTATACTTATGTAGCAATATAGGTTGCACGTATTTCAAACGCATTTTAACATAAGAGCGGAAAATAGCTTGCTATCTAAACCAATAAATATTATTTAACTTAAAACTGTCGTCTTATTATTTATTAATACACATTGGATGTATATTAATGTACTACTTACAATAACCAAGAAAGCTAAATATGCCGGGTATCCCTACCAACACTTAAAATGCTGACCCCAGACAAAAACTTCGAGGTCGCTTGACACCTGGGTCAAATCGTACCATTTTCCCGGACACACACTCTCTGTAGACACGGTTTTACCCCGAACTCCAAAACAGTTACCAAAAACTACTTTTTAAACAATACCAGATTTTATCAGTTTGCCGGTGGAGGACCCCAACTCTCCTTTTGTTAAGCTGTATTCCATTCCCCCAACCACCCCCCCTCTCCCCACCTCTAGCTCCCTCACCCTTGACCTCCTTCTAGAATTGCCACTGAATATACAAGAAAACTAGATGACTGTCATTTAAATGTGCCTGTCTGCAACTTGACACACGTTCTTTACCGGTAAGTTGCAATCTTTCTTTTCCTGCATTGTTGATATTCCTAAATAATTGTGAGAGTGCGTATTGTTGTCAACAACAGTTGAAGCAAACACACAATAAAGGAAGTAGCACAATTCTGAGCGGTACTTTGCTTACCGGCCACAGCTGATGTAGGGAATTAAAACTCTACGTGCAATGTTGGTTCCACCGGCTCTAGCATTCCAGCTAACACAAGACAAGAAACGAAACGAAAGATCTGTCTGCTACTCCTTAATGAGTTTCCATGGCTAAACGGAATATAAGAATACATTTTTGAGTAAACCGCTACATTCAACTTGTCCCCCCCCCACCGGTCCCCCCCCCCCCCCACACACACACAGTGCGTTGTCTCCGGGACCGCTACTTACGTAACTTCCGGGGCTATGTTAATTCACCCTCTTGCTGGAGGTCACAGTTAACAAATGAGCACACAAGAGAAACACACAGCTATTCAGTTAACCGGCACCAGCTGAAGATTTGCGTGAATGCAGTCTACAACTACACAAATGAAGAGGAAGTAGAAAGGCTTCATCGAAATCAAGTTTGTGTAACGTTTTTTATTACGCCAGGTTCACGAGAATGGTACGATACGACAGGGTTTTGAACAACGCTTATTTTGCTTCTTGACGCCGGTCGGAGTGGCCGTGCGGTTCTAGGCGCTACCGTGTGGAACCGAGCGACCGCTACGGTCGCAGGTTCGAATCCTGCCTCGGGCATGGGTGTGTGTGACGTCCTTAGATTAGTTAGGTTTAATTAGTTCTAAGTTCTAGGCGACTGATGACCTCAAAAGTTAAGTCGCATAGTGCTCAGCGCCATTTGAACCTTTTTCTTTTTATTCTTGACATAAAAGATGTTGTGATTGATCAAGGTAAATGGAACAGTCGTACATCAACATTGCAAGGAAATTAAATGTATGCAGTGTGTTCCAGAAATGTTGCGACAGACGTCGAGGTGTTGCAGAGCGTGTCTTGAGGAAGAAATCGCGGATAGGAATCCGTGTCTGGAAATGTCATCCAACGACGCTACAGACTGGCTGCCTATGTGACTTTGTGTGTTAACAGGACGTCCCGGAACGTTGTTTGTTCTTCTGTGATAGCGACCGACTGCCACGATCGTCGGTTGAGGAGACCGCTGTTGGATCACCTGCTGCACTAGCTGCGCATTGCCCTCTGTGGTCGCTGTATGCGGTCGCCCTACCTTTCCAGCGATAGAAATACACCGTTGTTGCAATATGCTTGGGACAACAGTACATTTTCAGGCAGACAAACTTTCGAAATTATAGCAGTTACAATTGTCAACAACAGATGGCGCTGCGGTCTGGGAAACTCTATAGTGCGATATTTTCCACATATCCACCATGCATAGCAATAATATGGCGTAGTCTCTGAATGAAATTACCCGAAACCTTTGACAACGTGTCTGGCGGAATGGCTTCACATGCAGATGAGATGTACTGCTTCAGCTGTTCAATTGTTTTTGGATTCTGGCGGTACACCTGGTCTTTCACGTGTCCCCACAGAAAGAAGTCACAGGGGTTCATGTCTGGCGAATAGGGACGCCAATCCACGCCGCCTCCTGTATGTTTCGGATAGCCCAAAGCAATCACACGATCATCGAAATACACTCCTGGAAATGGAAAAAAGAACACATTGACACCGGTGTGTCAGACCCACCATACTTGCTCCGGACACTGCGAGAGGGCTGTACAAGCAATGATCAGACGCACGGCACAGCGGACACACCAGGAACCGCGGTGTTGGCCGTCGAATGGCGCTAGATGCGCAGCATTTGTGCACCGCCGCCGTCAGTGTCAGCCAGTTTGCCGTGGCATACGGAGCTCCATCGCAGTCTTTAACACTGGTAGCAGGCCGCGACAGCGTGGACGTGAACCGTATGTGCAGTTGACGGACTTTGAGCGAGGGCGTATAGTG
Source organism: Schistocerca cancellata (assembly GCF_023864275.1). Lineage (NCBI taxonomy): Eukaryota > Metazoa > Arthropoda > Insecta > Orthoptera > Acrididae > Schistocerca > Schistocerca cancellata. The sequence goes on from NC_064626.1 coordinate 1,186,106,763, forward strand.
GGCATGCGGGAGGCCGGGTGGACGTACCGCCGAATTGCTCAACACGTGGGGCGTGAGGTCTCCACAGTACATCGATGTTGTCGCCAGTGGTCGGCGGAAGGTGCACGTGCCCGTCGACCTGGGACCGGACCGCAGCGATGCACGGATGCACGCCAAGACCGTAGGATCCTACGCAGTGCCGTAGGGGACCGCACCGCCACTTCCCAGCGAATTAGGGACACTGTTGCTCCTGGGGTATCGGCGAGGACCATTCGCAACCGTCTCCATGAAGCTAGGCTACGGTCCCGCACACCGTTAGGCCGTCTTCCACTCACGCCCCAACATCGTGCAGTCCGCCTCCAGTGGTGTTGCGACAGGCGTGAATGGAGGGACGAATGGAGACGTGTCGTCTTCAGCGATGAGAGTCGCTTCTGCCTTGGTGCCAATGATGGTCGTATGCGTGTTTGGCGCCGTGCAGGTGAGCGCCACAATCAGGACTGCATACGACCGAGGCACACAGGGCCAACACCCGGCATCATGGTGTGGGGAGCGATCTCCTACACTGGCCGTACACCACTGGTGATCGTCGAGGGGACACTGAATAGTGCCCGGTACATCCAAACCGTCATCGAACCCATCGTTCTACCATTCCTAGACCGGCAAGGGAACTTGCTGTTCCAACAGGACAATGCACGTCCGAATGTATCCCGTGCCACCCAACGTGCTCTAGAAGGTGTAAGTCAACTACCTTGGCCAGCAAGATCTTCGGATCTGTCCCCCATTGAGCATGTTTGGGACTGGATGAAGCGTCGTCTCACGCGGTCTGCACGTCCAGCACGAACGCTGGTCCAACTGAGGCGCCAGGTGGAAATGGGATGGCAAGCCGTTCCACAGGACTACATCCAGCATCTCTACGATCGTCTCCATGGGAGAATAGCATCCTGCATTGCTGCGAAAGGTGGATATACACTGTACTAGTGCCGACATTGTGCATTCTCTGTTGCCTGTGTCTATGTGCCTATGGTTCTGTCAGTGTGATCATGTGATGTATCTGACCCCAGGAATGTGTCAATAAAGTTTCCCCTTCCTGGGGCAATGAATTCACGGTGTTCTTATTTCAATTTCCAGGAGTGTATTCATTCAGGAAATTAAAGACGTCAGCCGTGCGATGTGGCCGGGCACCATCTTGCATAAACCACGAGGTGTTCGCAGTGTCGTCTAAGGCAGTTTGTACCACCACAAATTCACGAAGAATGTCCAGATAGCGTGATGCAGTAATCGTTTTGGATCTGAAAAATGGGCCAATGATTCCTTTGGAAGAAATGGCGGCCCAGACCAGTACCTTTTGAGGATGCAGGGATGATGGGACTGCAACATGGGGCTTTTCGGTTCCCCATATGCGCCAGTTCTGTTTATTGACGAAGCCGTCCAGGTAAAAATAAGCTTCGTCAGTAAACCAAATGCTGCCCACATGCATATCGCCGTCATCAATCCTGTGCACTATATCGTTAGCGAATGTCTCTCGTGCAGCAATGGTAGCGGCGCTGAGGGGTTGCCGCGTTTGAATTTTGTATGGATAGAGGTGTTAACTCTGGCGCATGAGACAATACGTGGACGTTGGCGCCATTTGGACCGCAGCTGCAACACGGCGAACGGAAACCCGAGACCGCTGTTGGATCACCTGCTGCACTAGCTGCGCGTTGCCCTCTGTGGTCGCTGTACGCGGTCGCCCTACCTTTCCAGCACGTTCATCTGTCACGTTCCCAGTCCGTTGAAATTTTTCAAACAGATCCTTGATTGTATCGCTTTTCGGTCATTTGGTTACATTAAACCTCCGTTGACAACTTCGTCTTGTTGCAACAACACTGTGTTCTAGGCGGTGGAATTCCAACACCAGAGAAATCCTCTGTTCTAAGGAATAAAGCATGTTGTCTACAGCACACTTGCACGTTGTGAACAGCACACGCTTACAGCAGAAAGACGACGTACAGAATGGCGCACCCACAGACTGCGTTGTCTTCTATATCTTTCACATCACTTGCAGCGCCATCTGTTGTTGAAAATTGTAATTACTGTAATTTCGAATGTTTGTCCGCCTGAAAATGTACTGTTGTCCCAAGCATATTGCAACAAACGGTGTATTTCTATCGCTCGTTTAGTTTTTATTGCCGTTTCAAATATACCGGTCATTTTTGAAACACCCTGTAGCTGCTGCCTTTTACGTCCTGTCCCCTATGAATGCGATGATCTTTGTGGAAGACTGTTTCGGACAAAGAGTTTCATCTGTGGTGCATTGCTTTCTTGTCTACCGAAATAGAATTGAGATTTTAGAGAGTTCCTTGAAAAAGTTGACTGCAGATGGAAACGCACGTCCGAAAACGTTCTCCACTAGGGCATTAGAGAATCGCATTAAGAGGAGATAAGGCGTTTCAACGCAGCAGGTAACTCCCTGTTCTCGCTGGCGATCGTGGCAATCAGTCGCGATTACTGAATAACAAACAACACTGCGAGACGTTCCGTCAGCGAGAGAAGTCACGTTTGCTGTCGAAAGAGTGGCCGAGTGGTAGGCGCCAGCACATTTAACTTCGACGCCCTGTTGCACCGTTAGATGACATTTTTGGACAAGAGTTCCTATAATCTATTCGTTCCTGAAGACACTTACATCCCCTCGAAGTCAGTCGCAACATTTCTGAGAGACAAACTGCATAAACTAATACTTAGCCATGTCAATATAGAGAGTGCCTCTTCACAAAGCATTTCGTCCTGTCCTCGATTAATTCGTCAAGTCACACTCCACGGCTCTTGCAGTTTGTCGCACCATTTCTGTAACACCATGTATAATGTTAAGCATCAGCGACGATGGTGATGTTTGGTTTGTGGGGCACTAAACTGTGCGCTCATTAGCGCCCAGACAAAGTCACAAATTTTACACGGTCCGATTTCTTTCACAGCCCAATCTAGCCACTGTCACGAATGATGATGGCCATTATGACGAAATGACGAGAACAACACAAACACCCAGCCCCCGGGCAGAGAAAACCCCAACCCGTCGGGGACTCGAACACGAGACTTAAGCATCTGCGATGCACTATTTAGTGATTTGCACTTAATATAGATGTCACTCTTTTCCCACGCCATTGAGAAAAAAACATGGTACAATTTATCGCCAAAGTACGTCTGCTTGTACTGAAAAGAGAATCGGAAAATATTAGTGATATTTGGTTGTGACACAAGCTGCGACATCGTCACGAAAAAACAGTGACCCGTATATGTAATAAGTTTTCTTTTCATTATGGTCGGTGTGTTGTTCTTAAGCTGTATACAGTTTGGCAGTGCATTTATGTTTTTCCCATTTTTGCAGCACATCTGATGATGGTCATTAAAGACCGAAACCGGTAATCTGTTATCAAAAGTTTGTCATCATACACGTAAATTAAAGGAAACTTATTTGGTTGTGAGTTTCAGGGAGAAAAAAGTTTATTTATTACCAAAGAATCTGTGATAATAGCTCGCAGTTGTCGGTGAAAGTGTAGAATACACTCGGGAACAGGTGTGGGCGTTGGTACGACATGAGCAGTGAAAGTGCCATTTGGCGGGACAAGAACTATCGACGCGGCGACAGCGCCAGGTGGGGACGTCACGGGAGCTGCTGGCGGTCGCGGTGTGACGGCTGACGTAGTGACGTGGCGGGCGGTGCTGGCGCGTCGGTGCCGTCAGGGCCAGTGCGATAATAGCGGCGAGGGGCAATTAGGCGCGCTGCGGGCAGGTGGCTAACGAGATGGCGCCAGTCCCATGTCGCCAGTTAGCGGCGGCTCCGTGTCCAGCTGCAGGCTGGTCTGCTCGCTGTACCTCGCCGTTCACTGTGGGTGATTTGGTTTTCCGGCGAAAGAGACGTGGATTCTGAATAGAAAGGGGACGTTGTAACAGCCTCTCGCAGTCGAAACAAAGTCAGAGCAAATATAAAATGATTTGGTACTTGTGTACATTGTGAATGGTGTGTAATTACTTTTCCTTATACTTCACACCAACTAATGTTTGAGCTGTTCTGATTGCCGCGACAGTAATTGAACAATTCGCGGCGAAAATTATGGGGCAGTACTTTATACAACTAATACATGAATGGTTCACCAGATGTATACTGAATGTGCCCCAAACTTACTCGTTATACACTAAACCTAAACGTTATGTCCACCGCGGCATTGGACGCCACCTGGTGGCGTTGCCGGCCTGTGACCGGTAACAAAAGTATGTCAGTGGAGTACATACGGACGGAGTTAGCCTAGCGAAGATATGGGGCAATCCGTTGAGATAAGCGACTCTGATAAAGGGCAGATTATTATTACGCAGAGCCCGTGAACGAGTAATTCGAAAACGGCGGAGCTGGTCGAATGTTCACGTGCTACTGTCGTGAGTATCTACAGGGTGTTTCAAAAATGACCGGTATATTTGAAACGGCAATAAAAACTAAACGAGCAGCGATAGAAATACACCGTTTGTTGCAATATGCTTGGGACAACAGTACATTTTCAGGCAGACAAACTTTCGAAATTATAGTAGTTACAATTGTCAACAACAGATGGCGCTGCAGTCTGGGAAACTCTATAGTACGATATTTTCCACATATACACCATGCGTAGCAATAATATGGCGTAGTCTCTGAATGAAATTACCCGAAACCTTTGACTACGTGTCTGGCGGAATGGCATCACATGCAGATGAGATGTACTGCTTCAGCTGTTCAATTGTTTCTGGATTCTGGTGGTACACCTGGTCTTTCACGTGTCCCCACAGAAAGAAGTCACAGGGGTTCATGTCTGGCGAATAGGGAGGCCAATCCACGCCGCCTCCTGTACGTTTCGGATAGCCCAAAGCAATCACACGATCATCGAAATATTCATTCAGGAAATTAAAGACGTCGGCCGTGCGATGTGGCCGGGCACCATCTTGCATAAACCACGAGGTGTTCGCAGTGTCGTCTAAGGCAGTTTGTACCACCACAAATTCACGAAGAATGTCCAGATAGCGTGATGCAGTAATCGTTTCTGATCTGAAAAATGGGCCAATGATTCCTTTGGAAGAAATGGCGGCCCAGACCAGTACCTTTTGAGGATGCAGGGACGATGGGACTGCAACATGGGGGTTTTCGGTTCCCCATATGCGCCAGTTCTGTTTATTGACGAAGCCGTCCAGGTAAAAATAAGCTTCGTCAGTAAACCAAATGCTGCCCACATGCATATCGCCGTCATCAATCCTGTGCACTATATCGTTAGCGAATGTCTCTCGTGCAGCAATGGTAGCGGCGCTGAGGGGTTGCCGTGTTTGAATTTTGTATGGATAGAGGTGTAAACTCTGGCGCATGAGACGATACGTGGACGTTGGCGTCATTTGGACCGCAGCTGCAACACGGCGAACGGAAACCCGAGACCGCTGTTGGATCACCTGCTGCACTAGCTGCGCATTGCCCTCTGTGGTTGCCGTACGCAGTCGCCCTACCTTTCCTGCACGTTCATCCGTCACGTTACCAGTCTGTTGAAATTTTTCAAACAGATCCTTTATTGTATCGTTTTCCGGTCCTTTGGTTACATTAAACCTCCGTTGAAAACTTCGTCTTGTTGCAACAACACTGTGTTCTTGATGGTGGAATTCCAACACCAGAAAAATCCTGTGTTCTAAGGAATAAACCATGTTGTCCACAGCACACTTGCACGTTGTGAACAACACACGCTTACAGCAGAAAGACGACGTACAGAATGGCGCACCCACAGACTGCGTTGTCTTGTATATCTTTCACATCACTTGCAGCGCCATCTGTTGTTGAAAATTGTAACTACTGTAATTTCGAAAGTTTGTCCGCCTGAAAATGTACTGTTGTCCCAAGCATATTGCAACAAACGGTGTATTTCTATCGCTGCTCGTTTAGTTTTTATTGCCGTTTCAAATATACCGGTCATTTTTGAAACACCCTGTACCTAAAGAGGTAGAAGGGCAATGAAACTACCACCAGACGCTAAATGGTTGGACTTCCATGACTCTTCACAGAACGTGGCATTCGGAGGCCTTGCTGCTCTGTAAAATTGATGTGATGTCCTTAGGTTAGTTAGGTTTAAGTAGTTCTAAGTCTAGGGGACTAATGACCACAGATGTTAAGTCCCATAGTGCTCAGAGCCATTTGAACTATTTTTTAGTTCAGACGATGGGAACTCGACCGTCGAGCAAAGGAAATGTGTCGGCTCGTCGGGCGAATCACATTTTTGTTACACTAGGTTGATTGTCGTCTTCGCAAACGCCGTCATCTACGTGAACGGTGACTCGAAAGGTGCAGCGTGCCACGGACGCAGGCTAGTGGGAACATTATTATGCTAGGGCAGACATTCTACTGCGCTTGCATGGGACCAGTGGTAGTAACCGAAGAAAAGCTCACAGCTGGGAACCACCGGCATGTTTCATGCCTTCCCCGACGGAGATGTCAACTTTCAGCAACGTAACTATCCGTCTCTCGGAGCAAGAACTAGACTACAGTGGTTCGGGGAGCATTATGGTGAACTCAACTCATGCTGATGTCTCGGCGACCAAATTCGCCTGATGTAAATCCTATGGAAGTCATCACTGTGTACGCAAATCAGCGGCTCGCTGTTTATGGGAATTACATGCAACGAGATTAGATATCTAATGCCACATACCTCCGGAAACCTACCAACAAACTGTCGAATCCAAGATATGTATAATCAGTGACGTATCTCGTTGCATGGACAGAGCCATTAAGCAGATGGTCTTTATGTTTTAGGTCATCAGTATAAATCATCAGTATAAATCTCACATATATTTTCATAGCTATTAAAAATTCTCAAGCATAAATTTTCTGTACTGCCTCTATGGAGTTAGGAATCTGTGTTCGGAAATATGAAAAATATTGTATATTATTTTAGCGTATTTAAAGCGTGTTATGTACGGAAATTTGATTTTATTTAAACAATTATTTTCTACTTTTTAGTCTTGTGTGACATGTATGGTAATGAAACATGGACTGAGGGAAAAACAGAACAGATAAGAATCGAATCATTTTATATGTGGTGCTATAGACAAGTGTTGAAAATCAGGTGCACTGGTGAGGTAAGGAATGAGGAGGCTCTGCGCAGAATCGGAGAGGAAAGTCTGAGATGAAGAGGTTGGTACAGAACAGAAATTCATGGCGGCCCCTTCCGCCGAGGGTTCGAGTCCTCCCTCGGGCATGGATTTGTGTGTTGTTCTTAGCATAAGTTAGTATAAGTACTGGGAAGTCTAGGGACCGGTGACCTCAGCAGTTTAATCCCTTAGGAATTCACCCACATTAAACAAATATTTACATGTGTAGCATCCTTTTATTCGCAGCTTCATCTTTACACACGTATGTCTCATATTACTCGTGAGCTCAAATACCACCTGGAACGCATTCTGTTCCTAAGTGCACGGCACGCAAGTACTGCAGGGAAATCCTAAACATTTTAACACCTGTTCCCAACTTCCCAGTCACCTGTACCGAGCAGACCGACAAGTGAGCGAATATTGCATTGTCCTCCAGTTGTCAGCTATGTTTAAAATCTAGCTGATCGGAAAGTTAGTCAAAATCAGTTGCAAAATTTGTACCAAACAGAGAGACAGGCAAATAAGTGATGGGATAAAAAGTTGTTAAAAATCATTGCTAATACTCTATTTGAAGCAAGCGCAAGACACAAATATCCGTTTTGTGTGGAATTGATTGAGGTAGGCGAAATAATTTTTGTGAAAAACTATTTACTGCTTGAGACCTTCACAACTATTTATTATACAGATGCGTTTCAACAGCCAGCGGCCATCATCAAGTGCACTACAGTTTCATGTACATCAATCTCACGTGTGAAGACCTCAATTCCCTTGGTATTCTGGTGAGGTCATGTATTGAAATATAACCCTGTGCATAAACATTCGTTTGAAAGCTTTCTATACAGTGTTAAAATTCAGAATATAACCATACTGGCACACACGGTAGATAAGACTTTAATATAGCCATAACTGTGATGCACCTGACGACAGTAGTATGCAACAAATTTTCTTCTTGCTAAAAAAAATATTAATAAAAAGTGACTGAGGTAGTAAATATTATTTTATAAAAAAATACTGAGGTATGTAATAAAGTGACAGTTCTAAGCGCAATCGTATATGGAGCTCATCATGGGTATTAACCACCGGCTAAGAACACACTGCATTCCCATACTGACACACTTGCATGCATACTCAAAGACACTCTCACAGACAAAGAAAACACAATATACACTAATATACTGAACGTGGTGAGAGTTACTGGTAGCAAAGCAGTCAGTTTGTTTGCTGGAACAGCGTACGTATTTGTGTCTAGGTCTGAACGATATCACACATGCACGTATGTCGAGGCCTCTTCTTCGTGTGAGGCAAACACAGGCGCACGGCGACAGGAGGCAAGGTGCAGGCGTGTAAACGCACCTTTGTGGCAATGTCTGCCATTGATCATATGTTGTTTTGTGGTCACGATTTGATCACAATGCGTGATGTTTTCGTGCATACTGCGTCTTCCGATTTCTGGATGGTGCAGTCCTGCCAACCAAAGTTTGAAATACCGGCGGTTGTCGACGATGATGCGCGGCTGCATTCCCCCAGGTCATGCGAACAGTCACGGACCGGAGACTGAAATTTTGGGTGGTTACACTATTGCACTCTTCTCCCTGTTCATACAACGTCAAATGGGACTTAAGACTTGAGCTTTCTGAGAGTAACGCCATATTCTTGATCAATAAGTGACTGCCAGCAGAGAGCGGAGGCTGCTTTCTTGATGGTCGCATTCAAGAATTTAATTGATCAGGGGGCGTCTCTTGTTCTCTGTAGGCTCTGTGATGTCAGCTACTAGTATCCTGATGCAGACTCACGGATGGGCACAAAACAACCTATGAGAAAATGTAAGTCCTCTCCCACACATCGATATACTGGGAAACCGCAATAATAGAAGGTGTAGAAGTTTGTATGTGCAGTAACGATTTTCGCAGAGACCGTGGCTACAATCTGATTTGGTGCCTGGGGCCCTATTCTGTATCTTTCATACCGATCGGTGTAGTAGGTTAGTCTCGGTAGTGACGTCATTTTCGGTTGTTTATCGAAATATCCTATGCAGTAAGCTTCTGAGACCTGTTACCGAACGGTCCTCCCACCGATTTTACGACAGATGTACCGACAGGTTTTGGATTTCGGTGTGGCCCTGTCGATCGGTGAGCTATGGTTTATGTACATCTATAATTTCTTATTTTAAACATATTTAGCGGTTTTAGCGATGGATTTAGTGATTTTGTTAGTAAAGAATCACCACAGGATGCAACGAGTTGGAAAGTTAGTTTATAGTAGACTATTTTCTTATGTTAAAAATATGGTTAGGTTAGGTTGTTATTGTGAATGTTTCCATCCAAAAAAAAGCGTTTTCGGTCAATATTCTCTCGAAATACGTGTTACTTTTATGCAAATAAGACTTTAAAGATCATTAAACGTCAATACATCGGCTCTGCTTATGTATATTACATGAGTGTGAACTGACGTTACTAATGACTTTGTGTACTTTTTCCCACAAATGATTTAGTTAGTAATTATCGAAGCGTGTTTACAACTTTCATGGAACAATGGAAAGCAATTATGTGATGCCTGATATTGGTAACCTTCCAAATTATCATGCATTTATGACTTACGCAGCACCGTTTGGCAACGAAGTCAGCCTACGTTCCTCTTCATAGTAGTATAAGAATTGAAGCGTACGTTCACGTTGTTTGGCGTGGCTAATTGGTTAGCGCGCGTTTATGCGATATGAGAGGACACGGGTTCGAGCACGTTTGGGGTATAAATTTCTTTTGTCTTTTTCATATATGCAACACGTTCTAAGACAAAGTTATTTGTGTAATTGAAGATTTTTCTGCAATATTTGCTATTAATTACATGTAAGAGCGCACTTCCTCAGTAATGATTCCGTGATTTCTGTGTGTTTAAAAATCGAAATATGAAATTGCTGTGAGTGAAACAACCGACAGTGACCTTTATATTTTTTCTTGTCCGAAATAATTCACCATTTTTACCGAATATGTAGCGATTTCCGAGTAAGCGGTTTGACAGGAATCTAAGAGCACAAAATACTGGTAATGTAACCAGCAGCAGTCATCTTCATAATCTTGCTTGTCATAAGTATTTATCTGCGATCGAATCTTCAACAGGAGTAGACAGAGATTAAAGATCTCTGCTGTAATATTTTTAGACTGTAGCATCACATAAGAAACATTTTCACTCATGAGATGCATGTTATGAACGTCGACGAACTGCAGGATCTCTCGAAAATACGTTTTTTTTTTCAATTTTGTTTTTAATAGGCAAATCGTTGTATCATATATGGAAGTGTGCTACTTAATCATTTGCATCTTTTGGAGCGAGTTACAACCATATTCTGTTTATCTTCTTATTCGTTGAAACTCTCAGATTGAATTTTTCGGTGATTTTGTAGATGTGTTAGTACAATGTGGTTCTGCACACTATTCCTGACTCATTTTCCGAAACGTAAAATCCAAAACACGATGTCAGTGTGAAAGAGAATAAGATGACATAATGCGGCATTTACGACAATCTGCAGAATACAGTCAAATACGCTATCTTTTCGGCACTTCGAAGAATATCGCTCCTGTGTCGTCTGCTAGCTGCTTTGTGTTCGTGGCGCTGTGCGCTCTGCAGTGTGCATGCGCCGGCCTCTTGCTTTTGATTGGCTTGCGCGACGCGAACCGACAACAGTGCTTCGGTTCTCTAGACCCGAACGGTAGCGTACCGAAACGATCGGCACAATAGCGGAAAGATACAGAATAGGCACCCTGGAGACTACTACCTGAGAAGGAGTCTCTTCAAAGAAATTCAACTCAAAATCGTATTTCTTAAGGGGTTTAGTGGTGCCTTTTTCCCTTCCACAGGGAGATAGTATACTGCAAAATAGGCTATGTCCTGCATTTGTGCACGCGGATAACGATCTTCAGCTGACGTCACATCGCCGACAGTAGTTTGAAATCCAAGCGACTTCAGCTTAACAGTGACAGTCTTGAACGCCACTCTAACTGAAGCAGACTTTTCTTCCGACAGTCAGTCATCTCCTAACGCAGAAAATGGTTATAATCCCTAAAGGGTCGAGTCTTAACTCTGATTTGAGGGTGTCTGAAATCCGAAAAGATTTTATACAATCAGGGTCAGCTCGGCTGCGGTGTAGTTTAAACGGAAAGTACTGTCACCGTTGGTGAGTGGTTCGCTTCTCGGCCACCGCCGCGAGCGCCCTGGTGAGAACGCGGAAGCGCTTTCGCTGCCGCGCGCAGCCCGGCTGCAGTTGTTGCCGCGGCGGCACCTGCAACTACAACTGGACGGCAGGCGGCCGGCGGAGCGTGTAACCGGCTGTCCGGCTGCGGTGCTGCCGACACAATGGCCGCCGGGCGATAATAGAGCGGCCAATTAGGGGGGCGGCAGAGGGAGGGGGGGGGGATGCGGCAAGTAGCGCGCTGCCGGGGCGGCGCTAACGAGCCGAGTGCATCCTCCGCCACACTCCTCTGCCGCCCACCGCCGCCGAATTTAGTTCCGAAAGCGGTGCGGCCCCGCCGGTAGCACTGTAATTTTTGGTTAGCCCAAGTGCCCGTTCACTAAATTAGTTCGAAAGTTTGTGTTGCACGCTGTGTAACGGGGTAACAACGTTTGCATACTACTACACGTTACTGAAACAAGATGGGGCGAAACTGTCTACCGGTTGATCAAAAAGTCAGTATAAATTTGAAAATTGAATAAATCACGGAATAGTGTAGATTGAGAGGTACAAATTGACACACGTGCTTGGAATGACTTGGGGTTTTATTAGAACCAAAAAAATACAAAAGTTCAAAAAATGTCCGACAGATAGCGATTCATCTGAGCAGAACAGCAATAATTAGCATAACAAAGTAATGAAACGTCCCCTTTGAACAATTTATACAAGACTGTGCTTAAACTGACACGCAATATTTTTAGCGCAACGCAATCTGACTATCAAAGATCCCTGCAAAAGAATGGCCCTGATTAACATTCAACTATACCTTTCACAAATAACTTACCTCACAAAAATCTTCATTACTCGAACTACTGCCATACAGCGAGCGCCACTATTGCCAGCTAAATAAAAGATTCAAACTACAGAAGGCACTAACTACTGATAGGGATAGTTAGCAAATGAAAGATATTAATAGAGAACAAACAATGTATTTACCTTAATAGTCATAATATAAATAGCAGTTCATGACAAATTACAAAACTCCGCCATCTCTCTCCCCACATCCACCACTGCTGGCGGCTCACCTCCAACTGCGCAACGCTACGTGCTGTTCACATCCAGCTGCCGCTGCCCAACACTACAATGGCAGACAACAATGCAAACTAGCCACAGGCTGCACACAGCACAGCCAGTGATTTTCATACAGAGCGCTATGTAACGTTGTCAATAAGAAAATATAAACAGCCTACTTACAGTAAGACAAAGCAAAGTATTTCTTTACAGGAAATGCTGAATATGTCCACCATCATTCATCAACAATAGCTGTTGTCGAGGAATAACATTGTGAATAGCACTGTAAAGCATGTCCGGAGTTATGGTGAGGCATTGGCGTCGGATGTTGTCTTTCAGCATCCCAAGAGATGTCGGTCGATCACGATACGCTTGTGACTTCAGGTAACCCCAAAGCCAATAATCGCACGGACTGAGGTCTGGAGACCTGGGAGGCCAAGCATGACGAATGTGGCGGCTGAGTACACGATAATCGTCAAACGACGGGCGCAAGAGATCTGTCGGACATTTTGTGAACTTTTTTTGGGTTCTAATAAAACCCCATATCATTGCAAGCATGTGTGTCAATTTTTATCTCTCTATCTACATTATTCCTTGGTTTATTAAGTTTTCAAATTTATACTGAGTTTTTCATCACCCGGAATATTCAAGACACGCATGAAAGCCATTTTTATATCTTGGTAACGAAACTGAATTAGATTTCACGTCTCACGCACCTAATATGAAATTTAAAACTGGCGTTTCGTACCGGAACATGTTACATTACTTCAATATCCTGTATTAGTTGACAGGTTACTAATACATAGATTGTTCCGAAAAAGAGTCGACATTTTAGCGTATCTGCTGGTAGCATGCTAAATGGAAACTTATATCCTTATTTAATTTAAAAAAAGTTAGATTTTCCGAAAAAGAGTCGATATTTTAGCGTATCTGCTGGTAGCATGCTAAATGGAAACTTATATCCTTATTTAATTTCAGAAGAGTTTGAAAACTATGCAGGACGCTTATCCAGAAACTGGATCGTGTAGAAAGACTCTCCCCACACTCATTTACACTCCTCCTGTCCACCTCAAGCCAACCCCCAACCCCCCCCCCCTCCCCCGAAGTCACTACTAAGAATACGAAAAGTGAAATTATAAATATGTTTAGTAGGATTATACGTTTACTGTATTAATATATTTGCTAGAAGTAACCATATCTGACATACAGAGTCAGGACACGCAGATAACTAACAGGCTGCTAAATGCGCAGCATATGTAAACGAATTCTGGCAGATTTACATAAGTGTGACTCTTTACTTTTCTGTACAGTTACCTAGTGATTGTTAGGTGTCACCGGGTGCGCTTTTCTGTTTCATAATTTGCATTTTATTTGTTTTCAACTTTGCGGTCGTTCACAGTTCCACCCACCCAGTTGCGGACTTGTCTTGTTTATTCTCTATATCGTGTACTCTGACCGAGCGAGCAGGGATCAGCCTACCATTTTGCTAAACGAGCGCGGGAAACCGCCAAATACTTCTCGCGATGCCGGGTGCAACTGTCAGTTTTATGAGGGCGGTCTGAAAACTACCTGTAACGTCCGGTGCGAAGGCTTAAGAAATCAGAATTCTTCATTGTATCATTAATCTGTAACTGATTATTTTCCCGTAGTTGTGCTTTCTCTGTTCTCAGAAATAGTACAGACTTTTTACTTACAATGACAGGTCCCCAGAACTGCGATCGACTTTTTGAAACCATTTGTACGGTGATGTAGGTTGAAAGGGTCCTATAGTCCCCTTTCGTTATTTTATTTGCTTTTAGTGCACTTTGCATACTACAGAACAAATCTGGTGTTTTATTTTCTAAACCAAAGAAGACTGAGCTATGATTCAATATAGCCCTAGCCTATTTGTTTCTACGATTTGCAAGCATCATATGGCTGTTATGTTGGTTCCATTCAGACTTGAAAATGCGTCTATAACACCATTATAAGTCTTCCATGTTTTTATATGTAACCCAACTCACGACTGCAATCCTGGAAATGGAAAAAAGAACACATTGACACCGGTGTGTCAGACCCACCATACTTGCTCCGGACACTGCGAGAGGGCTGTACAAGCAATGATCACACGCACGGCACAACGGACACACCAGGAACCGCGGTGTTGGCCGTCGAATGGCGCTAGCTGCGCAGCATTTGTGCACCGCCGCCGTCAGTGTCAGCCAGTTTGCCGTGGCATACGGAGCTCCATCGCAGTCTTTAACACTGGTAGCATGCCGCGACAGCGTGGACGTGAACCGTATGTGCAGTTGACGGACTTTGAGCGAGGGCATATAGTGGGCATGCGGGAGGCCGGGTGGACGTACCGCCGAATTGCTCAACACGTGGGGCGTGAGGTCTCCACAGTACATCGATGCTGTCGCCAGTGGTCGGCGGAAGGTGCACGTGCCCGTCGACCTGGGACCGGACCGCAGCGACGCACGGATGCACGCCAAGACCGTAGGATCCTACGCAGTGCCGTAGGAGACCGCACCGCCACTTCCCAGCAAATTAGGGACACTGTTGCTCCTGGGGTATCGGCGAGGACCATTCGCAACCGTCTCCATGAAGCTGGGCTACGGTCCCGCACACCGTTAGGCCGTCTTCTGCTCACGCCCCAACATCGTGCAGCCCGCCTCCAGTGGTGTCGCGACAGGCGTGAATGGAGGGACGAATGGAGACGTGTCGTCTTCAGCGATGAGAGTCGCTTCTGCCTTGGTGCCAATGATGGTCGTATGCGTGTTTGGCGCCGTGCAGGTGAGCGCCACAATCAGGACTGCATACGACCGAGGCACACAGGGCCAACACCCGGCATCATGGTGTGGGGAGCGATCTCCTACACTGGCCGTACACCACTGGTGATCGTCGAGGGGACACTGAATAGTGCACGGTACATCCAAACCGTCATTGAACCCATCGTTCTACCATTCATAGACCGGCAAGGGAACTTGCTGTTCCAACAGGACAATGCACGTCCGCATGTATCCCGTGCCACCCAACGTGCTCTAGAAGGTGTAAGTCAACTACCCTGGCCAGCAAGATCTCCGGATCTGTCCCCCATTTAGCATGTTTGGGACTGGATGAAGCGTCGTCTCACGCGGTCTGCACGTCCAGCACGAACGCTGGTCCAACTGAGGCGCCAGGTGGAAATGGCAGGGCAAGCCGTTCCACAGGACTACATCCAGCATCTCTACGATCGTCTCCATGGGAGAATAGCAGCCTGCATTGCTGCGAAAGGTGGATATACACTGTACTAGTGCCGACATTGTGCATGCTCTGTTGCCTGTGTCTATGTGCCTGTGGTTCTGTCAGTGTGATCATGTGATGTATCTGACCCCAGGAATGTGTCAATAAAGTTTCCCCTTCCTGGGACAATGAATTCACGGTGTTCTTATTTCGATTTCCAGGAGTGTATGATTCGATATTATGTTTATCCCTTGTCCTCCTATTCCAAGATGCTGTGGCATGAGTGAGTGAATGAATGTGGGTGTGTTTCATTTTGCTGTACAGTGGTTTAGTCTGCTGCAGAGAATCAGCGGTAGTCTTACAGAATGGCCAACCCTTGCAGTTTTCAGGTAGCAAAGAGGTTTGTTCCCCTTGTGTGAAAGTTACCGGTGTTAGGTTGGTGGTGGAAGCCTCATCTCTGGGTTTTCCTGGCCACGGGATTATGTGGGAGAAGTTTTAGTGTGAGATGGGCAGTCTGCTTCGAGCTCTCCAAGGGTCTTCAGCCGAGGTCCCTTCGAAGAAGGGTAAGGTGATTTAACCGCGTGGCGCGTTGTCTCATAGCGAGAAGGTAACTTTTAATTTTGGGCTCGCTTTCCGTTTTATAAAGATTGTTTTGCTGGGTCGCAGTAAGGAATGCAAAGCTTTTACAGACTTTCAGTTTGATTCCTATTGCAGACTTCCGTCGGTAAGAAGAACGTAGCACAAAGGTGTTGCATATGTTGAAACGATATCACTTAGGAAGTGCGCCCTCGGTTCAGTGTGAATCTTTGTTTGCCTACGACTGCGTGTGTATACATTCTAATCTTTTCCGAATTTTGATACTTTTTGCCTCTTTGTGAATTTTCTTTGTTTCATTATTATACGTGCGTTGGAAACCAACCAGATGAGTTCATATTAGAATCTGTTGTCCCTCTGCCGTTACCCTTTTCTCTGTTCTAATGCATCCTCTGTAAACTGTTTATTGTTCGCGGCTGCGTATTTTAATTTTGCTAAAATTTGGCCGTGATACGTAGAAATTCTCTCTCCACCAACCACGTGACCACACGAGTTAACTGTGAGCGTAACATTCCTCTGGCCCCTGCCTCTGTCCTCGACTTTACTTATTGGTCTGATTATCGAATATTAAATACATCGTCTCCGGATTATTCAACTGTATTTGTGGTTTGCGATTTCACGTTAAGCGCGTAAGCGCGTGTGTGTGGCCCTCGTTGAGGCTGCTTCTCCAAACCAAGTTTCAACTTTAAACGCAACAATGTTATTCGGATTTACTCTTTTATTTAATAATTTCTCAACTCAGCGGAACAAACCTCCTAGCTGTTCTTTGAGTCAATGTGAGTCTGAATGCGAGTATTAAAACTGTCCAGGCCCCGCTCCAATTACGACCGCGATACAAAATTAAGAGATTCCGTTGTGACTGTATAGCGTTTGACAGGAAATCGTACGTAGTTACCAGGCAACAGCAGTTACATAGATGTCTTTCATCATTGTCTTAAGATATAATAAGTCCATCGACAGCGTATCCATGCGCACAGGTCCAATAATTGGTGTTCCTTTCTATTTAAAAAGAAATCTTTTGGACAGGTCTTATATTCAGTAATGTTGCTGCAGGTTGCTCCTATTCACAGTGATCACGCACTTTTTATTTTAATTTAATATTTGGCGCATGTGAACAATCCCTGGCTGCTATTAATAATTGCGTCCCATTTTTTGTGAGTGACATTACCATGAATGTTCTTTTATGAGTTTTTTTCTTATGACTAAATTAATTAATTTTCCAAACGCAGTCGAACCTCTTGTTTATCGTGTGGCTAGGGCTGGTGGCGACCCAATCTTTTACTTCGATTTTATGTCAGATAGCATTTCTAATTGTGTGTGGCTCTCTTACTCATCAGGATATGGCTCTGGGCTCCATTCGCTTCATAAACACAACTTAACTGCGCGTCAGTTACAAAGTTAAGATCGCACGTGTCACACGCCGTAGCCATTCACCCTGGTTGTCTCTCGTTTGTGAGTAACTGACGATAAAGGAAATCGGAATTTTATGTAGAAACCAATAGCATTAAGAAAGGTGCATCGGCTAGAATGATTGAGTGGTGTAATGGACAGAATAAGAGCTTCAAATGCGTGAGGTCGTCTGTTCGCGTCTTATAAGGTGCTCTTTTTCTTTTTTTTTTTTTAAAGTCTATCGAAACTACGTTGGTAATGTAATGATTATGAAAATCGATTCGATAAAAATTCTAAAATGAAAAAAATTCTATACCTGATGAATTTCGAATGCACAAAATCCTGCACGCCAGGCTATTATCCTATTCATAACACAACGCAGTCAGGTAATATAACACATTTTTCTTAACGCTATTGAGTATCACACAAAATTCCGATATATTTTTTCCTCAGTTAATCGCAAATGAGGGCCCACCAGGTGAATGCCTGCAGTGTGTGTTAGCTGGCATCTTAACTTACAGCACCGTGCCGGCCGCGGTGGTCTAGCGGTTCTAGGCGCGCAGTCCGGAACCGCGCGACTGCTACGGTCGCAGGTTCGAATCCTGCCTCGGGCAAGGATGTGTGTGATGTCCTTAGGTTAGTTAGGTTTAAGTAGTTCTAAGTTCTAGGGGACTGATGACCACAGATGTTAAGTCCCATAGTGCTCAGAGCCATTTGAACAATTTTTTACATCACCGTCTTACATAGTTTCAGAAACTCGATCGCACCGGGAACGTCTCCATCTTAGTTGTTAACGTGTAGTTTGACGGCTTGATTCCCGAGGCAGGATTCGAAACTGCGACGGTGGCAGCAGCGCGGTTCCGGACTGAAGCGCCTAGAACCGCTCAGCCACAGTGTCCGGCCACTTTCAACATTTAATGTGAAAATTTGTAAGTAAAAATTATATATATGTATATGATCCGTCAGGGTAGCCGAGATGCTAACGCGCTGCTTCCTGGACTCGGGTACGCGCGCCGGCCCCGGATCGAATCCTCCCGGCGGATTAACTACGAGGGCCGATGTGATGGCCAGCCTGCATGTGGTTATTAGGCGGTTTTCCACATCCCGCTAGGTGAATACTCGGATGGTCCCCATGTTCCGCCCCAGTTACACAGCTCGCAGGCATCTGAACACTTTCGCACTATTCCATGGATTACACTCGACGCAGACAGTTGGCGAATACAAATTCTGTCCCGGGGGGAGGGGGAGGTGGGCGGTACTGGGTGACGGCAGGAAGGGCGTCTGGCCACCCCTTAACCATTGACATGCCAAATCCGGTTAACGATGGCTGACACTGCGTAACTGCGGGACAAGGCTCAAGCAGGCACGGGGCATTGTCGGTAGTAACAGCAGAATCGGCTGGGAGAGCTACCTTAGTGTGTGGTCTAGTTCTCGGATAGCACCTAGCAGTCTATCAGGGAGATCTGAATCCTTCTAAACCCGTCCAGGATCACCAATGTAATTGTGGAGAAGAGAAAGAGCTACCCACATAACCACGATAACACTGCGCTTAAGTGCGTATTGAGGAGTGTAGCTCTAAGAAATAATCTGAAATCAGCGGAAGGAGTCACTGATGAGTTGCAAAGTGCTACCTGCAGTCCACCTACCAAAACTTATCCGTTGGAAGTTAAATGCACTGGGGTACATTGGTCGAGCAGCTTCTCATAGACGATTGGCAAGCGATGTTGATGTAAAGAGCGACACCACTGGAAAGTGGACGACTGGAAACGATTTGGAAGATGAATCACGCTGTACTCTTTGGCAATCCGACTAATGGATTCGCATTTATCGAATATGGGAAACGACACCTGCCATCACGTGTTGGGCCAAAAGCGAAGTATCTTGGAGGTGGTGTTGAGGAATTGGAAATGTTTCACAAAGTTAGGGTGTGACATCTTAATGGTGCTTAAGAAGGATCTGTCCACGTTTTACAGCTTTTTTTTTTGCTGTGTACAAATAGAGGAACAGCTGGAAGATTGTACTGATTGTATCAGAATGACAGTGAGCGTTGTCTTAAATCAGCATCTGTGAGGCACTAGATTGCGGACAATAACAGTCCTGAAATGGACTGCCGAAGTCCCGACTTGAACCCAATGGAACACCTTTTGGGATGAGTTAGAACGCCGACTCCGTCTCAGCGACCAGCATCATTATCTCTTCCGGTTTCGGCTCATGAGAAAGAATGGGCTGCCATGCATCCACATACAATAAGGCACCTAGTTGAATATGTCCTCAACGGATTTCAAGACGTCATGAAAGCTAAGGGCGGACACATTCCATATTGATGCTTAGTAATAAAAGATGGCTCAAATGGCACTAAGCACTATGGGACTTCAAACCTAACTAACCTACGGACATCACCCACATATATGCCTGAGGCAGGATTCGAACCTGCGACCGTAGCAGCCGCGTGGTTCCAGACTGAAACGCCTAGAACCGCACGGCCACAGCGGCCGGCGCTTAGTAGTAGCTGTCCGGATATATGTAATCGGAAAATTTAACAGACAATATTTTTGGTAACATTTTTGGGAACAGCGATTTTGTAAGATACATAAAATTAGTGAGAAGACAGTCTAGATCCCGATGGTTATTTTGTTTAAAATGACGTGTTTCTGCCTAGTCGTAGGGCATCTTCAGAACAGCAACAGCAGCTGAAGTTGTCGATGTCCAGAACAGTCAGTACATACACGTGTCACTGAAACTGATCCCAACAGTATTTTAAATAAAATAACCATCGCGATATAAACTGTTTCTTCACCGATTTTAAATGTAACGTATTTTATAAATGACTCGATTTTAAAAGAAACTTAGCTGGCTATTTGCGTAATGAAATAACTATAAACCAATTAAAGAAAAGTAAATATATAATAAACTGTGACATGCGGCCTCATTCGAATGCGATATGGAGGGACACTGCTGAGCGTTGTCGACTTTCCATATGGCGTCCCCATATGTTATCATGAAATGCTGTTCGGCGAAATATATATGAGGCTGTATGAAATTAGCAGAACACGTCATGTGGACGTACGGACAAATGTGTTACCCTAAATAATTACATTGTAAAAGTTACTAATACACTGAATCACTACGATATGCATCGTATAGACGTATTATGCTAACTGTATTGACAACAACTCTGAGACCTCTTGCAAGATGAAGTTTTCATGTCTCTTACCTGATCGACGGTGTTCTCACTTTTTATTTTGTGAGCAAGCACAAGGGTGCTTTAGCAACCTTTTGGGTGGTACACAAGACATTGTGATAGTTAGGGTGGAGATAGGGCGAGGCCTTTCGGTAAGAAATGTGGAAAGTGATTCAGAATTTTTATTAAATTAAAATGAAATATGTGGAGAAATAGTTGTTCATCGCTTAGTTGCTGACCGAGGACTGTAAACTAAGAGACCATTTACCATATCAACAAATCAGTGTTGAAAAACATCAAGTGGCGTGATACTGAGAGCTGGGGAGAGACGTTGGAACACATAATTGGGGCTGAAGTAAGCACTGAGAGATGGTGAGATTCTTAAAGTTCTCTCAGTCTGCCAGCACCATTAGCGTCGAAGTAATTTAGTTAAAGATTTTGCCGCTGTAGAATAGTCGCTCCTCAATGAATAGTGGCAGTGGCCTAGTGTGAACTTAGGGTTACGTTGTGAAATAATCACGCAATAGATACAAGCGAAAGAAGAAGCACTGGAATAACAATCAGGTAAATGGAAATTTAAATATTTGTATTTAGCTTTTTCCTTGAGATAAAGTGGGGAAGAAATAACTTCCAAGGAGACAACTGGGAACTACTTTTGACAGAAGCGTAAAATATTTTAAACGTAGGGCCTATTGTCGGCAACCATCGTCTTTAAAGTATTAAAATGAAAAAAAAGAATACCGGTATATATTGTGAATCTTTCAGTCGTTATTGGAGTGTGTTACACTGTATACCTTAATTTTATTTTGTATACAGTTTAGTTAACAAGAATTTGAACAAATCGCTGCTATAATTAGGATAAATCACTTATTTCATATCTTAAATCAACCTTTTTTTATGAATATTTAGTAAAAAAGTGACATTTTCTGTACATGCAAAAATTATTTTTTTCATGGATAAAAAAAAATTATCAAAATTATCCAGAGGAAAAAAAAAAGATACCTCCGTTGGTAAGAACACTGATCGTGGATGGGAAGGTTCCGTGATCCAGTGTAGGGCACCGATTTAATCTGCCATGTGGTTTCAAATATTAATTACTCCATGACACCTGAACGTATATATATAACACATTGCGCATACATAGGAAAAACTCGGCTACTGTACAATTAAACAATTAATGACAAACTGCTGGAAGCAGTATCTACCATAAACTATCAAGGAGTGACTCTCTAGAGCAACCTTAAGGGAAATGACATCATAAAAAGAACGGTAGGAAAATCAGATTCCACACTTATTTCACAGGAAGAATCGTGAGGAAATGTAAGTCGTCCGTGACACAAGTGACCGAGCGAGGTTCGACTCGCATTCGGGAGGACGACGGTTCAATCCCGTGTCTGACCATCCTGATATAGGTTTTCCTTGATTTCCCTAAATCACTTCAGGCAAATGACGGAATGGTTCTTTTGAAAGGGCACGGCCGACTTCCTTCCCCATCCTTCCCTAATCCGATGAGACCGATGACCTCGCAGTTTGGTCTCTTCCCCCATATCAACCCAATCACACAGAAGTGACTTATAAGGCACTTATTTGCACGATTCTTGAGTATTGTTCATTAATATGGGATCATTACGAGGCATCACTGGTAAAAGAGATAGAGATTATCTAACGAAGAGCTGCGCGTATCGTCACGGCATCGTACAATATACGTGAGAGCATTACGGAGACTTTCAACGAACCCCAGTGGCAGACGTTACAAGAGGGGCGTTGTGTGTCTGGATAGAACTTTCCGAGAATACTCGGACAACACATTACTTCCTCCCACTTACCTCTCGCGAAATAACCACGTCGGCAATATTCGAGGAATTAGAGCTAACATAGAGGCCTATCGACAAACATTCTTCTCACGTCCTATTCACGATTGGAACAGAGGTGGAAGGGATCAGTTAGTGATACCAGAGGTATCCTCCTCCACAGTACATTAGGTGGTTTGGCGGAGTATATTGCTGTGGATGTAAAACGTCAGTGACAATGTTTTGAATATAGACAATTTTTCGCGCTCTGTTAAATAGATATAATTGGAATATTAGCTGCATTACAAAATTGTTGCACTGTTATCGTATGAAAATGATAAGGTCAGAATACGCAATTGGCCATTAAAATTGCTACACCAAGATGAATTGCAGATGATAAACTGGTATTCATTGGACTAATGTATTATACTAGAACTGACATGAGATTACATTTTCACGCAGTTTGAGTGCATAGATCCTGAGAAATTAGTACCCACAACAACCACCTCTGGCCGAAATAACGGCGTTGATACGCCTGGGCATTGAGTCAAACAGAGCTTGGATGGCGTATACAGGTACAGCTGCCCATGCAGCTTCATCACGATACCACAGTTCATCAAGAGTAGTGGCTGGCGTATTGTGAAGAGCCAGTTGCTCGGCCACCATTGACCAGGCGTTTTCAGTTGGTGAGAAATCTGGAGAATGTGCTGGCCAGGGCAGCAGTCGAACATTTTCTGTATCGAGAAATGCCCGTACAGGACCTGCAACATGCGGCCGTGCATTACCCTGCTGAAATGTAGGGTTTCGCAGGCCCGCGGAATTAGCCGAGCGGTCTATGGCGCTGCAGTCATTGATTGTGCGGCTGGTCCCGGCAGAGGTTCGAGTACTCCTTCGCGCATGGGTGTGTGTGTTTGTCCTTTGGATAGTTTAGGATAAGTAGTGTGTAAGCTTAGGGACTGATGACCTTAGCAGTTAAGTCCCATAAGATTTCAGTCACGGTTTCGTCGGGATCGAATGAAGGGTAGAGCCAGGGGTCGTAACACATCTGAAATGTAACGTCCACTGTTCAAAGTGCCGTCAATTCGAACAAGAGGTGACCGAGACGTGTAACCAATGGCACCCCATACAAACACCGGGTGATGCGCCAGTATGGCGATGACGAATACACACTTCCAATGTGCGTTCACCGCGATGTCGCCAAAAACGGATATGATCATCATGATGCAGTAAACAGAACCGGCTTTCAACCGAAAAATGACGTTTTGCCATTCGTGCACCCAGGTTCGTCGTCGAGTACACCATCTCAGGCTCTGCTGTCTGTGATGCAGCGTCAAGGGTAACCGCAGCCATGGTCTCCGAGCTGATAGTCCATGCTACTGCAAACGTCGCCGAACTGTTCGTGCAGATGATTGTTGTCTTGCTAACGTCCCCATCTGTTGACTCAGGGATCGAGACGTGGCTGCACTATCCGTCAGAGCCATGCGAAGTTGCCTGTCATCTCGACTGCTAGTGATACGTGGCCGTTGGGATCCAGCACGACGTTCCGTATTGCCCTCCTGAACCCACTGATTCCATATTCTGCTAACAGTCTTTGGATCTCGACCAAGGCGGGCAGCAATGTCTCGATACGATAAATCGCAATCGCGATAGGCTACAATCCGACCTTTATGAAAGTCAGAAACGTGATGGTACGAATTTCTCCTCCTTACACGAGGCATCACAACAACTTTTCACCAGGCAACGCCGGGCAACTGCTGTTTATGTATGAGAAATCGGTTGGAAACTTTTCTCATGTCAGCACGTTGTAGGTGTCGCCGCTGGCGCCAACCTTGTGTGAATGCTCTGAAAAGCTAATTATTTGCATATCACAGCATCGTCTTCCTGATGATTAAATTTCACGTCTGTAGCACGTCATCTTCGCGATGTAGCATTTTAATGGCCAGTAGTGTAATAGGATAAGCCAATGCTCATACATTAATGTACATTTCCGGTGGTTCCTTTTGTTGCGGCCACGGGCTGAGTCGCGTATGTAAATGTATGCTTCTCTCGTAACTTTTTGTTTGTACAGTACAACGGGTTGAAATCATTAAAAGCAATTTTCGGCCACAGTGTTTAGTCCTCAAATAGCGCAGTGCCATTTGTTTAAACACTCCCCCGTTTATTTTTCGCTCGACGCATAATTCGGAGAGGTGCAAAAGAGGAGTGAGTCGTTAGCAGTGCTGAAGCGTCGATAGTGCAGATTTGCAGTGTTCGGCGTTGCAGCTGTGCAGCTGTGAGACGGTCGCAGCTGCAGCTGACGGCGCTGTGGTAATGGGGCTCGAACGTGCGTGCCGCGGCACCGACAACTGCATGGTAATGAGGCCTGCATTCATTAGAGGAGGGGGAGGGGGCGGCAGCCGAGATGAGGACCGGCTTAGGGCGCGGGAAAAACGGAATCAGCGCTGCACGTGCTGCCTCTATCCTAACGATCCTTCGCCACAAGAGCAGCCCCTCTCGGGGCTGAGTGAGTGATTAGGGATTAGCAGCCTGTCGGCTACCCCGTACACACCACCTGCTCTTTCCGTGCTCCTTTTCTTGGCCCGGTGTCCACTTGTGCCCTACTTCACACTGAAGTTTCCCAGGCGTCGTTTGGAAAATTTCGATTGTAGGTTTCTAATAAATCTGACGTACGTCTCAAATTTCAGAGTTTTTGTTTTGCCCCTGATAATCATACGGGGGACCCGGCTTTTACCATCCTTTAAAATGTGGATAAATTGCTAAGAAGGGGAGAATAGAGGTGAACAACAACAAAAACAATGCAGTTATAGAACTGTCCTCTACCCTTCGATAGCAAAGTAGAATGTGTCCTCGGAGTCTTTCGCGGTGACATTTTGTACAAAATATGCTCGGGTTTCAAGTCGCAGCAATTCGAATATAATTCTCGTGGCTTCGGTGGCTATCCCCGCCATCGTCTTCAAAAATAAAAACGACTGACTTTCAGGCCTGGCGCCATTTTCCACTTATACAGGAACGATTGAGCCTCTGCCACCAATCAGTGAGGGCCGAAACCACACGTACGCGTAGGTGAGACAGGTAGCTAATAACGGCTCTAGAACGCCACGGGAGCGAGGCCCACGTGAAAGACAGGCCGTGGAGCGTACGTCACACTACGCAATACTGCAGGCCTTACGAGTACCAGCAACTGTCTCCGGTGGGGAGTAAGTATCTGTTCCAGAAGGGGTTATCAATTCATAACTGCTCGTTTAAATGCATGCAAGTTCTGGACAGAGCACGACAAAATTAAGAACTTTAATCAGTATCTTTTGAATTAAACACTGATTTCACGTGGGTCGTGCATAGAGCCGAGCATTGCCGAGATATGGCGGACAAGCCTACTAGTGTGACGTCATATGTTCGTTGCAGGGTCCGTACATCTTGTTTGCGTTGTACAGGACCGGGGCGAACGAGGTGTAGGGGCAACGCAACGAACCTGTCACATCACACTAGTAGGCCCGACCGCCACATTTCGGGATCGCTCGGCTCCGTGCAGGGACCAAGAGATATCATCATTTAAATGATAAGGCACGTACTAAAAGTCTCAATTTCCTCGTGTTCTATCGAGAACTTGCAAGTAGTTCAACATGCAGTCAAGAATTATTAAACTCGCCTGAAATAGTTACTCGCTCCCCGCTGGAGTGTCACGTACTGTGATGTACGCGACTCGGCCTGCCCCTCTCGTGGGCTCCTGCACTGGACCAAGTCACGTCAGATCGCGCGAGGGGCTGGTGCCACATTTTGACCTACAGTGTTTGCATAGAATTCTCAGTCCTAACAGACAAGCAATACTGTGTGAAGTAACAACAGAAATAAATGTTGGATGCACAAGGAACATATCAGTTAAGAGTGTGCCGCGAAATTTGGCGTTAACGACTGACAGTGCTTTTGCTGAGAAACACGGCATCGCTTGTAGCGCCTCTCCTGTGCTCGTGACCATATCGGCTGGACCCTAGCCTAATCGAAAATTATGGCCTGGTCTGATGAATCCCAATGCAAATCTAGACACAGTACGTGATGTTGATCCCCTGATCTGTCCCTGGTACTACATGTATGGGACTATCTAGGCCGTCCATTCCGTTGCAGTGCCAGTATCCTCGTATCAACGACCATTTACAACAGTTATCTACCGGCTTGCCTCAGGAGAGGATACAATGCCTTTTTCATCTACATCTACATCTACATTTATACTCCGCAAGCCACCCAACGGTGTGTGGCGGAGGGCACTTTACGTGCCACTGTCATTATCTCCCTTTCCTGTTCCAGTCGCGTATGGTTCGCGGGAAGAACGACTGTCTGAAAGCCTCTGTGCGCGCTCTAATCTCTCTAATTTTACATTCGTGATCTCCTCGGGAGGTATAAGTAGGGGGAAGCAATATATTCGATACCTCATCCAGAAACGCACCCTCTCGAAACCTGGCGAGCAAGCTACACCGCGATGCAGAGCGCCTCTCTTGCAGAGTCTGCCACTTGAGTTTGTTAAACATCTCCGTAACGCTATCACGGTTACCAAATAACCCTGTGACGAAACGCGCCGCTCTTCTTTGGATCGTCTCTATCTCCTCCGTCAACGCGATCTGGTACGGATCCCACACTGATGAGCAATACTCAAGTATAGGTCGAACGAGTGTTTTGTAAGCCACCTCCTTTGTTGATGGACTACATTTTCTAAGCACTCTCCCAATGAATCTCAACCTGGTACCCGCCTTACCAACAATTAATTTTATATGATCATTCCACTTCAAATCGTCCCGCACGCATACTCCCAGATATTTTACAGAAGTAACTGCTACCAGTGTTTGTTCCGCTATCATATAATCATACAATAAAGGATCCTTCTTTCTATGTATTCGCAATACATTACATTTGTCTATGTTAAGGGTCAGTTGCCATTCCCTGCACCAAGTGCCTATCCGCTGCAGATCTTCCTGCATTTCGCTACAATTTTCTAATGCTGCAACTTCTCTGTATACTACAGCATCATCCGCGAAAAGCCGCATGGAACTTCCGACACTATCTACTAGGTCATTTATATATATTGTGAAAAGCAATGGTCCCATAACACTCCCCTGTGGCACGCCAGAGGTTACTTTAACGTCTGTAGATGTCTCTCCATTGAGAACAACATGCTGTGTTCTGTTTGCTAAAAACTCTTCAATCCAGCCACACAGCTGGTCTGATATTCCGTAGGCTCTTACTTTGTTTATCAGGCGACAGTGCGGAACTGTATCGAACGCCTTCCGGAAGTCAAGGAAAATGGCATCTACCTGGGAGCCTGTATCTAATATTTTCTGGGTCTCATGAACAAATAAAGCGAGTTGGGTTTCACACGATCGCTGTTTCCGGAATCCATGTTGATTCCTACATAGTAGATTCTGAGTTTCCAAAAACGACATGATACTCGAGCAAAAGACATGTTCTAAAATTCTACAACAGATCGACGTCAGAGAGATAGGTCTATAGTTTTGCGCATCTGCTCGACGACCCTTCTTGAAGACTGGGACTACCTGTGCTCTTTTCCAATCATTTGGAACCTTCTGTTCCTCTAGAGACTTGCGGTACACGGCTTTTAGAAGGGGGGCAAGTTCTTTCGCGTACTCTGTGTAGAATCGAATTGGTATCCCGTCAGGTCCAGTGGACTTTCCTCTTTTGAGTGATTCCAGTTTCTTTTCTATTCCTTGGACACTTATTTCAATGTCAGCCATTTTTTCGTTGGTGCGAGGATTTAGAGAAGGAACTGCAGTGCGGTCTTCCTCTGTGAAACAGCTTTGGAAAAAGGTGTTTAGTATTTCAGCTTTACGCTTGTCGTCCTCTGTTTCAATGCCATCATCATCCCGGAGTGTCTGGACATGATGTTTCGAGCCACTTACTGATTTAACGTAAGACCAGAACTTCCTAGGATTTTCTGTCAAGTCGGTACCTAGTATTTTACTTTCGAATTCACTGAACGCTTCACGCATAGCCCTCCTTACGCTAACTTTGACATCGTTTAGCTTCTGTTTGTCTGAGAGCTTTTGGCTGCGTTTAAACTTGGAGTGAAGCTCTCTTTGCTTTCGCTGTAGTTTCCTAACTTTGTTGTTGTACCACGGTGGGTTTTTCCCGTCCCTCACAGTTTTGCTCGGCACGTACCTGTCTAAAACGCATTTTACGATTACCTTGAACTTTTTCCATAAACACTCAACATTGTCAGTGTCGGAACAGAAATTTTCGTTTTGATCTGTTAGGTAGTCTGAAATCTGCCTTCTATTACTCTTGCTAAACAGATAAACCTTCCTCCCTTTTTTTATATTCCTATTAACTTCCATATTCAGAGATGCTGCAACGGCCTTATGATCACTGATTGCCTGTTCTGCACTTACAGAGTCGAAAAGTTCGGGTCTGTTTGTTATCAGTAGGTCCAAGATGTTATCTCCACGAGTCGGTTCTCTGTTTAATTGCTCGAGGTAATTTTCGGATAGTGCACTCAGTATAATGTCACTCGATGCTCTGTCCCTACCACCCGTCCTAAACATCTGAGTGTCCCAGTCTATATCTGGTAAATTGAAATCTCCACCTAAGACCATAACATGCTGAGAAAATTTATGTGAAATGTATTCCAAATTTTCTCTCAATTGTTCTGCCACTAATGCTGCTGAGTCGGGGGGTCGATAAAAGGAGCCAATTATTAACCTAGCTCGGTTGTTGAGTGTAACCTCCACCCATAATAATTCACAGGAACTATCCACTTCTACTTCACTACAGGATAAACTACTACTAACATCGACGAACACTCCACCACCGGTTGCATGCAATCTATCCTTTCTAAACACCGTCTGTGCCTTTGTAAAAATTTCGGCAGAATTTATCTCTGGCCTCAGCCAGCTTTCTGTACCTATAACGATTTCAGCTTCGGTGCTTTCTATCAGCGCTTGAAGTTCCGGTACTTTACCAACGCAGCTTCGACAGTTTACAATTACAATACCGATTGCTGCTTGGTCCCCGCATGTCCTGACTTTGCCCCGCACCCGTTGAGGCTGTTGCCCTTTCTGCACTTGCCCGAGGCCATCTAACCTAAAAAGCCGCCCAGCCCACGCCACACAACCCCTGCTACCCGTGTAGCCGCTTGTTGCGTGTAGTGGACTCCTGACCTATCCAGCGGAACCCGAAACCCCACCACCCTATGGCGCAAGTCGAGGAATCTGCAGCCCACATGGTCGCAGAACCGTCTCAACCTCTGATTCAGACCCTCCACTCGGCTCTGTACCAAAGGTCCGCAGTCAGTCCTGTCGACGATGCTGCAGATGGTCAGATCTGCTTTCATCCCGCTAGCGAGACTGGCAGTCTTCACCAAATCAGATAGCCGCCGGAAGCCAGAGAGGATTTCCTCCGATCCATAGCGACACACATCATTGGTGCCGACATGAGCGACCACCTGCAGATGGGTGCACCCTTTACCCTTCATGGCATCCGGAAGGACCCTTTCCACATCTGGAATGACTCCCCCCGGTATGCACACGGAGTGCACTTTGGTCTTCTTCCCCTCCCTTGCTGCCATATCCCTAAGGGGCCCCATTACGCGCCTGACGTTGGAGCTCCCAACTACCAGTAAGCCCACCCTCTGCGACTGCCCGGATCTTGCAGACTGAGGGGCAACCTCTGGAACAGGACAAGCAGCCATGTCAGGCTGAAGATCAGTATCAGCCTGAGACAGAGCCTGAAACCGGTTCGTCAGACAAACTGGAGAGGCCTTCCGTTCAGCCCTCCGGAATGTCTTTCGCCCCCTGCCACACCTTGAGACGACCTCCCACTCTACCACAGGTGAG
This sequence comes from Schistocerca cancellata, assembly GCF_023864275.1. Classification (NCBI taxonomy): domain Eukaryota; kingdom Metazoa; phylum Arthropoda; class Insecta; order Orthoptera; family Acrididae; genus Schistocerca; species Schistocerca cancellata. The sequence continues at coordinate 1,186,137,090 of NC_064626.1, forward strand.
GGATCAGCCTCAATGCGGGCAGTATCCCGGGCAACCACAGTCGTAGTCCGATCGGGGGATGCGTGGGACGAGCTGGCCGTCCCCGACAAACCCCCATCCGGACCCCCACAGTGATGCCCATTGGCAACAGCCTCAAGCTGTGTGACCGAAGCCAACACTGCCTGAAGCTGGGAGCGAAGGGATGCCAACTCAGCCTGCATCCGAACACAGCAGTTGCAGTCCCTATCCATGCTAAAAACTTGTGCAAAGAACGTCTGAACTAATCTACAGAGAGCGCAAACAAAACGACACAAAATTGAAGCGGTTATTAAAATACAAGATTGCCTAGTAAATGCAGTAATGCTGCCACTTGTGCACTGCTGACACACTGCTCGGCGGCGGAAGGAGACTACGCGATTTAACACTATTCGATTACTAAAACGTGATGCTACAACTCTCAAATACTATAATACGCCCGAAATTTATGAATTAAACAATGCAAGTACCAAAAACACGCAAAGAAATTAAGAATTAAACTATGTAACAAATGAGTGAGCTAGGAGTATACGACTTGCTGCTGCAGCTGCTTATCCAACGGCGGCAGGGAGCACTCTTTCCAAGCCGGCCGGGGAGGCCGAGCGGTTATAGGCGCTAAAGTCAGGAACCGCGCGGCCACTGCGGTCGCAGGTTAGAATCCTGCCTCGGGCTTTGATGTGTGTGTATGTCCTTAGGTTAGTTAGGTTTAAGTAGTTCTAAGTTCTAGGGGACTGATGACCACGTAAGTTAAGTCCCATAGTGCCATTTGAACACTCTTTCCAAACGAATCAGTGCCTGTGTCCAGGCCAGTGAGGGAGCTACCTCGTATTGATAATTGGGGTCACAATGCCGATTTTATTGTCAATATGAATAGATTGTCTAATCAGTGAAGGAACGTCACATTCTCTGTCAATCCAAAAACTTTCCTTTCGTCCGCCTCACCTTCAACGTGCTTCGCATTGTTATAAGTGTGTATGTATAATTATTTTGCTCTGAGCCACTGCATATCATAATATCCACACCAGAAAAAGTTTTGCATCACCCCGGTTCCCAGAACTCCTGAAGATAGACGTTGACTGTGGTTATTGTATCAAAGACACAATCTCTCTGACTGTTCAGATATGTCACTAAACCCTCCCAAAGATGTAAACAACCATGCATGAGCAGCACCTATTAGACGGAGGGGGTCCTAAAGCCGATCCAGTCATGCCAGCAGGAAGGAGGTATACGACTCGTGTTGTCTGTAGTTCAACCATGCCTAGACGATCAATACCGCGTCCACGTTGTTACTTTGAGCCAGGAAGGGCTCTGAACGAGGGAAGTGTCCAGGCGTCTCGGAGTCAACCAAAGCGACGGTGTTCGGACATGGAGGAGATACAGAAAGATAGGAAGTGTCCATGACATGCCTCGCTCAGGCCGCCCAAGGGCTACTACTGCAGCGGATGACCGCTAAGTACGGATTATGGCACGGAGGAATCCTGAAAGCAACGCCACCATGTTGCATAATGGTTTTCGTGCAGCCACAGGACGTCGTCTTACGACTCAAACTGTGCACAATAGCCTGCGTGATACGCAACTTCACTCCTGACATCTATGGCAAGGTCCATGTTTGCAACCACGACACCATGCTGCGCGGTACAGATGCGCTCCACAACATGCCGAATGAACTGCTCTTGATTGGCATCACGTTCTCTTCCCCGATGAATGTTGCATATGCCTTCAACTAGACAATCGTCGGAGACGTGTTTGGAGGCAACCCGGTCAGGCTCAACACCTTGGACACACTGTCCAGCGAGTACAGCAAGGTGGAGTTTCATTGTTGTTTTGGGGTATATTTATGTGGGGCTGACGTGCGCCTCTGGTGGTCATGGAAGGCGACGTAACGGCTGTACGATACGTGAATGCCATCCTCCCACCGATAATGCCACCATATCGGCAGCATATTGGCGAGGCATTCGTCTTCATGGGTGACAATTCGCGACCCCATCGTGCACATCTTGTGAATGACTTCCTTCAGGATAACGACATCGCTCGACTAGAGTGTCCAGCATGTTCTCCAGACATTAACACTATCTAACATGCCTGGGACAGATTGAAAAGAGCTGTTTGTGGGCGACGTGACCCACCAACCACTCTGAGCCATCGCCGTTGAGGAGTGGAACAATCTGGACCAACAGTGCCTTGATGAACTTGTGGATAGTATGCCAAGATGAATATAGGCATGCATCACTGCAAGAGGTCGTGCTACTGGGAATTAGAGGTACCGGTGTGTATAGTAATTGGGACCACCACCTCTGAAGGTCTCATTGTATGACGCTACAACAAGCCATGTGTGGCTTTTATGAGCAATAAAAATGGCAGAAATGATGTTTGTGTTGATGTCTATTCCAATTTAGTGTACAGGTTCCGGAACTCTCGGAACCGAGGTGATGCAAAACTTTTTCTGATGCTTGTGTATAATCCATGATAATTTGGTTCGTGTCTTTCTCTTACACCGTTGTTGTTAACAATGAATCACATTCAGTCTTATGATGACGAATTAAATCAATGTCCTACAGCCTTTTACTGATAGTAAGTTATACTAGGTACCAACATTTGAGAAAATGTAAGTTCTTTCATAACCTAATTTCCATGCGGTTCCTTCGTGCACTCCGTGACATCGTATTTTACCTTGAATATATCTGTAAATATTCTTTATTCACTGAAAATCTTAGTGGGATTTTGGCTGTTACTTTGGAACTTCATTGAAATTTTTGCTGTTAAAATATACTAATCATGACAGTCCAGGGACATATCGCCTGTGAATAAGCATTTTTTTTTTTTTTTACGTTGATCGACATTGTCTGTTCTGGAAATATTGAACCGTTCTCAACTTCAGGAATGCTATGGTATAGTTCAAATGTGAAAAAATCTGGAAAATTATTTCCTTTCAAGCTGAGTCTAGGCGGGTTTATAGCTATAAATAAACACTTTAGGCATGTCACTTCGTCTATTAAATGTAATGTGTTATTTTGGATCGTTGGAAAGGTTGACACCTAACTATTGAAACAATGTGTGACTACTTCATTTAAATCTTTCTGGGTTCACTGCTGCATCGTCTTATAAAACATTGAACTACACAGACATTTAGGTCGAGTTCCTGCAGCGTTCCTCTGGGCAAGCAAAATATTTGTACCTAGAAGCTCTGTCTACGGATAGACTTTTTGTGTAGTGCCGCGTTCAGAAGTCTCGATATTTGTGGAAGATGACTCTCACACAATTCTGTTAGGTCACGAGCCGTTCTACTGAGCTACGGCAGTGCAGTTACATCCATTAGTCTGTTGGACCACTAGTGCATTAGCAGCTTGATTATAAGAGGGTGAGCGCAACGCGTTTGTCCCGAAATCGATAACTATTATTATCTGTAGCCTGTATGGAAAAATCTGTTGTACTCGTAAAAGTTACTGAGTTTGAAATCTGACACACACTGTTTTCACTCTCGTTTAGGTTAATCACGAGAATAAGCGATACTTACTTTCTGATCGTTACAGTTATTGTTGTTGTTTCGCTCATCAGCCGCTATGTTCTTCATTCCTGTCAATTGACAACCTGTGGGGCGGCGAGTTACTCGTGAAAATAAAAATTGCTGTATGAATGCTTGCAATTCAAAATGTTTGAATCAGTTTCAGGCTTTTAAAATGTTGTTAATGCTGTCTTTCGCCGTTCTCAACACTGGCTCTCTATTTACCTTTTAGCACCCAGAAAGTGATTTAATAAAACGTGGAGCCTGTAAAGAGAGTTCCTAGTGCCCACTTCATCTGAGAATACCATTATAGCTGCAGCTTATAGCTCTGAGGAATTAGGAGATTGTTCGGGATTTCTAATCAAAACGATTTTCCAAAATAGTTGAGTATATTCTGAAATTCACTGATAACAAACACAAGTATCCCTACAACCTAACTAACAGAGCAGTTCAGAGTCTAATGCGCTGATGCAACTATAAATGTCCGAATTAAATGTTAAAAGAATGCTCGCCAAGATTTGATGAGAATATTTCATCAAACGCCACGCTATAATAATTGGTAGAATGTCTGTCCCGCGACGGCACGTGAAAATACGACAATACGCAAACTGAAGCTAGATAATGCAAATCATCTCAGAATTAATCCTTTACTTGAAATGCTTTCACGGTTCCGCGTATCTCTAGTAACTTAATACGGCACCCGAGGCTGTTTGTAGCAGTGCTTCCGAGCGAAGCGACTCCCGACACAGCTGACGTGCTATTCAGCGTCTGGAGAGAACTGTGGCCTTCCTTCCTTGCGCAGCGCTCTTATATATATATAGCCGCGGTGCGGACGGCTAAGAGAACGCCTGTTCAAATCGGCTCTCCCGACTAGCCGCTGGGCTAGTAACGCACCACTTCAAGTTACATAATAATTTATAGCTTCTTTTGCTGATGGCCGATGAAGCTCTTAATTTAAACGTGCATTCACCACGCAGGTAAGTATTGATAATAAAATTTTGACGTGGATAAGTTAACTATTTTTGGCGAGAGAATTAATTAAATTACGCTGCACGCAGCAGATGAGCTCTGAACTGGCCCTTTTGAGATCCGCTATCGCTATAATTTTATAGGTATTCAAAAGAAACTTTTCACATCTTCATAGTCATAGCGGACCTCCAACCTATTTAAATCTAAACATCCTAGCCTTATTTATTAGTCTACTTAATCTATCTTGCTTCCTTCAGTTTTGAGACGAAAACCAGAAAATCATGAATTTCCACTAAAGTCTTAATCTGTGAAATCCAAAGTACTGTTTTTATTAAATCATTATGAAAGATGAATCTAAATATAAATTTTGAAGTCTCTAGCTCTTTTCTGTTGCGCCAATGATTTTTTCAGAAAAACGTCCAAATTTCAAAAATGGCTAAAGTTATCGAACTGATATATAACACACATTAATTTAGTATTATTCCTCACATGCTAGAAAAGTTTTAAGTCATTTGCTTGATTTTTAAGGTATTGCGCAATATTTATGACGTCAGAGCTAGTTACAGCAGACTAGCTGGCACACAATGGAAACTGATGTGAATTTATTACAGCGTGAGTAGGCTGCTTCCCTACATCACCCTGTACTTAAATTTTTTGTTTATGAATGTTAATGACAAACAAACACATACGAATTGAAAAATTATGAAAATCTTAGATCCATTAAATACATTAAATACATTTTTACATACACAAATTCAGAGAAATAACATGATACATAAACAGATGATTATCTCTTAGCAGTCTTTTCTAAACCTGAAAGAAAAGTTCACAAATAATTTTTACACACGTGGTTGTAGCCGCTTTGGCTGGCGTCCTACACTTCCATTCACAAGGGTAGAGGAGGGGAAGTTGCTATGGTGTGCGTCCTTCACGTTCTCTCTAAATTACATGGGGGAAAGGGGAGGGGTCACTGTGAGTTGTGTCCAAGTCACTCCACACTTTCACGCAGCTACCAGGCTGCCATTATCTGGTTTGTCCTGTAGAACAAACAAAAAGAGTGCCTCAGACTCTGTTCACTTAACATCTAAGGGTGGGTCACAATGAAATGGGGATATATACATTTTATCCTTTAATATGTTGCTGGAACAAAGTTAACAGAACTTTTTCAACATTACTCTCGCGGTTACTTAAATGTCATGAAATCGGTAAACAAATGGCTCAATACGCCGTTAAGTCACTTACTAGAGAAAATTTATGCTCAAGGCATACAATCGTGAATTCTATTTAATTTCAATTTATTATTTCTGGGCCGGAACACTGAACCAATGCTCGGTACATTCCTGACACATTTGTATTTTAAGCACTTAACTGACTCATCTTCAATTACCTTATTCTTAGAGATAGTATGAGTATGATTAGTGGTTGTTTTCTCAGCTTCTTTGTACATGTGAGTAACTTTTGGTAATAGTACAGTTGTGAGTGTTCAAAACACACTACGTTTAGTTGACTACAAAATCCACTTATTGGTCCTCTGCTGTTGTGTTAGTTCCACATCTGCAATTAGGTACTTACTTACTTTGAAGTGTACTTATGCTGAGCAAAAATTAATGTTTTACGTCTGCCATTATGTTATTTATTTACTTTGCTAGTGTATGAACTTAAGTAATACTCACTCCATTAAAATTTAAAGCATAGGATAGCACATTTATTTCATATTCATAGTGTATTTGCAGCTGATTAGTTTGCTCATGTGGCAATCCATTTCCACTTGATCGGACGCTGAAACCTCAGGTAGTCTCTCTCAGACCTACCACTAAACTGCATCAAGTAATTATGGACGAGCGTAATGCTAAATTCCTTAAACCTATGGGACACCATGAGCTGCTCTGTCTCATCTAACATAAGGGTACCTACGGTCGCATTCACGCCTCCAACTCATAACCTCAATACGTGTAGGTGTATCCTGTCACACTCTACACTAAAATAATGGCCAGCTCCAACCTTGTAAATACTTCAGGGACGTGTCCTTCACGTCTCAACCACAAACTCTGCTCAATTCTATTACACTGCCTTTCCTTGCTACACCAGGTGAGTTTAATCTTACAACTTATCTGCATATTTTTCCTAACACTAAGCAATGTCTTTTACTATTTCTTGGTTAGCTCTAATGCATACATTAGGTTTCACTACCACTTCAGATCCTGCTTGTATATGAACTCATATATCTTTTTAAATTACTGTTGGTGGACCATTTCCAATAAAACAACACTTTGTACTTACTATATTACCAGGGTACTATACATAATTGCTACTCAGATACATTTGTATCTTAATTACGTCATACTTCTCTATTGTTTGTCACTATTAGGTTTGTCACATTAGGTATTTTTCTTCACTAATCGGTAGATAGAATGGTTACATAACTCATGGCTTGATAGTCATGACAGAAAATTTTCATGTCTGGAAAGAAGGGGTCGATTTTTTTTTTTTTTTTTTTTTGTGGATAGGAAAGATGAAGAATGAGTGAGACCTGAAAGGGAAAGATCTCACACAGCTGGGACTGCACAGCTGCCACACTGTGTAGAGGTTACAGAACAACCTCCTCCCTACAGCATTCATTAGTTTAATGATGTATTGATAATCATACCGGAAAATTTAGTGTATGAAAGAAGAGGTGGAATTGTTGAGGACAGGAAAGAGGAAGAATGAGTGAGACCTGAAAGGGAAAGAAGATCTCACACAGCTGGGACTGCACAGCTGCCACACTGTGTAGAGGTTACAGAACAACCTCCTCCCTACAGCATTCATTAGTTTAATGCTGTATTGATAACCATACCGGAAAATGTAATGTATGAAAGAAGAGGTCGAAATTTTTGAGGACAGGAAAGAGGAAGAATGAGTGAGACCTGAAAGGGAAAGAAGATCCCACACAGCTGGGACTGCACAGCTGCCACACTGTGTAGAGGTTACAGAACAACCACCTGCCTACAGCATTCATTGGCTGAATGCTGACTTGATAGTCATGACGGAAAATTTTAGTATTGCAGAAAAAGGAGTCGAAACTTTGGTGGATAGAAAAGATGAAGATTGAGTGAGACCTGAAATGGAAAGAAGATCTCACACAGCTGGGACTGCACAGCTGCCACACTGTGTAGAGGTTACAGGACAACCTCCTCCCTACAGCATTCATTGGCTGAATGCTGACTTGATAGTCATGACGGAAAATTTTAGTATTGCAGAAAAAGGAGTCGAAACTTTGATGGATAGAAAAGATGAAGATTGAGTGAGACCTGAAATGGAAAGAAGATCTCACACAGCTGGGACTGCACAGCTGCCACACTGTGTAGAGGTTACAGGACAACCTCCTCCCTACAGCATTCATTGGCTGAATGCTGACTTGATAGTCATGACGGAAAATTTTAGTATTGCAGAAAAAGGAGTCGAAACTTTGGTGGATAGAAAAGATGAAGATTGAGTGAGACCTGAAATGGAAAGAAGATCTCACACAGCTGGGACTGCACAGCTGCCACACTGTGTAGAGGTTACAGGACAACCTCCTCCCTACAGCATTCATTGGCTGAATGCTGACTTGATAGTCATGACGGAAAATTTTAGTATTGCAGAAAAAGGAGTCGAAACTTTGGTGGATAGAAAAGATGAAGATTGAGTGAGACCTGAAATGGAAAGAAGATCTCACACAGCTGGGACTGCACAGCTGCCACACTGTGTAGAGGTTACAGAACAACCTCCTCCCTACAGCATTCATTAGTTTAATGATGTATTGATAATCATACCGGAAAATTTAGTGTATGAAAGAAGAGGTGGAATTGTTGAGGACAGGAAAGAGGAAGAATGAGTGAGACCTGAAAGGGAAAGAAGATCTCACACAGCTGGGACTGCACAGCTGCCACACTGTGTAGAGGTTACAGAACAACCTCCTCCCTACAGCATTCATTAGTTTAATGCTGTATTGATAACCATACCGGAAAATGTAATGTATGAAAGAAGAGGTCGAAATTTTTGAGGACAGGAAAGAGGAAGAATGAGTGAGACCTGAAAGGGAAAGAAGATCCCACACAGCTGGGACTGCACAGCTGCCACACTGTGTAGAGGTTACAGAACAACCACCTGCCTACAGCATTCATTGGCTGAATGCTGACTTGATAGTCATGACGGAAAATTTTAGTATTGCAGAAAAAGGAGTCGAAACTTTGGTGGATAGAAAAGATGAAGATTGAGTGAGACCTGAAATGGAAAGAAGATCTCACACAGCTGGGACTGCACAGCTGCCACACTGTGTAGAGGTTACAGGACAACCTCCTCCCTACAGCATTCATTGGCTGAATGCTGACTTGATAGTCATGACGGAAAATTTTAGTATTGCAGAAAAAGGAGTCGAAACTTTGATGGATAGAAAAGATGAAGATTGAGTGAGACCTGAAATGGAAAGAAGATCTCACACAGCTGGGACTGCACAGCTGCCACACTGTGTAGAGGTTACAGGACAACCTCCTCCCTACAGCATTCATTGGCTGAATGCTGACTTGATAGTCATGACGGAAAATTTTAGTATTGCAGAAAAAGGAGTCGAAACTTTGGTGGATAGAAAAGATGAAGATTGAGTGAGACCTGAAATGGAAAGAAGATCTCACACAGCTGGGACTGCACAGCTGCCACACTGTGTAGAGGTTACAGGACAACCTCCTCCCTACAGCATTCATTGGCTGAATGCTGACTTGATAGTCATGACGGAAAATTTTAGTATTGCAGAAAAAGGAGTCGAAACTTTGGTGGATAGAAAAGATGAAGATTGAGTGAGACCTGAAATGGAAAGAAGATCTCACACAGCTGGGACTGCACAGCTGCCACACTGTGTAGAGGTTACAGAACAACCTCCTCCCTCTAGCATTCATTCACTACCTATGAATTTCTTTAGGTCGATCACGTTCCTGAGACCTAATAGCTTTTTACTTTTAGGGTACTCTAGCCTATATGCATTGGCATGTGGTTTTCCTATGATCCTAAAAGGTCCTTGGTATACGAACATGAATTTCTTTGTTTCTGCATTTACTTTCTTTGATTCTTCTTTGGTTTTAACAAGGACTAATTGACCTATTTCAAAGCTAGTAGGTACAGCTTTTGCGTCATGACGCTTCTTCCTTTCCAACGCTCTTTTTCTCATATTAGCCCTAGCCTTTAGTTTCTTCTCGTCTGTGTTCAGCTTACTGTTACTAAGATTAACACCTTCGTCCCAATACCTCCTATTTTTCAGAACTCGTATAGGCAGATCCCAAGTTTCATCATCAGTTACTACATGTTTATCATTAAAAGGTACTATAATTACTCCGGTTATTGGCAAGACCATTTTTAACTGGCTTCTTTCAAAGTCAACAACACTCTGATATTTTGACAAGAAATCTATGCCAATTAAAACCTCAGTACTGAGATTGTTTACAATTAAACATGGATGATCAATTAAATTACCATTAATGTTAAAAGGTAGTAGAGCTTCTTGCTTTACCGTTTTTGAAACCTTGCCAGTAGCACCAATTATTCTTAGTCCTGATACCCTCATTACTATAAGCTTGTCTTTACCAGGTAACGCATCAAAGAAGGACTGAGATATAGCACTCACCTCACTTCCACTGTCTAAGAGACAACGTACATTGATACCCAACATATTCACTATTATTATAGGGTGGCTTATTCTAGGTAGTACAGGTGGTTTCTCAAATTCATCTAGTAGTTCCTTTTGGATTTGTCTCCAACTAAAGTGATTGACATCTGTCTTCATTACATTTAGGTCACAGTGTGTAGGGGTTTCCTGAATTACATTTTCAGCTACCTTTTCCAGTCGGTCTATAAATTTTAAATCGAAACACCGCACGACTTCATTACATTTAGTTTGCTGAACATAACCCAAATTACTATAGTCTGAGCGATTCTGCGTCTCCAGACCGGGCATAACACTAGTTACAGCTAAACCACTTTCACCATTATCGTCGGTTTCCTTCTCAAGTGACAACTGGTCACAGCTACTGGGTTCATCGACCCTCAACAGCCTACCCTCTACATTCTCACTTATCTCCTGTCCTAAATTTATAAGTACATTATTAACATCCTGCACAGGCACTTTAGATAAGAGCATATCATCCTCATCGTAAATATAAGCATGAATTTCTTCTGCTTCTTCACCTGTCAATTCAGTATTTTGTAGCTCCTCCCTATTGTTACACTCTGCGCCTTCTCTTTCTCTTTCCACTTAGAAAGCGTTTCTAACACGGTATCTATCAAATACTGTGAGTGATCTAATATTTCTGTTGTATCCTTAGATGCTACCGACTCTTCATCCGCATGTTCAGTTTGAGTATTCTGATCTGTCTTATCAATTCCCTTAACTACTGGCTTAGGAAAAGTAACCGCCTGGTGAGCGCCAGTGTCCTCATAGACGGGAACTAGTTTTCCTGCCTCGGCCTACTGCTGTTTCCTTTATTTTCATTATAGTTAACTGGCACAGCATTACTTTCCGTACTGTTGTTTACATGCATATTTCTGTTTGGAACAAAATTATTATCCCTTGGACGCCATTGTTGGTTCTGATAATTATTTCCCCGATTCCTACCTCTCTTAGGATGGCGAATACCTACTGTTCTGATGTTTACATTGCCATTTTGCTCGTTCCTAAAATTACTATTATTGTTATTGGCATTTCTGTTATTACGTGCTTGCTCCTCATTGGCCGCAACACGTTCTACACGTTCCAGATACTCAATGAAACGATCCAGATTGTCTCTAGGGGCAAATATAATTCTAGTTTGCCAGTACCATGGCAGTTTGGCTTCAAGACCTAGTATAATCATTTCAGGTTTCAGCTTTTCGTCCAAATGTGACAAACGTGAAATCCATGACCTAGCAAATTCTTTAATTGATTCCTTGCCTGCATTGAAGCGTTTTCCACTCAAAAATTCTCTCAACACTTCATTTTGCTTATTGCTAGACCAATATTCATTAATGAAAGCTGTTTTAAACTCCGCTAATGTTTTACACTTCAACATAACATCAGCTGACCAACGCATGGCGTCACCTGCTAAATGGCTTTTAATAAATGAGATTTTCTCTCGTTCAGACCAAGTTGGTGGAATCACATCTTCAAAATCGTTCCGGAAATCTAGCGGGTGGATATTTTTATCTGGATCAAACCGCAAGAACTGCCGACACCCGATAAAAGCGGCGTTTGCAGCTACAACTTGTTGTATACTACCATTACCAGAAGTTACTGAAGCTACTTTACTCTCAATGTTAGCAATGTTAGTACTGATATTTTCTACTTTCATTTCAACATTATCTACTCTTTGTACAATATGAGTAGTATCAGTTTTAATTGCATCTACGTCTGCTTGACATATGTTTACTTTAATATTAACATCTTTAAATCTATCTGAGCACAGTTCAGATTCCGCCTCGATCTTTTCTGTTAACTTGTGCTCCAGCTTCGCATCTTCCATTTGGAAGTCTTTGCGAACCTCAGCAACTTCGGATTTAACTGTTTTATACATTTCAGAAAACTGTTGAGCAACCTTTTTCTTAATATCCTCATGGTTGTAGTCAATTTTATAATTCAAACTGTCTAGATCCTCTTTCAACTTATTGCAACCAGCCTTGAAGGTATCGGCCATTACCTCCATTCGTTTATTAAAATTAGTTTGACTGGCCACAATCCTGTTATTTACCTCAATTATATCAGATTTTAATTCAGCATTACTGGCAGCTATTGCTTGTAATATAACATTTAAATCAATAGCCCCAGCATCTTTGGGTTGCTCACTAGCTGGCTTTTTATCACACTCAGGTGACGAAAAACTAGCTCCAACACCAGAATCATCAAAATTAAATGAAACTTCTGATTGATTAGTCCTATCTAACTTCTCCTTCTTAAACTCTACCATCTCTGATGACTGTTTCATTTTTAATTCATCAGAGAAACTATCATCCAATAAATTTACAATTTCTACTTTCTGCTTTACTACAGGGGTCTCTATTATTGAATCATTGCCCCTTCGCACACTACTGTCAGGAGACAATACTTCATATTTCACTTTAACATTACTACTTTCATGCATATTTACACTTGAACCGTTGTCTGGATTTACAGTTCCTTCAACAGACATAGGTTCTGATTTAAGTTTAACCTCAGTTTCTTTTGGCGGTTCCATCGCAGACAGTCTTTTAGTGCAGGTTAGTAAAATTTTTAACAGTTTTTCACTTAACTTATTTCCTTCTGCAAGACGTTGTCGGTGCGGCGTACCAGGATTACTGATGCGACGTGACACGTTGAACTGCAGACGGCACTCCGATGGCTGATGTGTTTGCGTGGCCCGCAACTGCAGGCGCGGCTCCGGCTGCTGCGGCGGACGACTGCGGTACGGCGAAACTGTCTTCTCGCGATGCCGGCAGCACCGCTAAACTCAGTGCCAGCTCCGTCAATCCAGATGCGTTGTTAATCCAACTGCGTTGTCCACATGCCCACGTAACACTTTCACTGTTCTATTACTCAGCTGCGTGTCGCATTCCACTCGCGAATCCGAATAGTTAAAAATCACTTTCACTTAGTGGATTTCCCGGCCGATGCACCGTATGTGGGGCGGCGAGTTACTCGTGAAAATAAAAATTGCTGTATGAATGCTTGCAATTCAAAATGTTTGAATCAGTTTCAGGCTTTTAAAATGTTGTTAATGCTGTCTTTCGCCATTCTCAACACTGGCTCTCTATTTACCTTTTAGCACCCAGACAGTGATTTAATAAAACGTGGAGCCTGTAAAGAGAGTTCCTAGTGCCCACTTCATCTGAGAATACCATTATAGCTGCAGCTTATAGCTCTGAGGAATTAGGAGATTGTTCGGGATTTCTAATCAAAACGATTTTCCAAAATAGTTGAGTATATTCTGAAATTCACTGATAACAAACACAAGTATCCCTACAACCTAACTAACAGAGCAGTTCAGAGTCTAATGCGCTGATGCAACTATAAATGTCCGAATTAAATGTTAAAAGAATGCTCGCCAAGATTTGATGAGAATATTTCATCAAACGCCACGCTATAATAATTGGTAGAATGTCTGTCCCGCGACGGCACGTGAAAATACGATAATACGCAAACTGAAGCTAGATAATGCAAATCATCTCAGAATTAATCCTTTACTTGAAATGCTTTCACGGTTCCGCGTATCTCTAGTAACTTAATACGGCACCCGAGGCTGTTTGTAGCAGTACTTCCGAGCGAAGCGACTCCCGACACAGCTGACGTGCTATTCAGCGTCTGGAGAGAACTGTGGCCTTCCTTCCTCGCGCAGCGCTCTTATATATATATAGCCGCGGTGCGGACGGCTAAGAGAACGCCTGTTCAAATCGGCTCTCCCGACTAGCCGCTGGGCTAGTAACGCACCACTTCAAGTTACATAATAATTTATAGCTTCTTTTGCTGATGGCCGATGAAGCTCTTAATTTAAACGTGCATTCACCACGCAGGTAAGTATTGATAATAAAATTTTGACGTGGCTAAGTTAACTATTTTGGGCGAGAGAATTAATTAAATTACGCTGCACGCAGCAGATGAGCTCTGAACTAGCCCTTTTGAGATCCGCTATCGCTATAATTTTATAGGTATTCAAAAGAAACTTTTCACATCTTCATAGTCATAGCGGACCTCCAACCTATTTAAATCTAAACATCCTAGCCTTATTTATTAGTCTACTTAATCTATCTTGCTTCCTTCAGTTTTGAGACGAAAACCAGAAAATCATGCATGTCCACTAAAGTCTTAATCTGTGAAATCCAAAGTACTGTTTTTATTAAATCATTATGAAAGATGAATCTAAATATAAATTTTGAAGTCTCTAGCTCTTTTCTGTTGCGCCAATGATTTTTTCAGAGAAACGTCCAAATTTCAAAAATGGCTAAAGTTATCGAACTGATATTTAACACACATTAATTTAGTATTATTCCTCACATGCTAGAAAAGTTTTAAGTCATTTGCTTGATTTTTAAGGTATTGCGCAACATTTATGACGTCAGAGCTAGTTACAGCAGACTAGCTGGCACACAATGGAAACTGATGTGAATTTATTACAGCGTGAGTAGGCTGCTTCCCTACAAACCGTCCTTTTTATTTCAACAAATCTGCTGCATCTTACACGCAGGTGTTGGACAAAAATATTGAAACACTACGAGAAACGCATGCTTGAAAATAAATGCAGATGCTAGCCAAGCTTGGAGGTTGCGCTCTTATATCTGACCACGAACAGCACCTGTGCAATGTCCTCAAGAAGTTTCTCAGTCGTGACCAGAACAGTGTTCGAAGAAGCTGTGAGTGCGTTACGTCTGATCTAATTCGAACATGGGCAAACTGTTGGCGCTCATCTGGTGGTGCTTCCTTAACCAAGGTAGCCGAAGTGTTTGAGACACCGTATCGAAGATATATACTGCTTACAACGAACGTAGTGAAACATTATCCGCTAAGTAAGGGCTATTACAAATGATTGAAGCGATTTCATAAATTCACTGTAGCTCCATCCATTGACATATAGTCACGACACACTACAGATACGTAGAAAAACTCATAAAGTTTTGTTCGGCTGAAGCCGCACTTTAGGTTTCTGCCGCCAGAGCGTTCGACAGCGTAGTGAGACAAAATGGCTAAAGGAGCCGAGAAAGCATATGTCGTGCTTGAAATGCACTCACATCAGTCAGTCATAACAGTGCAACGACACTTCAGGACGAAGTTCAACAAAGATCCACCAACTGCTAACTCCATTCGGCGATGGTATGCGCAGTTTAAAGCTTCTGGATGCCTCTGTAAGGGGAAATCAACGGGTCGGCCTGCAGTCAGCGAAGAAACGGTTGAACGCGTGCGGGCAAGTTTCACGCGTAGCCCGCGGAAGTCGACGAATAAAGCAAGCAGGGAGCTAAACGTACCACAGCCGACGGTTTGGAAAATGTTACGGAAAAGGCTAAAGCAGAAGCCTTACCGTTTACAATTGCTACAAGCCCTGACACCCGATGACAAAGTCAAACGCTTTGAATTTTCGGCGCGGTTGCAACACCTCGTAGAAGAGGATGCGTTCAGTGCGAAACTTGTTTTCAGTGATGAAGCAATATTTTTTCTTAATGGTGAACAGACACAATGTGCGAATGTGGGCGGTAGAGAATCCTCACGCATTCGTGCAGCAAATTCGCAGTTCACCAAAAGTTAACGTGTTTTGTGCAATCTCACGGTTTAAAGTTTACGGCCCCATTTTCTTCTGCGAAAAAAACGTTACAGGACACGTGTATCTGGACATGCTGGAGAATTGGCTCATGCCACAACTGGAGACCGACCGCGCCGACTTCATGGTGCTCTTCCGCACTTCCATCATGATGTTCGGCATTTTTAAAAAAGGAGATTGGAAAACCGATGGATCGGTCGTGGTGGAGATCATGATCAGCAATTCATGTCTCCCGACTTAACCCCATGCGATTTCTTTCTGTGCCGTTATGTGAAAGATTCAGTGTTTAAACCTCCTCTACCAAGAAACGTGCCAGAACTGCGACCTCGCATCAACGATGCTTTCGAACTCATTGATGGGGACATGCTGCGCCGAGTGTGGGAGGAACTTGATTATCGGCTTGATGTCTGCCGAATCACTAAAGGGGCACATATCGAACATTTGTGAATGCCTACAAACCTTTTTGAGTTTTTGTATGTGTGTGCAAAGCATTGTGAAACTATCTCAAATAATAAAGTTATTGTAGAGCTGTGAAATCGCTTCAATCATTTGTAATAACCCTGTAACAACACGGACGAAAGTGTCTGTTGAGTGATGGTGGCGGACGATCAAATAAGAGGATTATGCCGAAAAATGAGAGGTCGACGGCTGTAAAGTTACTTCAGAATTCAATGTCACACTTACAAATCCTCACACCAGCAAAATAACAGAAATGCAGCACCATAATCAGGAAATTGCAAGGGGAGCTGGAATTCCGAAACCAGTCGCCAGTGCTGCAAATGCCCCTAACAAGAAGACGTGGTGCTGAAGCAACAAATTCTGGACTATTGAACAGAGGAGGAAAGTCACTTGGTGGGATCAGTGTTGCGTAACACTGTTTCCAGCTTCTGTCAGAGTCCCAAGAGTGAAATATCGCGGGGTTCTGGTGATGATTTGGGGAGACACATCGTGTTATTGCACAGGCCCCTTGGATACTGTGGGAGGGCTCATTACTGTTGAGGATTTTGTGACCACGTCGGCTGGTCATGTTCATTCATTGAGACAATGTTTGTTCTCCACCGATGATGCTGTGTTCGTTGATGACAAGGCCATGTTCACAAAACTCGCATCCCCGAGGGCTCGTTTTGTGAGCACGAGGATCGCAATATTGGTGAGCTGTCCATGTCCTTCGTCGTTATCTGAACTCGCCACTTTTTTTAGAGGAACAATTGTAGAAGATTCCCTTGAAAGGTGTACGGGTATCTATTCTGAGAATCCTGGAAGCAGGTATCCTAAACCATTTTAGGCACAGTAAGGCATTGCGATTTTCGTGTCTCCATATTTTTCTCCACTCTGTGTACAAGTAGCCCTGCACTTGCAAATGTTTGCTTTCACCACACTGTAACCGAAGATGATGTCACATGTACTCGATCAGAATTTCTCTAAGCTTCCCTACGTTCTTCACTTCATTCTTTTTTGTCCTCAATTCACTACAGCACGTCTCCATTCCTTTGTCGATCATTCATCTCACCCTGAACAACCTATTGCAAAACCTCATTTCAAAGGTTCCTAATCAATCCAGTCTGCATCTAAATCTTCTGTCTGGGAATCACTGAAGTGCGTGAAAGACACTACTTTCACTGTACCATATATTAACGTTTTGCACTTTCCATTCAGCGTTGGAACGTGAGAAAGACAACTACTTATCTCAACTACACGAACGTGTTAGGTATGTCTGCTGCTAAGAAATATTTAGTGTGTGCACTGCAAACTATTGCACGAACGGGATAGATATGTGGACGACTGAAGAATACTCAGATTCTGCATTGACAAATATTCTTCAAGATTTATGAGAAGGTTGTAGCAACGTGTACGGAATTCTTCTTAGATTGTCTGTCAATTAACATTTTCCAACATTACTGTTACACCTTCTGGTCAGTGAAACAAATCTATAACCATTCATAGTCCCTTATTAGTGTATGATTGACAGTTCATGTCAGCTCGACCTAATAAGGCCCAAATACACTTTAGCAGTATCGATGTTTGGGCCACACTTGAACTGCAGCTTCCCAGAATTGTAACAGCAAATCGTAGACTGTCAGCAGTTATACATAATACTGAGTCCCATATGACCGTTCCAGATAATGTTTGCTCTTAGATATTTATATGACATTAATAACTGTAGTTTTTATAAACTTTGCTGTAAAGAATGTCTAGCTTTCATGTTTCTAATACAGCATAACTTGTCATTTCTGTTCCTTAAGAGCTAGTTGCCAAAAGTTTGCACAAGACCGTTATCCAGCCAAACTTCATTGCATTTTATAGCGGTTAGAATTTCATTATTATACATCTTCATCATTTGTGCAGCTAATATTATCAACCGCTAATGTGTAATGTCAACAGATATAGTGCTTTTACTGTCCTCTGGGGCCTTTCGATTATTACTTAATCGTCTGTAGTTGACTCTACTTCATGAATTATGTGCTGCGTTCCAGCAAGTATGAAATTTTCGATTCAGTGGTAATCAGGCAAGATGAATGAATGACGGTTGGTACCTAAGTTTACCTATGACTTCAGATTGTCTGTGGAGTTGATCAGATGATCCCATGAATCCAAGTTGTGAATTGTCTTGTGCTGGTTCTCAATACATAGACAGGGCCTTACAGGTTGCTGACTATTACTCAGATTTTGACTACACGCCCCACTGGCCACAGATGGCCGTACGGCAGTAATAATCTAATTACGCGATTTTGATAAAAAAATGTTCATGTCTTCAAAAGGACTAGAAGAAATAAATATCAATTTGGTACAATTTCCATACTTGGTCAACATTTCCTGTCTGTTAATACTGACCGTCATCATGTCAGATATTTACTTAGCTGTAGTAAACAATTAAATCTCCACAAACTGCATTTAATTATAACTCACAATATCTCTCCCTACATCTTTGTAATTAAGTGTAAAACTTTACAATTACACCCTTGGTAAGAGGAGAACACTTAAGTCATGAAGCCAAGTTCGCATTCCATTCCAAATGCGATTGCAGGTTGTAGTAATGGACTAGTTGCTGACTTTCGACGTAATATAACTAAGGATCGCAGACTCTCATTCCATTACAATAAAGTGATAATTATCAAAACTTGTTAGATAGTTGAGTGTCTCACAGTTGAATGTATTTGACTGTAAATATGGCAAAGAACTATCAGTTCAACCACTAGAACAATACTTGTCGAAACTGTATCACATTTAATTAGCAACCTCTACCTTAAAATAGAGTTAGTTCGCCATATCGCGTAAACAGCGAATCCCGCTGGGAAGTGAGATAGTCTTTTGACTGGTTTGATGGTATCGTTCCACTTTTCGAATACAGTGCTAGTCTTAGTACGTCGACATAACTATTGCACTATTGTACAGTCCACAGACTTTTGAACAGGCACTATTTCCTTAAACACTGTGGTTTCAAGTACGCTTTTTTAACTGCTTTCCCGTTTCCGTTTCGGTATATCATATAAAAACAAATCTGTTACAGAACAAAGCATATTTTTCACCCTTTTGCCAAATAACACATCATTTACAACTTTAGTGAATTTTGTGCTAAACAGTATTATTTCTTGAACCCCTTGTGCCTTCTTAGTCCTTACAGTCATTAAACATTAAATAAATATTGTACATAAGTACAAAGTTTTACATATGTGTGACTCCTCTTTACTTCGATCCTAGGTGACTTGCTTTGCCCTTCTTTGTGCTTTTCGTTGAACATTTTTGTATTTGCTCTTTTCCGTGGATTAACTGAATGATTTGGCCTCTTACCGCTACCTTCCTTGTTGCTACCTTCCTTGTACTAATGTCTGTCCGCCCAACTTCAGTGAGTGTCGATTTTAGAGACGTTCATTTCTCCACAGCTAAAGTGCCTACCATTGTATTCGTTATCGCAGAGTCTACAACTTTGGATAAATGGTAACAGGTCTCTTAATACCACAGTTCCTCAATATTCCCTTTCTTTTCATACTGACATGTCCGAATGATTCTCATAAACTTCAATCTACTCCTCATTGTTACTAAATTCTCATTCGAGACTGTATCAGCTTCTAGGTACAACTTGTAATTCAGTATATAACTTCAGAACATATGTTTGACTATGATTTAATCGAGATTGTGTCTTCTCGCCTTTCCAGATTCTGCCTCCTAGACTTGTGATTTTTGAATAGTGTATTCACTGATATTAGCTGAAATTAACTGCAGTGCTTAATTAGTCTTTGTGCTCTCTCATTGCTAATACCAAGTCCATATTCTCCCGTAACTCTTTCTTTCATTGCTTCCCCTATTGCAATACTCTTTTCTCCCACGATTATTAGATAGCGACCTTCCTCTACATACGTGAGAGATATCCTCATGTACCTTATCTCATTTTCTGCTTCTGACGTTAGGAGGCATACCTGAGCTATCGTTGTTACATTGGTTTGCCGGAGACGCTGGCGATAACAACCCTGTCACTGAAGTGTTCGTAACTCGCTCACTGCCTTCTTTCCTATTTATAAGGAGTTCTACATTGGGTACACTATTAGTTTTTTTCTTGTCGGTGATATTACTGTATTCTTTTCACCAGAAGTTCTAATGTTGAAATGTGGGTGAATTCCTAAGGGACCAAACTGCTGAGGTCATCGGTCCCTAGACATACACACTACTTAAACTAACTTACGCTACGGACAACACACACACCCATGCCCGAGGGAGGACCCGAACCTCCGTGCGGCTGATCAGAAGTCTTTATCATCCATTTCAGTTCTCTGACCCCTGCTAGATCTATATTGAGGCTTTGTGTTTCCATTTCCACATTTTGTAACTTCCGATATTCCACACTCTGACTCACAGGATGCTATTCTTCGACTTATTATTCAATCTTTTTATCATGAGAACTTCCTTTTTGGTCGTCCCCTTCCAGGGTTCAGAATGGGACACTAATCTGCAAATATTATGCCAAAGAGACATGACAATTTTTCAATTCCACACCACATAACGTTTGGATACACATTGCTTGTCTTTCATGCCATGCTATGCATTGCATTCTGCATCCTCATGCCATTGAGCATTGTCGATTCTTCTGCATCATAGGGGTGGTATATTACCACAAGCAACAAGAAAGTGCTCTGAAACTCTGTTCAATTCTCCACCATCTTTGACAAGTCCTATGGGCGACTCCTTTTAGCGAAAGTCGTCAGCGATCACTGCTGACGATTTTTATTAGAATTAGCTATACGCCCATGCTTCGCAACGGTAGTTACAGAAGGACCTTGGCATAATGTCCCTCAACTGGTAAAAAAGGAAACTTTACAGAATCGCTTTGTCAATAAATACGCGTTTCTAGCCAAGAAGTGAAATATAAATCAAGCCTAACGAAAGAAGAAAAACAGTTTTGATAAGTTTTCAGCACACAAAACGAAATTAGTACATCCTTGCATGCGATCCAAGTAGCTCAGTGTTAGTTTTTATTTTTTAAGATAAGACTGCGGCGACAATTCTATCATTAACACAAAATTTCGAAAACACTTAAAAATACTCAGATGAAAAATACTTAAGTGATGTGTATTGGTTCTTTGGTGAACTACGCCGTCACTAAGAAAACTTAACGAACTACTAAACTGAGCAGACGCCCCAAGCTACTCTCAAATCTAGTAGTTTGGGCGATTAGCGCATTCAACCATACAAACAGATAGTACGGGGGTTTTAGAAAAAACTCTAAAGTACAATATCATTTTTTCCGTTATCAAATTGATGAAATAAATCGGTAACTTGTAACAAGTTAGGCTGAAGTTACCTGTGAAAACGCCGTGAAAATTCGACAGGTAGTTTTGGAGATTAGCGTATTTAAGAAGACGGACCCGGCGATTTTACAACGTTTTTAGCATAAATTTAAGCAGTGGCTGGACTATAGCCCGGGACACAGGACGTTTTGTTGTTTTACATGAAATGTATTCCCTGTTGCGAATGCGGACAACCATTTGTCGTACATTAAAGGCGCCAGTGAAAATTTGTGCTGGTCTGCGGGACCGAAACCCCAAGTTTCCCATCCTATCACGGATATTCTATTGGCACCCACCTGCACATGGGGGAAATGATAATAGTGATACAGTTTAAGAAATCAGAAATTGCACAGAAACATTTAAATGCTAGTTTTTCCCGAGCACTATTCGAGAGTGGAACAGTAGAGAAACAGCTTGAAGGTGATTCGATTAACCCTCAGCCAGGCACTTTATTGCGAACTGCAGAGTAGTTATGCAGTTGTAGTTATAGACATAGGTATAAATTAAACTATCCGAGCACGCTTTACAGCCAGACCAAAACTTCCGTCTGTGTACAACCAGCACTCGTACGTCTATTAGGTGTATTCCTATGCCGGTGAGATATTCAAATTTAATCTCACTTGTCCCGTGTCGCCGAATAAATACCATATTTCACTGCCTGTGTTATAAAGTGTTGTGCCTGTGGTTCATCACAGTATTTTCCCGTAGACCACGTCACGTAATTTGGCTCTTGGACCCCACATTGCTAAAGATGTGTGGATTCCAGCCACGTCTGCGTGTGGGAGTTCATACGATATAACTCTGAAGCAGATGTCAAATTAAACACCTTTCAGACGTCAAATTTCCAACCTTATTTCATTTTATTTTATTACGCAACCAGTTTCAGTGTTCTAGTACGCCATCTTCAGGCCCCTGACCGACATGTAGGAAGAATATTGTGATCAAAACAGGGGTCAGCAATACTGGTATTAGTAGATACTTGCTACAGTGATCACTTCAACCATCACCTGCCGACAGTCTGATATGTGGTTGAACTGATCACTGATCACTGAACTGAAACGTCCCCTTTGAACAATTATACATGACTGTGCTTAAACTGACACACAATATTTTTAGCGCAACGCAATCTGACTTTTAAAAATCCCTACAAAAGAATGACCTCGACTAACTTTAACCTATACGTTTCACAAACCACTTACCTCGCAAAAATCTTCGTTACTCGAACTACTGCAATACAGCGAGCGCCACTACTGCCAGCTAAATAAAAGATTCAAACTACTGAAGGCACTAACTGCTGATAGGCACAGTTAGCAAAAGAAAAATTTTGATAGAGAACAAACAATGTATTTACCTTAATATTGTTCAAAAGTCATATTATATATATATATATATATATATATATATATATATATATATATATATATATATATATGTATCAGTTCATGACATCCAGTCTTACAAATGTACTGTCTCTGATGGACACACGTCCAGATTATCCACTCTCAAAAATCCGCTATCTCACTTCCCCACATCCACCACTGCTGGTAGCTCACCTCCAACTGCGCAACGCTACACACTGTTAACAGCCAACTACCCAACGCTACAATGGCCGACAACAATGCAAAGTGGCCACAGACTGAACACAGCACAGTCAGTGATTTTCATATAGAGCGCTACGTGGCGTTACCAATAAGAAAACATAAACAGTAAACAGCCTACTTACATAGCCCCCATGCTCCCCCCAAAATTTTTACAAATTGTTATGGGCACTGGCCAATACATATTTGTTAAAATTTTTTCACAATTACAATAACAACGAAATCATATGCACACACTTATTGATACAATGTTGGTCAAATATAAAATTTTCTCACAGTCCATAAAGACAGTCCTCATCGTTCATCACAGTAAAATAGCAGTGCTTTTCTCAAAGTCTGAGCAGTAAAAGAAAATGCACACAGAATTAGTGGATTTCCATGCAGTTTTGAAGAAGTAGTGCTGTCCTTCCAACGGAAAGACAGTGCTGACTCTCGACATGCAGACAGGTAATGGGCCACAACAGAGCAAACCCACCGCAGAGTCAGTCGAAGTTTTGAAGAATATTGGTAGGTAGGTCATCACAGAGTAGACCCACTGTAGTCCTGGTAGAGACTTCGGTATTGGTGGGCCATCAAAGATGCAGACCCACTATAGTCCTTGTAGAGATAAAGGTATTGGTGGGCCATCAAAAGTGCAGACCCACTGTAGTCCTTGTAGAAATGATTATATTGGTGGGCTATCAAAGATGCAGACCCACAGTAGTCCTTGTAGAGACGGCCAGCAGCCATCGGTTGCGACTGTGCAGGTGCACAATCACCATCGAAGAGTCTTGCGGACAATATAGCAAGTCCATAAGTCCATAAACCACCACTTGTGCACTCTCAAATCTGCATATACTATGACCACCAGAAACGTGTGCAGTGAAATGTAACTTACAAGTTACTTAATTTTATGAACTGCTGTCAATTACAATTTTATAACATGAGAATACAATAACAAAGGTACAAAATACATCATTAAAGAACATAACAATACAGATAACATTTGTAGTAGTACAGGCTTTACAAAAGAATAGAAATAAACAGATACATCACTGTTACAGGAATTATGACATAAGTACATACATAAAAGATCAGAATAACTTTTGAAACATCAATTTCCTACATGAGCATTAAAACAGAACAGAATAAATAATTATACAAGATAAATCTTATTAGCTAAACCCATAAAGACAGGTAAGAGACAAATACACAAGGTTACATAAACCCATAGCGGAATAGTACAAAAGGAAAGACAGGATTCGTTTTCAGTGTAAATTTGGTTCTGCAGTCCAACCCAAAACTTCATTCCATAGATCTTTCCTCTTATTTCAACATTTGCTTCCACCAAAAAAATCCTATCCGAGCATGCTTTCTGTATTTATATGTTCACATATTTCTTACCTCATTATTTATTTTCCATTATCTTACTTCATCATTTATTTCCAAGAAAATCGTACCTAAACCTGTTGTCCCTAAACCCTACTTCTTTTTCATATCCTCTTTCAAAATACTTTTTTGGCCAAACCATTTTCGTATAGCTTCTCAATGCATTTCCTCCAATTCATTACAACTCGTTTTCTTATATAGCCTACCCCATCCTAATCTAACTTAAATCTACTGAGCTCAGATGCTAAACTAAGGGACGAGGCAATGCGCCAGCACAAAACAATTAACACAAACAACAATGACAAAAAATGGAAATGGCAAAGCAAGCTACAGTAAATCTAAATTTCCAAGAAAATGCAACATTACAACTAATATGAGCCAATGTGCAGCAACAAGAAAAATAAATCAGTAGTAAAACTAGCTTAACAGCGTAATACAAAGTGAAATTTAGTAGCACTATGCCTGGCAAACAGCAGCAGCAAATGCAATAACTTATATCTAAACATGACGAAGCTCAAGCAGAAAAAGTATTACAGTAAAAATGGCCATGCTTAATACCTATGTCACATCTTAACACTAGAGTGATGCATCACGATAACTTACTCTACCAAAAAAATTACCAAGTAGTTGAAAAGAAAATTATGTATGCTGTTACTGTTATTAATCACTTCTTATTGTTCTTTCCATTCCAAGTGCTCCTTTTTCGAATAATATGGATCATAAAATTATTATTTAATAGATCTGTTGGCAGAAAGTGTTCACATTAGAAAATTCACTTAATTTTATTTTATAAAGCAAATGCTGCAACACAGCTGGAAACCAGATATTAAACAAAATGAGCAATCTCTCAACCAGAAAGACAATAGATGTAAAATGTTTCTCATCATTTCATTAGGCATTTTAGTAAATATCATAAATTAAGAGCTCCACAGTGTAATCATATATTTTCAAGTTTGAGTGTGTCGTATTTGTGATGCTTTCGACAAAGAAATGTCAATAGCTAGGATAATGGCCTCTTTTTTTCCTCCACCTAATGGCTTTCTTTTGTCAGACGACTATCTCTCAGCTGGGCGCCCAAAACGCATTACGTCAAGGTGACCTACCTTCCTTACCGAAATATTTACGACATCAGTTTCCACTACAGTGACAGTCTCATATAAAAATTTCACAGGTCGAGAATTTGCGTTACAAATGTGTAGAAACAAAATCCTGTAAATATAACAGTGTTCAAAACATTTTTGTAGGCATTGTGGTACATTGACGCATTTACACACATTTGATAACTCTTAAAGTACGATTCTTGGTTTCCAACATCCTTTTTCACAAGTCAGAGTCCCTAACCACTACTCATTATTCCTTACCTTTTTACACATACAAATATTCGTCGACACTTCTTCAATATTTTATCATAATAAATACGTAGCATAATCAAATTCCTCATATAGCATCAGCTTATTGATCATAAACATACGTCAACAGCATAATCAACGTTGTCATTGTAATAATAACATCATAAAAACTCAGCCAAATCTCAAAAACGTCGTAGCTTTCTGCAATAATTTCGAAACCTAAAAAAATTCTCTGCTCATTTCAATAGTGTCATCTACCTCAATCGTACTTTAAAAATCGTGAGCCCATACCAAATTTATCATTCAAAGCTCTCATAATATCACAATGGTTCCGAAAAAATATGAACAGTTCACAAAGTACAGACAAAATACAATTTCGTAAGTGTGAAGTTATCCAACAGTGTAATTGTGTAAACATGTGTCACTAATGTAGTGAAATAAATGTTTGTCTCCCTCAGTTAAATGATCAGATAGCTGTGTAATTTATGTGTTAGAGAAATATGTTACCGAAGTGTAAAGTTGTATAAGCAAATACCATATTAGCTAGGGCTCCTTGTGCTTGCCAGACACATGGTACACAAATTAAGCGTGTACCCCCTGAGGATTAATCTAATTATACCCTCAGGTGTTACAGATTACAGCAATCGAATGAAATGTATCACCGAAAACTTTCTTTGTATCTTTGTGATACAAACATCTTTAAAAATAAATGTTTTAAGTACAAAATTAATCACTCAAGTGCGTGTCCGGTAGCGCTAAATGTGCATCTTGCTGTAAGATAATTCTGCGGAAGTCTCGTAGTTATCGTCCTCTGTAAGCAAAGTTCTGCTGAAGCCAATGTACTCACCTCATCATAAAGAAAAGTGAAATTCCATGCGTATAGATATTGTAGCTATTACGTACATTACTGTGATCAAGAAAGTACTATACTGTAACGTATTGTTGTGATATGAAGAAGGCTGACTCATTGTCGCTATACCACAAAAGTTACTACTAAAACATGTTTTACTTTCCTGAAGAATTCAGAAAAACTGTGCAGATATAAAACAGATACACCACAAAAGCAACAATGTAAATTGTGTCACACATTAGTAGCATCGTGATATAATCCTGTAGCTGTCAAAGAAACCAAATGCTAAGTCATCATTAATCTTACAGAATGTACTTTAAATCCAGAATGTATTCTCAAGTTAACCAAAATGTTGCATTAAACTCTCGTTAGCAGTACCGGTATGTTCTAAGTATGTGAACCTTATAGTCGTTACGTAATCGTACAACTAACAAGCAAGAATGTACACACACAATAACACTATGTCATCTGTTTACTATAACAACATATTTGTAATTACTGTCTAAATATGTTTCCTAGGTTCTAGACTGGATAGTTAACTTTAAAACATAGTTGAATGTTAACAGTTTCTAAGTCTGACAAAGCATACTAGTAACGTGAAGTGAAAAAATTTATAGTAAAGACTAAGTTAAAAAACAGGTTACCTCTCAATAAACGGTTTTACAGGTGAAATGTGGCGTAATCTTTTACCTTTTCTAATATGCAGAGTCTCAACATCATAGCAATTATCATGTTGCATACTTCGGTAAGGCATACTAAAATTTCTCTCAAGTTTAGCGTCTGTACCATTTTTCTCTGAGCCAGCCGCCGCACGTGGCTACCTGCGGTGCGTGTCATTGTCTGTCTCTTTGTTGGCGCACGTTGTTATTAGGGTTAGGAGACCTAACTTCTACAAATTCACCTTGTGCAAAGGGCCCTGCCCTGTTTGAATCCCGCCAGTTATGATGAAATTCAGGTCTGTCGTTATGAATATATCGTCTCTCGTCATGTCGATAGATTCCATGGTTTCTTTCTTGTCGGTCACGTCGTGGAGAATTTCTCCCTGAATCGTAGCTGTGCGCTGCACTGTTGCGTCTGAAGTTATTCTGTCTCCCGTGATAATAATTGTTTTGGTTCCCATATTGTCTGTTTCTGTGGTTACCTCTGTCATATTCATTACCACGGAAATGCGATCTTTCTCTGTAACTATTATTCTGCCAATGGTTGTCATACTGGTGGTGTCTGTTTTGTTCACGATTTACGTTGTAAGAATAGCCTTGTCGTGTCCAGTTATTATTTCTTTCATTGAGGAACTGTGACGGATGTGACCTGTAATTGTTTTGTTCTTGTTTTCTCGTCCCGCGATTGTCAGTGACAATTTCCAATTCTTGTAAGAGTCTCTGAAAAGCTTCAATGTCGTCTTTGCAACGTCCTGCTAAAATAATATGTCGTAAATGTTCAGGCAAATTGATTAAGCAAATGCGGATGAGTTCTGAGGGGCTGTATGGGTTTGAAAGATACTGATTCTTATGTAATATGTTTTCGAAATATTTGACAAGACTAGATAATTCCGATTGTTCGAAATGTTTTATCATTATGATGCTGTGTTTTACTCGGTCTTGTGTAGCTTGAGACCAATATGCTGAGAGGAAGGTATGATAAAATTCTCCTTCACTGTGACAATCGTGAATGACCGATCGCATTCTTACAGTTGGATCATTCTCTAAGTAGCCACACATAAATTCTAACCTTTGCCCTACTGACCAGTTGGGAGGAAAACAATGAGAGAATTGATCAAGCCCCGCTTGTGGATGAATGTCGTTGCCGGAATTCTTAAATGCTTTGAATTTACGTGTAGTAATGAACAGCTTATAGTCAAAATCATCGTGTCGGCGAGTCGCATATCGGTCATTGTTACGTCGTGTCGGCGGTTCCATCTCAAAATTCGGTGCACCTTGCCAATTTCTTTCATAATTTCCGAAATGCCCTGTGTTATTATTTTGTGGCTTTCCCGTATTTCTAAGTCCCTCTTCCGGTGTTGGACTGCGAGTGTCCTCTCAAATATGTAATAATTGTATAATTTGTGCCAACTGATCTTGTACTTCCCGGATTTCTCTTTAGTGTTGCGTATTAATTTGATTCTGATTTTGTTTGAAATTCCTAATTTGATCGTACTCTTCTGTGTCATTAAATACTACCGGTCTTGCGTCATTCAGATTATCATCTACCTTTGTAGATAAATTATTTAGCTGATTTGAAAGTTCGACTACTTTCTCTGATAATAAACTAATTTCCTCCATGTGTCTTTCTGAACCAATTTTCAGAGTATCTACTGTGTCTTTTAAGTTTTCCTGATTTTTTAAAGTAGCGTAACCGAATCGGTAGATGCAACTGAGACAATTTTAGCCGACAAGGTCTCATGATTTTCATGAACAATGGATTGCAGCTCTTTTATGGCTGCTTCGTGATTCTGTAATGCATTTTCATGCCGCGAAAAAATAGGCTAAAAATGCTCACAAATTTGTGTTTTTACGTCAATACAGACTTTTTGACATTTCGATTCAATGTTATATAACTCAATAGATAAATCTTCACGTGTTTGTTCAAGTGTGTGTTCTACTGAGTCTAATTTTTGAAGCTTTTGTTCCATTGCGTCTAACCGTTGCTGTGTTTGTCTCTGGTGTTGTTCCATTGTATCTAACTTTTGAAGATTTTGTCCCATTTGGTTCTGATTTTGTTCAAGCACTGTGTCTAACTTTTGTAGCCTTTGTCCCATTTGTTGCATTAAGTGTAATAACAATGCACTGGTGTATGAAACATGTTCCTCAGTGCTTTTCGGCAGTGAAGTTGCACCGGCAACATTCACATTTTGACAAGCAGAAATGTGTCTTGACTTATTTGAGAAAAAGGTGAGGGCGCAAAACCTAAATCTACAGTATTTGCAAGATTGTGTCCTGTCATTTCGGATTCCTGAGGCGAGCTGTTGCCGACGGATAATGCTTCCCTGTTCACTAATTGTTTCACAGTCTACACCATTGTTTGCCGCCCGCTCCACTTCCCTATGCACAATTACCAAATTACTATGTTGAACATTAGTTAATTCATTACTCGGCGGCGCTAACACACTGCTTTCGTCTTCACTGTCATTTCTCAGTTTACTTTGGAGCCTAGTATTACGTTTTTCACACGCCATTATTGTCACAATATTTCACAAGACAACACAGAAAAGCACAATTTGAAGATCAAAATAAGAAAACACATTAACATAGCACTGAAAATAATATCTAGTAAATCGCAAGTGCAGCTGCGAAATACTTGGTGCAAATCTACATGCATGCCACAACTGTTTTACTGTACAACAATGAAAGACTGCAACTACTAAGGAAATTCTCTCTACAATTACGTGCTAGCAATAAACAAAGGCTGCAGTAATTACACAAAGTACAAGGAAAATATCAGAAGATTCCAGTGAGGTATCCTCGGCTAAGGGTCGACATATGAAACGTCCTCTTTGAACAATTATACATGACTGTGCTTAAACTGACACACAATTTTTATAGCGCAACGCAATCTGACTTTCAAAAATCCCTACAAAAGAATGACCCTCACTAACATTAACCTATACGTTTCACAAACCACTTAGCTCACAAAAATCTTCGTTACTCGAACTACTGCAATACAGCGAGCGCCACTACTGCCAGCTAAATAAAAGATTCAAACTACTGAAGGCACTAACTACTGATAGGCACAGTTAGCAAAAGAAAGATTTTGATAGAGAACAAACAATGTATTTACCTTAATATTGTTCAAAAGTCATATTATATATATATATATATATATATATATATATATATATATATATATATATATCAGTTCATGACATCCAGTCTTACAAATGTACTGTCTCTGATGGACACACGTCTGGATCATCCGCTATCAAAAATCCGCCATCTCACTTCCCCACATCCACCACTGCTGGCGGCTCACCTCCAACTGCGCAACGCTACGCACTGTTAACAGCCAACTGCCCAACTCTACAATGGCCGACAACAGTGCAAACTAGCCACAGACTGCACACAGCACAGTCAGTGATTTTCATATAGAGCGCTACGTGGCGTTACCAATAAGAAAACCTAAACAGCAAACAGCCTACTTAAAGTATCTACTAACACCAGTATTGCCCCCGATTCTTCCTACATGTCGGTCAGGGGCCTGAAGATGGCGTAGTAACACGCTCAAAATGGTGGCCAAATAAAATAAGGTTTGAAATTTGACGGCTGAAAGGTGTTTAATTGTATCGAACACCCGAGTCCCGCAACCACCCCTATAAAGATAGCCATACAGGAACATTGAAGCCCCTAGGACGAGACGGTAGGAACGTGTCAATCGTGTTGCGTTTTATTAGTCAAAAGTTCAACGACAGAATTGCACACGTGTGTGGACACTCGACAGCGTCTTATTTTGGCAATGCTTCTTGAGGTCAGAGTACAGGCAGGCCACCTGTTTGCTGGTGGAAGGCGGTCGCCCGCAGCAGCGCACCTGAGGCCACAAGAAGGCGCGGCGCCTCTGCCCGCCCCGCTCACAGCGACGTCGTAAATAATCGGCTGCAGCTACTGGGAGGGCCGTCCCACCGAAGCGACGCGACGGATTAAGGCGCCGGAGACGCCACAGACGGCGCCTTCCGAACGGGAAGGAAGCGGTGCGGTCGGGCGGGTAGCCGCTGCCCAGATTTGTGCGCCTCGCGCCACCTCACGCGGCGCTCCAGACCGTATATATACGAGCTGCAGCGCCGACCGGAACCAGAAGAAAGGGACTCCTAAGTACTTAATGTTGTAGGGAAAACGTACGGGGCCGGTGCTACGCTCCTATTTTGTGAGATCCAGTAAGGTGTACGTCGTCGGATGGAAACGAAGTACCTCCACCCGTGATACAATGTACAGTGCCGTTGCAGTGAGAATTCCCATCGCAGCGGACGACAAAAGAGAGCTTTCCGCTGCGATGCAACAGCACTTGAGCTTGCTTCATTGATATCTCAGTAAATCACTTGACTAAGAAGTATCGCGCCTCAGTTCCTAAAATCGAATAACAGACACAAGGCTGCAGACGCTGTAACTGTTTACAAAATCTGAGTTATTAGGTTGTCTTTTATTCCTATTCAAACTTCTAGAATATTCGGCGTTTTGACCTCTCAGCTGGGATCATTTTCAGTAGCCCTCCTTACGACATTCCAACCACTCCGAGCTAGAAGAAAAATCCTGAAGAAGATTTCTACAGAAGGTTCGAAACGTAGACTATTAGAAACCTGAATATCTTATGAATCTGCGGGTAGTTGCTCTCTCTGTTACTTTTCTTCAACCACTTTCTTATTCTTTTGCCTCACACATTACTTTCGTGTAAATGCAGAAATGTACAGACAAACGACCCTGACGGTGCTAGAGCAGACACGTCAACTAATTGTATTATCATGTTTTATACGGTTTTAGCCGTACAGCTTAGAATATTGCCCTAGTATTTGTTGAGTGGTGGAGATCTGAAAAAGAGTTACACGTCTGTCAAAGCATGCTGACATGCTTTGCAAATATAGAGTGCAAAGAGATCCGTCCGGTGTAGACCATTTGTCTGAGAATTATCAATAGTTGTATACAGATAAGTAATACTGGTGCGTGTAGAAGAAAACCTATGCACTTGTTTGTGCAAAGCCAGCACAGGTTTATTCATCTCAATTGTTCCATGCATTCTTTCTAGGCGCCAGATGATAAATCTGTCTGTCTTAAGAGTAGCTGAAGGAAAGAAATTGAACATTCCTTCGTCAGTATTGACCAACTAACATCCCTTTACATTCTGTGAATATGTAAGAAAACCGATTAGCAAAAGAATGGGTGCATGAACAATTGTGGCTTGCAGAACAGTACAGTAGCAGTACCATTTCATTTCTCTTTTCTGTCTACTTGCGTCGAGACAGCTCTGTATATTTTAGAAAAAGACTGATGTTATTAACAGTCCAGGTGGGAAATCATGTCCTTTCTACTTTCGGCCGAAACATAAAGCTAGCTCTCTCTCTCTCTCTCTCTCTCTCTCTCTCTCTCTCTCTCTCTCTTTCACACACACACACACACATACATATTTCCCATGGCTTCGTCCACATATGCATTCGTCGTACTTATTAAACTCATTAACAGATCTACACATCTCCTTCTTCCTCTTTCTGTCCCCTCATCTTACTCCCTCTGTCTGTCCACATTATCCTATCAACCGGTTCGCACACGATATTCGTGTGGTGCAGGGCAGCCTACATGAAAAAGGCTGGATGAAACACATTTTTGCGCATATCTCCGCATATCTCTGCTCCTATTGGAGATAGTAGGTTATAAGCTACTAAGTGCTTATAGTGCGAAGCCTGATGTTTCTTTGCCAAATTTTGATGGAACCGATCAATGGGTTTGGGAGGATATCACTGACATACACTTGTACACTCTGCTTTAGGTACGTAACAGATTGGAAAGAGGAACACGTAACTGTGTTGCTTCATTAATATTCTTAAATGTCGTATAAACAGAGATATTTCAAAAAGATATATTTTTCCTAATGACATCCAAAACGTCTCGAAAATTATAGTTAAGACATATTCGCTTGTTGGTGTTGCTGTTGAAATTTGTCACAAAAATATCAAAGCCATGTACTAAAATGGAAGGAGAAGTGGCTGGAATCGACTTTTGCAGTGTAGGAGTCACCTCTACCCCTCCCCCACCAGAGAGGGTCTCTGATGCCACACTCCGCCGCTGAATCAAGATTTTCACTGGTAAATGTTTCAACCAAATGGTTCATCTAAATCCGAGCATGAACTCAGATCTAAATTGTTCTCCTAAGCAGCTCCTAAAATGCTGCAAATTATGACTTACAGCAGTCATAACTGTCACTGAATCTACGTAGTATGAAGTAGGGTCAAGAGAACTTGCGTTTAATCTTAGCAGCATAGGTCCACCTTCTTCCTGGATGTAACGAAGAAACCAGGTGTGATAGCTACAACTGCTGTGCTTGCGCTGCAATAGATGAATTCAATTACGAAAGAAATAACAGAATTTCAGATACTTTTACTGGTCCGATATGAATATAATCTGAAGTGGCGAGTGAAAATTTGTACCAGTGGTCTCCTGCTTACGAAGCCACCTTGGTACATGAAGAGCCTCAGCAAATCTCTTCGCATGTCAGGGAGAATTTAAAGTAGACTGGGGCGGTAGTGAGAATTTGGATCGAGTAGGCAGGTATGCCAGGGTAGCCTGCACAGCTCTGGGTGCCATTGTGCTGAGGTAGCTTAGTGGCTAACGCACCTGACTAGTAGGCAATAGAGTGGGCTCCATTTTCAGCCTTGGTACAAATTTTCACTCGCCGTTTGATTCAATACACAAAGGGTTCCAACTACCTTACATTCAATTTATTGGATAACTACACCATTAACAAGCGTTATATGACTGTACTCCTCATTTCAGTTGCTTTCGAATGCCATCAAAGAAAGTATACCGTTGCATTTGAAAAAAAAGTATTCATTTAAACAATGAAAAATACTTTCTCGATACCTTGATTAATTTAGAATTTGTGAATACGACCCATTCAATAAAATTTATTACCCATCTGCTTACTACCAGTTCCAGAAAATCTCATTTTGATGTATTAATACAAAGGGTAGAGTAAAGATAACAATATAAAAAGAAACAGAAAATATAGTTTGGAGAAGTTCATGTTTCAAAACGAAAGGTGGCAGGTGGTACAATAATAAAAATAAAAGGACAGATAGATATATATACGTTTTTCTGTAGTCAAAACACTGTTGAGAAACAAAACTACTTGATAATGAAATCAATGGTGTGTCTAACTGAATTCCAGGTACGAATCTATGTAAAAAATTAAAATCCGTAGAAGTTGTAGATGTTTTGGCAGAAATGTTTAATGCTGATACAAAAGTAGCTTCCAAAAATGATAACACAACGTCCAAAATTGCAATAAAGCTGCAATTGTGCTACTTTAAAAGATAAAGATGTACATGACACCAAAACCTTCAGACTCTTAGCTTCCATCTCTTAAGCAATGTGCATACAAAATACATACCGAAATCATTAGCAAGATTTTGAAGTAAAGGATATCGGTTAAGCGAAAGTATTGGCTTTTGATGTGAATATAGCACCTCAGAACCCTGTCTGACATCATTCACAGCTGCTGTGCCAGTTGCTTATCATTCGAGTCGCAGAATTACAACGTGCTTCTTGTGCGACTTGTGGAAAACAGTATTTTATTCCTACTGTTCGTAATTTTAAAGAGCTTGATCCAGTCGACATGTTCCTATCTTTCTGTAAATTTAAAAATACAATAAAGGTAGCTCCACCTTTTCGTAACCCATTTCGCAACATCAGTCGGTGCTACTACAGTCTCGCTTGTTGCTATACTCCCTGAAATAGGAAGTGAAAGGTTCTATTGGTCTTTCCTTTTGTCCGAACTGTTTTCGTAGGTTCTATTGGTCGTTACTTTTGACTGAACTGTTTTCGTATTTTGTGACCACGGTTTTTTAAATTGAAGGTACGTAAATATTCGTACCCGTCGTCACATACCTTCTTTCTAATTGATATATGATGATGATGATGAGCCTTTCACATATTTTGCATACCATGTAAAATAGTTTTTTCGGAGATAGCTTGCAAAAGTGAGGACATCACAGCAGTGTCCAGCAGTGTCCATGGCTAGTAATGGATAGAGGCGTGAATACACACAACTACTACAAATTCTATGTAATGATGGAATAAATGTATGAAACTACTGTAGCCAGCTTAGTCGATTCACATTGAACGATAGCTTTCTTAAATATATTCATTCATTTATTTTTTCGTCCCTTTGTATTGCTGTAAGGTTAGTGGGACAAAACACGCGTAACACGTTAAAAACACAACTACAAATATAAGAAATCGAGTTCCTTTGAGAAAATTGAGTATTGTCACTACAATGTTTGTTTTAATGGCACGATCATTACAGTTCTTGGTTTACCTGTAACTATAAATCCGGAATGTCGGGAAAACGTATTGCTAAAATGCAGGACGAATTTTTAAAAATTCGCTGCTGTTTCCTGCGCACATATTCGTCCCTCCCAAGGAGTGATGGCCGACCCACATTTCAACGCACGCAGTGGGGAGAAACGGGAAGCTGCTTCGTGCGAGTAGAATGTGCCATAAATGTTGCCAACGATACGCTGCAACGCGAGAAGGTTTGGATCTGGCAGACCTGTTCCAGAGGCGTAACATTCAAACTGCCAACATCCAAACTGTCCATCCACATATTTTTGCGTAAATCGTGAAACAAAGCTATTACAAAAGTTACTTAGAAGAGATAGCGATCGTTTTCCTGCCGAAATTTCGTCCAGCTGGACCTTTTTCTCCGTCTAAAATAGCCCATCTGTCTTGCCATAGGTCTTAAATGCGAGCTCTCCTTCCGATACAGATTTCTGTCGGCAGGATAGATCACAGCAGTGCGTCGTCTCACAGAAATTCTTTCCTTCTCTAAATAGGACCCCTCGTTTATCTCAGACAGCACGATTCGCAACCACTGCAATTCCCGGTCCCAGATTCTCCTGAAGCGATGTGGGACAGATGTCAAAAAGCAGTTTTCGAGTCGACAGCGGAGGTCTTCAGTCCTCATCAACGCAGATCTTACTGTGCGCTGATCTCGCCGCGCCGATCCGACTTGCGCTGCGGATATTGGTTTCAGCGCAGCTCAGCGCCACACACTCACAGACACACACACGCACAGCGCCAGCATCGCTCTACATGCCGTTGGCCGCCTCTCCGGTGCCGACTCCCTTTCCGCCAGACCGGAGACAATCTCATCAGCCAGTCGCAGGCAGACAGCCAGCCAGTTCTGGTACCTCCCCTCCTTCCTCCTCCCTCCTTCCCTTTCCCAACACTCTCAGCCCTCCAATAATATTCCTTTCAGCCGTTTCGCCACGCCGGCGCCGGCGGCTAAGGCCGTGAAATTGTCGCCTCGATGTCCGCGAATCTGTGCCTGGGAGGGCAGATCGTTCGTATGTGTGGCCACGCGTGCGCTGGTCCATGTGTGCGTGTGTGCGTGTGTGTGTGTGTGTGTGTGTGTGTGTGTGTGTGTGTGCGCGCGTATGTGCTACGCGCCTTCCGTTGGTCGTGGGCATGCATTTGAAAAGGGACCTCACATGAATGAAAAGCAGGCCAACAGACTGCATCTCAAAATCAGAAGTTACTTGTTACATATCGCACGTACCTTCCTGTTCATCTTCATAAAATAGACGAAAATGTTTCTGCTGTACGATACCCACATTGCGTCCCATAATATACCAGGCGGTTGCGATTAAACTGACGGTATTCCGAATGTTGCAGTGCGGGTTGTATACATAGCAGGACGTTGAAACATCGTAGGTATGTTCATTATTCGTAGCGCTCGCGGAGTATGATGAAATGCTAATTCCACTTTCTGGCACTAGGTCAAAATACTTTTCTGTAATGTATGTGCTGTACTTGACCAGGGTGCACATCAGGGAAATTTTGAGAAACCATTTTTCTTCACAATAAAACTGGTCACAGTGAGCAGAGAGAATGTGCTGTGGATGATGCAAAGGGAAGGAACGGGGTTCTGAGACACGTTTATTAAGATATGGTTACAAGTTACAATATGTGTTCGTACGGTATCGACAGTCAACAATACGCTGCATTCGTAACATGCAAATCAACAGTTGCTTGCAGCAAATCAGTTGTAATAAGGAGTGATATGTTGTCGTGTGTCATTCTTCCAATCAGGAGAAGTCCGTATACATCCGTGATAGACACGATTTTCAGGTGTCTCTGCAACAAGAAGCCAGAAGTCAAATGGATTTAAATCGGGGAAGCTGGAAGGCAATACACCTTCTAACTGCCTAGAGATGATGCGGTCGCTACCGAATGTTTCTCGAAGTAGATCTTCAAAATGACAAACGATAAGCGGTGACACCCCGTCTTGCAAGAAATTAGCGGTCGCACTTATTTCGAAGCTGCAATCACGTCCTACAGAAGGAGGTCCTCATAACTAGAAGATGTCACTGTCATCTCCTGGAGGAAAACCCGACTAAGAATGAAGGAGCTTGTGAAACCACACTGCACAGTAACATAAGCCGAGGACAGTGGATCTTCCTGCCCAAAATGTGTCGCAGTAAAACGCCGTAAGTGAGTTCTGTGCATTCACGGCACCCTGCAGAGTAAAATGTATCTCGTGCGACCAAGGAATAATCTCCAGCCAAATGTCTTCCATTTCCAAGGGTGCCAAAAATACGAAGCGCAGAAAAAGGCGTTGTATTATCTCGTGCCTATTCTGAATCTGGCAGGGATACCAGTGTAAAGTGTGCCGCAAAAATGTTTGAACTTTTGACCACCGGAGAAAAAATTCCCTTGACACAGCTCAAGAACTGGCTGCAGAATTTCAGGCATGTGCTGCACAGTCGGCTATAGCTACAACAGCTTCATCAAGAACTCACAATTAATAAAATGTTCCGGGCTGTTATACCGTGGTCGAATGAATTTCGCCTTAATATATAACGTTTCGTCCTCGTCTACGAAGGAAATTTTCAAGGGTGATCATAGCTACTTTGAATTCCTAGTTAACACCCTTGCTTGCAACTTAGTAGGGAGCCAGGGTGTGAATCCGACATTCAAAGCTAAGATTCCCCTCGAAAATGTCTTCTCAGATTAGGACGAAACATTAGGTTTTAAGGTGCAATTAATTCGACCGCGGACTAATAGGCCGGAACACTTTATTAATTGTGACATTTCCTTCCGTAATGTTTACATTTTACGATTCTTCAGCAACCATCGTGCAGAAGGGCCACCTATCTCTCCCTGCTGCACCACCACATCACCTAATTCATCTGTTGCTTCAAACTTCTTGATCATCGTTTATGGACATAGTAACTCTTTGCGGATGTTTCTGTCGGCGATATTCACGCAAAGCAGCGCCGCTATTGCTGCTGTCCTGGTAAAATAAATTTACCGCCAGTGGACGGTCCTCTTCTGAAGTGCCATTGCGATTGATAAGAAAACCCCTTACATTAACAGCCAATTCACAAAAGAAATCGGCGCGAATAGGCATGCGACAAATAGCATTCTGACGTCACAAGAAGAAATGTTTCACATCCTGACTCCTTACCTCCGTAGATTTTCACTTGGTAGCAGAGAGTGGGACTCCTTCGAGCTCATCGATTCATAAACATACATACTGTGTTTCCACGCTGTGCGATGTATAAATTTAGCACTGCAGCCCTCTGAACACTGTCAGTTCAATTGCAACCACCCAGTACCGGAAATACCGGTAATTTTTAGCTGTTATATTCACGGTGATTCAGTGAAGGTCTGTGGTCATCGTTCATTTTTTTCATTTTTTTGTTGTTGAGTCATCAGTCTTGTGCCTTGATTGATTCGGCCCGCCACGAATTCCTCTCTTGTGTCAACTTCTTCATCTCAGAGTAGCAGTTCCTGTCTTCAATATACAGTTTTTGGCCTCAATAACTCACTCTAGTACCATGTAACTCATTCTCTGATGTCTTAACAGATGTCCAATCAACCTGTCCCTTATCCTTGTCAGTGTTTTCCGCACATTCCTTTCCTCTTCGATTCTGCGCAGAATCTCCTCATTCGTTTGCTTATCGGTCCACCTGATGTTCAGCATTCGTCTGTACCACCACATCTCAAGAGCTTAGATTCTCGTCCGTTCCGGTTTTCCCACAGTCCATGTTTCACAACTAACGCTGTGCTCCAAACGTACATTCTTAGAAATTTCTTCCTCAGATTAAGGCCTATGTTTGATACTACTAGTCTTGGCGTTGTCCAGGAATCCCCTTTTTACCAGTACTGGTCTGCTTTTGATGCTCTCCTTGCTCCATCCGTCATTGATTATTTTACTGCCTAGGTAGTAGAATTCATTAACTTCATGTGCTTGGTGAGCGTCAATCCTAATGTGAACTTTTTCGCTGTTATCATTTCTACTACTTCTCATTAGTTTCATCTTTCTTCGATCTGCTCTCATTCCATATTCTGTACTCTTTAGACTGTTCATTCCATTCAGCTGATGATGCAGTTCTTCTTCACCTTCACTCAGGATAGCAATTTAATCAGCGAATCCTATATGTGATATCCCTTCCCCCTGAATTTTAATCACACTCCTGAACCTTTCTTTATATCCATCATTACTTCTTAGATATACAGATTGAAGAATGGGGACGTAGGACTACATCCCTGTCTTACACCCTTTTTAATCCGAGCGCTTCCTTCTTGATCGTCCACTCTTATTATTCCGTCTTCGCTCTTGTGCATATTGTACATTATCTGTCTCTACCTGTAGTGTATCCCTATTTTTCTCAGAATTACGAAATTCTTGAACTGTTTTACATTGTCGAACACTTTTTCCAGGTCGACAAATTCTACCAATGTGTACTGATTTTTATTTACCATCCATCATCAATCGCAACGTCAGATTTGCCTCTCTGGTGCTTTTCCCTTTCCTAGAGCCAAATTGATCGTCATTTAACGCATCCTCAAGATTCTTTTCCATTCTTTCTATATTATTCTTGTCAGCTTGGATGCATGAGCTTTTAACCTGATTGTGCGATAATTCTCAGATTTTTCAGCTCTTGCAGTCTTCGAAATTGTGTGGGTGACATTGTTCCGAAAGTCAGATGGTATAACGCAAGATTCACGCATTCTACAAACCAACATGATTAGTCGTTTTGTTTCTATTTCAATAACGATACTCGAAATTACGATGGAATATCATCTTTCCTTTATGCCTCCCTTGAGCTTAAGTCCTCCAAAGCTCTTTTAAAGCCTGTTTCTAACACTGGATCCGCTGCCTCTTCTAAATCGACTCCTGCTTCTTCATGTATCACGTAAGATGAATCTTCCCCCTCATAGGGTTTGCATTAGTACGTTCAAACTGCATGGTTGGAGGTGGAGGCGGTGCATTGTGGAAATTAGAATGCGCATGCATGGTTTGGTTTAGCGACGAAGTACACTTTGGTTCGTTAGTTTCTTTCGTCAGTCGACACAAGTACATCGAGTTATCGAGGAGCTGTACTTTCCTAAGTAGCACGCGCGTCCGCTGCCTGTTTGTCCTAGACTATCCTACTATGTACACGTTGTACAAAGTATTTGCTCGTCTATCTGCATCTATTGCTACAGTAGAAAGACGTTTTTGAACATTGTGGCGCACAAAGACATGGATGAAGTCGACGATGAAGGAGGATCGACTTAATGGCCTAGCTCTGTTGAACACTCACCCTGACATTGATTGTCGTATAGACGATGTAATTAACCAATTTTCCAGGAAGAATAGGGGTATAGAACTCATCATTTAAGGAAGGGAACCACAATTGTAACTATTTTGTATCATAAGATGGCATTGTCTTGTATATGTGTATAATCAGTTTAAATAAAACGTTCTTAAACCTTGTTTGTGATGTGATTTTTTATTATGGTAATAGTGGAGGTAGCTCAGGATATCTTTAGCGCCCCTTCCTTGAGTTTTTTTTTGTATCCACCACTGCAGTTCAACGCCTGTGCACAAAATTAAGTATGGTTTGGGGAAGCGCTGGTGTACTAGGCAGAAGATGAAGAGAAAGCCTGAAACGACTGGTGAGCTCAAAATAAATGTCTAGACTCATGCACCAGAGTAATTAATATGCCTCTCGAATACGTCTGCCTAACATTGTTCGCATTAGCCGCTCAAACAGCTTCCAACCGTATCAAATGTCTTTTTACCAACAGATTAACTAACGGGACTGCAGAAGACATATGGAATTGTGTCGCCCAATTATGAATCGCCATGAGCGCAATAGGTTATTTCTTTAAAGAAGTACTTTATTGCTGGAGGAGCCCTAACAAATCCCAGAAAGCTGATGTGAGAAACAAAGCGTTGTGGGCCACTGTGAACACGCTCTGGCTGAAGCCGGGTTGGACATCTGAGACAGAAGAGTATAGAAATTTCGTGCGAGATTACTGGAGACTACGTGAATTGTCTTTACTATACTGAATACATGTTAATAGGAACGGATACGCACAGTATCTTACATATTTACTGTCAGCTTTCCTGTAGGAGGAAACACTTGAAGTGGAAGTACATGTCCCTAGCACGGAGGTTTCCCGGCTCGATACTAGCTTGCGGCCAGGAACGCGCCCGTAGCACCTTCCAAGTCGCTGGATAGAATGCTAAGGCGTTATCAGTTGGCGTGCACGTTAGACAGATTTGGCGCTAGCGGATATTTTACTCTGGGGTTGAAGATAAAGATGAAGTCTGCGCAGAAGTTCCGACGACCAACACATATTTTAAACCTCGCATGTTGCAGCATGTCCAATGATATCTAAAGAATCATCTTAGTGTATTCAGAAGTCCTTGCACTAGTGACTATAAACGTCTTTTGCTGTGGATGGCGGTGATTTCGAACACTTCGTGACGTAATTGGAATTTCGTTGCGACGGGTCCATATCCGAGATAAACTACGTAATGAGCTAAACATTTTACTAGACAATTCTTAAACATGGGAAACTTCGTAGTACAAAAAATAAAAATTATTTGGCAATAAATAACGTTCACTGCAGGAAACTTATTTCTTTCATAAATGGAATTTTAAGGAAGCGCTTATGATCACGTTATTTTGAGATTTCCTTTTTTGTTGCTGTTGCTAATGCAGTGTTGCAAACGTAAGTGTGTATGTCGGCATTAATCTCAAGACAAGAAGTTATTACTTAACAATCATCGTACCTCATTTCTGTGTTTCTCTAACCCATTCAACTTTTGACGTTCATCTTTCGTTCAACGTTCTGGCAGATACCTGAATATATTGTTGCCGCAGTTAACTGGTGGATCATCCTCAGTCATCCTTAAATGTTACGTCCTTTGCCTTCCAGCTGGCGCGTCGGTAGCACTACAGGTAGCAGAAAGTGATTACTGTCAGTATAAAATTCAACTTTTCTCCACTACTCCGCTTTTGTAAGCAGGCTCTCTTAGCTGCGTCAGGCACAAGACCCTCATCAGCCTGGCGCGACGATTCCGTGTGCCGACATGAAACTGCATAAGACAGAAACCGGTTTCATGTTCTAAACGGATAAATTCTAATTTCAAAGTATCGCAATTTTTCCGAAACTACTGATCTTATTTAGTAGTACATTAACATCTCCGAAACTATTACTTAATTCATTATATAATAAATTACAAGCAGAAGGTATTTTCCTTGATTTGTCAAAGGCATTTAATTGTGTGAACCACAACATCCTTTTAAATAATTTAGAATTCTATGGTGTCACAGGCAGTGCTGGAAAATGGTTCAAGTCATACCTCGCTAACAGTAAACAAAGGGTGTCAGTGCAAGGGACTAGTGAATTAAGTCATCATCAGAATGAGAATAAATTGCATGTGGTGTCTCACAAGGATCCATCTTAGGGCCATTGCTTTTTCTTGTGTACATTAATGATCTCTCATCAGTTGCACTGCCAGACGCAAAGTTCGTTTTGTTTGCAGATGACACAAGTAATGCAATAAATAGTATGTCGAGTGTAGTTCTAGAAAGATCTGCTAATGATATTTTCATGGATATTAATAAATGGTTTAAAGCCAACTCACTGACATTAAACTTCGAAAAGACTCACTATATGCAATTCAGAACCTGTAAGAGGTTTCCACCCAGCATATGCAGATAGAAGAGGTTCACAGTCTTAAAATCCTGGGATTACAACTTGACAATAAATTCAGTTGGAAGGAGCACACAACAGAATTGCAGAAACGCCTAAACAAGTCTGTATTTGCAATTCGAGTGTTAGCTGACACAGGCGACATAAAAATGAAAAAGCTTGCATACTTTGCCCACTTTCATTCCATAATGTCATATGGTATAATATTTTTGGGGTAACTCTTCAAGTCAAACAAAAGTTTTCAGAGTCCAAAAGCGTGTAATACGTATTATTTGTGGAGTAAATTCACGGACGTTCTGTAGAAACCTTTTCAAAGAACTTGGTATACTAACTACTGCCTCTCAGTGCATTTACTCCTTAATGAAGTTTGTCCTAAATAGTACATGTCTTCTTCCAACAAACAGCTCAGTTAATACATACAATACCATGAACAAAAATGATCTGCACAAGGACTCAGAGCACTTACTTTAGTTCAAAAGGGGGTCCACTATTCAGGAACACTCATCTTCAATAATTTGCCAGCAAACATAAAAAATTTAGTTACAAATAAAGATCAG
Organism: Schistocerca cancellata; assembly: GCF_023864275.1. Lineage (NCBI taxonomy): Eukaryota > Metazoa > Arthropoda > Insecta > Orthoptera > Acrididae > Schistocerca > Schistocerca cancellata. Next base: position 1,186,181,033 of record NC_064626.1, read on the forward strand.
TTTAAAAGGAGCCTGAAAGACTTACTAGTGGCCAACTCCTTCTACTCCAGTGACGAATTTTTTAAATAGAAACAAATGATGTATTGTATATATTCATACTATTAGTATTGTTATTTCAGCTTTAAAAATAATAATAATAATAATAATAATAACAATAAAGACATTGACATGTTCCACATCCACGAGGATCTGCTCAGCAAGGATCAATGGAACGAAAAACTAATCTAATCTAATCTAATCATACTATCTTATCATAATTTCAGGTGTGAATCATAGTTACGTTTGTCCCTTTTAGAACTATGATAGTAACAGGAGCAATTACTACATATCGATGTGGACAACCTAAGTTGATACCTAAACATCCGTAATTAATTTAGTTGTGAAACGGGACTGTATGTGGAGGGTTAGTACGGGCTCTTTTAGAGTTCATGTTCGTGAAAACAATATTAGAATACCTTAAGCGGTGTACTAAATGACTAAGGTGAGAGACTTAACTGAATGTATTGTCTAAAGTTTGAAATATGTGCATCCGCCCCCTCGCCCGGTGGTGACGTTCTACATACGCTGTGTGACAGCACAGCTTAAAGTAGCTTGTAGCTGACGTATAAAGTCCAGTTTTACGACGTCGTCAGGACAAATACTGTTTGCAGTTGCCACGAAAACGCTGCGCATTCCACCGCCACAAAACATCATTTTAAATTATGTATTTTCTACTAAAATCACGCACAAAAATCTTAAATTCGCGGACGCTATAGATCTCTGTAGTGTCTCTATAAATGGACACAATGTTTTGTTAACTTTGATTAAAATCAGAGCTAGTTCAGTTTCTTTCAAACGGATGAAATAGTTCTAAACATAACGTCATGTAACAACTACTGAACTGAAATACACTTTTTATCCGTTTATTACCAGAATACCTCGCCCAATAACGGGTTCTCCAAAATTAGTTTAGCAACTGTTATGCACAGCTTTCGGAAATGAATTTTTTTTCTTGATACTTCTATAGTTATAGGTATGAAGCTTAAGATCTATATTTCCGTAAAATAGCACGTAAAACTCCCAGAATTCACTTGTGGTGTAGTTCTGTGTATTGACCCGTACAGGTAGTTGAGCGCTTTAGTGCACCGCTTCTGGGACTCCATGAGGTGAGCAACTCCCGGATCAGATCCACCACGCCGATTTGCGACGAAGGCTGGTGAGCCAACCAGCCTAGATACGGCTTTTAGGCGGTTTACCGGATCCAACTAAGTTAATACCTGGCTGGCACCCACATCCTGCCTCAGACATTTAGAAGACGGTCTTGCACTTCGGCATGAGATTACTCTAGACGCATATAACGGGATACATTGATCACAAATTCCGTCCGGCAGGGATAATGGAGGGAGGGGGGTTGTAGTGACGTCAGTAAGATTTTTCAGCCACTTAAGATGCGGAAGTGACAACAAAGAGCCTACAGTGACAGCACAGCATCCACTGGTGAACTGCTGACGGGAGCAGCCACTAGTTATCGAATGGGAATAACGTAAACCTATGTTGGTTAAAACTCGTGTTCCACATAATGAGATTTTCACTCTGCAGCGGAGTGTGCGCTGATATGAAACTTCCTGGCAGATTAAAACTGTGTGCCAGAGCGAGACTCGAACTCGGGACCTTTGCCTTTCGCGGGCAAGTGCTCATCTGAGCTACCCAAGCACGACTCACGCCCCGTCCTCACAGCTTTACTTCTGCCAGTACCTCGTCTCCTACCTTCCAAACATTACAGAAGCTCTCCTGCGAAAGGCAAAGGTCCCGAGTTAGAGTCTCGGTCCGGCTCACAGTTTTAATCTGCCAGTTAGTTTCATATCACGTTACGCATGTTTGAGAAATAGGTCGAAATCAGTCTCCCGTGAAGAGCATCATTACACATTAATTAAAATAACAATTGCAACTTAATTGATTCTGAAAATCTAACTGGTAGAACGTTCTGGATTCAACTGAGATTTTCAAACTTACTTTAAGTTTATGGGAGCATTTTATTAGGAAGAAAAAAGAAAGTTTTCACAAATGAGTTCAGAAACATATTTTATCTCATGACAATGAAAAACATGAAATATTGCGTTCAATGTGGTGTTTCAGGTTTTCTCGGCGCGATAGACTAATGGTGTGCTTCTTGGGGTTCTGCCGAGCTGTTGCTTCCATTTTAGTCTCAATACTTTGAAGACCGACTCAGCCGCCATCTTCAGGTGCAGTAAGTTTATCTAGAATCTGTACTCTCCGCTTGGACTCCAGCTAGACTTGCTGGAGACCAGGCAGGGAGTGCAGATAATAGCAAAACTCGGAGCACCTGAAGAAGGCGTCTGGGTCGGTCGCCGAAATGATGTGCCCAAAATGGACGCAACAGCTCGGCAGAACATCCGGAAGCGCACCATTATTCTGTACAAATTATCATAACATTTTATGATGGTTTTTGTACGTCACATACAAGTGTCTCTTTTCTTTGTTTCATTTACATTTTATGAAGATTGCTGAAACATTAACTAGCACTAGGTTATCCTTTGGATAGTGGATGAAGAACTTTAAAAAAAGCAAAAATGTTCACTTACATACAGTCTCTCGTATTTCCTTAGTTACAGACACATTTTTGTTGTTAAATGTATCCTTCGTTTCTTTGTCATTTCAGAATTTCACTGGTCTACACACGTGCAGAGTATGGTAGCATTATCTTTGTCTGCCGGTTTCTTAATGGGAATTCCAGAGCAGCTGTTCGCGTCCTAATCGCAGGGTTCCAGGTAGCATCGTATTTAGGAAGGTGTTATACCGCATGGAATGCTTCGAAGCGTAGTGTTCTGTTTGATCGTCCCGACCAACAGGATCTAGTGATGTTGAGAACATTCTTGAAATGATGGAAGGAAGCCTAATTACCAGCTCTAGAAGACTTGCTGCACAGCCTGGTATTCGACAAACCTGAGTGATGCGCACAGTAGATGAGTAGGGTCTGGATCCGTATCATCGACACTGTTTTCAACATCTGCATGTCGGAGATGATGCAAAAATAAAGGAGCTCTGTCAGTGGACTATTGCCAATGAACGCTTTATTCCACGTATTCTGTTCACTGCTGAATGAACAGTTATGTAAATTGTTGGTGGAGGGATGGCGGGAAGAGCAAGGAAACGAAGGGGAATGGATTACTGATGTCAGCTGCGTCGGAATACTACGCGGACCTGTAGTCAAACCCTGGATCTCCTGTTTACTAGGCAGTTGCGTTTATCACTGCCCCATACGGAATACGTTTGAGGCATCGTGGGATACCACTCCTTCAGCACGTACAGCTTCATGACGCTGTAAGTAGCCTTCCAAATAACGTCTATAACGGAGATGCGTGGCAAGCAGAGAGCTATCATTGAGTTTCTTTTGGCGAAAGACTAGAGCATCCTAGGCATTCATAGGCCTTTTCAGAATGTCCGCGGATACCTGGTAGTGAACAACGGTACGGTGAGACGTTGGGCGAGTCGTCTGTCATCAATCCAAAATAGTCGCTCAAATCTATCCGATTTCCCGCATGCCGGACGGCCGTAAACAGCTGTGATTCAGGCAGTGTCGGAACATGTGGGTTATCTCATTAGAGGGATCACAACCAAACACTTCGCTGCTCAGCTGGACGTCTCTGTTGTTAGTGCTGATGCAGTCGTCCACCAGTTGTGGTACTCAGAGGTGTATGCCAACTAGGTTTCTCGATTTGGCTCCCACGTCGATAATTAGAGTGGTAATTGCGGGCATACAGGCCCTGCCAGTAACAAGGCGTAAGGTCGTCGCACAGAACAGAGATTCTGTTGAAAAACCGGGTTTTATACCCAAAAGAGTGCGGAATGATCGGATGTTATTAAGATACGGAATAAAGCCAACGTACTTTAAGAAAAAAAGTGGTGCATCACTTGTTGAACCCCCTTCGTACATAATAGGTTATGACGCTTACGTTCGTTTGCAGATATGGTCCTCTGCAGTTCATTAACACTTTCTGGTCACTTGAAAGCACTTGAAGTGCAGAGCTAGAAACGCATGTGAAATGGGAAAGATTGCTGTGTAAAGCCACACATGATCAAAATAATTACAAATAGGCCACGAGTTCGAATCGACAAGACTTTGGGACGGAATCGACGTTCTCTTCTAGGAACGGAACATTCAAACATACGAGGGTTCGTCAATATTTGCTGTTGCCTATCCCCGGACGTATCCAACATCCGCCACTTTTCTGCAGACAGTGGCACTCGCCGTTCCCTCTAAATACTGAAGGAGCTGTTCTGAAAGATGGCGACTACTAATGACACCAGTACCTTTTGGCGAGGGGGCGAAACAGGGCACAGTGCGACTGAACGTATTCAGTTGTTCTGGCAAGAGTCTTCGTTTAATTTCCGATATCCACCGTTGGAAAAATACGGCTAGCACGAACGCTCGAAGCAATTTGTGTGCAAACTTTGTTTTCGAACAAAGCCATTCGGCTTAATATAATCTTCAGTGAAAGGTTAATAGTATTTCTGTCTACTTTCTTTCAGCACGGTTCTCTAAATAAAGGCTTTGCAAATATTTTCTGCCTGTGTACACTTGCTGGAGCTACAGGCTGAATTAGGACAGCGTGGAAATTGAGCACCGCCTTATGTTTCATACAAATTAATTGATTCATTCAGCATATAGAGTGGTGGCCTGGTGTGACGAATAACTGTTTTACATGGACCGTATTTTTCCATTTGTCCAAATTTCAGGCGAGCATCCGGGACATCATCCCTTCCTCTCCAATACTTCGGCTGTGAACATAATAGCCACCTTCTAGCCAAGACGGTGAATTCCAAGTGGCTGTTTTTTTTTCTCTTTAATAATCATATCATCCCTTTGCCCCCTCCCCCCCCTTTTTCAAGCAAATGATGTTCATATATATCCACATATATTTTGCATTTAAAAAATATTACGATGATAAAATTAAAATGTAACTAAAGTCTCTTCTCCTATTGATATATACAATACGCAGATAGCGATAGTATCGTTGGTGTTCTGATGATGATAATGGTGATTGCGACGGAACCTAACTGTTACTGCTGAGTTCTCTTCTAAACAGCAGTCTATAACAGCAAACCATTTGCGTCTTTGATTGTAGTGATTTGTACTATACGTACGTGGGCTATACTCGGCTGTGTTTAAAGACAACAGCTCGATGTAGTCACAGGGTTGAGCTGCGCACGTCTGCTTCTAAGCCCCACAGCTAATTCACTGCAAATAATATCCTGTAGCTTTGATCCTTCGATCAAGCAGTCTATAATTACGATTTAATAAATTACACAGATTCATGAAATTAAAAATTGATTACTTTCATAACAAGGGTTATATTTTTACGCCTGTAACTGATTTCTATGATCGAGAATTATGCTGAATAATGTTTATTCCACAAAGAACATCTCAAATAACTAGAAAGTATTCATACGATATTCATTTAGTTAGCTACATATTCCATGGATAATTTTGTACGATAGATAAATATCGAGTGGAACGACTCCTTTTAACTCCTTTTCCATTCATATTCATATCGCAAATTAATTTATACGTACGGTTACATTCTGAACATTTCTAAGTTTTTCTTGCAAAAAGAAGAAAAAGTACGCAGATGTGTGTTAGCAATTCCCACCCACCACCTTTTACAAATTCCATAAATACCAATTCTCCTGCGGAATAGAAGAAATTGTAAAGGAGAAACTTTCTCAGATTGTTATCAGATTTTACTTTGCTGTCTGTCGAGCATTTTATATCATTGGGTAAGTGATCCAAAATTTTTGTTGCAGCATTGTGCACCCCTTTTTGTGCTAAAGACAGCCTTAATAAGAAGAAACTAATGTCAGTTACAATATAGATAGACAAGACCCTTATCACATGCAGTAAAGTTACTCTGAGAGCATTACGAGAATGTTAACAAAATCCCCAAACTAAAGCCTCTTAGAAGATATGCGGAGACTAAGCCCATGTCGTAATCACCATACACGAAAAGTTCACCAGCTCAAAACAGTTCAGAGCCCTACATGGTGATTCATGAATTAATATGCGTGGTGCAAAGAATATTAACTCATAATGTGTCTATTCTTACTTCCGTAAATCAAGCTACAAAAGTTAGAGCCCTATTATGGAGCACATTCAAATCTTTCGAAATGTCGGTCTCTTCAGAAGTTAAAGTACTGTAGCGGCTTTTCGCGGCCCAGAAACAATCTCCTGGAAGACCGAATCACGCTCCTTGTCCTAAACAGGTCGGTCTTCTTCTACAGCTCGGGTGAAAGTGTGCAGAATCACTCCCTTGAGCGCTTTAGTAGAAAAATCGCAGTCTCCAATAACGTGATTTTCTCTTTATGGGTTGATTGTAAGTGATCGTTATGTTGCGAGACGCCAAGTCTTTAATAGTTCCCTCTAATAACAGTTAACTTCGTTTCCAAAATTCCCGGTCGCCGTCTTGTTCTCTCATGAAGTAGAGTCATGCTGTGTAGTGCCACGTATTTGACCGCTGACTGATTTTCTGATTGCCGAGGGTCGAGGGCTATAAAAGAGCTTCTACATCCAAAGAACTAACTACGAAATCACAAAAGATGGTTTCCGTAATTACTCTATATTCAATCAAGGTTTTGAGTCACAACAACTGATAATTAATAAGCTTTTCAGATGAAATGTTCAGTACTTGACCAAAACCATCATTTCATACTTAAATTTAATAGTATAGAGTATATATAACAACATTAATTTAGTCTTTAGTGCTCCACAATTATCGCCAGACTCTTTCTTCTGTGGAGTCCACCACATCACCAAAGCACTACTGCAAAGAGCAAGTGATCCCTCACTTGCCAGTCCAAATTATACATCCGTTGTAGCTTTTGGAGCTGTGCCCGCATTTTTCTGTCTCATATCTGTGCACAAATTCCAAAAAACCCAGGCAGAGTACACGCCCCCTACGCTAATACTAATTAATGCTACGTTTTTACACACATGTCTTTCATCGGTCTAGTAAAAGGAACGTGAGGCTTGTTGCTACACTTTCTAGAAACATGTACCACTAGATTCCATCACTAAGATGAACGATATTGTCTGGAATAGCTTACACAACTAGAGATATTGTAGATTATGTTATGAGAAATCCATAAATTAATTTCACTTTTATGCTGAGGTCTCATGTGATCTAAATTCAGTGCATTCCTTCCAGCATCAAATCGATACATACAATCGTCATCACACACACACACACACACACACACACACACACACACACACACACACACACACACATATATATATATATATATATATATATATATATATATATCACTTATCGCCAACTTTCACACTATACTTCTTTAAGATCACTATTTTAATAACATGGTTACTTTAATTACTATAAAATGCTAAATATACCTTAAGGTGCTACATGTTGACGTTTCATCTTATCTTACTTTCCACCCTCACAAACCTCAGAATTATTCTCGTTCAACGTGTATTTAATAAGGAAAAGTCTAAGGCCTCAACCGAGTCCCAGTACGTCCATACGCTGTGTTGTAGATTACTTTTTATTTAAGTCACTTTTCCAGTTTTGTATTTTTGTGTTCACTGCATTCTCATCTGAGCGTCTAGACAGATACATCTAACAGGCTGTATTGCCTTCACCATGTAAGTAAGTGCTCCTGGACTATATATGATTAAGAAAAAATGGATCACATCCTATCTTCTTTGGATCAACCTGACCTTAGGTATAGGTTCCCTCTTTCATAAGCAAACCTAAGCTTTCATTCCTACCATAATGGTTCAGGTCCTTCCTTCTTTGGTTTCACCTGATCTCATGTATAGGTTCCCTTCTTCATGGAGAAACTTACCCTCTCATCCTCCTACTTCTCTAAAAATATGGATAAATACTTATAGTCATGTGCCTAGTCTTTTACCATTTGTAATAAAGAAGTTTTGTCCTCAGCATAGTTATCTTACCTAAAATCTATATAAAATATTGGTTTCCTACTTCCTTCTTTCTTCTTATCGCTCCCATATGTCAAGCTCTTTTATTTATGTATTACCTAAGTGCTTATGAATAACTGAGCCTACATTAGTACGTCACTTTGTAATTTCTAACCTTTAACCCCTTCTGTCCTACCTCATCCCCCTCCCCCATTCACATGAGATCACTAATATAAGCTAAACCATACAACCATTGAACATACTGGAGATAAATAACCGCCTTAATGAGAGAAAAAAATTCAGGCTGTGTCACAGTGCCTTTTTTGTTAAGATCTCTCGGTTTCACCTGTGAAAACAGTGTGTCACTATCATCATATCTTTCAAATAAGAGAAGTGTTACACTGATGATAAAATATGCATATGGAAAGAGGGAGGAATGAGTTGGTACTCCTAATGGAGATAAATGAAAAGAAAGTATAAGAGTAACTGTCTTAGGATCCAGAAGAAGGATACGATAAACCCCAAACGCAGATTCTCTTACCGCCCCACACCCAAGGTTTCCTCCCTGCTCAGATTCTTGACTGTGACACCGGAAGAGAAGATGGTTGGAATTCGCATCAGAACGGACTTTCACAACTTCACCATCGCAGGCCACTATGGATAGCGAGAGGACATGTGGTAGTCACACGGTATTCGTCATTTTGTTGTTTTCATATGTCCTAATGGCTGTGTATCTTAATAATCGTGTCGTTACTTGGTCATTCTATATACACCCAACTTGTGACGGGTACTACTGTACATAGAAAAATATATTACTCATTCCAGTAGTTAAAATCCCATACAAAACATACATAAATCTCTACCTATTGTTTATGTGGAAGGAAAAAATACGAACTCGAACATACAAAATACATAAAAGTATTTGGATCATTTCCATGAATGTTGTACAAATAAATATCTAATTTTATTGTAGTCTAGTATTTTCCTCAATTATTATTGAAAAAGTTTAACCTCCTACAACGACTTACGAGGATTATGCTGATCTTATGTATTCGAAATGTAGGTATATCTGTACTTTTTCATGTTGACAAAATCTCACTAACACAGTAGTAGAAAGTTGAAAGACTATAGAATACTTAAAGAGGAAGGAACTGCCTAATAGTAAACTAAAGTGGAAGAGAAAATGATGCGATTACCTCAGAACCTGGAGGTCGGCACCCCACCTAATCAGCAAAGAGGGCAGAGTAGCCTGAAGACTACACATTTTCACTGTACCAATGTTATAAAGTCCTTTTTCGCAGTTCGTATTGTGATCGATCAGAAATACTGCTTTGGGATGTGGTATCCCTAATGCCTTGAAACGTCCAGCAGACTTTGGGAGAAAAATACTCGTCTGTTTCTTTATATTTGAATTCTGGGTCATAAATCGAGAAAATGCTATTATGAAATACGTTGGATGAACTTCTCCTTCCGGCTTAAACTTTGGAAACTGCTAATTCTTCTAGTGATTCTGGCTATAATCCTTTGTTAGAAGCAGCCATTTTGCTCCTAAGTGCCTATTTAATGTTTATAATTCTTTCCACAATTTATGTAACTCATTCTTGTTATTAATAGTTTCGCTCACAGAATTACAGACAACGCTGTTGGTATATACTTTTCGGTGTACCTTTTGCTCTTCCACTTCCTCCACCATTCTCCAAATCAGTTAAAGTGTTTCGATAGCTAGAAGTTTAAGTAAATTTTATTGTTTATTTCTAATGTCTCTACCCGGTCCTGAGTCCCTGAGATTTGATTGCATATAGTTTCATAATTAAATCGGCAATGATTTTTATAATTTTGTCATCTCACCATTCACATTTTTAAACTGTGTTTTCACTTCTTTCCTAACCATCTCACAATGTTCGACTAATTTCGTTTGGAACGCCATGGATACATTAGCTAAAAATTTCCCTAATTTCGACATTTTTTCAGTTTTTGTCGCCAAATCATCTTATTTTTTATTGTTTTGAGGTAGTTCGTGTAGTTGCTCAATTTTACCAGACATCTCTTCTAGTTTTTTTAGTTGTTCATCTAGTTTTTGTAATACGTTAAGTTTATCTATAATTGCCACTAAGACCGTGCCATCCATACTCTTGTTTGTGATAGCTATATAATCTAAATTACCGTACAACGTAAGACTTATACCACACTAAGACACTTCATTGCTTATCAATGTATTTACACCATCACCAAATATTATTCAATGTTATTCACAGTCAGGTATTTCAGACAAATGTGGAGGCGGAACATTGTGCAGCTCATCTAATTTGCCTAACCAGCTGCTGCAGCGCCCTATCTATGCCATCGTGTGGTAGTGCAATCTCGGACACCCTCTGTGTAGCCACTGCCATAGTCAGCTGCATTGCCAATGCGAGTCAATGGATTGTGGCAGTAAGAAGCCGTAACATCACTCGTGGTGATCGAACCCGTTCGCCAAAAACTCCTGTTTATCTTCTCGTGATTTATGCACCGAGAACGTTCTCTAACGCATGGATAAAATTCGTTGTTGACCAGTTTGCACCACTACAGCGTATATGTTTTTGATGTAATTGGTGATTTTTTTATTTCCGTCGTCCTATACAACGGCGTACATGTTCTCCTTCCTCGTAAATATTAGTTTTAATTTCTTTTTATAGCTCTCTTACTTTATTTCCTCTCGTATGTATCTTTTAATGAAGTTATCAGCTCACAACAACTGATAATTAACAAAGCTCTTCAGGTTATATGTTTCAATACATGTTTCTTCAGTGCTTGACAAAAAGCATAGGTTCGTACTTAACTCGAGTTAGCATACTACAGAATCACTTGCCTTCGCCGCCTCCCGGCCTGCTGACCTACTGTCGCCGATTGCAGCCTCAGCTCAATCGACCGCTGACGTCACCTGGTTGCTTCGCCTGCTGCAACAGTCACTCTTCGTTTTTCAATTACAGAATGTACGCCTCCGGTAGCTGAGTGGTCAGCGCGACAGAATGTCAGTCCTAAGGTCCCGGGTTCGGTTCCCGGCTGAGTCGGAGATTTTTCTCCGCTCAGGGGCTGGGTGTTGTGTTGTCCTAATCATCATCACTTCATCCCCATGGACGCGCAAGTCGCCGATGTGGCGTCAAATCGAAAGACTTGCACACGGCGAACGGTTTACCGGACGGAAGGCCCTAGTCAAACGATATTTACATTTTTAATTACAAAATGATACCACTATCTATATTCTTAAAACATTCCGTCTTATGTACTAACACTCCATGGTATCACAAGTGAAATTGTGAGGCGCATACAGTGCGATGTACAGCTTTTCACCATTTATCTGCATAGATATAGCATTCAAGCCCATTTTCATTTGTTTTTATGGTTTTAACTTTGATCTTATATAGTACATTACATTTTTTATCACATGTGATTTTTCCATTTATTAACTTTTTTTATTACTATGCTGCATTTTTGAAATGTGTAAAAACATTTCCTTTCTACATCTTCTAACACTTTCAGCTGTCTGTAAATGGTATGTAACTAATACCACTCGCATTGATCACAGTAATTCCTAAATTTGTACTTGATGCTCTTTTTCTTTTATGTAGGGGGAGTGTTGTGTCTAGATGATAGTCCACAAGGTACAGGCGATGGGATTTGGTGGTACTCCAGTGTAGTGCGTTGTTATAGCGATGCCCATAATCATTTTGCCACGTTCTACAATTTTTTTTGCTAGACATGACATAACGTTTCGTGCAACGTTGTCAGCTAGTTTACTTTCTACTCTTTTATAGTAAGTGCTGTGTAATATATTAAAGCTATCTGTAACACACTCTTAATTCTTCAGTTACACAGATTTATGGTGATTAAAATGCTATATATATTTACAGAACATGTAACCAGATAGGTTACAATTTGTCAGTTATGTATCTTGTACCTTGAAACATGTAGCACTTGCAGCTGAACTGTCTTAGAAATTTTACCTCTCTTAAAATGGAAATTCATTTTAGTTTCCAGTGGCTTATGTTTCAAAATATACATAACTTGTGATTGTTTTTTGAGAACATTTCACCTTCATTTGATATCAGATATTGATTAGTGGTATGTAACAGTGTAGTAACGTAACATATAGAAGATTAAATACGGTATTAACAGGATTTTGTCGGTTACAACGTTTTTAAATTTCGATAGAACATTCGTTCCTGGGAACATGACCATGTTGTACTTTGGAACATGTTTTCGCATTTAGAAACATATTAATTTCCGGTAGTAAATCTTCGTAATTTCAGGAAAGTACTGCAACACACACTGGACTTTCGGTATGTTTTGGAAGACGACAGGCGACTCATAGTTACCACCTAGACAGTAATCATTTTAACTAGTAATCCTTCCACTGGTTACCAGCTCCATGTGTCTGCTAAATTGATTTTGCGCTTTTCTTGAATTTTTTGGCGATAGGCTGCATTAGAAGTTATCACAGTTGTCAGAATGTAAGTGAACATAAATGTTGAAGCGGTGTTAATGAAATGGCGGCCTGCTAAATGTTGATGGGTGATTATTATATCAAGAAGGAAATGATCTTTTACAAAAGTAATAGCACAAGTTAATTGATTAAGAAAGGATACAAAAATACATGGTAAGTGTAATGACAATAACAACATGACCTGATGGCAGCACAAAAATGCAATGAAAAGCTAACAACAATATGTGACGGCTGATTGATAAAAACTGCATTTTGTCTCATTGAACTGTTTTCTCTGGTTCAAAATATGGATAACGCAATCGAAAATTGTCTAGCACTGAATAAATCTTTGTGGCGTAGTGCCTTCATCGCTCCTGTCACCCGTTAGGACGATATCGTTATAGGCATGAGTCATGGACAGATGTCACCAGCTGACATGGACCTGAGTTACAAAGCTGCACGTAGTTGTACTAGTAGGCGGAAGAGGTCAGCAGTTGACGGACAGTGCTAGCAGTCGTAGTCAAAACAATGTTGTATTGTTATGTTTGATTAATATTTAATGTATTTGCATAATTATAATTGTTTTATATGTGTAGTAATTAGCAGTGTGAGTGTTGTATGAGAAAAGAAGAACAGATGTAAATGAAAATTGTTTGGTTTATTCGCGAAGTACCAGTTAAACTATACAGGGGATTTACTATAATTAAATGTGCAGTCAGTTTGAAACGTCCCCTTTGAACATTTATACAAGACTATGTTTAAACTGACACACAATATTTTTAGCGCAACGCAATCTGACTTTTAAAAATCCCTACAAAAGAATGGCCCTGACTAACATTAACCTATACCTTTCACAAATTACTTACCTTACAAAAATCTTGGTTACTCAAGGTACTGCAATACAGCGAGCGCCACTACTGCCAGCTAAATAAAAGATTCAAACTACAGATGGCACTAACTACTGATAGGCATAGTTAGCAAATGAAACATTTTAACAGAGAACAAACAATGTATTTACCTTAATAGTGTTGAAAAATCATAATATACATGTTCATGACATCCAGTCTTACAAATTTCCAAACTCCGCCATCTCTCTCCCCACATCCACCACCACTGGCGGCTCACCTCCAAGTGAGCAACGCTACGAGCTGTTCACATCCAGCTGCCCAACACTACAATGGCGAATATTACAACAATGCCACCCAGCCACAGACTGCACACAGCACAGCCAGTGATTTTCATACAGAGCGCTATGTGGCGTTACCAATAAAAAAACCTAAACAGCCTACTTACATAGCCCCCATGCTCCCCACAAAAAATTTTACAAATTGTTTTGGGCAGTGGCCAACACAGATTTGAAAAAATTTTTCATAATTACAATAACAAAGATATCAAATGCACACACTTATTGATAAAATGTTGGTCAAAAGCTAAAATTTTCTCACAGTCCATAAAGACAGTCCAGATCATTCATCATAATGAAACTGCCGTTTCTTTTCTCAAAGTCTGAGCAGTAAAAGACAATGCACACGGAAGTAGTTGATTTACATGCAGTCTTGAAGAAGTAGTGTTGTCCTTCCAACGGAAAGACAGTGCTGACTCTTGACATGCTGCCAGGTAATGGGCCACAACAGAGCAAACCCACAGCATAGTCATCCGACGTTTTGAAGAATATTGGTAAGTAGGTCATCACAGAGAAGACCCGCTGTAGTCCTGGTAGAGATTACGGTATTGGTGGGCCATCAAAGGTGCAGACCCACTGCTGTCCTTGTAGAAATAATGGTGTTGGTGGGTCATCAAAGGTGCAGACCCGCTGCAGTTCTTGTAGAGATTGTGATATTGGTGGGTCATCAAAGGTGTAGACCCACTGTAGTCCTTGTAGAGATGGCCAGCAGCCATCTGCTGCGACTGTGCAAGTGCACAATCACCATTGAAGGGTCTTGCGGATAATATAGCAAGTCCATAACCACCACTTGTGCACTCACAAAGTTTTTGGAATTGTTCTTAGAACGGCAGGGTCGCCATATGAAACGTCCCCTTTGAACATTTATACAAGACTATGTTTCAACTGACACACAATATTTTTAGCGCAACGCAATCTGACTTTTAAAAATCCCTGCAAAAGAATGGCCCTAACTAACATTAACCTATACCTTTCACAAATCACTTACCTCACAAAAATCTTCGTTACTCAAGCTACTGCAATACAGCGAGCGCCACTACTGCCAGCTAAATAAAAGATTCAAACTACAGAAGGCACTAACTACTGATAGGCATAGTTGGCAAATGAAAGATTTTAATAGAGAACAAACAATGTATTTATATTAATAGTGTTGAAAAATCATAATATACATGTTTATGACATCCAGTCTTACAAATTTCCAAACTCCGCCATCTCTCTCGCCACATCCACCACCGCTGGCGGCTCACCTCCAAGTGAGCAACGCTACGCGCTGTTCACATCCAGCTGCCCAACACTACAATGGCGAATATTACAACAATGCCACCCAGCCACAGACTGCACACAGCACAGCCAGTGATTTTCATACAGAGCGCTATGTGGCGTTACCAATAACAAAACCTAAACAGCCTACTTACAAGTTTATGGTACTAATAAATCGCAAGTAGAACACAAATTAATTGGAAATTTCAGGAGTAATTTTATATTTGATACTTTTCTAAATTTATTTATTTAGCAATTGTCATAGAAAGAAATGTTTTACTATGATTGGTCATTGAAGTAAAGCGCGGGTTAGCGCGGGATAATACTGCAACCTGATTTGCTGTTGGTGATATCAACCAATCAGAAAAATGCGTAGATCATTTCAGAAACGCCATAGACGTTGCACTCCTTCCAAAATAGTTTGGCAGGCCTGAGGCTTCTGTAGGCCAAGGGACAATACCACCTGACTGCTCCGTCGATACTGTCCTGTTCGCTGTAAACATGGAAACTCGCGAAAGTTTTATGGTCGCCATCCCAATTCACAAAGGGCACTTCCGATGCTGTCGTAACGCCTTTGCTGCAAGACCTACATTTGTCTCGCATCCCTGGCTCGTACTGTGGCAAGAAGCGCCTAACATCTAGGTCCAGGTAGGCTATTTTTCTGCCTCGTAGACCGACCGCATTGTCTTGACACTGCAGAAGAAATTCTTGGGCCCAGCATTGTATCTGCAGTAAGTGCTTTGAAATGTTCCTTTGCTTAATAGCTGCACCTGGCTTTCAGGCTCCAAACGTCTACTGCAAATTTACTGTTAAATGATCAAACTGCCTGCTTCTTCTCAGCTCCAGAAAAAAATATTCAAAGGAGAGTCAGCACAAAGACCCCATGGGCATTTACGACGTATATAATCCCATCAATACGTGTTCATGCTGATAACATCCTGTCGTCTCACAAAGACGGTGCCTTCGGTGAAAATGTAACCTAAAACTGTACTTTTGAACATAGAGACCAGTCAGAGAGTGACTCGTCCTCTCTCAATTTAAATGAAGAATTACACTGTTGGCTAGAGGCAAAGATGGGAAAAGTGTGGCGAGGTTCAACACTATCCCATGCTCCTTAAGTTTTAGGTAACCTCTTCATTTTATTCGTTCATTTAATGTCCTTTTCTTATTTTCTAAGTTTATTGATACGTTTTTGTTTATCTTGTCTCAATTTTGGATCTGATGCTAGTTGAAGAGCCGAAACCGGTAGTCAGCATTCACAAAACAGTGTGCGACCAAGACAAAGACTTTTATAGTCTAATGACGTGTAGAAGTCACCAGTTACCTCAAGAGCTATGAGGGTGTGCTTGGAAGTAATGCCTCCCCTATGTGAAAACTCTTTATATTTTTTAAGTAAAAAAGTTATTACCATTATACTTTTTATTCCTCATGTCTACTTCTTTATTATTTCTCCCAACGACAGATCAGTTTCCTGACAGCGTAATGTAGAATGTTCGACACTGTTGAACGAGCGACAACTTCACTTCTGATTGCGTCTCTTGATCCCTACCAAGTTGAAGTCCTCGAAGGTGTCCATTAGGTTTTGGAAACAGATGAAATCTGATGGAGCCAAATAGGGACGGTATGGACGATGATCGATGTCTGACATCTCGAAGCGTCGGATTGTTCCAGACGTAGCTACCCTCGTGTGACGTCTGTCATTGTCGTGCTGAAGAAGAGAGTGCTTCATGAGTGAACAAACTCTGTCAAATCGAAACTCGATTGCATTACGCAAATTCTCACGAACCGACGTAGTTACGTTACACAAGGCCAGGTTATACTCTACATTTCAGAGCCCTCTAGCGGCAGTGGGCTGCAAATATATAGAAATGATTAACGAAGAAGTATAAGGTCAATCACGCTAGCGTGATTGAAAAAGCATGAAGAGTTTTCACACATAAAACTCGGAGGCATAACTTTTCAGCAAGCCCTCGTGCTATCGGCTTCCTTTCGAAAAATGCGTAGTAAATTATTGTCACATTCGTAGTGGTCGTCATTTTGTGTCGATATTGTGTACTGATGATGCCAAATAGCAGAGTGTTGGGTACGATGTAGGAACTATGGGCCTGGTCGTCTATGCAGCAGGCTGGTTCCAGCGACGTGAGGGGATCGGTGCAGACGCTCGCAGGTGGTGCGCGGTTGCCTGATTTAAGGCGCCGGCGCCGCAGTCCATCCCGGCGTTGGGCGTCCGCGGGCCCGGAATTCCGGCACTAAGTCGTCCTAACGAGGCCGCAACTTGGCGCCACTTAATTGCAAATTGCAGGCCCGGTCCGGGAGTCAGCGCCAGCGCCTCTGCCTTCCGACGGAAGACAAGCGCCGGGGTCCTCGCTCGAGACAGCGTCCGGGTGCGTCGCTGGTTGCCGCTACGCCAGGGACAGAAGGGACCGGCCCGGACTTACGTAATGAAGCCGCGTGCCAGCTGAGATGTAGGAGCGCGTTTATTACGTGTAGCCTAAATCAGCTGCAGTAACTACAAAGTTATGAAAGTTATCAGAGGACACATGAAGAAAAATACACTATAAGAAAATGATATAACTACAACACGAATGGAAGAAGAGGTAAAGCTGCTGACTACCGGAGCTGGTGTCATCGATCACGAACTGCTCTAGAGCAACAGCTCTATGACGTGAATTGGTACCGAGCGAGGTGATGCAGTGGTGTAACGTACCCACAACAATTATAGCCTACGTTCGTCTGTGAAAATGGACTTTATAAGCCACCTGAGCTATCAGTAATCGGAATCTAATCTGCATAGCACTGCGTGCCTGTTGTATGTGTGTCAGTTTCACTGTCATTTAAACCTTCAACAGATCGTTACATGAAAAAATTAAGACTAACACTTGGATAAGCAATCTGACTGTGTAGTTGAACATGAAGAACTACAGGAACAAATGAACCTGTTACAAGGAATACCTAACCTATCTGACTGCGTATTTGAATAAAAATTTACAAGTGATACAGAATCTGCTTTATGCAACGGAATTTACTGGATTAGACTACACGACATGTTGTGGAATGTCAGTGTCTCTGTTTTGGTCCTATGTTTTGCACTCACCTCGGTATACGACTGCATTATCCCACGTGGTTTACATCAATTCGCAGCAGCACGCAAGAGCAGCGGCTAAAGCTTATTGTTACAAAGAATGAACTTAATAAAAAGGAGATTGCTTGGATCCTGTTTACTACTAAATAAATTGTTGCATGGGATTTCATAAATGAAGTGTATTCAAAAGCTCCTGAAATCGTCATGACCAATAACAGTTTGACAAGTATTAATAATACCGAAATGTCTGACAATGACCTTGTAAGTGTCAATGACGAGCCGCGCGAAGTGGGCGTGCGCTTTGAGGCGCTGCGTCATGAACTGCGCCGCCCCTCCCGCTGGAGATTCGAGTCCTCCCTCGGGCATGGGTGTGTGTGTTGTCCTTACCATAAGTTAGTTTAAGTAGTGTGTAAGACTAGGGACCGATGACCTCAGCAGCTTGGTGCCTTAGGAATTCACACACATTATTATTATTATCAATAATGGCTGAGTTCCACGTTAACAAATTATTTCAGTTTCAAAAGTACGTTAACATTTTGTAGCCACAGCATATTTATGAATTAGATGTGGAGAATAATTATTACCATTTTGATGATAAGGAGGGTTCCTTAAGTGACAAGCAAAACAAGCGATTAATGCCAACTCAGACTAAGAATCACGAGCCCAACCCTGCAATTGGGCTCTAATGTATGCTTGCGAATTTTACCTTTAATTCCATCTTCAAGAGTAGTTAAGCCATTTATACCTCTACTAGCGATATAAATGGGATCAGTCCTTCACTATGATAATACCTGCCATGACCGACGTGAGGGCAGACTGACACGTCTTCTGTCTCCAAGCTCTCGACCAACACAACTGAAATTTTGTTGTCGGAGACACACCTCACGACAGTGCTTAGAATCTGGTTCCCATGTTTCGCCCTCAGATTGTTTCTATCGACATCTGAGTGCTTATTTATTTCCATAGAGAATCACAGAATCTTATACAATGCAAAGAATAGCCTTAACTTGGCTATATTGCTCTCTATACCGAATGTAATATTTATTCAATGGCATGGAGAGTTCTGATACACTCCTTTCAGTGGTTAGCACACCACACTCGCATTCGGGAGGACGACGATTCAAACCCGCATCCCGCCATACTGAATTAGGTTTTCCGTGGCTTTCATAAATCGCTTTAGGCAAATGCTGAAATGGTTATTTCAAAGTGCACGGTCAACTTCCTTTCCCATCCTTCCCTAATACAATGGGGCAGATGACCTTACTGTTTGGTCCCCTCCCCAAAATCAACCAGCCATCCAACGCGCATTGGCTTCACATAAATAGCGACAGCTCCGGCCACTGTCTCCAGAATTCCGTCAATGACAGCCAATAGCCGTGAAATACGAATAAAACGAGTAAAAACACAATTGTAGATCACGGCCACAGACAAGTATATATAAAAATAGCCTTGCATAAAGTATAATAAAGGAATGTGTAAAAGTAGCATAATAAAATAACAGACCTTTAGTATTCGAAATACTCCCAATGTAACCTCTACCTTTGAGTAACTTATGTACAGCAAAGGTATTCAGTAGGACACCACCAGTAACCATAGTAACGGTAAAAAGATCGATGTGTTCCGATTTCTAGTCAAAGATCCAATAGTATGGCTTACAACGTCATAACTTATGTTATATACACTGAGGTGACTAAACCATGAGATAGCGATATGCACATTTACAGATGGCGGTAGAAACGCGTACACAGGTGGCAGTGCATTGGCAGAGTTGTCCTTTGTGCTCGGGTGATTCATGTGAAAAGATTTCCGACGTGATTATGGTCGCATGACGAGAATTAGCTGACTCTGAAAGCCAAATGGTAGTGGCACCTATTCTATTTCGAATATTGTTAGAGAATTCAATTTCCTGAGATTCACAGTGTCAAGAGAGTACCAAATTTTGGTATTACCCCCTCACCATAGACAGCAAAGTGGCTGATTGCCTTCACTTAACGTGGCGTATGCATAGAGCTGTCAACGCTAACAGACAAGCAACACTGCATCAAATAACTGCAGGAATCAATGTGGGAAGTACGATGAACGTATTCGTTAGGAAAGTGCAGCGAAATATGGCGTTGATGAGATATGGCAGCAGACGACCAACGCGGCGGCTTTTGCTAACAGGACGTCATCTCCTGCAGCACCTCCCAGGGTTCATCACCATATCGGTTGGAGGCTAGACGTCTGGAAAACAGTGAACTGGTCGGATAAGTCCCGATTTCAGTCCGAAAGAGCTGACGGTAGGGTACTAGTGTGGCGCAGACCCCATGAAGTTGTGGTCCCAAGTTGTTAATAAGACACTGTTGGTAGTACCATGATGATGTGGACCGTGTTTGCACGGAACTGACTGGGTATTTTTGTCCAATTGAAACAGGTCAGTGACAGTTTGTGGTTATGTTTGGCTACCTGGAAACCATCTGGAACCATTCATTGACTTCTTGTTCACAAACAGCGAGGCAATTTTTATAGATGACAGAGCACCATGTCACCGACCCAAAACTGTTCACAACGTGCTCACAGAACATTGTTTGAATAACATTCTGGACACTTCGAGCGAATGATTTGGCCACTCAGATCGCCTGACATTGGACATAATTGAGTGGTCATGGTAACAGCATAAATATCAACGTGCTCCGATACACATAGCAGGTACAGAAGTATTGGGTTGTTACTACAACTTTCATTCAAACAGTATAGACACCATAATATTATTACGTACAACAGAGGTATGGGTACACAAAATAGATTAGTAAGAGTGCCACTGACTATAAATGTCAGACACACGGTACCTTCTTGTGCCTAACGTATGTCTAGCAGAGGTGGCCCTAAAAGGGCGGCGTCAGTAAATATGGTTAACTTGATAAAGACTAATATGTTCCGATTATACAATAAATATTGTCCAGTTATTACAGCTTCATTCGGAACAATATGTGCGTCATGATATAATTATCTACAGTAAAAATAAAACATTCATTAGATACATTAAGAAAATTATTCATTATACCAATGAAAATGCATATATAGCCATTAAGTGTCCTGAGTATAAACTTCCACAGAACGTGTGCAAACTGAAAACAGCTCAAAAAAGAAAAAAAAAACAAAGTACTCTGTGTATACCAAAAGGCATTCCTAGAACCAATCACAAAAGTATAGAAGCATTGACCAGTCATTGAAACTTCGTCTTGAAACAGATACGTCTTTTAATGAGTAACATAATAACGTCAACTTATTTCATCTATCAAATGCCAGCAATTAATGAACACAATGGTTAGTACAGCATGCAGTTACAGCGTTAACATTGACGAAAGGAATATAGATGTTTTGTGATAAAAGAGATGATCTGTTTCTCAATCTACAGGGTAACCGTTTGAGAGTGATCAAATGATTAAAGATTGATGAAAGCCAGTCACAGTTTCTAAGGTAAAATATTTTGTGCAGTCTGGATTGTTTCCATTACATTTTTAATTTTTCACTATTGCTCACAGAAACCAGCTGCGGCGGTAAACCTTGTTTTTAGTTTGCTCTGTGTATCTATCATTCCATGTGACTTGTGTCACCCATCGAGTGTTGACGTGAAAGAGACCTTAGTTTTAGGAGTCTGTAATATGATTTTTGTCGTCAGTGAATAATCGTAGTGATCGTTCTAAAAAAGAGGACCGAAGTAAAGTATTTATTTTTAATTTCGCCGACAGAAACTGCGGTAAAGAAGATCAGGTTCCTCAACAATAAGACTGACAATGTCGGCCTACAGATACCATTCGCGAAAAAAGAGTGCATGTCAAATCAAAAAGATGAAGTGGTTAGGTTAGGTTATGTCAGGTGCATGTCAAACCAAAAGGACGAAGTAAAAACAAAAGTAAAACAGGACAAAATATGGTGAGATCAAGGGAGCTCAAAATAGTAAGTATGTTACGGAAATGATACCAGCAAATGACAGAGAGAGAGAGAGAAAGCTCTCGGATAGATGTAAAATACAACATTCTCATCAAGCTAGAAAACTATTGAGCATCACAAACGTTGGCCATGGATAAGAAACGTTCACTAGAAAGTATTAAGAAACAAGGGCCCAGTCAGCAGAAGAAGCCTACACACTTTTGACTGGACATGAGACCGTACAGATATCTAATATTGTACATCACCCACAGGTAAACTGACTGAAATTTTGAAAAATACCAGGAGAATGCCAGACTCCGAAATATAAGCAGATCTTTGAGAACACAGAAAGCACTAAGTACGCGAACTGTGAGATGCGTCGTCCAACGTGCGTCTCACGAAATTTTTTAGTTTTGCTTTATAAATTTCGGAAGAATATCATTTATCTGCATGTATTTCCTCATATTTTCCATGCCAGGGAGCATGATCAAGCTGGAAAGATAAACTGAGCGGGCTTACTTTCATCTGAATTTCCATTGGCAATCAGTAAAAGTTGTGATTAGTTCCAAAAGTGGGGGATTAGTCGGTTTAAGCGAATACGCGTGTATTTACAAACGCATGCAACTGGGCAAAATCAGACGGAAGTTTCTCAGATTTCAAATAGCAGCCTGGTATGGCAGTAGTTTACTGTTTAAGCCCGCTCTGATGGCGACAGATTGTCGTGACACTTTGTCGGCAGTCGGCTTTACCTCCATAGACGTGCGGCCACGCGGTTGGTCATTTCGAATCCAAGCGCAGGTATGCCGTCTTAAAATTTCAGCATTTCAACAGAGAGGCAAAGTTTAGGCTGAAAGAACCAGTCGTGGCCTCTCCTGTCTTTGATTGCAGGAGATGCAATCTCTTAAGAGAACTCGTCTTCGTGATTGGTAATTACACCTACGTAAGTCTGTACACTCTCTGTACCGAGAGGCGAGGCAATTTAGTTCTTAAAGACAATTTACGGACTACGGGAGAAATGAGACACAGCATCAGTCGCTGCTCCGTGTTGAAGGAAGTACGATTCAATCGTGAGAGGCAGTGCCGAAAATTTTCGAGTAAGGATTTCAGTATCATTTTACGTAAATTCAAGTGGATCTGAACTTGATCCTTAATCGGTTTCCATTCTCTTCACGAACCGAGTGCCCAGTTACATTCCATGATTCCTTTCGTTGTGTGTCACAAACTGACTTTAATGATTCAGTTATTAACGGAAAGTGGTGTAAATTACTTTCGATCACTCGGTGGGCTTAAATCTTCGTGTGCGAGCAATTTCACGCCTATGTTGCTTAAGCTTCATCCATTAATCACGGCTAACTAGTAACATCGGTGCATTATTATTGTTTGTTAGTAAGGACCCATTGGGTTGTTTTCCCATGAAGCAGTTTCATGAGGAGACTCCACTAGTTACATAAATCTTCATTATACAGCTTACCTACTTTGTTAAACCTCGTCATAGCATGCATACCGGCACGGCTTACCTCCTCCTGTTACCTGTAGCCTAATGTACCCAGGGAGAGAAACGTCCTCGAAATGTTTAGTTACTTGCATTCACTGATCCACTGTTCAGGAGTTCACTAGCTATACATACATGGTGCAGTCTTCTCCTTAGGACAAAAGCTGCTGCTAATAACCAATAATCGTGGAAGATAAGACGATTTCGCACTCAGCCCAAGGAACATAATGTTAAACAGGATGTTTGTAAAGCAGACAGTTAATGTCAGAAAAGATCTGATAGATGCTGGCAAGAGAGTCTTTTTTGACTCATCAGTCTTTGACTGGCTTGATGTGGCCCACCACGAATTACTCTCCTGTGCCAAACTCCAGCACTTGAAATCCAATGTGCTCACTTATTTGTTGGATGTATTCCAATCTCTGTGTTCCTCTATAGGTTTTTCCCCTGCAGCTCTCTCTAGTACCATGGAAGTTATGCCGTGACGTCTTAAAAATGTCGTACCATCCTGACCCTTCTTCTTGTCAGTGTTTTCCATACATTCTTTTCGCCACTGATTCTATGGAGAACCTCTCGTTGCATACTTCACAGTATAAGCCCACTTATTTTTCAACAACCTTTCGTAGTACCATAATTCAAATGCTTCGATACTTTTCTTTTTACATTTTCCCACAGTCCATAGTTCACTACCATTCAATGATGTGCTGCAAACGTACATTCACAGAAATTTCTTCCCTCAATTAAGGCCTATTTACGACATAAGTAGACTTATCTTGGTCAGAAATGCCCTCCTTTCTTTATGTCCTTCTTGCTGTGTTTGTCATGGGTTATTTTGCTGCCTAATTAGCAGAATTATCTAACTTCATCTACTTAGTGATCACCAAACCCGATGTTAAGATTCTCGGTCTTTTCATTTCATTTCTGCAACATTTCATTACTTTCACCTGTGTTCCATTTACTCTCAGTTCATATTCTGTACTCATTAAACTGTTCATACCATTCAGCAGGTCCTACAAACCTCCTACACTTTTTCGGAGGATAGCAAAGTCATCAGCTAATTTCACTATTTAAATTCTTTCACCATGAATTTTAATTCCACTCTTGAACCTTTCTTTTATATCCTCCATAGGTTCTTAGACGTGTAGATTCAAAAGGAGGGGCAAAAGACTACATCCATCTCTTACAGCATTTTAATCCTAGCACACCGTCCTTGGTATTAAACTCTTACTGATGCATTTTGGCTGTTGTACATTTTATTATCCGTCGTTACTTATAGCTTACACCTATTCACCTACTTCAGTACTTATAACGTCTTGAACCATTTTGATATCGAATATTTTTTTCCAGGTCGACCGCTCTTATGAACGTGTCTTGATTTTTTCTTCAACGTTGTTTCCATTATCAACAGAAACGTCAGAATTGCCCCTCTGGTGCCTTTACCTTTCCTAAACTAATCGTTTTCTAACAAATCATCAATTTTCTGAGATAAAAACTCTAACACAGGATAGCGCTGAGAGATGTATGAAACCATTATTGAAGTACTAATGACAATAAGAAAAATCATACCACATACGACACCCCAAAACAGCTTGTTTTACCTCCGAATTAATATGTCCCTTTACACATTTTTGCAAAGAAATTGTAACGAGAAATAGATTCCATTGTAAAAGGTGCCACACTGATCGAGTTATCAGTTGCCAACGACGGAATATATTCGTTGAGAGAGGATACTACACAACACTTTTACGTAAAATGAAGCATCATAATTCAATTTACAAGTGCTTCATTTGGGTGCTTGCGTTTTCACCTCCGACTCTCTCGCTTTACAGCGGCGTGACTTTAGTTTTCCAAGTCGAGAATACAGGAAGGATTTTCCTTATCTCGCGTTATCCAGCCCGCCTACGTTGCCGGCCCCGGAATCGTGACAGAGCGCTGACTCACGATTCCACCGCCGCGAGCGCTGGCGTCGCCGCCTCGCGCGCGTGCCGTCGCTACGGCGGTTTCTCATTACGGACGGCGCGGCGCGGCCCGGTAACCGTGGTAACAGGATTACAGGCAGAACCCGGCGTAGCGCGGTGCGGCGTTCTGTTGCGCGACAATTGCGCTCTGCCCGCGAGCTCACGCGCCGAGAAAGGCAAGGCGATAACTGAAACGAGGCACACTGCGAGAATCATTAAGGGCGAAATAGTGCTCTCTTCGCGATGTCAGACTCTCTCTGCTTGGAGCATGTGAATGAACAGTAGCCGTATTGCAGTGTTAAGCTATGCTCCGCGCTATTATCAACTACGCTACCCTGTTACCTAGTAATAATAGAATACGTTACCATTAATGCCTCACTAAATCTCACTAAAGGTGCGTTTAAAGCCGTGCGTCCTGCGCTTAGTCGCCTTGCGACTGTGGTGGTCCCACATGCAATTAACGGCAAGCGTGTCGGCTACTTGCCTCTTCCTCAACATGTGCGTGTCAGTGTTTCCACTCTCACCCGTTTTCACTCTGGGCGCCTCTTCTTCTGTGTGAGGCAAATCTACAGTCGTGTGGCGACTTGCCGCAAGGCGCACAGGTGCAATCTAAGAATTATTTTTTCCCTGATCTCGGATGTATGCTGATCCGATTAAGATGGAGGTACGAGTTGTAACTATCTAGTGTAATAAAGTGTTTGCAACGAACATTCATAATCTTACGTTACCTAGTTTCTTAGTCCTGATCGATGAAATATTTAAGAGACTTTTCAGGAATTATGAATATCACGTCTGTTGACCTGAAACAAAAGTTAAAATTTGACGTGAGTTGTGGAATATCGTCCTATCTAGTGCTAGTTAACTTTATAACTCTCCCGTTTGCTACTGCTATACCATAACCTCAAAGCTGGAGGCAATTTGTAAAACAGAATTATTTTGTTGGATTAATAATGGTATAAAGCAACAGAGCAGTGTTACCCTCTGAGAGGAATTTTGTTATGTTGACCGTGATGTTCCTAACGGACGTGGCTTATCGGAAATGAAAGTCAGAATTACGTAAATATTTGAATAGTAACAAACAAAATTTTGCCTAGCTATACTGTTTATAGAATAAGGGAAACGGTCGCCAGCCTAATTAGGCAAGAGAAAGATTACCGTTCTCGTTTAAGAAAGTAGGTTTAAGTAACTACAACGGACAAACACAACCTAGACTTAGCCACACGCGAGTGCAATGAACTGTGACAGACGTATGCTTTAAGATTGAAGCTAACAACTGGAGCAGCACAAACTATTTGCAAAATTATAAGAGATACCGAAACACCCTATTACTTTTAGGCTTACATAAAGTGAATGGTCTTTAGAACATTACTATTAACATGCACTTCTAATACACAAGATACACAAACACTTAGCAAACATAAATATATAATGTTTCACAACTGCAGCTTTCTCACTTTCACTACAGCGAAACACACTACTGACCAAATTGCAATAAACTGACTCACCTTTTAGAATTTACTACAGACAATAATGTGATCATTTGCCTTATAAGCCTCAGTCTTAAGAACTTTTAATATTGAAGTTAGCAACAGCACTTTAAATAGCAGTTTTAATAGGAAAATTATTTTGAGCAAATAACATTTACTTTAACTCACTCTAGTGCCACATTAATTTTAACTTTCTTTTTACTAAGTTCAAGGGGCATTAATTAGCAAAACTCTAGGCTTTAATTTCTTTTAGTAAGGACACTCGGATATCACTTTAGCTCAAACGGAGAGGAACCTGAGAGGTGTTATGATGAGGAGAAAAATCAAGGTAGGTACATAAAATCTGATACAAATTACATTATATTTCAGCACATTAGCACGTCCATTAAGCTGATCCTTCACTGTACATCATTATAGTATTACGTTGCCATGATTGCGCAATGTGGTGGCAACTGCATGTAGGTAGGTGGAATTGTAGGCAGAATTTCTGGACTATGTCATTTCTTGGTGGCGGTGATAGATACAAACTCC
Organism: Schistocerca cancellata; assembly: GCF_023864275.1. NCBI lineage: Eukaryota > Metazoa > Arthropoda > Insecta > Orthoptera > Acrididae > Schistocerca > Schistocerca cancellata. Next base: position 1,186,208,339 of record NC_064626.1, read on the forward strand.
AGAATAGTTCCAGCTATTTATCCATCCATCCGAGGCCTTGGAAAGAAGCAGGAAAAGCCTCTCTCGGAATCAGCACAAAATGCATCTTTTACATGGCAGTGCACGGACTCGTAGCTCGTCCCCGACTGCTGGCTCGTCCCTGACTGACTATCAGTTCCACCTTTTCTACCTAGGCCAACCACAATTTGCGCGCGCTACACAGTTCCGTTCCCGAGGGGAACCACAACAACTTTTACATACACAAAAACTAAGAACCCTAAGTGAGGATCAGCAGTTTACATAACAGCAAACAAATACATTAAATAAGACAGAACATTTGCACATATTGACATTTCTACAAAAAATTATTCACACAGAAATTACAATTATATATTGTAAGTTTTGTTCCCTCCAAATGGGACAAACATTTTAAATTACAGATACACTACTTTGCATAGAATCAGACCATGACTCAAAGTTTGTACAAAGAAAAGAGTATACGTTTTAACGTTATCGATTCAAACAAACATTTACAAATACTCAATGTTATAACATTAAATAAAACAAAAACAAAATAGATCTGTACAGCAGAAGAGGAATGGTGTTACAACTTCCATGATTTTTAGTTATGCTTTCGTTTTGCTGCAAATTAACCTTTACTCCTGATACGAGTCCGATGCAAAGCTGAACTTCATTCACATTAAATTTCAGTTATATTCATATTATTTACACCAGACCGGACAAACAGCAGAAACTAGTGCATATGATACCGAGTCTCGGTAGTGACCGTCTCCTTGTCTGCTGACACTAATGCCAACTTTGTCGGATCCTCAAGGTCAGTTTCATGCCATGGTATTGTTACACAGTACATGACGTCGTAGAAACTATTTTCATTCGGTGTACTGAACGGTAGTTCTTTATGTGTTCTCGTACCTAAATACTTCAGAAACCTCTGAACTATGCTTCGAGGAAGATACCTAGGACTCATACAAGGGATTTTCTGTTCCAATCTGTTCATGTATGGAACATGGAAAAATGAGTATAGTTACATATCATCTACATTACCTGAACTATTTTTTGTTGAAATAATATAGAAAGAGTTAGCTTAGAGGAGAGTCCACAACTGATGTTCTACGAGACAGTTTACACGAGAGTTATTTCTCAGAGAATCATAAAATAACCTATGAGAATCATCGTTACCAATATATTCCGAAATTCACTCTGTTGAGATTTTATTGCAACACAAGTTCAAAATCGTTCAAATGGCTCTGAGCACTATGGGACTCAACTTCTAAGGTCATTAGTCCCCTAGAACTTAGAACTAGTTAAACCTAACTAACCTAAGGACATCACACACATCCATGCCCGAGGCAGGATTCGAACCTAAGACCGTAGCGGTCTCGCTGTTCCAGACTGCAGCGCCTCGAACCGCACGGCCACTTCGGCCGGCTGCAACACTAGTATCGTCTACAAAAAGTACCAATACTGCATGATGAATGTTAAGTGGAAGGCTGTTCATATTACAAGGAATAGGAGTGGACCGGGAATTGAACCCTCAAAGATTCCACAATGATTTCTGTCCAGTCACTGGCAAGTTCTCTTCTTAGAGCAATGTGAGCGTTTCAGTACTAATATTTATATTTTGTCTGTTAAGTATGTTTTTATCTAATTGTAGGTAAAACCATCAATGCTATAAAATTTAACTTTGTCTAAGAGAGTGACATGATCTCCGCAAGACAAAGTTCTCAAAAAAACAGTGAAAATGACAACTGGCGATACTGTTATTATTCAAGGCTTGTAATAATTGATGACTGCATGCATGGGCTCCATGGTTACTCTGCAAGGTTGCATTATCGGTGATAATGGCCAATGTTTGTGCATTCCCTGTATATGAAAGACAGCTGACCACCACTACTATCGTAAGCGTTGAATATCCAGTCCTTTTTCTGTGTTATTTATATTGTCATGATTTCCCTCCTTAGACGAAGTCATAATGTTATGCAACTCTGGCAGCTCATTACCATAGTTCAACGACTATGTTGTCGTGTAGAAAGGAAAATTGTTAGTGAACAGTCATATAATGCTAAAATATCGATATCGGCAAGGACAATACTCATACTCAAGTAAAAGATATCGGTATTAGATTTCCGGGCGAGTGCTAAGCTTCTGTACCTTGCGACATCGTTTAGAAATGCTTCTAAGTAGAACGAAGACGTTGGATCCGGACAAGAGTATGATGTGCTAGTAGGATTTAGGCTAAGAATATATTCTTTCGTCTCTTCACTATAGAGAAACATCCTATGAAGTGCAAATGCAAAATGAGGCGTCGCAATAACTCGTAAGTTAACTACCGCAGATAACTATGTGTATATAAAATATTCTTTCGTTCTTGTGTTAAGAATAACAATATTTCTTCTTACGATACTTCCGCTGTTAAACGTATGCACCCATCTTCAATTAGGTGAATGACTCAATTAAATATTGGAATGGTTTTAATTTCGGATTACTATTGTCACGAATGCATGCCTGAAGCATGATGGATTATTCTGTCTGTTGGGGAAACTACAAGAATCCCAGTTATATTTTTACTTTCAATTTTAGGTTTTGTTGAACACTATATTCTTTGTGGACTTTAGCCACTTGTTACCTGACATGAATTAAAAGCCCGAAACCCTGTTCGTGACGAAAACCTGTTCGTAACGAAATTCTGTTTGCAACAAGTACATACTAATGAAACAAAGACGATATCGTAGGTAGTCACTCTTAGACAATGCATTGGTTTAGAATATCGCATGGACTACTGCAACATTGTCTAGAGCATAATCTCCGTGTCTAGAGTGAAATTAACCTAAAGAAAATTGAAAGAACTGAGCGATATGCCGCTATGTTCATAGCAAAACCATAAATTCATTACGAAAGTATAACAAAGATGCAAACAGAAATTAAACGAGAATAGCTGAAAGTCGTGTTTCATTGCTCTTGTGGATTTCTGTTGAATAGATCAAGGGAAACAACACGCCAGGTAGACAGTTCAACATCTCCGTGAGGGTAATACAGCTTATGACCAGTACTAGGGCTTTTACGAAAACTCCCCGCGTCACTGATATAAAACATACGTATGCAGTATGACCGTTACCTACAGTGTTATTAATTTTGTCAGATTACATTGCGAAACTGTCGTGAAAAATGTAAACGCGCAATGACAATACGACCGGCGAAATTATAAAAGCTTCGCGGTGGCAAGTGAAAAGGAAGTTGCAGTATTTCCAGCTCCGAAATGATATTGTAATTAGCTTATGGAGGCCTTGTCCATGTCGTTATTCATGACATATGCTAGATTATGTTTTATCGCAGAGAGGATAGTAAATATTAAGTGTTGCGTCAGTCAATGATTATCAATGTGGAGTGACTGAGGAAATAGTATACAATAGAAATTATGGTGCATTCCGTCGGAGGAACCGTGGTTGTGAAATCTCAGAGTAACGTTAAAATTTCCACAGATAAGTGCCTTTATTTTGAAAATGTGACTAAATAAGTAGTGCTTTAGACATATAAAAAATAAAGGCATTAAATCATGAAAAAATTTTCATTTTATTTGTTTACTGTAATAATCCTTTCGGATGTTACAATAAATCAACTTTTGTTTTGCTTCTTTGTGTTTAATTTTCGTGCTTCCCAGAACTCCTCCATTTTTCAATAGTGTAGTTCCTTTTCTTCATGCGTCCACTTTCTTCCATTTGTACACTTCTTTCCTTCCTAAAATCTTGCCTCTTGTGTTGGTTTCCTAAAAATTATTCTATTATGTATTAAGTCCATTCTAATTTCAGTGTCTTTCATATTCTTGTCAATCTCATTGAACCATGTGGGTTTGGATTTGTAGCTGTTTATTGAATTGAATATCAGCATAGTTAGTCATCGTTATCCATTCGGTTTATGTGCCCGTAAAACTGTAGTCTTCTTTCCTCAATAAATCAATTAACTTTCTCAGTTTAATGTATAGCCCCCTGTTTCATCTTAAAGCGTATTCAACATTAGCATCATTTCTAGGTCCCAGTATTTTACTTAGAATTCTGCTTTCAACTTTTCCACTTTTTCAAGATCCCCAAATCATGTCAGTTTAAGTGTTTCTGCCGCATACAGATTTCATGCCTTCCCACTGTTAGATATTGTCTTACTTTTGTGTTCAGGTATAAAGCTGTTTTCTGTATGGTTTTTGTCATTTGGATTGCCCCTTACATTTTACGTACTCTTATTTCTTTTGTATTACTTGTTCTCCATTCTCCTAGGTATTTGAAGCTGTTCGTTTTGAATATCGTGTTGTCGCTAATTTTAATATTTAGAGAGGAATGACTTATTTGTTATGAACTGCGTTTTTCTTTTCAAATATTTGTAGTCTCATATCTTACTGTTAGGTTCAGCAGTTCTGTGATTTGTTCTTTGCGGAGTCAGTAATTATTGCCCCATTATCTTAAAGCTAGATAATCTATGGTGATTTTATTTGGATTTATTTCTAGTTATACATCCTTGGTGTTAATGGATATTCTTCATTCTCTCATTACTTCCTCTGGTGCACAGTTGAAAAGTAGGGGCAATAATCTCTTCATCTATTATAAATTTCAAGCAGAGACCTGCCACCCAGTCAAAATAGAGAAATTTTTGCCTTGAAATACTGACAGAGATAAAGTGCATAACGATAATTAGATGAAGCATAAAAATTACAAAGATAGTCATACTATATATACAAAATAACACATTCTAAATTGTAGAAAACTAAAATAAGTTACTGGAAAATGAGTTTATAACGAGACATAATTTAACAAAATTGACTTATTACAGAAATCTTCTAGTTCTACTCGGGTAAAATTTTTGCCATCTGCTTTAAAACAGTTTTCAGATATCTTCGTAGCACTTGCGAGATATGTGGTACAGAAACCGTGCGTGCCTGTGTGCATGCGTGGTTTTGTGTGTGTGTGTGTGTGTGTGTGTGTACACGTCAACGTGTGGACGGGCAGACACGAGTTCTCTGCTGGATCCCTGGCGTGCACGCACCTCCACGAGCTGTTTCCTCCAGGGCCCAAAGTTCGTTATCAGGGCTCAACTTGCGGAGCTCTTAAGCACAGCGGGGCGCGAGAATCCACTTGAGTACTCTAACAGTGCCGGAGTAGATGAGAGATGTCTGGAGAGATAAGATCCGCATTGTTGCCAGGATAAACGAAAAAGGTTCTTAAACCAAGGGATGTTATGAAGGTCCCCGAGAGAGGGTCTTTTCTTCATTAGTTGTTTGCGTGTTAACTGAATTAAGTTTATTTCCACACACTGTTTGTTGATGGTGTTTTTGCAGAGTTCCCAGCACGAATTTAGTAACTTACCCTTAGAGGTGAATTAGTTCATTGTATCTCCAGGGCTTCACCTCGGGCATGTCTAATTCAATGACTTCATTTTCGCTCGTCGACTATGAACTCCTAGAAATAAGCAAAAGATTAGATACGCTGATAATTTCTATTCTGGTAGGATTTTTCCCCAGCCAAATATTTACTTCTTTCTCTGTAACAATTCAAGCTCAGACCCTCTGCAACTAGCATGCAGTTTGTCGTGTTGACAAAATTTCACAGTACGATCTAAAGAGTAACGTTTCACTGTCTTTCCCGGTGATTCCAACTTAAGCTTTCTGCTCTGCGCACTCGTCGAGTTCCGCCTTGAAATCATAGAATATTGTATCATTAAATAAAAACTTGTTTGTCGAAGATGAAGAGTTGCAAGTCAACAGTACAGGAACATTTTTGCCAAGCTGCATTCTTTTCGTTCCTTGGAGCGTGGTAAGAATTACAGATTATACGAGGTGCTGCTTGTGTAATCTATGTATAGCCATACTAGGGGACGAGTGTCAAGAGTTTTGCAGACTTCCTTCAAATTTTAACAAGTTTTCAATATTTCATTTGCACTTTTTCGCAAGTTCACCCTGGCAGCCTTAATGCCACACTTCCTTCCAAACTTTCTGTGTCCCCTATTATTATAGCCTGACGGTGAACCCATACACTTCAGCAGTGTTAAAGTTTCGTACGTGTTTACAATGCAAACTTTAATACAAGCAGCAGTGTGTTATTCTAGAGATGAGGCTACACTTCATATGTCCACAACTGTTTACTAAAAATTTTTATATGATGTTTCTGCAATACTTTTAATCTTGAAGTTGTGAAACACTCAACTTTATTTGCTTCAACACTAACGCCTTTCCCCATGCTTCGTAAAAAAAAATTTGTTCACCATATGACTGTCTATACTTAAATGAAAAACTTTGTTTGGCTACAGCTTTTTAAACTGTGTAATAGTTCGAAACAGCTCACAGTAAATACAGATTTTGGGACTGCTGGAAGCCTTAGGGTAACGTAACATAATTCTGAGAGTGCACTCGGAGCATGTTTCTTAGCCAGTCTCACGCAGTGTCTCTTCGTAAGGCGACGCTTCAGTATAAACAACGTGACAGGCACACAGTAAACTTCGTCTCGAAAACTGCATCGCAAAGCAAGCACAGTCCTCTCCCTCAACACCCGCTGTTGCATACAGGGTTTCCTAGGAGGAATAGTCAATATTCAGAGGTATGAGAGAAACGATCATTCGAATCTAAATTTCTAGTGAATATTGGCTATAAAAGGCATACCTTAAGAGACATCAGCACTTCTTCATCTTCGATAAAGTGAAACAGATCTCTATAGCGCAAGCCCTTTCCTTTTCATACTTTGAGAGGTGATACCCATAGTTCTTAACGTAGGCGTTTTGCAGCCCATGTTTATTGGTCATTTTTTTTATTTTGGTCCATATTACCTCCTCCCAAGATACTGGAAGCCAAAAGCTTGCAGTACAAAGGATTTCCTTTACGGTATCGAAGTGCTCATAAGTCTTATAGTGTGGATCTTAGGCTCACTTTTTTTTTTTCGAATGATCGTTCCTGTCGCATCCCCGAATACTAACCATTCATCCTGGGACATCCAGTAGAGCCCGGTGACGTACAGCAACAAGTGTATACTGCACTACCTTGCGCTGTGTTACCTGTGTCACGGTGGGAGCCTGGCCTGAGTGTACTGTACGGGAACTTTTTTTGGGGAACGTACCGCAGGAGCTTTAACGGGACTACACATCTTCATTTCAACTGCACAATTTATCAAGCGTCGTTTTGTTTCGCGTGACAAGCAAAATTATTTTTAAATCGGAATTTTATGTGCCCATTCGACAGAACGTTCCCCTGTTAGTCTAGTATGGTATTCGTTTTATTGATATATATTTACAGAGACAGTAAGACACGAAGAATAACCGAATACTTCAGCAGTGGCCGAACATTATTGCTGCATGGCGGTAAACGTCAGCGTATTTTATTGTTCCTGTTAATATATGTATATAAAGAGAATATCGCACTAAGCTCTGTCGAATGGGTACGTAAAATTACGATTTAAAAGTTATTATCTTTCTAACGTGAAACAAATCGACACTTTCTGCCGACACTGGGCGTCGTGTGAAAGACGTGACGACCATTTTCTATTTTTGGGCTACTTGCACCTACACATCTCAAAAAATTGCTGAAACAACTGAGAAAATGTGCTTGACAACTCTTAGGAGAAACACACGATATGCGACTTTCCTACCACGGTCTTCTTTTTAAGTTTCCAGAATTTCCTTACTTCTTGCTGAAGGCCTCTTTAAATGCCCAGTACCATTATCATTTTGCATTCATATTCTAGGTGGCCTTCTACGTTTACTTTGTTGTGCTGGAGATAACTGAGAGATCAATTTCGGACATCGGTTGTCATCCATTCGTTGCAAGGCTACATCAGGTTAACATGGTAACCAGGATAGTGCTTTTTTTCTCCTATAATTTCCCATACCATTTCATTCGTGTCGTTTTCCAGTTTGGAGTTGCGACAACGCCTTCCCCAAAAATCCATCTCTAGGTAAATTGTTTATCTCCTCTTTGGTTGTCAAAAATTGGTTCAAATGGCTCTGAGCGCTATGGGACTCAACATCTGAGGTCATCAGTCCCCTAGAACTTAGAACTACTTCAACCTAACTAACCTAAGGACATCACACACATCCATGCCCGAGGCAGGATTCGAACCTGCAACCGTAGCAGTGACGCGGCTTTGGTTGTCGAAGACTTGATTTATACAAGCAAGACTTTCGTTTCCTTATTAATTTTGTGCCTCTATAACAAGGTATTAAGGGTACATAGCAAGGGATTTAGGTGGATTAAGGCCATGAAGGCAAAATTAGAGAGATTTGAGCTCATACGGAAGCCTATCAGCAATCGTTCTTCCGCAGACGATTCTTGACTGGAACAGGAACGGGGGGCGTGACTGCAGTACACAAACTACCCTCCACGGTACACCTTGATGTGGCTGGTGAAGTATAGACGTAGACTTAGATGTAGAACTGAGAGCAAAACTAAAGGGACAAATTAATGTAGGCTGCACACAGTCAGTTCCGATACCCACAGATTTTAACATGGATGTATATGTGCACAGGTGATCTGAAGTTGCGGAAGCCTCTTTAGAGACCTCCAGGCGTGAGGAAAAGTTTACCGACCGGCTGCACTGGGGGGGGAGTCGCCTCCTTTTCGGTGTTACTGTGCAGTGCCGGGATACGGGAAGAGAGCGCTCCATTAGGCTAGGGGCCCGGCCAGCCGGACCCAGCCGGGTCATTAGAGCGGCCAGCCGGTCCGTAATGAGTGACCCGGCCCATTAGCCGCTGCCGGCGCACCTGATAGCACCAGCCAGACGGCGGGCCAGCCAGCATGCGCCTATCAATCACCAGGGCGAGCTGCGCTGCGTAGCGCTGCGCAGCGGGTGGTGCGGCCCCCAGGCGCTTAGCGGCCCCGTCTTGCGAAGTATACTGGCTCAACTGGCAGCAATCAGCGGCAACGTCGAGACACTGGATTATCGAGCTGCATTCCATTAAGAACAGTGGTGCTCAGCGACCGTGCAAATGCTATAATCAGTGATGAGCACAGCAATCAGTCACATGTAAGTGTGTATTTTGTTACACAGTGCTAGAAAGGATACGTTAAATAGGGAGCTGACATTTGAATTCGATATAACGAAAAGCATTTTAGCAGTTCTGCAGCTTAAATATTACATTAGAAGACAAACATACCCATTGGTACCCAGTGATGTAGACAAATGCATCTAAGTGCATATGTTTTCAAAATGAATTTGGCCTGCCCATAGTTGAATTCACATTGACGCTGTTGCCAGTTACTGTGCTTAATGTCTAATTCCTATGTTATACCTTTCAGCACTGCTGATGGCAGTTTTGAAACTCTCTAATTGCCTCTTATTACGACCCAAAAGTTTCAAACTCAGCTCGAATGTTTCAGCCCAGGTGACGCTTCGAAAAGCAAAGTGTCGACACATGCCAGGAAAAGGCCAGGATTCGGAAGTTCATCTGAGTTGTGAAGTGGGATACTGAAGTCGCATTGGCACTAACCCCATAATTCTTTCCCGCTCACCCGTGGATGTAACCTACACCGTGAGAAGGTCATCACAGCACCTCTTTCCCACATTTCATCCCTTCTTTTTCTCTCTCTACGGTGGAGGTAAGTACCGTGATAAACAGTGTTGAAGTGACCCAATTCAGAAACTCCGCCGCTCAGAATTGACACAAAGAGGCCTCAGGGTGATGACATGAAGGTCGTCAATGAGACGAACCTGCCTGTGGGGCATTTATTCTCACTCACCTAGCGACTGAAAATGACAGTTGACTGTGCGATGAGAAACAGGACGTTGACAACTTATCACTTTACAACTCTTCTCTACGGACACTGTGGGACTGCATCCTCACTGAACATGATCACATCGCTTTCGAGTGCAGCGCAACCACAATTTAAGCGCTTGTGCACAAGCTGGAAAAACTAGAGACATTTTAGAAGTATTCCACGAACTTTGAACACGATGCGAAGCAGAAAATGATACTAACGGTTTCCTAACTCTCTTTTTTTCCACTCTCCTGTGTCGTGATTAACATGTGCGTGAATGAAACGCCGCCTAGCCCGAGGATAATGTCGCAGGACACCACAGTTCTGGGCCATTACAGAGCAAGGTTTTAGGGAGCTTCGAGCCAAATTTCAAAGTTGTGCGTTTGGACTGATTGCTGTGTTCACCCATAATTATAGCAGTGGATTATGTAAAGAACGGTAAGCCGTCATTTTAACGAAACGACAAATGTCTGTGTGACTAATTTATCATATTCGGGGTTCATATTCATTTAGATTTCTTTTCTTGAGGACGTCACATTCACCGTTGACTTAAAAATGATTTATTTCACAATTTTAATTCGGGCATTTGTACCATTTTCAAGTGGTACTGCAAAATATTTTGCTTCAGCACATGTAAGACTTTAAATTTCCGACATGTACACGATGACGAAATGTATAGGTGTCGGAGGATGTCAAGGTCTGACATGTGCTGAACCAAAATATTTTGCAGTACCACCAAAAAATGGCCCAAAGGCCAGAATTTCGTTTGTGAAGCAAATAATTTCTGTCGTCAACGGCGGATCTCATGCCCATGAACAAAAGGGGCTGCCTTTAGGCTGTTGTGTCTCAAGAGGTGAAACTGCACTCGTTTTGTTACGAAGTTACATAATAAATTAAATAAAGTTAAAACACTGCTGTCCCAGTTCTGTATTTGTCCAAGAGATGAGAGTGGAACGGAAATTCCATTTTATCTATTCGTCTGTATAGAAGTAATTGTGTACCACGTTAATATTAATGCAAGGCGTTGCAAAGTGTAATTATTAAGTGTCCGGTCCGCTGCAGGGCTCGGGACGCAAGTTCCAGAGGGATACCTCCTTAGGAGGTATTTGGCGGTTTGGACCAACCATGTAATAGGTACCAACGTAGCTCGTAGCTCGTAGGACAAAGATATTTTTTTTTATTTTGTTGGTAGAAACGCCACTTGACGGAGGTACAGAAAATAGTACCTACCCTGACAGTTTACTGTCATCTCGCTGATGTCGAGTTTTTAAATAAGACCTAGCAGGGTCTCTCACGTGTTATAATAACGGACTTACATTACTGACCTGGAGCAGGCAACATGTAGTGGCCACGCAGTTAACCGTAGATAACTACGTGGTAGGCATTATATTAGTAAAGGTCTGGTTCTAGGACCACATACACTTACAGGAGTGCTGTGAGTCTCTGAAAATGGAAAATGACGTGCACTACTCATGAGACATAAATGACCCACAAGGTCATGCGGTCAGAAGACAACTTCCTGCCACCATCTGCGTAAGCCGGCATGATGCTACGGCGTGCAGACTAGGTAACACACAATTAGACTCCACTGTTTCCGCTCATCGCTTGAAAATGTCCCTCTCACTCGTCTGAACAAGCCAGAGATTCCATATTTGATGCTTATTATTGGTCTTCGTTCCTCTCCATTGACATTTTAACTTTTCATGTTCACTAGCATTTGTACCCATGGTATTAGGTACTTCACGAAACCCGCAATTATTATAAACTCCTAGCTGAACCAGTCTCAATTTCGTCAATGACACGCTTGCTATTAGCATGTTTACTAAACGAGAGAGCGTAAATTGTTTGCCTGCGCATGAGTGATAAATAGCCATTTCTTTCTTTGCCAGTGTCAACATTGTCCGAATCTGTGTCATTTTCCTCTAAACCCATTTGTTAAAATTTGGGACATGCAATACCTTTGGATCGTTGATAATTTGTTTCATCGTATCCTCTGCCATTAATCAACGTTGCGTGATAAATTGCTGGGTGGACTTAATCTACGATGATAGCTGATTGCAAGTTATTAACTGAATGGCCTTGACTCTGTACCAACGTGTTGTGTACTCCCCGAACTGAAAGCAGTTTTATTTTAGTTTGCTGTATGTCATTGCTTTCAGCGATGGCGCACGCACCTCAACAGAAATATCATGGTCTCTAAAAGGAGCAATAACATGACTGTTTGCGTTAATCCTACGTCTGGAAGTCTGTTTTTACACTGTGCACATTTTTCCTGCTCCCAAAATGTAACGGACAATTTACAAACTGTTCAAACTTTTAATAAGGTATCGGCGTCCGCAATGGCCAGATGTATCTACGTTTCACGTCGAACCCGCGAGACAGTTCGCACGCAAATTGCTTCTGTAGAGAACTACAAACGAGAGACACGGCTCGCACACTTGATTTCTCACATCTGTGGCTTTATGTGAAATGCAGTTTTTTCAGTTATCGGAATGTAATATTTTTCGCTCTATATGTTGCAGTATTATACTTAATATCCCAACGATCTCCCATGTACATGGTGTTCGAAAATTCCCGTTACAACTTTGTAAGACTAGTGGAGAGGAGTACACAATATTTTCAAAGGAACCTTTGTCCGAAAACATGAGTTCATATGTGTGTCGCGTCCACGTCAGCTAAGGAAAGGAGAAAAGTCTCAGAGTTGATTCCAGTAGTGTGCAATTGGGCCGACAGGACTACCTCTTGTGGGGTTGTATGAGAAGTTTAATTTTCAAACTCAATGTTTTTCAGACTGAGGAATATACGGTCGCACGAATTCTGTGCGCTGCACTAGAAATTGAAGAGGCATCAAGTGGGATGGGAAGTGTTTACCAGAACATCATTGGTTGGTGCAGTGCCTGTCATAATGTTCATCGTTGCCACATCGAGCCGTTGTTGTAATGCATAAGAACTGTTCTGAGGGTATAGAATTCTGGTTTCCTTCTTGTTTTGGGATAATGTTAACACGTAATGTTTAGGTGTTAATATAAACAAATGTGCTTCAATGATAAATGGATTTTTCGTTATTTTCCTTTCCAACTGTTAACTAATTATTGTATGGCATCGTGCCTAATTCTGTCTCTCAGGCAGAAGTGGATGAGTTACTCATTTGAATCGAAACGGCGCGATACGAACATGGGTTCCTATTAAAAATATTACGAATTCCGTCCTTTCTGCAAGTCGTAGAATTTGGCAATGGGAATTTCGGAGCATACTGTATATTCACAGTTTTGTCTTCCGTTGCTAATTGCATTCCTGAACTCAGATGTGCTATTAAAATGCCGCTTGTAATAAAGGTTTCCACGCACCTGTTTCTGCTAGTCCCTCTTCATTTCATGCTTTATCTGACGATAATATTTTTAAAATCCTTGTATACTGCCAAATTTCAAACACTACCAACTTCTCCAGACATCATATAGTACGTGGTTCGTTTCCACGAAATGCTGTGTCCCAGCTATAGAAACAGAGTAAAGTTGTTTTCAATTTTATGTCAACGCCTGATTACATTTGAGATATTTTACTGAAGAATGCGGCCACAGCTTTCCACAACTGATGTCTGCCCTCCTACCTTAAATTGCTTCCTAATAAAGAAAATTCTCTTTTTATAGAATAATGTGCCAGGGAAAATGTACGGTAATCAAGCGACTCTCTTTTCTACTTCCGTTACGCAATGTCGTCCATATATTATTCATTTGAACCACAATATGTACAAAATACGTGATGTATTCCGTTAAAATATCATTATAAATCCACAAATCCTGCATAGCTTTGGAGAGAAGAGGCAGTCATCTGTCAATTGCAGCTTGCAGCTTTTATATCTCAACATACAGACGTTTTATTGTTTTATCGGGTTTTCATTCACTGTCTGTTTTCTTTTTTTTTAACAATAGGAAGTATAAGTTGGGATACGGTCTTCTATTCTTCTCCTCACGATTTCCCTTCATCTCCTTAACATTGGTATTACTTTTTATACTCGATTTGGGCCCCCTATGGACTAAGTAACTTACTTTATCTGTTTTGCGTTTTAACTTTCGGTTTTTCCAACATCTTTACATTTGATGAGTGTGTTGTTATGTGTGAAGCTCTGAAGACTTTTCTCCAGTTTTCCTTTTTCGTTTCCTCTGGAGCTGGGAATCTAATATCTTTCGAAACGCATCTCCGTCCACAACTTTAAATCTTCATCTCGTTCAGATTACATCTCATTTCGTGGAGCCACTTGCAACGGGAAAATGTTATGAAGTTGATACGTGAAAATATTCTCTTGAATATCCCGTTTTCATTCATCCGAATCAGTTGGTAGTAAAACACCGTTGTATGCTTTCATATCCTTTCGATTAGTTGTTAAATGTCCATGTACAGATCTTCATTACTCCTCTTTCCGTATGCACTACTGCATCTTTATTAGTCTCAACATCATTCTTTGGACTCTCCTGTTTCTCTTTCACATGATTTCTACTTCTGTCTCAATCAGATCCAGGTATTCGCTTGCACATTCTGGTTTTACTACTTTAACACAGTGCTCTCACATTACTTCAGAGTAGACAGATTGTTTATTGCACTCATTGTCATTCAACTGGTAGGCCATTTCCATGTTCTTGTCTTGAGTTCATTAGCTACCGCCTCACAGCCGCCCTTTTCTTTATGACATATAAATTTATTGACTAAAATCTTTCTTTATTCTGTATTTATGTTCCATCTGTTGATTCCTTTAGATTATCTGTTTGAGCCTGTACGTTATCGTCGTCCGTCTAGTGTTTTATAAAAAATTTTCACGCTCTCTCAGAATTAATAATTTAAAATATTCAGCCTGATAGTAAATATCTTAACCGCCCAGCTACGAGTTAATGAGAGTACGAGAGCTATGGTATAGTTTAATAATTATCTTTTGAATTTACAGTGCACATTACCAAATGTTTCACCTACGCAAAATTATTACTCTTACTTCCAAATACTCAAGGAGTATTGAAATGGCATATTCCGTTTCCTTGAATGAATTTTATATCTCCTGCCGGAGGAACCAAATAACGACTAGTGCCAGTGGGACAAAAATTGTTGTTTTCTAGCTGAAAGGAATAAAGCAATACGAATAATCTAGAATTCTATTTCAGCACTCTAAAATTCCGAAATACTTGGTAGTTAGTTTGAATCGAACTGCATCTGCAAGAAACAGTGAACGAACACTAAGCGATGAATAACTTTTGGGAACATTGTTGTTGGTTCAAATGGCGCTGAACACTACGCGACTTAACCTCTGAGGTCATCAGTAGCCTAGAACTTAGAACTAATTAAACTTAACTAACCTAAGGACATCACACACATCCATGCCCGAGGCAGGATTCGAACCTGCGACCGTAGCGGTCACGCGGTTCCAGACTGAAGCGCCTTTAACCGCACGGCCACACCGGCCGGCAACATTGTTGTTCTAAAGTATTGAGAATATCATATATGAGCCATGACCTGAATCCACAGTTAAATTGGAAACAGTCTACCGTAGATCTCATGAACCAAAACAGTTCTCAGTAACTGGAAGGAAGCATAGGTCACACACGTCTGCAAGAAGGATAGCAGAAATTATATACAATCCTAGACATGGATTTGTTGTAGAAACTTAGGACATATTCTTAGCTCAAACGTAATAGGCTTTATCGAACCCTTTGCTAAGATTGTTTCGACTACACATTTTTCATACGGTACCTAATGCTTCCAAAAGTTTCCACATTTTAGGAGCCCTGCAGAAAGATATTTGTGGTTGTCGATGTGCTTCGAATGAAGACATACACGCTTGAGGACAGTCATGGTCCCGTAGCCAACTTCAGATATTTTTACATGTGGGCTTTAGTAGTCTTGTCTCACAGTAGGATAAATGCATTAAAAGTTATGTGTATTACTTTTGAAATAATAAAGACGTTGACTACTTTTGCTCCATCTGTCTCCTTTCCATTTGACTGCTCATCATTAGTTGTCCCTTTTGTCACCTAATCTAAGTTGCACATTAGTTTGACTTTCACGTAATGACGTTCTCAAAGATATCTTCTAGTCTTCAGATACCTCTTCTGTTAACCACTTATATGATTTCGATTAGCTTGTCCAGAAATTTGTAATTAGATTATTCATTTTATTTGTCACATATTATATTTTTTTGTTATTTTCGCGTAAACGAAACTTTTCTTTAGGTGACAAACCGAAGCAGAAGTAACAATCCCAAAAAATCTCAGTGTAGTGTCCGAAAATTGAGTTTTAGCTAGAAATGCGTTGGACGTGAGGTAAAATATCGACGGGATGTCAAATACTAATCTTCCTCCTTCCCTTCTGTTAAAGATTGGAAACAACGTATTGTTTCTGAGGACGATGTATCACCAATAAAAGTATTCCTGACCTATGGGTCACGCTAAGCAGGGAACACCAGGAAAGACGAATTGGAATTAGGAAGGATACTTAGAGACTACAATTCTTAGAAGCAGTGCAGAGATGGAAGATTCAAGAGTTGAACGAAAACATAGCGTGAAACAATAACAATCATACAATTCGGTAATGAAATTGGTATTCACAATGAAAGTGAGGAAGTGTTGCAGGAGGGGAATGGACCAGGCTAATGAGCACACGCTATGGACAGAGAGGAAATAGATGAAGGCCGAAAGTAATACGGAGTATCAGATATAAGATAAGCGATAAACTTGACATGAAAATAGGGGCAATGAAGCCGAATAAATGATGGAATTCTGATACCTTAGAAGTTCAACACATAACGGACGCAGCAAGGAGGACGCAAAGAGGAGGTTAGCAAAGAAGGCATTCCTGGCCTGGAGAACTCTTGTACCATCAAATATCGTACTTAGTTTGAAGAAAATGTGCCTGGGATTATTCATTTGGGGAACGGGTGGGAATCATGGACTGTGTAAAAATGGTGCAGTACAGGGTGAAAAGTATTTAAACCGACAATCTCAGGGAGGTTGTAAGGAACATCAATATATATATATATATATATATATATATATATATATATATATATATATATATATACTCTCCTAACTTTCTGACAACATTGCTTAATCCGCTAGAGAGCGAATTTGTCATAATGATCTCTTCCTGCTTTGTCGGTAGAGGGCGTATTTCACTCTTCAGCTGTAATACTTGTTTCACATTCACATTTAGTTGTACGTCTTGACTCAACACTGTACTTGCTTACAATTGAGCGATGCACCTAGTGAGTACATTGATATGGTTGAGGCTTACTACATAGCGATGGGCTTTTCACCATCCACAATTCACATGTTTGGAGTGAGATGAATTCATCTTCCACATTTATTCAAGCTCATCAAGTTCAGATCTACGTGAACATGTGAGCTGTCGTTTTTTCGTGAGTTTTTAAAATGGCCATTCCTCGTTCCTCAGCCGTTAAATGGCAGGCGTTATTGCACGTTACTCGCCAGAGTACTTTCAGAATCCTGGATGACTTGCCACTCTCTACAGGACAGCGCATGTGGTTCCAGCATGACGAGGAGCCGGCACATTTCAGTAGATGTGTACGTCGATTCTGGAACCAACAGTCTCCAAAAAAAAATTGCAGTGGCAGAGGTGAGCCTGTTCCATGGTCTACTCTAACCCCTGCTTTGACTCCTCTGGACTGTTTTATGTGGGGAGAGATTCACTGAATTGTTTAGAAAGCTTATATTGAATCAGAAGAGGATCTTGTTGCCGAGATAAAAGCAGCAGCGGCAGGAAAAATTAAAGACGGTCCTGCACTCTTTGACTGTGTCGAGAAAATACGGCCCTGCGATGTAATCTTTGTTTGCAAGACAGTGGAAGAATTTTGAAGCTGTTGTATCTGGGTAGTAAAGAATTTAAAATTGTTTGAGTTTACTTTTGTCTGTTGTAGGTACAAAAAAATCTTCAAATGTGTGTGGATTCCTGAAGGACCAGAGTGCTGAGGCATCGGTCCCTAGACCCACACACTACTTAAACTACATTATGCTACGAACAACATACACACCCATGCCCGAGGGAGGGAGGGGCCACGCAATCCGTTACATGGTGCCTCTAACGGCGCGGCCACTCAGCGCGTCTGTAGGTAAAATTTGATATCGTCGTACAACGGTACTTCACAGGAAAACGTATTAGAAGAAGTGTTTTCAGTATCCCGTGCTACCTTATTGTTAGTTCAGTTGACTTCCATCCAGAGAGAACTCCTTTCACCGGTTTAAAAAGAAAAATCCTTGTAGGAAAATTTGACGTTAGAGAAAAATACTTGTTTTGGCGCCCGTGGAGCCTCCCAGAGTTTGTTGGTTTAATAATTTTTACCCTGCAGAAGGACGTTGAAAACGAAGTGGACTGATGAGGTAAGACGTGAGGAGGTTCTTTTCTTCGCACAATCGGCTGGAGTATGTGGAAAATAATTACATGAAGAAGGCATAGTATGATAGGACATCTTTTTAGACATCAAGGAATAAGTGCAATGGCACTTGAGGGAGCTGTAGAGGGAAAATACTATAGGGGAAGAGGGTGCAAGATGTACTCTGAGATGAATAGGTTGGCGCAGGAAAGAAATTCGTGGCAGACCTCATCGAACCAACCAGAAGACCAGTGAAATAAAATTTACAGACTGACCCGTGCGAAACGAATGTTGATTAACTACAGCCCTTAATTTTAAAAATTTAGAGGCTTCCTTTGAAAAAAAATGGAATGTTATTTTCTCTTGTTCCACTATTTAAGCTTGCACTCCGTCTCCAGTCACCCTAATGACTGAGACAGTAGACAGCACAGTGGGCCCGATTTAGGAAGCTCGACGCTTTTATTATCCTTGCAGCAATCTAAATTTAGGTTCTCCGCGATTTCCCTAAAAGGCTCCAGACGAATCCCCGTATGGTTCTTTTGAAAGGGTTCGCCCTCCACATTTCCCCCAATTCCTTCTCCGAAAGACATCGCAGTCGATGGGACGTTTAATTCGTCCTTCTCCTAATGACCCCGCCATTGGCGGGACATCATGTAACAATCTTCCTTCCTTCAGTTGTGGAATTTCACTGGTTTCGACCATTGGATTGTACTGCTGCTGGGAATTGTGGTTCTCGGCGGTAACTGCAGCGCCGGAGAACGGCAGAGGAGAAGACTAACGATACGTGTGGCCGGCCAGCATAAGGCCGGTTCCCGGTGACCACCGCGCGACGCCGAGGTTTCGGGCGGCCCGCGATATAGTAGGGACGGCGGTATTGGAAGGGGCGCGCCGGCACGCCTGCTATCGACCGTTCGATTGGCGCGTCGGCAGGCCATTGCCGCCTGTTACTTCTGGGCAACTACGCCGCCGACTCCGGGCCAGCCCGCTGGAAATTGCTTTCCCGCTCTTTATGTGCGCCGGCCAAGAAACGCCGCGGGACGACAGCGCGGCTTCAGCGCTGGCCGTTGGCGTCCCGTCAGCATGACGCTCCAGTGTTCCGTAGCGCCCGCAAGCGACAACCTCTGTCTGAAGTTGTTGGTGATGTAGGCTGACGAGCCTTTACGTTCCTTTTCTTAATTCGTATTCAATAAATGCCAAGCGACGTATCATAGAAGACAGTTAAAGTATGGCAAATGTGGTTGTGTAGACTAGAGAAATATTTAGAAAACATTCGTGGCAACAGGAGGTTTATTTAACGCATGCCGCCGCCACTGCTTCAACATGAGGCAAAAATCTAAAAGGACAAAGCTGCATATAGCATATGGTGTCCATCTGGAAAGAGGCTCACAAACAAACATTTGCCTACACTGCACTTAAAGGCTTTGCGTAAAACTCAGTAACTATAATGAAACGAACATGTCATTCCTTGTTCATGGGGAACTAATGTTGAATCACAAAGGGTGCTGGAAGTGACCGCCCTCAACTTGTAAACAAAGTTGAATACTGCAAACGGACATCCTTCTATAGCACTACTTTTCCTCAACAGGAGTAGTCGGTACCAGAAATACTTTTCGAAGTTTCGACTGGTCAGTATTATTTAAGCTGTTTTTCTGGAAATTTTCACATGCTGTATTTCAAGCTAAATTTTATTAAAAGGGATTACTTTATTTTCTTTGTTACAATCGATATGTACTAGCTGTGAATGAGAAGTTAACTTTTCTTTGAAACATTTGAAATAATGAAATATTCGGCACACTTAAAATTTTATTTTATTTTCATTTATTTATTTATTGTTCCGTGGGACCACGTTAATGAGAAGTCTCCATGGTCATGGAACGAGTCAAGACATGAAATTACAACATGATTGTAGAAACAGATAAAATGAAATATAAGAAACATATTCAGGTGACACGTCATTAGTTTAAATAAAGAAAATCAAGAATGTAACAATGGAATTTGCTTAATTTTTTAGCTCTTCCAGGAGCTCCTCGACAGAATAGGAGTGAGCCATGAGGAAATTCTTCAGTTTAGACTTAAAAGCGTTTGGGCTACTGCTAAGAATTTTGAGTTCTTGTGGTAGCTTATTGAAAATGGATGCAGCAGAATACTGCACTCCTTTCTGCACAAGAGTCAAGGAAGTGCGTTCCACATGCAGATTTGATTTCTGCCAAGTATTAACTGAGTGAAAGCTGCTAACTCTTGGGAATAAGCTAATATTGCTATTCTATTATGAATTACGAATTATATTATGAATTACGCAATCTAGTACTGTTTATTGAGTTTATTTCTGGATTCATTTATAAAACAATAATTTAAACTAACAGAAATTCATTTGTCAAGACGAACTGTAAACCCTTTGGAAAATTGTTATTACCGCAGAGTGAAGTAGCAGTAAGCATGCGTCCGATGTGATCAGACGTATTTCTGTATTCTGGAAGCACAATGCAATTTCGGCTTTGCTAATGTGAAAATTCAAAAGGCAATCTGATATGGTAAAACGTGAGACAGTAAATTATCGTCAAAACAAAAGTTCTGTAAAGATATTCTTCAAAATTATTTTGATCAATCGAACCGTAACAACTTAAAATGTGAGAATTTCAGCTTCAAGAATCAGACCCCTAAACATGAAAAACTGGAACCAAATGTGCCAGAAAAGATAAGTAAAACGTTTATTGTAAATATTACTCCTCTCGAGTCTTCTGAAAAGACTCCACCATCGCGGACAGTTGCAACAACAAGAAAGGCAGGGGTAGATTACAATACGATGCTCCAGATTCTCGAATCTTGCTGCTAGAACCTCTGGTGTCACTGCCAAGATTTCATCTTCCAGGGAAAAATGGTTCGACCTCAGCCATGGACACTCGAGACGTGTGGCATCTGGTGCCATCCCGTTGGTATTAACCGAGGGTAAGTTCTTCATCGTCAAACTGGTTCACAAATTCCCGAAACATTTCGATATAAACTGCCCTTGTCACAATAGACTTGAAAAAAGTTGGTCTGATGATGCGACACTGTGATATTGCTCAGAACACGCGAATATTTTGTGAACGCAGGGGTTCTTGGACCAGTGCACTTTGAGTTTCATTACACCAAAACCGTGTATTCTGGAAGTATACATAGCCACAGAGACGGAACCACGATTCATCACTGAACCACGTGTACTGCAATGTTCCTGGCCTCTGAGCAATGAATTGCTGAAACCAACGGCAAAATGTAATGCTTTTGTCGTTGTCATTGACAGTTATTTCCTTAAAAACTGTACGGATAAATGCCGACTTTCTTCGCAGCTCTGTGACATGTGCTCTGTCATATTCGTCGGCCACTGTGACTGAGCGGTTCTAGGCGCTTCAGTCTAGAACCGCGCTACCGTTACGGTCGTAGGTTCGAATCCTGCCTTGGGCATGGATGTGTGTGATGTCCTTAGGTTAGCTGCATTCAGACGGTATACGCCGGCCACCAAACCGTTCAACATATATTCGCTGATATGTCCTAATGGAACCACTAATCCAATATTGTTTCGTAGGGAACACGCGCTCTTCGAAAGAACTGATGACCTCAGGTGTTAAGTCCCATAGTGCTCAGAGCCATTTGAACCATTTTAGAACCGTCATATTCTACATTCCTGATGTAAACGTCGAACCGACTTCGCAGGAGAGGGCAACAATCGTTTGATCACGTCAGCCACTTTTCTCTGGTAATGGTGGTTGTTCCCATCCGTGAAGGTCCAACAGTATTCCACTTATCCCCACTTGTTCACTAACTTTTGTATGCTGCATTCAGACGGTATAAGCCGGCCACCAAACCGTTCAACATATATTCGCTGATATGTCCTAATGGAACCACTAATCCAATATTGTTTCGTAGGGAACACGCGCTCTTCGACAGAATAGCGATACACTGTCACTAAACACTGGACACTGAGCTCCAGCCGCAGTGATAAGGAAACACACTTTTGCCTCAAAAGATATTGCACAGTGCAGTGTTGCCGCGTTAAAAGTCTCAAATTACACGGTGCAATTTCAGAGGAATTGCTACGCATGTATGTGGGGCCTCTTTTGAGTGGGACACCCTTAGCTTCAATTCAACGTTGACCAGTGCCTTTGAATCTCGGACTGTGAGTAGGAAAGCCAGATGTAAGCAGCAGAATATACCTCCGAAAAAAAGAAAACAATACCAGGAGGCACAGATTCCGAAAATCGGGTAAGCACAAGTTGGGAAGCCTATGGGGGAGATCATGCAAATACTGAAGTGGTTTGGACATCTTCAGGGGCCGGCTGGCGTGGCCGAGCGTTTCTAGGCGCTACAGTCTGAAACCGCGCGACCACTACAGTAGCAGGTTCGAATCCTGCCTCGGGCATGTGTGTGTGTGTGTGTGTGTGTGTGTGTGTGTGTGTGTGTGTGTGTGTGTGTGTGATGTCCTTAGGTTAGTTAGGTTTAAGTAGTTCTAAGTTCTAGGGGACTGATGACCTCAGAAGTTAAGTCTAATAGTGCTCAGAGCCATTAGAACGATCAAGCCATCTTCAGGGAACGTTAGGGTTCGGGTGAAAATGCTAATGAAGGGAAAAAGAATTAGGATAGTCAAGAAACGCGGTGGAGAACATGAAAGAAGAGTCACAGGAGGAGCTTGCAAGTACAACAGGAGACGAAATATCTCTTAGTCTCTACATCTTGAATTAAATGAGAGCTAGATTATAAAAATACCTATGATGACTCTTCTGTCACGCTTTACAGCACTGGGAGGTTTTGTTTTTGTTACAGTGGTGCGCAGTGGGACACTTGATAAAAATATTGTCTCCATTGAGTTACAAGTTTACTGTGAGAGCGAAGTTGTCTCTTCGTATATAACAGGTCTAGGTGAAAACAAGTAAAGTGTTGGATGCCTTCAACGGCCACGAAATTTTGCTGTGACACTTCTAGAGTCATTCAAAGAACGCCTGTGGTCGGTAGAGCGTAAATACTCAGATAATGCGTTGCTAGTAGGAGGCAACTCTAGCATACCGAGTATAGACGAGGATGTCTTTGAATTCATTACAGACAGATAGTTACGCGAAGTGGTTTTGAACATGTTTTCTGAAAACTGTCTTGAGCAACTAGTTCGGCAGCCTAAACACAATGGAAATATTTCAGATCTTTATCTTTTTGAGTCGTTTGCCTTCAGACTGGTTTGATGTGCCCCTCTACGAATTCCTTTCCTGTGGCATCCTCTTCATCTCAGTGTAGCAGTTGCAACCTACGTTCTCAATTACTTGCTCGATGTGTGTCCAATCTCCGTCTTCTACAGTTAATGCCTTCTATAGCTCCTTCTAGTACCGTCATTCCCTGATGTCTTAGCAGATGACCTATCATCTGGTACCTTCTCCCTGTCAGTGTTTTCCACATACTCCTTTCCTCTGCGATTCGGCGCAGAATCTCCTCATTCCTTACCTAATAAGCCCATGAAATTTTCAGGCCTAGTACCAAAACATAGGCCGGATCTTGTCCACAACTATAGTATAGAAACGGGAATGAGCAATCACGATGTCATTATAACTGGTTACTTAGACAGTGATCACTTACACCGTGACTTGACATCACTTAATTGCAGTAAAATAGACATAGAGGAATCATAGGCAAAATTTAGGCAGATTGTGAAACGTGGTCTGATGAAATATGTGCCTAGTAAGTGGATTAAGGACGGAAGAGGCCAAAAATAGTTTGATAACGAGATTCGGAAAATGCTGGGGAGGCAGAACCTACTGCACTCTCGACCCAAAAGAAAACACACAAATGAGGACAAGTTAAGATTTAGTAGATAATTGTGCGTCTGTGAGAAGATACAACTACTACCACCGTCATACCTTAGTAAAAGATCTGTCAAAGAACCGAGAAAATTCTGGTCCTATGTAAAATCGTTGAGTGGCTCTGTGGCTTCCATCCAGCCACTTGTTGACCAGTCTGGTGTAGCAGTAGAAGATTCCAAAACGAAAGTCGAAGTTTTAAATTTAACGTTCAAGAAAACATTCACGCAGAAAAATCGTAAAAACATACCGTCGTTTGACCACCGACCAGACTCCCGTGTGAACAACATAGTAATAAGCACACGTGATGTAGAGAAACAAGTGAAGGGTTTGAAACAAATAAATCACCAGGTACAGATGGAACCCTAATTTGGTTTCCAAAGAGTACTCTACGGCATGGCCCGTTATATAGCCTCCATTTATCGCGAATCTCTCGCCCAGCGAGAAGTCCCAAGCAACTAGAAAAAAGCGCAGGGGCTCCTACGTATAAGAGGGGCGAAAGAACGGACCCCAAAAATTACACAACAACATCCCTAACATCAGTTTGCTGTAGAATCCTTGAACATATTCTGAATGCGAATATAATAAATTTTCCTGAGACCGAGGATTTTATGTCCACTAATCAGCATGGTTTTAGAAATCATCGCTCTTGCAAAATTAAGTTTGCCCTTTCCTCACGTGACATACTGAGAACTATGGGTGAACGGCAACGGGCAGATTCCATACTTTTATATATTCGCAAAGCGTTCTACACTCTTCCGCATTGCAGGCTGCTAAAGAATGTTTGAGCATACGTAAGAGATTCACACAGTAGTGCCCCAGAGACTATTATTCTCTCTCATATATATATATATATATATATATATATATATATATATATATATATATATATATGTGTGTGTGTGTGTGTGTGTGTGTGTGTGTGTGTGTGTGTGTGTGTGTGATTTGGCGGACACGGTCGGCAACAACATGCGGTTGTATGCTGACGCTGTGGTGTACGGAAAAGTGTCGAAGTTGACCTACTGTAAGAGGATACAAGATGACTTGGATAAAATTGTTCGGTTACAGTGGTAGTAGTGTCCTACTTGACAATGCCACATTGTTTAATATCTGGTCATAACGTTACAAAGCTATATGAAATGAAAAGAGCATGTGAAGGGTGTGGTAGGAATGGGGAATGGTCTACTTAGGTTTATTGGGAGAATTCTAGAAAAATGTGGTTCATCTGAAGGGACACCGCATATAGGAAGCTAGGTGACGTATTATTGAGCACGGTTCACCAGGACGGATTAAAGGAGGACATCGAAGCATTTCAGATGCAGGCTGCTAGATTTGTTACTGGGAGGTTCGAAAATAACACAAGTGTTACGGAGCTGACTTAGGAAAAGTGGTTCAAATGGCTCTGAGCACTATGGGACTTAACATATAAGGTCATCAGTCCCCTAGAACTTAGAACTAGTTAAACCTAAGTAACCTAAGGACATCATACACATCCATGCCCGAGGCAGGATTCGAAACTGCGACCGTAACTGTCGCGCGGTTCGAGACTGAAGCGCCTAGAACCACTCGGCCACAATGGCCGGCGATGTCTTAGGAACTCAGCTGGGCATTCCTTTTTGAGAACGCTGTCGAGAAAATTTAGAGAACCGGCATTTGAAGCACGCTGCAGAACGATCTTGTAGCCACCAGCGTACATTGCCAGTAAGAAGCACGAAGATAAGATACGAGAAATTAGGGCTCATGCGGAAGCGTATAGATAGTAGTTTTTCCCTGGTTCTATCAGCATGTGGAACAGGAAAGGAAATGAATATAGCAGTGTTATGGCGTACCCTCAGCCACGCGCCGTAAGGTGGATTGGGAAGTATCAACGTAGATGCAAATCTAGATGAAACGACTGATGCGCAAAATGACCTGTTAATGTTTGATGTCTTAATATGATAAATTCACAAAACCGACAGTACACTATTTATACAGAAATTACACAGGCTGGACTAACCGTTTTCTACTGAATAATTTTAATATAAAAACTTTGTTTGTCTCGACCACTGTTTTCAGTATACAATTAATGCACGATAACACGTTTCAGTTGTTTTCTGCAACCATCCTCAGATCGTTTAAATCGTTAAAATGGGATGAACGTGCATTGAGAAATATCATCATTAACTGTAATCATACGATGAAATGCATTCTTGTTATGGCTCAACAAAATTATTATGACAGTTTGTATTTAAGAACTTCACTGTAAGCGTGTCAGCTTATAAACCATAACCTCACTACATGACGGTAATAAAGAAGGAAAAGCGCTAGTTGTACTCGTAAAACTTGCACGACATGCATTCGAAATGTATTACACTACCGTACTACTGCTAACCACGGGCGTGTGATGCAAGTTCTACTAGTGCAACCGGCAATTTTCCTTCCTTACTACCGCCATATTGCGCGATTGTGATTTATAACGTGGCACGCCCATGACGAAGTTCTTAAATATAATCTATCTTAGCAAAGTTGAACCGTAATACGATTGCGCTTCGTCTCATGACTATAGTTAATTATGTTGTTTTCCAATGCATGTTCACCGCTTTTCTACAATTTGAACGTTCTGAAGAGGGTTGCAGAAATCAACCGAAACTAGTTGTCATGCATTAATTGTATACTGAAAACCACCGTCTAGGCATAACTTTTTGATTTTAGATTAAAACGGTTTTTACTTAATAAGTTACACTGAAACCGTCGTCTCGTCCCTGACAAAAGTCAGGCTTCACTATTAAACATTTTCATTACTACTGTTAAGCAGGTGCCTTCACTCCTTAGTGGAATACACTCATCAGCAGCTTACAGGCCATCAGTCTCAGACGGTGGTTCTTCACCACCAAACTGAGTGCAATACGCAGATGAATAATCTTACTAACTTGGAGATCATACGGTACTAGAATCGTGCCAATATGGCAAAATTACGGTCTCCTTTCTCAGCATCGGCGCAGAGTCGGCATGTTTACTTTAAGTAGTGGCAAATTGCCCCTCGTGTAGCCATCCCATTACAACCAGGGACAGATTATGGTACTCCAAAACTCTGTGTTGTTATTCATGTGAAAATGATCCCATATATTTCTAAATATATGCGAATGATGTAAATGAGTCGTGACTGGTAACCACCACCACCTAGTGGGATTTGGAAGACCGCATAAAGACCACATCCAGACTGACCACCAGGCTGAGCCTGGACATTAATACGTCAGGCGGATTCGATTTGTGGCCGGTGCACCTCCAGTGCTGAAAGCTGCGTTTTAAAACACACGACAATCGGATGGGGCCGAGACGGGGAAACAACAATACATATTTAGAACGGGTGGTAGGGACAGAGCATCGAGTGACATTTTACTGAGTGCACTATCCGAAATTTACCTCGAGCAATTAAACAGAGAAACGACTCGTAGAGATAACTTGTTGGACCTACTGATAACAAAAAGACCCGAACTTTTCGACTCTGTATGTGCAGAACAGGGAATCAGTGATCATAAGGCCGTTGCAGCATCCCTGAATAAGGAAGTTAATAGGAATATAAAAAAAGGGAGGAAGGTTTATCTGTTTAGCAAGAGTAATAGAAGGCAGATTTCAGACTACCTAACAGATCAAAACGAAAATTTCTGTTCCGACACTGACAATGTTGAGTGTTTATGGAAAAAGTTCAAGGCAATCGTAAAATGCGTTTTAGACAGATACGTGCCGAGTAAAACTGTGAGGGACGGGAAAAACCCACCGTGGTACAACAACTAAGTTAGGGCCGGCCGCGGTGGTCTAGCGGTTCTGGGCGCTCAGTCCGGAGCCGCGCGACTGCTACGGTCGCAGGTTCGAATCCTGCCTCGGGCATGAATGTGTGTGATGTCCTTAGGTTAGTTAGGTTTAAGTAGTTCTAAGTTCTAGGTGACTGATGACCACATATATTAAGTCCCATAGTGCTCAGGGCCATTTGAACCATTTGAACAAAGTTAGGAAACTACTGCGAAAGCAAAGAGAGCTTCACTCCAAGTTTAAACGCAGCCAAAACCTCTCAGATAAACAGAAGCTAAACGATGTCAAAGTTAGCGTAAGGAGGTCTATGCGTGAAGCGTTCAGTGGATTCGAAAGTAAAATTCTATGTACCGACTTGACAGAAAATTCTAGGAAGTTCTGGTCTTATGTTACATCAGTAAGTGGCTCGAAACAGCATATCCAGACACTCCGGGATGATGGTGGCATTAAAACAGAGGATGACACCCGTAAAGCTGAAATACTAAACACCTTTTTCCAAAGCTGTTTCACAGAGGAAGACCGAACTGCAGTTCCTTCTCTAAATCCTCGCACAATCGAAAAAATGGCTGACATCGAAATAAGTGTCTAAGGAATATAAAAGCAACTGGAATCACTCAATAGAGGAAAGTCCACTGGACCTGACGGGATACCAATTCGATTCTACACAGAGTACGCGAAAGAACTTGCCCCCCTTCTAACAGCCATGTACCGCAAGTCTCTAGAGGAACGGAAGGTTCCAAATGATTGGAAAAGAGCACAGGTAGCCCAGTCTTCAAGAAGGGTCGTCGAGCAGATGCGCAAAAATGTAACCCTATATCTCTGACGTCAATCTGTTGTAGAATTTTAGAACATGTTTTTTGCTCGAGTATCATGTCGTTTTTGGAAACCTAGAATCTACTATGTAGGAATCAACATGGATTCCGGAAACAGCGATCGTGTGAGACCCAACTCGATTTATTTGTTCATGAGACCCAGAAAATATTACATACAGACTCCCAGGTAGATGCTATTTTTCTTGACTTCCGGAAGGCGTTCGATACACTTCCGCACTGTCGCCTGATAAACAATGTAAGAGCCTACGGAATATCAAACCAGCTGTGTGGCTCGATTGAAGAGTTTTTAGCAAACAGAACACAGCATGTTGTTATCAATGGAGAGACGTCTACAGACGTTAAAGTAACCCCTGGCGTGCCACAGGTGAGTGTTATGGGACCATTGCTTTTCACAATATATATAAATGACCTAGTAGATAGTGTCGGAAGTTCCATGCGGCTTTTCGTGGATGATGCTGTAGTATACAGAGAAGTTGCAGCATTAGAAAATTGTAGCGAAATGCAGGAAGATCTGCAGCGGACAAGCACTTGGTGCAGGGAGTGGCAACTGACCCTTAACATAGACAAATGTAATGTATTGCGAATACATAGAAAGAAGGTACCTTTATTGTATGATTATATGATAGCGGAACAAACACTGGTAGCAGTTACTTCTGTAAAATATCTGGGAGTATGCGTGCGGAACGATTTCAAGTGGAATGATCATATAAAATTAATTGTTGGTGAGGCGGATACCAGGTTGAGATTCATTGGGAGAGTCCTTAGAAAATGTAGTCCATCAACAAAGGAGGTGGCTTACAAAACACTCGTTCGACCTATACTTGAGTATTGCTCATCAGTGTGGGATCCGTACCAGATCAGGTTGACGGAGGAGATAGAGAAGATCCCAAGAAGAGCGGCGCGTTTGGTCACAGGGTTATTTGGTAACCGTGATAGCGTTACGGAGATGTTTAACAAACTCAAGTGGCAGACTCTGCAAGAGAGGCGCTCTGCATCGCGGTGTAGCTTGCTCGCCAGGTTTCGAGAGGTTGCGTTTCTGGATGAGGTATCGAATATATTGCTTCCCTCTACTTATACCTCCCGAGGAGATCACTAATGTAAAATTAGAGAGATTAGAGCGCGCTCGGAGGCTTTCAGACAGTCGTTCTTCCCGCGAACCATACGTGATTGGAACAGGAAAGGGAAATAATAGCAGTGGCACTTAAAGTGTCCTCCACCACACACCGTTGAGTGGCTTGCGGAGTATAAATGTAGATGTAGATGTAGACACCCCTGAAACCTATGCCCCTTAAACATGTATGGAACATTTATACCGAAGCGCAAAAGAAATTGCTGTAGGGATGCGTGTTAAAATACAGTGATGTGTAAACAGGCAGAATGCGGCGCTGCAGTCTGCAACACCTATATAAGACAACAAGTATCTGGCGCAGTTGTAGATCAGTAACTGCTGCTACAATGGTAGATTATGAAGATTGAAATGACTTCGAACGAGGTGTTATAGTCGGCGGACGAGCGATGGGATACAGCATATCCGAGGTATCGATGAAGTTAGGATTTTACCATACGACCATGTGACGAGTGTACGGTGTATATCACTAATGCGGTAAAACATCGAACCTCCGACATCGCTGCGGCCGGAAAAAAGTTCCTGCAAAAATGGAGACCAACGTCGACTCAAGAGAATCGCTCAGCGTGACAGAAGTGCAACTCTTTCGTAAATTGCTGCAGATTATAATGCTGGGCCATCAATGAGTGTCAGCGTGCGAACCATTCAACGAAACACTATCGATATGGGCTTTCGGAGAGGAAGGCCCACTCGTGTACCGTTGATGACTGCACGACACAAAACTTTACGCCTCGCCAGGGCCCGCCGACACCGACATTGGACTTTTGGTAACAGTAAACTTGTTGCCTAGTCGGACGAGTTTCGTTTAAAGTTGTATCGAACGGATGGACGTGTACGGATATGGACACTACCTCTTGAATCCGTGGAGCCTGCATGTCAGCAGTGGACTGTTCAAGCTCATGGAGGCTGTGTAACGATGTGGAACATGTGCGGCTGGAGTGATATGGGAGCCCTGGTATGTCAAGATACTACTCTGACAGATGACACGTCCGTAAGCATCCGGTCTGATCACCTGCATCCATACATGACCATTGTGGGTTTTGATGGAGTTGGGCAGTTCCAGCACGGCAGTGCGGCACCCATCCAGAACTGCAACCCAGGAACACTCTTCTGAGTTTAAACACATCAGTTGCCAAAAAACTCCCAAGGCATGAACGTTATTGAGTGTATCTGGGATGCCTTGCAACGTGCTGTTCAGAAGAGTTCTCCACCAACTCGTACTCTTACGGATTTATGGACAGCCCTGCAGGATCCATGGTGTCAATTCCCTCCAGCACTACTTCAGACAACAGCCGAGTCCACGCCAAGTTTTGTTACGGCATTTCGGCGTGCTCGCGGGGACCCTACACGATGTTAGGCAGGTGTACCTGTTTCTTTGGCTCTTCAGTGTAAGATAGGTTAATTTTTAGTGAAACAATGCTTCATAGTCGAGGGTGAAACATAGACACGCTAGTGACCTTGTTAAGACTGACGTCGTCGTAAAAAAGACCAAAGACCTTAGCGTGTTCAGCACAATTTAATTTTTAAAAACTACGTTTTGGCAACATCTAATATTCAGTCGTAGTAACAGCGACAAGATTTTTCCATGAATTGAGACGTATCAAAGAGGTGCATTAACGCTAAGTACGAAAGCCTGTGAATATAGCCTCTAATTATGTACAAAAAAGTACTTAAAAGTTGCCTATGTACTCTTCTACACAACATACATCGGTAACAAGAGACCGTAATTAATCCGATTTAATGCCTACTGCAAGCTCTGTTTTAAACAAAAAGTAGCAGAAGGAAATACCGTCAGGCGCAAACCAAACACAGGATCACACTTACAGGGTAACATAAATGGTAATATCCGAACGCTAACAAAGTAATACGTCAAGAACGTCGTTGGTCAGGATGTGGTTCTCACAGGTTAACGCAATAGGTAATATTCGAATGCAGACTAAATTAAACGTCGCAAAACATCAATGGTCAGAACCCAGTTCCATTGTGTGTGAATTTCTAAGGGACGAGACTGCTGAGGTCATCGGGCCCTCGAATCTCACACTACTTAAACTAACTTAAGCTAAGGACAACACACTCACTCCCATGCCCGAGGTAGGACTCGAACCTGAGGCGCGAGGGACCGCGCAGTCCATGACACGACGCCTCAAAACACGTAGCCACTCCGCGAGGCTTAGAACCCGGTTTCATGGAAACAGTAATTTGTTTTATTTGTTTTCATAGTACCTCCGCCACAGTCCGAAGTTCAAATCTTGACAAGACGAGACAGCCAATTACACAGTCTATAGTTAAGAAGCAGGTAAATGGCACAAAAACAAAACTTACTTCTTGCATTCAGTAAATTGCTGAATGAAATGAATCTCTCCTCATACATGTTCCCTCCTGCTGATTTACGTACTGTAGACCAGCAGATAATAAGTACCAACGCAACAAATACTTGAGGTTATCAAGGACGCTACAGTACGCGCTGCTCTTCCATTAAAGTGCAGTCGGTGTTTTCATACTCGTGGTATTTGCAGAACTGTGTTCTACGTGAGGCGAACCTCCTCATTCTGAGGAAAATCCAAGGCCACCTGCCCTGCTGCTCCGACAACCTCATCGACTTCACTGCGGACGGCAGTAGAAGCATCAACCCCGAGGACAAAAATACAGCCGGTGAAGTAATGTGTTGCGCAATGGCATAGAGTTGTTATGATTTTCAGTCACAAGACTGGTATGCTGCAGTTCTCCATGACAGTCCATCCTATTGAAGCTTCTTCATCTCCACGTAACTTTGCAACCCTCATCCATTTGGAAGTGCTTTGTGTAGTGAAGTCTTCCTCCGTAGCCATTACGAAACCGACAATTCATCATCATCTCCTTCTCCTCCTCCTCCTCCTCCTCCTCCTTCTTCTTGTTTGACTTTTCTCGCTAGAAGTTAGTCGTTTCCTTCTCTCAAAAGTCTCGATTACACCAATAGAAAACTGTTAACCGCTTTTCAAAAAAATGGTTCAAATGGCTCTAAGCACTATGGGACTCAACATCTGAGGTCATCATTCCCCTAGAACTTGGAACTATTTAAACCTAACTAACCTATGGACATCACACACATCCATGCCTGTTCGAACCTGCGACCGTAGCGGTCGACAAAGCACCTAAAACCGCTCGGCCACACCAGCTGGCCAACCCCTTTTCATCCATTGCTTGAGCAATATGCAGGATGCCCAATTAGGAATGGTCGGTTTTCAGGTATATGATAAGAAAGATCATATGAAGCAAAACTGTCCAGTAAACATGGCTCTAAAATGCATACCTTAAGAGCTCTGAGCATTTGTTCATTATATGTCCTGTGGAACACATCTATTCCATTTAACCAGTGCTCATAACTTTTAAGGTAAGCATTTCAAGACGCTATGTTTCCTAATTTTTTGCTTCAAATGCTCGTTCCTGTCATATCCCTGAGTATCGATCACTTCTCCTGGGACCACCTGTGTTGTTGTTGTGGTCTTCAGTCCTGAGACTGGTTTGATGCAGCTCTCCATGCTACTCTATCCTGTGCAAGCCTCTTCATCTCCCAGTACCTACCGCAACCTACATCCTTCTGGATCTGCTTAGTGTATTGTTCTCTTGGTCTCCCTCTACGATTTTTACCCTCCACGCTGCCCTCCAATGCTAAATTTGTGATCCCTTGATGCCTTAAAACATGTCCTACCAACCGATCCCTTCTTCTAGTCAAGATGTGCCACAAACTTCTCTTCTCCCCAATCCTATTCAGTACCTCCTCATTAGTTACGTGATCTACCCACCTTATCTTCAGCATTCTTCTGTAGCACCACATTTCGAAAGCTTCTATTCTCTTCTTGTCCAAACTATTTACCGTCCATGTTTCACTTCCATACATGGCTACACTCCATACAAATACTTTCAGAAACGACTTCCTGACACTTAAATCTATACTCGATGTTAACAAATTTCTCTTCTTCAGAAACGCTTTCCTTGCCATTGCCAGTCTACATTTTATATCCTCTCTACTTCGACCATCATCAGTTATTTTACTCCCTAAATAGCAAAACTCCTTTACTACTTTAAGTGTCTCATTTCCTAATCTAATCCCCTCAGCATCACCCGATTTAATTTGACTACATTCCATTATCCGGGACCACCTGTATAATCCCACAATAAAGATGACCGCCGCCTTTTACGAGTAGTATTCTCAGTGCCCTCTTTCCCACAGGGCTCTCTGGGCAAGTGCCCAGGGCCCCGCGATCGATAGGGGCCCCCTAGTTCCTGCCAGATCACCAAACGATAACCGATATGTTACCGAAAAATATATATATTCGAAAAAGTCGAACGATGATGACTGACTACAATATCTAATTGCTTACTAGCTTCGCACAGTGCTCAGTTCTACACGGAGCGAATAGCGACGATAAATTAAACATGACCGACCGACTTAAATAAATCGACTCCAAAATCGGGAAATCCCCTTTATTTGTCTGTGGTGTTGTGACGTTTGTTTTGGGTGTAGTTGTTACTGACTGTGCTCTGAGGTATTCTTTGATTAAACCGTCGTTTGCCTATTTTGTATTGTGTAGCGAATATTTTCGGTGTAAAAAGAAATACTGAGGTATAATATAACATGTTGAAATAGTCATATCCTAGTAAATCTCCAAAAAGGAAAAAAAAGGCAGTATTACAAAAGGAAGTTATTGAAAAGTTAACAAAATTTACAGCGTATTCTACTGCTACTACTGGATCAACTTGTGTAAGTAGCAATCAAATAATCAATCTTCCACGTGAGGAGTCGTGTCGATCACAAATTGTGGGAATTCCTGCATGTTCATGTTCTACAAATGGCGTGGCTGAAATGGCTTTGAGCACTATGGGACTTAACATCTATGGTCATCAGTCCCCTAGAACTTAGAACTACTTAAACCTAACTAAACTAAGGACATCACACAACACCCAGTCATCACTAGGCAGAGAAAATCCCTGACCCCGCCGGGAATCGATCCCGGGAACCCGGGCGTGGGAAGCGAGAACGCTACCCCACGACCACGAGCTGCGGACATGTTCTACACAAGTTTCACATTTCTACCAATTTAGGAAAGGAAATTGAATCAGAAAGCGACCATCCCTATGACCAAAAGTGTAACATCATCGGTCACTTCTACATCTACATATCTACATACATCCTCCGCTACCCACCAGGCGATGTGTGGTGGAGGGCACTATTCGCGCCAAAGTCGTACTGCCCCCCCCCCCCCTACCCCTCTGTTCCGATCGCGCATCGCGCGTAGCATAAACCTCAGTACGAGCTCTAATTCCCTCTTATCTTTGAATGGTGATCATTGGGCGATATGAAAGTTGGTGGTAATAATATATGCTCTACATCCTCGGCGAAGAACGGACACTGGAATTTAGTGAGCAGCCCCTTCCGTTTAGCGCGTCGTCTATATGCAAGTATGTCCCACTTCAAACGTTCTATGAGATTTGTAACGCTCTTGCGATTGCTAAACGTACCAGTAACGAATCTTGCCACTCATCTTAGGACCTCCTCAGTCTCTTGAATCAGACACACCTGGTAAGGGTCCCATACAGACGAAAAATAATCTAAGACTGGACGAACGAAACTATAGCAACCAGTTACCTTTTTTGAAGGACTGCATCTCTTCAGGATTCTACCAACAAACCGCAATCTGGAGTTCGCCTTACCCGTTACTTGTGCCGTTTGATCGTTCCATTTGAGAGCATTCCGAATAATCACACCCAGATACTTGACGGATGGAACCGCTTCCAAAGACTTGGCATTTATTTTGTACTCGTCCATTAATGGGGATTTTCGCTTTGTTGGGTTACACTTACTAATATTAATAGATAACTGCCAGTAATTACACCACGCATTTATTTTCCGCAAATCCTCATTGATTTTTTCACAATTTCCTGTGATACTACATCCCTGTAGACTACAGCATCATCGGCAAACAGTCTAATGCCGATATCAAAACCATCAAACAGATCGTTTATGTAAATCGTAAAAAGCAGCGGACCTATTACGCTGCCATGGGGCACACCTGCTCTTACGCTTATTTCTGTTGAAGTCTCCCATTCAGGACGACATACTGCTCTCTGTCTGTTAGAAAACTTTCTATCCAACCGCATATGTCATCGGATAGACAGTAAGCGCGCAGTTTTTGGAGCAAACAACAGTGCGGAACTTCACCAGCGTCAACACTGACAAAAGTTGCAATTGAACAACAGCTATTCAACCCAGAATAAATATCACACGATCTCGCTGGTTATTTTGAAGACAATTTTACAGAAAGAAATCGCGAAATTTTGATTCTTAAGGGATCTCTATATTTTCAAAATAAAGATTATAACTTTTTCGAGGCATCCAGAACGCGCAAAGATGGTAATAAATCGGTAACCAGGTATTTCAACAAAGCATTGTTTATTCGCTAATTAAAGAACAATGAAAGCGTAGAAAGGAAATAGTTTTTGTACTCGCCTTCCAAAACCTCTCTTCTGCTATTCATGCTGCTTATTTAACCCTTCTGGTGAAAATCTATGCTCTCCGAGTGGATGTAATAATTAGAAGCTCATTAATCACATAATCTTAACACATGAAAATAGCTCAGAACATAGGCAATCTATGCTGACTTATCTGGCACGAAGCGGTTGGTAGAATAGATACAGACTTATTGTCTCGACATAAAAAAGTGGATTACTGGAGAAATGTACTGAAACTGGTTGTAGCTGTTGTAAAACTGTTAGCATCGAGAAGGCTTGCATTTTGCGGTGTCAATGAAATCGTAGAATCTCGAAACAAATTCGGGATGCGTGGAATTATTGAGTGAATTCAAACCATTTCTTGCCGATCACTAACAAATATTTGAGAATCCAGGAAAAGGCAATATTTATTATTTATCAGCAAATATCTGTAACGAATTTATTGACGTAATGGGAAAACTGGTCCTAAAAAGCTTATAAATGAAGTTGAATTAGCAAAATATTTTTCATTTAGCGTTGACAGTATGCCCAATCTGTCTCATGCTTGAACACATAACTTTTATAATTCCATACGTCAAAGACCGTCTTCCCGTTGAAAGGTTCCTGAAATTTATACCTATTAAAGGGAGTTTCAGGGAGAGCATAAGGGAACAATTGACAGGAATGGGGGAAAGAAATACAGTAGAAGAAGAATGGGTAGCTTTGAGGGATGAAGTAGTGAAGGCAGCAGAGGATCAAGTAGGTAAAAAGACGAGGGCTAGTAGAAATCCTTGGGTAACAGAAGAAATATTGAATTTAATTGATGAAAAGAGAAAATATAAAAATGCAGTAAATGAAGCAGGCAAAAAGGAATACAAACGTCTCAAAAATGAGATCGACAGGAAGTGCAAAATGGCTAAGCAGGGATGGCTAGAGGACAAATGTAAGGATGTAGAGGCTTATCTCACTAGGGGTAAGATAGATACTGCCTACAGGAAAATTAAAGAGATCTTTGGAGATAAGAGAACTACTTGTATGAACATCAAGAGCTCAGATGGAAACCCAGTTCTAAGCAAAGAAGGGAAAGCAGAAAGGTGGAAGGAGTATATAGAGGGTCTATACAAGGGCGATGTACTTGAGGACAATATTATGGAAATGGAAGAGGATGTAGATGAAGATGAAATGGGAGATACGATACTGCGTGAAGAGTTTGACAGAGCACTGAAAGACCTGAGTCGAAACAAGGCCCCCGGAGTAGACAACATTCCAGTAGAACTACTGACGGCCTTGGGACAGCCAGTCCTGACAAAACTCTACCATCTGGTGAGCAAGATGTATGAAACAGGCGAAATACCCTCAGACTTCAAGAAGAATGTAATAATTCCAATCCCAAAGAAAGCAGGTGTTGACAGATGTGAAAATTACCGAACAATCAGTTTAATAAGCCACAGCTGCAAAATACTAACACTAATTATTTACAGACGAATGGAAAAACTAGTAGAAGCCGACCTCGGGGAAGATCAGTTTGGATTCCGTAGAAATACTGGAACACGTCAGGCAATACTGACCTTACGACTTATCTTAGAAGAAAGATTAAGGAAAGGCAAACCTACGTTTCTAGCATTTGTAGACTTAGAGAAAGCTTTTGACAATGTTGACTGGAATACTCTCTTTCAAATTCTAAAGGTGGCAGGGGTAAAATACAGGGAGCGAAAGGCTATTTACAATTTGTACAGAAACCAGATGGCAGTTATGAGAGTTGAGGGGCATGAGAGGGAAGCAGTGGTTGGGAAGGGAGTGAGACAGGGTTGTAGACTCTCCCCAATGTTATTCAATCTGTATATTGAGCAAGCAATAAAGGAAACAAAAGAAAAATTCGGAGTAGGTATTAAAATCCATGGAGAAGAAATAAAAACTTTGAGGTTCGCCGATGACATTGTAATTCTGTCAGAGACAGCAAAGGACTTGGAAGAGCAGTTGAACGGAATGGATGGTGTCTTGAAGGGAGGATATAAGATGAACATCAACAAAAGCAAAACGAGGATAATGGAATGTAGTCGAATTAAGTCGGGTGATGTTGAGGGTATTAGATTAGGAAATGAGACACTTAAAGTAGTAAAGGAGTTTTGCTATTTGGCGAGCAAAATAACTGATGATGGTCGAAGTAGAGAGGATATAAAATGTAGACTGGCAATGGCAAGGAAAGCGTTTCTGAAGAAGAGAAATTTGTTAACATCGAGTATAGATTTAAGTGTCAGGAAGTCATTTCTGAAAGTATTTGTATGGAGTGTAGCCATGTATGGAAGTGAAACATGGACGGTAAATAGTTTGGACAAGAAGAGAATAGAAGCTTTCGAAATGTGGTGCTACAGAAGAATGCTGAAGATTAGATGGGTAGATCACATAACTAATGAGGAAGTATTGAATAGGATTGGGGAGAAGAGAAGTTTGTGGCACAACTTGACCAGAAGAAGGGATCGGTTGGTAGGACATGTTCTGAGGCATTAAGGGATCACCAATTTAGTATTGGAAGGCAGCGTGGAGGGTAAAAATCGCAGGGGGAGACCAAGAGATGAATACACTAAGCAGATTCAGAAGGATGTAGGTTGCAGTAGGTACTGGGAGATGAAGAAGCTTGCACAGGATAGAGTAGCATGGAAAGCTGCATCAAACCAGTCTCAGGACTGAAGACAACAACAACAATACAAAGGCCATAAATCTGAGTATTTAGCGTAAACCAATTTGAATTTCTTAGACAATCGTTATATTCCCATAGAATATTGCAGAGGGCAAAGCTACGACAATTCTTCAAATATGTCAGGGAAGTATACTGGTCTGCAAGTAAGAATCAAGGATAAATGTGAATTTGCTCTCTTTATGCGATGTGCGGCAAATTCAGTAAACTTGGTAGTGTTCAAGCTGTTGGTTGTGTATCAGAGGCAAAAAAGTTTTTTGAAACGGTTCACAAAGTGTCCAATTTCATGTCGAGCTCTACCCACTGGCGAAATATATTGACTGAATATGTACGTTCAAAAAAGTTGTTACAAGTCTTTCACAAACCGGATAGTTAACCAGAGCTGCTGCGGTAAGTGCCTTGCATGAATGTCATAAACAAATTTTAGAAATTTGGATGTCAATCCTAGAAGTAGTAGAACAGGCAAGAGAAACTAGATACAAAGGCCATAGTCTCTCCAGAAAAATGGGAAAGCTATAATTTATTATACGAACGGAAATTCGGAGCTCTATATTGGAAATAATAGACAAAATAACTTATTTTATTCAGAAAGAAACGTTAACACTGCACGTTGCAATCCATTTGTTAACTTCACATGAAGATTTTATTTTTAATCTCAGGGATATATTGGATGACTTTCAATCATCCGCCAAAGAAAGAAACCCGAAATATGGTTACAAGGACCTATCTCAAAGAACAAAACGTAGAAGATCACGCCAGAGTTTTTGATGGCTCTGCATAGTCAGTCCATCTGAATGGAAAACAGAAATTCAAAGTAGAAACCTTTCTTCCCATAACTGACACCCTGAGCGTTCATCCACAACAGCGATTAAGTTCGTATGAAAACAATAGTCAACGTTTCGGATTATTTTTTCACTTGAAAACTTTGAATTCCGAAGATCTGAAACAAAGTCGCAAAGAATTTGCTGAAATTTAATATGAAGATGTTTACGAGCAAGAGTTGGAAACGGAATGTCTGCATTTATCATAATACTCGAACATTTTTCATAGTCAAA
Organism: Schistocerca cancellata; assembly: GCF_023864275.1. Taxonomy (NCBI): domain Eukaryota; kingdom Metazoa; phylum Arthropoda; class Insecta; order Orthoptera; family Acrididae; genus Schistocerca; species Schistocerca cancellata. The sequence continues at coordinate 1,186,248,210 of NC_064626.1, forward strand.
ATGGCAAACTAACCGTTTATTGGAAATATATCACCTTTTGAAAGAAAACAAAATAGAAGACACATTTTCAAATGTAGAAATAGCATTGTTCATTGAAAAGAATAGAAAATGAATTAAGAAATACAATGCTTCAAGAGAGATTACCCAGTTTATCACTGATGTCCATACAATATGATATGCTCAAAAATATAGATTTTGAAGAAGTAATTAACGACTTGCCCATCTCAGATCTAGAAGGATACCTCTTCAATCAACATAGATTTTTAAGCATTAATCTGTGAAAGCTGTAGAGTTACTTTTGTTGATTATATTATATCATCTATTTTTTTATGTGACTGTAAAGAAATAAAAATATATCTACAATCTCGCTTACCTACTTTATTTGTCTTTTCTAACAAATTAGTGCCCTGTCAAGGTAGTAGGGCAAAAATGTTCAAATGTGTGTGAAATCCTATGGGACTTAACTGCTAAGGTCATCAGTCCCTAAGGTTACACACTACTTAACCTACATTATCCTAAGGACAAACACACACACCCATTCCTGAGGGAGGACTCGAACCTCCGCCGGGACCAGCAGCCCATGACGGTAGCGCCCTTACACTGCTCGGCTAATCCCGCGCGGCGTCATAGGGGCCCCATTAACTTAATGTGCCCAGGGCCTCCTATGGCTTGCCATATTAACAGCTGCCTAGACCACCTGTCATTCCTCATTTTTATAACATGCCCAGACCGCTGCAGACTATTACTGTGTGTACTGTTCGTTATGGACTGTTTCACTTAAATTTTTTCCCATATATTAGATGTTTTGGTTTTAGCTGCACAGGTGACCTGAAGGCATCTTCTAATCAAATCTTATTTAACTGTACTGATATTTCCCCTTCTTTTCTTCGCAACTGAGTACATTGTTTACATAATAAGTAACTGTATTATCGACGATCAGACTACCCTTATTTTAGTCTCTTGACTAATTTTACTTTTCCAAATCAGCCCATATAGCGGCTTCTTAGGTTTGACGGTTCCTTGACGTGAAAGGATGCTTCCAGTGATCCCTTCTCTCCTTTAGTCAAGTTGTGCCACAAACTTCTTTTCTCCCTATTTCGATTAAGTGCCCGTCCACTGGATGGAAGGCATGTAATTTGTTTTATCAGAGGAAGAAACTATAGTAGTAACTTGTGATATAGAACAAGTTTCCAAGCTGTGGCAAACGGTCACTTACGTTACAACGACATGACCAGCTGGTAACAGAAAAACAGGAATAGTAAGTTTTTCACAGACAAAGAAAGCCATTTTACGATCTATACTAGAGTGCATATGGGATCGCTAAAAGCTCCCCAGGGCTTAAGTGCAGTTAGTGAACTCGCTCGTTTGTTTGCGAGCCAGGTCTTCTTCACGAGAATATCTTTAGGCGTTTGGGCGACATGAATTTTCATTCCGGCGAGAAAGGAGCGCCGAGGAAAACGTCAGGGGCTTGTTGAGCAGGTTGCAGAATTTACGAGGCTGCCCCTAGTTAGTGGGCCGGGCCGGGTCGCGACGTACGTGACCGCCCTGGCGATCAGAGCTTCGGCGCTGCCCCTCAGGATCCTCCAGGGAATTCCGCGCCGTCGTTTGGAGTTCAGGGCCGCACAGAGTGTTGGCCACCATGTTGCTTCGTCCCTGTGACATCTGTTGCGGTTCCTTCCTCCTGGACGATTTTCCTCGGTTGCCACTCTGTCGTAGGGGATGAAATAAAAATATGAGAGTCGATAAATACACAATGGCCCCCTTTTTACAGCCTTTCAAATATATATTTAGTAAAACGTCCATTTGGTGCTTCAGATTTTATTTTTCTCCTACACATGTGCGAAGTTTCGAACGATTCTGGCAAATGACAGACCCATACTAGACCACCATGAACTGTGTTTGAATTGTTGCTTGCGGAATAACAAAGCGTGCTGAGCAAACGTAAACGTTACAGCACAGTGTATGACAATGATGCAGTGAATATGAGTACTGTTCAGCAATGGGCAAAGAGACTTAAACCGCCAGGATGTGCAGAAACTGAGCTCCATGGTCGGCCACATTAGAGACATTCTTTCACAGCCGCTGCACCGGATACGGTGAGTCTTGCGGAAGTTTTAATTCCACAGTTGGCACGGATACATGCTACATAAGGTCTTTGAGAGACCCTTCAACCATATTCTGCACTTATAATAAAGCTCCCATCTTGGCTGCAGGTATTTACTATATTTCTTTAACGCTTAAGCCCTTCAGCATTAAACTATTTTTAGAGAAACTAAATGAAAAAAAGCTTGCATTGAGAAACACCAGTTTTATCTAATATGAGCACACCAAAATTTCTACTTACAGAAATTCTATTGAATGAATCTATCGCGCCAGTTACATAACGCAAAACTACAAAGAGGACTACTTGCGACCATGGAACAATAAGGAAAATAGCCCTACCACATGGTGCTTGAATACGTGCATACATAAATACTTACATACATACACATACGTGGAATTTTCTTGCAGTGAATACATATTTTTTTTTTACATTTACTCATACAAAAATAAGGAGTGCAGATTGTACAATAATATAAACACATTGCATATTACACTACCGTACACAAATATCGAGAGCTCAGATGGAAAACCAGTTCTAATCAATGAAGGGAAAGCTGAAAGGTGGAAGGAGCGTATAGAGGATCTATACGAGGGTGATGAACTTAGAGGTAATATTATAAAAAGGGAAGAAGTCGAAGATGAAGTTGAGATGGATAACTCTATACTGTGAGAAGAACATGACAGAGCTCTGAAAGATCAAATTCGAAACACTGGAGTAGACGACATTCCGTCAGAACTACTGATAGCCTTGAAAGAGCCAACCATGAGAAAACTCTTCCATCTGTTGTACAAAATGTTTGAGAAAGGCGGAATACCATCAGATTTCTAGAAGAGTGTAATAATTTCAAATCCTAACAAAGCGGGTTCTGACAAGTGTGACTGTTTACGAACTACCAGTTTAATAAGTCTTGGTTGCAAAATACTAATGCGACTTCGTTACGGAAGAATGGAAAACCTGGTCGGACTCGACCTTGGAGAAGATGAATTCAGATTCAGAAGAAATATAGGAACACGTGAGGCAATATTGACGCAACGACTTCTCTTTGAAGATAAGTTGAACAAAGGCGTACCTATATTTATAGCATTTGTAGACTTTAAGAAAGCTTTTGACAATATTGACTGGAATATTCTCTCTGAAATTTCGAAAATAGCGGGGACAAAATATATGGAGCAGAAGGTTATTTAGAACTTGGCATAAACCAGGCAGCACTTACAAGAGTCGTGAGGCATGAAAGAGAAGCAGGAATTGAGAATTGAGTGAGACAGGGTTGTAGGCTAACGTCGATGTTATTCAGTTTGTACATAGAGTAAACAGTTAAGGAAATCAAAGAAACCCCTTGAGTAACCATTAAACTTCAGGAAGAAGATTTAAAAACTTCGAGGCTCCCCGATGGCATTAGAATTCTGTCAGAGATAGCAAAGAACTGTGACGGGCAGCTGATGGAATGGACAGTGTTTTCAAAGGACGTTATTCACATCAAGAAAAGTTTTGTATCAACCAGTTCCTAGAATTTCTGAAGATAGACGTTGACTTTAGCTATTGTATCACAGACACAATGCATTTGACTGTTCAGAGATGTCACTAAACCAGCACAAAGATGTAAACAACCATTCAAGAGCAGCGCCCATTAGACGGTGGGGGTCCGACAGCCGAACAGTTCCAATCATTCCACCAGGAAGGAGGTACACGGCTCGTTTGTCTGTAGTTCAACCAGGAGTAGATGGTCAATACCGCGGTTCGATGGCGTCCACATTCTTACTTTGTGCCAAAAAGGGCTCAACAAGGGAACTGTCCAGGTGTCCCTGAGTGAACGAAAGCGATGCTGTTCGGACATGGAGGAGATACAGAGAGACAGGAACTGTCAATGACATTCCTCACTCAGGCCTCCCAAGGGCTACTACCTGCAGTGGATGTCCGTTACCTAAGGATTATGGTGCGGCCGAACCCTGACAGTAAGGCTACCATGTTGAACAATGCTTTTCGTGCAGCCACAGGAAGTCGGTTTACGACTAAAATTGTGCGCAGTAGGCTTCATGAAGTGCAACTTCACATCCCGACGTCTGTGGCGAGGTCCATCTTTGCAAACACCCCACCATGCAGCGCGGTACAGATGGACCCAACAACATGCCGAATGGACCGCTCCGGATTGGCACCACGTTCCCTTCACCGACGAGTGTCGCATATGCCTTCAACCAGACAATCGTCGGAGACGTTTTTGGAGGCAACCCGGTCATGCTCAATGCCTTAGACAGACTGTCAAGCGATTGCAGCAAGGTGGAGGTTCCCTGCTGTTTTGGGGTGTCATTATGTGGGGCGGACGTACGCCGCTGTTGGTCATGGAAGGCGCCGTACGGCTACATGATATGTGAATGCCATCCTCCAAACGATAGTGCTACCACATGGGCATTCGTCTTCACGGACGAAATTTCGCGTCCCCATCGTGCACATCTTGCCAATGGCTTCGTACAGGACATTGCTCGGCTAGAGTGGCCAGCATGTTCTCCAGACATGCTCGGGATAGATTAAAAAGGGTTGTTAATGGACGACGTGACCCACAAACCACCCTGAGGGATCTACGCCGAATCGCCGTTGAGAAGTGGGACAATCAGGACCTATAGTGACTTGATGAACTTGTGACTAGTATGCTACGACGCATACAGGCATACAAGAGGGCGTGCTACTGGGTATTAGAGGTACCAGTGTGTGCAGCAATTTGGACCACCACCTCTGAAGGTCTCACTATATGGTGGTACAACATGCAATTTGTGGTTTTCTTGGGTAATAAAAAGGGCGGAAACGATGTTTGTGTTGATCTATATTCAAATTTTGTGTACAGGACCTTGAACTCTAGGAACAGAAGTGATGCAAAACTTTTTTTCATGTGTGTATAAGATGAAAATCAACGAAAAAGGACGGATAATGGCATGAAGTCGAATTAGGAGAAAATCAGGAAATGCTGAGGGAATTAGATAATGAAAAGTTACACATGAGGTAGAAAATAAGGTTTTCAATCTGGGCCTCGTAATAACTGACGATATCCGATGTAGAAGGACATAAAATGTAGACTGACACTCGCTAAAAAAGCGTTTCTGAAGACTGGAAATTTGTTAACGTCAAATATGGATTTAAGTTAGGAAGACTGTCCTGAACGTATTTGTCTGTAGTATGACCAGGTATGATACTGAAACATGGACGGTAAACAGTTCACACAAGAAGAGAATAGAAGCATTTGAAATATTGTGCTACAGAAAAATGCTGAATATCATGTGAGTAAATCGCGGATCTAATTTGTATTGTACAGAATTGGTGAGACAAGAAATTTTGGCACTAATTGACTAGCAGAAGGGATCGGTTGATAGAACATATTCCGAGAGATCAACAGCTTGCTAATATAGTACTGGGGGGAGGTATGGGCAATAAAAATAGCACACGGAGACCAAGAGATGAATAAAAAAAGATAAAGAAACAAAAACAATAAAAGAACTTGGGAATGTTCATAATGTAACCGTAAGCCAAATTAATTTTCGATGTAAATATAAAAGACTCGTTCCATATAATTACGATTTAGCGTGCAAAATGATCCATTGAACAGGTAACTAACTACAGTAAGCAGATACAGAAGGATTCAGGTAGCAGTAGTTACTCGGAGCGGAAGAGCCTTGCGCAGGATGGTCTTTTATGAGTAGAGGCATATCAAACTAGTCTTCAAGCGTATGGATTCAGTCTTCAGGCGTATCATATCAGTCTTAGGACTGAAGACCACGACAAAACGTAAACAGGCAATATATATTAGCCACGAAATCTTGGTAGAAGATTGTTGCAGTGTCTGTGTGTTTATGGGTTGCATTTTTTCATATGACTTGTCAAGCCAATGGCAGCACGGCATCTCTTGCCGCAATAGTCACAAGTGTATTTGGCTGCTGAGGGAGGAGCAGTGGTAGCATTGCGAAGCTTTTTCTGCCTTAATCTGTCTAACAAGCCTTCATCATGCTAGTGTATATTAATATACTAAATGTGAATATTTTCAGTATTCCCTGATCACTGTTCGTAGAGGAGAAAACAAAATACAAATTTATTTACTGCTTCAGAATTAATTTGAGGCAACAAGGTTTGTTTGTTACTCACATAATTTCTTGGGATTTTACTTTTCACGGAGAACGGTTTACCGGGACATTCAAGCGACGAAATATCTATTTGTGATTCTTGAGTGGAACGCATTATGAAAAAGCGTTTGAAACGCCAAGAGATTGAAACTGCACTCAAATCTTGGTATTACCACTTGCAAAGCAGTTTATGAAGTACACATGATGATCGATGTACGAACACAGCGCTATAGAGAAAATGTTATGCAGAAATATTTGTGACGTATGATGGGAAAAACATGAAAGCTAACGAACCTATATAATATATGCAAAAGGTAACTGCCATAGCCTAATACGATTCATTATTATTCAATTCATGCTGTTAAATCACCAATTTCTTCAGAAGTATGGCAAAAATGCGGAAACAAGCTACGTAATTGGAAGGCTGCGATGCTTTGATGCTGGGAAGGCATTTCCCATACCGGGCGCCCTTCATCTACAGGCTTCTGAGGCCTGTAATCTCATCCACCCTTTCGGACCATTAACGAAGCAAATGACTCCATTACGCCTTTACTGAGCCAAGCTGTAGCAGCTATGGAAGTTACATGTAAATTTCATTAACTCGGCGCTGAGGTTAGTCTATTAAATCCGCTTACGTGGTCCTTGCTTCCAAGAATTTTGTGGTTGAGTGGTTAGAGGTTTAATTTCTTCACATTTTTTTTTTAAAAGAAAGGTGCATTCAAATATTGTTTCAGTGCAAAGCGATGTTTTTCTTTCAGTTACTTCAAGGATTATATATTTATTACATTCTTATTGTTCTTCATATTTCCAGTAGCTTTTTTGGCAACACACCTCACATAAATCACTTTCGTTAGTAGGATGATGTCATTCCCCTAGGAACATATTTCATTATTGTTCCGAAATTATTTAGATTCATCACCTTTCTACATCTACATGATTACTCTGCAATTCGCATTTAAGTGCTTTGCAGAGGGTACATCGAACCACAATCATACTATCTCTGTACCATTCCACTCCCGAACAGCGCGCGGGAAAAACGAACACCTAAACCTTTCTGTTCGAGCTCTGATTTCTCTTATTTTATTTTGATGGTCATTCCTACCTATGTAGGTTGGGCTCAACAAAATATTTTCGCATTCGGAAGAGAAAGTTGGTGACTGAAATTTCGTAAATAGATCTCGCCGCGACGAAAAACGTCTTTGCTTTAATGACTTCCATCCCAACTCGCGTATCATATCTGCCATACTCTCTCCCCCATTACGTGATAATACAAAACGAGCTGCCCTTTTTTGCACCCTTTCGATGTCCTCCATCAATCCCACCTGGTAAGGATCCCACACCGCGCAATATTCTAACATGAGTGGAACGTGATAGAAAAATAAGTGATATTAAATAGCACACCTAATGAAGCTAATCTCTAATAGGCTAACGTCACCAAGTTTCAGAACAGATTGAAGCATTCAAAAACAATGCCTGAAACGAACACGTATAATTTAGGAGGTGGTTGGTTATTAATTAGATGAGGCTAGGAAATGAAGGCACACAATCACTCGACGATCACTACACAGGAAAACTGTTTGAACTTACTTAAAATCTCATGAACCACAGTGCAGAAGTATATCCACCCTGCACCGAGCGAGGTGGCGCAGTGGCTAGCACACTGGACTCGCATTCGGGAGGACGACCGTTCAAACCCGCGTGCGGCCATCCTGATTTAGGTTTTCCTTGATTTCCCTAAATCGCTCCAGGCGAATGCCGGGATGGTTTATTCGAAAGGACACGGCCGACTTCCTTTCCCGTCCTTCCCTAATCCGACGAGACCGATGACCTCTCTGTTTGCTTTTCTCCCCCAAACAACCCAACCCAATATCACCCCCTAGTTTTCCTGGGAAAACTTAAAAATTTCAGTGATAATCCAAAGGTCTCTAAATCTAAGATAAATATTTTATGTGTGTCACACTACTTCTATAGTTTGCAGGAATTACTAGTAGATTAGAGCGTTGATCTTTGACGTGTTGTTTGTTGTGTATCCTTTCGTAAATAAAGTAGTTTTGTGTCTATTGTTTTATGGCCTTGTTTTTCATTTTTAAACTTTCAAGTCTCACTTATATGTTATATAAAGTGACTCTTCTCAAAAGCACGAGATTGCTGTACTTCGGTACGGTATGACAGGAATTAAGCAAAATGATATAAAATTCATGTTTTCGTTTTTAAGAGCATCGACAGAAGGAAGTAGTGAGATGAGTGTTTAATACTCGCATATTTTTCCTTTGTCCTATGTTACCTGAGATCCTCCAATTTCTTAATGTTCGTCATCATCAATTGCTGCAATTATGATGCATTTGTTAATCTTAGTTACGTAGGGCAACAATAACAGCTAGAGGGTTGGTTAAATGTGTGCAAAGGATACAGAGACGGAACTAAGGCATAACAGATACTGTTGCTTCACATAAGTATTTATATTTAGCACTTTCCTCACCTTTCTTTGGGAAATTATTTACCCCAATGGTGCATTCCTGTTTACAATAAGGGGCGATCACAAAGTTTTCGTTTGAAGGCCGTACAGTTCAGAATCGGTATCCCAATAAGGTAAAATCGCCGTGAGCACTGACGCAATCGTCTCATCAACAAATCCGGTTGAAGATACTCGTCTGATAGATTATCGTGTTATGCTACGTGAAGAAGTCAGTAACTGCCTGCTGCACGTCCTCGTGGGATGGGAACCTGCAACACTTCAAGGCTTTTGTCAAGGGATTGAAGGCATGATAATCGCATATGTTGGTGGTCGTAAAATCATTCTGCAGTCCATAGAAAATGACGGTTCCCTAGACCTTCACAATAGTGTTTGACAAAAAGAAATTCTTCCCTACAGGCATTTCCAGGGCGGAACTTGGAGGCCCTTTCCAAAACAGTGATTTTCAACAGACGGGCAGCTCCACACACGTTATTAATTTTGTTATACAAGTCACCAGGTGTTTGTCTTTCGGCAGTCAAGAAAATAATAGCAGCGTGTAGGTCCTGTTAGAACACATTTGATATAGCTTCGCCATAGTTTATGATTCCGCGGTTACTGCACACACGTCGGAAAGACACTAATGGCAGTCCAATACCTTGTTTTTTTTTGTCTTTGCCCCATCTGGGGAGGGCTTTCAGCAGCATAAGCCCTGCTCTTCAGCAAAAATGCATTAATTACACAATAGAAGACATTAAAACTAACACAAAGGTGAAAATATGGCGTACGTAGATATAAAAAGGGGGTATGTTATGGAAAAGAACAGAGAAAAATGGGACGATTCCTTGTTTACATGTTGGTGCTTATATCTCCGCATATGAATCGTGTTACGTTGCATATACGCTGCAGCGGCGCCCTCAAAAGGAAAATGTTTGATCGTCCATCATAATTCATCCATAATATCATAAGAGCCTACGTATTTATTAGCGTAAACAGTCCTGAGCCTCTTCAGGAGAGATGCTCGACCAGAGGAGATAGTATTCCTGTATGTACCAGCCTGCAGTGATTTCTGTTCAGAAACTCAAAGATGGAACTTCCAACCGTACCTGACATTTAGGTGTTCTCATCGAAAGATTAGAATAAATGTCTCTACACCAAATGCTAATCGAGCGGACAATAATATATTGTAGAGTGCTTCTTTGGAGCAAAACTGCTTTTTTCTCGAGCTGAGCTGCATTACTTTATTGACGCAAGGTTTAATGGTCCCATTATTGAAATATTGAGTCAATAGAGGCCACTACATTGCCTTACAGTACAGGGAAGCCGATGGAGAGAACGTAATGGTGACTAGTGCATCTGCAAGAAGTGCTATCCAAAATGTCTGCAGTAAATTTCGTAGTCAGATACTGCCAAAAGATCTATCCAAATATTCAAGGAAATTTGAGTCGTATGTAAAGTCACTGAAGGTATCCAAACTGTCCATTCAATCACTCGTGGTACAGTCCTGTAACGAAAGTAAAGACAGCGGACAGAATCCGAAAATATTAAATTCCGCTTTGAAAATTTGTTATTTTTTATTATTATTTTCACACCAATGTTCGGATGTCTCCCACGCTCCGATATGAGAAATACTGAAATAAGCAACCTCGGTATTGAGAAAAGAAATGCAAATATCTGTAATGATGGTGAGCAGATATGTAGGAATTGTAATGCATATGTGAAGGCTTGACATCGCAAGCGAGACGTTAGTGTAACTAATTTTAGTGATTCTACGGTTATTTATTCCAGTGTTCGGAGTCCTTATCTACTGGGAGTAACAACAGAACTCACAGAACTGTAACAACTAAGTATAAACCGTAGCAAAATGCTGAGGAATGTAAGCGGAAATCTTTTAGTGCAAGGCGAAGTCTTCTTGCGGAACCCTCCAGTTACAGAACTGGGATCCGAGAAGACTTTCCGAAAATTCTATTGTCACCTCCGTGTATAGGATGTTTCAGGAGGAATAGCAGATATTTCAGAAGGGGCTTATAGAGACTGATTCGAATAAAAAAACTGCATATGAGATGTATCCGACTTTTTTAGGTTTCAGATATAAAGCTCTTAAACCGAAATCCAAGCAAATAAGCACAGATGACTGAATCAAAGGCAGAAGACTAAGTTCAATGTTGATTTCATGAATTCTACCTCCAACGTCAAAGAACTTCCGAATTCTCTTGACATCACGGCATTTAGCTATTATTAAGTTGTTTTGGCATCCTTTTATGGGAGAGCCACTATTCATAATCCGAACTATAAGTTCGTCTCTTACGTTTGCAGTTCCCCATGAGACACTGCACACACGGACCAAGAGAACAGGATAAAATAGTGTTAGGTGGTTACGTACAGATGTAGACAATCATTTTCGCCTCTTTCAACACGTGGCTAAAATAGAGCAGAACATACTGGTAGAAAATAGCATCCGCTATTCACTCATCTGTAGCTATCGATATGTATACATGCACTAGTAGCCATTAAAACTACAGCCATATGATAGCAGCATGCGACATACGTGACACTGACATGAAGTGGATGCTTAGATACGCAAATGAGTAGCTCAGCAGCGTAATCGTATAATGCTGGTAGGACTATACCACCTACGTTTTGTATACAAAGACACTGCAGCAAGTTCTTTACTTAGAGACTGCATATGAATGTTGGCTCATTGTGGGATTGTCATTTTATACAATGGATAGCAGGGGCACATGTGAAGGTATTAATGAGACTGTAGTTTATCGCCCTATGATATTGTTCCTCAGGTTGGAGCAGATGCCCCGAGTTCCATGAGAACTTGAGATCGGAAACTTCACGAGGGCCTTACACAACACAAGGCAGGTTTTCAGTGACCACAAGAAATTAGCGCTCGAGAAGACGTGTATTGTTGACTCATGCTTAGAGAATTGTACAGCTCGACACGTATCATGCAACAAGAGAAAACTTCCATCCTAACAGTGCGCCGGCGTCTGGAACACAACGGACTGCCCACACGGTTACGATTTTAACGTCTCGCTTGATGAGGTAGCAGAGAGAGTTTTGCCGACTGTGATGGGTTCAATGGCGACGCAGCACAATGGAATAGTATCACGTTGCCGTTTCAGTACAGTCCCAATTCTACGCGTCGCTTGACGGCGGACGTATTCATCTACCGAATCCTCGAGGAGAACAAACGTCGCCATACTGCATTCGTGGTCATCATGCAGAATCAGTACATGACATTTTCGAATGGCGTGTCATTGGCTACACAACACGACTTTCTTTCATTCATTTACACAGTAATTCAGACAGCAGGTGGTACGTCTTGGGAGGTAGCAGGCTACTTTCCTTGAGGTCCAAGATAAGCAGGGCAGTGTGTTGCCCTATGTTTCTTCACCTACCTCGATAGAAAGAGTACTTCAAAATTTCTCTTGCCAGCGTGTTGGCAATATCTGTCGTCCATTGAAAACATCTGGTCATGGGTTTCCGAAAGAGTAGCACACCACCACTCTCCAGTCAATAGGATTTATACATTCTGGCTAGAACTGAAGCAGTATGGAAGTACTTATCCGCATTTATCATCCGAGCTCAGGACTCGATACCCACACATGTTAGAGCAAATCATAATGAAAATGACTCACTAACATTATTAAAGAAACTGAATGAAATGGAACGCATAGATTCATGCTTTGTGTTAAATATGATATTTGACAAGCTGGGCATGTATTCGTCTATGAAATTACAGATTCTGTACATGAAACCCACAAAATCACTTCTTATCCAAAACTAAACGGAATTACATTTATTTGTATTTGAAACACAGTGTTTGTGGTAGATTGCATGATACTGCTTGTCAAGGAAACTAAACATGGAGAACTACGTTTTAATTTTCATTTTTTCTTTCTTTTTACATCGGGAATAACTGGTTGTCTTCCAGGGCGTTGATCTGAGTGACTGTCCTCGGCCCAAAATTCTGTGTTCCATCGACATTGCAATGTCATTCAACGACTGTCCTGTTTTTATGACAGGAATATCATTTCCTGACAGCCCAATCAAGCTGAGGGACCTGATTTTTAAGGACGATCAAAATTTTTTTGCATTCTGCATAAATGTAAAATAAGTTCTCATCCTTTATCATTATTACGTTATTAGACCATATATCTCAAGTACTTCCAAATGATTTCTGCTGCCTCTTCTGGAATCATTGTCTTGCTTCTCTTTTGTTTTTTTATCAATGATGCCGATGGCATGTAAGAATGTCTTGAAATTACAAGTTTCAACTCGCCATATTAAATGGAAAATGTTTTGGCGGCATACTGATTTATAAGCACAGATCTCTATCAGAAAAAACAACTACTTGTTAACAACACGACATCCTCCGTTGGCGAGATACTGTTAAAGCAGACTTTACCGTGAAACTTCCTGGCAGATTAAAACTGTGTTCCGGATGGAGACTCGAAGTCGGGACCTTTGCCTTTCTCGGGCAGGGAGTGCTAGTTCTGCAAGGTTCGCAGGAGAGCTTCTGTGAATTTTTGAAGGTAGGAGACGAGATAATGGTGGAAGGAAGGCTGTGATGCTGGGTCCTGAGAAGTGCTTGGGTAGCTCAGATGGTAGAGCACTTCTCCGCGAAAGGCAAAGGTCTCCAGCTCGAGTCTCGGTCCGGCACACAGTTTTAATCTACCAGGAAGTTTCACATCAGCGCACACTCCGCTACTGAGTCAACACTTTGTTCTGGGGACATTACCTTGTCCGCGCCAGCAGCTGTGCACATACAGCTTTCTCTATGTAGCGAGTACGTTTTCAGCTAAATCTGATTATATCCAGACATACCACCTTATCTGTGCTACAGGGCTGACCACATGCCGCTTTCTCGATACAAAACCTGAAAAATGGAATTTTTTATAGATGCGACCTTTTCCACGTCAATGCTTCAACTGTTGCTGCCACAACTGTGTACTAAATTTCACTTACTGTATATCCCGACTAAAATAAAATTTGGGAAATATTCTACCACTAATACTGTATGCGCACAAAAAGTAAACTTTCGTTATTTGCTATCTTTACTGGTGTTGTCGCAGTAGTCTTCAGTCCAAAGACTGGATTGCTTCAACACTCCAAGCCACACACACACACACACACACACACACACACACACACACACACACACACACACATACATACTGCCGTTACAAATAGACGACACCTCGCTGTCTTAGGATGTGTCCTTTCAACCTCTGCCTCTTACCAGATTATGGCACAAACTTCTTTTTTTCCCCCGTTTGATTCAGTACCTACCTATCCATCAAATCAACAACAACCTTCTGTAGCAATAGACCTTAAATGCTTCACTTCATTCCTTGTATGCATTGTTAATCATCCTCATTTCACTTCCATACAAGGCTACTCTCCAGACAAATACCTTCAGAAAAGAATTCCTAGTGTTTACATTTGTATTTAGAGTTAACAGATTTCTATTTAATGTCCAAAATGTGCAAAAGTGTACATAAAACGCCTATTTGTGCATATAAAACTAGTATATGTATATATAAAATGTACTTGTGTACTGCTTGGCGTTGGAATTACATTATAAAAGATTGCAAATAACAAATATAAACCGAAGTACGCCTTCTTTAAGTATCACTATATACTGGTTATTCAATAATTCACTTACTCTCCTCAAGGGCTGTTAAAAACACTTGTGACGTGCCATTCACGTAAACATGGTATCATTAAAAACTTAATACAGAAATGGACACTGACACTGATGTATTTGAACATATCGCAAGTACCTGAAAGGACGAAACTCGTCCACTTACTGGAGCTGGCAATAACCAAGTAGAAAGACAAGAAAAATGCGCACTGGTCATTGAGTGAGGCGTTTTCAGATTAAGGTTTTTGTAAGGAAATCAAAGACTACGTTTACTGTTCTTCTAACTACTACAATATCTGTCCCGCAAATAAGAAAACATTGTTGCAGTTACTCTCTTGCTAGCTCATATTCTCCATAGGTGAGTTTCTTTTGTACCATCTCTTCTTTGGTGCTCATTGTAGCCGGTTGTTACAACTAGAACCCTGCGAGTGACGCCTCAGAAGCCAAAGTGCGTGTCCTGCAGGGTTGCCTCGTCGGCAGGAGTTAGGCAGTGAGCGATCGCATTACTTCTGGTGCCAGCCCCGGGACTTGCGTAGGCGTTAGGCGCGAATGGGAGAAGGGGAGGGGGAGCATGAGAGGGAGGTTGGACGCGCCTCTTATTGCATTCCGCACCCACGGCGAAGAAGACCACTGGCCCGCAGACCGGAATATCGATATACCGCGAATAAGGTGCTTAAAGGCGGAGAGCCGACCCGCTAATATGGCCTGTGGACGGCGTAGTTAAGTTGGTTACCTCTAATCCCTGCCCACACTAAAAGGCAGTTAGTCCACGGCAGTCTCCAGCTGCGAAGGTGATTCTCGAAGCTACATACGATGAATCCTTGTTAAATAGACTCTATGTTTTTGTTAAATGTTCCTGTTATACTCCCTACTGTCTCCATTACTTACACTGCTAATGTTTGTTTGTAGTCATTAAGAGTGATAATGAAATACTCTTAACTGTGTAAAATTCTGTGTTATACATATGTTTGTAGCTCTATAGCGACATTCGTAGGCACTATTTTGTAAATCTAGGTCACGTTTTTATTTATATGTTTAAGGACGTTGAAACAGTTTTAGATTAGGAACACTTCCTCAAAATATTCACCATAGATAACGTAATGCAGAAAAGTAAAACTGCCGCTTTGTCTCAACACCACTGTGTTGCACTTCTAATCGTCCCATATCAGGGCTTTGACTTTTTCCGACCTGTCAAATGGCTTAAACAAACAGTTATGGGAGAACCTACTGCCTAAAACAGATCTGGAATTTTTGTGTATCACGAAAATACTGACGTAAAGAAATATGGCAGACAGAAACGCAGCCTGAAGATAGTCGGCGGTCGAATGCCTGATCTTTTAGTTTGGCATTTATCGAGTGATATATGTGAATGCTCTATACTTAAAGGTATCAATCTCAAGCTCTGAAGGACGTTAGTGTATAATAATCACTTTTATTGCAAAGGTGTATCTTATCGGATACACATTTTGACATCTTTATTGACGACATTGTTAGACTTTGGACATCCAAGGTCAATCGGGCATATTAAAATAACTGGTTAAACTGCTTTTCTTTTACTTACGAGCTATTAATTTTACAGCCGAGAGGGCCATCTGAAAATGACAAGACACTGCCTAGTAAAGACATGAAACTACTACCATTCTAATATCTCTCACAGACAGACCTAGGTTATGACTTTTAAAGACTAGAACTCTGAAAATTCCATGTGTGTGTGGTAGGTGGACACGTTTTACACTGAAGTGTCAAAGAAACATATATAGGCACGCTTATTCAAATGCAGATGTAAAGACACATAATAGGGACCTGAGGACGGCAACGCCTATGTAAGACAGCAAGTGTCTGGTGCACTTGTTAGATCGGTTACTGCTGCTACAACGGCAGTTTTTCAAGATTTAAGTGATTCTGAAAGCAGTGTTATTGTTGGCGCACAAGCGACAGGTAGCATCTCAGAGGTATCGATGAAGTAGGGATTTTCCCATACGGCCATTTCACGAGTGTACTTCAATATCACTAATCCGGTAAAATATCGCTGCGTCCAGAAAAAGATCCTGTAAGAACGGGACCAACGACGGCGAAAGAGAGTTCAACGTGACTGAAGTGCAACCCTTCCGCAAAATCCTGCAGATATCAATGCTGGGCCATCAACAGGTATCAGCGTGCGAATCATTCTACGAAACATCATCAATATGTTCTTTCGGAGCAGAAGGCCCAGTCGTTACCCTTGATGACTGCGTGACACAAAGGATTAAGCTTCGTCTCGGTCCGTTAACACCGACAATGTATTGTCAATTACTGGGAACATGTTGTCTAGTCGGACGGCTCCCGTTTCAAATTGTATCGAGGAGATGGACATGTATGGGTATGGTGAAAACGTCATGAATCCATGGATCCTGCACGTCAGCAGCAGGGGGACTCTTTAGGCTGGTAGAGGTTCTGTAATAGTGTGCGCCATATGCAGTTGGAGTGGTATGGGACCCCTGATATAGTACGTCTGGATATGACATGGCACGTACGTAAGCATCGTGTCCGATCACTTGCGTCCATTCATGTCCATACAGCATTCCGACGTAATTGGGCAATTCCAGCAGTACAATGCGGCACTCCACACGTCCAGAATTGGTGCAGAGTGGCTCCAGGAACTATTTTCTGAATTGAAACACTTAAGATGGCCACCAATCTTCCCATTCATGACCATTATTGTACATGTGTGGGAAGCCTTGCAACATGCTGTTCAGAAGAGCTCTCCACCCGCTCGTACTCTTACGGATTTATGGACAGCCCTGCAGGATTCATGGTGTCAACTCCCTCCAGCACCACTTCAGACCCTAGTAGAGCTCTTGTCACGTCATGTTGTGGTACCTCTGGGTCCTCCTGGCAGCCCTACACAATATTGGGCAGCTGTACCAGTTTCTTTGGCTCTTCAGTGTAGAACAGGATTCATATTTTAATCTGGTAGTATGCAACTCCCGATACTAGCTCGAAATTAACATAGAGTATATATCTACATCTATGGCTACCCACCCTACTTTTTGTGGCGGAAAACTCTTTGTACCATTTGTTAATTTCCCCTTCCATTCTAAGTAGCTTCGCAGGAAGAACAATTGTTGGTACTACTCCTTGCTAGTTATAATATCTCTTATTGTTCATACGTGCATGGTTTCTTCACGTGATGTAAGTATGAGGAAGCTTTATATTTATAGACTGTTCTAGGAACATACGCTCTAGGAACTATAAAAGTAAAACACCGCGTGGTGCAGAATGCTTCTCATGCAGCGTCTGCCACTGAAGTTGACAGACCATCTTAGCGGCGGTTTCGCGTTTACAAAATAATCCTATATCGAAACGCGTTGCTCTGTTTTGATCTTGTATTTCTATTCTATCACTCCTGTTACGGATGGCTGGACTGACGAGCAATAATCAAGTATTAGTCGATCGTGGGTTTTGTAAGCCTCGATTTTTATGGGTGGTCTTTACTTGCTGAGGATTTTAGTAACAAATCTCAGTCCAGTATCTGCACTACTTGCGATTAATTTTATGTTGTCGTTCCCCTTCAGATAGCTCCGTAGGCATGGCTGTGATATTAATTATATATGTTTTGTGGTACAAGACACAGAGCGCCAGGTGATAAAATGTGGAAAGAAACACGAATAAAATATTGTAACGTAATGGCTATATGCCTTTTGAGACACGGCGCAGAGCAGTGGGCATTTCGAAAACAAGTCTAAAGGCGTAAGAAAGCCAATGAAACGTAATTTTATGAGATGTACCAGATGTTGCAGTTTGGTGGGTAGTATCGGGAATGAAGACACTGGAGTCCTTGCTGTGACTTTTTTCGTTTGACGAGTTAATAACAGGAAAGAAGATTAGATGGTTAGGACACTTCTGTAGGATGCCCAAGTGAAGACTAATATACGAGTATGGAGCTGAAAACTACTAGGAAAGTGGGATACTGGAAGATCACTGAAGAGATTGCTCGTCTGATTTTGGAACAGTCGTTTAACTGACTTCTAGAAGAAGAAAAAGAAGACGAAGGCAATATTTTAAGGAACAGACTACACACAGTAAGACAGTGAAACGACGCGCCATCAATGAATTATCGAGTTGGGATGCCAATTAGTAAATGTGATGTGCCTGTAACAAATGGCTGCAAGAACAACTGGATGATTTATTCAAAAGACAGAGATTCACAAACTCAGCAGGACAATAACGCGTTTTCCATCTCTGGCACGTAGTTATTCGGCTTGGCATTGATTACAAAGTTGTTGGACGTCCTACTGAGGGATAGTTTGACAAATTCGGTCCAATTGGATTCATAGACCATCAAAATTTCAAGTTGATTGGAGGGTGTGTCCGTAATGCTCCAAAAGTTCTTAACTGAGGAGAGATCCGGTGATCTTACTGATCAACCTAGAGTTTGGCAAAAAACACGAAGACAAGCATTAGAAACTGTCGCAAGGTACAGGCGGGCACTAACTAGCTCATATGTATGAAATTGCGCCTAAGACCATTACTCCCGGTCGTATGGCGGGTGACAGTCACGTTGCTACCCCAGAGCTATTCCCAACTTCTCCAGAGGCGTCTTCTCTGGTCATACGCACTTCATTCTAAGCGGGAAGCATCACTAGAGGCAGTTTTACTCCAGACAATGAGAATCAAGCAAGAGGCATATCTTGAGACACCCTGGAAATTAGGTGGGAGGGGGGGGCAGCACACAAACAATTCTGTATTCAAACATTATGGGATTATTATTCCCTCTCCTACGTAATAACTTACAGTTTTTTTTCATCTAGAGGGAGCCTCCATTGATCAAACCAGCTAGAATAAGTCTTCTTGTACCCTCCCACAGTCGGTCCATGATACCTTCTCGTACACCTTAGCAGACAGCCGTCGACTGCTGCTCAACCTCCCTTCAAGATTTTATGTACATAGAGAATAAGAGTGGTCTAGGTAAAGCCTCTGGGGCACTTCTGACGTTACCCCAGTCTCTGATCAATCCTCTTCGTCATGAATATCGTGCTCTGTTCCACTTTATAAGAAATATTTGAACCTTTCACATCCCACTGTCAACGAAATTTCTGTTATTCCTCATTAGCCCGTCGTTTACGAGTAATGAAAATGATGAAGTTGTCTCCATGGTACCGTACCAGAATCGTAGCTAGCTGCTATTACCTCTATGTACCTCTATTGTGTCTTACCAGCTGTGAGATTCTGGACTCGACGAGGACAAGGATATGTGATTGTATGGATAGGTGAGGAAACAGTATTGGAAAAGTCGTTTAGTTGCATAAGCACATTGATTTCCCGAATGGCAACAGACAGTCCACAATAACTTTGCTGTTCTTCTTCGATACGTTCCAGCAACGGTGAGTCCCTCTTCCATGTTTCCGATGGTAGCTGTGATGTGAAAACAGCATACGTTTTCGTTACAGAGGCAGAGAAATTTATTATTTTATCAAGTTACATAAGCAGAAATTGTTTAGAGACATGTACAGGGAGCAATGTGCGATGGTCGCAAAACTCTTTGAATGTTAGTGGGAAGTACCGTGTAAACGACTTCAGTAGGAGCCATCCCCAGCTTACACAGCGCGTTGTTGGCAGCTTGGGTCCACGACTTCGTTGTTTCTGCGCCACACTCGAACCCTACCATCAGGTCTTACCAACTGAAATCGGGACTGGTCTGAACAGACCACTTTTGTTCAGTCGTCCAGAGCCTAACCGATAGGGTCACGAGCCTAGGAGAGATAGGCCATTAACGCCAAATTTCGTGGCACTGTCGTAACGGATACGTTCGTCGTACGTCCTACTTTGATTTCTGCGCGTATATCATGCATTGTTGCCTGCGTATTAGCAGTAACAACTATACTCAAACGCAGCTGCTCTCAGTCGTTAAGTACAGGTCGTCGGCCACTGTGTTGTGCGTGCTGAACTTTGATGTTCTCGGCACACTCTTCTTGACACTGTTTGATCTCGGATTATTGAATTCCTCTAACTACCATTCCACGTTCAGAGTTTGTGAATTCCCTTCGTGCGACCATAAACTCGTCGGAAGCCTTTTCGCATGAATCACCTGAGCAACAGCTGTGTCTATGCGCTACACTTTTGTACCTTCTGTTGGCGGTACTACCGCCATCTGCATGTGTGCGTATCACCATGTGATGACTTTAGTGATCTAGGTGTAAAAATGCTGTGTAATAGTTACCAACGAAATAGGAGTCCTGTTAGTTTCGGATAGTATCACAGAGAGCGTTAGTGTCAACTAAAATACTATTTTAAATGAGACTGCTCTTCTTAATGTGATTAGTTTATGATAAAAAGGAGTCGGAGATTAGTCCTTTTTTGTGTCACCTTAACTTGTTATTTCGCTTGTTTTGACACGTGGTACAAAGTGAGTGCTTGAAAACGACAAACAAATATTGTTACTACATCGATAAAAAAGGCTCGAAAAGTAATCCCATGCAAAAAAATCCTTCGATAGGTAAGCGGAACAAGTTAATCGTTATAATTTCGTCAAAATGAGAGTCATTCGCCACCTGTGAAAAAAGGTCACTTTTACGGTGCTAAAATTGCCGCGTACGGGTTTGTTCAGTATCAAATGGTTCAAATGGCTCATAGCACTATGGAACTTAACATTTGAGGTCATCAGTCCCATAGAACTTAGAACTACTTAAACCTAACTAACATAAGAACATCACATACATCCATACCCGAGGCAGGATTCGAAACTGCGACCGTAGGAGTCGCGTAGTTCCGGACTGAAGCGCCTAGAACCGCTCGGCCACTACGGCCAGCTCTTGTTCAGTACCGATATTAAAAACGCAAACTGAAACTTCAAATGATTGTTGTTTCAAAACAACATTTTTTATGTTGGTGGAAGTTATAACTCATACAATATGCATGCAAATACATCACACATTTTTGTAACTTTAATGTCGGCGTTTTTTATTCTCTAGTACGGAGTATTTTTGCGATAAAATTTAATTTCGATTTTTGGTGCGTGTTTTTATAACGGTTTCTTTGTCGGAAATCTTGACTTTCATTTCAAAGGGCTGCCAATTTATTAAAACTACTTTTCAAATATCGCTATGTTGTACGTATACAATATCATCAGTTCCACAGTAGTTTTATAATTTTGGTGAAAAATGTGGCGTTTAGAGCTCTCACCGAAAACCTAACACTCCGCGAAGGCCTTTCGTCGATGCAGTGTCTTCTGGGTGTCAATTTTTTATTTGAAAAAGATTCGCAATGCAACATTAAGTGTGTAGAATTAAGGCCTAAAGCCAGTTCCATAATATGTTGGTTATTTTATCAAAATAGCGCTATAAATCCGAAAAATAATGAAATACTAAATTATTATTAATTCTTAATTGTTAATTATTAATTAATTCTTTTCAAATGTATAAAAGTGAAACTGCAGCAATTTGAGAAATGAGATAACAGAAGAAGTTAGATTTTGATGAGTATTACACAGTTATACAATTATGAAAATTCGGAAAGTCGGAAGGATATTGAATACTGAAAAGTAAATCCTCAAAGTCTGTGTTTCGACTTCGATACCCAAAATAGCCTTTCAAAAGTAAAAATCATGGTGATTTCATCTGAACATCCACCTAGTGTTTTCGTGTTAACTGCACCGAATCATCGCAAATCGTGCTTTTCACCCAGAGAATAATTCAGCTTCTCAGCGACAATCATTGATGAAAGGCGCGTCACATTCAAGGATTATTATTTGTTGTGTGAGGTATTCCTTTGAGTCTACTGCTTGCTGGTTATCCGCGTTTCATATCTGAAAGCACAGATAATGATTAGCAACCCTCATAAGTTGTTTAAATTTTATTGAAGTATGTTCGAGTAAAACTCGTGTATACAGTCTGCCCTGAGACTCATTAGATGCTCGATATCATCACAGAAACAAACAAAAAACTATAGAATACGGCTGGATTCTCTAGCAGGGCGTTGTTGTTGTTGTTGTTGTGGTCTTCAGTCCAGAGACTGGTTTGATGCAGCTCTCCATGCTACTCTATCCTGTGCAAGCTTCTTCATCTCCCAGTACCTACTGCAACCTACATCCTTCTGAATCTGCTTAGTGTATTCATCTCTTGGTCTCCCCCTACGATTTTTACCCTCCACGCTGCCCTCCAATACTAAATTGGTGATCCCTTGATGCCTCAGAACATGTCCTACCAACCGATCCCTTTTTCTGGTCAAGTTGTGCCACAAACTTCTCTTCTCCCCAATCCTATTCAATACCTCCTCATTAGTTACGTGATCTACCCATCTAATCTTCAGCATTCTTCTGTAGCACCACATTTCAAAAGCTTCTATTCTCTTCTTGTCCAAACTATTTACCGTCCATGTTTCACTTCCATACATGGCTACACTCCATACAAATGCTTTCAGAAATGACTTCCTGACACTTAAATCTATACTCGATGTTAACAAATTTCTCTTCCTCAGAAACGCTTTCCTTCCCATTGCCAGTCTACATTTTATATCCTCTCTACTTCGACCATCATCAGTTATTTTGCTCCCCAAATAGCAAAACTCCTTTACTACTTTAAGTGTCTCATTTCCTAATCTAATACCCTCAACATCACCCGACTTAATTCGACTACATTCCATTATCCTCGTTTTGCTTCTGTTGATGTTCATCTTATATCCTCCCTTCAAGACACCATCCATTCCGTTCAACTGCTCTTCCAAGTCCTTTGCTGTCTCTGACAGAATTACAATGTCATCGGCGAACCTCAAAGTTTTTATTTCTTCTCCATGGATTTTAATTCCTACTCCAAATTTTTCTTTTGTTTCCTTCACTGCTTGCTCAATATACAGACTGAATAACATCGGGGATAGGCTACAACCCTGTCTCACTCCCTTCCCAACCACTGCTTCCTTTTCATGCCCCTCGACTCTTATAACTGCCAACTGGTTTCTGTACAAATTGTAAATAGCATTTCGCTCCCTGTATTTTACCCCTGCCACCTTTAGAATTTGAAAGAGAGTATTCCAGTCAACATTGTCAAAAGCTTTCTCTAAGTCTACAAATGCTAGAAACGTAGGTTTGCCTTTCCTTAATCTTTCTTCTAAGATAAGTCGTAAGGTCAGTATTGCCTCACGTGTTCCAGTATTTCTACGGAATCCAAACTGATCTTCCCCGAGGTCGGCTTCTACTAGTTTTTCCATTCGCCTGTAAAGAATTCGTGTCAGTACTTTGCAGCTGTGGCTTATTAAACTGATTGTTCTATAATTTTCACATCTGTCAACACCTGCTTTCTTTGGGATTGGAATTATTATATTCTGCTTGAAGTCTGAGGGTATTTCGCCTGTTTCATACATCTTGCTCACCAGATGGTAAAGTTTTGTCAGGACTGGCTCTCCCAAGGCCGTCAGTAGTTCCAATGGAATGTTGTCTACTGCGGGGGCCTTGTTTCGACTCAGGTCTTTCAGTGCTCTGTCAAACTCTTCACGCAGTATCGTATCTCCCGTTTCATCTTCATCTTCATCCTCTTCCATTTCCATAATATTGTCCTCAAGTACATCGCCCTTGTATAGACCCTCTATATACTCCTTCCACCTTTCTGCTTTCCCTTCTTTGCTTAGAACTGGGTTTCCATCTGAGCTCTTGATGTTCATACAAGTAGTTCTCTTATCTCCAGAGGTCTCTTTAATTTTCCTGTAGGCAGTATCTATCTTACCCCTAGTGAGATAAGCCTCTACATCTTTACATTTGTCCTCTAGCCATCCATGCTTAGCCATTTTGCACTTACTGCCGATCTCATTTTTGAGAAGTTTGTATTCCTTTTTGCCTGCTTCATTTACTGCATTTTTATATTTTCTCCTTTCATCAAATTTAATATTTCTTCTGTTACCCAAGGATTTCTACTAGCCCTCGTCTTTTTACCTACTTGATCCTCTGCTGCCTTCACTACTTCATCCCTCAAAGCTACCCATTCTTCTTCTACTGTATTTCTTTCCCCCATTCCTGTCAATTGTTCCCTTATGCCCTCCCTGAAACTCTGTACAACCTCTGGTTCTTCCAGTTTATCCAGGTCCCATCTCCTTAAATTCCCACCTTTTTGCAGTTTCTTCAGTTTTAATCTACAGGTCATAACCAATAGATTGTGGTCAGAGTCCACATCTGCCCCTGGAAATGTCTTACAATTTAAAACCTGGTTCCTAAATCTCTGTCTTACCATTATATAATCTATCTGATACCTTTTAGTATCTCCAGGGTTCTTCCATGTATACAACCTTCAATCGTGATACTTAAACCAAGTGTTAGCTATGATTAAGTTGTGCTCTGTGCAAAATTCTACCAGGCGGCTTCCTCTTTCATTTCTTAGCCCCAATCCATATTCACCTACTACGTTTCCTTCTCTCCCTTTTCCTACACTCGAATTCCAGTCGCCCATGACTATTAAATTTTCATCTCCCTTCACTATCTGAATAATTTCTTTTATTTCATCATACACTTCTTCAATTTCTTCGTCATCTGCAGAGCTAGTTGGCATATAAACTTGTACTACTGTAGTAGGTGTGGGCTTCGTATCTATCTTGGCCACAATAATGCGTTCACTATGCTGTTTGTAGTAGCTTACCCGCATTCCTATTTTCCTATTCATTATTAAACCTACTCCTGCATTACCCCTATTTGACTTTGTGTTTATAACCCTGTATTCGCCTGACCAAAAGTCTTGTTCCTCCTGCCACCGAACTTCACTAATTCCCACTATATCTAACTTTAACCTATCCATTTCCCTTTTTAAAATTTCTAACCTACCTGCCCGATTAAGGGATCTGACATTCCACGCTCCGATCCGTAGAACGCCAGTTTTCTTTCTCCTGATAACGACATCCTCTTGAGTAGTCCCCGCCCGGAGATCCGAATGGGGGACTATTTTACCTCCGGAATATTTTACCCAAGAGGGCGCCATCATCATTTAATCATGCAGTAAGGCTGCATGCCCTCGGGAAAAATTACGGCCGTAGTTTCCCCTTGCTTTCAGCCGTTCGCAGTACCAGCACAGCAAGGCCGTTTTGGTTATTGTTACAAGGCCAGGTCAGTCAACCATCCAGACTGTTGCCCTTGCAACTACTGAAAAGGCTGCTGCCCCTCTTCAGGAACCACACGTTTGTCTGGCCTCTCAACAGATACCCCTCCGTTGTGGTTGTACCTACGGTACGGCTATTTGTATCGCTGAGGCACGCAAGCCTCCCCACCAACGGCAAGGTCCATGGTTCATGGGGGGGGGGGGGGGAGCAGGGCGTTAAATACATAATAAGTTCAGGTTATTGGTGTACTTGTGGCGGTAAATGGAAAGATTTATATCAGGCGAACGCGTTAGCAACATAAGCACACCATGTTCGATCTACACATTGATTTCCGAGGTCGGCAGCTGTGGTGGTGCACCAACAACGAGATGTGTTGAAGTCCCCCACGTTGGAAACGGATGCTACAATGCTCATCAAGCGATACTATGTCAAGATGTTCCATATGTATTGCATACAGACATTGATCTTACGAACATCCGTTTAGACGTTTTGACACATGTGCAGGTTTTGGAAGATGATTACGGATCATTTTGGTCCAAATGCGAACGGATGAACAATGAATATTCTGGTTCTTCATACGCACGCATGTCGCTGTTCCAAATGTTTAATCAACTGGAAAACGTGGTCTAGGTCAATGTCTCTGAATACCACTTTTGTGACGGACATAACTTCATTGTAATTCCGTTTATGAATGAATCCCGCACCATGTTCTAAACAGAGATGTTCTAGTGTTAACACGGAATGATCTAGGTCCTCTAGTTCAACTGACGATTATTGACTGGAAATCGTTATGTTCCGCTACTTAGAGGCCATTTGCAGCCATTTGTTCATGTTCCCAGTTGACGATGGAATTTTTATGGATAGTAATGCACCATGTCAGCGGGCTACAATAGTTCGCGATTTGTTTGGAGAATATTCTGGACATTTCCAGCTAATGATTTGGCTACCCACCGAGCATTCTTGGGATTTAATCGAGATATATTTGTGCACCAAGTCGTGCACTCGCAAGACTTTCGCAACTATGGACGGCTATAGAGGCAACATGGCTCAGTAATCCTGCAGGATCTTCAATCGACCTATTGAGTCAATGTCAAGTCGACTTGCTGCACTACACCGGGATAAAGAGGGTCCGACATGATATTAGGAGGTATCGCGTACCTTTTGTCACTTCAGTTTATAACAGGTACAGACTATATCTTCTAGTCATGGTGATCCCTTACCGTGACGTCCGTTCAGCAAAAGGGTACAGGTATCACTGACGACCATATTTTCTGTATCTGTTCAATTTCAATCACACCTTACAAAAAGCATCCGCTACTCAGGTACAGCTCGTCAGATCGAGTACGAAGAAAAGGTGCTTGGCTTCCATTAGAATCTCATATACCATCTATTTAAGTGCTACAACCGACCCAACTCAACGCTTCAGTCCTCCAGAGTTTCTGCATTGTTAACGAAACAAAGTACGGTTCACAGATGGCTCCGTAGCTTTACATTTGCAGCGACGTAACCAAATCTTGCTGGTTGAAGTCACGTCAGTTCATTCAGTGTTCAGTAACAATCCCTTTCCAGCTTGTGTTCATATTATGTTTTGAAGAATTTTAGATTTGAAATGTGGGTCACACGTATCTCACGTAACGTAAAATCTCCCCAGAGTCGTAACATTATGTTATATCGACATGGAAAAATGAATTCTTCATTCACTGTACTAAACAGAGTGAAAGTGCATGAAATGATCAATTAAAGCATGTCATAACCAAGACGTTCAGTAGCTCGGTACGGGCTTTTGTTGAATTTCGAGAACATACCTTCACCCAGGAGTCACGCAGTATATTGCTCGCACCTACGTATATCTCGCGAAGAGACCACGAGAATAAAAGCAGAGAGATTAGAGCCCACACAGAGGCATACCGACAATCCTTCTTTCCACGAACAATACGAGACTGGAATAGAAGGGAGAACCGATAGTGGTACTCAAGGTACCTTCCGCCACACACCGTCAGGTGACTTGTGGAGTATGGATGTAGATGTAGATGTAGAAGTGTAAGGAAGCTAAGGGAATGATGATCCAAGAAAAATGTGAAGAAATTGAAAAAGAAATGTTTATCTGAAGAACTGACACAGCGTATAGAAAAGTCAAAACAACGTTCTGTGACGTTTAAAGCACTTTCCGTTACTTTAATGGTGCAATGGGAACTCCATTGTTAAACCGAGAGAAGAGACCGGGTAGGTGGAAAGAGTACACTTCAGGCCTCTACAAAGAGGAGTACTGGCCTGATGCCGTGATAGAAGTTGAAACAAGAGTGGACAAGGAAGAGATAAGGGATCAAGTATTAGAATCATAAATTACAATGTGAAAGGTGCAAGATTTTGACTTTTGAGGAAAATAGGGGTAGTTTATAATATGTACAGGAAGCTAGTGGGACGAATAAGGTGGAAGACCAAGATCTATGTTCGAGGAGTAAGAAGGGATGCAATATGTCGCCCATACTATCCAATCTATGTGTGGAAGAGGCGATGAATGAAATAAAAGACAGGTTCAAGAGTGGATTAAAATTCATTGTGGAAGGATGTAAGAGATAAGTTTTGCTTGTGAAATTGCTCTCCTGAGAGATAGTGAAAAGGAATTACAGGATGTGTTGAATGGAATGAGTAGTCTAATGAGTTCAGAATAGGAAGAGTAAATCGAAGAAAGACAAAAGTAATGGGAAGTAACAGAAATGAGGAATGCGAGGAACTTAACATCAGTAGTGGACTTTGCGAAGTAGACGAAGTTGAGGAATTCTGCTATGTAGGCAACAAAATAACGAATAGAACAAGGTGAACATAAAAAGCAGACAAACATTGGCAAAAAGCACGTTCCTTCCCAAGAAAATTTTACCAGTATTAATCGTAGGTCTTGATTTGCGGAAGAAGTTTTGAAAATGTCCGTTTAGAGCGCAGCATTGTATGGCAGTGAAGCATGAACTGTGGAAAAGTAGGCTGCAACTGCGACTCTGAGGTGGAAACGTTTGCAGGGGAGAGGAATTCGTGGCAGGCCAGATTTAATCAGTCAGAGACTGATGACTCAAAAAGAAAGAAATCCATCTTAATAGACTGCAAAACACATTTAATAACGCAGTGTGTTAAGACTGTACCTAACGTCTGGTCCATATTTCCCGCACAGTTCATTGTACTTTCCAGGGAATTTGACTCCAAAAATGGCTCTGAGCACTATGGGACTCAACTGCTGAGGTCATTAGTCCCCTAGAACTTAGAACTAGTTAAACCTAACTAACCTAAGGACATCACAAACATCCATGCCCGAGGCAGGATTCGAACCTGCGACCGTAGCGGACTTGCGATTCCAGACTGCAGCGCCTTTAACCGCACCGCCACTTCGAATTTGTCTCCCTTAGATATGGAAACCACAATAAAAATTACCATTAGTATTATTTTTATGTACTAGATTGAATGAAAGTGGCAATCTGCTATTTCATTGGCTTTACATTGGCTTCATCTCCTTCATATTAACGTCTTGTGTTATCTGGAAAAAAGCTCGACTACAGAGATAATCGTTATTATCGGTATGGCTCTTAAAGCGGTGGTGCGACGAGAAAAGCAGCCAATTTGCAAGCAACGCATCTAGAGCATGCGCAGTGCTGATGAAGTCGTGCAGAAATTTCATCCGAATTCGTGTAGCACACGCTAAACTAATCGCGTAGCAGAGACAACACTCCAATAGCTGATTTACATATTACATATACTGCGCTGGCTCCAAGCACTCTAGATGCAAAGGCAAGTCCCTATGACGACAACATTGTGAAGCAATTTGAAACTGCGTCTCCTAAATTGTATGCTCATACAGCAATTCTGCTTACGTCATTCAGAAACACTCGACCCTCTAACAGAATAAACATGGTTTTATTCAATTTCTAGTATTCTGTTTGTTTTTAATTTGACAAATAACGATGATGACGAAGCAATTTGGTTCAGTGTTGAAGCACAAACAAATATCAGCTTCCTCCCACGCGAAACTGATCCGAAACTCGTTTGAAACTTAGGACTTCACAACGTCTGAATTCTTTTGCAATCATTATATGAGGTATAATTTTCCTTATCATCTACACACCTTTTTGTCTATTTTCTAATGCATTGCTTCCGTAGCTCAGATTTCATTCTAAATCAGTATGTACCTGATACTCCGCAAACATACATTGATCTTCCGGGTGTTATAGTATCACTCCCACTTGCCCATTTGTTTGTTGTCAGGGACGGTTTCTTTACAAGAGTCCAGATTTCCTCACTGTTCAGTGCCCTTAAACGACTCTATAGTGTGTAACGAACATAATGTGGCAATTAGAATCTTTTACTCTATCTGAAGTGATTAAAATGTACACTGGCACTTATTGTTGCAAAGATAGACACATACAAGATTTTGTTAATCACTTTCCTTCATCTATCATCTCCGTAACGCTTTCGCGATTACTAAATGATCCTGTAACGAAGCGCGCTGCCCTCCGTTGGATCTTCTCTATCTCTTCTGTCAACCCTATCTGGTGCGGATCCCACACTGCTGAGCAGTATTCAAGCAATGGGCGAACAACCATACTGTATCCTACTTCGTTTGTTTTCGGATTGCATTTCCTTAGGATTCTTCCAATGAATCTCAGTCTGGCATCTGCTTTACCGACGATCAACTTTATATGCTCATTCCATTTTAAATCACTCCTAATCCGTATTCCCAGATAATTTATGGAATTAACTGCTTCCAGTTGCTGACCTGCTATATTGTAGCTAAATGATAATCTCTCTGTGTATTCGCAGCACATTACATTTGTCTACATTGAGATTCAATTGCCATTCCCTGCACCATGCGTCAATTCGCTGCAGATCCTCCTGCATTTCAGTACAATTTTCCATTGTTACAACCTCTAGATATACCACAGAAACATCCGCAAAAAGCCTTAGTGAACTTCCGATGTCATCCACAAGGTCATTTATGTATATTGTGAACAGCAAAGGTCTTACGACACTCCCCTGCGGCACACCTGATATCACTCTTACTTCGGAAGACTTCTCTCCATTGATAAAGACATGCTGCGTTCTGTTACCTAGGAACTCTTCAATCCTGTCACACAATTGGTCTGATAGTCCACATGCTCAGACTTTGTTCATCAAACGACTGCTGGGAACTGTATCGAACGCCTTGCGGAAGTCAAGAAACACGGCATCTCTTTGGGAAACCGTGTCTATGGCCCTCTGAGTCTCGTGGACGAATAGCGCGAGCTGGGTTTCACACGATCGTCTTTTTCGAAACCCATGCTGATTTATACAGAGTAGATTTATTGTCTCCAGAAAAGTCATTATACTCGAACATAATACGTGTTCCAAAATTCTACAACTGATCGACGTTGGAGGTATAGGTCTATAGTTCTGCACATCTGTTCGACGTCCCTTCTTGAAAACGGGGATGACCTGTGCCCTTTTCTAATCCTTTGGAACACTACGCTCTTCTACAGACCTACAGTACACAGCTGCAAGATGGGGGGCAAGTTCCTTCGCATACTCTGTGTAAAATCGAACTGGTATCCCATCAGGTCCAGCGGCCTTTCCTCTTTTGAGCGATTTTAATATTTCTCTATACCTCTGTCGTCTATTTCGATACCTACATTTTTATCTGTGAGACAATCTACAGAAGGAACTACAGTGTAGTCTTCCTTTGTGAAACAGCTTTGGAAAAAGACATTTAATATTTCGACCTTTAGTCTGTCATCCTCTGTTTCAGTACCATTTTGGTCACACAGTGTCTGGACATTTTGTTTTGATCCACCTACCGCTTTGACATAAGACCATAATTTCTTAGGATTTTCTGCCAAGAAACACAGAACTTTACTTTCAAATTCTTTGAACGCATCTCGCATAGCCCTACTCACACTACATTTCGCTTCGCGTAATTTTTGTTTGTCTGCAAGGCTTTGGCTATGTTTATGTTTGCTGTGAAGTTCCCTTTGGTTCCGCAGCAGTTTTCTAACTCGGTTGTTGTACCACGGTGGCTATTTTCCATCTCTTACGATCTTGCTTGGCACATACTCATCTAACACATATTGTACGATGGTTTTGAACTTTGTCCACTGATCCTCAACACTATCTGTACATGAGATAAAACTTCTGTATGGAGCCGTCAGGTACTCTGAAATCTGATTTTGTCACTTTTGCTAAACAGAAAAATCTTCCTACCTTTTTTAATATTTCTACTTACGGCTGAAATCATCGATGCAGTAACCGCTTTATGATCGCTGATTCCTTGTTCTGCGTTAACTCTTTCAAATAGTTCGGGTCTTCTTTGTCACCAGGAGGTCTAATATGAGACGGCCCGAACTTCAGGAACACAATTAGGAAAAACTGTCGACTAGAAAACCATGGAATAAGCACAAATAAATTAAACCAAGACAACTCAAGCCTCTTTCAACGTTACTACCAAAAGGCACCTTTAGAAGCCAATGTCCTCTGAGTAAACCGAATAGTAACTAATCCATCAAATGAAACTGCAACAAATCTCAGAGCGCCAAGCAACACAAGAACCGAGTGATCCGACTGGTAAATACGAGGGTTATTCGGAACGTAAGGAACGATTGCTCGGGGAATGGAAACCACGGTGAAAATCCGATGAACTTTTGCACCGGTGTGTTGGGCCGTGTCTCTAGTTGCCCGTCCATCGCGTTACGTCGTTGTTTTTAGTTCTGAGCACACAGGAATCACATGAAGATACCTAGAACAATAGTGTCTCCTGCCAAGTACGAGGGCCTGGTGAGAAATTTCGCCTGAAGCTATGAAGCTAACATGACATAACTGTCATGCGTTTTCTTCTTCAAGACAATTCTCAGCCGCATTCTACAGGGGCAATGAAGATGCTTCTGCAGAATGAGATTTTTACTCTGCAGCGGATTGTGCGCTGATATGAAACTTCCTGGCAGATTAAAACAGTGTGCCCGACCGAGACTCGAACCCAGGACCTTTGCCATTCGCGGGCAAGTGCTCTAACCATCTGAGCTACCGAAGCACGACTCACGCCCGGTCCTCACAGCTTCACTTCTGCCAGAGCACTTGCCCGCGAAAGGCAAAGGTCCCGAGTTCGAGTCTCGGTCGGGCACACAGTTTTAATCTGCCAGGAAGTTTCATATCAGCGCACACTCCGCTGCAGAGTGAAAATCTCATTCTGGAAACATCCCCCAGGCTGTGGCTAAGCCATGTCTCTGCAATATCCTTTCTTTCAGGAGTGCTAGTTCTGCAAGGTTCGCAGGAGAGCTTCTCTAAAGTTTGGAAGGTAGGAGACGAGATAGTGTCAGAAGTGAAGCTGTGAGGACCGGGTGTGAGCCGTGCTTCGGTAGCTCAGATGGTAGAGCACTTGCCCGCGAAAGGCAAAGGTCCCGAGATCGAGTCTCGGGCGGGCACACAGTTTTAATCTGCCAGGAAGTTTCAAGATGCTTCTGCATCGTTTTCAAATGGAAATGTTTGATTACCCATAATACAGCCCGTAGTTGTCTCCCTCTGAGTTTGATCTCTGCTCACATGAAACACTGGCTATGAAGACAACATTTTGGCACAGACAACGAGCTGTAGCCCAGAGTAGAGAATTGGCGGAAAGCACTGGCGGCTGCCTTCCATAACGAGGGTATTGGAAAGTTGGGACAACGCTACGACAGAGTCGGATCGGCTACTCCGTTTTATCTAAGTAATCCTTCAGTGTGTAAAATGTATAAGATAAGAAGTACTTTTTAGCTGCATTTTTAATAAGTGTATTTTTTTGATTTCTTTTATCTCTTTTGGTAATTTATTGTACAGTTTTATTCCTTGGTAGAAAATACTGTTTTGAGTTTTGTGTTTATTTTTTCTTGGAAAATGTATGTTGAGTCTGGCTCTTGTTCCTCGATCATGGACAGATCGGTTTGTGTAGTAATTACCAGTGTAATTTTTGATGTGTACTACTGATTGGTAAACGTATTCACACGGAGCAGTTGAAATGCCCAGTGTTTTGAACATATCTTTACAATGAACTCGACTACCATTTTTGGTTTGGTTATGATTCTTATGGCTCTTTTCTGGAGTTCGAAAATTGGGTTCACATTTTGTGCATTTGTTCCCCCAAAAAGATTGCCATAGTTAAGAATTGAGTGTACATATGAATAGTATGTCACTAAAAGACACTGCATGTTACACTCTGATGACAGGATTATAAGGGCATAACAAGCTGATGACAGTCCGTTTGCAAGTACCTTTGTGAGTTCACACCACTTCAACTTAGAATCAACATTCATTTCCAGAAATTTTGCTTTTCTTACACAGTCTATAGAGGTGCCATCTACATTTAATTTAACATTGTCATTTTCATTCTTCAAACTGAAATTCATGTTCAATGTCACTTTAATGTTTATTGACCACTCATGTTCAATGTCACTTTAATGTTTATTGACCACTCATAAGCTTCCTTAAGAGCTTCATTTGCTTTTTCTGCAAGGAATCTTTCTTATAGTGAGTGGTTCCCCATAAAAGGGCACAGCGTTTTGGCTTGACGTTTCTGGTCAACAGACCCTGCGTAAATTGAGCTAAAACCAAAATCTCCTAAAACGAATGAACTCTCTTATTCTATGCAGAGTAGACATTGCATTTCATAGGCAAAGGAAATGCAGGAAATGCAACATAGTAGTTTGTAATTGGGAAATACAAATCCTGTTGTTACCACTCGCATACTTTGACCAGTAATGTCGATAAAATGACTGACATAAGCCACTCACTCAATTTAACCTGCTTATATACGCCTCGTAACAAACGGTATGGTCACTTGTACGGTATCACATTTGTAGACATCACAAAATTCATTACCAAATCCTGCGCTTCCAAACTAACTTCGAGCTGTGCTAACAAGTTAGTATATCACCATAATCAACAATACAATTATTATGTAAATAAAAACCTTTAAATGTAACACATTTTTAAAACGGACTAAAAAGTATAAACTATTGTCTCCTCAAATACAGATTCCTAACCCTTTACAGGTAGTCTTGAAAATTTTTGCTTCTGAATTTTTAATGGCTATGACAATCCTTGTTGAAATTAAAACGAGAAACTGCGGTGTATGCAGTAGATAATAGTAAGGAGGTGAACTATTCACTTATTAATTACGTATTGCATGCGTCTCAAGTTTTTCTTTTCGAATTCTACAAGTATTTTTATAGTTATTAAAACTTCACAAGTACAAATTTTCGTGAATGACTGTATGTGGTCAGGGGTCCCTACTGGGCTAACAGAAATTACTTTATCGTGCTTAGCGCGTTTTAGAAACATTAAAACCATTTGTATGGAAATATCAATTTTCTGCTTTTTACTACTTTGTGTGTGCTAATTTTGCAGTCTATTTCAGTCATTTCGTTTGTTTGAATCTCTCTTTACCTGAGTCTACCAATACATGGCTTCCTCCTGAATTATCTCATGGAAAGACATCAAAGGGGAAATTTAGAGGAAATAGAGCTCACGTGGGGACTTACCAGTAACCGTTTTTACTACGGAACATTCACAAGTGGAACAAGAGAAGGGGAAATAGCAGCGGGACACAAAGTGCCCTCTGCCACACGCCAGACACGTAAGGGAGATAATATTGCATTATCATAGAGTTCTGAATTGTTGAAAAATTCAAGTCTCTAATTCATCGGGAGAAAGCACTCCGTCTTCAGGCCACACTGTTTCGCGTCGTTCTTCGTTCACTCTTTTCTATTATTATTACTATTGCTTGCGTAACAACGCATATATGAAAAGAGCCGCGAAATATCTTTTAGTAATGCTGTGCTATGAATTTCTTTATCATCATTACTTTTTAACAAAACAGAATATATTGAGTTCTTATTGTTCTGTATCTGGCCTTCTATTAAAGGAACATTTTTCGTGACTGTAACTCATTCTAAAAATCAACATATCTTCCCTACTTTATAGTTATTGAAAATGAAAATTACTTTGTTATGAATACTGATGTTACAGTTCGTATGATTGTTCAACAACAAGATTTTGCAGTGGATTTTGTTTCTCGGTAAAACACCATTCAATACCACGACTAGCACAAGAACATGAGACTCTTATTGAAAAAATACGTTTTCACTATAAAGTTTGCCAGATCAGAACCGAGCACAGCAAGATTCCTATTAGATTTTGAAGGTACATTATCTTTTTTGTACTGTTAGCTATATATTATCAGCAGCCCGCGTCAACCTGCAACACATCATAAAATCTGCTGCTCTGCACTGCAAGTCGGGAAGCTAAAAGAAATAATATTATTCCACTGTTACTTTCCCGCTTCCTTGCGGTATGATAGATTCTATTTGAGGTAGTTTGAATACGCCGCGGCAGCGGCTCTTTCGTTCGCCGCGCAGCTCGGAACCACAGATAATATTTTAAATAACTGAAAAATGTCTCAACGTGATGGGATAATATGCAAGCAAGCTTTAACAATTAATAATGCAAGTTTCATTTAAATAACTCTATTCAAACATTTAAATACACACCTTTAAAATGCGCACGCAATGGCGTACATCTTTCAGTCTTAACAAAAGAATGCTACGCTAGCGTCCAATACAACGTCACAGGATATCCTACTCGCTTAACTCCAAGAAGAAGAAGACAGAGAAATTAATGTTCGTCAAGTATTATATACTAGTTACCTATTCTAATCTTTGTTTGCTATTTATCGTCTGTGGCGGTTTCATTACTCGCCGACGCAGATATACTCTAAAATAAATAATAAAAAAATACATAAATTTATACAATAACACAATATGATACATATAATTTTCTCGTTACTGCATAATATGTTTTTTTTTTCCTACTAGACGTTACAATGCCCCCTGGCAGCAATTGACTAACGTTAAGAATGTTCGGCAATATGCTGCCACTAACGTCTGTTTGGTTATTGCCTGTCACCTTGATTGGGACATCCACTTTTCACTTCTTAGTTCTTTTGCACTATAGTTTTAATTACACTCTTTATAGTGTTCTTACACTTAGCGAGGTGACCGTAAACCTAGTCCCAGGGTCATTACAGTTATCTGGCTCCCCCATTCGGGCTACGTGCGGTCAGAAAACCTGGGAAAACTGCGCCGGAGCCATGGTCATCTCGCCTGGTTTGTCTTACGCACAGTTTGATTGTTCATCACAAAAAAGTTCAGACTTTATCCAATGTTCACAGCTAACAAATGCTATTTATGACAAAATGTTAAACTTTTAGTCTCTTTGTTACAAATGTACCTTTTACCAACGTGTTCTGTGTTGCAATGAAAGTCAATCATTAAACAGTTTTACAGAAATGTAATTGATTGTCTCTGCACTTACTCACGACAATTGTTCTATAATGTTCTGGCATTCGTGCGAGTTTACTTCATTCACATGATGAAAACACATTATATCTATATATCACTGAACCAATGAATATTTTGAGTCTGCACCCAGTAACTAAAGAAAAAAATGTTTGTCACGTCATTTCGTGTCCAATAAACCATTTTCATATTAGCACATTAACCACATAGTTGATAGTTCATTTGAATGACAACAATGTACGGAGCGTGCTGCGCGAAGCAATTGTTGAGTAGCGTCGTCTGGAACGCAGCGTGCCGACGACTGCTGGGGTCGACGACCGGCTCTCAGTAACAGCGACGTCGTGCTGACGTGGCGCCCAAGCAGTCGCGAACCGCGCCGAACCATTCACCAATGTCGGCGTGTTGCAGTGGTTTACCGCGACCGGCTGGCTGGCGGCACGGCACTCGTCTCTGCTTCTCCTCACGGCTCCTCGTCGTAGCGCATGAAACAAATATTCCACAACGGTGTACTGACTTTAAGGACACAGATTACTAGCTGTGGAAGAAAATGCAACTTGTTTAAAAGCGTTTATTGTTCAGTAAGCCGTCGCTTCACTGGTATGCACAGGATGTTTTGGCGTGATAACAGGTTTCTTGTGGCATTGTGACACTGGTATTCTGGGCTCGTCACACGCAACTTGTACTACACACTTTCACCTGCTCTCACTGTTGATACACTGCCAGAGCGTCTCTCAACACGCGAGAATGTTTCGGTTCACACATACTAAATGTCTCCGTCGAGCGATGTTTGTTTGAATCGACTCCAAACGGATCAATAACTATTGTTTTTATACACTGTCTCTTGTTCGTTGAGCACTGCACTATGACAGTCTGTCACTCAACACTTGACTTATATCGACGTATATATTGGTGCAGATACAACAGTCATTTTCTGCCCATACTACACACAATATTCCGTCCTTTCCTCAATTGTTTGTGCACACAGTTTCCTTTTAATGCATCTTAACTGTTCTTAGCATAATCACTCTCATCTACATTGCGTCCATTGTTTTTACTTTGTCACTACACACTTTTAATGCTATTACTAGGCGTATATGGCACTTTTGAAATTTTTTAAAGATGTGTGATTTTTGGTACATAGCTTTCCGTTCCTTTTTTAGTGTAGCTTGCCTGGTTATCACCCATCTAGCAAACAGATTTTACCATGTGCATGACAGCTTGACTTGGGCATATTGCTCAATAAATACTTAATTTAGTACTAGCATTATTTTTAATGATCTTTCCTACATGACTACAGTGTAGGTTCCGCATTGATTAACTTGGTTCGCGTAACGCGTAATTAATATTCAAGGGTGTGTACCAAGTACACAGGCTTCAATTGAAGCATCGATACATACAAAGCGGAGTTTACACGGAACGGGTTTGTTTTTGATTAGCTCCTGCTCCAGTGTCGTTCTCAGATCACTACTGGCAACAAACGTTACATCACATAATTGTTTCATATTACAAAGTCAATTTTTGGCTAATAGAGACTCTCTCTCTCAGGGTTTCTTAATTCTAATACCATTACATCTATTACTTTACTATATGAGATTGCATCATTAATTGTACTTACATACTACACATGGAAAATGATTCAAGAAATTAACCCTCACTTTATCAACAAGAAGATTGTTCGTTGCTTGATGAGCATATAGTATTTTAATGACTCTAATTGTCTGTAAACAAAGTCTTCCCTTTGTATGCTATTGCTCACTTTACTGATTCCACTTCCTCCAAGTTTAATTACATACAAATTTTTTCTTAAAACTAACATACTTATACTCTAAAACACAATTGAAATCGTCTTATTACTATTACTGTTTACATCTGACATGTCACTGAATAAATAATTTTACTATCCCACTCTAACCTCTTTCGAATCTCTTTAGCCACTACTTCCCTCCTCGACCAAGGGATGGAGTAAGTTGCGCGACAGTATGTTTTGTGGGGCATCACCTCTATGTGATAGTGGTACCCTTTGACTATTCCTGGTCGGTCGGTAAATACCATGGTATATTCCGATAGCAGCTGCGTCAACTGTTGCTTTTGTATATTGCTTAAACCTTCAGATTCCTGTACTTTGGTTTGAAATGCCTCAACATTTGTTTCAAAATTTCGATCCTCTAAATTCGGGTAATAGAGGTCTGCTACATGTGAAAAATCATCGAGGTGTAGTACCCAGGGGTTCCTACATTTGATATTCATTCGATTACAACATGGCACAAGTACCTCATTCGATTTCATCATAGACAATTCAATCCTCCTACCTTTATTAACTATGCTCAGTTTCCCCAAGGAGAGGTCGATCACTGCGTCCCTCTCACGGAGAAAATCTACTCCCAGAATGCAGGCCACCTTTAACCCTTTAACAATGAGGAACGAGCTCACTATGGCTTCGCCCTCCTTACAAATCTCTACCTGCACCTGGTACTTAACTAATTGGCTCTGTGCACTTATGGCTCCAGACACCTTGCAATTATTAACCGGGAAAGTCGGTATGCTACGTCCCTTCCCCAGCGCTTTAAACAACTCTATACTCATTACACTCACTGAGGCACCTGTGTCGATGATTATATTCACTGCAACATCATTGATTTTCGCTTCTATTATGGCTTGCACATTTTCGTTGTTATCTTTCTTACATTCGTGCGGTTTGGTCAGTAGATCTTTATCCATACTGATACCGTCGTTGTATCGTAGCATACATATTCCTGGTATATTATTGTCATTCGTGTTGCTCTCACTCCACCCCTCGGCCAGCGATGGAGAGCATATCGAGGCCGATTCTAGTTTGTTGGATTGCTTGCTCGTGAGGTACTTGGACGGCTATTGTCCGCAACCTCTACTATGTGTACGCTTTGATTTGTAGGCCGCCACGACTGCGCAATAGGCGCGTTTTGCGGTAGCGGTCTGTTGTTGTCGTACCGGTCATTACACTGTCGCTCTGGGCTTGTTCGCTGATTCTGATTCCAGTTGCGATTACTGTCACTATAATTGCTATGCCATTGACCTCGCGCATTTTTCCAGCGGTTGGTCCCTGACATTCCGGAGTCGTACCGGTCGTCAAATCGACGCTTTTTGTTATAGGTTGGTTGCCCATACCCGTTCTGACTTCTCCCATTATTACCATTTTGCGAGTGCTCTTGCCGCTTGTTACCACCCCCACCATTTCCATGGTTGTGGTTTTGTGCACTATTATTTCTGTCATGTTTACACCCTGATCCATTATTCCGCGAGTGATCACACGCTGCTTTTGCATCCTCCTGAATTAAGTCTATTGAATCTAGAACAGACAGGAAATGTTCCATATCGCTCTCTGGTACGTGTATTAATTTCTCTTTGATATGAATGGGTAAATGTGATTTTAGGAGTCTTATTATGTCTCTTGGTGATATAGGCTCGTCCCAGTAGCGCGTTTTGTTTATTTACTTTTCAAAATACCGTCTAAAATTCCCAAGACGGGGTGAGTACGGTTCTAGATTGTATACTTCTTTTCTTAGCCGCTCTTGTATACAAGGCGACCAATATTTCGACAAAAACGCCCTTTCGAACTGTTCATACGTCATGCAGCTGTCTGCTACTTCCGTAGCCCACAACGCTGCATCACCCTGAATGTATGACATTACGTATTGAATTTTCTGTGCTTCGTTCCACACACTAGGCAAGATATTTTTAAAGCTTTTTATGAATACTACTGGGTGTACTGACTTCCGTTCAGTAGTAAACGTTTGAAACTGCCTATTTTTGATTAAACTTTCTTCAATTAATATTTTTGGACTATATGGATTTGCTCCTGGGACATAGGCTGTATGCTCCGAACTGAAGCTACAGCTCTTCGCATTATCGCCTACAGCTTCACCATTGTTGTGTCGCGTATAAGTTTGTGCGTTGCCAAAAACATTGGCTGTTGGCGACATAGTTTCATATTCTAGATGTTTTCTGCTTTGTGCTAAACCCTTTTCCAAGTCGGATATCCGTTTACTAATGTTCACTTGCCACTGCGGAATATCCTCACTGAGTATTTGTTTGATGGTTTGCACATCATTCTGTACCTGACTATTTACTGCGGTACTGAACGATTCAGCGCCTCTATCTACCATGGCTGCTTGTACCTTAGAATTAATATTTTTGTCGATCTCACTCTCCTTCGCTTCTAACCATGAGTTGAATTCGGTTTCAATTTTAGTCGCTTGTTCGTTCCACTTCTGCTCTACAAGCTGTGTGGAATCTATTTCTAGCTTTTCTACTCGGTTAGCTAAGACACCTATCTCGTCTACTCTGTTAGTGTTTGCTACTTGCAGGTTGTTGACCTGTACAGTCAACTCCTGCACGGCTTTAGGTATCGACTCATAATTCTGTTTCATACAGGCAATCTCCTTTTTCATAATTTCTAACGATTGCATAAGTTGCTGGTCCCGCTCAGCTTGCTGGCGATCCCGCTCAGCTTGCTGGGCAAGAAACTTTTCCTCTAGCTGGCGATCTCGCTCAGCTTGCTGGGCAAGGAGATTGTGTGTTAACTGGCGATCCCGCTCAGCTTGCTGGCGATCTCGCTCAGTTTGCTGCGCGAGAAAGATCTCAATTTTTTCATCCTTTTCAGCTTGTTTTTGTGCGAATTTTGACTGATAATCCAGCACGCGCTCTAATATCGCCTGAAGTGAATACCCACCAGGCAGATTACCACTCTCTGGTTCCTGCTTTTCTGGGGGTGGTGCAATTTCTTTATCTACATCTCCTTGAGCACTGGTGGGTGGTGGCACACCACTTCCTGTGCCCCTGCCCCCACATTTTCGCATGGTATATCCTCAAAGAGAGTACTTGTACTGCTTAAGGTACCCGTTTCTACATTTCCTGCACTAACTAATTGCTGTTCCTCAGTATCCATATTGCTCGGACGTTGGCTACGCAATTTAACCATATTCCTAGATTTCCTACTCTAACACAAGATCTAACAGTTTTGCCACTTGCACACAAAATACGTTAATTTATCTACACTACACTGCACACTAAAAATTACTATCTACAATCAACTTTGTCCTGTCATAAACACTAACATCAAACTACGCACACCACTAGCGATTTGAGATCACTTCACTGGAGTTCAGCTTCTACAAACAGGACAACTACACTGTAGTCTTACCTTTAGTTTATCTGATCTCTGGGTTCGGCTGCCCCCGGATTACGTAGTCGTTACAGTTTCTCAGTACTATCAGGATCGTCTCCTCTGACTCGCTTGCAGTAGTGCGTTTTTTCATGAAAGAGTGTTTGTACATTCATTAATACATTGCATTAATCATGATACACATACATACATTTATCACTAAATACATACATATATACATATATAAAAATAGACACTGAAAGGAAAATACATAAAAATTTTATTTCTGGGGCCACTGCAAATTCGTGCCCCACGTTTTTGGGCGACAGTTTCGCGTCCGGTTTTCGTTCGTGTCTTTTCTATTATTATTACTATTGCTTGCGTAACAACGCATATATGAAAAGAGCCGCGAAATATCTTTTAGTAATGCTGTGCTATGAATTTCTTTATCATCGTTACTTTTTAACAAAACAGAATATATTGAGTTCTTATTGTTCTGTATCTGGCCTTCTATTAAAGGAACACTTTTCGTGACTGTAACTCATTCTAAAAATCAACATATCTTCCCTACTTTATG
This sequence comes from Schistocerca cancellata, assembly GCF_023864275.1. NCBI lineage: Eukaryota > Metazoa > Arthropoda > Insecta > Orthoptera > Acrididae > Schistocerca > Schistocerca cancellata. The sequence continues at coordinate 1,186,290,630 of NC_064626.1, forward strand.
GTTATTGAAAATGAAAATTACTTTGTTATGAATACTGATGTTACAGTTCGTATGATTGTTCAACAACAAGATTTTGCAGTGGATTTTGTTTCTCGGTAAAACACCATTCAATACCACGACTAGCACAAGAACATGAGACTCTTATTGAAAAAATACGTTTTCACTATAAAGTTTGCCAGATCAGAACCGAACACAGCAAGATTCCTATTAGATTTTGAAGGTACATTATCTTTTTTGTACTGTTAGCTATATATTATCAGCAGCCCGCGTCAACCTGCAACACATCATAAAATCTGCTGCTCTGCACTGCAAGTCGGGAAGCTAAAAGAAATAATATTATTTCACTGTTACTTTCCCGCTTCCTTGCGGTATGATAGATTCTATTTGAGGTAGTTTGAATACGCCGCGGCAGCGGCTCTTTCGTTCGCCGCGCAGCTCGGAACCACAGATAATATTTTAAATAACTGAAAAATGTCTCAACGGGATGGGATAATATGCAAGCAAGCTTTAACAATTAATAATGCAAGTTTCATTTAAATAACTCTATTCAAACATGTAAATACACACCTTTAAAATGCGCACGCAATGGCGTACATCTTTCAGTCTTGACAAAAGAATGCTACGCTAGCGTCCAATACAACGTCACAGGATATCCTACTCGCTTAACTCCAAGAAGAAGAAGACAGAGAAATTAATGTTCGTCAAGTATTATATACTAGTTACCTATTCTAATCTTTGTTTGCTATTTATCGTCTGTGGCGGTTTCATTACTCGCCGACGCAGATATTCTCTAAAATAAATAATAAAAAAAATACATAAATTTATACAATAACACAATATGATACATATAATTTTCTCGTTACTGCATAATATGTTTTTTTTTTCCTACTAGACGTTACAACTGATACCATCCGACCGCCATGTGATCTTCAGCTGAGGTTGCGGATAGGAGGGGTGAGTGGTCTACACACCGCTGTTCCGGTTGTTACGATGGTTTTCTGTGAGGCGCTACTATTCGGTCGACTAGGTCCTCAATTGGCATCACGAGGCTGAGTGCACCGCGAAAAATGGCAACAGCGCCTGGCGGCCAGCATGGTCACCCGTCCAACTGCTGGCCACGCCCGACAGCGCTTAACTTCGGTGATCTGACGGGAACCGGTGGATCCACTAAGGCAAGGCCGTTGCCCAATTCATCAGGAAGATAATTTAAATTCAACAGCAAAATTCCTATCGAGAAAACAACGTGAGAGAAACCTGTTAAAAATAAACAGAAGCGTGATAAATGAAGTCAGTGTTCTGTTCTGTCTCTGTTGGAGCACGTATAATGTCACAATCTTGAATACTATGACACCATGAGTTGAAGTAAATATTCGTTACGATTGAGTTCAATTAACCCTACAATCATCATGAGATGAAGTGCACCGCTTAAGGCTAAGCAGCCTTTACTTTTTACTGTTAGAGACTAATTAAGCAATCTATTCGGCGTCTCCGGATGTAACCTCACTTATTTCATCAACAATAACCGAACAACACTACGGTCGACACTGAACCCATATAGTCGCTTACTTGAGTGTGAACATTAAGTTTACATTGTCTCGATATGTCTTCGTCGAAGTTCCTGGTTGATAAAGGAGCATGTAACTGTGCAAAATAAAAAGACAAGAGCAAGAGAGAAACAGTTTAACTATCAGAAAGTTACGGTGGAAGAGGTCTGTGTTCAGCCATACAAGGAAGTATGTTACATGCTCGGGTCATCCACATTTCTGAATTTAGAACAGAACACATTCGGTGAATTACGATGTTTATGGGAGCTTTAAATCCCGCACTGAAACCTTCGGTCCTACCAATAGATATTTATGACCCAGGTGAACAAGTCCCAAACCGCTAGTAGTAAATGCAGCTACGGTGTAGGACGGCGCGACCACTTCTTACCCCTACTTTGCGCTGCTTCCGTAATGAAGCGGTTCTGTGTGGTGAGCCGTTGGGCGACGCGTTTAATAGAAAGCGCCTGACGGGTAGTCGGGCGCCGATTTACAAGCCAATATACTGAGCGCCGGTCGTGTTTACTGCCGCACGCGAAACGGAGCGGGTCAATTTTCGGCGAGCCTAGTGGACACGGGCCGGCCGGCCCATTCAGGGGGGAGCACCTGCTGCAGGGCTGCCAACGGAATGGCCCGCTACATCACCCAGCCTACGGCCCGCTGCATCACCTGTGCGGCCGCCCGCCTTGAGTGAATCATGAGGCTGCTGACGCCACTGGGAGGTCGAAGGACTCCTCCGCTTCGCTGTTCTACGTTCCTCCTCGGAGATGTACCGACGTGTTCCTGCACCCCGAGCAGAACTATAAATCTCACCCCCACTCACCACCACCAACAACAACAACAACAACAACACTACCAGCACTACCAGCACTAGCTTCCCTATGAAACTAACTTCCTGCAATTTTTCATTCACAGATTTAACCAGTTATATAATTCTCTATGTATGTTCAGTAAATATGTAGTATTGTTGAAAAGTGTTACGTTAATGAACTATATTATAAAAAATACTGCTTACAAATTATTAAACAAATCAGTGCAGTAAGCCAATTGCAAATTGTATGAACTATCTAACATAGTGAGATTAACCAAATTTTCTTTCTTAATGTTTATGACAGATTGGCTTTAGTGCGATTTCATTATGATATACAATAAATAACAGCCTTTATCTGTTCCTAATAAATTTTTACAGTGCATAAATTATTAATCATAAACAAAAAAGGTTTACTATTAAGAGATGTGGAAATGTGCCTCTTATGTTTGTTTGAACGATAATTCACTTCCGGTGAAGACTAGCCTGCCATCACATAAACTTCTGACCCAATACAGAGACGTTGAAAAGACATTTGGCTCAAATCGCATTATTTTCCTGGACACCTATAGTATGTGGATGATAAGTTGGTCGATGGCGGGGCGGAGCGGCCCATGCGGCCGTAAACTGTGGTCAGCTTCTCGGTGTCCCGTATAAAGAAATACAAGTAAAATAGAAGAGATTCTAAGCGTGCTTGCACCTGCTTTTATAATACAAAATAATTATTTAAATACGAACATATTAAAATAACAAGTTTTTAAAATGGAATAAAAAGTCTAAAATTATTGCTCCTAGCCCCAAACATATTCCTAGCCGCATACAGACAGTTCTGAAAATTTTGATTGTTATGACGATACATGCATTTAAAACGAAAAATGTGGGTGGGATGCAATGATAGTGAGAAGCTAAACCATTCATACATCAGTTATGTATTACATATGCCACACGTTTTTCGTCTTAAATTCCAGTGATATTAGCACGACTACTGGAAGTTGACAAGTGCAAATTTTCAAGACTATCTGTATGCGAACAGGTGTATCTAATGGGCTAGGAGAAATTATTTTATACTATTTAGTCCGTTTAAAAAGTATTGAACAAGTTGTATACTTAAGTAATTATTTTCTGATTTTTAGTTATTACATGTGAGTCAAAGTTTTCAGTCGATTTCAGACATTTTGACGAGATTACAAGAGAGATATATGATGAACTTAATTATTATTTGACTTTCTCTTCACCTGAGCGAAATTACAGATTCCCTCCGTCTATGTTATCTCACGAAAATACGTCGAAGGTAATAACTGAAGAGAATCCCGCTCACATGGGAAACTTATCAACTGATCTTACAAAAAAAAAAAAAACATTCGCAACAGGAATAGGAAACGAATGAAATAGCAGTCGGCTCATAAAGCACCCTCCACCACACACCACTCACGGAAGATGTTTAATATTACAGTGAAATTGACTTCTGAACCATGCTGAAAGTTTCAGGTCTCTAGCTCATCAGGAAATGATAGTTGTAAGGAAAGTACCCTCCTCATAAACCATACTACACTCCTGGAAATTGAAATAAGAACATCGTGAATTCACTGTCCCAGGAAGGAGAAACTTTATTGACACATTCCTGGTGTCAGATACATCACATGATCACACTGACAGAACCACAGGCACATAGACACAGGCAACAGAGCATGCACAATGTCGGCACTAGTACAGTGTATATCCACCTTTCGCAGCAATGCAGGCTGCTATTCTCCCATGGAGACGATCGTAGAGATGCTGGATGTAGTCCTGTGGAACGGCTTGCCATGCCATTTCCACCTGGCGCCTCAGTTGGACCAGCGTTCGTGCTGGACGTGCAGACCGCGTGAGACGACGCTTCATCCAGTCCCAAACATGCTCAATGGGGGACAGATCCGAAGATCTAGCTGGCCAGGGTAGTTGACTTACACCTTCTAGAGCACGTTGGGTGGCACGGGATACATGCGGACGTGCATTGTCCTGTTGGAACAGCAAGTTCCCTTGCCGGTATAGGAATGGTAGAACGATGGGTTCGATGACGGTTTGGATGTACCATGCACTATTCAGTGTCCCCTCGACGATCACCAGTGGTGTACGGCGAGTGTAGGAGATCGCTCCCCACACCATGATGCCGGGTGTTGGCCCTGTGTTCCTCGGTCGTATGCAGTCCTGATTGTGGCGCTCACCTGAACGGCGCCAAACACGCATACGACCATTATTGGCACCAAGGCAGAAGCGACTCTCATCGCTGAAGACGACACGTCTCCATTCGTCCCTCCATTCACGCCTGTCGCACCACTGAAGGCGGGCTGCACGATGTTGGGGCGTGAGCGGAAGACGGCCTAACGGTGTGCGGGACCGTAGCCCAGCTTCCTGGTGTGTCCGCTGTGCCGTGCGTGTGATCATTGCTTGTACAGCCCTCTCGCAGTGTCCGGAGCAAGTATGGTGGGTCTGACACACCGGTGTCAATGTGTTCTTTTTTCCATTTCCAGGAGTGTAGGAACTGCCATCCTGCTCTCAGCTACGTGTTAATTTTCAGGTCTGCAGGTCACCGGAAAGTTAATTTACAATCAATTGCAAAATTTGTACCTAATAAACAGACACGAAAGCGATCAAGTAAAAACATGTTAACAAGAACGAAACTACCTTACGCCAGTCCTCATTTAGTTGAAATGTATGAAACAAGACTCATCTGATCCAATCACTTTCTTTCACCTCTCCATAGTCCAGGTTTTCCCGTTAGGAACATCTGCATCGATGATGAGTGGTTTTGGAATTCCAGTTTGTTACGCCCAGCTTATTGGGTTTCCATTGTGTTGTTTTGGTACTGAGACGATTCGCGAGTGGGACATTCGCTTCTGTAGCGACTTTTGCAGCTGTCGGCCTTCCATTTTTCGTTAGAATCCTCTTCTGTGACAGCATGTCGCGACCACTCGACAAACAGTTCTGTCCGTTAGGTGACTTAGCAGACGACTTTCTTCCGCTTCCCCTTGTGTTGTTGTTGTGGTCTTCAGCCAAAGACTGGTTTGATGCAGCTCTCCACGCTACTCTATCCTGTGCAAGCATCTTCATCTCCGACTAACTACTGAAACCAGCATTCTGAATCTTCTTACTGTAATCATCTCTTGGCATCCTTCTACCGTTTTCGCCCCTACTCTTACCTTCGGTACTAAATTGGTGATCCCTTTATGCCTCAGAATGCGTCCTACCAACCGATCTCTTCTCCTACTCATGTTGTGCCCCAAATTGCTTCTCCCTCCAATTCTGTTCAGAAACTCCTCATGAGTTACGTGATCTACCCATTTAATCTTCAACATTCTTCTGTAGTACCACATTTAAAAAGCTTTTATTCTCTCCTTGTGTAAAACGTTTACCGCCCAAGTTTCATTCATACATGACTACATTCCATACAAATACTTTAAGAAAGGGCTTCCAGACATTTAAATCTGTACTCAATGTTAAAGTAATTTCTCTTCTTCAGTAAGGTTTTTCTTGCCATTGCCAGTTACATTTTATATCCTCCCTACTTCGACCATCATCAATTATGTTGCTTCCAAAATAACAAAACTCATCTACTACTATAAATGTCTCATTTCCTAATCTAATTCCCTCAGCATCACCTGATTTAAATCGAGTACATTCTATTATCCTCGTTTTACATTTTTATGATTCATCTGTTTATTTCTTCTACCTGGACTTTAATTCCTACCCAATATTTTTCTTTTCTTTCCTTTACTGCTTGTTCGGTATACAGGTTGAATAAGGTCAGGGATAGGCTCTATCCTTGTCTTACTCACTTCTCAACCAGTGCTTCCTTTTCGTGTCCCATCGACCCTCATAACTGCCATCTGGCTTCTGTACAAATTGTAAATAACTCTCTGCTCCCTGAATTTTACCCCTGCCTACTTACGAATTTGGAAGAGAGTATTCCAGTCAACAATGTCGAAAGCTTTCTCTAAGTCTACAAATGCTATACATGTAGGTTTGCCTTTCCTTAACATACATTCTAAGATAAATCATAAGGTCGGTATTGCCCTGCGTAGTTCTACATTTCTATAAAATTCAAACTGATCCGCCTGGAGGTTGGCTTCTACAGTTTCTCCATTGGTCTGTAAGGATTTCGTGTTAGAATTTTGCAACCGTGACTTATTAGAGTGATATTTCTGTAATTTTCACATCTGTCAGCATCTGCGTTCTTTGGAGTTGGAATTATTATATTCTTCTCGAAGTATGAGGTTATTTTGCCTGTGTCATACATCCTGCTCACCATATGGGATAGTTTGGTCATTGCTGGCTCTCTCAAGGTTATCAGTAGTTCTAACGGAGTGTTTCCTACTCCCGGGGCCTTCCTTCGACTTACGTCTATCTGTGCTCTGGCAAATTCTTCCATTTCCATAATACTGTCCTCTAGAACATAACTCTTGTATAGTCCCTTTATATACGCCTTCCACCTTTCTGCTTCCCTTCTTTGCTTAGAAGTGGTTTTCCATCTGAGTTCTTGATATTCATACAGGTGGTACTGTTTTCTCCAAAGTCTCTTTAATTTTGAGGTAGGTGCAATCTATCTTACACTTAGTGATATATGCCTCTGTAACCTTACATTTGTCCTCTAGCCATTCCTGCTTAGCCATTTAGCACTTCCTGTCGATCTCATTGTTAGACGTTTATATTCCTTTCGGCCCGCTTCATGTTGGTGCATTTTTATATTTTCTCCTTTTACCAATTAAATTCAACATTTCTTGTGATATTGGGTGGTTGGTTCGGGGAAGGAGACCAGACAGCGAGGTCATCGGTCTCATCGGATTAGGGAAGGACGGGGAAGGAAGTCGGCCGTGCCCTTTGAAAGGAACCATCCCGGCATTTGCCTGGAGCGATTTAGGGAAATCACGGAAAACCTAAATCAGGATGGCTGGACGCGGGATTGAACCGTCGTCCTACCGAATGCGAGTCCAGTGTCTAACCACTGCGCCACCTCGCTCGGTCTTGTGATACTCAAGGATTCCTACCAGCCCTCATCTCTTTACCTACTTGATCCTGTGCCACCTTCACTATGTCATCACTGAAAGCTACCTATTCTTTCTCTACTGTGTTCCTTTCCCCTGTTCTTGGCAATCGTTTGCTAATGCTCCCTCTGAAACTCTTTACAACCTCTGATTCTTTCATTTTATCCACGTTCCATCTTTCTAAAATCCTGCCTTTTTGCAGATTCTTCAGTTTTAATGTGCAGGTCATAACCAATAAACTGTGGTAAGCGACCAGATCTGCCACTGGAAATGTCTTACAATTTGAAACCTTCCGGTGTCTCTAGGTATTTTCCATTAAAACAATCTTCTTTCATGATTGTTAAATCAATTGTTAGTTATGGTTAAGTAACTCTATGTGAAAAATTCTATCAGTCGGCTTCCTTCTTCATTCCCGCAGTCCAAGTAACGCTCTGTGCAAAATTCTATCAATCGGTTTCCTTCTTCATTCCCGCGGTCCATATCCACCTACTACTTTTCCTTGTCCCCCTTTTCATACTATCGAATACCAGTTCCCATGACTATTAAATTTTCGTCTCCCGTAACTATCTTAATCCTCAACCTCCCCCTCACATGCGGAGCTGGGCCCGCATCTCGTGGTCGTGCGGTAGCGTTCTCGCTTCCCACGCCTGGGTTCCCGGGTTCGATTCCCGGCTGGGTCAGGGATTTTCTCTGCCTCGTGATGGCTGGGTGTTGTGTGCTGTCCTTAGGTTAGTTAGGTTTAAGTAGTTCTAAGTTCTAGAGGACTTATGACCACAGCAGTTGAGTCCCATAGTGCTCAGAGCCATTTGAATTTGCGGAGCTGGTTGGCATATAGACGTATAGTACTATGGTATGGACTTCGTGTCTATCTTGGTTACAATACTGCATTCACTTTGCTGTTCGTAGTAGTTTATGGGCATTCCTAATTTTTTATTCATTATTAAACCTACTCTTGCATTACCTCTGTTCCATTTTGTATTTATAACCCTGTATGTGATATAAATCTTCGATACGGTGCCACTTCAAATACTTTGGCTACAATGGCTAAGTAAGCATCCATCATGGAAGCAGGAACAAATTGCCCACTTTCTAGGTCACTCAGTTCCGACATAATGCACTTAGAACTACGTTGAACATTTTTCTGATCTCGACTGGCATGTGCTACGTATTGAGGATATTGTAGAGATCACATTCATGGTTAGATACAACAGTACTAATTGCAGTTTGGCTTACATCTGTATTTACATTAAAACTCCCATTTCTCCCGATGTTTCTATATTTCTGTCGATCCCCTATATCGTCGCAGTACGTGTGGAAAGATATCTTCTCGTGGAAAATCAGAGTTTGTGTTTAAGAAAAGTTGCTCTGCTGAGAATTCCATTTAAATATTCACTCGCCAAATTTTTCACGCATTAAATAATAAAACAGCACCGTCTGGTATTTTCTGCGACCTGTTTAAGGCATTTAATCGTATGAACCACTGTATTCTCCTATAAAAATTGTAATTTTGTGGCGTTGATTTCATAGTCTACGGATGAATGATGTTATATTTAACCAAAAGAATCGAGGAAGATGTATTTAGTAATTAAAACAGTATAGTCTGGGGACGTAGTTCTGACCGGGAAGAAAACACGTACTGAGTTGCCCAAGGCTCAGTCTCAAGTGTACTATCCTTAATTTAATGATCTTCCGTCTAACGTGCAACATGTGGAGTTAGTACTTTTTCAGATGACACTAGTAATTAATCCAAACAAACATACAGGAAGAGAAAAAATGATAAACAATTTTCTTAAAAGAGTTATTTACTGGTTTTGTGTGGATTGTCTCACCTTCAATATTAAAAAGACAAAATATGTACAGTTGTGCACATCTAGGGTTTATACCCCATTAATAAGCGTAACATGTGGTGAGGAAATAATAAATAGGGTGAAAAGTTGAAATTTCTTAGACGTCCATATTAATGAGAATTTAATCCCATAAAAGTACATTTTTTAACTCCTAAAACGAGTTGGTTCGGCCACATTCGCACTGAGAAACATTGAAAATCTTTGGTAGTGACAAATCAGTAAGTCGTGGCATTTTGCATATTTTCGTTCAATAATATGATATGGGATAATGTTCTGGTGTAACGGATTTTTAAGAAGGAAAGTGTTCGTCGCTCAGAAACACGCAGGAAAAATAATGTGTGGAGGTCAACCACGATCATCTTGCAGATAACTATTTAAGCTGCTGGGAATTTTGACTCATACTTCACAGTATACTTATTCCCTCGCGAAGTTTGTTGTAAATAATCCGCTACAGTTGGAAAGGAAAAGTTATGTACAAAATTACAGTATCAGAAGGAAAAATAACTTTCATGAGTGCAGATAAGGTCTACATCTACATCTACATCTACATTTATACTCCGCAAGCCACCGAACGGTGTGTGGCGGAGGGCACTTTACGTGCCACTGTCATTATCTCCCTTTCCTGTTCCAGTCGCGTATGGTTCGCGGGAAGAACGACTGTCTGAAAGCCTCTGTGCGCGCTCTAATCTCTCTAATTTTACATTCGTGATCTCCTCGGGAGGTATAAGTAGGGGGAAGCAATATATTCGATACCTCATCCAGAAACGCACCCTCTCGAAACCTGGCGAGCAAGCTACACCGCGATGCAGAGCGCCTCTCTTGCAGAGTCTGCCACTTGAGTTTGTTAAACATCTCCGTAACGCTATCACGGTTACCAAATAACCCTGTGACGAAACGCGCGGCTCTTCTTTGGATCTTCTCTATCTCCTCCGTCAACCCGATCTGGTACGGATCCCACACTGATGAGCAATACTCAAGTATAGGTCGAACGAGTGTTTTGTAAGCCACCTCCTTTGTTGATGGACTACATTTTCTAAGGACTCTCCCAATGAATCTCAACCTGGTACCCGCCTTACCAACAATTAATTTTATATGATCATTCCACTTCAAATCGTTCCGCACGCATACTCCCAGATATTTTACAGAAGTAACTGCTACCAGTGTTTGTTCCGCTATCATATAATCATACAATAAAGGATCCTTCTTTCTATGTATTCGCAATACATTACATTTGTCTATATTAAGGGTCAGTTGCCACTCCCTGCACCAAGTGCCTATCCGCTGCAGATCTTCCTGCATTTCGCTACAATTTTCTAATGCTGCAACTTCTCTGTATACTACAGCATCATCCGCGAAAAGCCGCATGGAACTTCCGACACTATCTACTAGGTCATTTATATATATTGTGAAAAGCAATGGTCCCATAACACTCCCCTGTGGCACGCCAGAGGTTACTTTAACGTCTGTAGACGTCTCTCCGTTGATAACAACATGCTGTGTTCTGTTTGCTATAAACTCTTCAATCCAGCCACACAGCTGGTCTGATATTCCGTAGGCTCTTACTTTCTTTATCAAGCGACAGTGCGGAACTGTATCGAACGCCTTCCGGAAGTCAAGAAAAATAGCATCTACCTGGGAGCCCGTATCTAATATTTTCTGGGTCTCATGAACAAATAAAGCGAGTTGGGTTTCACACGATCGCTGTTTACGGAATCCATGTTGATTCCTACATAGTAGATTCTGAGTTTCCAAAAACGACATGATACTCGAGCAAAAGACATGTTCTAAAATTCTACAACAGATCGACGTAAGAGATATAGGTCTATAGTTTTGCGCATCTGCTCGACGACCCTTCTTGAAGACTGGGACTACCTGTGCTCTTTTCCAATCATTTGGAACCTTCTGTTCCTCTAGAGACTTGCGGTACACGGCTGTTAGAAGGGGGGCAAGTTCTTTCGCGTACTCTGTGTAGAATCGAATTGGTATCCCGTCAGGTCCAGTGGACTTTCCTCTGTTGAGTGATTCCAGTTGCTTTTCTATTCCTTGGACTCTTATTTCGATGTCAGCCATTTTTTCGTTGGTGCGAGGATTTAGAGAAGGAACTGCAGTGCGGTCTTCCTCTGTGAAACAGCTTTGGAAAAAGGTGTTTAGTATATCAGCTTTACGCTTGTCATCCTCTGTTTCAATGCCATCATCGTCCCGGAGTGTCTGGACATGTTTCGAGCCACTTACTGATTTAACATAAGACCAGAACTTCCTAGGATTTTCTGTCAAGTCGGTACCTAGTATTTTACTTTCGAATTCACTGAACGCTTCACGCATAGCCCTCCTTACGCTAACTTTGACATCGTTTAGCTTCTGTTTGTCTGAGAGGTTTTGGCTGCGTTTAAACTTGGAGTGAAGCTCTCTTTGCTTTCGCAGTAGTTTCCTAACTTTGCTGTTGTACCACGGTGGGTTTTTCCCGTCCCTCACAGTTTTACTCGGCACGTACCTGTCTAAAACGCATTTTACGATTGCCTTGAACTTTTTCCATAAACACTCAACATTGTCAGTGTCGGAACAGAAATTTTCGTTTTGATCTGTTAGGTAGTCTGAAATCTGCCTTCTATTACTCTTGCTAAACAGATAAACCTTCCTCCCTTTTTTATATTCCTATTAACTTCCATATTTAGGGATGCTGCAACGGCCTTATGATCACTGATTCCCTGTTCTGCACTTACAGAGTCGAAAAGTTCGGGTCTGTTTGTTATCAGTAGGTCCAAGATGTTATCTCCACGAGTCGGTTCTCTGTTTAATTGCTCGAGGTAATTTTCGGATAGTGCACTCAGTATAATGTCACTCGATGCTCTGTCCCTACCACCCGTCCTAAACATCTGAGTGTCCCAGTCTATATCCGGTAAATTGAAATCTCCACCTAAGACCATAACATGCTGAGAAAATTTATGTGAAATGTATTCCAAATTTTCTCTCAGTTGTTCTACCACTAATGCTGCTGAGTCGGGGGGTCGGTAAAAGGAGCCAATTATTAACCTAGCTCGGTTGTTGAGTGTAACCTCCACCCATAATAATTCACAGGAACTATCCACTTCTACTTCACTACAGGATAAACTACTACTAACAGCGACGAACACTCCACCACCGGTTGCATGCAATCTATCCTTTCTAAACACCGTCTGTGCCTTTGTAAAAATTTCGGCAGAATTTATCTCTGGCTTCAGCCAGCTTTCTGTACCTATAACGATTTCAGCTTCGGTGCTTTCTATCAGCGCTTGAAGTTCCGGTACTTTACCAACGCAGCTTCGACAGTTTACAATTACAATACCGATTGCTGCTTGGTCCCCGCATGTCCTGACTTTGCCCCGCACCCGTTGAGGCTGTTGCCCTTTCTGCACTTGCCCGAGGCCATCTAACCTAAAAAACCGCCCAGCCCACGCCACACAACCCCTGCTACCCGTGTAGCCGCTTGTTGCGTGTAGTGGACTCCTGACCTATCCAGCGGAACCCGAAACCCCACCACCCTATGGCGCAAGTCGAGGAATCAGCAGCCCACATGGTCGCAGAACCGTCTCAGCCTCTGATTCAGACCCTCCACTCGGCTCTGTACCAAAGGTCCGCAGTCAGTCCTGTCAACGATGCTGCAGATGGTGAGCTCTGCTTTCATCCCGCTAGCGAGACTGGCAGTCTTCACCAAATCAGATAGCCGCCGGAAGCCAGAGAGGATTTCCTCCGATCCATAGCGACACACATCATTGGTGCCGACATGAGCGACCACCTGCAGATGGGTGCACCCTGTACCCTTCATGGCATCCGGAAGGACCCTTTCCACATCTGGAATGACTCCCCCCAGTATGCACACGGAGTGCACTTTGGTTTTCTTCCCCTCCCTTGCTGCCATATCCCTAAGGGGCCCCATTACGCGCCTGACGTTGGAGCTCCCAACTACCAGTAAGCCCACCCTCTGTGACTGCCCGGATCTTGCAGACTGAGGGGCAACCTCTGGTACAGGACAAGCAGCCATGTCAGGCCGAAGATCAGTATCAGCCTGAGACAGAGCTTGAAACCGGTTCGTCAGACAAACTGGAGAGGCCTTCCGTTCAGCCCTCCGGAATGTCTTTCGCCCCCTGCCACACCATGAGACGACCTCCCACTCTACCACAGGTGAGGGATCAGCCTCAATGCGCGCAGTATCCCGGGCAACCACAGTCGTAGTCCGATCGGGGGATGCGTGGGACGAGCTGGCCGTCCCCGACAAACCCCCATCCGGTCCCCCACAGTGATGCCCATTGGCAACAGCCTCAAGCTGTGTGACCGAAGCCAACACTGCCTGAAGCTGGGAGCGAAGGGATGCCAACTCAGCCTGCATCCGAACACAGCAGTTGCAGTCCCTATCCATGCTAAAAGCTGTTGTGCAAAGAACGTCTGAACTAATCTACAGAGAGCGCAAACAAAACGACACAAAATTGAAACGGTTATTAAAATACAAGATTGCCTAGTAAATGCAGTAATGCTGCCACTTGTGCACTGCTGACACTGCTCGGCGGCGGAAGGAGACTACGCGATTTTACACTATTCGAGTACTAAAACGCGATGCTACAACTCTCAAATACTATAACACGCCCGAAATTTATGAATTAAACAATGCAAGTACCAAAAACACGCAAAGAAATTAAGAATTAAACTATGTAACAAATAAGTGAGCTCAGAGTATACGACTTGCTGCTGCAGCTGCTTATCCAACGGCGGCAGGGAGCACACTGACTGACCAACCGACACTGGCCGTTCAAAACTAAAACAGATGACAGACGACTACGCGAATTTACACTATTCGAGTACTAAAACGCGATGCTACAACTCTCAAATACTATAACACGCGAGAAATTTATGAATTAAACAATGCACGTACCAAAAACACGCAAAGAAATTAAGAATTAAACTATGTAACAAATAAGTGAGCTCAGAGTATACGACTTGCTGCTGCAGCTGCTTATCCAACGGCGGCAGGTCGTCTTTAGAACAAAAATTTGTGCATAAGTCTGTAATTAAAATTTGTTATAACTTACACAGTGTTATAAAATGTCTGACAGACTGCAAAGTAACATCTGAGAACAAAGTGAAAAATTTTCTCCTTATCAATTGTTCTTTACTGTAGAAAAAGCCGGCCAGTGTGCCGGGCGGTTCTAGGCGCTACAGTCCAGAACCGCGCGACCACTACGGTCGCAGGTTTGAATCCTGCCTCGGGCATGGATGTGTGTGATGTCCTTAGACTAGTTAGGTTTCAGTAGTTCTAAGTTCTAGGGGACTGATGACCTCAGATGTTAAATCCCATAGTGCTCAGAGCCATCTGAACCATCTGTAGAAAAAATTCTGTAATTGTAATGTGTAAAAGGTGGTGGGTAGGAATTACTGACTGACACCTGTGTATTTAAACTCTCTTAACAATGTAGCCATGTTTACAACTTTATTTTCGATTTGAATGTTAAAAAATATATGGGCTCAACCACTTGTTTATAGTGTAAAACAATAAGATTAACGCGTTTCGGAAGTCAAGCTTGCATCATCAGAATAATAAACAGTAAAAGAACCTGTTAAAACTCACTAAAATAGAACATTCACCAGGCACAATAAAATTGATAATAAAATTAAAACATCGTGCTTTTTCACTTGTTGTAGCCGTGTCTTCCAAGGTGCATTTCCACATAGTCGTTAAAATATAAAAAAAACTCTAAAATGGTGTCCCCTATGGTGTTCAACATCTAACCACAGTGTCGTGTTTGGCTATGTGGTGTGTGGTATCAACGAAGACGCACCGGCGGTTTACGACGATAGAGGAGAGAGCCATGTGATTAGATGTTGAACACCGTAGGCGACACCATTTTAGAGTTTTTTATATTTTAACGACTATGTGGAGATGCAGCTTGGAAGACATGGCTACAACAAGGGAAACAGCCACGATGTTTTAATTTTATTATCAATTTTATTGTGCCTGGTGCATGTTCCATTTTAGTGAGTTTTAACATGTTCTTTTACTTTTATTATTCTTATGATGGAAGCTTGACTTCCGAAACGCGTCAATTTAGTGTTTCAAACGTCCCCTTGGAAAAATTAATGAATTAATGTGCTTAAACTGACACACAATATTTTTAGCGCAACGCAATCTGACTTTCAATAATCCCTACAAAAGAATGGCCCTGACTAACATTAACCTATACCTTTCACAAATCACTTACCTCACAAAAATCGTCGTTACTCGAACTACTGCAATACAGCGAGCGCCACTACTGCCAGCTAAATAAAAGATTCAAACTACTAAAGCCACTAATTACTGATAGGCACAGTTAGCAAAAGAAATATTTTGATAGAGAACAAACAATATATTTACCTTAATATTGTTCAAAAGTCATAATATATATAGCAGTTCATGACATCCATTCTTACAAATGTACTGTTTCTGATGGACACACGTCCAGATCATCCACTCTCAAAAATCCGCCATCTCACTTCCCCACATCCACCACTGCTGGTGGCTCCCCTCTAACCGCACAATGCTCTGCGCTGTTAACAGCCAACTGCCCAACACTACAATGGAGAACATTGCAACAATGCCGACCAGCCTCAGACTGCACACAGCACAGTCAGTGATTTTCATAAAGAGCGCTACATGTCTTTACCAATATAAAAACCTAAGCAGCCTACTTACATGTTTTACACTATAAACAAGTGGTTGAGCCGGTATATTTGTTAACATTGACATTCACAACCACGACCTCTGATCCAGTATGGATAAAATCAAATTTCCGATGTGAATGTAAAATGACTCGTTCTACACCATTACAATGAATCGTGCAAAATGATCCGTGGAACTTGAAACTAGCTAATTCCTAGAGGCGAAAAACTTGAGATGTATGTAGGTATTCTCATCATTTTGGCTTTGTTGTTATGTTCTGACAGTCGTTACACGCTCTAACTGCTATAAAATTTACGCGGAGGGAGAAAGCTCGACGTGTTCTTCACCTGGGCCATAGCCTATTCATCTACATCTACATCCATACTCCGCAAGCCACCTGACGGTGTGTGGCGGAGGGTACCCTGAGTACCTCTAGCGGTTCTCCCTTCTATTCCAGTCTCGTATTGTTCGTGGAAAGAAGGATTGTCGGCATGCTTCTGTGTGGGCTCTAATCTATCTGATTTTATCCTCGTGGTCTCTTCGCGAGATATATGTAGGAGGGAGCAATATACTGCTTGACTCTTCGGTGAAGGTATGTTCTCGAAACTTCAACAAAAGCCCGTACAGAGCTACTGAGCGTCTCTCCTGCAGAGCCTTCCACTGGAGTTTATCTATCATGTCCATAACGCTTTCGCTATTACTAAATGATCCTGTAACGAAGCGCGCTGCTCTCCGTTGGATCTTCTCTATCTCTTCTATCAACCCTATCTGGTACGGATCCCACACTGCTAAGCAGTATTCAAGCAGTGGGCGAACAAGCGTACTGTAACCTACTTCCTTTGTTTTCAGATTGAATTTCCTTAGGATTCTTCCAATGAATCTCAGTCTGGCATCTGCTTTACTGACGATCAACTTTATATGATCATTCCATTTTAAATCACTCCTAATGCGTACTCCCAGATAATTTATGGAATTAACTGCTTCCAGTTGCTGACCTGCTATTTTGTAGCCAAATGATAAGGGATCTTTCTTTCTATGTATTCGCAGCACATTACACTTGTCTACATTGAGATTCAACTGCCATTCCCTGCACCATGCGTCAATTCGCTGCAGATCCTCCTGCATTTCAGTACAATTTTCCATTGTTACAGCCTCTCGATTCACCACAGCATCATCTGCAAAAAGCCTCAGTGAACTTCCGATGTCATCCACAAGGTCATTTATGTACATTGTGAATAGCAACGGTCCTATGACACTCCCCTGCGGCACACCTGAAATCACTCTTATTTCGGAAGACTTCTCTCCATTGAGAATGACATGCTGCGTTCTGTTACCTAGGAACTCTTCAATTCAATCACACAATTGGTCCGATAGTCCATATGCTCTTACTTTGCTCATTAAACGACTGTGGGGAACTGTATCGAACGCCTTGCAGAAGTCAAGAAACACGGCATCTACCTGTGAACCGGTGTCTATGGCCCTCTGAGTCTTGTGGACGAATAGCGCGAGCTGGGTTTCACACGACCGTCTTTTTCGAATACCATGCTGATTCCTACAGAGTAGATTTCTAGTCTCCAGAAAAGTCATTATACTCGAACATAATACGTGTTCCAAAATTCTACAACTGGCCGACGTTAGAGATATAGGTCTATTGTTCGACGTCCTTTCTTGGAAACGGGGATGACCTGTGCCCTTTTCTAATCCTTTGGAACGCTATGCTCTTCTAGAGACCTACGGTACACCGCTGCAAGAAGGGAAAGCCTATTAATTCATCTCCCTGCCTCAAGTGATCTAGATTTCTTACACGTACCGGAAGGAAAATATTCCGATTTGTATACCGCACAAGTACTTGATATGCTTTATAAATGTGGAGAGCCCCTATTCCGAGGCCCTCCCTTCGAGGCACTCGGAACGCGCAGCAGGGAACGCCATCTTCGGCTTCGACGTCGCGAGTCCTCCAGATGACAGGCGTCTCTGTGGGCCCACAGCGGCGCTGGAGTGCGTGTGACGTCAGCCCAGAGAGGCGGCGCTGCGCCGTGCTCCTGAATAACCCTCTCTCGCCCCTTCCTGCTTTCTACCTGACGGTCGCTTCGCTGCATTCGAGGCGCACGCTCGTTTGTGGGGACTATAAACGCGCTACACCAAACAACCTTCATGTCAGTCAGATTCATTGTGAAAGCGCTGTCGCTCACAGAATCTTAACTGAAGAGGCTGCACTTCAGATTTGGCACAAAGGATTGTTACGTAATTTAATTCACGTGTTATATACAGAGATGTAATTAAGTAATGAACAGGGTAGATTTGATCAGTGGAACGAATTGAGGCAAATCCTTCCCTTCATGCCACGCTTCACAGATCTTTAGAGTGGAGTCCACTATAACTTAACTGTATCTTGCGGATAGGTAGTTGACAATCTTTTTCCTTAAAAATGTAAAGAAGGCGCTTGAAACTGTGGTCACTAATATGGCTTAGACGTCATTTTAGCTCTTCTAAATATCCATATTTGCCGAGTAAACTTATTTTATTTCCCTTGAGAATTATATATCTGATGGTTTCCCCTGTTTGTGTTCATGTAGAACAGTGCTAATAATTTTCACTCTGCTGAAATAATGATAATTCCATATGAAACTGGAAGCGTGGGAAAGATGTCTTGCGCATATACTGTTTTAAACTACTGCCGATTTATCTATTACGTAACCGTAATAATTCTTTTTACTTTAATTCACCACAAAAATGCAAACTGTCTGCGGTAGAAACAATGTAGCATGCTTATATAATATTGTAAACAGTGGTACCTATGAAAAGTTTCTATGAAACATGAGTCAATTGTTTAAACAACACATGAAAACAAAAAAAAAAAAAAAAAGAAAACTGCAACGCAAAGCAGTGACTGAAGGAAAACACAGTCGATACATATATGTGTGTACAATCATAGAAGAGTTTCGTCTTGCATAAATCGGACATTTACTCGAATGGTTTAAAAGTTTATTTGTGCGTTTCAGCTCACCAGGCATTATCCGAGCTGATGTATGTGAACTATAACTGGAGGAAAAATTAGCCATATCTTTTCCAAACAACTATCCTGATATGGGGCCATCAGATGGCAAGTGATCATGATGGTGAGCAGGGTTGTATTTGAATATTCTGTTTCATTTTGGTACTTTACGTGTTACTTGTTTAATTTAGCTTAGTGGATGTTCAGGGATCTGTGGTCATCACGTACGATAAGTTACGAGGAGAACGAGATGTTTACAGGAGCAACAGTTAAAGAGTTTCCTTATCTGGCTGCTATTGTCATTTAACTTATTATTTATCCCATACACTTAGATCTCTCTCTTTCTTTCTCCTTCTCTCTCTCTCTCTCTCTCTCTCTCTCTCTCTCTCTCTCTCTCCTTGTGTGTGTGTGTGTGTGTGTGTGTGTGTGTGTGTGTGTGTGTGTGTGTGCGCTCTCGCATCAGAGAAAGAGACAGACAGACACCGACTGAATGTTTGTCTCGGCTTGTTCGTCTGTTTGCCACTTTTTCCGTGGCCGTCACCATATACTGTATTGACACGTGTCGAGTGAAATATGCTGTCTGAACTAAAGAAATATTTTATTTACAGCTGGATCTGAAATACTTCCCATTCTCATACTTTCCAGTTTTTTTTTTTTTTTTTTTTTTTTGTGGGACCCACAACCTCCAGCGGATTGACGGGGGTTAGAATCGAGTTTTTTTACTGTTTTCGGATTTTTATCTCATTGTAAAACTTGCAGTTTTCAGAATTATAATCTCACATGGGAAGTATTTTATTTTACTTTTTTGAGTACAATCTACACCACCTGAAAATGTTTAAATTTTCACAAACATTACTTCAATATCTAATAAAATAAGTAATTTTTTGATGCAGAAGGCTGTGGATTGCTGTGCTATGACGGTTAAATTACGTTTTTCTACTGGTAACAACATTAAAAACAGTATCGTATCGTTTTATACTATAAACACGCGTTACATGTCGAAGTTTTAACGTTGTTCCGAAGAAAAGTGAAGAATAGTTGATAAATCTCTCAAAAAGTAAAGTATGACGCCATA
This sequence comes from Schistocerca cancellata, assembly GCF_023864275.1. Lineage (NCBI taxonomy): Eukaryota > Metazoa > Arthropoda > Insecta > Orthoptera > Acrididae > Schistocerca > Schistocerca cancellata. Next base: position 1,186,310,581 of record NC_064626.1, read on the forward strand.
ACGAAGTAATAGATTTTCGAATAAAGTGAAACATTGTGTTCAACCCGTGGCGTGTGAAGTTACATACAATGAAGTACAGGCAAACTCAACAGTATCTAGATAAACACCCATTAGTGCTTCTAAGATTAAAATAAAACGTTGTGATACACATTTTTCGTAAAACGAAAGCGATACAAATGGTAGTTTAGGTTATATTCTGACAGATTTATACATCCTAACAAGGGTGTTTGGTAAATGCGTATGTTGTAAAATATGTGGAGGGCCAATTAGTTTACATGAATACAGTGAGGTACCAAATGGACTAGCTAACAAACTTATCATCAATTGTGCCAGTTGTAAATATACTCATTCATTTTGGAATTCTAATAAGATTAGAGATAATTATTTTGAAGTAAATGTTAGGTGGTTTTATGATTGAGATCTATTGGCAAAGGTCACACTGCAGCAGAAGCAGTGTGTGCCGTGATGGATATGCCACGACCAACTTGTAAAGTTGACAAGTATGCAGGATTAATTGGAGCTTCTGTGGGATGTGTTGCATGTAAGGCAATGGAGGGTGCTGCAAAGGACGCTCTAGAAGTAAATGGTGGTATGATCGAGATAACAGTACTTTTTGATGGCACTTGGCAGAAGCGCGGCTACAGTTCTAAAAATTCTGTTGCTATGGTGACCAATGTGGATATTGGAAAGGTAGTAGATTTCCAAATTTTAACTAAACCTTGGTACAAGTGTAAATGAAGTGTAAGTGAATGAAGAAGTGCATATCTGTTATAGGTTCAAATGGCTCTGAGCACTATGGGACTTAACTACTGTGGTCATCAGTCCCCTAGAACTTAGAACTACTTAAACCTAACTAACCTAAGGACATCACACACATCCATGCCCGAGGCAGGATTCGATCCTGCGACCGTAGCGGTCACACGGTTCCAGACTGTAGCGCCTATAACCGCACGGCCACTCCGGTCGGCTATATCTGCTATAGATATTATAAAGGAACGAGTGGTGGTATAGAGGCCTCTGCAGCTTTTAAAATTTTTAGTCGATCTGTGAACGAAAGGGGAGTGTGTTACACTAAGTTCTTACATGATAGAGAGTCAAAAGCATATAACAGTGTAGTAGCCGCTCAGCCGCATGGTGAGAATATTATCACAAAACTGGAAAACTGTTGGTCATGTCTAGAAGAGGATGTCACCAGGTTGAGGAAGTTGGAACGAAGTTTGACAGACAAGAAACTTTCTGATAATAAATCCATAAGAGGCAGGCTGACAGACAAAATGATTGATGAAGTACAGCAGTATTATAGGATGGCCATTAGAAGTAATACTGAGGATTCATTGAAAATGAAACAGGCACTAAGGGTTACCTTCTTCCACAGACTGTCAACTGATGAAAAATCAGTACACCACCTTTGCCCTCCTGGACGTGCTTCATGGTGCAATTACCGTAATGTCCAGAACTCAAACAGTGCATACAGCCATAAAAATTCTATCCCAGCGACAGTCATGGATATCATAAAACCTATTTACGGAGACGTGGCAAGTCTTGAATTACTGCAGAAGTGTCTGCATGGTCAAACTCAAAAAATGTTTTTATTGGAATGAAGACACTGAAAGTGTGTGTGTGTGGGGGGGGGGGGGGTGGAGAGGCGTCAGTGATGCTGTTATTGCTTTTAATGATGGCAACATTGGTAGGGTGAAAGTGCTACAGCGTATGGGAATTAACCCTGGAGCAAACTGCATCAGAGAACTTGAACGATGGACAAGGTTCGTATGGATAAAGCAGAGTACGCAGCACAGTTGGTCGCTAAGGAGTCCAGAGAGAAAAAAAGACGGAAAAAATTGGGAAAATATCAAGAGGATCACTTACAGTACGGTGCAGGGTGCGTCTGAGTGACTAAAAATAAAAATAATATGCGTATATTAACTGAGTTACAGTCTCTTCAAACTTTTGAAGCCGTTAGAGAAAATTTACATTTTCTGTTGCATTTTTCCCTAAATCTCAGAAACCACTTCGAGTGGAATATTCAAAATTTCAGGGAGTAATAACATACAAATCCTGAGTCTACTGAACAAAAAGGAGAGCATAATGTTATGTATAATTAAAATTATTTATGACAACGTAAAAACGTACAAAAAATTTTAATCGCATAATTAAATAATTGTGTTTCCGAAAGCAGTGCCTGAAATGCAATTACTGTAATTCAGCAGACTCAGAACATACAGTTTAACGTTCTGTAAAAGTTTCATTTCAGTGGCTACAGTGGGTCCTGAAATACAGGGAAGTCGAGTCACTAAATTTAATATTGTTAGGACAGGGCGTTCCAACTCCCCTTAATAAACGTAAACATGGTCCGTAGTAGGCTGTAGTGCGATGTTTATTTAATCGTGCGATTCGATAATTTTGATCTATTCGTAAAATGACGAAATAAGGCTACTTTTTACTTGTAATTAAGAGTAACTTGAAAATGACGTGAAGTACAGATGTTACAGAAGTGCTTGACAATGACGCTTAGTCGAAATAAGCTAATAGCACCATTAAAGGTACACCGCATTACATCCTACTGCGGACAGTGTATACGTTTGTTAATCATTATTTTTAAATTTGCCGTAATGGATTTTTCTCATTTTTATCTCTTGCCAGCTATAGTTCGTGATTCAAGAAACCTTCTGCATATTAAATTGTTAACAGATTGTCTAGGTCTTCCTCTGCGATCCTTTTTCTTCCTCCATTACTTCATCTACTATCTTCGACTCGTTTGTCTTTTTCTTGTTGACTGGTTGTAGAACGGTTACAGTGCTTAGGCGAACAATCCATCACACTCCGGTTTCGTAACACTACGTTCCAAAGTGCTCCAGTCGCTTTATGTAAGTTTTCGCCATTGTCCATGTTTTGAACTCACGCAGAACTGTGTTGCAAATATACCTATTCAAGTCTTTTTTGTTTCAGCAAGTGTTGCATTTTGTAAAAGGGATCGTTGGCCTTCTGAATCCAACATTTCCACCTGCTCTGTGCACTGGTAATTAGTACATTCTGAAAGTTGTAAGGAACCAACTCGCCGACGTTGTGGTGAGAACAAACGTAATCTATAGTCAGCGTATAACATGTGGTCTGTTTTGCAGAAGAGATCCACCGAATTATCCATCCCGCCCTTTACCTTCCAACAGCATTTGAGAAATGTAGAAACGTGATCGTCCAATTTTCACGATTCACTATTCTTTCTGTACAAAGTTATTCTAATCTATTTCCTCAACCTTTTATAGGAGAAATGCAATGTTCATTACAAGCAACATCCCTTGAACTACCCTGTCAACGGGTGGAGCACCGGTTCCAGAGATGTTGGAAACCTGTACGATCGACATCGAAATTATTCGCGGTGGCATACATGTATAAATTATTGTTGTTCAGACCAAGTCAAAAGGGTTAACGGAACATCTTGCTGACCTTTTTTCACCTGGCATTGTAAAATCTCTTAAAGATCTTTGATGATCACTTAACTTTTTGTACGATGGAGAGTGTTGAAACTGACACATGGTACTGCCGTGGGCTCTCCATGATCGTGAACCATTGACAGCTTCTTCATCGAAGATATTTCAGAACGGGCTTACATTCTGCTGATCCTCACGCAGCATGCTTTTACGTGGGCGATATGCTTTTAATCTGGCGTCAAGGAATGAATACATTCCATTACATCTTGGACCACATAAACTCTATACATGTACACATCAAATTTACTATGGAAGTAGAAACATTTTTGGAGGTGTTGGTGGAAAGTAAATTGAATGGACGACACGGTCATCCTGTTTACAAAAAGATGCCTCAAACATCTTTATTTAATTCAGTGCAATTTCCACCATACAGCTCAAAAGCGCCGGCCGCGGTGGTCTAGCGGTTCTGGCGCTGCAGTCCGGAACCGCTGGACTGCTACGGTCGCAGGTTCGAATCCTGCCTCGGGCATGGATGTGTGTGATGTCCTTAGGTTAGTTAGGTTTAAGTAGTTCTACGTTCTAGGGGACTTATGACCTAAGATGTTGAGTCCCATAGTACTCAGAGCCATTTTTTGAGCTCAAAAGCATTCTGCCCTGAACACTTCATTATACAGACTGAGAAAGTCACAGACTATGAATGCCTGAGATCTAATTCGAATGTATTGAGAAAAAGCGGATACTAACTGCACTGCATGAAATTGGAGCTGTTTTTTCTGGTAAACGAAGTCGTTAACCGATTCAGCCAATGGAAGCAAACAAATTGAGCATGTATTACGTAAGTATTTTGTCCGACGACTGTAACGACCTGCGCGTAAAGTTAAGGGTTTACGGCATCCGGTGAATGACGTCCTGGATTTGATAGCATCTTTTATTACTTGGCTAAAATTACCTAGGGCAAGCAGTGTGCACAGTAGCCGAGCGCTGGCCTGGAGCATAGACGGTATATCAAGTACAGAAATGTCCACCCCCGGTAGCCGAGTGGTCAGCGCGACAGAATGTCAATCCTAAGGGTTCGGGTTCGATTCCCGGCTAGGTCGGAGAATTTCTCGGCTCAGGGACTGGCTGTTGTGTTGACCTAATCATTATCATTTCATCCCCATCGACGCGCAAGTCGCCGAAGTGGCGCCAAATCGTAAGACTTGCACCCGGCGGTCTACCCGACGGGAGGCCCTAATCACACGACATTTAAGTACAGAAATCTCGGAAACTGAGATACAGTAGAAAACTGGCTTACAGCACGGCAAAAGATCACGTTTGGTGTACAGGGATTCCGTAAAAAAGGAAGCGGTAGAAATTCGAATGTGTAGCAACTATTTTAAAGGAGACCGAGCTTATAATCGGAGTAGTGCCTGGAACGAGAAATTGAAAAGGAGCACGTTCATAGAAATGGAACAAAAAATCTTTACTCTTAAAAACAGAGATTTTACGCTGAAGGCAGTTAGTGTTCTACTGCCACCCCTTAGTGGCGGTCCGGCGAAGGTGGGGGGCGTTACGTAGGGTGAAGGGTACGGGGGTATAGAGAACACCGCCACATTGGCGACTTTCTGCATTTCCGCGTGTGTACCCGTCCAAATGAAGTTGCCGCCAATAGACATTAGAATATCATGTAACGTGACGCGACCAGTGACAAGACTAAGACCCACTATAGCGAAAGCACACATCGCTCAAAGCAGACAGTCACCTTGTGCCAAAGATGATTACGTTAATCTTCGAAAGCTCTAGTTGTAATTCCAATTTGACGTGGTATGAACGCGGAGACGATATTTTACAACCTCTACGAGTAGTACTTTGAATACACAGTATTAATGTTCCACCACAATATTTATTTAATAGTTAGTAATGAAGCGACATTCAGCTCCTTAGACAACCGTCAGATAACGTAATACTAAACAGACAGTCCACACGACTTAACGAGCATTTAGAGCTGTACAAGACTGTCGTAGAAAGATATGCGACGTTTTATGACTATCGTTATCCAAAACACATTCATAATATAATACACTAACTAAAGAAACTCTGAACAAGTGAATCATATGTTGCAGTATATTAAAATATTAAAACTACATGAACGTATAAGCCAAACATGTTGTACAAGGCAGTAATGCCATGTGGACAAACTTGTGAATGTGATGAACAGGCTTAAAGAAGTGTGTGTGGGTAGGGGGGGGGGGGGAGGCGGTAATAACTCTGTGAAATTTGGGTGTGGAACAGTTATTACAAACTTATTGTCTAATGGTGAGAGAAATAATAACTCGTTGCTGCTGCTTTAACAACGGTGATTAACGGAAATGTGTTTGATTATTAAGGACCAGGTCGGAATTCTTTCACTGATGTTTATTATTGGACCGAACTTCAAGTAATCTTGGTTTTCTGGCTATAGTTCCTTTCTGCAGAGCAACACCTTTCACATCATATGAATGGCATTCATTCATTGTATGTTCGGCAAAGGTGGAATCTTTCTTTTTCAGTCTCTAAGTCCTTTTATGCTCAGTCAGTCTAATAGTTGTAGTTATCCCTGATTGACCTACATGTAATTTTCCACACAAGTTTCAGGAAATTCTATAAATGCCACTTCGTTATAAGGATGGAATTTTATCTTTACAGTTGAACAGAAGGTGGGCAACAGTATTCGTAGATCCATTAAGCGGTTATTAATGGTTATGCCAGCAGTTGCAGTATTTATTAGGTGACTAGTTTTGAACCTTATAGGTTCATTTTCAAGCCTGGCCCAATGAAGCTGCACAGACAGGGCCTGATCTTAATAATAAACATTGTGTGGCAACACATGCTCTGTAAATGTTTGGGGGAAGAACACCACAATCTACACGTGTCTGTTACCAAGACAAAATCAAAATTTGTAACAGGTAAATGTGGATTGTGGTATTCATCCTACAAACATTTATAGAGCATGTGTTGTCACTCGGTGTTTATTACTAAAACACGCTCTATCACTGCTAGCTCAGCAAGCCAGGCTTGAAAATGAACCTGTAAAGGTTCGAAACTAGTTGCCTAATAAATACTGCAACCATTAATAAACGCATTACAGAATTTAAATGAAGTTGCTGTTCCATGTCAACGACAGACTGAAACTGAATGAAAGTGTTCATAGTGTTAAAAGCTGGAGTACATTTCCTCGATTTTAGTTTACTGACAAGGACCTGTGAAGTCCTACCTACATATTGTATGAAGGTCCATGTGTTATGAGTGTGGTTTCGTGCTGCCTGAGCCGGCCGCGGTGGCCGAACGGTTCTAGGCACTTCAGTCCGGAACCGCGTGACTCCTACGGTCGCAGGTTCGAATCCTGCCTCGGGCATGGATGTGTGTGATATCCTTAGGTTAGTTAGGTTTAAGTAGTTCTAGGGGACTGATGAACTCAGATGTTAAGTCCCATGCTCAGAGCCATTTGAACCATATTTTTGCTGTCTTAGTTGGATAAAGAGTGCTGTTACCCTCTGTCTCTTCTTTTTTCTGTGTATGTTGTCAGTTAGGGTAGCACCATAACCATTGCTGTATGCTGTTTGGTGGCCCATCTGTTATGAGTGTGATTTTGTGCTATCTGAGTTGGATAAAGACTGCTGTTACCCTGTGTCTCTTTCTTTCTGTGTGTATTGCACTTAGTGTAGGACTGTAACCAGTGCTCTGTGCTATTTTTTTAATTATTTTCAATACTTTTTCAAAGTTTGGTTTGATTTGTGGTATAGATAGTAGGCGGTGTACCATGGAGTGGAAGCTGCATGTCTCTGTCTTATGGTATCCGGGGTTTGGCAGGTATTAATGTGTCTGTGGAAGTTAACTTCCCGTATATATTAAATAAATGCTGTTGTTACTGATGTTAATGGTGAGATTTAAAAATTTTATAGAGTCTCCTCCCAACTCCATTGTAAACGTGATGTACTGTGGTGTGAATTCAAATGCTGAAAAAATTTACTTAATTGTCTGGTGGTATCTGTGTACATACAAAGCCCATTACTTTAGAAGTTAGAGGCTCTGTATCTAAAAATATTGGCTCGAAATTTTGCATAAACATTTCAACTAATAAGGGGCTCTGTGGAGACTCCATTGCTAACATATCTGACCGACTGTACCGATCCTGTTGATTTCTATGGGGGTTTTATACCATATAAATTAACTGGCACTAGGTTTTAGACGAACTGAGTACCAAGCAGGGACATTGTAAGGGAAAGGAATTAGTCTGCAAAGTGGAATTACAGTGAAGTGAAGTGAAAGTATCTGTAATTGCTGATTTGGTCCAAATTTCTCTCGACTTCGTAAACAGAAACATATTCAAACGCAGCCGTTTATAATACGGTGCTACGGTATTTCATTTACTATTGGTACGTTTCGAAATTATTAAGGTGAGTTCGTTCGGTATTTAGAATTTCGTAGATGCTGAATAGGGACGAAATCTGCTCATATTGCGGAAAACGTCTCTGTGCACAGTGTTTACAATTTTCGTATACTCACAACTTGAGCAAGTATAAGACGTAGCGTTTGTAGCCCGCGACGTTTCATTTCCTCAGCGCTGAAGCGGCCGGTTTGCCACTTAATTTATTTGAAATATGGTTCCGGGGATTGCACGTTTGCTCGGAGCATGAATGCAGTTATGTAAATGTTAATCAAGAATTTGCATAAGCTCAGCAAGATGCTCACTGCGGGGATTACGCTGGCGGCGTGCTGTGCTCATTCCGGGCGCCTCTCACTGGTGCAGCGGTGGCGCCGTTAAAGCGAAGAGCCGGCCAAAATAAAAGAAGGCGGCCACGACCCGGCTGACCTCCGCACTGTGTGCCGTCCAGAAGCTCAGCTGCGATTGTCGCCAATGTGCTCGTAGACGCTTTGCGGTGCGCATCTCGAGAAACGTTACAGTGTAAGGCAGTCCGTGAAACTGATAGCTACGTGCACCGCAGTTTGCAGATTTCTCTGTAAACTACCGTTTCATTTATTCTCGCGTGTCGAGTCAGGCACAGTCTTTCACAAAGTACCCTGTTTCAACATTGTGCCTTATCGTCATCGCCATCTGTAGAATAAGCTGCATCGAAGCCAACATGTTTCTGGTCATAGACAGGCTGGACACAAATGTGGAATCACCGTGATTAGTGCATTCAGATGCTAGGCATGCCTGCGTGTTAGGCTGTTGTTTTTGACGAACAAAGGTACCTGTAAAACGTGCTCAGTACATTCCAAGTGTCAGTCTTGTTCAGTACCTTGTTCTAGTAGTTGTGAATGTATTATGTGGGAGCTAATTCAGGTCTAACATGAGAAAATTGTTGATAATTATTTTAAAACCTCAGCTGCCGACAGGTGTTGTTGATATACCTCAATGGGGACAGTTGAAAATGTGTGACCCGACCGGGATTCGATCCCGGGATCTCCTGCATGCTGCTGCTCTCATCTGTTCCTTTCCCCTCTTTGGGGAAGTGTGAGGGGGAGTCTGTAGCCTTTCGACTTTTACTCCCCTGTGAACGTGTGTGTGTGATTTTTCTATAGTTTTTGGTGTCTGTGATTTGTGATGATTGTTGTGAGTGTGTCTGGTACTTGCCTGAGGTAGGCGAGAAGTTTAGTGTTATATGGGAAGGAACAGGATGATGGATTGGGTGTTGGGATTTTCTCTTCGACTTAGTCGTCGAAGATCGTCATAGGGCGCTTTTGCTTATCGCGGGACATGTCATACCGACCTAGGGAGTGGATGAGTGCGTTTCCGGAACTGGAAGAACCCTCATAGAAGGCCCTTGCCAGATCCTGGAAACGCTCTCTTAGGAGTGGAGTTTCGGCTGCGGCGTGCAAGTCGTCTGTAGGGAATCCAAGAGGTAGGTGCAGTGCCCTTCTGAGCGCGCGGTTCTGCAGCCTCTGGAGTTTGTCCAGGTGCTGCTTTGCCGCGTATCCCCAGACGGGGCACGCATACTCCATTACTGGCCGGATCAGGGCCTGGTACACATTTACTGCTACTGGGTAGGGTCTCCTGCATACATGGCAGACGCTCTATCCATATGAGTCACCGAGGACACAGATGAATAGCGCGACTGCAGGGTGCCCTATTGAGGTATATCAACAACACCTGTCGGCAGCACAGGGATTCAGTTACTTATCATTTATTCTAGAAAAGCTTCACGGTCATCAATGGTGTCTGTTTTTTCGAGAACAGTTACTATCTTCATATATAGTTAAATGGTATCCGGCCATTGACCTTCGTCTGTGCGACTGCCCACAGGTTGCCCGAACTCTTACGGGATTTGTCACCTTAGGGGGCGTGGGTAATGAGTGGATGGGCATATACCTATTAGGTGCATTACATATGTATATTGTCGACAGTTGGAAGTGTGCGTCTCATGGGAAGCGTGTAAGATATAAGTCCCTGCAGTCACGCTATTCATCTGTGTCCTCGGTGGCTCAGGTAGAAAGAGCTCCTGCCATGTATGCAGGAGATCACCGGTAGGGGCACACATTTTCAACTGTCCCCATTAAAGTATATCGACAACACATGTCGGCAGCTGAGGGTTTCAACTAACTATCATTTATTCTAGAGAAGCTGCACGGTCATCAATGGTGTCTGTTCTTTCGAGAACAGTTACTATCTACATAAATGAGAAAATTGTATTTGCACGTGCAGTTGGTGCTTCCGTAATCAAGTTAGCGAAGTGTTTGGTGTTTCAAGAGGCTTATTGATGACTTATAATGCTAACATAGAAACCGGAAAAGCGTCAACTGCTAAATCACAGCCCGCTGTGCTCTATCGTTCCCGACTGGTGTGCCGGCGCTTGACTTTACGCCGTAACAAAAATGTGGTGCCGCCCCCAAGAAACCTGGACTATTGAGCAATTGAAGAGAGTTATTTGGTTGGGTGAGTCTTTTTCCAAAGTATTTGCAACTTCTGGGAGAGTTTGTGGCTCTAGAATGAAACATTGCGGGGTTGGGTTGGGGGGAGGGAGGAGTTTCGGTGATAACTTGGGGAGTCACATCGCAGTATCACTTGGGTGTTATGGGCACTCTGCATGGTAGCGTTACTGTCAAGAATTACGTGACTATTTTAGCTGATCGGGTCCGTCCCAAGGTACAGAGTTTGTTCCCCACCGGTGATGCTGTGTTCCAAGGCGATACTTATTCACAAAGTGGGCATCGTTTAGGATTGGTTTTATGACCATGAGGATGAATTGTCGCATCTGTCCTAGCCCCCAGAGACAGAAGCTCTCAATGTTATATAGCCTTTGTGGCCTACTTTGGAAGGAAGAGTGGATTATCGCTATCGACCTCCATCATCGTGACCTGAAATTACCACTTTTTTTGCAGGAGTAATGGTACACGCTTTCGCCGAAACACATTAAGGACCTGTGTTCATCCAACAGAAGCTGTTTTGAATGGCAGCTCTTCCCCTGGTCCATAGTAGGAACGGTAATGTTTTTGTGTTTGTGGTGGTTCCATAGCTTTGTCCACCCCTGTACGTTGATGACAATATTGGTGCTGTGGCCAAACCGGATTGAAAGGCTTTAGGAGTTTCTCCAACATCTAACCTCTCTGTACCCAATGTTGTGACTTGGCAAGACAACCAAGCCACTCTGAGGAAGCCGAAAGGCACGCGTTTAAGCTCACGCAGGATGGCGTGAGGTCTGGAACAGTTAAGGGAATTTATAGTAGCAAAGAATGTAAGTAACTACTGGAATACTTAACTTTAATTCATAATTGGTGAACATCGGTCTGACGGTACATGCATCACAAGATAAATAGCAAATGATAATGGCGCCTTGCTAGGTCGTAGCAAATGACGTAGCTGAAGGCTATCGTCTCGGCAAATGAGAGCGTAATTTGTCAGTGAACCATCGCTAGCAAAGTCGGCTGTACAACTGGGGCGAGTGCTAGGAAGTCTCTCTAGACCTGCCGTGTGGCGGCGCTCGGTCTGCAATCACAGACAGTGGCGACACGCGGGTCCGACGTATACTAGCGGACCGCGGCCGATTTAAAGGCTACCACCTAGCAAGTGTGGTGTCTGGCGGTGACACCACACCCAAGAATGAGAATCATAGTGGAGAAGGAAGAGAATGGCGTATTGTCTTATCGACGTCCTAGTCAAAAAGAAATCTGACGGTTCTATAAGACGCTGTGTTTACAAGAAACGCATCCACACACGTTTCTATATCCACACCATCATCCTTCACAGCTTGAGGGGTGTTGTGGAAACCGGTCTACAGGGCCAGTGCAATATCGGAAGGAGAAAGCGTACCAAAGCAGCTTATTCAAGAAGAGCGGATGTGGCAGGAGACCAATTCGACGTGTTTTCAACCAGAAGGCACAGACCGCGCAAATAGAATACGGGTAGTAACGTTAACACAATGGCGTACCTGCCGTGTACCCCCAACAAAATTGGCTGAATCTTGGGTTGACGTCACATCAAACACATTTCCTGTGCAAGTTACGAGAGCTCGTGCGCTACTAGTAACGGTGAAAGATAATCCTGGAATATTTAAACCGGATGTCTACTGTATTTAATGCTGATGCGGCAAGGCATGTATCAGGTAGATTGTGCGAACAGCCGCAGAAAGAGGCCGGTGTCAGAGAAGACACAGTGAACTAAAACCAACAACATGAGTTGTTTCGGAAAACTGCAGCTGTAGGGGCCTCAATGCAGTATGAAAAAAGGGAAGTACTGAGGCAGACTTCGTACTTCTGTTAAAATACGACTGGCTTCGCTGTCAGTAAATCGTGCAATCCAGGGCTCGGTCGACGGAGGTCACAACGTTACCAGAGAGCGACTTCCTCATACGACAGGGCCGGCAGAAGCACTGAGGGACTGGAGTTCGCACGCAGCCACCATTCCACCCGACGCCGCGTGCGGAAGGGTAGTGGAAGAGGGGGTACAGACCGGAGGAGAGTATGAAGAAGCCGCATCGTCGCAAAGGTTCTCATTCCACAAGCTGAAGATACGCTGTCGAAATCTCGTGTTTCGAGAACGACTGCAACTGACTGGACACAGGTGAACAATACAAATAATTTACTAAATGTGAACGATTATTCCTTCAACACCCACAATTTCGGGCGATGTGAATAGCCACGGCTCTAAAACGATCAGTATCTAGTCCTCAGTAGTAATTCTCCTTGCACACGTGATGGATAAATTAAGTTAGACCTCAATTCTAGCACAAATTTTTGGTTTCGTCTATGTCATGATCCATTGGTGCATATGGCTTCACAACCAATTACTCGTAGTTTGATGTTTTTGGTATTAGCAAACGATAAGTTATGAAACAGGTCTTTATAGTATGGCCGCGACACCTGTTCGGCAGTCAGACTCCCATTTTTGTGATGTTGTGAAATAATTACTAACATAACTATTCCACACTCTCAAAAGTTGCTGTCAAGAGGAACACACCATCACCATTAACGGCCAGTCGACTTCTTCGAATTCCCGTTACCGCCCGTGGTAAAACTGTACCCCCATAAATAAAGTCTGCAGTTAGAGGCAGGCACACTGATACCACACTTACTTTCGCACTCTATTCCGTGCTCGACCGCTACAGTCTTCGGATTCGGCTGCAGTGCATAACGCGGACGATGTCACGACGTCAAACTTGCAGTGTTAATATAACCGCTCCATACCAACCTGAGTGCGACACTTCTGATAAAATTATTCAAAGTCGGTTCTCAGTGTCGTGGAAGAAGCTGAGTCCAGCCGACTTCTGGACGAGATATAGGTTATATTGCCTGATGAGTTTAGTTCAAATGGCTCTGAGCACTATGGGACTTAACTACTGAGGTCATCAGTCCCCCAGAACTTAGAACTACTTAAACCTAACTAACCTAAGGACATCACACACATCCATGCCCGAGGCAGGATTCGAACCTGCGACCGTAGCGGTCACGCGGTTCCAAACTGACGCGCCTAGAACCGCACGGCCACACCGGCCGGCGATGAGTTTAGTAACTATCATTTACCCCAAAAGTGTTATAACTGCTAATTGTAGTTCTAGTAGTATTTGATGTAGTTAAAGTGACGTGATCAACTACGACGAGCGTTCAGTCAACAATGCGACACTTTTTTTCTGACAGCAGGTTGTTTTTATTAAGGATTCCAATACACAATATTGTTCTCCTTTCTTTTGACTATAAAACCCCATTGTTCACCATGATTTGTGTTTAGTGCAACAGCTTTACGCCAACTTACTGGGAGGGTCTGTAAGCCTGTATGATACCACCCTATTGGTTCACGTCGAACCCAGTTTCTTGCTGCGTCACTAACGTTGCCCTCATCCACATACTGCTTCCCTCGGGATGCATTCTTCATTGGACAAACAGGTGGAATCCGGAGGGTGCGAGATCAAGGCTGTGGGGTGGATGAGGAAGAACAGTTCAACGAAGTTACGTGATATCTTTTAGGGTACACAGACTTATGGGAGGACTTGCATTCTCATAGAGAACGAGAAGATCCTTGCACTATCGTGGCAACAAACACGTTGAAGGTAGTACAACACAATTCAGAATTGGTGGTTACACCACGAGAGAGGACATCGATCAGAATAATCCCTTCAGTCCCAGAAGACCGTTGCCCTGAATTTAACTGCCGAGCGTGCACCTTTGAACTTTTTTTACCCAGGATGGGTGGTGTGGTGCCACTCCATGAATTGCCGTTTCGTTCCCTGTTCGATGTGATGAATTCTGTTTTATCACCTGTCACATCAGACCAAAAACTGTCACCATCGGCCTCGTAACGTGCGAGCAATTCCGCACAGATGATCCTTCCTTGTTCTTTACGGTCTTATGTTAGGCGGCGAGGAGCCCAACGGGGAAACACTTTTGAGTACCTCAAGTGGTACGTCCTCTTGAATCAGCGAGGTGTTTCATTGTGATCCGTCGATCACCTCGAATGAAGGTGTCCACACGTTCCAACACTGCAGGAGTCACAGCTGTGTGCATCCGACCGGCAAGCTCGAGAACGAACTGGTTTGCGCCACCTTGTTGCGATGATGACAGACGCCACGCCCAACGACTCACCGTGCTTTTATTCACTGCATGGTCTCCGTTCTGAAAGTACCAACGAATATCTGCGATGCACTCGTTTCCCGCCAAAAGATTCTCAAAGACAGCTCTCGGCTTGGAACGCACCGTTTCGAAGGCTACGCTTGGTGCCGCCAATATAGAAGCTTCATGGTACTGTAAGAGCTGAAGCAGGAATATTCCTCATGGTTCCACAAAAAATTTCGCGTTTTCTCAACTGAAACTGGCCGAGAGAAAAAGTGTTTTATAACTTATTGAACTTCCCTAGTAAGTAGAAAGAACAATCAATATTGTAGCCGTTAACGGTTCTAGCTGGTTACAGTGCAACGGAAAAGATCTCATCGACCTACTTTTCGACGTCTTCTTGGGACTGAGCGCGCTTAATTGAATCCTACAGACTCCTTACTTGCTCTGAAACAGTTTCCTCAAACGATTTTGCAGTGGAAACTTCTAAGAGACTGGAATGGGTGAAGTTAGTACTGTCGCTGCGTGATGTAATAGTCCACGCACTTTCAGTGAACATACACTGAGAACCAGCTGGTTAACGGCGTGATGGCTTAGCTTTAGTACGAAATACAACAGCAACTTCCAGCCTCCACGTCCTGTGGTTTAAATTCGGCGAGGTTTCGGCTGAGTACTCCTCGGTCATTGTCAAATGGTGGCTGTGTTTAGCTGCTGTTGCCGTCTTTACATAGCCGCACTATCTTTTCTGACAGCACTGGTGCTGGCCCTACAGCCGTATACGGTAATGTCGTTGTGGTCCAGCCGCGCACGTTTCAACGCTCAAATTGCCAGCTCAAAGTCGCCAAAAGCTGATGGCCGCCTTTACTGAAGCTGTTGTCGCAAATTTTTATCTGGATCGACTGTTTTATTATACTATCCTACAAACTATTACTCGGTGTACTAACAGATGTTTCGTTGAATGCAGTACGAAAATATTACCTTGTAATGCACCGGAGCGAGCAACAGTGACGTCACAGGAGAGAGCGTGTCTATATAAGGATGGTAGCAGCGATTAATAGACAGTCACCACTTGACAATGGCCGAAGAGTAATTGGAGTACTCGGCCTTACGCTCGTTGATATGAAACCCTTGACGCGGCTGGGAGCTCAAGGGAAGTTTATCAGTACATATCGCCGTGATACCATGCATTCGTATAAAACAGTGACACTGTGTAGCATGCATTCGGCAAGTCCTTGCAAATAGAACAACCACTGGGGCAACGCACTGTCTCTCCGAATAGCTTAACAGTCGTGGTCCCGACATTGAAATATGTCGAACCCTTTATTCATAAATGTCGCAGCGATACTGCACGAAACTTATAACTTTAGGGAACGTATAATCTACTGTACATAATTAAAACAGTCACAAAATTGATCCTTCGTCTTAAGAATATGAAGGAAGTTAATACGAGAAAACGTCACATCACTAACATAGTCTACTGGGTGCCTCATGATCTCACCGACAGACTTTGAGGAGACAATGTATTCGGCTGTTGTTAAGTTACATATCCATTTACCTTGTCATTTATGAATTGTGAATGGGCTTCATTGGTCACGAAACTCTTTTAACAGTAGCCATATCGTAGTTATTTTACTTCTGAGTCATCAGTGTGCCTTACGATTGGTCGTCCTCATAAGATTTTCTGGACCCAAAACGGAATATGTTGCTTGAGGCCGCTGAGATGATAATGTGTTGAATCATCCTGGTAGACTAAAACTTCATGCTGGACAGCGACTCGAATCTTAGGCTGTGACTAAGCCACTTACCAGATATTTGTAAAATGTGAAGTTCATCGCGAAGTACCCATATGAACGCAACGCGTCTGACCAAACGCGTTACGACAGCGTATGCCACACACATAATGCGAGAGGCCATTATCTCACTGTGGAACGCAAACGTAATAAGCAGATACGTGTGAAGCAACGAATTTTACATTAACGGCTTAAAATGTGGGAGCAGGATTTAAATTTGTATGAAGGGAGCAAAATGTTTATAAAATTTACTGTACTGTCGAAACTGGAATTGATTAATGCTGTTCGTTAAGTTTCCTGTGGGTAGAAGTATGTTTGTACCGACAGAAACCAATGGAAGCTCTTTACGTATTATTTTGAACCACAGTCGCTAGCTTATAAATAGCTCTGCACTACGTACAAAAGTTTCATTTACTGTGGCTGTATTTGCATAAAAATATATGTAAGTCCTACATAATTTTGTATATCCTGTGTATTCCCATTACTCCCAGGGTATCCTAATTTCGTAAAATGATCTAACAATCAAGAGAGTCAACAAGGGTTATGTTAACTGTACAAAATGCCCCTTAACGAGGGATAGCACCAAAAAAAGGGGAGAAAACACGAAAGCTAGTAACGACTTTGTTCTCATCTTAATGTGTCTATTGTTTGTCAATTATCAAAGGAATGACAAATTTCACGAATGATTCTTTCAGATAATGGTGATAATGAAATGAGAAAATCTATACATGGAACTTTTCGATGAAGAATGCAGTCAGTAATCCGTAACTTGCCTTATATTCTTTCAGATTACGTCGTTCTCCATAGAATTTTTTTTCTAAATACGGGACATTGGTTTCAAAAAATTATTTTTCTTACAAAATGTAAATTAGCCTCGGTTGTGGAATACTGTTACTTTTATTTATTGCTGGAAATCTTAAGTAATTTTGTTTCCTGTCTCGAAGTTCTAAGGTCGCTTATATTCAGATCTATTAAACTGATAACTAACAATGTAGTGAAATTAAATTAGCAATCTACGGTTTATTACCAGCCTTAAGCAATAATTTAATTGCTGTACCAGCACTTTAATATTAAAAGAGAATATTAAAGTCTACAATAAACATCTGGTTGAGTATCTGTAGCTTTTCTCTGGTACAGAGGATTAAGCCAGTAACGTCAGTTCAATTAAATACGTCTTTTAGTAGAGCATTTGTGGATACATATAGCAGTAAACTACGAATGTAGATGGAATATACAATAGAAAACTAATCAATCAATTAGACTGTACAAGGAAGCCACATTCGCCTCACTGAAGTTACTAGAATCTGTGGCATGAAAAATGCAGCATTACACAAGACAAGCTATATCAAATCTATTTATATATATGGTGCTTTTATTTCAGGCGTGTGCGAAAGAACAGACACCGTTTTCATCCAGCAGCCGTTATGAATTTTCACACAACGTAATTATAGATATTGGCTACTCGTGGTCATTGTTTGAAATCTACAGGGAAAGTTGAAAATTTTTGCCGGACGGGACTCTAACCCGGTCTGGTTTACTAGGCAGATGCTCTAATCACTGAGCCATATGCACGTTGTAGTCATTGCACCTGCTCGGACTATCCTAGCACGCGTCCCCCGTCTATTTAGAAACAGCGTAATCTACATTTTATGAGAAATGATTTATTTACGTCGAAGCCTTATTCAAGGACATTAACCTGTGCACATTTTTTTCTTTCTGATAAATTTGCGTTGGTTTTAGAAGGAACGTAGCTACTGGATTTCTGGTGATTCTAATCTTAACATGGCAGCACTGTTGATTCCGTTGGCCGCGCTGAGTGATCTGTTAATTCTAGTAAAATTTACTGTAGAAGAGTTGCTTGTCTTATAGACAGAACGGAATTTTCTTGGTCTTGGTTATCTTGCGTGACTTTAAAAACAGAATACTCCACGAAATGAAAGAGGGGTGAAGCTGAATACGAGAGTGACGCAGTTAAAAGAACTCGTATTCTACATCTATCTACATCTACATCTACATTTATACTCCGCAAGTCACCCAACGGTGTGTGGCGGAGGGCACTTTACGTGCCACTGTCATTACCTCCCTTTTCTGTTCCAGTCGCGTATAGTTCGCGGGAAGAACGACTGTCAGAAAGCCTCCGTGCGCGCTCTAATCTCTCTAATTTTACATTCGTGATCTCGTCGGGAGGTACAAGTAGGGGGAAGCAATATATTCGATACCTTATCCAGAAACGCACCCTCTCGAAACCTGGCGAGCAAGCTACACCGCGATGCATAGCGCCTCTCTTGCAGAGTCTGCCACTTGAGTTTGCTAAACATCTCCGTAACGCTATCACTCTTACCAAACAACCCTGTGACGAAACGCGCCACTCTTCTTTGGATCTTGTCTATCTCCTCTGTCAACCCGACCTGGTACGGATCCCACACCTACGAGCAATACTCAAGTATAGGTCGAACGAGTGTTTTATAAGCCACCTCCTTTGTTGATTGACTACATTTTCTAAGGACTCTCCCATTGAATCTCAACCTGGTACCCGCCTTACCAACAATTAATTTTATATGATCATTCCACTTCAAATCGTTCCGCACGCATACTCCCAGATATTTTACAGAATTTTTGTTCGACTATCATATAATCATACAATAAAGGATCCTTCTTTCTATGTATTCGCAATACATTACATTTGTCTATGTTAAGGGTCAGTTGTCACTCCCTGCACCAAGTGCCTATTCGCTGCAGATCTTCCTGCATTTCGCTACAATTTTCTAATGCTGCAACTTCTCTGTGTACTACAGCATCATCCGTGAAAAGCCGCATGGAACTTCAAGGAAGTAAATACATAAACTGTACAGGAAAAACAATTCCGCATACAAAAACAGGTGAAGATAAAATTTTAAGAAAGCATGTTATAGTAATGTTCATATACTTCATCGGAAATCTTTGTTAGGCATATTTAATAATTTCAAGAGCAAAGACGAACAAGATATATACACTTACCAGCCAAAACATTATGACCACTGCTACGTTGGATGTCGCTTGTTGCCGTTGCTGGCATGTGACGTGGTAACGAAACTATGTAAGCGGTGCAGACAGGATGGGCGCCCTAGCGAAGATAAAGGCTGCAAATGGGAAAACCTATTAAGATAATCGACTCTGTCAAAGGGCTGATTATTATTATGCGGAGAGGACTATCTAGAAAACGGCGAAGCTGGTCTAATGTTCACGTACTATTCTCGTGAGCATCTACGTAAAGAGGTAGAAGGACAGTGAAACTACCACTAGGAGATAATGGTTGGACGTCCCCCACTCTTCAGAGAACGTGGGGCTCGGAGGCTTGTCTGCTTTGTAAAGTAGGATCGATGGTGCTCTGTCGCGTCTCTGCTGGAAGAGCACAGCGCTGGAGCACGCACATGTGTTTCGGAGCACACCGTTCATCGTACATTGTTGAACATGGACCTCTGCGGCAGACCACCTCTACGTGTTTACGTGTTGACCTAGCGACATCGTCATTTACGACTGCAGTGGGTACGGGGCAATCGGGATTCGACCGTAGATCGTTGGAAACGTGTCGACACTTCGGGTGAGTCACTCTGTTGCCGTCATCGAGGTGAACGGTGGTTCTAAACATGCGGCACACCACAGCCTTAGGATGGTGTGAGCAGTATTATGCTATGGAGACTTTGCGTCGACTTGCGGTAGTATTCGAAGACACACTAACAACTGCGAACCACCTGCTTCCCGTCATGCGTGACGCCTTCGCCGAGGCGATTTAATTGCGCTTGTCTTGGAGCCAGAACATTGCTACAGTGATTTGAGGAGCACTATAGCGAACTCACGCTGATGTCTCGGTGACCAAATACGCTTAATGTAAATCCTATGCATCGGGGCCGTCAAGGATGCGCAAATCAGATGGCCGTTATTACGCGAATTACATGACCACTGTGAAGGCATCTAATGCCACATATCTCCTAAAACCTATCAACAGACTGTCCGATCCCTGTTACGCATAATAACTGATTTATTTCGATCCAGAGATAGACAAACAAGCTACTAAACAGATGGTCATAATTTTTGGGATTATGGCTTCATCGGTGTACTTCCAAGGTCTCATCGACCGCAAGAATGTACTACGACCTCGATCGTCTGAAATGTGTTATCCATTAAGCGTATTCACAGTTTTAAGTACTTCATCATATTCAAAGATGAAAGGAAACTTATAAATTTCCTTGGTCTTCAGAATGGAAGCAGACTCCGTCGTGTAAGAGAGTTGTTGATAGTCGGTAATTCTCCAGTCGATTTAAGACGAAAAAATCACGAAACATATTCAACACCTGCGAAATTAAGATACTGATTTATCAACAAATTGAGTCTTCCCAAGAAAAGAGACTCACTTTTCCTCTGAGGTGAAAAATTACCTTGATGCAAAGTTAAATGAGGAAATCATGTTTCATACGTACAAGCGAAGTTCTGGAACAGAACAGAAGTACCCATTCCTTAACGAGAAGGCAAAGAAAGTTTCTGAAGCAGAATTAATGATTCGCATGAGAAGAACTAGAAAATTTTACAGTACTCTTCAAGCTTCAAGGAACCTGTGCGAAGAAAGGATCTATTTGCTATAATATTTGATTACATGTAAAATATCGCATTGCCTAATATTAGGATTCAGGAGTTCTTTTTGATTCTACAGTTAATTCTCAATGTTTCTGAAATTCATAATGCAAAATCAGGAGGTCATTTTTACCACTAAACCTAACCCCACAGTAACTATGGACCAAATAAAGTGATGGCTTTTCTTCTGCATTAAATACATAATTGCATTCCGATGGATGTGAAGGAACTGCACCTCTTTAGTAATAGAAGTGGTGCTAAAAACAGATATCGCAGCATAGAGAGGCATTTAATGGCTTCTGCAGAAACAGAGAGTTTTGACAGCGCCCGGCATTTCTTTACCCTGAGAATACATTCTCTTCTCCACAATGACAGGGATAGTGTTGTGATGAGGCTCTTGTCAAAAAAGATCAAATTTATGTTCCAAAAGAAGTATGTGACATTATAGTAAAGTCAAGAATCGATGGGAAGTTTACAGTTACTATGGTAGGTGTTGAAGGTGTAATTAACTTCATTGATTGCTGGCCTTCTCAAAATAAGAAAATAGCAAATCCACTGAAAAGCGAACATAATTCAAGAGACAAGCGCACTGCATTCCAGATATAAACATTAAGATATTTCAGGTACTCAGCTCGGCATCCAGGGGCAGTAGTTGCATCACCATTCGTTAACGCAGCAGTGCAACATACATTCACCCTGTGGGACTCTGGGATGCGAAATGTGTGTTTACCGCAAACAAGGTGAAACAACAGACAGCTGTCAGTCACTGAAGCTAAGCATGGTGAACTGAAGAAGGTATCGCAGCATATTCCTGAAGATTATCAGCAATTTTACCTTGACGTTTCGGACAATCATTGATAATTTCGAGGATTTGTTTTCGGTCTTACATTTGCGTTCCCATGTCGTAGTATTACAAGACTTTCTTTGCTGTGTAATTTAAAAAAAAAGTAAGATGCCTCAAATTAATGTTACTGTTAAAGGCTCTATAAATTGATTTTGTATGTTCATAGCTTTTGAAAGTAGAGTTGTTATTAAATTGATTACAATAGCAGGTTTCGAAGATAAGTTTTCACAAACATTTGCATTAATTTTAGAAAAGAAAACTAACTCTAGTCAATTTGATCACTGTTTAACATTTTAATGTTCGTATAATAAGTTGCCGTCTCTTTAATCTAAGGATAGATGATCAATGCATCTAGCCGCTATCTCTGTGTAATGGGAGAGGTGTACCTGTTGTCTTTAAGATCCCTTCACCTTCACACATAAGCCTATACAGTTAAGTAAGGGCCTCCCAGTTCTTGGCTGATCCGTGATAAGACAGGCGAAAAATTAGACTAATGGAGGATTATGAGTATTATCTCTATTTTCATTCGCTCTCTCTCTTTCTCTCCGTTATCTATGTATGGTTTCTAATATAAGATTTCATTACGTGATATAGTGATAAATTAATCAGGCAAATAGAATCTTTGGTGGAGTCCTTCGTCTTGGTAATCAGAGGCTGGCTTGCTGTAAGAGATCTTTACATTTATTATTACTGTTAAACACTGCAGTCAGTCGGGAGAATCAATCGTTTGGACAATTTGTTCCTTTTACAAAAGATTGCGAATTCCAGATGTGTACGAAGCCTTTTTGGACGATTTAACACAGACCCAGTGATTGCAGGCTCTCTTCGACACAGCTGAAACTTCCCCACTAATTACAGGGCCAACGTGATCAACAAATGATTCAGAAAAAAACTCATTCGTTCATTCACTCCAGAACAAAAAAGTCACAAACCTTATTTATGGAGGAAATCGTGTATGAAATCCATCTTCATTACATGTCTGGATCTCCGGTGATTCCACGCCTTAATTATTTTCCTTTTACAATCTCTTTCTTTTCAAAACAAACCGCTAGCGGCACAAATGTTAATTGGCTCGCTTTAGCGAGAAGGAAAGCAGAATATGTATCTCTCAGAAACACAATCCCTCAACGGATACTACAGAAGCTGACCTAGTTACCACCCTAACAACCATGGAGAATGCGTATATGCATCTCTGTTATTTCAAAGAATAAATGCACTAGAAAATACTTTGGCGTCGACGAGCTGTCGGCGCATACATTACGAGAAAATGAGATCAGATAACTTCTCAAAAGTGAATGAATGTGGATGGTTTGGTTGAAAATGATTAATTGGTGCGTGTAGACCTTACAATGCCCCTCGCAGCGAGCGAAGTTTGTGAGCCTAATTTTGATTTACCGAACACACTTCGCGAGCTATCTGTCAGTGTGGGTAACCAGGAAGTGATGAGTGTCAGTACTCCAACTGAAAAAAAATTTATGTATAAGACAGACGAAGAAAAGAAACATTGAAAACAGAAGAAATGAAGAGACAGGTACCGCGGCTGTATTGCTTTTACGTGCATCAAGGTGTTATGTCTGCTGTGCACAACCAAGGAAGATGGTCTTTCATTAAACTATTATCAGATTATCAGGGTCTACCCATTCGGGAACTTTCTTAAGCAGGGAAACCTTGGAAAACCTCTTAAGCCTAGACCCCCAGCCTATGGTACATAGAAGATAGGTAAGCCTACAGAAGAGAAAAAATAATTTTGAAATTGACCTCTAAAGGAAAGATAGGGATAGATTTACATAACGATTTGGAGAAGAGTGATTTGTGCCTCTAGCTAAAAAAAAATTTACAATCAATAACTCAAATTTTTTTTTTTACAATCTTGTTCCCAGGACAATATCTTGCGGTGCTGAAACTCACCCGGATCTCGCATGTCCCCGGCGTCCAAATTTGTAGTCGGCCTTCTACGCGGCCCACAATGGGAAGAGTAGAAGGGACAGGGATACCAGATTTTACATGCAACATTCATTCCAAAAGAATTAGCAATGACCGAAAGGGAAACTCTTCCTGTAAAAGAACTGGTTAGGTTGCACTGTCCAAAATTCTCCTTTTTGAAAACAAAATCCCTATGGCTTCATGCATCCTTGTTCTTACGATGTACTGCAAGGAATTTAGCCATTGACTTAAGGTTTCCATTTATCCATTGACTAATGCTGTTGCGGAAAACATCATAATATTTACTCTAGTTTGAATTTTCTTTTGGACTTCGTATATCACTTAATAACCACTTGTGCTTATAAGTCCAAAAATTCTGACACATTTTCTGTCAAGGATTTACTCTTCGTAATTTAAAGGATTCATGCAACTTGCAGTAGATTTTGGATTCAAATAATCGAATAATGGAAAGTGTGGTTGATTTTATACAAAGACATAATCCATCATTTCCTTGAAAAGTCATATCTATCCTAAATACATATATTTCTCCGCTTGATTGCTGTAATGCAAAAGTTATTAGTGGCGAGGAATGTGGATTCACTTCCTTCATTTATTCTCTGATTCATCCGGCATTCATACATGCACATATATGGAAACGGATTTTCAAAAAAAATTCCAAAGTGAACAAGACCCATTAAATAACTACTAATTCTATGAATATTAATTTCTTTTGACATTCAACAACAAATCAAGAACTCTTAACCTCTAATTATGACACTTTTTTGAAGTTGAACATCAATCAGTTTCCCCTCGCGTTTGATGCGAGTCTCTTACAAATCATATCTGTGTCGTCTGTATCGATTCTAGCTCTCGCGCCGACGTCAATTGTTTTGCGCGGGAAAATATCTTTGCCGCATTAACCGTCACTCATGATTCACTGCCTAAACGCATCACTTCACTTCACACGTTTACGCATTTAAGCGTGCACTTGAAATTATATATGAACATTCACTGGGAGCCTCTTTTGATTATGTAGCATCATTTTCGGGAAATATTTCTTTCTTCTTGAAGGTCATTCAGATCCTTTATATTCTTGATGGCATTAGCACTGCTAAAGTTCTATTTTTACCTAAACACAGGTGAAGCCTATCTTCACCCATCTTCTTTACAGGACTCGATACTTATAGGTATTCACTATTTCTACAATCTGTGTCACTGATTAATTATTTCGGTTTAAAGTTTTCTAACACTAAACACACACAGTTTATTGTTATGTTTTTACGAGCGTTCATCTCTGTCACTCGCAACACCATTTATCCCTATCTTCTAATCTTCATTAAATTTTTTCAAGTCGTTATGGGAAAATAAACCTTTAACTTTGTTAGATCCCGGGTATGCTAACAGATAAGCCCCAGGGTTCGAAATTTGTAGAATGATGGGTCAGTATGTAATAACTCCCATTTCTTTATACTCTTCTTTATTAAGGATGATTTGGTATGTCTTTTGACTAGTACCTTCTCTCCGACGTGGTACGCCTGTCTCCTCTGATCAGCCTTTTCCGTCATATTTATGATGGCTTGTCTCATTTTTTATTCCCAAGGCATCTCAGTTTCCTGAGTTTTGGGAATATGTTCAGTCCAGAAGTTTTCTTCTTTTGCCTCAAACATGAATTCATGAGGTGTATAACCAGTGGAGGAGTGGGGCATGTTGTTGTATATCTGCTCAAATTCTTCCACTAAATTTGCCCACGCAGTCTGGTTATTATGGCAATAGGTCCTCATAAAGCGATTGAATTCTCTAAAAATTCTCTCAACCAAATTGCCTTGTGGGTGGTAAAATGATGTTAGTATGTGTTTCACACCGACTTGAGACAAAGCCTGTTTCCATCGGAGTCCCGTGAATATCTTAGCATTGTCTGTTATTATCGCCTTAGGTACACCAACATGTGGAAGATAATCCCTTGTCAATCGTATTACAATTACTTTGGCTGTAGCCGACTTTATCGGATATAGCTTTACGTATTTCGTACACATATCAAGAAATGCGAACACGTATCTAACACCTCCTCTTGAAGTAGGTAACGGTCCACACAGATCGCTCGAAATTAATTCTTTTGCTTCTCGGACTAATATAGAGCATAATGGGTGCTTACTCCCTTTTGAATCCGGCTTTGCTTTTTGACAAATTATGCATTTCTTCAAGACCTCATGCACTCTGCGCTTTATGTTCGGAAAATAACAGTACACACTTATCCTGTCTGCACATTTTGTCGCACCGAAATGTCCCCAGGTTAAATGGGTGAACTATACGAGTTTCTCTATTTGCGCCTCAGGTATACATACACACTAACGGACTTTGTTTGGCCTTCCACAGCGGAAAAATAATACGCCATTTACCAACTTGTAATAATTTGCCATCTGATCCGAAGGTTGCTGTTGTAACCTTTGAATTACACTTCCCCATTGAGCATCTATTTTCTGTAACTGTGCCATATGCGCACACAAATTGACGTAGTGCGTCTTATATGGATTTTCCTGCAGCAGCAATACAGGGAATTCTGAGTTATTATTTACTTTCATCTCCTTAGTCAAACCCTGTGGTGGCCTTGATAGAGCGTCAGCAATAATGTTTTGCTGTCCTGGGACATGCAACATCTTAAATTGGTATTGTTGCAGAGCGAGAGTCCATCTAGCCAGTCTGGGGTGTAACAGTTTACACATTTGTAAAAACGTTAATGATTGATGTTCGCAATATAGTCTTTGACCCATATATATAATAATGAAATTTTTTAAATCCCCAGATGACCGAGAGAGCCTCTAATTCTGTCGTGTCAGTTCGTTCTCAGTTGGACAAAACACGACTATCAAACGCAATAGGACAGAAGGTGAGTTGTCCATTTATCTTGCATACTTCGAAAAGGCACGCTCCAATACCTACATTCGAAGAATCTGTTGACAAGTAAATTTCTTCTTGCATGTCCAGATGGTACAAAAGCGGTGCATTTACTAATTGCTTCTTTATCTCTTCGAATGCTTCTTGACACTCTAATGTGCAGAGCCAGGGCACATCTTTCTTCAACAGACTATTTAGAGCTGCTGCGTTCATCGCCTGATTTGTTATGAATCTTCTAAAAAATGAGGCAAGGCCCATAAACCCTTTTAATTGCCTCCTATTCCTGGGTGTTGGAGACTTACTAATTGCAATTAGCTTCTCCTTGGTTGGTAAAATTCCATTTGCCTAAATTATATGCCCCAGGAACTTGATTCCGGTTATTGCAAAATGGGATTTCTGTAGGTTAACAGTTATTCCTGTGGTTTTGAACACGTCCAACACTCGGTTCAGTGAGGTAATATGCTCCTCCCAAGTTTTCGATGCAATAAGCAAATCATCAACAAACACTGTTATCCTGCTTCTGAGTTCTGGGCTTAGTGCATAACTAGAGCTGCTATAAAGATTCCAGCACTAATGTTGAGTCCGAAAGGAACTACGGTGAATTGGTAACTTCTTCCAGAATAAATGAAAGCCGTATCTTCCTTGATGACTCACCCAGCTTGACTTCCCAATAAGAGCTCCGCAGATCAATTTTCGTCAAATATTTGACATCCTGGAACCGTTGTAAAAGTTCGTCTATGTTTTCTGGATGTGTTCTCACTGGAATAATGATTTTATTTATTTCTCTGGCGTCGAGTACCAGTCTAACAGTCCCATTTGCTTTTGGCACGACTAACAATGGGGAGCACTATGGGCTGGTAGAGGGTTCGATCAAACCCCATTCCAACATGCGATCTATTTCCTTTTGAACTTGAGCCTTTAACCTCCAGGAACAGGATAGAAAGTTCTACAATACGTTTCGTGCGGCTTAACGCAGAGATGACATATGTATCCCTTAATAACTCCTGGCCTTTCATCAAAACGTTTTCATACGTTAATAGTAATTCATTGAGCTGCTTCTTCTGATCTTCGATAATGCAGTCGGATTCATTTAACTTTTCAAATACTAATTGACCGAAATCTTCTTTGACTTGGAATTCGTTAATTAGGTGCTGTTTAGAATTTTGGGCCGTACTGATTACTTGCACACTGACCCACAATTGTATTTTATCGTAATGCTTTTTTTTTTCAACAACTCCAACTCAATTTCTGGTTTATTAACATTCAACCAAATTTTTCCTGTTTTGAAATCTATCCTGCATCCGTATTTACGTAGGCTGTCGACTCCGATAATGCAATCCACCACCAAATTTTTCATAATAAGGAATGTGCTTAATATTGCTACATTTCCGAATTCCACACCAAGTAGTGACTGCACCTTTACATTAGCCGATCGAGCCCCAACGGCGCCTATTATTCTGCAATTTTGAACTGGAAAAACTGGTACTCGTGTTATATTTCTGATCCTGTTGAATAGTGCCTCCGAAATAACATTTGTGGTTGGAGCTGTGTCAAAAACCGCCACTATAGGTACAGTCTCCATAATGACTTGTATTTCGGCTACTGCCACCTGTTCCTTATCCTCATCTTGTGGTTCTAAGTCCTCGGTCAGTTCATCTGCCAGTAATCGTCCATTATTATACGTTAGCATGGGTACTCATATCCTGTTACCCCTCAACCAATTGTTGACC
Source organism: Schistocerca cancellata (assembly GCF_023864275.1). Taxonomy (NCBI): domain Eukaryota; kingdom Metazoa; phylum Arthropoda; class Insecta; order Orthoptera; family Acrididae; genus Schistocerca; species Schistocerca cancellata. The sequence continues at coordinate 1,186,338,794 of NC_064626.1, forward strand.
GCTCCTCTGGGGCACGAGTGGGTCCTTACGAGTTTGTGGGATTTTGATTTGTCTGCTGGTTGACATCATCCGACATTCGTTAATTACCGGTTGATTCGGAGATGTCCTTCCCTACTGATGTTGGCTATTTGAATTCATTTCTCCCGGATGATTCCAATTTCTATTACTGTTATTATTCCAGGCTTGGGGTCTGAAATATCTTTCGTTCCCCCACAAGGGGTTGTATCTTTTCCCATTCCTGTTGCTCCTTGAATAGCCCTTCGCAAGACCATTGCCGGGATTACTATTAAGATTTTCAGGGGTTCCTCTGTTCATTCCTTCTAAGTGTCGATTGATCGCCATTGGTATAACCCATACTTCCACCTTGCCTACCGTTTGGCGGAGGTTCTATCGCCCTATATTTAAATATGTTATTAAGGGCTTTCTGGTTGTTCGCTTCGATAATATCTATATGGTCTAACGTCGTGAGGAACGACTCGAAGTCTTTGTCGTTGCCGTAAATCAATTAATTCCGGATGCTAGTTGGTAGTCTTGCCTTAAGTATGTTTATTATGTCTGGCAAGGGCATAGATCTGCCCCAGAATCTCGTTTTATTTACACTCCTGGAAATGGAAAAAAGAACACATTGACACCGGTGTGTCAGACCCACCATACTTGCTCCGGACACTGCGAGAGGGCTGTAAAAGCAATGATCACACGCACGGAACAGCGGACACACCAGGAACCGCGGTGTTGGCCGTCGAATGGCGCTAGCTGCGCAGCATTTGTGCACCGCCGCCGTCAGTGTCAGCCAGTTTGCCGTGGCATACGGAGCTCCATCGCAGTCTTTAACACTGGTAGCATGCCGCGACAGCGTGGACGTGAACCGTATGTGCAGTTGACGGACTTTGAGCGAGGGCGTATAGTGGGCATGCGGGAGGCCGGGTGGACGTACCGCCGAATTGCTCAACACGTGGGGCGTGAGGTCTCCACAGTACATCGATGTTGTCGCCAGTGGTCGGCGGAAGGTGCACGTGCCCGTCGACCTGGGACCGGACCGCAACGACGCACGGATGCACGCCAAGACCGTAGGATCCTACGCAGTGCCGTAGGGGACCGCACCGACACTTCCCAGCAAATTAGGGACACTGTTGCTCCTGGGCTATCGGCGAGGACCATTCGCAACCGTCTCGATGAAGCTGGGCTACGGTCCCGCACACCGTTAGGCTGTCTCCCGCTCACGCCCCAACATCGTGCAGCCCGCCTCCAGTGGTGTCGCGACAGGCGTGAATGGAGGGACGAATGGAGACGTGTCGTCTTCAGCGATGAGAGTCACTTCTGCCTTGGTGCCAATGATGGTCGTATGCGTGTTTGGCGCCGTCATCGAACCCATCGTTCTACCATTCCTAGACCGGCAAGGGAACTTGCTGTTCCAACAGGACAATGCACGTCCGCATGTATCCCGTGCCACCCAACGTGCTCTAGAAGGTGTAAGTCAGCTACCCTGGCCAGCAAGATCTCCGGATCTGTCCCCCATTGAGCATGTTTGGGACTGGATGAAGCGTCGTCTCACGCGGTCTGCACGTCCAGCACGAACGCTGGTCCAACTGAGGCGCCAGGTGGAAATGGCATGGCAAGCCGTTCCACAGGACTACATCCAGCATCTCTACGATCGTCTCCATGGGAGAATAGCAGCCTGCATTGCTGCGAAAGGTGGATATACACTGTACTAGTACCGACATTGTGCATGCTCTGTTGCCTGTGTTTATGTGCCTGTGGTTCTGTCAGTGTGATCATGTGATGTATCTGACCCCAGGAATGTGTCAATAAAGTTTCCCCTTCCTGGGACAATGAATTCACGGTGTTCTTATTTCAATTTCCAGGAGTGTATATATTTTTCGAAATACCTTCTAAGGCTTCCTTTCGAAAAGGAGAAAGGCTCGTAGAGTACCTCCTGCCTTAGGCGTTCCTGTACCCCTTCTGACCAGAACTTTGCTATAAACGCCTTCTCAAAATCGTCATGTCGGGCAAACAGAAGTCATGTCCGAGGCCCAGATCGCCCCCGAACCTTGTATATATCCGATAATCTTCTGCCACTCCGACCAATTTCTGGGTAGCACTCCTCTGAAACTTCGAATAAAAACAATTGGATGGATGCCCCTTTTGTCAGGGTTAAAAATCTGGAATTGCCGATGCTTTATCATTTCTTCTTCGGCATGGCAAAGGCTTTCGTAATCTCCCGTAGATAAGAATTCAGGCGAACAACCAGCTTGTGGCAATTTAATGTTTGAATTACTTGCACAAGTCGGTGTTGTGTGCGAATGGGCAGTAACTGGCTCTGTAGTCGTTGCCAACTTCTGCTGCTGCACTGTATTCATTTGTTCTGAGCTTTGTTGTGAAGCGCGCATCGACTCTTCTATCATTTGTTTCCAATGCTCCAAATCAGCACCTAACTGTTGTTGCACCTCCTCAAGTCCTTTCGCAAAGAAATTCTCTTCCTGTTTGCCAGATAAATTCTGGAATGCTGCCGTAACATTTTGCTCAACGTTTTCACACATTAGCCTTTTGTTTTCTAATGTGATTTCGGATAATTTACCCGTTAATACGTTAATTTGGTGGTCTATAACGTCTTGACGCTCTGTCAGATGTTCAACGCTTTCCTTTAGGTTAGTCTGTGTACGTGCCAGTTCAGGAAGTTGCGCAATTGCACATGCCATGGCGTCTTGCTTTTGTACTAATTGCGGAACTATTTTCACTTGTTCCCGTACGGTATCTTTCTTAATAGCCACATACTCCTTCATTTCGACACGTACGCGGTGAGTAGATTCCTCACATTATGCTTTCACCAATTCTATTTGTGCAGTTAATTTTCGTTTCGTCTCTTCGGCCTGATCTTTGAGTTCCTTGGTATTCGCCTCTATCCGCTGCTCTAATTCGGAAAAACTGTCTTGTAACTGATATTTAATCTCAGTCTGGACTAATTTCATCTGTCCTTGAGTTTGAGTGAGTGTCACTAATTTTGCTTTAATATCGGTTTTCAGATTTTCCTGCCCTTCAGTAACTAAGGCTAATTTCGTATTCAAATCATTTTGCTCTTCAGTAATGTCGGAGATGATTGAGATAGCTTACGACTAGTAAAAGTGTGAAGTAGTGTTAATTATTACTATTAGTTACTAGTACTACATGTTGTGTAACACCTTGTGTCCAAAGTTAACAGTGTTTTCTTTCCGCAGTACAGCAAGGAATAAATGCTATCTGTTGAAACGGAGCGATAGGGATTTCGGGATAGGGGATAGGTTTAAGTAAAATGTTGCCAGGCCAGGAGTGAGCACATTTTACACAAACAATTTTACTATCTTGTCCCTCTGCGAAAATGAAAAAACTTCACACGGCGAATTTCTTCAAATACGGATCGCTACATTCAATAAGAGAACATTGCCTTGGTTCATTTGTTGTAGAGTGTTTCTGAAGTTAAAAAGCAATTAAGGACTCCCAATGACTTGTTTTATTTCAGCACAATTAAATATAGTTCTGAAATAATTAAGCTTACGGGCAAAGACATAAGTAGCCCCTTGGAGCCCTGGAATGATAACAACAATTAGGATTACACGTGATTTAGAACTGTAACAGAGAGAGAGAGAGAGAATTAAAAAGAGTATTTACATAATAAAAAGAATTTAAACGACTAGTGAGGTTTGGTGGTAAGAATACATGGAATATGACAATTAAATTTGATTGAATAACCCAAATACTTAAAATGCCAGATATACTGAGACAATATGCAAATTTTGCAACATGATGTAAATAGAAGGTATTTGTGGTTAAGTTAGGCTAAAAATATGTTCTGCTTTGGCACTACCCAAATTGTCGCATTAACTGTAGAAAAACAATAGTTATGAAAATCCCCCAGTGGAGGGAATGAATTGAAGATATTAAGCATGATACCCAACAGTTAGCAACCGACACAGGACAAGATGAGACATATGCTGCAAAATTCACTAAGCGCCATCACTCAAAGTACCATTAAATTAATATTGATAAAAACACAACTAAACTATTAACCATGGCAGGTATAAACGGTAAATGGTCAGTACCGATTTTCGGATGAGATCCAAAATGATGACAGCAAGACGTTTAAAGTACGGTTCTCACCGAATAATCAACTTCTGTGATCGTCCTGGAGCAACGGATTCACTTTCTTCAATGTCAGAGCCAAACTTAAACCACTTCGGCAACTTCCTTCTGAAGGCGCTTCACTGAGTTAACAGTCAGGCTTGGACTGCAAGAAAAGCTCTGGATATAGAAAGGTGCCAAAAACAACCTTCTGAAAGAACTTTCCCACTCGGCCACAACATAGAGTAATGTGGTGATGTACCACGATTATTCCCCTACCAAGCTCACTGCAGCACACAACTCACTAGGAGAGCTCAACCGTTCCGCTCAAGTCGGCGTTGCATTGGCTTCCCTCTGTGGGCACGAAAAACAAGCACCTTATCGCCAGTTAAGAAAAGGTACACTGACATATACCATCGATCTTGCGCAATTGCACGGCTCACAAACTTTAGGTACTCTTTACTGAAAGGTGATACCAGATTTTCCTGTGATTCTCACAGTTACATTATCACATCATCCACGAAGATACGACCGTGAGTCGTCTTCTGCAGTGAGAGAAACCTAGAAGACGCTAGGTAGGAGAACTATAGAAAAACAGCGACATTTATTTGATGCAGTAAGTTGAGACGACAACCGGCTCGGACACCAGTCAGTTACAACCATATGCTGGGGTATGGGACTCTATCGAAGTTAAGATTTTGTATCATCCTTCATTTTCTCTGTAAATTAGCATAAAGGTTTGATTAAATGATTGAAAGCTAGGATTATTCATGTGTGGGACCCTTTCAAGCGTATATTGGAAATGAATTGGAAGGGATATTCTAAATATTTCATCTAAGTGTTTCTGAAGTAAAGCTGAAGCAATAACAGGCCTCGGTCGCAAAAATGAAGTCCGTTTGACCCTGGCTCCGGCAACTACTATCAGAAATAAAACATTTACACTCGCATGCCACGTATGACGTAAATATCAAGCGATGACGCTTATTTCTGATGAAGACAGTTTCCAACGGTCGCTGACAATTCAGCCAGGTTTAAAACGTTAACCCTCCTGATGTACCGGGTGATCAAAAAGTCAGTATAAATTTGAAATCTGAATAAATCAAGGAATAATGTAGATAGAGAGGTACAAATTGACCGACATGCTTGGAATGACATGGGGTTTTATTAGGACCAAAAAACTACAAACGTTCAAAAAATGTCCGACTGATGGCGCTTCATCTGATCAGAATAGCAGTAATTAGCATAAAAAAGTAAGACAAAGCAAAGATGATGTTCTTTACAGGAAATGCTCAATATGTACACCATCATTCCTCAACAATAGCTGTAGTCGAGGAATAATGTTGTGAACAGCACTGTAAAGCATGTCCGGAGTTATGAGGAGGCATTGGCGTCGAATGTTGTCTTTCAGCATCACTAGATATGTCGGTCGATCACGATACACTTGCGACTTCAGGTACCCCCAAAACCAATAATCGCACGGATTGAGGTCTCGGGACCTGGGAGGCCAAGCATGGCGAAATTGGCGGCTGAGCACACGATCATCACCAAACGACATTGCACGGATTGAGGTCTGGGGACCTGGGAGGCGAATCATGGCGAAAGTGGCGGCTGAGCACACGATCATCACCAAACGACGCGCGCAAGAGATCATTCACGTGTCTAGCAATATGGGGTGTTCTTTTTTAAGTTCTAATAAAGCCCCATGTCATTCCAAGCATGTGTGTCAATTTTTACCTCTCTGTCTACATTATTCCGTGGTTTATTAACTTTTCAAATTTATATTGACTTTTTGATCACCCGGTATATAGCATAATTTCGTAAACATGTAGTGCAGGTTCAAATGGCTCTGAGCACTATGGGACTTAACATCTGTGGTCATCAGTCCCCTAGAAATTAGAACTACTTAAACCTAACTAACCTAAGGACATCACACACATCCATGCCCGAGGCAGGATTCGAACCAGCGGCCGTAGCTGTCACGCGGTTCCAGACTGAAGCGCCTAGAACCTCACGGCCACACCGGCCGGCTGTAGTGCAGGAAGGGTAACAATTCAGTAGCAGAGTTCGAACATTTTTATTGCTCCTTCCATGTTTCATTTAATCGGATACCGCTGAGGTACCGCTTAATGAATTCATTGTAATGCAGTACCCACAGTGTAAAACGCCGTACTCTTCATTTCCTCAATCTCGTTACGATGCCCCTAGCGAGTGGTAAACTTTCTCCGAATTTGCATTGGAAATCCTCCCTCGGTAGGACGACATTCATAAAGTTGCGCGCGCATAACAAGGACGCTGCCGGTGTTTCTGCGACTCCAACTCGCGTAAAGGCGCTTTCGCTGACGAGACCTCATCTCACAGAGAGCCTTATCTGCCGGAATATTTGGCCGCCGGCGAGCACTCTGTCAGCGGGCAATGCCGGGCCTACGGCGTAACCGGCAAGACGGCAGTCTAAGTCGCTGCTAGGTCAAGGGCGGACGACCCGGACCCGAAATACCCCTCGGAAGGTTTCTGCTCCTCGTCTTTTACGACTCGCGAATTAGACGGCGGGCAGAAGCGGCGTTAGCACCGCTGCGCGCTCGGGGATAATTCTATTCCCCGCGCAGCGTAGGCATCCCCGCACGACGTGCTCGGGACGTGTAGCCCGCGCGGACTCGCCCGTGGGGTCGGAGCTCTCTCTAACGAGATTCCGCGAGCTGTGCGGCAAGTTACGGCGCAGCTGGGCGCCGGTTGCCTCGCGGGTCCACCGCTCATAACCTGCTTCGGTCGAGAGCGTCGCTACTGCCCTGTCCGCGTCTCCGCGTGAAGTACGAGTATGATATACGAACGCTGTTGCATTTTACAGCACCCACTGTATTTCATTACAGTCCGGCAAGTTGCTAGCCCAGAAAGATACTGGCCAATGAATGAGATGAAACGTGTAGGTAGCCACCAAGTTTTCGCCCTCATAACAGCGTTTCAGTATGAAATATTATACCCACGTGGAGTTTTGCGGACCACTTGCACCCGAAAGTGATTATGTATAGAGCGGGATGGGAGGAGGAAGTGACTCTCTTCCGCAACGTTGTCCAACTGTTACGCATCAGTTAGGATGACTTGTTTTCATAATTCATGTTTCATGTATTGGACATCTACCATGTGTTCACTAAAACGTGCGAAACCAAGGGGGATGGATACAGCACCTGAAAAGAAGCAGAATTTTATATACGGTCAATTTTTTTATTTTCTCAGTTGCAGATAAATTTTATTCTCGTTTCTCTGCTTTGTTTCTTTTCTTTTTCTTTTCAAATTTCGAACTTGGCTCTACTGATATTCCTTCTTTTCAAATGTTGCCTTCTGATGGGTTAATGAAATACTGAAAATGTCTATCATTAGGTCTAACATAAGCTCATAAACGGAGCATCATGTATTATTTTACTCACTCCCATAATCCGCGTGTCGGCTGTACCTGCTGACAATATTCTTGAACACGGTGGCGAAGAATGTCCACATAAGAATTAGGTCTTAAGTATACTTTTTTTCATTTTGGCCTTACTAGTTTACATACCTCCTGTGTCCTAAGACAGCTTCCCTTTTAGCCCGTTTTCCAGTTTACGAGATGATGGGATGATAAGAAATAATAAGAGAAGTTTAAATTTTGATTGAGATGATTAAGACGCTGTTGAAGGGAAGGTATCGGAAGATAAAATAGAGGATAATGTACACAATAGGAATGAAGTGCAAGTTTTGTGCTTTTCTGCCATATCTGCTTAATTGTAGCTAATTCGAATAACCTTTTCAAGAACCACAAGTGAAGAAGGCATACTTGAAAATAGTGGTAGAGTTGATCATAAAGGCTTCCTTAACATCAAATTTGGGAGCGACACAACCAGGGAACAATATTACATAGTATGTCCGAACAATGAAGATGTCAGAAGTAGAAAGAGGCATAAGATGAAAGCTTTCGCCAATAACGGAGCTCTACTGTTATAAAATATTGGTGTTGAAAATAGATCTGCTGCACAACACGATAGGGAAGCTGAAAGCCTTGCAATACACTTTATTTTAGCCTGTGAGCTCATACGCGAATATTAACCAGGTTTTATGCCCAGAAACTTACCCCTCCGTATAACAATCTGATTCGTATGCGAACAAACGTAATGTGACTAACCTTGTTGTTAAGATTCGTAGAAGAAAACAGTTTTTTAACGGAACACTCAATAAGTAAAGTTTTTTTGACAATGGTTAATCAAGACAAATCGGAAAATACAGTATAATCGTCACACTAGAACTCATGCATCTACTAGTCGGGTGTAGGCGTTGCACCTTATAGAAACAATGGGTGTGATGCAAATGCTTTTCCTCTCTGTATCCTTGAACTCGCAGTAAATTGGAAAGACCGGAGCTAGTGTGACAGCACAGATCATCTCGCTGCTACTGTTGTCGCAGGCTATCGTGTCGACTTACCTTTAAAGCTGAACACCTTATTTAATAAAACCCTAATCACTGCTTAACGCAGCCCATTTCCTCATGGCTTTAAATGCAATTAAAGTTAATTAGTTTATATGTGAGCACATATGGAGGTAGGGGATAGGGGAAAGGACAATTTGAACGGACGATAGGGAATGAAAATAAGCGTTGAAGAATCCCAAGGTATGTTCTCACATAATCTATTGTTCAATTATTGAATACAAGGAAACACCTTTCATATATAAATCCCATTCTGCGGGACGAGTGTCTTTCTCTTCATATCCCAAGAAAATCACCATATATTAGTACTAAAGCCCTAAATGTTTTGTTTGATAAATTGAAGGGGAAAAAGTTAATAGACAGTGTACTTACCCCGTATGCTGTTTAAAGCTGAACGAACAAACATATTTCTCACCCCCTTCAACTGTGTGAATGTATCGTGGACAGAATTCTATTGCTGCATAACGTGAAAACCATGAAACTTTCTATCACGCAAGTGAAAACTATCATTCGAGCCATCAACTATTTCTCCGGAAACCAGAACGAAGTCGGTTGACTATGCCCAGTTCAGTTTCAAAAGAAAAAGCGTCTGTAGCACATGGTAGAGTCGGCACGTCGACATTACAGCAGCAATCCGAAGGCATGAGCGTAGAGACAAGTGTGTCGATTGAGAGTACAGACTGACGCTTTGTCTCCCGGCGACTAGGCATTGCTAACCGATCCTGCCGCCAACTTTCTCTATTTGCTCAGTTCCGTCAAAGCACGGACTACTTGCTACCATATAATTCACAGTTTCCGTCCAAAGATGTATTGTTACAACTGATGGATAAGTGACTACAGATTCATGAGAGTGGCAATTCTTAGAGGCTCCCGCACTAATACACAGCGTGGAAGGTCTCTAACAACAGATGTTTTTGCTAAGTGAAACATGGACCATCTGAAATACTTAGAAAATGAAACTTAAACCGTTTGATATTTGCTGTTATCGAATAATGTTGAGATTACAATATAGCTGTAAAGCGTAAAATAAAGAGGTGGTCAAAAGAGTAGATGAAACTCTTCAATGGAATATTTTTACCCGAACAAGAAATACGTAGCGACTGTGATGTTCAGTAACATTTAGAAGAAAAACAGAGAGGAAGAAACAATATGCAGAAGTAGTCTATAACATGCGACACAGATTATAGAGCATACTATATATAGTAATTAAGCAGCAGGTTAACACGAGACAGAAAAAGATGGAACGCAACGTAAACCAATGATAAAGATGAAAACAAAAAACAGGAGACATAGATGCATATACATCTAATAATAATTCTTTCACAATGAAATACTAATATATGCACACAAAAGTTAGCACTAAGCTGGTATACTATGAAGAATTCGAAACTAGAGCTAACGTGGCAGCATGTTGTTAACCAATCTTATCCAAACAGAGGCCTAAACTAGGTACAGTACTAGTTTTTGGTAACGTCTTGCTATGTTTTGCGAAAAAGTCTGAGCAAAATAGACAGTGATCCACAAATTTTTTGATATCTTTATTCTAGCTGCAGGTCAAAATCTTAAACAACAGATAATTCTTGAATATTATAAAAATGTATGTATATATGTATGCGAGTGTATATGTTCCACCACATCTCCTACTCAACTACTTGATATATTTCAGCCAAACTTGGTATACACATCACTTGCCGTCTGGAAAGAATTGCCAAGGGAGCGAAGGGGTGGGGCGGTGATAGGTAAAAACCATTTGTCTATCAAAGAGATAATGGTGTGCGTGAAAAAGCAGTGTAGCGCAAGACTCGCGAATACTCATACGCTACTCATCCAGCATTTGATAATGAAGCACTTTGTAAGTTGCAACAAACTTGACAAATAATTTCAAACCTTCACGAAACTTCTTTTCTTTGACAACCCCTACAAAATCGTAGGAGGAAACAGGTTTTTCGCTTAATACATTTTCGCTGTTCATGCAGTAAAACTGCCACATGCAGCACACGTTTGAAATATTACTTCTTTACTGATAACGGTATTTGCGACACACTTTGCAAACTTTGGAAATTTATGGCAAGGTCTTATGGGACCTAACTGCTGAGGTCATCGGTCCCTGAGACTACACACTACTTAATCTAACTTAAACTAACTTAGGTTAAGGCCAACAAACACATCCACCATGCCTGAGGGAGGAATCGAACCTCCGACGGGGGGGGGGGGGGGGGGAGAAATGGAGAGACAGCATTACAGCATTCACATACACCACTGAATGCATTTCAAAATCACTGTACGGCACAAAGTTCAGGAAATATGTCAAACACTTAGATGCGTGACAATCTTCCGCACCATGAAAGACGTTTAAGTTTATTACTTGTCTGCTATTAACTCGATTCGCAACACCTCTCGCAGACAGTAATCACATTTGCCGCTGTGCGTGTCCACAAAAATATGTCATTGTACGAAAATTGTCCTGGAGAAATGAAGTCAAATACTGACATGCGTAAAACGTGGTCCATCATTTTTGAAATTTTAATTTATCACTTCATTGCTACCGACGCCATTCTTGACACATTTCGCAGACAGTATCAACACATGCCGCTGAATGCACCTAGCAAAATATATCATTGTACAACACATAATTCTGGCGATATGACGTCATAAACACTGATGCACTTGAAAAACTGCTGCATCATGCATGACATTTCGATTTATTACTTATTCACAGCTAACTGTCTGGACAACACATCTCGCAAACAGTAGTCGCATATGCCACTGGACGTACTTCCAAAATTATATCCTTGTAAGATACATAGTTCAGGAATACGACGTCATAAAGTTTGAGCTGGGTGAAGGGCGAAATTCGCTAGTGATACAGGTGAAGTACCTGTACAAGTAAGTGTGAAATATAAAAAATATATGTGAAACGTATTTGACGCATGCCAAAGCCATGCTTGAAATTCTCACCCTAAACAAATTTGGTACATACATTAGTTACACTCTCTAACGGGATATTGTGGGTAAGAACCACCAGCGTCTTATTATGGTGGGAATGAAAATGTGAAGAGACAAACGCGGGGAGGAGATGGACAGGCTGAGAGGGTGAAGGAGGAGATGGACACAGATAGGGGAAAGGAGAGCGAAGTGGACAGAGAAGCAGGAGGAGATGGACAGCGAGAGAAGAAAGGAATGAGTTGACAGAGGTGTAGGAGGAGATATACAGTGTGATGGTCAGAATGAGATGGATAGACGGTGGTGGTGGAGAAAGCGAACAGAGAGAGGGCATGGAGGAGATTGACCAATAGAAGACTGGAATAAATACTTACACAGGCAGTGTCAGGTATTCAGCTATTTAATTATACACAAGCACAAGAAAATTGCTATACACTATCATGGAACAAATATTGTTCTACAAAATGACACAGACATGTATTAGCTGAAGGGACTGAAAGATTCATTCGTATTACTTGCTGGGTGGTGTATCGAATGGTACTGTCGATGTCCCCCTGCCTCTAGAGATTCCTCTCAAGTCTTGTGTCACACTTGCTCAGTGAGAATGCGGAAGGAGTGGGCCATATGATGCATACCAGCACAACCACGGCGAGTTGGGGAGAGGCGTGAACGATGGTGGAAGTCAGCTGCAGCGATCGGACTATGATCATCTCTATCCGTGGCCGTTGTCGGTGCATGCAGCGCATCATCGGCAGTCAGTGTGAGGTCCGGTGGGCTGCGATGGTGGAAGTGGAATCGCACATCATATGAGCCAAAAGAGTTGGTGTCCTACATTTTAGATGTCCTCAGTCGATCCTATATGATGTGGATCCACACTGCAAAAAATGGTTCAAATGGCTCTGAGCACTATGGGACTCAACTGCTGTGGTCATAACTCCCCTAGAACTTAGAACTACTTAAACCTAACTAAGCTAAGGACAGCACACAACACCCAGCCATCACGAGGCAGAGAAAATCCCTGACCCCGCCGGGAATCGAACCCGGGAACCCGGGCGTGGGAAGCGAAAACGCCACCGCACGACCACGCGATGCGGGCTCCACACTGCACAGCAACATTCCAGAAGAGGACGGGCAAGCGTCCCATACGTGGAAAAAGAGACAGGGGGATATCTCTGCTTAACATTGCGTACAATGTTTAACCTCATTTATTGCTAAATTGTTTGAAACCACAAGCACAAAATACAATTGGTAATTATCAAATTTGCTTTCACAATAATTGATGCGCTACCTGCAATATATTTGTAATCAGAAACAAAAAGGGGAAAGTATGGGAAGGCAAACAAAAATACATTATTTGTTCATCCATAGGCAAAGCCTGTGAATGGCAATGAAGAACTTTGTATTTTCAATTTAACTGATAAGTTTTTTGTAAAATGCGCGTGAACGATAACATAAGCAGGGTTTAGGTAAATGGAATAAAATGTGATCACATTAAAAATATAGTTGGAGTAAGACAGGGTGATTCTCTGAACCTTCTTCTGTTTAATTTAACCATGGATAGAGTTGTGAGGAAACCCGAATTGCTACCAACTGGGCTCCTGAAAAGGAATAAAGTTAACATTTTAGTGTAAGCAGATGATATAGTAGTGCTAGCCGGAGAAAGGGAAACGGACATTAGACAATTCTTTGTGGGGCTCGTAGAAGAAGAATCCAAGCTTCGCCGAAAAGTAAACGATCAGAAAAAAATACATGATAGTTCAAAGATGTCGAGACGACATACAACCATTTGCGTCTAATAATCGGCATACACAATTTACAGCGCGTTGAACAGCTTAGATTTCGGACCGCACAGATAGGGGACAGATTCATAGAAATGTAGAAGAGAAAAAAAATACAGAAAAGTGCTAACAATGCGTAGTATTCGGTACAAAAACTTGTAAGTCCTGTACTACTAAGAAAAATCTAAGATGAATCTTCCTAATACAATAATCAGAAAAGACCCAACCTATGGAGCAGAAACGCAGAGTTTAATTAAAATGAAAGGAAACCAATTATAAGTATTTGAAAACAATGCTTATAGGAAAATCTTTGTTCCACAATAGGATAATGAATTCAAAAACGGGAACAGGAGACACAACACTGAAGACTATATGCTACTGCAACAAGAAACAATAATGAGCACAATCCAGAAGACTTCAATATTCAGTCAATCTGATGAGAATGAAAGAAGTTCGAAAAATTTTCGTGGAGAGTTCATTCGGTAAGATACCAAGGGGTGACTCAGGAGTATATGAGGAAAAGAAACTAAAACAGTATGTAAAACTATGATCCTAAGTAACTGGCAGGAAGTAGTACAAGCAGATATAGGTATGGGAACACAGATGAGTGTGATTGGACCAACTTGTGCACCAGTAGCTGCTGAAAATCAGTTGCTCCCTGTCATCTTATTTCCCCTCATTTCTCATCACAGATGTTAACATCATGTTCTTCAACATCAATGTACGAAATAGCGTTCGTAAACCTTTGTCCGCGGATGATAACGTACACACTGCATTAACGTTCTCATATATAGTGTTCGCAAATTACTGTTACAAATTGTTAGCACTTGTAGAGATGAATGACTACATAGTATTTTGAATAAGAACCGAAATTCGGAAACGTACTGTTTCCGTTCTACAACAGCATCAGTTCAGGTGTTTGACTCTTCCACTTCTGCTTTAGGAATTCAATGAGGCGTGATGTAGTAGATTTATTAGCTAACAATTCGAAAAGAAACAAAACGTAACATGCATTTATCAATTAAGCACATTTGTTTGTTTTAAACTAAAACATTACGTGTTTGGGTTATTAAAAAAAAAAAAAACTGTCATACTGTACGTTGAGAAGAGTACTGAGGCCTTACAACATTGACACTGTGTAGTGAGCCCCAACACTGTACCTATGGGGCATGTTTTGCTACACACTCTCCAACTCACCTGATGTCCCTTCAATTTCAAATGCAGCGGCGAAAACTCGTGCTAGCAGATTTCTCTTGGAAACTTGGAAACTTGTGGTAAATTCCTACTGGATCTGACTGCTGAGGTCATCTGTCTCTTGGCTTTATTTTTTTTTTTTTTTTTTTGGTCTTCAGTCTACTGACTGGTTAGATGCGGCCCGCCACGAATTCCTTTCCTGTGCTAACCTCTTCATCTCAGAGTAGCACTTGCAACCTACGTCCTCAGTTATTTGCTTGACGTATTCCAGTCTCTGTCTTCCTCTACAGTTTTTGCCCTCTACAGCTCCCTCTAGTACCATGGAAGTCATTCCCTCATGTCTTAGCAGATGTCCTATCATCCAGTCCCTTCTCCTTATCAGTGTTTTCCACATATTCCTTTCCTCTCCGATTCTGCGTAGAACCTCCTCATTCCTTACCTTATCAGTCCACCTAATTTTCAACATTCGTCTATAGCACCACATCTCAAATGCTTCGATTCTCTTCTGTTCCGGTTTTCCCACAGTCCATGTTTCACTGTACTCCAGACGTACATCCTCAGAAATTTCTTCCTCAAACTGAGGCCGGTATTTGATAATAGTAGACTTCTCTTGGCCAGAAATGCCTTTTTTGCCATAGCGAGTCTGCTTTTGATGTCCTCCTTGCTCCGTCCGTCATTGGTTATTTTACTGCCTAGGTAGCAGAATTCCTTAACTTCATTGACTTCGTGACCATCAATCCTGATGTTAAGTTTCTCGCTGTTCTCATTTCTACTACTTCTCATTACCTTCGTCTTTCTCCGATTTACTCTCAAACCATACTGCGTACTCATTAGACTGTTCATTCCGTTCAGCAGATCATTTAATTCTTCTTCACTTTCACTCAGGATAGCAATGTCATCAGCGAATCGTATCATTGATATCCGTTCACCTTGTATTTTAATTCCACTCCTGAACCTTTCTTTTATTTCCATCATTGCTTCCTCGATGTACAGACTGAAGAGTAGGGGCGAAAGGCTACAGCCTTGTCTTACACCCTTCTTAATACGAGCACTTCGTTCTTGATCGTCCACTCTTATGATTCCCTCTTGGTTGTTGTACATATTGTATATGACCCGTCTCTCCCTATAGCTTACCCCTACTTTTTTCAGAATCTCGAACAGCTTGCGCCATTTTATATTGTCGAACGCTTTTTCCAGGTCGACAAATCCTATGAAAGTGTCTTGATTTTTCTTTAGCCTTGCTTCCATTATTAGCCGTAACGTCAGAATTGCCTCTCTCGTCCCTTTACTTTTCCTAAAGCCAAACTGATCGTCACCTAGCGCATTCTCTATTTTCTTTTCCATTCTTCTGTATATTATTCTTGTAAGCAGCTTCGATGCATGAGCTGTTAATCTGATTGTGCGATAATTCTCGCACGTGTCAGCTCTTGCCGTTTTCGGAATTGTGTGGATGATGCTTTTCCGAAAGTCAGATGGTATATCGCCAGACTCATATATTCTACACACCAACGTGAATAGTCGTTTTGTTGCCACTTCCCCCAATGATTTTAGAAATTCTGATGGAATGTTATCTATCCCTTTTTCCTTATTTGACCGTAAGTCCTCCAAAGCTCTTTTAAATTACGATTCTAATACTGGATCCCCTATCTCTTCTAAATCGACTCCTGTTTCTTCTTCTATCACATCAGACAAATCTTCACCCTCATAGAGGCTTTCCACCTATCTGCTCTCTCCTCTGCATTTAACAGAGGAATTCCCGTTGCACTCTTAACGTTACCACCGTTGTTTTATAATGTCACCAAAGGTTGTTTTGACTTTCCTGTATGCTGAGTCTGTCCTTCCGACAATCATATCTTTCTCGATGTCTTCACATTTTTCCTGCAGCCATTTCGTCTTAGCTTCCCTGCACATTCTATTTATTTCATTCCTCAGCGACTTGTATTTCTGTATTCCTGATTTTCCCGGAACATGTTTGTACTTCCTCCTTTCATCCATCAACTGAAGTATTTCATCTGTTACCCATATTTTCTTCGCAGCTACCTTTTTTGTACCTATGTTTTCCTTCCCAAATTCTGTGATGGCCCTTTTTACAGATGTCCATTCCTCTTCAACTGTACTGCCTACTGCGCTATTCCTTATTGCTGTATCTATAGCGTTAGAGAACTTCAATCGTATCTCGTCATTCCTTAGTACTTCCGTATCCCACTTCTTTGCGTATTGATTCTTCCTGACTAATGTCTTGAACTTCAGCCTACTCTTCATCACTACTATATTGCGATCTGAGTCTCTATCTGCTCCTGGGTACGCCTTCAATCCAGTATCTGATTTCGGAATCTCTGTCTGACCATGATGTATTCTAATTGAAATCTTCCCGTATCTCCCGGCCTTTTCCAAGTATACCTCCTCCTCTTGTGATTCTTGAACAGGGTATTCGCTATTACTAGCTCAAACTTGTTACAGAACTCAATTAGTCTTTCTCCTCTTTCATTCCTTGTCCCAAGCCCATATTCTCCTGTAACCTTTTCTTCTACTCCTTCCCCTACAACTGCATTCCAGTCGCCCATGACTATTAGATTTTCGTCCCCTTTTACGTACTGCATTACCCTTTCAATATCCTCATACACTTTCTCTATCTGCTCATCTTCAGCTTGCGACGTTGGCATGTATACCTGAACTATCGTTGTCGGTGTTGGTCTGCTGTCGATTCTGATTAGAACAACCCGGTCACTGAACTGTTCACAGTAACACACCCTCTACCCTACCTTCCTATTCATAACGAATCCTACACCTGTTATACCATTTTCTGCTGCTGTTGATATTACCCGATACTCATCTGAACAGAAATCCTTGTCTTCGATCCACTTCACTTCACTGATCCCTACTATATCTAGATTGAGCCTTTGCATTTCCCTTTTCAGATTTTCTAGTTTCCCTACCACGTTTAAGCTTCTGACATTCCACGCCCCGACTCGTAGAACGTTATCCTTTCGTTGATTATTCAATATTTTTCTCATGGTAACCTCCCCCTTGGCAGTCCCCTCCCGGTGATCGGAATGGGGGACTATTCCGGAATCTTTTGCCAATGGAAAGATCATCATGACACTTCTTCAAATACAGGCCACATGTCCTGTGGATACACATTACGCGTCTTTAATGCAGTGGTTTTCATTGCCTTCTGCAGCCTCATGTCGTTGATCATTGCTGATTCTTCCGCCTTTAGGGGCAATTTCCCACCCCTAGGACAAGAGAGTGCCCTGAAACTCTGTCCGCTCCTCCGCCCTCTTTGACAAGGCCGTTGGCAGAATGAGGCTGACTTCTTATGCCGGAAGTGTTCGGCCGCCAATGCTGATTTAGGCAGTGGCGGGGATCGAACCCGGGACCGAAGACGTTTTTGATTATGAATCAAAGACGCTACCCCTAGACCACGGGTGAGAACTCGTGGCTTACACACTATTTAATCTAACTCAAACTAATTTACGCTAAGGACAGCACACACACCCATGCCCGAAGGAGGACTCGAATCCCTGACGCGGGTGGCCGCGCGAGCCACGGCAAGGCGCCGTCAGACCGCACGACTACCGCGCGCGGCCAGATTTTTCTATCTCTACATGGGTCTCGCAAATTAAACTTTGCATTAGACTCCTAAAGAAGTAATCCGTATGAGTTAAATCCCGCGTTCGTGGCGGCCATGCGGTTGTACCACCTTGACCTAGCCGTCTTTTACCATATAGCCTGTTGAGATGTCTCCGAACCGCAAGTGAGAAGTGAGCTGGTGCACTATCGTGCTGAAACCACATTTCCTGACGGACATTCAGTGGCACCGCTTCCAAGAACGGGCCTAATGCGTTTCGTAGGAAGACCCGTTAACTTGAGCGGAAGGAGGCGTGGCCCAATCACATGGCCGTCTGGAATACCTACTCACACATTAATGCTAAACCGGTGCTGAATTCTCTGATCAGTAATGGCACTAGTGTTTTCGTCCGTCCAGACATTGCTGCTTCGCGAATTCAGAACACAATCCCACCTGCGGAGAATTAGTCGTGGAAATAGGGACGCGTCGATTAAGTGGTGCAGGAACCACGTGCAGTAAGCAGTGTGTTGTGGAAAAAAGGCTGAACCCTTTGTTAGTGGTACGGATGTAGTTGTTGCTCATGCAGAACGTCCCAGTCGATACTGTGACTAACACCCACTGTACTCGTTTACGGGTTGTATTCAACGCGTAGCCGTACATCGTCTTCAAATTCGGGTGTGTGGAATATCACAGTCATGAATCATCACGGTTAAGGTATCTGTATCTGAGGGTCGCTGCGTAACTTGTGTAAAGTTTTTGCGATTTTGTGATACGTTGCGGAAAAAGTTCGTGATACAGGCGACTAGCAACTTTTTTCCTATCCCGATCTTCGTCATACGAAGGAGCATGTCTCTGTGTTCCGATACCGTGTACCGCACCATGTTTAGACAGGCACTGATTAGGTCTCGCAGCAAGGTAGACGTTAATTGACATCAGCTGACCGTCTGACATAGTTCACGCATCCTGTGTACCCCGCTACATATCAGGACAAGCAGCTTTGAAACTTTTCTGTTCCCCTCGGCAAATGTGGACGCGTAACACATCTGAGTTCAAACCGACGTAGAACGGAAACGGGTATGTTTTCGGACTTTTGTTCCTGTTCACGATACTATGTATTCACTCCCCTCTACACTACTAGAAGTTTGTAACGGGAATTTCCGAATGCCATCTACATTTATTAATGTCAGTTAATCATTTGTATAGCGTGACACATATTTTAGGTGTGTCTAACGTTTCGACATAAGAAGCATTTTTCCGCCCAAAAAGCTACGCTGCTTGGCTCCTACCAAATAAGTCGTGCTTGTGGGCAGTCGGTGCGCCGTGTGCAGCCAGAATTGATGATGGGCGTCGTGCTGGGCTTTACAGGGCGCCCTGCGGTCTGGCAGTAAAGGCCCAAGTGTAAAAAAAGCGAACGCGATATATATGGCACATAAAGCCACGGGAATTCATGCTGTGCGGCGTGGTCCGCCTCACGAGAAGCCAGGCAGTGGCGAGGAAACGCTTTCTTTATGTGGCTTCGCCACATGTGTGTGGGCCCTACGCCGACTGTCTTTACACACGGCAAAATACGGAGCTGACGGCCGTATAAAATTTATAGCCTTATGTTTTCCGGTTGCGTGTCCCTTTAAATAAGAACACTCTGAGGAGGACGACAAGTTGGACGGGAGCAAGATGTTGCGTAAAGGGTGCAGCGACGTGGCTGAAATAAATCGGAAGAAAACCATTCCACTGTAGATAAAAGCCCGAAAGAGTAGTCAGTGGAGTCATGCTCTTACATCAACAAATATCCTGTCTAGTATAAAAACATTATACAGAATTCTAGTTAATCGGCTCTACTAAAACTGCGTTAATCTGTGACGCCGACGGTGCAGGCTTCGATGTTAGTTATGTTGAAAACTACCTGCGCACAGCCCTTCCCAACCGAAGGTGAAGAGCAGCTTTCGCATACCTTCGCTCTTCACTGTTCCGTAGCTCGATAGGTAGAAACAATCAATCCGGCGGCTGGGGTGTCCGAGCGGTTGTAGGCGCTACAGTCTGGAACCGCGCGGCCGCTACGGTCGCAGGTTCGAATCCTGCCTCGGGAATGGGTGTGTGTGATGTCCTCAGGTTAGTTTGGTTTAAGTAGTTCTACGTTCTAGGGGACTGATGACCTCAGATGTTCGAGTCCCATATTGCTCAGAGCCATTTGAACCATTTGAACAATAAATTATTTTCGCTTAGCCAAGGAGTCATACATAAATCGAACCTATGGAAAGAATTTAAAAAATTTCGTTTAGTTCTTAAGACCAAACACGAAATGAGCAAATCCGTATATCCCAGCATAGCAAAATGGACGTTACTTTGTATTCGTAAAATAAAGCTGCTGCGCTTATTTCTGCCAAGAACGTATATTTCCGAAAATACTTCCGTCACTAAAGTAAAAATGCTAAGGTACAAACCCGATGTAGTAGGTTGAGCAGAATCCTAAAACCTAAAAATTCCATACCTTTTTTTTTCCATGACACGATTTTGATGAAATAAAGCCTGTAAGTTGCCCCAACCAACATGTAAGTTACCTGCGAATGCCGCATGAAAATTCACCTAGTAATTTCAGAGCTCAACGAGCCCAAACAAACAGAGGCGAAGGGTTTAGTTAAAATTTTAATCACGCTAACTTTTTTGTCGTCCTCAGATTTGGATGAAACAAAATCTTGATATTGCCTCAAGTTACGAACAAGTCTAGAAGTCTTGTAAATTAGTGTGTTCAAACAGAACAACCGACAGACACAACTGTTTTATAGTTTTATTAACACTACAGGCACATTGAGATTATCGAAATCATGAGGTAGCGATATGCAGACATACAGATGGTGATTGTGTCTCATACACAAGGTATGAAAGGGAAGATCATGGGCGGTACTGTCATTTGAACTCAGGTGATAGATGTGAAAGGGTTTCCGATCCGATTGTGGCAGCACAACAGGGACTGATAGACTTTGAATGTGAAGTGGTAGGTGGAGCTAGACGCTGGGCACATTCCATTTCTGAAATACACTCCTGGAAATTGAAATAAGAACACCGTGAATTCATTGTCCCAGGAAGGGGAAACTTTATTGACACATTCCTGGGGTCAGATACATCACATGATCACACTGACAGAACCACAGGCACATAGACACAGGCAACAGAGCATGCACAACGTCGGCACTAGTACAGTGTATATCCACCTTTCGCAGCAATGCAGGCTGCTATTCTCCCATGGAGACGATCGTAGAGATGCTGGATGTGGTCCTGTGGAACGGCTTGCCATGCCATTTCCACCTGGCGCCTCAGATGGACCAGCGTTCGTGCTGGACGTGCAGACCGCGTGAGACGACGCTTCATCCAGTCCCAAACATGCTCGATGGGGGACAGATCCGGAGATCTTGCTGGCCAGGGTAGTTGACTTACACCTTCTAGAGCACGTTGGGTGGCACGGGATACATGCGGACGTGCATTGTCCTGTTGGAACAGCAAGTTCCCTTGCCGGTCTACGAATGGTAGAACGATGGGTTCGATGACGGTTTGGATGTACCGTGCACTATTCAGTGTCCCCTCAACGATCACCAGTGGTGTACAGCCAGTGTAGGAGATCGCTCCCCACACCATGATGCCGGGTGTTGGCCCTGTGTGCCTCGGTCGTATGCAGTCCTGATTGTGGCGCTCACCTGCACGGCGCCAAACACGCATACGACCATCATTGGCACCAAGGCAGAAGCGACTCTCATCGCTGAAGACGACACGTCTCCATTCGTCCCTCCATTCACGCCTGTCGCGACACCACTGGAGGCGGGCTGCACGATGTTGGGGCGTGAGCGGAAGACGGCCTAACGGTGTGCGGGACCGTAGCCCAGCTTCATGGAGACGGTTGCGAATGGTCCTCGCCGATACCCCAGGAGCAACAGTGTCCCTAATTTGCTGGGAAGTGGCAGTGCGGTCCCCTACGGCACTGCGTAGGATCCTACGGTCTTGGCGTGCATCCGTGCGTCGCTGCGGTCCGGTCCCAGGTCGACGGGCACGTGCACCTTCCGCCGACCACTGGCGACAACATCGATGTACCGTGGAGACCTCACGCCCCACGTGTTGCGCAATTCGGCGGTACGTCCACCCGGCCTCCCGCATGCCCACTATACGCCCTCGCTCAAAGTCCGTCAACTGCACATACGGTTCACGTCCACGCTGTCGCGGCATGCTACCAGTGTTAAAGACTGCGATGGAGCTCCGTATGCCACGGCAAACTGGCTGACACTGACGGCGGCGGTGCACAAATGCTGCGCAGCTAGCGCCATTCGATGGCCAACACCGCGGTTCCTGGTGTGTCCGCTGTGCCGTGCGTGTGATCATTGCTTGTACAGCCCTCTCGCAGTGTCCGGAGCAAGTATGGTGGGTCTGACACACCGGAGTCAATGTGTTCTTTTTTCCATTTCCAGGAGTGTAGTTAGGAGATTCAATATTAAGAGATTCACAGCGTCAAGAGTGTGCCAAGTATAGCTCATTTCAGACATTACCTCTCTCACCACGGGGAACGCAGTGGCCAACGTCCTTTACGTAACGACCGACAATTGTGTCGTTTTCCTAGAGTAGTCATTGCTATCAGACAAGAAAGACTGCGTGATACAACGGCAGCAATCAATGAGGGGCATATGGCGAACGTATCCAGTAGGACAACGTGGTGAAATTTGGCTTTCATAGGCTGTGGGAGCAGAGGACAGACGCGAGTGCCTTTCCTAGCAGAAGATCTCGCCTGCAGCACCTCCCCTGGGCTTGTGATCTTATCGTTTGGACCCTAATCGACTGGAAAATCATGCATCGAAAATGGTTCAAATGGCTCTGAGCGCTATGAGGTCATCAGTCCCGTAGAACTTAGTCCGAGCTGCTGCACTGCGCCGGCCAAAAGGAGGTCCGACACGATACTAGGAGGTATCTCATAGATTAGAGCTTCTTTACAAAATTCAGATCACTTTGCTGAAAATGAATGCTGTTCAGATAAACTCTTCCGGCTCCTGAACGGAAAGGTACCGTACAGTAAGCACATCAATTAGACTGAAAATCTAAATACGACTACATATTTCTGATAGTATCTTTATTTGTAGTAAATGCATTCTAGTAAATAACATTGCTGTTGTTGTTGTGGTCTTCTGTCTAGAGGCTGGTTTGATGCAGCCCTCCATTCTACTCTATCCTGCTCTAGCTGCTTCATTTTCATGTAACTATTGCAACCTACATCCTTCTGAATCTGCTTACTGTATTCGTCTCTTCGTCTCGTGAGTCGTGCTTGGGTAGCTCAGTTGGTAGAGCACCTGCCCACGAGTGGCAAAGGTCCCGGGTTCGAGTCTCGGTCCGGCACACAGTTTTAATCTGCCAGGAAGTCGCGTGAGTCGTGCTTGGGTAGCTCAGTTGGTAGAACACTTGCCCGCGAAAGGCAAAAGTCCCGAGTCCGAGTCTCGGTCCCGCACAGGAAGTTTCATATCAGCGCACACTCCGCTGTAGAGTGAAAATCTCATTCTCATAAAAGGTGTTGCTGTTGATGTAGTCTTCAGTCCAGAGACTGGTTTGATGCAGATCTCCATGCTACTCTAACCTGTGCAAGCTTCTTCATCTCCCAGTACCTATTGCAACCTACATCCTTCTGAATCTGCTTAGTGTATTCATGTTTTCGTCTCCCTCCACTATTTTTACCCTCCACTCTTCCCTCCACTACTAAATTGGTGATATTCCCTGATGCCTCAGAACATATCCCACCAACCGATCCCTTATTCTAGTCTAGTTTAGCCACAAATTTCTCTTCCCCTCAATTCTGTTCAGTACCGCCTCATTAGTTACATTATTTGTGACATATTTTATCAGAACAAACAGATGCAGATAACAGGTTCCGGGAGTCATAGCTTGCTTAAATTTCACATACTCTGGGCAATTAACTCAATAATTTCAACACAAATTTCCTCAAGATTTGCAGGGTTTTCTGTGATGTTAGGGATGTGGAAAAGAATCCCTGACAGAATTTGTGTGCGTGGAATGTGAAAAGAGCCTGGATAGCCCACTTAGTAATAGCACTGTCAGCGGAAAAACTGATGCCGAGTTTGAGCCCCCGTCCGGTTCACATTTTCCCTCTGCCAAGGAGTATCAAAAGAGCTCATAACCCCACTGTAGAATTTAAGATTCATTATGGATTAAAAATAATCTTTATTTTGAAATGAGGAGGAAAACAGTGTTGTTATTACAACAACCATATTCACAAGTGTCACAGATCTCTCCTCGAAAGTGTTCTACGCAAAGCGGAGAAATATTTCTCGCCGCCGGTCCCGGCTGACAAGTTCGTTTCATTTAGACGGCTTCCGATGAGGTTGCGCAGCGCCAATACTGTCTCCCGATGCGCGAGGCCTTCTCCGAACGAAATTTTAATCGCAGACACGGAATCTTCCCCTTTTTATTCCGCCTTGCCTTGGAAAGCCCGGGAAGCGAGAGGCGGAGCTGAATGGTCCGTATTAGAAGGAAGACATTCAATAGGGCGTGATTAAATGACGAGTCCCTGGGGGGGGGCGAGTTAGCGCGGGAGCGGGAGCGAGCCGGCCGGGGCGTATTTCCAAGTCAAACAGCACTCGCCCTGTGTCAGGCCTATCCGCGGAGGCTGTAGCTACGCCCCAAGACAGCTTTGCTCAATCCAGGCGAAAGAAGGATGTCCGCCGAAAAAGCCGTCTGCGATGTTGTCGTATTACCCCACAGGTCGGAGGATCCCTTTCTCTGTAACCGAATAACTGAGAAATTTTAGTACTCATTTTCCACTAGTTGGGCGAATAGAATTAAAAAAATAAATAAACCACTGCACGTACATTTTAACAGCTCACCTGCTATCAATCACTTGGCGTTAGTCACTGATGTTTTACGGGATTGGTAGTATAGTCAACCAATGTCAATGGATACTGTCATAGCTAGCAAAAAGCTTGTAAAATGTTGTACTCAATAATTCAACCAATATAGTCTGGGAATAAATCACGTATGGGTTTCCCTAAGCCTCAATCTAAGGTCCACTGTCGTTCGTCATAAATATAAATGATCTTCCGTCTAATATACAACAAGCAGAATTAGATCTTTCTGTTGATGACACTATTATTGTAATCAATCGAAGCATAAATACAGAAACAGAAGAAATAGTAAACAATGTTCTTAAAGGTGTCACTGACTGTTTTTCTTTCAATATTCTCCCATTTTGAAGACACAACATATTCAGATCTGCACATCTAGTGATACTACGCCAATGATAAGTGTAACACATGGTGGGAAAACAATAAGTAGGGTGGAAATTTAAAAATTCTGTGATGTCTATACTGATCAGAATTTAAACTGGAAGAATCACAATTTGGAACTCCTAAAACAACGTAGTTCAGTCACATTTGAACTCAGAATCATTGTCAATCATGGGAAGAGATAATCAGTACGTTGGTATGTTTTGCATATTTATTGAGTAATTTCATATGAAATAATGTTCTGGGTAACTCATCTTTAACACGTAAAGTCTTAATTGTGCCAAAAAGTGCCGGAAGATAACATGGGGAGCTCACCACTATCATTTAGAAGACATATGTTTAAGGGGTTGAGCATTCTGACTATTGCTTCACGAAGTATTCATTCCTTCTAGAAGTTTGTTGTAAATAATCAACTATTGTTCAACAAATCTAATGTGTGTGAAATCTAATGGGACTTAACTGCTAAGGTCGTCAGTCCCTAAGCTTACACACTATTTAACCTAAATTATCCTAAGGACAAACACACACAGCCATGCCCGAGGGAGGACTCGCACCTCCGCTGGGACCAGCCGCACAGAACTATTGTGGAACACTGATATACAGAATTACAATACCAGAAGGAAAGATGACATTCATTACTGCATGTTAAGGTTGTCTTCAGTACAATAAGCGGTACACAATGCCACAGCAAAAATTTTTGATCTCTTAACCAATGACATAAAATATCTGGCAGCTAAGCAAAATTTGAAAACAAGCTGGGAAAGAGAGTTTATCCTTGACAACTCCTTCTATTTGTTGTACGGAATAGAAGTTTATTACTGTAATGCATAAAGATGGCGGGTGGGAGTTACTAATTGGCATCAGTATTTTTTTCATTTTGTAGAGAGATAAGAAAGGAAAATATATAAATGTTTAGAATGTAACAATACGTAAAAAGATATTTTTGATGTGAATGTAAACTGGTTAGTTCCACATCGTCACGGTCAAATATGCAAAAAAAAATCTATGGAACATTTTTATTAATTATTTGAATTAATTTCTGCGCATGAACGCTTTAGCCATTGATTGTTTAGTTTAATACCGGTATAGTAACTTATACCTTATGGTCATTTGTAGGGGTACGTATGAATATGTCCAGAATTTTTCAAAATCCTCTCGCACACATAAATATTTAACTTAGTTCTCACACATGGATTTCACTGTGTTGTACTGTGACAACAGCATTACGTGTTTATGCAAGTCCGAAGAATTTTAGGTTTCTTGATTTGTGCGTAGGTACGAAATCCTACACTTGAAAATGATCATACGTTCTAAATGAAAATCGTGGTAATTGAAGTTAATGACATTGGAATGCGAACGTGTCGTCCAAAAAAATGTTCTCTAAGACGAAGACCACAACGGATGAAAATGTACTGAATGCTACTTGTTTTAGATTTATGCTCATCGTCTTTTGCCGATTACAGGTAGTGTAATTTTGAGAGAAAATCATTTTACGCCAAGTGACGATTATTATCTCTGTTGACGTGTATGTGCCCATCCCTGATTCAAGAGCATAGGCTTTCAAGGCCAGTGCCAATTCGACAAAAATAACCCATAATCATGAAATCATGGGTATCATCATGTGTTATTGAAGTAAGTACAACGCGGATATTTTGACCATCTTCGCAGTGAGCATCTTCAGTATGATACCCGTTCACACATTCAAATTATTTTAATACTATTTGTCATATTCATTTCTTGGGAACCTTTGATGTAAAAAGGGTATAGCATGCATGAAACCCTGGTCCGGTGTAAGAGTATGCCTCATGACCTTAATCAGATAACGTTGAGTAAATAAATAAATTATAAAGTGTTAGTTTCTGGGGAAAGTCAAAATTAGGTAATCCGTTTTCAGGGACTGTACAAGGTGTGGTTCTCCTGTTTTCACTTACATGAATTTGAAGAAATCCTCAGCAAACGACTAATAGTCTGTTTTCGTGAATATAACAGTTCAGAGACACCGGTGTCAACTTCTATTTCCAAATGGAGTTACAGTAACATCTGATTCTTGTATCTGTTAAAAACCAATAAACTTCTAGTGATATTTTGAAGAAGGAAACAGTGAATACTATAATTCCATTTTTCAAAGCGAAATTGATCCGATATCTCTGTAAATAATTCAACTGTCTAAATAATCTTTAGGTGAGTACTTTTCCAAAGTCAATAACACCGTATGCCACATATATTTTCATTACTTAATGTCACAAACTGAAACTCTACTTTTTAAAGATGACATCGGGCAGATGTGCTCCCCTTTGGCGTTCACACTCTAATAGCCTGTTATTCTAATTTTCTGTGTAGCTTGTATACGGAAGTGGCAGTGATTTCGTCTACAGTGTTTTGTTTTAGTTCATAGATAGTTGCGGGACGTGTGCGGTACACGTTGCTTTTAAGATGTCCCTACAGGAAGGTATCGCATACACTAACATCAGGGGATCTCGCAGGCCATGGAGTGTCACCGTTAGATGAAATGACACGCCTCCCAAAGAACTGATGAATGGCTTTCATATATAGTCGAGCAATATGTGCCTTTTTACGCTAAGATCCTGCCTGGTGTAAATAATGTATTAAGCCTATAAGCATACCGATAGGATGTTAGTATTATTGCTATACTCTCACGTTCAAATAAGAGCCAGTAACACCACCTTTTACAACAAACCATACTATACCAGTGGTGGTATGTAGGACAAGTTTGGATATCATGGGATAACATTACCTTTTCAGTTGTATTCGTAGCTCTCAAACAAACTTTGTCATCAATTTCAACTATCTTGCAACAGAATTAGTATTTCCCTCAACGAAATTTTAAAAAACTTGCCAGCGAAGAACACTTTTAAGAGAAAGTTACACTTCGACGTTGATATGGAATAGTCAGGAAAAATGGAATAAGGTGGTATAAATGTATATACTTGTCAGATTTCTATTAATTTAAACTCAGAGGAGAATTACTTATCAGTAACAGATAAATTAATCTGATTCTATAACCAGTCTGTTGAGTTTATTAACTTCAACTTGAGTTCATTAACTTCAATTCCTGAAACGGTTATTTGTGTGTGTAGTAGAGGTGATTTGTTTAGCATTAGTCTATTCGCATATCACACACGTAATATCCATTTTCAGTACCTGGACAATGAATGTAAGCCTATATTACTCCAGGTACTCCATACTGCATGGCACGTCATCATTGACTTCACAACATAACAACACAACCAACTAAATCCGTAGCCCAAAACTGAGTAATACATATCTACCTATACCTTCTTACTTAATGCATTGCGTACTTCTTATATTTAGTGTACATTCTTTGTAATTATTGCATATGTTCGAAAACTAACCTGCAACAACTTCGTGAAACCACGAAAACAATTTTCTCCACTGTAATACTACGTCTGCAGATGATCTACGCTCGCTGCAGAGCATAATGGAAACATTTTAAAGTGCTTCGAAGCACCATTGGAAGGATGAGAAATCACAGTATTCCACATTGCCTGACTATATCATCATTCTAATCTTTAACGTGACCGTTAAACTGGGCTTCCCCTGACATCCATATGTTGTTAAGAAAATTGGTGTCGTCATTGATTTCAACCAAGACCGCTTCGCGACACTCCCTATTCGACACGGGGGCTCGTGGATTTAATTGCTGCATAATGTGTAACTTACACTGGTGAAAGTTTAATTCGTGCATTAGTCTTTGTACTCTTCGTTGCCCAGTGTCTAGTACAGATGCATGGTTGTCGAATGGAACCGGGAGGGATCCACTCGATGGACACTCGAAGAGAACTATAATGCTCTATGGCAGGGGCGGGCAAACGTTGCACGCGGCTCATGAGCACACAGCGCTGCACGTGTGCTGCTCGCGTGCAATCGTCGAATGGGACTGTGGTGACAGCTGGCAGGGTGCGGCAGTGTAGTACCAGGCTAAGCTGTGGACGTTGAAGCGAAGCGACCACTACGTAGTGAACGTTGAATTCAAGAACCGGAAAATGCAGAGTGAATCAAGGAAACGGAGAAGTGGAGATTTGCTATCTTTTAAAAAGGAATTGCTATCTTTTAAAAAGGAATGGGAGAATCATATTTTCTTTGTGCAAAAACGTGAAAATTCGAAATGACAGTATTCTCGCTGGTCAGCGGAAGTTTAATATTGAACGCCATTATAATAAATTTCAATATGTTCCCGTACTTAGTGCAATAAAAGAGGAAATTCTCAAGCGATTTGGGGATATATCATACTTATCCCAAGGTTCTGAATACTTCTCGAGACAATTTGCTGTTTCTGTAGATGATATTCATCCCAGTTTGCAAATGGAATTAACAGATCTACACTGTACATTCTACAGCGTAATTCTCGTATGAGAGACAAGTTCCTTTTGGCAAGACGTGTAATAGATTTTTATCACAACTTTCCACAGCAAGAGTTTCCTCGTCTCCATCGTGAAGCCGCGAAGATAATATGTTTGGCTCGACATACGTTTGCGAGAGATTTTTTTCTGTTATGAAAATTAATAAGTCTCGGTTAAGAGTAATCATCAGTAATGAAAATTTACATAACTGTTTGCGTTTGTCTGCATGTAGAAATTTTGTACCAGACATTAAACGTATTGTAAACTCCACTTGTGATAATTAAATACAACGTATCGTAGGTAATAGGTACTCTTTCAAACCATGATTTCTTTCAAGCACTCGTACTAACCTTATTCCTTCATTCAATAAAGCAGGCCAGGAAACAAAACGCATTACAGAGGAAGAAGCGGAGAGACGATATGGGGGGGAGGGGAAAGAAGCGGGTGGCCAGCTTGCCCCTGTGTGCACGCAGAACACCTGTTTACTGCACACGTGCAAGTGCACCGCACACGTGCAGGATTCCTGCCCGCCCCTGCTCTATGGGGTATGGACAGTTCGAACGCCAGCTAGAGGAATCCTTTTCTATGCTCAACCAATTTCTTCAAAGTCACGCGCACACGTTGTAATAGCATGTACAGATGGGACACGTCCATGACGTTCTGTCTTGTAATGTTGTCGAAATACCCGATGTGCAGCACTCACACTATCGCCCTGATTGTAAATCACTCTCCGAGTACCAGCACACTTCGCACCACTCTAAGTGACAGAGAGGTCACAGCTATTACGCATCTCTTCCAAATAACTGCCTGGACTGTAATATTGACAATACTAACTTTGGAATTTCGCTTGTCGTTGCCCCACTCTGTAGAGTTCTGAAAGAAAAGCACACTCTCAACATGGTAAAATCGAAAACTTTCAGCATTTCCTTTGGGTGAAAAAAGAATATTATTAACATTAAACGATTGAGAGAATAACTGAGATGACAGCCTAGCTGAATGGCTGTATACACACTAACGTGAAGGAAAGCTATGAGATTCCATCAAATACCGTGTCGGACCTCCTTTAGTCCGATATAATGTAGCAGCTCTACGTGGCGTGGACTCAACAAGTCGTAAGTAGCCTCCTGCAAAAATTTTGATCCATGCTGTCTCCATAGCTGTCCACACGTGTGAAAGTGTTGTAGGTGCAGGACTTTGCGTACGAGCTGACCTCCCAATTATGTTCCGTAAATGTTCAATGGAATTCACGTCGGGCGATCTGGGTGGCCATACCATTCTCTCTAATTATCCAGGAATTTCTTCAAACCAATCACGAACAAGTGAGGCCCGATGTCATTGCGCATTGTCATCTGTAAGAATTCCATCCTTGTTTGGGAACATGATCCCATGAATGGCTGTAAATGGCCTCCAAGCAGCCTAACATAACTATTCCCAGTCAATGATCGCGGCAGTTTAACCACAGAACCCAGACAACTGCATGTAATCCCAGTGTGCACAACTATGAAGCTCGAATGGTTCAAATGGCTCTGAGGACTATGGGACTTAACATCTGAGGTCATCACTCCCCTAGACTTAGAACTACTTAAACCTAACTAACCTAAGGACATCACACACATCAATGCCCGAGGCAGGATTCGAACCTGCGACCGTAGCAGCAGCGCGGGTTCCGGACTGAAGCGCCTACAACCGCTCTGCTACAGCGGCCAACAATTATGAAGCCACCACCATGGATTCGTGGGACCTGCACCACTCTCGAACGCTTCTGTCAGCTCTTACCAACCGAAGTTGCGGCTCATCAGACCAGGCTACAGTTTTATTTTACAGCCGTCTAGGTTGCAACCAGTCTGGTCGCGAGCCCAAGAGAGGCGCTGTAGGCGATAAAAAAAATGAGGCAGCAAGGCACTCGCGTCGATCGTCTGCTGGTTGGTTGGTTGGTTTGGGGAAGGAGACCAGACAGCGTGGTCATCGGTCTCATCGGATTAGGGAAGGAAGTCGGCCGTGCCCTTTCAGAGGAACCATCCCGGCATTTGCCTGGAGTGATTTAGGGAAATCACGGAAAACCTAAATCAAGATGGCCGGACGCGGGATTGAACCGTCGTCCTCCCGAGATCGTCTGCTGCCTTAGCCCATTAACGTCAAATTTATCTGCACTCTGCTAACGGACACGTTCGTCGTACGTCTCACATTAATTTCTGCGATTATTTCATGCCTTGTTGCTTGCCTGTTAGCACTGACAACTCTACGCAAATGCCTCATTAAGTGAACGCCGTCGTCCACTGACTTGTCTGTGGTTAGAGGTAATACCTGAAATTCGGAATACTCGGCACACTTTCGACGCTGTGGATCTCGGAATAAATTCCCTAAGCTATCCGAAATGGAATCTCCCATGCACTTAGCCGCAGCTACAATTTCGCGTTCAAAGTTTGTTAATTCGTTTCGTGTGGCCATAATCACGGTGGAAATACTTTTACATGAAACACGTGAGTACAAATGAAAGCTATGACAACGCGCTGCCCTTTTATACCTTGTGTACGCGATAGCGATGCGATCTGTGTACAGGGTGAGTCACCTAACATTACCGCTGGATATATTTCGTAAACCACATCAAATACTGACGAAACGATTCCACAGACCGAACGTGAGGAGAGGGGCTAGTGTAATTGGTTAATACAAACCATAAAAGAATGCACGGAAGTATGTTTTTTAACACAAACCTACGTTGTTTTAAATGGAACCCCGTTAGTTTAGTTAGCACATCTGAACATATAAACAAATACGTAATCAGTGCCGTTTGTTGCACTGTGAAATGTTAATTACATCCGGAGATATTGTAACCTAAAGTTGACGCTTGAGTACCACTCATCCGCTGTTCGATCGTGTGTATCGGAGAGCACCGAATTACATTGGGATCCAAAGGGAACGGTGATGGACCTTAGGTACAGAAGAGACTGGAACAGCACATTACGTACACATGCTAACACCTTCTTATTGGTCTTTTTCACTGACGCACATGTGCATTACCATGAGGGGTGAGGTACACGTACACACGTGGTTTCCGTTTTCAGTTACAGAATGGAATAGAGTGTGTTCCGACATGTCAGACCAATAGATGTTCAATGTGGTGGCCATCATTTGCTGCACACAATTGCAATCTCTGGCGTAATGAATGTCGTACACGCCGCAGTACATCTGGTGAAATGTCGCCGCAGGCTGCCACAATACGTTGTTTCATATCCTCTGGGGTTGTAGGCACATCACGTTCTCCTTTAACGTACCCCATAGAAAGATGTCCAGAGGTGAAAGATCAGGAGAACGGGCTGGCCAATTTATGCGTCCTCCACGTCCTATGAAACGCCCGTCGAACATCCTGTCAAGGGTCAGCCTAGTGTTAATTGCGGAATGTGCAGGTGCACCATCATGCTGATACCACATACGTCGACGCGTTTCCAGTGGGACATTTTCGAGCAACGTTGGCAGATCATTCTGTAGAAACGCGATGTATGTTGCAGCTGTTTGGGCCCCTGCAATGAAGTGAGGACCAATTAGGTGGTCGCCAATGATTCCGCACCATACATTTACAGTCCACGTTCGCTGTCGCTCTACCTGTCTGAGCCAGCGAGGATTGTCCACGGACCAGTAATGCATGCTCCTTAGATTCACTACCCCGTGGTTTGTGAAAGCCGCTTCATCGGTATGATGCAGTATGCGCATGACACTACTTTGACTCAGTCCACCGGCTCTCGCAATGTCCCGTGTACTCACGTGTGGGTTCATGGCAACAGCAGCTAACACACCAACTGCACCCGCTTCTCCTGTGACGGGCCTGTTACTGACCCGTTTGTGTGCTACGACCATACCTGTTGCATACAGTTGGCGGTAGATGTTTTGCAATGTGCGGCACGTTGGATGTTCTCTGTCCGGGTACCGTTCTGCATACACCCTGCAGGCTTTAGCTGCATTTCGTCGACACCCGCCATAGATGAGTATCATCTCCGCCATTTCAGAGTTCGAATACACCATGGTCACAGTTCCTACAACACTACACTATCACAGACGTATGGTAACACGGTGTACTACAGTTGGTCTGCGTGCGGAGACGAATGCAGAATAACAATAGCAGCAAGCGCTACATGCGTACACTGCGACAGCTAGACGAAACCACAACAGTGCACTACAGCCACACTCGGAAACACGGTCGTCATCGTAAACATGTCCCCGCAGATGCTGCTCGCCGACCGTGGCCGGTGTTTGTTACAACACGCAACTGAACGTCCGAGGTTTCAAGCGTCAACTTTAGGTTACAATATCTCCGGATGGAATTAACATTTTACAATACAACAAACGGCACTGATTACGTATTTGTTTATATGTTCAGATGTGCTAACAAAACTAACGTGGTTCCATTTACAAAAACGTGGGTTTGTGTTAAAAAACATACTTCCGTGCATTTTTCTATGGTTTGTATTAAACAATTACCCTAGCCCCTCTCCTCACGTTCGGTCTGTGGAATCGGTTTCAGTATTTGATGTGGTTTACGAAATATATCCAGCGGTAACGTTAGGTGACTCACCCTGTATATGCATATCTGTATCTCTTGACTTTCATTACCTCTCTGTATATCGTCTTACTTCGGCTGTCAAGCGACAACTAACTTTTGTCATTGGACACTTTAATATTGACGTGCCAGTGGAGGAGTGGCTCAACAGAAGGCTATTGCAAACTTTTTTTTGGAAATTTGTGTTAATAATTTAAGGAACTAAACTGCTTACACACAACTTAATCTAACTTTAACTAACATACGCTAAGGACACCACACACCCATGCCCGAGGGAGGACGCGAACCTCCGACGGTGGGAGCCGCGCGAACCGTGACAGGACGCCTGAGACCGCGCGGCTAGTCCGCGCGGCAAGGCTATTTCCTCTGCTACTCTAGCAGGTGACTTGCGGACGACAGCGAATCGGCAGATTTCGCCTGGGGATGGCAAGTCGTCGATACGGCGCGGCAGTTCTCTTGTGGCTTCTTGTTTACGCGGGTGAACGCGAATGTTGTGCAGCAGCTATGTTGGGAATACACAACGTCCGTCGCACTGCGGTCGCAGGTAGTCAGTTCGCCGTTAACTTGTAGCCATTCTGCCTTATCTAACTCTACGAGCGTTTAATTATTTATATAACCGGTTTACTTTCTACTGTTGCACCCATGACCGCCGAGCAAGTACATTGGTTTCTTGAAAAACAGGTATATCGGCTGCATTACAGTGGTGGTCGTCTATTGCAGATGCAATAGCTCCATACTTAACAACCATATACAACTGCTCGCTCGACGAAAGATCCATACCAAAAGACTGGAAAGTTGCACAGGTCGTACCAATATTCGAGAAAGGTAGTAGGAGTAAACTACTAAACTACAGGCCCTACATCATTATCTTCGAGAAAGAGTAGAATATTGTAACATCTGTTCGTACATTATGAATTACCTTCAAGAGAATGGGCTATTGAAACACAGTCAACACGGATTTAGAAAATATCGTTCCTGTGAAACAAAAGCTCTTTACTCACATGAAGTGCAGACTGCTATTGACAAGGGATTTGAAATTGATTCCGTATTTCTAGATTTCCAAAAGGCTTTTGACATTGTACAATACAAGCGGCTTGTAGTGATGTGACGTGCTTATGGAATATCGTCTCAGTTATGTGACTGTATTCGTGATTTCCGGTCAGCAATGTCACAGTTCTTAATAATGGACGGAAACTCATCGAGTAAAACACAAGTGATTTCTGGTATTTCCCAAGGTAGTGTTATAGCCCATCTTTTGTTCCTTACCTATATAAACGATTTAGGAGACGATGTGAGCATCCGGCCGTTGTGGACGAGCGGCTCTCTGCACTTCGGTTCGGAACCGAGTGACTGCTACGGCCCAGGTTCGAATCCTGGCTCTGGCACGGATGTGTGTGATGTCCTTAGGTTAATTAGGTTTAAGTAGTGCTAAGTTCTAGGGGACTGATGACCTCAGATGTTAAGTCCCATAGTGCTCAGAGCCATTTGAACCAATTTTTTAGCCGGCCGAAGTGGCCGTGTGGTTAAAGGCGCTGCAGTCTGGAACCGCAAGACCGCTACGGTCGCAGGTTCGAATCCTGCCTCGGGCATGGATGTTTGTGATGTCCTTAGGTTAGTTAGGTTTAACTAGTTCTAAGTTCTAGGGGACTAATGACCTCAGCAGTTGAGTCCCATAGTGCTCCGAGCCATTTGAACCATTTGAACCAATTTTTTGAACAATCTAAGCAGCCGTCTTAGGTTGTTTGCAGATGATGCTATCGTTTATCGTCTAGTAAAGTTACCAGAACATCAAAACAAATTTCAGAACGATATAGAAAAGATATATCTGTATGATGTGAAAATTAGCAATTG
This sequence comes from Schistocerca cancellata, assembly GCF_023864275.1. NCBI lineage: Eukaryota > Metazoa > Arthropoda > Insecta > Orthoptera > Acrididae > Schistocerca > Schistocerca cancellata. The sequence continues at coordinate 1,186,374,868 of NC_064626.1, forward strand.
GCCCTAAATAAAGAAACGTGTCAGGTCATCCTCGTGAGTTCTGAAAGGAATCCGCAAAACTTCGGTTACACGATAAATCAGTCAAATCTAAAGGAACTTGCGAGCTAACTAGGAAATTGCGAGCAAACATCTCAAAGAAGTTCGAGCTCACATGCGGTTCCTCCTCGTCGAAATGTCTCGGCTCAAACTCTTCTAGGGGTTGAACCACACGTGTCGCATTACACGACTTAAATTAGACATTTGTGACCCTTTGGTTAAATTGTCTGGCTGATGGTAAGTTTGCGAAATACAAAGTTAATATAACATACAATAACAGTAATAAAAACATCGGGAACTAAATTAACGACCCATAAATGACGTAGGCCATACAGCTGCGATTTGGTTAGAATAATTTTTAATCAGAAAGCAAACTAATAGCGAAAGTGGTCGTATTTAGAGCTACTGTTACACTCGAGCGCATATACATTTGACACAGTTCGATCTTTCTCGATCTCATCGCGATATACAAGTCTAATATTCCACCTCGTTATCTTCGCGAAAAGTTAGAATTCACACCATGCGCGCGGCTGCTCAGAACTCAAACACTAAGTCCCTACATACCACACAAAGCGAAATTTTCCAAGTCGTTTCGGGTCCTAACTGCGTAAAGACCAACTGTCCCCTTTCGCGTCTCAATCCGAACTGTACCCCTTAGTGTCTCCAGCCGAACTGTCCGCATTCACATCTGCACCAGCACTGTCCCTCTGTCCGTCCCCGGCCGCATTTCCCGCGCGCTGAACATCTTCGCTCAACTGACTAGCGCCGTTCCCTTCCCTGAGGCCGACCGTCTGATTGGCAGCAGCTTATTTACATTTTAATACACTTAATTAATAAAAGCTTGATCACTTTCAAGTTCTAAATAAAGTAACAATATTATCAGTTACATAATAAACGTTAAATTCTTTATCATAAAACCAATACAATTTCCTTCTTTGCTTTGAATGTCACGGCCAGTAGCCTTACACCCATGTGCTTTCTGATAAATAAATAAAGAGCAATAGTAAGTATTACGCACTAAACTTTACAACAAATATTCTATTATCTAATGATTCAATAAGGTGTCATGCTGTTATCATTCAATGTGTTTTGTGAGGAGGTTATTTAAATTTACTATATCTTTTAAACAAATAAAGTTGCAGAGTTGATATTTACAACTTTGTCAATTTAATGGTGCGGTTCTATATGAAATGTCGATCGTTAACACCGACCAAAGCGTTCTGATTTTAGCATTCAGGTCTTTGTTACAAAACTTGTTAAGTTCACTTTAACGGTAAATCCTAAACTATTATAGTTATCATTAATATTCAAGCTTTATTGGGATCACCATGAAAATTTATGAAGGATGGCAGATTAAAATTACTGTGGCTTCATTCCCTGAATTACTACAGAATTAAACAGTTTTCATAAATGTTCATCTCTATCACCGATCTTCGGTCCGCCGTATTTAACTGTGCTACGTCTCCCTGGCCGCAAATAGCTTCTACGGGGTGTCCCTATGACGTAGGTTCTCGTCTGCCTCACTCGCTCGCTACAGCACTTAGGCCTCATTCAACACTATAGACGCCTGTGAACTTCCGCATCTCGTGGCGAAGATGTGCTTTTTGTGGCACATGGTCCTGGACGACAGGGTTCGTTTCTCAATTCCTGAAGGCTGACTGTTTCGGCCATATACTTAAATGAGAGCGAAATGCTCGTTAACTAACAAAATGCAATTACAAATAACTTAAATTGGAAAGAACATATAGAAAATGTTAATGGAAAGGTAAACCAAAGACTGCTTTTTAATGGCAGAACTCGTACGAAAGGTAACAGATGTACTATAGAGACTGACTACACTATGCTTGTTCGATATCTTTTAGAGTACCACTGCGCGATGTGGGATCCTCAACAGGTGGGAATAACGGAGTGCATCGAGAAAATTCAAAGAAGAGTAGCACGTTTTGCATTATCGCGAAATAGTGGAGAGAGTGAAAGAGACATGATACACGATGTGGGGAGGACGGCATTAAAACAAAGGCGTTTTTTGTTGAAGAGGAATCTTCTCACGAAATTCCAATCACCAACTTTCTCCTTCGAATGCGAAAGTATTTGGTTGACACCGACCTACACGGGGAGAAATCATCATCATACTAAAATAACAGAAATCAGAGCTCGCACGGACAGATATATTTGTTCGTCTTTTCCGCGCGCTGTTCGAGATTAGAACAATAGTGAATTATCGTGAGGGTGGTTCGGTGAAGCCTCTGCCAGGCAATTAAGTGTGATTTGCAGAGTATCCTTGTAGATGTAGAAGTAGATCCTGTGTTGCCCCAGTCATCTCACGTGGTTATGTTGAGCCAAGCTAGTGCCACTCGGGTTTCTTGAAGAATACCCCTGCAAAGACGGCCAAAACAACGGCTATATACTTCTATCAGTCTTTCACGGTAATCCAAAAGATTTTATTCTAATTACTAATCCTACTTGTTAAGAATAGAGTTACATCCATTGTGTTTTATACACTGCGCAGCAAAATTAAGTTTCAGTTTTCTTGAAACGTCGTCATTTCCCCCCATTGCGACGCAGAGGTTCATAATTTGGCTCAAACGCGCCTACAAAATTCCTATGTAGTGATGCGAAAGCATGGTGACCCGCGACGTAACTCTTGGGCTCGGCCTAGATACAAACAGTGACGTGTCGACACGTGCAATGAAACGGACAGGGCTCGGAAGTTGGTGTTATGTGTAAGATGGGTTAATACCGTCACATTTCACCACAGTTCCTCCAGCGACACCGAGGACATGTCATGCTATGGGAGGGTCATCACACTTCCCGTTACCTACATCTCACTCCGTTTCTTGAGCCTCTGAGACGGGACGTCGTGGTTCTGATCCACGTCGTTGAAGCGTCAAGAGATGAGGTAATGCTTGACGACCCTCACATATTGTCACACGTCCATGGTGGTATTGGGCATAATTGTAGTAAAATTAGGTACGAATGTGATAATAGTAACCCAGCTTTCAGCCCTCATTAACTTGTGAGCTCTAGCGCTCTTTCTCCATATATCGACACCATGGTATTTGTAGCGTGGCCGAGCACATGGTGACGCTGCCGAATCCAAAGCTTTTGTACCATTACGGAGAAAGGCCTTAGGCACGTTCGAGGCAACTTACCAACTTTGGCGTAGCAATGGGACAAAATGTCAGGGTTTCGTAGATAGTCGTTTAATTTTATTGGCCATTGTGTAAGTTTTATCATAGTCTACATGCACTGTTGAGACGTACGACCAGACAATACTATAAACAATTCGCACCATATTCATACTCTCACTTTTGAAACTATTTCAGCTGGTTACTCTCAGAGCTCTATAGAAAACCAATTTTATTTGTGGTATAGTTTGTATCGGCGTGCCTGTGAAAGTTCGACAGTCCATGAAGCTGCAGAAAAACGATTTACAAAAACAACAATGAACGACCGTCGGCCTATCATCCAGAGACGAACGGCAACAGGATAGCTTAAGTAGTTTTAATCATTCGTGGGCTATTACGTACGGTGTATAATGGATAACAAATGGTTTGCAGTTTCCACACTCGTCCTCTACAGTAATATGCATCCTATTATTTTTGTGTATTTGTCATATAAAAGGCGAGAGAACTTTGATACCTGTCCTTTATACGAAATCATACCGTTGACATTAGCACAATATGTCGTTCAGAAGACCACTAAAACTGAATGCGAATAATATACGGAAAGGCCATTATTTGTTAATCGTATTCAGTTATTGCACTGTCTAAAACAAATCACTTACGAGCAAAATCTACGTAGTATTTTTTTACGTACCCACTGCCGGAGCGAACCCTCTCTCCCCTAACTCTGTCCCCATCCCTTAACACAGCGTGGTGGAGCACTGGTTTAGACATTCCACCCGTATTCTGGAGGAGGCAATTCAGAAGCCTGTCCGTATTTAGATTCTCCGTGATTTCCACGTAATCGCTCAAGGGAATGGGGAAATGTTTCTTTTGAAATGAGCAAGGCGGATTTAACTCCCAACCCTTACCTTATCTGTCGCCGACTGGACATTAACGCAAGATTTCCCGTCTTTCTTCCTCCTTCCAATGTATAAAATGTGTTCCTCAACAAATTTACGTAGGTGATTTAGCCCTACAGATACGCTCATTTTCTCTGACGAACTTCCTTGAGAACTTGAATGATCTCCTCTACTTTTTTGCAATCGCTTGCAACGCATCGTGACTCACTCAACATACAGTAAAATCCAGTTACGAGACCAAGCTTTTCCGAGTAAGCTGTACAGAATCATGGGAGTAACCCGTTGCGTCAAAAGCTGTTTCTGTCTTGAGATATTTTAGTTGATTAGGAGGAAAGTTGTCTGTATTCTCCTACTTTGTAACACTGCCATAAAATTCGTGGCTCCTGTATTTTCCGACGTTTTATGAGGTCAGTATGAATTACGTGTTTCTTGGAGCCACACTGTTAGCTATGAGTTCTACGTGTTTACTAACGGACAGTCTGAAGATAGAGTTGATTTTGTTGCAGTCTTCTAACTGTTTGTGAACGTGGAGAGAGAGTTAGTGTTATAAGTGAAATGGCAATATAAGGTTTTATTTATGGAATGGCCTTAGTTTTCAGGTAGTCATGAGTCTGTATTCGTGGTGGTTCATTTGCACAAAACTGACAATGAGAAAATGACACCTTTGCCTATAATACAACGCTCTAACTTTCTTATGTGTAATGCTGGTGCGTAAGTTCGTAGCATTTTACAGGAAGTTCAATAAACACAACAGATACACGTAACAGAGACATTAGCCATGAATAGTATATCCTCGAATACCATTTACATCAATCTGTCAACTTTGGATTAACTTTTCGATTCCGCGACTGTAGAAATCACGTGGTTTTGAGGCGAAGAACTCGTCGAGCCATGTTTGGTGTGCATCTTCATCGGAAGAGGCAGTTTTCTGATATTTTTCCGTTATAGAGCGCATAGCCATACAAACGAATGTTTACCGTTTCCTTCGCTTTACCTTATAAGGTAACTCATCGCGCTAGCATTGGCTTAGAACCCGATACGGTTTGGAAATTACAGGGCAGGGGCATATTTGCCAGTTGCCGCAGCCGTCACCGATGTGGGGCTTCGTTGCCACATACGCTGGAAATCGATAGTAGGTAAACGGGCAAAATGCAAGTGCAAACGCCCACGTGTGCGGAGCTGTGTCACTACTGTCTGTGCGCAGTTGGCCTGACACCCTCGCATGTTTGTTTGTTGGTACGACTAGAACCTTGCGGACATTATCTCTCACCGCCATTCCTCACCCGTATAGGCACCTCCACGCGCTGTAGAATCCTTTATTACGCTTTACAAATAAAGCTAAAATTTCCCGTAATCAGCTGTCGAATTGGTTAGCCTGTCAGAACGACACAGAAATGAACGCGAAATTTTGTCTTCAAAAATTTGCGCTCGCGAAATATTTTACACAGTGCCTTCGCCACAGGCAAAAGGGCCCGCTGACTGGCAAAGCTTTGAAACGCGTTATTATCTCTGTTTGATGGCTGAGCGCCTCTAATTTACGTCCGGACAATTTTAATGGTTTTATTTGCTGAACTGGTTCGGCGAATAGCCGTGAAATCATTTGGAAGTTTAAATGGTCTGCCGCCAGTAAATCTGTCATCATTTTCTGGCGATTTGTTGTTAATTATCCTGTAGCGCTTTGATTGAGTGTAATTTACCATCGTTTATGAGGACAGTATTTGCTGCCACCGAGTAACAGATCTTTTTATGGACTTTTTACTGCAGTTTATGATACGCTGCAATCTATTAATGTAGTAGGGCGATCATAGTTTCAACTTGTGTCAAAATCAGTATACTTCAAATAACTGAAAATAGATTATTCCAGACGTATTAACTGTCCTACTTGTCAGAAACTCGAACCAAGCTCTGTACCTCCCACATTCATATCTGTTTGTTATGGAATCGAGGATTTTAAATTATGGAAACATTTTCTATTTTGAGGCTCGAAATCCTGCATTTGGCAGCCTCTCACTGATCGTGTTATTACGTGAGCCTCTGTAAATTACAGAAAACTGTCACAGAAAATCATTGCTCATGTTGTTGACAGTTCACGTCGAAAGTGTAATAGAACTGTGTGGGGTGTTGCACTTACGGACGATACCTGGCAGTTATCGCCGTAATGTTAATGATAATCTGCAAGGGGTTACCTGTGTAGGAAATTTACAAAGCAGAGATATAAAGTTGTCATGTAAGTTGTGAACCTCAGCAGTATGTGCATCTTTCTATCCTCCATGTTACTCATTGGGATTACATGTACGGTCATTCCGAGCGGCATGCAAAGTTTGTGACTGTATATTGTATACTTGAAAAGGTCATAGAATTGACACAGCAGACAGGGTATTACGAGGGTCACTCCAAAAGAAATGCACACTATTTTTGTAAAAATACAGTTTCCATTCCGCATGTGTGAAAGTTTTACAGTGTGTAGATACATCCTTCCCGCTTGTTTCAAAACTTTGTCCAACCTGTTCTTGTGAGTGGCGCCGTCACAGCATGTCTTCAAGATGGATGCTACAGTTGAAGTTCGTCAGAAGCAACGTGCTGTCACAGAATTCCTGAGCTGTGAAAACGAGACAGTGGGAAACATCCACATGAGGTTGAAAAATGGTGTATGGAGATGCTGCTGTTGATCGCAATACACTACACTTAGTCGGTGGGCTAGCAGGTTACGTGATGAAAGCGGGCACGACAATATTGAGGATTGTCCTCGCAACGCCAGGCCTCGTACTGAACACACTCCAGACGATGTACAGAGAGTTAACGAATTGGTGACTGCTGACAGACGCATCACAGTGAACGGATTGTCACCATAAATTCTGATGCATATGTGACGACACTGAAGAAACTTCAAGCTCCACTAAGTCGTGTTCGACTACATCGCCCAAAGCAAGATGTTTTGCTGTTGCACGACAATGCACGGCCACATGCCAGTCAAAAAACCATGGAAGCGATCAGGAAACTCGGATGGACAAAACCGAAACACCCGCCTTACAGTCCTGACCTGGCTCCATGTGACTATCATCTCTCTGGGAAACTGAAAGATTCTCTTCGTGGAACAAGATTCGAAGATAATGACTCCCTTGTGCACGCTGCCAAACAGTGGCTCCAACAGGTTGGGTCATAGTTTTACCGGACGGGTATACAGACACTGGTTCCAAGACGGCGTAAGGCAGTTGAGAGGGATGGAACTTATGTGGAAAGGATGTATCTATACACTGTAAAACTTTCAAACATCTAAAATAAAAGATCAATTTAAAGAAAAATAAATTTGTTTAGGAGTGACTCTCGTGCATACCAACAAATTGCTGGAAACCATACTCCTTCAACATTTAAAATTTTCTCCACTTACAATCTATACATTTCCATCAGAAGGGACGCAAAGTGCAAATATTGCTTTGGCAGCACTCGAAAGAGCTATAAATCAGACAGGCTAAATTTTAAGCCACCTACTTGGTTCTAAACTGAACTAAGTACATGAAAATATGTGAATTCAGCAAATATTCCCTACAAATGTGTCCCGTAATATATAAAATGTGGGCGCAGGGAAAAGAATTAATGATACTGGGTCATGGTTTAATAAATATATTGAAGAGCAGGAGATGCTTTCATTGTGCGATGGAAGAAAACCTAGGCGTGAATAAATGTTGGAATGAATCTTAAATCAAAATTACTTCTAGTAGTTTCTTAATGGTTCATCAAGCTGTTTGTGATCTCCTTTATAACAGTGTGAAGTATGATGACGATGTAAACGTTTCACTGAAGGGCTATCGTCTGCTCACAAAAGAACCTGAAATATAATGCCCCGAACATAGTATCGACAGCGTTAACTCACCTTCCTAGTGGTAAAGGCATTCCGTTTGGCTTTTCTTTGACTGGAAGTACCGCGGAACGCAGAATGTACAGTAATTTTATAGTCAAGTAGAGATACGAGATTGAATACAAGGTTACATACATAGACCAAGTCTGGTTATGTTGTTTGGTAACTGGGCAAGAATATTCACGATTATCAACACTCAGTTCACCAGACTGAAGGATGGGAGTACCTATGGGAACATAAAATCAATTCAAGTACACTTTGTCCGTAAACCAGATCCGTCCATCGCCGACAAGCTGGAAAAAGCACGTAATCCACCAAACTTGCAAACAGCTGTAGAATTAAATGCCTTGTCTGCGTTCAACAGGCCACACTGACAAGCAACTTTATCTGCACAGGCCTCTGACTATTACACCTTCAAACTATCTTCTAGCAGACATACCTTCACTTTACCATCCCAAAACTCTAGTACGTTTAGCAGTCCATAGCTCTGACGAAGGATGTCTTTGCAAAAGATTTGCAACTCGGAACTCGTGTAAGAATAAATAATTTTAAAGTAGTTTCCCCACATTCCATAGAATTCGTTGACAGCTGGAGAGTCAACCTTTGTTCCAAACTATTCATGTTCACAAGTCATCGTTGGAGATATTTTTACCAAACAGTTTATTGAATAATATAGCGAATTATAGAAACGACTTGAGAATCATATATAAAATATCTCTTTGAAATTTGGTAGAACGGTTGGGTCATTTGCCAACAAATAAACATGGACTCTTTAGGGATGTTCGCAGGTATCATTGATATGTGCCGCAGTTAGAAAACGGCATTAAGGCGTATGTACTAAGTAAAATTGACAATAAACGGTTATCTTGTTTCTTATACGGGCTATAATCTCAGCTAGGCAGAAAACAGTAGAAGATTTGTGACTGAAGTTCTACCGAATAATCTACGAAGTGGAATAATTAAAGATGTTAGTATCCCCAAAGGATATCGGGCGTGCTCAAGGAAGGGAGTAGTGTAAGTTACAGACTGGTTTGACCGTCGAGAGAATGTAACAGAAATTTCGAAAAATCAAGGTCCTGAAAGAAAGACGCCCTACATCTCATGAGAAACTACTTTGAAAAATGCAAGAACCTTAGCTCAGCGCAGAGAAACTGTAAATATTCTTCGGCTGGCTACGTATCGATGCTGCAGGTAAACATTGGCACCTGTTATTATCTAGAACACAACTCAATTCAAAGTATGCTTACCACTTCATTTCTCTCCGTAGGACCACAGTAGATATTACGTAGACAAATCATACGTCTCATGCAGGCATACAAGTTGTCCTTCTCCCCAAGCTCCATCTATGAACGAAACGGGAAGAAACGTAATACAATACAAATTACCCTCAACCATTGACCACATAGCGATTTTCATAGTTTCGATGTAAATGTCGAAGGTTTTAAAACTGGCTACAAACGTGGCATTAGCTTGGGCATTGCTAGCTCGATCTCAGTTTCACCCGTTGGGTGCTCGCGGATGTCCTGTTGAATATTGCAGATTACTGCAGACGAGGGTTTCCGGTCTTCAAGAAAGTCGTAACACTCGCCGTAAATCCGTACTGCGAGGAAGAGAGTCGAAAGGATGTCTCACTGGTGATTTGGTCTCCAATTTGACGGTATACCTACGTTCCACCTCCGCTACTACACTACTGGCCGTTAAAATTGCTACACCAATAAGACATGCTGATGACGAACAGATATTCATTGCACAAATATATTATGCTAGAACTGACATGTCATTACATTTTCACGGAATTTGGGTGCATAGATCCCGAGAAATCAGTACCCAAAACAACACCCTCTGGCCGTAATAATGGCCTTGATACGCCTGCGCGTTGAGTCAAACAGAGCTTGGATGGCGTGTACAGGTACAGCTGTCCATGCAGCTTCAACACGATACCACAGTTCATCAAGAGTAGTGACTGGCGCATTGCGACGAACCAGTTGCTCAGCCACCATTGACAAGACGTTTCCAATTGGTGTGAAATCTGGAGAATGTGCTGGCCAGGGCAGCTGTCGAACATGTTATGTATCCAGAAAGACCGTACAGGACCTGCAACATGCGGTCGTGCATTATCCTGCTAAAATGGTTTCGCAGGGATCGAATGAAGGGTAGAGCCACGGGTTGTAAAACACCTGAAATGTAACGTTCACTGTTCAAAGTGCCGTCAATGCGAACAAGAGGTGACCGAGACGTGTAACCAATGGCACACCATACCATCACGCCGGGTGATACGCCAGTAAGGTGATGACTAATACACGCTTCCAATGTGCGTTCACCGCAATGTCTCCAAACACGGATGCGACTGCCATGATGCTGTGAACAGAACCTGGATTCATCCAAAAAAATTACGTTTTGTCATTCGTGCACCCAGGTTCGTCGTTGAGTACACCATCGCAGGTGCTCCTGTCTGTGATGCAGCGTCAAGGGTAACCGCAGCCATGGTCTCCGAGCTGACAGTCCATGCTGCTGCAAACGTCGTCGAACTGTTCGTGCAGATGATTGTTGTCTTGCAAACGTCCCCATCTGTTGACACGGGGATCGAGACGTGGCTGCACGATCCGTTACAACCATGCGGATAAGATGCCAACCTTGTGTGAATGCTTTGAAAAGCTAATCATTTGCATATCACAGCATCTTCTTCCTATCGGTTAAATTTCGCGTCTGCAGCACGTCATCTTCGTGGTGTAGCAATTTTAATGGCCAGTAGTGTAGTAATTTCAATGAAATTAGAATCGCATCATGTATCAGACCATACGACGTCGATAGGTTGCATGAGTGTTCGACAAACCAGGAACGTATGCTTGCAAGCCTGTAGCGGCAGCTGTTCTCATCTTGGAAAAAGGGAGTGTCCTCGGAATACTATTGGGAAGGTGTTGGCGAAAGACCGAAGTTGGAATGAATTTTTCACTCTGCAGCGGAGTGTGTGCTGATAAATAACTTCCTGGCAGGTTAAAACTGTATCTTGGACCAGGACTTCAACTTGAGGCCTATGCCTTTCACGGGCGAGTGCTCTACCGAATAAGCTACCCAAACAAGATTCGCAACCCTTCCTCGCAGCTTTACTTACTCATCTTCTACCTTCCAAACTACACAGAAGTTCTCCTGCGAAACATGCCGGCGAAAGATAAAGGTCCTGCGTTCGATTCTCGGTCCGGTATACAGTTTTCATCTGCCAGGAAGTTTTAGACCAAAACTTGTTACGTGAAAGTATTTAAATAAAAATCCTGGATAATTTTCATGTTTCCCTGAATGAGTCGGACCAAGTCATGGTATGGAAACATTCCCCAAACATTCCACAACCAACCCTGGCATTAGATACTCGTTGATTAAATGTCTCTTTTGGGCAGTCGATGCATTCAGTCCACCATTTAAATACAGGTAAAAAGCGTACTCGTCATACCACACTACACGTCTCTAGCCTTCTATCGTTCAGTTTATGTCATTTGTGGGCCACTGACTACATGTAGTGTCATGTACCACCGTGAGCAATGGGCCTTCTCGAAAAACTGGCAACAAATGTCCAATGGGTGCGTTTTCTTTCGCAATATTAGTTCGGTAATCAGATACGAAGGAGCTGTCAATATGAAACCATGGTGTTACTTTCACCTCCGATCACTGTCGGTTAGGTCAGTTTTACGACCACTGTTATGGTAAAGGTACCTCTTTCTCAGCAGGACCAGTGATATAATCCACGTTAATACACTTTAAAATCTAGTTACTGCATTCACGGTGTGCTGATTCAGTCATGCACTTTTGTCCCTTCTCCGCTGCACTTTTTTCTGTACACCCGACTGGCACATACAAACCACTTCACTGCCACTGCCAGCGGTGGAGGGTCACGTCACAGCCTGGTACAAATTGTAGACAATTCACAAATGAGAAAGTACTCTTTGAAGGAACGGATTCGGGCGGGGTAATATTGTGCCCATTGAACTTATGTCTCTAGGTTCAACAACAAATTCTTAAGTTTTTACCGGACATAGACTGTAATGGTACGCTTAAAACATAAGCGCATCGCGCTTTTCGAGGACAAATACGTGATTAGGATGTACAGGCAACACGGAGTCAGGCATCATTATTTCTAACTGCGATTCGATCGATTCTGTTTTGTCTCCCAGGGAAATTCTTGTAGATTTGCCATTTATTTACTTGCTATGTAGCAGCTATGTAGCAGCTATAGACAGTTTCAAACAACAGTAAGCTATTCGCCTGCAAACCAGAGACAATTCACAATCCCTAGATATTAGTACGGGTAAGAAGAGCAGAGCAGAAATATTTACCGATTCTTTTGCTGGAATTCCTCGCACCGAATGGGAAAGTCTGAGCTGCTGCGATTTTAGTAGCACGGACCTAGTCCACTGAGGAGAATGAATGCCCGACGTCAGAAATGAAATTATTCGAGAAGGTATACGACTGAACATTCATGGCGGTATTTCTGATTCCGGGGAAAAACAAAGCAGTTGTAATAACGTCTCTACGACTGTTACTTTCTACGATACTGCTATGTTGTCGAGAAAAATTCAGAAGAGCGTAGATGGTGGGCGAACTGAAAAACAAATGAGTGACATCGAATAATAGAAGCTGTAGGCTACTAAACAACGACGCAGACATACCACAGGAGCTGTATCTGTGTAATGTCACGCTCTCTAGTGTTTCTACAATTGCAGTGCTATTATTTGTTTCTGATTTACGAACAAAGATTCGTGAAATATTCGCAATAAATACCAAGCGGTATGATTAGTCATGAATAGACCATTACTTACTGATGATTCTTGACTACATTATCATCCTTCTCTGTTGCTGCTGCAAATAAAGTTTTAGTGTCATAATTTACGCCGAGAAAAGCAGAGTTTACGTATTTGGTCGATAATTGTTGTTCAGACCAGTTTATTAAGAAGATAAATGTAGGCCCCATGTAGGAAAATATTACCGCTGGCCGATATCGGAAGGTAATACAAAAGATTCTTCATCTTTCTTGTAAGAATAACACTTTACTCTTTACAGTGCCTGCCGACTTATCGACTTGGCCAGAGCTATCAAATATCGTGAACCAAATTGTTTACATTTCATTTTTAGCGTAGTTATATTTAGTAGGCTAATAATATAACGACAGCGATCGTTGGCTTAGAATGCCGTTGCCAGCTTCCCCTAGAGCCTCTCGTAACTTCGTCTTGGAGGACTCATACTGCATCTGGCCACAGAGTTCGTAGGATATCCACCAGCCTTCATAGACGCCTGCATGCCATCCTAAACAGACGTGTTCCACAACACAAATGTTCAGATAGAGAATACACCTGATTAGCGCCACAGAACACGAAGGCGAAAGAGGAGAGATGTCCTATATAGTGGTTATGTTAAATAAAAAACTGTGGTAAGAGAATGCAAACTGATCAACCATACACTGCCGTCGGACTATACTTAAAAGGAAACAGTTAATGTATGGGGAAAGTTCTTCGCCTTCATGTTCTCCGCCTTGATCAAACATACACTGCCGTCGAGCTATACTTAAAAGGAAACATGAACTACGGAGAAAGTTCTCCGCCCTGTGGGTATCAAGCTGATCTTCTGGAGCAGGTGTAAAACCAACAGACACAGCTTAATACCTCCACACTCCTAAACTTGACATATTGCTCTCTGTTTTTCATTACTTCCCATAGTGCCTGTTCCTTCATATTCGCCCATTTTCGTGTACTCATGGAGTTCCTGAATTTTACTAAAATTGCCTACGTAACCTACATAGTCTGCAGTTACAATTGTTAAATCTTTCTTTTAACTGATACTTGTATTACTTTCCATGTTTAACCCCTCTTGAAGTTTTCTCATCAACTACTGTTTTTATTTTTATTTTATTTTGTTCATTTATTTAATGCTAACTGTTACACAGGCACAGCTTTGAGTAAAATGTTAATGTTTTATGTGTTTGCTCTTTTTATATTTGTATGTTGTTCAACTTTGACTTTTTAAAATGTAGTGCCATCACAGACGCAAATATGCATTTACTATATGTTCCCTCACACTCCTCCTTTTTCATGTATTTATTCATTTATGTTTATGTTATTGATATTGCTTAATTTCTGCAGTTACATTGATGTTTCTTTCTTTCATCTGGGTTGTGTGTCACTCTCCGTGTGATTAAATTGTTGATGATTAAGGGGCATATTAACTAATTACAGTAGCTCTGGCACTACAGTGGCTCTAACCCACAGGGACATCGAGTAACACAGCTTGAATGAGAGACACGGGTGAGTCATTCTATGCTGCTTTAACTCTGTGGTAGTGTTTATCAGTAGCAGTGCCTGGAAAGTGGTCGCGACCCAGTTTCTTGGCGACACTTAACTACTTCTTTCCAGTGGATGAGAGGTCGGAGACCTTGCTGAGCAGAACAACAGTCGATGGTTGTATCGTGCTAGGTCAAGACAACACGGGCAGCAAGCGGTCTTGCATTATGTTGTTGAAAAATAACGTCACAATGACGTTGAAGATAGAGCACAGCAACCAGCTTAAGACGTGAGAAATGTGATGGCTCGTATCCAAATCACCAGCTATGTGAAACAGATATGGTCGTACTGTGTACCCAAAGGCGCACCGTAACATCACCCAAGGCGCTGAACGCTTCGGACCATGACCAGTCGAATCTGGCAATGTTCGTTCTCCTCAGACCCTCCATTCAGGGACACAACTATCGTGGAGCTGCACGCAAAACCAGGACTCGTCTGCCAAGATGCCGTCCGTGGTGTCCATACAGTGTCCAGTGTCAATGCGTCTCTCTCTCTGGTATGCGTCCAGGGAATCAGCAACAATGATCAGCGCGTAAACAGTCCCTGCCGCTACAAATACCGTACCACCGTCCGTGTGAATATTTGTCTTGCTGGAAAGAAGCCAGTTTCCTAACTCAAGATATATGACGTCACTGTACAAACCTGGACGGCTAATCAAATGATATAAATAGTCCCTTGGGTGCTGGTCAGTCGTGGGCGTTGAGAAGGGCCGTCTTAAACATCTACGCAGTGTGTAGAAACTTCATACCACCTCGACTTCATGATGTAATTTTAATGTCTATCAGTTTCGGGAGGCTCGTATTATATGTAGACACTTGCCTGATATGGACACAAAATATGGTTAACACTGTTCTGTGTATTGTACCATGTAACTGTCCGCCCCTGGTAGCTGAGTGGTCAGCGCGACGGAATGTCATACCTAACGCCCCGGGTTCGATTCAAGGTTGGGTCGGAGACTTTCTCCGCTCAGGGAGTGGGTGTCGTGTTGTCCTCACCATAACCCTTTCATTACCATTGAGGCGCAAGTCGCCGAAGTGGTATCAAAAGACTTGTTCCAGGTGACCGGTCTACCCGACGGGAGGCCATAGCCACACGACATTTCCATTTACCATGTCACTGTACAGGTATGAAATAAATTATTAACTATAAAACCGACGTTTCAGCCATATTACCACTGGCTCCCTCAGGATCTTTCTGTGAGGAAGGCCAGTGTATAAGAGCCGAAATGACAGTTTAATACTTTTCGACTCTGTAAGCGCAGAACAGGGAATCAGTGATCATAAGGCCGTTGCAGCATCCCTGAATATGGAAGTTAATAGGAATATAAAAAAAGGGAGGAAGGTTTATCTGTTTAGCAAGAGTAATAGAAGGCAGATTTCAGGCTACCTAACAGATCAAAACGAAAATTTCTGTTCCGACACTGACAATGTTGAGTGTTTATGGAAAAAGTTCAAGGCAATCGTAAAATGCGTTTTAGACAGGTACGTGCCGAGTAAAACTGTGAGGGACGGGAAAAACCCACCGTGGTACAACAACAAAGTTAGGAAATTACTGCGAAAGCAAAGAGAGCTTCACTCCAAATTTAAACGCAGCCAAAACCTCTCAGACAAACAGAAGCTAAACGATGTCAAAGTTAGCGTAAGGAGGGCTATGCGTGAAGCGTTTAGTGAATTCGAAAGTAAAATACTAGGTACCGACTTGACAGAAAATCCTAGGAAGTTCTGGTCTTACGTTAAATCAGTAAGTGACTCGAAACAGCATGTCCAGACACTCCGGGATGATGATGGCATTGAAACAGAGGATGACAAGCGTAAAGCTGAAATACTAAACACCTTTTTCCAAAGCTGTTTCACAGAGGAAGACCGCACTGCAGTTCCTTCTCTAAATCCTCCACAAACGAAAAAATGGCTGACATCGAAATAAGTGTCCAAGGAATAGAAAAGCAACTGGAATCACTCAACAGAGGAAAGTCCACTGGACCTGACGGGATACCAATTGGATTCTACACAGAGTACGCGAAAGAACTTGCCCCCCTTCTAACAGCCGTGTACCGCAAGTCTCTAGAGGAACGGAAGGTTCCAAATGATTGGAAAAGAGCACAGGTAGTCCCAGTCTTCAAGAAGGGTCGTCGAGCTGATGCGCAAAACTATAGACCTATATCTCTGACGTCGATCTGTTGTAGAATTTTAGAACATGTTTTTTGCTCGAGTATCATGTCGTTTTTGGAAACTCAGAATCTACTATGTAGGAATCAACATGGATTCCGGAAACAGCGATCGTGTGAGACCCAACTCGCTCTATTTGTTCATGAGACCCAGAAAATATTAGATACAGGCTCCCAGGTAGATGCTATTTTTCTTGACTTCCGGAAGGCGTTCGATACAGTTCCGCACTGTCGCCTGATAAACAAAGTAAGAGCCTACGGAATATCAGACCAGCTGTGTGGCTGGATTGAAGAGTTTTTAGCAAACAGAACACAGCATGTTGTTATCAACGGAGAGACGTCTACAGACGTTAAAGTAACCTCTGGCGTGCCACAGGGGAGTGTTATGGGACCATTGCTTTTCACAATATATATAAATGACCTAGTAGATAGTGTCGGAAGTTCCATGCGGCTTTTCGCGGATGATGCTGTAGTATACAGAGAAGTTGCAGCATTAGAAAATTGTAGCGAAATGCAGGAAGATCTGCAGTGGATAGGCACTTGGTGCAGGGAGTGGCAACTGACCCTCAACATAGACAAATGTAATGTATTGATAATACATAGAAAGAAGGATCCTTTATTGTATGATTATATGATAGCGGAACAAACACTGGTAGCAGTTACTTCTGTAAAATATCTGGGAGTATGCGTGCGGAACGATTTGAAGTGGAATGATCATATAAAATTAATTGTTGGTAAGGCGGGTACCAGGTTGAGATTCATTGGGAGAGTCCTTAGAAAATGTAGTCCATCAACAAAGGAGGTGGCTTACAAAACACTCGTTCGACCTATACTTGAGTATTGCTCATCAGTGTGGGATCCGCACCAGATCGGGTTGACGGAGGAGATAGAGAAGATCCAAAGAAGAGCGGCGCGTTTCGTCACAGGGTTATTTGGTAACCGTGATAGCGTTACGGAGATGTTTAACAAACTCAAGTGGCAGACTCTGCAAGAGAGGCGCTCTGCATCGCGGTGTAGCTTGCTCGCCAGGTTTCGAGAGGGTGCGTTTCTGGATGAGGTATCGAATATATTGCTTCCCCCTACTTATACCTCCCGAGGAGATCGCGAATGTAAAATTAGAGAGATTAGAGCACGCTCAGAGGCTTTCAGACAGTCGTTCTTCCCGCGAACCATACGCGACTGGAACAGGAAAGGGAGGTAATGACAGTGGCACGTAAAGTGCCCTCCGCCACACACCGTTGGGTGGCTTGCGGAGTATAAATGTCGATGTAGATGTAGATGTAGATGTAGATGTAGATGTAGATGTAGATGTAGATGTACATTTATATCTTTGTAGGATGACGCAGTACAACACACAGAAGAATTTTAGTTATCCAGTTACCGGTCGTTGAAGCCTATGTAGTAATGTCATAGATACGAATGTCTGTTGTCAATGTAAAGTAGCTTGCGACGAGGGACACACATTACCACCATCTCGACTGCAAGTAGTAGCAGCAGTGTCCTTACAACCTCGGCACCACCTCCAGAACTTCGTTAGTGAATAGCGCATGCTTAGTTTCACGCTATGTATAGTTGGAATGGAAAATTATATAAATTTTTGATACAAAATGAATCCCCTTTGGCTTTGTACTAAATACGAATGCCATCATGCAACGAGGGAGCAAAACCAAGTAGGAATAATTTACGAAAATCACTCAAATAAATTGAAATACGCAAAAATTTTCTGTAACTTCCACAGCGAAACTTGGTGCAGCCAGGATGGTGCAACCTGGTGGTGGGAGCGAGGTGGGAGCCCAGGAGACTCCAGACAAAGACAACTGCAAATGTAACAAGTTCTTTTCTGATGCATTTGCACTGTTTGATACACCGGGTCGATGTCCGGACAGCTACTGAGATAGCTGCTTGCAAGCCCCTCGATGTTGACGCGGTGCAGGCGACCAGGTCCCGTCACATAATGCCCCCACACGGCTCACACACCAGCGGCACGTTCTCGACGATGGCGTATCTGCTATAGCCCTTGGCGGCGCCCGTCCCATTATGGCGGACGACGGCTGGTGCGCATGGGAAGTGACCCACTGCCCCCTGGGCAGGAATCGGCCTTCCTGCTGGAGACGTCTTGGTGTGGCCCTCTGCTCCGTGACACCAAGTCCGGGGTGGGACTTAGTGCGCAGTTCTATTGCACTGCCGTGGACTTCAACCAGTGACTCCTACTGGCATGTCCATCTGGCGTCCTCATTTGGCACAACCCTGTCCTCCTGCTTGGACTGCTTGACTCAGAATAATTCTGTTAGTAATATGACCAGCAACAGTGCCCTTTTCGTCCATATGCGCCACTACGAGTCGCATATCCTAAAATATATCCCCACTGTCAGTATGGAAACCTCCCTTGCCCCATGCTGCTCTAATCTGTGCAGTACCTCTGAGTTAGCTGTTTCAGCTGTTTCTGTATCACAGAATTGCTCTTGGCTTGCTGAATTATTACGGTGACGACATGCCACACTCGCGTGCCGACACCACTATTGCAAGGCACCATTCAGGTAGACACTATTATGACGATAATTGGTTCGTATGGTGGGCTTCACACAGCAAAGATAATAGTGACGGTATGAAACATCAATAAAAGGTGTGTAAAAGAGCTATCTATACAAAATTTTAGTGTCTGAAGGGGATAGAAAGACAAAGTTCTTTCATATTTGAAAAAGTCAAGCTGTTCCACCTCTAGGGCTCCACGTACGTTTTGACACTATTGATGGTCATAGACGGTGATCAAATTGCCGACTTATGAGTATTGTTTTAGAGATGTCACTGAAAATGTCGTTGGCTAACACACTCGAAAAAACGAGGTGTTTCAGAAATTATGACAGCGGCTTTACCCAAACGGGCAACCAGCTCATCATCTAGACTCAATCGGCGTCTAGTATACCTAACAATTCATCTCCCAGCACAAAAGGATATCCATAGGAGCTCAGCAACATCTCTAAAATTATAGCACGAAAACCTTTGTGGACGGTACACCTTTGACATTTTCCTTTTATCCCCTCTGAACACTCTAAAATTTTGTATATGCATTGATTTCTACACTCTGTAGGTCGAAGGAGACTTGAAACATTGTTGAAACGTTCTTCATTACCACACGTTGATGATGATGCCTTATAACCAGAAATATTTTGTGAAATCAAATGAATGTTTACAAACTATTAATAAAACAAACTGTATGACGGGCTATAGCATTGTAATGGCCGAAGTGTAGAAACAGTAAACCTCCACTATGTACCTTCACATATTGTTACCAAGATAAGTCTTATTAAATATACCCTTTCATAATAGGAGGCCACATTCCAGTTGAAGTGCCCTAGGGTGTTGTGTGGTAGTAATGGCATCACGGCGTTTCCTTATTTTCAAAAGACAACTGTTGCATTCTCAGATAACCTTCATCTAGTGGCATTGTGAGAGAATGTTTCCTTTGTGCCTGTGCCTACTTATTGTCGACTCTGTATCTCCCCCCCCCCCTCCCCACACACACACACAAACACTTGGAAACTTCAGAAAAGAGCTCGGAATGTTCACCTCCCGACTCAAACAGGTCACTAGCCCGACAGCGTTAAGTATAGCAGCCCACCCCATGACATATCACAGAGCCCAGGATCTTTAGATGAGTGAAGTTACTATCATAACGCTCCTGGCAGATTTGGATGCCCCATCTCTTGAGAAAACAGATGTAGTAAGTCTTTGGAGCAAGTGGCGGGGGCAAAGCAACTGTGCTCAATACTTCCATCAACTTCCCCAGCTTCTAACGTTACGAAGCATTTTATTCAGACGTCAGGGGACTCCAAATGGGTATCCACCTGTGGTATGCTGGTTGACGCAGCTAACTCGCTAACAGTTACCTAGATACTATAAAAAATGAAGAACTACACCAAGCGGCACGTTAGAGCTATGCAGTCGTAATCCTTGAGCACCCGAAGTTCGAGTCAACAGCCTGTACCAGAGTATAGGAGGAGCTAAGAGTATAATAGAGAGTTCTACTTAACTACAAAGGAGTTCTTATGAGAGTACAGCTTTCTGTGTTGAACTGAGTCTAACTCTAGTTCTCAATTGTATATTACCTGTCCTAGGTGCTTCTCCAAAAGAATCAAGGGGAGTGTGTACTTGGTTTATATTCCGTTCAAGAACACGATTATCTGCAGTTACACTATGTGATCAAATTATCCGGACACCTGGCTGAAAATGACTTACAAGTTCGTGGCGCTCTTCATTGGTAATGGTGGAATTCAATAAGGTGTTGGCCCACTCTTAACCTTGATAACAGCTTCCACTCTCGCAGGCATACGTTCAATGAGGTACTGGAAAATTTCTTAGGGATTGGTATCTCATTCTTCACGGAGTGCTGCACTGAGGAGAGGTATCTATTTCGGTCGGTGAGTCCTGGCACGAGGTCGGCGTTCCAAAACATCCCAAAGCTGTTCTATACGACTCAGGTCAGGGCTCTGTGCAGGCCAGTCTTTTACGGGGATGTTATTCTCGTGTAACCACTCCGCCACAGGCCGTGTTTTATGAACAGGTGTTCGATCGTGTTGAAAGATGCAATCACCAGTGGGAAGAAAGAAGGTTATTAAAACATCAAGTTAGGCCTGTGCTGTGATAGTGCCACCAAACAATAAGGGGTGCAAGCCGCCTCCATGAAACATACGACCACACCATAACACCACGGCCTCCGAATTTCACTCTTGGCACTACACACGCTGGCAGATGATGATCAACGGCCATTTGCCAAACCCAAACCCAGCCATTGGATCGCCGCATTGTGTACCGCCATTCGTCACTCCACATAACGTTTGTTTTTCCACTGTTCAATCGTCTAATGTTTACGCTCCTTACACCAAGCGAGGCATCGTTTGGCATTTACCGGCGTGATGTGCGGCTTATGAGCCGCAGCTCGACCTTGAAATCTGTTTTCAGACCTCCCACCTAACTGTCATAGTACTTGCAATGGATCCTAATGCAGTTTGGAGTTCCTGTGTGATGATCTGGATAGATGTCTGTCTACTACACATTACGACCCTCTTCGACTGTCGGCGGACTCTGTCGGTCAACAGACGATGTTGTACTGCACGCTTTTATGCTGTAAGTGTCCCTTCACGTTTCCACTTCACTATCACATCCGAAACAGTGGACCTAGGGATGTTGAGGAGTGTGGAAATCTCGCGTACACACGTATGACACAAGTGACACCCAATCACCTGACCACGTTCGAGGTCCGTGCGTTGGGCGGAGCGCCCCATTCTGCTCCCTCACGATGTCTAATGACTACTGAGGTCGCTGATATGAAGTAGTGGCAGTAGGTGCAGCAGAATGCAATTAATATGAAAAAAGTACGTTTTTGGAGTGTTCGGATACTTTTGATCGCATAATGTACCTTCCGAATTCACCGTTACGATGTTGTCTTAGAAAAGCTTGCAGACATATTTCAACATTGATTCTAGTCACACTCAAACCATGCTTGGATAAGACAGAGTTGTCAGTAAGCGAGAAAAGCAAAATGAACTTCGACCTTTCATTTTAAACGGATTATAGGAGTAAGTGTAGAAGTACTAGTCTACTGACTACACACAAAATAACATTTGTTCACGCCCCTGTATTATTTTGCTTTCCACAAGTTAACTGTTTTCTAATGATTGTTTCAAAAATATTATATTTGCAAAATCTGTAGCTAATGTTGGTAAATGGGTGAGATTCTCACCTATTTTATTGGGTGGTGCTGGTGTGGCAATCAAAAAGGAAAATGAAACAGCAGAGGAAATAAAACGCATAATATTTTCAATGTATAGAACTTAAATTATTATTTAATAATAATGATCTATGTCCATTCGAATGTAACTTGGTTCCAAAATAAGACGTAATGTTAGTAGTGAGTAATTAAGCAATAAACAATACGTGTAAACTGAACGTTGTTGACTTCAATCACTTTATATTTCCTATGGGCCAACTAGGAACAGTTGCGGCTCCTGCCATTGTTTTTATTACGTTTCCCGAGTATAAAGGGACCAAAATAATGCCGCAATAACAGAAGCGTAGCCGCAGTCTCTTTGTTAAGAATACATGATAACTAAATAAGTACTAATGCAGAAATGCAAGGTTTATTAGATCTGTATAAAACGCTGAAGAATGAAACTTGAATGTTTATTTGTTGTGTGTAGCCACTCAGATATACAAGTCTTTCTAACGTTTGTACAATGCCGCTGGCTCTCTTTAAATTACCTAGCTACACGGAAATTGCAAGGAAAAACTAGGTCGAATATTATCTTCGCGAAGCGCAGTTATTTACATATATGTGTTTTTGAAGTACTGTACATTCTGTTTATCTAATGAAGCTGCTCCAAAGTTTTATTGCTTAATTAGCTTCCGTGTAACTATGGTTACCTTATTGCTCATCAGCGTAGACAACTCTATTTAACTAAGTGCTTCGGATGACCTTTAGCATGAATATCCACTCTATCTAACGCATTATTTCTGTTTCTGACACTCTCAGAATCACTTCGCGAAATTACCATTGAATTTGGGATCTGGAACTACCTTCACGCGTTTATCGCTACTAGAAGGAACAGTTTACAAAATTATGGACTCGCACTTCATTGATGTGTGTATGCCCTTAGTTTTGCCTCACTTAAGGGAGAACGTGTGCAAAAGTGACAAAAAATTTCGATTTTATTTTTCGATTTTAATTTTATATTGCATTTAGTAGTAAAATTCACTGTTAGTTTAATTTTTGAAATCATGTGGGAAGTGATGAAGAAAAATTCTACGTTTCGCATTTGTCTGTGGAGGAACACTTTTTAAACCGACAAGAAATCAATTCCTGAATGTGTAATGAACTGGCATCTAGGCCACAATTTGACTCCTACAAATACTGGCCTACCAAGGAAGTGTGTTCGTGGCAAAACTCAACACTGAAAATGTGAATGATTTTTTGAATTTACATACATGGAAATTATGCACATTGCGTAACTTTCAATATATGATGCTACTTTTTAGCGATGGAAAAATAGGGAGAGTGAAAAGGAAATACATTCTCCGCTTCAGGGCTGTTGCATTCACTCTGATCATTTTGGAGGAACTAACAGTCATCGAGTGTCTAGAGCTGAAATGTCTGTTCAGGACCTAGCAAAGATAACAAGACAAAGGGAAAGAAGTTGCAAGTCTTGAGAAGAATGAAGATTCCGAGTGTAGTTCTCGAGCATTATGAGAACCTATCTTTCAGTAAAATATGCTTTATTTTTAAATTCATTTTCGCGGGATCTACATTTGTGGTCCTTACGTATCTCTTTCTTGGGGCATCTGCGATACCTTACTTTGATAGTTGGACGATACATTTCTCACATTGCGATAAACAAACACAAAAAGTAAAATGATAATTAAATGGACACCCTAGCTACAAACAGGCGTTGATCTACTTAATTGGGGAAATGTTGAAAATGTATGCCCCGACCGGGACTCGAACCCGGGATCTCCTGCTTACATGGCAGACGTCTGCCATGTAAGCAGGAGATCCCGGGTGTCGGGGCACACATTTTCAACATGTCTCCAATGAAGTAGATCGACGCCTGTTTGCAGCTAGGGTGTCCATTTAATTATCATTTTATTTCTAGCAAAGCTGCATGGTCATCCACTGTACTTTCGGGAACAGATACTACTGTCATATGTAAATACAAAAAGCTAAATTTTCAAGTGTTTTGTTTAGGGCAAGATATATAGACAAAGGTGCTGAAGTTACTATACCAATTCCTGTCAGAACAATGGTAACTGTTATAAAATGATTTTTATTAAAGGTATCCAAAACTGCTCATGTATATTCTTTTACATGCATGCAGACATTATACAGGTCAACTATGGCAATTATCGGTTTAATAGGTAATAAGGAAACGGTACATCAATATCTGTAAATTGGTAGTTCTATGGTACATTATAAATTCTAATAAAGGATTTGAAAACTGCATCGAAAGTTACATCATACTGTTACTAAGCACCACATAAAGTTTTACTTTTTTTCTTTTTAATATTTTTCGCACACTGTTTGATAACGTGAGAGTATGCGTTTCATGTGGGTACCCTCTTACATTATTTATTTTAGAGAACTACCCTCAGTCACAATTATATGCAATTGTCGAGCAGGTTGAGAATGGGGAATGCCAAAAAATTGAGTAAAAAAGAAGAAGTCGCTGACAGCAGCATTGATGGACATATTGATATCTACTTTGAACCCCTCCAAATTCTAAAGCATTACATGAAAAGGAGTTTCTAGCTTTGTAATTACAGATTCATTATATACACTGCATGACCAAAACAGAATACATGGTCGGTTGTCAATGTATTTTCGTATACGTATACAACATCAGTATGTATGTAAAGTACTAGAGTTTCAATTCTCTGTGGCAGGTAGAACAGCAACCCGAGTGCATTAGTTTTGTTCGTGTTTAGTGGTGTTACCATGCATGGCAGGGTATATAGCGGGTGTGAAAAGTCTCAGATACTACCGAAGGACACGGAGATGCCGCGTAGTCCTATGAGGCACTTTATCAGCAACTGACAGTTTGACTCCTTCTGAGTCTCCATTTTGTTGCTTGGTCAAATCATGCAATATACAGATTTGCTAGGGATTCGTATGTGACAGGGGTCCGGTGCTGGACTGCGTGGGACCATCAGAGTAGGCACATTCGTCTTCAACGTTCCGGTCTACCACGTGTGACCAGCAAAAGGAACGATCGTCGGTTTGTGCATCAAGCACATCGTTATACGTTCTCATATGCACCTGCCATTCAAGAAAAAGTAATGTTCTCCCTGCAACGCTCTGTGTCATCCTCCGCCATTTATCAGAGACTAGTTCAGCAGCACGAGGGAATTATTGCCACATAAATAGGTTGCCGTTACCACCACAATACAAACTACTGCGTCTGGAGTGATACCATGACCGGGAATCATGGACTTCTGATGAATGGCGTCACACAGTATTCAACGATGAATCGTGGTTCTGCCCAACTCCGGATGACCATCATAGCTGATTGTGCCAGTGACATGGGGGGAGACTCCGTTTTTCCAAAATTCTGGTGAGGTGCAATGCTGTTACTCCTTGTGATGCCGCTGTGACCTTGCTGGGTAGTACCTAATCACCTCTTGGCTGTTCAGGCTAAATGCTTCGGCACTATTGCTGCATACCCTTGGAGTGGAACTGTTGGCAAAGCTTATCTTTTGGTTGGTTCTTTGTTAAGGATGCGGTATAGATTACGTGCTTTGAATTAATACCTAGCCTGCTGTGCCGTATACTTTAAAGACGGAGCAGATCTGGCCATATGGTAGTGATCCGTCTGTGTACCTGGTTTCCAAGGTTGGCGAATAATCTTTCTTCGGCTGCTACAACTTTTCAGAGAATACTTTCGCAGTCTGTCGAATTCTATCTTTGATTTCCGGGATACCAGTCAGCTCATGCAACTCTCGCGTTGTAGAGCTTGGGAGTTGCATTGCCGATCTAAGCACTGTGCCTTCGACGCCTTGCAGACGTCTAATGTGGCAGACAGCCGGATCTCCACACACTACGGCCACGTATTCAATCAAGGGCGAATTAGCTGCAGATACAGCGTAACACCGCAGTGTGAGGGTAGGCTTGATTCCGGTATTATTAAGGGGTACAGTGACTTCAGTCTGCCTATTTCTTTACCCCTGACGTCTTTTATACGGGGTCCCCAGTGAGGTGCCTGTGAATGGTAACGCCCAGGCATTTTACTGTGCTCGGCCGTCTGATGAGGCCTTCCATGATTCGTATTGGTGGGAAGTGGCTCAAAATGGCTCTGAGCACTATGGGACTCAACTGCTGTGGTCATAAGTCCCCTAGAACTGAGAACTACTTAAACCTAACTAACCGAAGGACATCACACACATCCATGCCCGAGGCAGGATTCGAACCTGCGACCGTAGCGGTCATGCGGTTCCAGACTGTAGCGCCTTTAACCGCTCGGCCACTCCGGCCGGCTTGGTGGGAAGTCCACAGGGATTTTTTTCCGGATGGTAATGAGGACCGGTCTACTGATAGCATTATATTTTAACTTTTATTTAGTGTCCGAGACTCCCATGCCAGCTGCAGACTATGTCGCATGACGTTGGGGTTTAAACGCCTAGTGTACAGGGCCGTGTCGTCTGCGTACGGAGATAATTCGACCCTGTCAACCTTCAGCGCGTCAGAGATACAGAGGAAGTGTAGCAGGGGTCCTAAGACATACCCCTGCGGCAATCCCGCTAGGATTTGTCTCACAGTCGGAGCGGGAGTGCCGCAGTGGTCTGTCAGGACCAATGCTACACTCCCTCTACACCTCTGACACGCCTAATGAGTAAGCCTGTCGGTAGAAATTGAGGGTACTCTGACAGCACATGGTAAGTCACGGACGTCCAGCTTGCTAATGCGTTAGCTACCATGCGACAGTATCGTGGTGCCATTTCTCAACCGGACAATGCACGTCACATCGTTGTACTTGTGTCTATGTAGTGTATGCGTGGCGTCGAGGTACTACGGCGACCTGCAAGATACCCAGATATGTCCCCAATATATCAGGTGTAAGATGTCAACTCCAACCCAGTGCCAGTATCCAGTATATGAAGGACCAGCTATGACAACTGTGGACGAGTTTGTTGCCAGAGAGTATGCTAAGGATTTACGACTCCATTCTCAACAGATTTAGTGTGTGCATGCAGGTTAGAGAAAGTCCTATGTCATGGCGAAGTTCTTCGAATATCTAATCACTGCTATAATATCAAGTACAGAGCGAGGTAGTGCAGTGATTAACACACTGGACTCGTATTTGGGACGACGGCGGTTCAAACCCGCATCTGGCCATCCTGATTTATACTTTCCATGATTTCCCTAAATCTTTCCACGTGAATGTCGGAATGTTTACTTCGAAAGGGCACGGCCTAGTTCCTTTCTCATTATCCCCTAATCCCATGGAACCGATCCCCTAAATCAAGCAGCCAACGAATGTCAAGTACCCTCTCATTCTGTGTAGATTCAGTTAATCTACTCCTCATCCCCCTGCGTACTTCACTTTTTTGTCAGGCTATGTACGTTATTTATAAATTATAATATAATTCTATTCAGCTTGAAACTTATCAGTTCTTTCCAGTCTCATCTTTTACCCACAATACAACTACTTTTGCAATGTTGGCATGATTGCACTATGATAAATTTGATTAGTCGAAACAAGCTCTTTGAGCAATCTCTGGGTATCTCCACTGATGCAATTCATATCTTTGGTGGTCTGAGTGGGAGATCAGACAATAGGAAACGTACGCAGGTGGAACCACTCTGTGTCTAGACTCTTTTCTGGCTAATCGATTTCTCAGACAGTGTGATCTATTCCACTTACAGCCTTGGTGTCGATCTACATCTACATCTACATCTATACTCCGCGAGCCACCTTACGGTGTGTGGCGGGGGGTACTTATTGTACCACTATCTGATCCCCCCTTCCCTGTTCCATTCACGAATTGTGCGTGGGAAGAACGACTGCTTGTAAGTCTCCGTATTTGCTCTAATTTCTCGGATCTTTTCGCTGTGATCATTACGCGAGATATATGTGGGCGGTAGTAATATGTTGCCCATCTCTTCCCGGAATGTGCTCTCTCGTAATTTCGATAATAAACCTCTCCGTATTGCGTAACGCCTTTCTTGAAGTGTCCGCCACTGGAGCTTGTTCAGCATCTCCGTAACGCTCTCGCGCTGACTAAATGTCCCCATGACGAATCGCGCTGCTTTTCGCTGGATCATGTCTATCTCTTCTATCAATCCAACCTGGTTAGGGTCACATACTGATGAGCAATACTCAAGAATCGGACGAACAAGCGTTTTGTAAGCTACTTCTTTCGTCGATGAGTCACATTTTCTTAGAATTCTTCCTATGAATCTCAACCTGTCAGTTGATTGAGAGTTTCTAGAGAAATGAAGATTACAGGTGAGATCTTTATCAATTACTTGACGCAGTGTTACGTAGGTGAGGTATACCTGATGCCCCTGTGAAACATGGACTGTGGGAAAACCGGGACACAAGAGAATCTAAGCATTTGAGATGTGGTACTAAAGCCGAATGTTGATAATTAGGTGAACTGCTCTGCGCACAGTAATAGAGGAAAAGAATATGTGTTAAACACAGACAACAATAACGGAAAGGATGATAGGACATCTGTTAAGACATAAGGGAATAGCTACCACATTACTAGAGGAAGCTGTAGAGGGTAAAACCTCTAGAGGAAGACAGAGATAGGTTTATGTCCAGCATATAATTGAGGACGCAGAATGCAAGTTTTGCTCCGAGATGAAGAGCTTGGCGCATAAGAGGAATTCGTGGCGGGTCTCTTCGAAACAGTCAGAAGACTTTTGACTCAAAATAATAATAAAAGAGAAAAAAATTAAAGAAAATTTATTCCAGACGACCATTCAAAATATCTGCAGAGTTTTTGTGTGATCATTCGGCACACAAACTTGCAATGGTAACCTTCCACATGGTGAATTAACCACAGTTATCTCATTTTTCGTGAAATGGAAGCCTATGACATTGTCGGATAATATCTTCACGTACTCATAACCCTGTATTGCATTAGAAATGATTTATTGTTTTGCCAGAAGTCGTGCGCTGAGAATATGTAATTTCGTTACTCTGTATGAAAACACTTACGTTTTTTAAGGTAAACTGAAAACCAATGTTGGCTCTGTGAACCACGTGCAATATTTTGACACTATGTATATATTTCGTAAACTTTCTCTGAATAATTTTGTTCAACCCTAGCCTTATCATTTATTGTCTTATGTAATACAGCTGCATGCTGCTTTGCCGCCAACTTATTCTTACTGTTGCTTCAGATCTTTTCACATCCGTGTTCACATATGGCATGAACAATAAGTTGAATTAATCATATGCTACCGTTGCAAACCATTAGCAATGAACATTTAGTTATTTGCAAGGATTAAGGCTACATCTGCAAAAAGATAAGTCGTAGGATGCTGTTCTGAAACATAGACGATTTCTGAATATAAAAAAACAGTATTCTGGTACATTAGGGAGATATTCCGTGGATCGCCTGAGGGTGAAGAGCTCTCTATTCGCTTTAGATGGCTTAGTAAAGCGTTTGAATAAGTAATCGTTTCAACTGTAAATTCAATAATTAGAGATACGCAGCATAATCCTTATACTACTGCTTTTGGCTGTTAGCTGAAAACATAAAGGACACATCCATGATGACGTATGATACCCACTGGTTGATGTTGGGTATCTACCTACGCAAACTTCGTATCTGTTGCGTCTACATTACCTGTGCGTGTGTGTGTTCAAAAAATGGCTCTGAGCACTATGCGACTTAAATTCTCAGGTCATCAGTCGCCTAGAACTTAGAACTACTGAAACCTAAGTAACCTAAGGACATCACACACAACCATGCCCGAGGCAGGATTCGTACCTGCGACAGTAGCGGTCACGCGGTTCCGGACTGAAGCGCCTAGAACCGCACGGCCACACCGGTCGGCTAACCCTCCTCTTTATGTTGCTGTTGTGCAGATTACCAGATATTGCCGTAGAGACGCCGTAGAGACGCAGATTATTTAAAAGCCCTGTACATATCTTGAAACTGGTAGTTAGAAAGTTTGAGAGATCATCAGATGTTAAGTCCCATAGTGCTCAGAGTCATTTAAACCAAAGATGAGGGTGAAAAATCATCTGTGCCATATTATGAAAAACTAGCCAGCCTTTACAGTGTGTCGTCTCAGAAGCTCACTTCAGTAATATATATTATGGCCTAACATAATAATTCCCAAAAATTATTCACTCTAGACTCAGGTAGCGACTGTTTTTGTTGTGGTCTTCAGTCCTGAGACTGGTTTGATGCAGCTCTCCATGCTACTCTATCTTGTGCAAGCTTCTTCATCTCCCAGTAACTACTGCAACCTACATCCTTCTGAATCTAATTAGTGTATTCATCTCTTGGTCTCCCTCTACGATTTTTACCCTACACGCTGCCCTCCAGTACCAAATTGGTGATCCCTTGATGCCTCAGAACATGTCCTACCACCGATCCCTTCTTCTAGTCGAGTTGTGCCACAAATTTCTCTTCTCCCCAATCCTATTCCATACCTCCTAATTAGTTATGTGATCCACCCATCTAATCCTCAGCATTCTTCTGTAGCACCACATTTCAAAAGCTTCTATTCTCTTCTTGTCCAAACTATTTATCGTCCATGTTTCACTTTCATACATGGTTACACTCTCTACAAATACTTTCAGAAACGACTTCCTGATTTTAAATCTATACTCGATATTAACAAATTTCTCTTCTTCAGAAACGCTTTCCTTGCCATTGCCAGTCTACATTTTATATCCTCTCTACTTCGACCATCATCAGTTATTTTGTCCCTCAAATAGCAAAACTCCTTTACTACTTTAAGTGTCTCATTTCCTAATCTAATTCCCTCAGCGTCACCCGACTTAATTCGACTACATTCCATTATCCTCGTTTGCCTATTGTTGATGTTCATCTTATATCCTCCCTTCAAGACACTATCCATTCCGTTCAACTGCTCTTCCAAGTCCTTTGCTGTCTCTGACAGAATTACAATGTCATCGGCGAACCTCAAAGTTTTTATTTCTTCTCCATCGATTTTAATACCTACTCCGAATTTTTCTTTTATTTCCTTCACTGCTTGCTCAATATAGTGATTGAATAACGTCGGGGAGAGGCTACAACCCCGTCGTACTCCCTTCCCAATCACTGCTTCCCTTTCATGTCCCTCGACTCTTATAACTGCCGTCTGGTTTCTGTACAAATTGTAAATTGCCTTTCGCTCCCTGTATTTTACCCCTCCCCACCTTCAGAATTTGAAAGAGAGTATTCCAGTCAACATTGTCGAAAGCTTTCTCTAAGTCCACAAATGCTAGAAACGTAGGTTTGCCTTTTCTTAGCCTAACTTCTAAGATACGTAGTAGGGTCAATATTGCCTCACGTGTTCCAATATTTCAACAGAATCCATACTGATCTTCCCCGATGTCGGCTTCTACTAGTTTTTCCATTCGTCTGTAAAAAATTCGTTTTAGTATTTTGCAGCCGTGACTTATTAAACTGATAGTTTAATTTTTACATCTGTCAACACCTGTTTTCTTTGGGATTGGAATTATTACATTCTTCTTGAAGACTGAGGGTATTTCGCCTGTCTCATATATCTTGCTCACCAGACGGTGGAGTTTTGTCAGGACTGGCTCTTCCAAGGCTGTCAGTAGATCTAATGGAATGTTGTCTACTCCCGGGGCATTGTTTCGACTAAGGTCTCTCAGTGCTCTGTCAAACTCTTCACGCGGTATCATATCTCCCATTTCATCTTCATCTACATCCTCTTCCATTTCCATAATATTATCCTCAAGTACATCGCCCTTGTATAGACCCTCTTTATACTCCTTCCACCTTTCTGCTTTCCCTTCTTTGCTTAGAACTGGGTTTCCATCTGAACTCTTGATATTCATACAAGTTGTTCGCTTTTCTCCAAAGGTCTCTTTAATTTTCCTGTTGGCAGTATCTATCTTACCCCACGTGAGAGAAGCCTCTACATCCTTACATTGTCCTCTAGCCATCCCTACTTAGCCATTTTGCACTTCCTGTCGATGTTACTTTTGAGACGTTTGTATTCCTTTTTGCCTGCTTCATTTACTGCATTTTTATATTTTCTCTTTTCATCAGTTAAGTTCAATATTTCTTCTGTTACCCAATGATTTCTACTAGCCCTCGTCTTTTTAGCTACTTTACCCTCTGCTGCCTTCGCTATTTCATCCCTCAAAGCTACCCATTCTTCTTCTACTGTATTTCATTCCCCCATTCCTGTCGATTGGTCCCTTATGCTCTCCTTGAAACTCTGTACAACCTCTGGTTCTTTCAGTTTACCCAGGTCCCATCTACTTAAATTCCCACCTTTTTGCAGTTTCTTGAGTTTTAATCTACAGTTCATAACCAATAGATTGTGGTCAGAGTCCACATCTGCCCCTGGAGATGTCTTACAGTTTAAAACCTGGTTCCTAAATCTCTGTCTTACCATTATATAATCTATCTGGAACCTGTCAGTATCTCCAGGCTTCTTCCATGTATACAACATTCTTTTATGATTCTTGAACCTATTATTAAGTTGTGCTCTGTGTAAAATTCTACCAGAAGGGTTCCTCTTTCATTTCTTCCCCCCAATCCATATTCACATACTACGTTTCCTTCTCTTCCTTTTCCTACTATCGAATTCCAGTCACCCATGACTATTAAATTTTTGTCTCAGTTCACTATCTTAATAAATTATTTTCTTTCATCATACATTTCTTCCATTTCTTCGTCATCTGCAGAGCTAGTTGTCATATAAACTTGTACTACTGTGGTAGGTGTGGGCTTCGTTTCTATCTTGGACACAATAATGGGTTCACTATGCTGTTTGTAGTAGCTTACTCGCACTCCCATTTTTTTATTCATTATTAAACCTAATCCTGCATTTCCCCGTTTTGATGTTGTATTTATAACGCTGTATTCGCCAGACCAAAAGTCTTTTTCCTCCTGCCACCGAACTTCACTATTTCCCACTATATCTAACTTTAACCTATCCATTTCCGTTTTTAAATTTTCTAACCTACCTGCCCCATTAAGGGATCTGACATTCCACGCTCCGATCCGTAGAACGCCAGTTTTCTTTCTCGTGATGACAACGTCCTCCTGAGTACTCCCCGCCCGGAGATCCGAATGGGGGACTATTTTACCTCCGGAATATTTTACCGAAGAGGACACCATCATCATTTTACCATACAGTAAAGCTGGATGACCTCGGGAAAAATTAAGGCCGTTGTTTCCCATTGTTTTCAGCCGTTCGCAGTACCAGCACAGCAAGGCCGTTTTGGTTAGTGTTACAAGGCCAGATCAGTCAATCATCCAGACTGTTGACCCTGCATCTACTGCAAAGGCTGCTGTCCCTCTTCAGGAAGCACACGTTTATCTGGCCTCTCAACAGATACCCCTCCGTTGTGGTTGCACCTACGCTACGGCTATCTGTATCGCTGAGGCACGCAAGCCTCCCCACCAACGGCAAGGTTCATGGTTCATGGGGGGGGGGGGGGGGTTGGTAGCGACTATCTTTGTTAATTTCCTTCTGCCGTCTGTATTTCAAGCAGTTGTTTCCCGTAGAAGACTATGTCCATATGCTTGTTCGTTAATATTGTGTGTGTGTGTTTGTGCGTGTGTGTGTGTGTGTATGTAGGGAAATATCGTTGTGTTCTGCGGCAACCCACAGCGTTATCGCCCTAGAAGGACGTCTTGTTAAGTTAACCGCTTGGCGGTAAACGCTCACGTACGCCATTTGTGTAAGCTGGCTTGTGTGCTGAACGCCAGCGGTATGTTTCCCGTTGTAAGAGAAACAAGCCGTCCAGCGCATCTGCATAAACGCCGACCACGGCGGGATACCTGTTCGCCGGCGGACACCCCTAGGGAGCGGCTCAAAACTGCAAGAGAATTAAATTCTGACTACAGCTGATCGGGGTACCTCGCTGTCGCCCCTCTTATTTAATAACAGCAATTTATATATGTGGCGTATAAATATAGAACTGTACACATGATTTCGCCCTATCTCAAACCTTGTAGGAGTAAAATCGTAGTAGGCCCATTTGCAGTCGTTAATTTAATCATCCATGTGTCCCTATTAAAGTATCGAGAATGACACGGAGATCATATATATTCATCTATCTTCTTGTAGATCTAGCTCGGCGACGATGGAATAGGTAAATGGCTGTGCCGTTATATGGTGAATTCGCCTGAAGTAATTTAGTGTAACCACGGGAAGAATAAATCAAGACAATCGGATGGAAATTATAACCTATAAATAACCGAATTCGAAACCAGTGTCCTTAAAACAATGCAAACCCCATTGGGCTTATTCCTATTATACAATATTCTATTAAGCACAAATTCTTCTAAAGGAATAAGGTTGTAACGTAAGAAGTTATCTTTTGATGCCATTTCCGCAAACACTACATACCAATAATTTTATAATGTGAAAAGTGGACGATAAACCAATAATTTATTAACACAAATCACTGCACACAAACAACACCAGATACCAACAGTATCATAATGATGAGATGGACAGATCCAGATAAATTCAGCATGATCAGATGCATCACTGAAGAAATGTCAAGAGCACATAAGATTTATAGGCAGCAACGACCATATACAAGATAACGACCGCTCGAACAGCCTACACCGCAACACGATATCTGGGGCAACACAGATTCAAACACTGATATGGAATAAGAAGTGCATACAGTCACAGCAGTATCACTAAATACAGCACAGTAGCAGATCACTCGAGTGCAACATTTAGCTATGAGGTAGTAATAAGATACAAAACGACCAATTTTCTTGTTTCTGCAAAGTAAAACAAAAATGTTAATTCTTTGGATCATTATTTTCAAACATTTAACCGTATAGTATGTAAATTGTATTATATGCAAACTGCCAAACGTTTGTTACAATGTTGTACATAAATATACCTATGAAGGATAATATCTCTGCTACACAACACGAACGCACAACATAGATAAAAAGCACCTCTTGGCGAGACGAGACTC
Organism: Schistocerca cancellata; assembly: GCF_023864275.1. Lineage (NCBI taxonomy): Eukaryota > Metazoa > Arthropoda > Insecta > Orthoptera > Acrididae > Schistocerca > Schistocerca cancellata. The sequence continues at coordinate 1,186,409,939 of NC_064626.1, forward strand.
TAGCTCACCTACCGAGGTACCTACCCCGCTTATAGAACTGGCAGGTGGAGGCAGTGTGGTAGTAACAAACGGTACTCTCACACCTATACACAAACAACGTAGTGCTAATACATATGTACAGTAGTAGCCATAGTACAAAAGAACATGCTAGTTCAGGTGAGACAGTCTCTAAGTGTTTGTAGAATCCTACCCACTTGAAACAGCCAGGTACAGGCACCTGCCTTATTATGTAAGTCTTTCGTTTCGTCTATTATTTTCTTCTTGAGAACACAGTAACATCCGTTTTCCTTTTCCAAAATGAACTGCATGTATCACAGACTTTCTGAATTGACAATTTAATTACGTAAAAGACAAGGAAAAAAACAGCACTAAGGCAAGCTGTAGAAAAAGTCGAAGAGTCTGTGTCTGCAACTTGTTGGTAGCTAAGAACGCAGCTAGGCGCTGTGTCACGCTTACTGTTGATAGATAAATATTTCCATTTAGTGCACTAGAAATTGCTTCCTTCAAAAAGTGACTGGATATCCTTCCGCAATCAGTGAGACGTTGAGTTCAGAACGAGGGTAAGATTTATTACACACTGCAGGATTATGGTGTAAATAAATAAAACATGCTATAAAATTATCCGTTAAATTTAAGTTACGACATAAAATAGCCCAGGAGGCTTGTGACCATTATGTAAAGTCGCTACATGTCTTATTTCACTGTTTTATTACATCGCTAAAATCAGCAGTTCACTTGTTAAAAATTATGCCTGCTAATAAGTTTCGGACTTAGCCCATCGTCATTACATCATATAAAATGTCATGATACGTACTATTGTGTCACATGATTACATCCTCGACATATAAATCATAGGCCGCTGACACCGTACTGATGTGTCAGTAGATTATTACTGGTTGGCGTGATAGACACTCAAATACCGCAAGTAAACCTTGTCGGCACTGCGGCAGTACGTAGTTTGAGCTGACTGTGATGGGATCCTATACGATAGCCAATGACGCCCTTACTAAGAGACATGAGCGCTCACAACCAGACCATGTGTCAAGTCAGAAGGCTTCAACGTGACTCTCTAATGCGAAATAGTAGTTTCTACAAGCATACTTTTCCCCAAGTATAATTTTATTGGCTTTCGATTCGCCATCCTATGTTTTTCCTTTCTCCACCTGAGCTATTAACTGAAACAGTCGGTGCCTTAATAGACGTTCCATTGAACAAATTCCCATATTTTCAAGAGACACATCAATCTGAAAGTGTTCTACAGTGAAAATCGATTTCGGATGTTATCTTATGTACCCTCTTCAGACTCGGAGTAGAGGCATAAAATTTTATAGACTGACTTTCAACTTGATGGGATTTAATTGAGACTCCTACACAAGCGAACGACCCATTTCTCTCCCTGGGAGGCTCATGGCATTGAATCACCTTCATCATTACTGGTGCGCAACGTGCGTCTCTCCACCTATACAGGGTGGTCCATTGATCTTGACCGGGCCAAATATCTCACGAATAAGCGTGAAACGCTAAAACTACGAAGAACGAAACTTGTCTAGCTTGAAGGGGGAAACCAGATAGCGCTATGGTTGGTCAGCTAGATGGCGCTGCCATAGGTCAAACGGATATCAACTGCGTTTTTTAAAAATAGGAACCCAATTTTATTACAGTACGTAAAGAAATATGAATGTTTTAGTTGGACCACTTTTTTAGCTTTGTGACAAATGGCGCTGTAATAGTCACGAACATATGGCTCACAATTTTAGACGAACAGTTGGTAACAGGTAGGTTTTTTAAATTAAAATACAGAACGTAAGTACGTTTGAACATTTTATTTCGGTTGTTTCAATGTGATACATGTACCTTCGTGAACATATCATTTCTGAGAACGCATGCTGTTACAGCGTGACTACCTGTAAACACAACATTAATGCAATAAATGCTCAAAATGATGTTCGTCAACCTCAATGCATTTGGCAATTCGTATAACGACATTCCTCTCAACAGCGAGTAGTTCGCCTTCCGTGATGTTCGCACATGCATTGACAATGTGCTGACGCATGTTGTCAGGCGTTGTCGGTGGATCACGATAGAAATTATCCTTCAACGTTCCCCACAGAAAAAAATCCGGGGACTTCAGATCCGGTGAACTTGCGGGCCATGGTATGTTGCTTCGACGACTTCGCCACGTGTCATGAAATATGCTATTCAATATCGCTTCAACCGCTTGCGAGCTATGTGCCAGACATCCATCATGTTGGAAGTACATCGACAATCTATCATGCAGTGAAACATCTTGTAGTAACATCGGTAGAACATTACGTAGGAAATCAGCATACACTGCACCATATAGATAGCCATTGATAAAATGGGAGCCAATTATTCTTCCTCACAATGCCGCACAATGCATCAATCCGCCAAGGTTGCTGATGTTCCACTTGTTGCAGCCATCGTGGATATTCCGTTACCCAATAGTGAATACACTCCTGGAAATGGAAAAAAGAACACATTGACACCGGTGTGTCAGACCCACCATACTTGCTCCGGACACTGCGAGAGGGCTGTACAAGCAATGATCACACGCACGGCACAGCGGACACACCAGGAACCGCGGTGTTGGCCGTCGAATGGCGCTAGCTGCGCAGCATTTGTGCACCGCCGCCGTCAGTGTCAGCCAGTTTGCCGTGGCATACGGAGCTCCATCGCAGTCTTTAACACTGGTAGCATGCCGCGACAGCGTGGACGTGAACCGTATGTGCAGTTGACGGACTTTGAACGAGGGCGTATAGTGGGCATGCGGGAGGCCGGGTGGACGTACCGCCGAATTGCTCAACACGTGGGGCGTGAGGTCTCCACAGTACATCGATGTTGTCGCCAGTGGTCGGCGGAAGGTGCACGTGCCCGTCGACCTGGGACCGGACCACAGCGACGCACTGATGCACGCCAAGACCGTAGGATCCTACGCAGTGCCGTAGGGGACTGCACCGCCACTTCCCAGCAAATTAGGGACACTGTTGCTCCTGGGGTATCGGCGAGGACCATTCGCAACCGTCTCCATGAAGCTGGGCTACGGTCCCGCACACCGTTAGGCCGTCTTCCGCTCACGCCCCAACATCGTGCAGCCCGCCTCCAGTGGTGTCGCGACAGGCGTGAATGGAGGGACGAATGGAGACGTGTCGTCTTCAGCGATGAGAGTCGCTTCTGCCTTGGTGCCAATGATGGTCGTATGCGTGTTTGGCGCCGTGCAGGTGAGCGCCACAATCAGGACTGCATACGACCGAGGCACACAGGGCCAACACCCGGCATCATGGTGTGGGGAGCGATCTCCTACACTGGCCGTAAGCCACTGGTGATCGTCGAGGGGACACTGAATAGTGCACGGTACATCCAAACCGTCATCGAACCCATCGTTCTACCATTCCTAGACCGGCACGGGAACTTGCTGTTCCAACAGGACAATGCACGTCCGCATGTATCCCGTGCCACCCAACGTGCTCTAGAAGGTGTAAGTCAACTACCCTGGCCAGCAAGATCTCCGGATCTGTCCCCCATTGAGCATGTTTGGGGCTGGATGAAGCGTCGTCTCACGCGGTCTGCACGTCCAGCACGAACGCTGGTCCAACTGAGGCGCTAGGTGGAAATGGCATGGCAAGCCGTTCCACAGGACTACATCCAGCATCTCTACGATCGTCTCCATGGGAGAATAGCAGCCTGCATTGCTGCGAAAGGTGGACATACACTGTACTAGTGCCGACATTGTGCATGATCTGTTGCCTGTGTCTATGTGCCTGTGGTTCTGTCAGTGTGATCATGTGATGTATCTGACCCCAGGAATGTGTCAATAAAGTTTCCTTTTCCTGGGACAATGAATTCACGGTGTTCTTATTTCAATTTCCTGGAGTGTATTATGCCGGTTTACGTTACCGCTGTTGGTGAATGACGCTTCGTCGCGAAAGAGAACGCGTGCAAAAAATCTATCATCGTCCCGTAATTTCTCTTGTGCCCTGTGGCAGAACTGTACACGACGATCAAAGTCATCGCCATGCAATTCCTGGTGCATAGAAATGTGGTACGGGTGCAATCGATGTTGATGTAGCATTCTCAACACCGACGTTTTTGAAATTCCCGATTCTCGCGCAATTTGTCTGCTATTGATTTGCGGATTAGCCGCTACAGCAGCTAAAACACCTACTTGGGCATCGTCATTAGTTGCAGGGCATGACTGACGTTTCACCTGTGGCTGAACACTTCCTGTTTCCTTAAATAACGTAACTATCTGGCCAACGGTCCGGACACTTGGATGATGTCGTGCAGGATACCGAGCAGCATATATATCACACGCCCGTTGGGCATTTTGATCACAAAAGCCATACATCAGAACGATATCGACCCTTTCCGCAATTGGTAAACGGGCCATTTTAACACGGGTAATGTATCATGAAGCAAATACCGTCCGCACTGTCGGAATGTTACGTGATACTACGTACTCATACGTTTGTGACTATTACAGCGCCATCTATCACAAAGCGAAAAATGTGATCCAACTAAGACATTAACATTCCTTTACGTACTACACGAATATGTAAGATAAAATGGGGGGTCCTATTTTTTAAAAAAACGCAGTCGAGATCCGTTTGACCTATGGCAGCGCCATCTAGCGGGCCATCCATAGCGCCATCTGGCTTCCCCCTTCAAGCTAGACGAGATTTGTTCTTTGTAGTTTTTCCGTTTGATGCTTATTTCGTGTGATATTTGGCCCGGTCACTATCAATGGACCACCCTGTATACACGCTAAGAATTTTTGAAATTTGTTTTATAACTATCATTTCCCATTGCCTCGGAGCCTATATCATACTGTTTAACTCGCTGTATATGATTTCGTGACAAATGTTCCAAGCAGCGGCCAACAACTGCTAATTTGCATAGCTGTTGCAATTGGTTGTGTTGCTAATATTCGTTATGTTGTGAATGCCTGCTATACCTACTCTAATGAAATCGTTTCATATATCGATTTGTATTTGTTTTCATGAACCGTAGTGTTTGTTACGTCAAATGGTTTGGATTCTAAAGGCTTGTTGGTACTGATGTCTGCTACAAAGTTCAATAAACCAAGTGTAAATAATACAGGGTACTGTATTAAATGTACTTTTAACATTTATTTGCTTTAGACAATGAAATTTTTATAAAATTTTACGAACGTATCTCAAAATGAAATTTGTTTTGGTAGTGTGCAGGAAGAATAATACTGATTCATTTCGGAGAGTGATAAGAGCCGGATGTTTTAGTGGATTCCAGTAACATTTGTCTCCCTCTCACGTGGGGCAAGTGTACTAGAGACCGTAATTAAGCTTAAATAAGAATAGACACATCCGAACAGTAGTGCTGTGAAGATACGGCTGGTATTGGTCTACAGAGAGTGAAATCTTCTATTTGAATAACACAAATCTCAGGTTACCGGAAATTATTATTTTTACTGCATCAAAAAACAACGGTTACAAGCACCTCCAATACTTTAGAAAAAGTTGGAAGTTTATTATAGAGCCACCACTTAAAATGGCTCTATGTACCTGCAAATGGCTTAAATTTACAAATCGGCAACAGGTCTGTGATAGATACTGGGGTTTTCGCTATGTTCATTCAAAATATCAGATCAATTACAACAGTAGTATACTCGTATGCCTAATTAAGGAACACGTGTTCCACAGTTACTCAAATGAACTCTTTCAGACACACACACACACACACACACACACACACACACACACACACACACACACAGACAGACACACACGCGCGCACGCAGAGAGAGGGAGAGAGAGAGAGAGAGAGAGAGAGAGAGACCCACTTATATTACACAGAGGCCTACAGATTGCGTTCCTCTCACGTTCCTTTGTGCTTCATGCGCTGAAGACTCCTTCGACAACTGTATTCTATATGAAGTGTAAGTTTCTTATTTGTATTGATTCCTACTGAACTAGTAGACTCTTTTGTTAACAACAGGACTAAGGGCAACAAATTTCTCTTAGTGCACACAGAGTATATAGTACCTCGTAAAACACTTTAACAAATCATTACGGTACTGAGGAACAAATTCAGTTCTTTTAGGCTAACGAGGAAATAAGGTAAAGTGTAACAGGAATGCACTAATGTGTTTTGTAATGATACTGTGATATCGTCTTTCGGTTATACATTGCAGTATTGACAATGCTGCTACAGCTAGCAACAGATTGAAACTATTGTTAACTGAGTCATTCACATACAACAGAATTACAGAAGATATTCAGACGAACTATGTTTCTACGTACTCTGAATTTTCCCCGTTTATTACTCTACTCTCCCAGAAACGAGACCATTATTTTAGCAACTGATGTTATTGTCAGCTATTCTTGCAGTAACGTTCGTTAATTGGTTCACCTAATCATTCGGCGAGTAACATATTTAAATTTAAAATTGCTACACTACACTTATTCACCTTTTAAAACTACATGTGAGTCATCACGTTTCCCACACGTAGGTAGTTAGTTAAAATTTATTGAATGTGCTGTTCAGATTAAATCTGTGGTAACAGTTGCATGCAGATACGAGTCTGCGAGCGATTGTATCATTTTCATTTCAGGTTTAACACCATTAATTAATTAGCAATACGCTGAAGGTCGGTTGTTCTGCACGAGTGTTGTAAACAATCTGTTGGCTCGTCGTATACGGTCTAAGTAATTGATATTACAGAAGTACTGTAGGAATTTATTGCGATATTGATCCTGAGAAGAGCAGTATCGGATAGCGCTACTCCGAATCTCGTCTGTATTATCACGACCACCAATGTATTAAACCGCTGCTCTTGCCCTTATGGCGAAATGACGATTTAAGTATGCCATTATTTCAACATGGCGTCTTTTTGTAACAAAGATACTTCGCTGATGGTGGAACTATTGGAGAGCATTATCAAAATTTGACTTTCATATCTTACTCGTTTGTGAGAATGTTTAAGCCTTGCAGTTATAAGTCACGGTTACCGTTGTAAGACGCAAAAAAAAAAAGCGCCTCCAGACACGGCTATTAAAGTATAACATTACATGTTATTTTATCACTAAACAGTTTCCACTCATCAGAGTCTTTTTTTTTTATTTTATCTCCACCCCAGCTGTCCAGCTGTTTTCCTAACCATTGAGTCAGGTTTAATTTGTACGGTAAGTATTATCTAGCAACACTCAACTGTAATAGCTCCTGTGTTTCATTTTAGGTCTAGCCAACTTCTTGTCCTCCTCTAATTTCCTTCCAGTGTTTGTCTATTATCATCTATCACCTCCCCCCAAGCACACCCGTTTAATACAATCCCAAAACTTATTTTCTCTAGCCTTTCTACGCCGTCTGCTCTTCTGCAAGTCCACGTCTCTAAACTTATAAGTATATTTCCTCTCTCTCCGTCTATTCAACGGGCTACAGCCATGTGTAAAAAAAGAACACTTTTTCAATAAATATACTTCTTTGCATTTCTTGATTACATGTCATGCTTGTGCTTGTTTTGCAATCTAGGTAGCTAAGGTCATCGCCGGCCGCTGTGGTTCAGCGGTTCTAGGCGCTTCAGTTTGCAACCACGCTGCTGCTACGGTCGCAGGTTCGAATCCTGCCTCGGGCGTGGCTGTGTGTTATGTCCTTAGGTTAGTTATGTTTAAGTAGATATAAGTCTAATGGACTTATGAACTCAGATGTCCCATAGTGCTTAGAGCCATTTGAACCATTTTGTACCTAAGGTCATTAACCTGTTCTGCAAACTAGTCTGTTTCACTTTTATCTTTTTTAATTGCCTTGTAAAAACCATTTATTTAGTCGTTTTCACGTTTAACTTAAATATTTTTCTTGACAGCTGTTATACATTTCCTTTAACATACTGTTAGTTGGTTTTTCATTGTCATTCCGTCACTCATATCTTATACACTCTCTAAACAGAAAAAGATAGAAAAAGCGGGGCAGCACGAAAAATTACCCGAATGCAACGGAAATAAATAGATGGGATGTACATGCACTGACAAAAAAATAGGTACAGTTTCGGAAAAATTGGATTATTGATTCATGAAAAAGAGGTTCATAAATTGAGCAAGTCAATAAAGCGCTGCCTCCCTCAGCACGTTTGTGTAAGCAGTTATTCGTCTTGGCACTTTTTCATAAAATTATTGGATGTCCACTTTATGGATATCGTGCCGAATTCTGTGCAACTGACGAGAATCTTGAGATGGGTGGAGGACACTGAGCATAAAGCTGCAAACGTTCCCGATTTGGCAGAGATCTTGCGATCTTGTTGGACAAGGTAGGGTCTGACAGGCACGTAGAGAATCAGTAGAAACTCTTGCCATGTGGAAGGGAGAGGTTTGTTCCTGAAAGGTTAGCCCAGGATGGCTTGCCACAAAGGGTAACAAAACTTGGCGCAGAATATCGTTGACGTACGCTGTGCTGTAAGATGGCCGCAGATGACAACGAAGGGTTCGTGATATGAAAAGAAATGGCATTCCAGACCAGCATCCCTTGTCATCGGACTGTACGGCAGGCGACAGTTAGGTTGATATCCCAGCCCTTTCTGGGGCGTCTAGAGAACTGTCTTCGGCCTGCAGTGTTGTTGACTGGAGTAGAACTGCCTTCAATGATGAGTCACGCTTCCAACTGATCGCCGATGACGACGGAACACGTATTTGGAGACACACACGGCCAGCGGTGGATACCAACCTGACTGTCACCTGCCATACGGCCAGCATCCAGCAGTGACTGTCTGGGGTGCTATTTGTTTTCATAACAGAACACGTTGGTTGTCATCTGCGGCAGCCTTACATCTCAGCGGTACATAGATGATATTCTACACAACGTTTTGTTGCCTTCAGCAAGATAAGGACAGCCCTAACATGGCCATAGTAGTTTCTACTGCTTGTCTTTGTGCTTGCCAAGCTCTATTTCGACAAGGTCGCCGATTCTCTTCTCAAATGAGAACGTTTGGAACAATATTGGCAGGACCCCCCAACCATCGCAGGATTTTGACGCTCTAACGCGCCAGTTGGAGAGAATATGGCACGATACATCTCAGGACATCCAATAATTCTGTCAATCAATACACACCGAATAACTGTTTGTATAAGGTGCAGAGAAGGACCAAACCAACATTGACTTGCTCCATTTGCGAAACACTTTCTCTAGAATAAATCATCCAGTTTTTCTGAATTTGTAACCATTTGCTTGTCTGTACATGTGCATCATATCTAACGATTTTCGTCCGATTCGGATTATTCCTTCCTGCGTATAGCTACCTCTTTTATTTTAGAGTGTATTTGACCATTCTTTCCCCTAACATCACGCCGTTCTATTGCTGGAAGCTGTTTTTAGTTATATCGTCTAAACAGTGTACGTAAAGGACACCACCTTGTCTACAATATTTTGCCATTTTAGTTTATCTCCTTTCATTCTTTGTTTCACTCATACAGGGTGGTCATATTTAACTGCGAAAACTGACATGTGGTGGAACTATACAAGAAAGAACTTACACTTAACTTGGATTCGCCGACAGTTCGTCTGCGACATACTTGATAATGTATCCTTACGAGTCGCACTAGCTTGATGTGAAATATTTTCCTACGTAGCTCAAATATAATAGAAATGCAAACATTTCGCTTATCTCGCCTTCTAATAGGGCTCACATTTGCCCATTACCTTCACTAACATGAAATAAAGCACTACTTCATCACGTTACATGTTACAGCTTATTGTAGTCGCATGCCAAGAGGGGTTTCAGGAGTTGCCCTTAGATGTGGATACAACATCGAACTCATTTCAGCACTGCGTTATGAAATCTTTCGAACACCCTAGGATTACAGTGCAATGCTTGAAGAGGCTGCTCAGTTCGATGCCACATATTCACATGATTCCACTATTATAATTACACAGTCTTATACTCAGGTAAGCTTGGAGGCCAAGATGAAGGCATGGATTGTCTTAAGTATATCGGAAATACTGGTGTGTTAGATAAAGTCTTACTTCAGCAGCAAAACGTTACCTTGCACAATTACGCAAATTCCCTAGCCATTGGTGATATTTAAGCCCAACCGCATGTGGACTTAATAAAAATTTTACGTTTAAAACACCTTCTCATCAACTAAGTCATTGACTCACACACAAGTCAATCTCAACAATCTCTACACGTTCGCAACGTGTCATTTGCAGACCTAGGTTCACTGGAAGGGAAATGTTTCTATCGTAGGATACTTTCTTACGTTTTAGATATAGTTGTTATTCAGTGAACCCTTTGTATTGCTTATTAATCTCCTTCCTTACGAATTAAATTCAATCTTCCTCAGGTATCTAAAAATTTTGTCCAACCCTACAAATGGCGTTTTCCAAGATATTATGTTACGTGTACATCAAAAATCTTAAAAGGAGATATATATTAAAATTGATCAAAACCGTTCATTTTTTCCACCAGATAGTTCTGTTGTTAGCAATGTTGTCTCCAATTTTCGGAATTTAATTCGTGCTACAAATGATGCTGAAGCCCTTTTACTTCAATCAGTGCGCAGTGCCACATTCCATTTCTGCTCGACTGGCTGTGAGACTATTTAAGACGCGCTTTCTTACGATTTATCAAATAAATACGCAACGATGGAATACAAAACCAGAAGTAAAGCTTAAATAACCCCACTTAGAAGATATCCCAAATGCAATATTTTGCTCATTTACGCTTGTTAAATTTGCTCGTATGATTCCAGTCAGGATTTCAAGAATTGCAAGAATCAGGACCATTCTGAAATTAGGATTTAACACAGGTTGCTTCACTGAAAACTTATTGAAGCAAATTGACGATGTGGGTATTGCTAGTTCCGAAATGGCAGTCAAGGATATTGCGAAAAAGGCACACCAGTAGTATCAGAGTAAAAGAAGAAAGCTACATGAAGACCATAAAGACCAAATGTATGGTTGTGGCCAACATAGATGCTAATATAATCTTTTTTCTGCATCTGCGCAAATTTCATTTGCCAAAGTATAAGGAGCATTTTCTGATGCGTCATTGGAGATAAAAAGGTGAAATACGCAACACAACTTTCTGTGGTTCAAAATTTTTGTGCATTATTGTCATAGTTATTAAATATTTGTTAATCACAGATTTCTATGTATCACACAAATGAAATTTTAAAAAATGTTGCTGGATTTCTAAGACAGATATTAAAAACTGGTACATAGATTTGTTTATGTAAATACTAAGAGTGACCTACCGCATTCTGAATGTGGTAAGTTCAATTGAAGCGTTACTTTTCTTTCGCTTCATTTCATTACTTTCAATTAATAAGAGTTTTGATTTCGATAATTATAATATCAATAACCATATCGTACTTATCACTGGTGTACTTCGCCTGTTGAAGGAAACGTTAGACTCCCTTGTTTTGTTTTACGTGTCACATTCACTTTTCTCCCTTTCTCCTTTTTCATCCGTGTATGAGTGATCGTTTGAGAGTGAGTACAGACTGAATATAGCGGGATAAGAGGGGACCAGAGATAGACAAAGTGGGAAAGTTCAGTTGTAAATACTCTGTTGACTCGTCGTGTACGGTCTAAGTAATTGATATTACAGAGGTGCTGTAGGAGAATATTGATGTCCATATGCAATATAAGAGCTATTTATTGCGATATTTATCCTGATAAGAGCAGTATCGGTTAGCGCTATTCCGAATCTCGTCTGTATTATTACGACCACCACTGTGGGAAAGTTCAGTTAAGGGAAGATACCATCGAAGATCAGCTACCTGGCACCGTAAGAGTCGTCAGCTTGGTCAGATAGCTGGCTGTCGTACTCCCATCACCGACGTTTGAACGGGACAGCCGTTGTCGGGAGTACGCTATGTGCTAGTCTAGAGGGAGCTGAAAAGATGTGCGTACGTAGCTGGATGCATCTCTTCATATTTGGATAACAGTGGAAGGTATCACAATTTATTATTTCGTCTTGGGGAACTAGAATGATGTGGATTTTAATTTTAATTTTGTCAGTGAAAATTTTAATTTCAGGTTAATTAACATGATTTTCCTGTAATGAGTGATAGAATGTAGCGAATTAGTCATGAGCGTACTTAGAGTATGGACCTTGAGTTCACGCCATTATTTCGTTTCCTATAAGCTTTTGTTTGTTTTTCATTTATGCAAACTGCTTTTCTTTTACTGTAACGGTGAAATTTTGGTACATTAGTTAACTAATTTTAGGCCTTTTCTTTACTCGATGTACTTGGGCTCATGCTGGCGCCGTTTGCTTCATGAGTGCCAAGTGTTGTTAAACTACGTCATGTCTGTTCGATCGTGTTCTAAGCTCAGTCAAAGCCAACAGACACAACTACACTAATTTTGTGGGGCAATTTTATTTTATTTTCAGTGTTTCTTTCATAATTTTCGACTGAGGACATACTGGCGCCTTTTTGCCTTACGTGAGCCTATTTTGTCTGGGATAGTGCTCAGTTGTTTACACATTTTATTAAAAGTAAAGTAAATCCAAAATCTTTCGTTGAGCATTAATTTTGTGGGGGAATTAATGGTGTCTAATGCTGTCTCATTTTGATGTTAAGGCCCCTGCAAACCTAATTATGAGAAAACGAGCCATGTCCTAAATTTCTTGAGAGAAATTTAAATGTTTTCATGGCGTTCTTTGTGCCTGGGGTATGAGCACACAAAAATTGAGGTCTGCTTCTGCAACCCTATGTAAAGAATTGTAGTGTCGATATTTATTATTTGAGGTACAATTACAATCAGTGATTCATTTTAGCCGGGAAGCTTAGTAACTTTAGAGACTGTTTAGAAATAAACCGACTGTGTTCAAGCATTCCACCCATCTCATATCTTCCCGTAATTTTGTATTGTTTTAATAACTTTTCTGCATTCAAGTAATTTTTTATATCAGATCTAGCCCCGACATTAGTGGTAAATCCAGCAGTAATACTTGTTCCAGTGCCTAGATTTAGCAACGTACTCACATGCTACACTAGAGTTAGTAAATGAGTATTGCATTGCTCACTTCTGTAAGTGATATCCGTATTTGTTGCTTAATTATAGGTTTCACGTCACTGGTAATGAACCAGACAGTTAATTAATGTGCATGCACTAGATAACTCTGCAGAAATTTTCAAGGAGATCTCGATCCACGCCCTGTGTTGTTGTAACTGCATGTGTACGTAGTTGAATTGGTGTGTACAGCGGAGTTGAATGAATCGTTCATTTTCCTTTCCATTATTTTCCAAGAGAAGGATCGTGTGACCATAATCATGTATTTTGTGAGAACATTGCTGCTAAATTCTGCAGCTGTATCGTCAACGTAATTCAAGATGTATAGAATGTGTTGCGTAGAAAGCATTATAAATTTTGTAGCTACTGTTTTGCCAGTTTTAGAACAAATAAATGTAAATTGTCAGCAAACTAAATTTGGCCATTTACTCAAACCCCTCCCCCTCTTTGCCTAATCCTAATGAATCTAATTCTACGACAGTATCTAAACGATTGGCACAATTACTAAATTAACAGTTGCGAGAGTGTTCAATGAACAAGTTAATGAATGAACTTACGCTAACCCCAATGATAGGATTACAAGCTGCCGCTACATTTACCTGTTGATTCAAGGTAACTCGCCCCATTAATGTTATTCGTTGCGCATGTTATTCATTTGTTTAACAAATTTGGTAAAAGGTCGATGTTGACTTCTGTTTATAACAGTTTCGCGGGTGGTTGCCTAGAACAATTGAAGTCTAGTTCTTAACCATGAGGTAAAACGTGTAGAGAGACTAGGAGCGAATCTATAAATAAAATATCATTGAGTCATTTGTACAGGGAGAGTCACTAACTATTGCCACCTAGAATAACCCCGAAAGTATGATAGGAGGTGAAAAGTTTGTGGGACAGTAGTTACGTGGGACAACGGGGGCCATAGTATGGCGTCGGTTTTTTGTTGCTAGGTGGGGTCGTGTCACAGATATGAAGGTCAACTTGCTTTTTTTTTATGGGATGCTATAGTTTGGTACTCATTTTCTAATAACGGATATCGAGTCGAATTTAATGATGTGTAACAGTAAGGTCTTTGAAGGTCAATGAAAATCACTAAGGTGGCTAGAACGCCCTTTTACAGAAGGTGTTCGAAGTGATGACCACTTCTTGTCATGGATTGAGTGGTATTCCTTATCACATCGGCACTTATCAAAGCACGTATTCTGACAATTTCCCTCTCATACCTTCAAGTGTAGTTGGAACGTCTTTCTAAACAGTGTCTTTTACGAATCCCCACAAGAAAAAATCCTGAGGAGTCAAGTCTGTCGAACAAGCCGGCCACGACACATCTTCTCCGCGTCCAGTCCAATGATTTGGGAATTGTCTCTGCAACTCATTTATAGCCATCAGCGAAAAATCGGCCTGTCACCCATCGTGTTGATACCACAGTCTGTTCCTTGTTCCTAAAGGTCAATAACAGACCTAATGTTTCTTCCAGGAATGTGGTGTACTTCCTACCATTGTGATTTAATTCGAAGAAATACTGGCCTATCATTCTGTCCTCCAAAATCCCACACTATACATTCACCGACCACTGTTTTTGATGTGCAACTTGCCGCAGCTAACATGGATTTTCAGTTGCCCAATAATGCGTGTTATGCAAATTAACATTTCCATGGTTCGTGAATGTAACCTCGTCAGTAAATAAAATCACATTAGTAAATGTGTCATCCCTCTGAATCTGAAGTTGGGCCCACCGGCACAATAAAGTGTGATGCATAAAACCCGTACCAGTTAATTCTTGGTGGAAACTGATATGGCGAGGATGATATTTATGGCGATGCAGAACAAGAACAACACTACTCTGGCTCTTGCCAGAATCCCTTGGGATTTCACGAGATCTAACACAAGGATCTCGAACTATAGTGGCAAGAGTACCAGTTTCAGTTTCCTACTTCGTAACTTTCTTTTGCCGAATATGTTTCCGATGCGTTAAAGATCCAGTAGTTCTCAATTTATCATACACATATTTAAATGTACGGAATTTAAAGTGAGTACGTTGAGGATACCTTTCAGCGTTTAAGTCTATGGCTCTCACTGATTTCCGTTGGAATTCTCCGTAAATGAGAAGCTATCGGCTTGTTCTTCAAAGGAAGACATCATTCACATTTACTTGGCTCGACGATACTAGTCTTACCGTTACTATTAGGGTTGTACTGCGAAACCGTCTAATGGTGTTTACATGTCAATGGCACATTAGATGGATACACCGTATTCGGCGAATATTTACTGTTTGCACAATACAGGAGAGTGAATTGTCATAGAATGTGCTTCGATAAGTGCCTATGTGATAAAGAATGCCACTCAACCTATGATAAGAAGACTGCAGCACTGCATTCATACCAATGGTCATCAGTTCGAACACCCTCTGTAAATTGACCTTCATGGCACCTTTGTGACCTTCGTTGACCTTCAAAGGCTTTACTGTTGTACATCATTAGATTGCCGCTATCAGAAAATAAGTACCAAACTGTAGCATCCCATTTAAAGAAACAAAGTTGACCTTCATATCTCTGAAGCGACCTCACGAGCAACAAAAACCAACGTCATGTTATGGACCCCATTGTCCCATGCAACTTTCGTTCCACAAACTTTTCAGCTACTATCATACTTTCGGAGTTAGTCTAGGTGGCAATAGTGAAGTGCTTCACCTTGTTTAGAAGTACCAGCAGGTAAACGATCAAAGTAACCTTTTAAACAATGTTCCTCATGAGACAGTATGTGTTCTTGACGCATCCAACAAGGTCCTGATAAAATTATTTGTCAAGAAGGTTGAAAAAGTCCAGGTTATAGTCAATAACGCAATAACATGTTAAAAATTTGCTGGGATTATGTCTGAAACAGTAGAAGTCATATTAGCTTATATGTACTCCTATATTTTCTCATACGTCCCCTTTTCGCCCCGTAACTACCGGGTGTCGTTCGTTCAGAGAATGACACTGTTTGGTCGAGATGTTTGTGGTAGATCTGCAGCGACCTCGGTCGAGCACTCCCAGGCAAAATGGAACTAGATTCCCCTCCTGCCAGAGCACTCTCTCCGGCTGAGACACGGCGCCTGCAGCCTCTGAACACCCCCGCCCCCCGGCCCCCCTCCCCCCCACGGAGACAGACACACACGCACGCACTCAGGAGCACCACACGGTGGCAGCGAAGTTGATTAACGCGGGACAGCAATTTCGGCGCCGTACAGCACCGCACGACACACAACACATTCGAGACAGGCCGGACCTCAGCAATAAAGGGCTTCGAGGTAGCCCGGCACTGTGCCGTGTTATTGTCTGAGTTCCGCGAGAGTAATTCAGCGGAACTGACCGCAACGAGGGTCTCTTTCTACACAGACACCCACTACTAGTACGTAACCTGTTATAGACCAGGGCAATGTGTAGATCGCGCTACGAACGGAGGGAGAAAATTTTTCAAAATTTAATACACGGCATTCTATAGTTGCAGTTATCCTGTTATGAGAGTGACAGACACAGAAGCCACAGATTCACATCCGAACTGATGTTTGAAAAGGGTCTGTTTACAAGGGTAGCGTGATTTGTCTTTAACTCTGTTACTGACGTTGACATTTTTTCATTACTGACCCATAAAGTCACATGGTGACATATTCGTGGATTTCGGTACATCTTCGTTATAGTTGTACAAGGAGAGGTGTCATTGTAGGTGGTTTTGTTTGAGCACAACTCCCTTCTCCCCTTAACGCCTACGATTAACGAATCAGAGGCCTCTGATTCTCCTGCACAAAGTACTGATAGAGGTTTTCCACCAAGTTCCACTGAGCCTAAGTGACGTAATATTTCTTGATTACAGCAGAGCATCATGATGTGTTGCGGTTTAATTTCTAGTCTAACAGGACATTGTATTTAGCAGGGAGGCCCCAAATTGAGTTGTTAGAAATTTTATTGTTGAGTTCTTCGGTTTTGTGGCCATAGTGTCCATAGTTGCTTTACACCCCTGAGGGTATTTTGTTCCGTCGTTACAACTACAAGGAAATATGTGCTTTTATCAAAGACGTGTTTCGCTCTAGTGGGATAAAGCATCACCAGCGGTCTGTAATTAAAGGTATTTACAACATGATTTGTTTTTAAGATCGAAAACAGTTAACACTTTAGTGGTTTCTGCTCACGACGATTTTTGCTTAGTTTCTCGCCTAAACCAGGAAATCCGCCCTCTGCCACGTCTTTGATGTCTTTCATTTCTAGACACTGATACATGTAACAGCGAATAATCATACTACGTGTATCAGTGTCAAATGATGAATGATACCAAACACGTGCTAGCAGGCTGAATTTCCTGATGTAGGCGAGAAACTAAGCGGAAAGCACCGTAAGCAGAAACCAATAAATTGATACCGAACTATTTTGCTTCTTAAAAACAAATCGAATTCTAAATCTCTTTAATTACAGACAACTGATGATACTCTAACTCAATAAAACGAAACGAATTTGTGATAAAGGCACGCATTTTCTTGTAGTTGTAACGACAGAACGAAAATAACTTCACGAATTTTCTTGTTGACTCGTATGAGAAGCCTTTTGTACGAAACCCCCTACAAAATGCATCAGTTTCGTTTTCATTTGCATATAGAAAAGGGACGACCCAGGAAAATCTTTTTCGTGTTATGTTATTACAGCTATATCTATAGAAACGTATGAGAGGGAACTCTCGAATACCTTATGAATCGCTGCAGCTATGATTTGACAACAAAATCAGTGCGTCAATAGTTGAGAAATTGGTCTAATGACATTGGTCATCAATTCTGAGCGTCACCAGCACCTTGAAGATAATGCTCTGTGGCATTTTACGACCACGCTATTAAAAGGGATGTTTCGGTCGTACTTCCAGCGGCCATAGTCATAGTGACTAAAGCCGTCCTGAAAGCGTCTGCTGCAATGAAGGTCGAAGCGTCGGTTTTTATAGTTTATTCTTAGCTTCGTAATGACGTGCCCTAACGTCCAAACGGATTTATTCGAATTGACATTTTGCCTGGTAGCTTACGAATTAATGTCACCGACGGCCTGTGTGACCGAACGGTTCTAGGCGCTTCAGCCTGGAACCGCGTGACCGCTACGGTCGCAGGCTCGAATCCTGCCTCGGGCATGGAGTGTGTGATGTCCATAGGTTAGTTATATTTCAGTAGTTCTAAGTTCTAGGGGACTTATGATGTTAAGTCCCATAGTGCTCAGAGCCATTTGAACCATTTTTTGAATTAATGTTACCAACATTTGATTAAGTAAATCTCACTCTTCATTTATTCATGAAACTGAAACGGGAAATAAAATCTGAAAAGTTACCAGACGCAGATCACTTTTATTTTACAGAAAATGTAACCAGCTGGGTAGGAAAACGGTGTTACGTACTTAGTACTTAAAGGAAGAGCACAGGAAAACGGGAAGAAGTTGAGAACACTGACTGACCTAATACAAAGTTTCACTTTGGGAAAGGAGGACCTTAACCATGAACCCTCTTGAATGATTTGTAATTGTGAACAATGACACACGTTTAAGTACAATACTATGAAAGTTTCTATTACTAATAGTAGTTGATAAGAATGAGGAAGGACACAATACAAGGGGATGAAACACTGTTGTTTATCATTTATGACAAAGAAACAACTAACGGAGTAATAGATAATAGCATCCAGTATTGGGAGTAGCAATCGGAAGTCAGAAAAACGTAAAACATTTCTCGAAGGAATGGTCTACTTACAACATAATATATGTTTCTGATAAGCAGAACCAGTGTAAAAAGTCCCAACAGTCATGAACTTTTCAGAAGGCTTATTAAAAGAAAAATACGAAGAAAAAATATGGTTTAATGGATTCATCACGAACAATCAATCAATCTAACAGTACTGTAAGGTGATTAAACATGTTATTAGGAAAGCAGAGAGTATGTGTTATGCAAATAGAATAGCTAATACAAAGGATAAAATTAAAACTATATGATCAGTTGTGAAGGATGTGTCCTGTCAGCAGCACAAGCTAGACGATATAAAGTCAGTTCGTAGTAAAAATATTTCTGTTACTGATAAATCAGATATATATATATACAGTATTTCACAATCATTTTCTGAGCATTGCTGGTGAATTAAATAAAAATGTTGTTTCTACAGGGAATCATATACCACTCTTGGCAAAAGCCTTTCCGGGATTGATCTCTGAAATACTCATGCTTGATACAGACAAGGGGAGACCGAGTGAGTAATTAAATTACTGAAGACTGACTCTTATGGATATGATGGAGTACCTAGCAGAATATTAAAGTACTGTGCTGCACATGTTAGTCCTGTATTTAGCCATATTTGTAATTTTTCCATAAGGAATGGTAAGTTTCCTTATCGATTTAAGTATTCAGTAGTAAAGTCGCTTTACAAAAAGGGAGAAAGGGATAATGTAAATAATTGTAGACTTATTTCTATGCCCTCAGTGTTTGAGAAAGTTATTGAAAAGGCCGTGTATGTAAGGATAATTGACCATTTTATATTGCACGATTTGCTATCAAATGTACTGTTCGGCTTTAGAAGTAAGTCAACAACTTCTCTTTTCTCTGTGAGGTACTGGATTGGTTAAACAAAAGGTTTCGAACGCTATGCATATTTTTGATTTGGCTAGGGTACTTAGTTGCGTTGATCACAAAATATTGCTTCAGAGGTTGGACCATTACGAAACACGGGTAGTAGCTCCCAATTGGTTCACCTCTTAGTTCAGCAACAGACATAAAAACGTCAATATTCACAGTGTTGAGAATGGCTGTGATGTGGGGTCTGAGTTGGGTACAGTCAAGTGGGGTGCCCAGGGATAACTGTTGGAGCCACTCCATTATATTTTGGGCTAACTCTTTCCGTTCTAAAAGGATACTTTTGGCTCAGAAACGGGTGGTTCGAGCAATTAAGTGGTGTAAGTTCACGAACCTCTTTTCGACCCCTTTTTATGAGTCTGGGTATTTTGACATTGGCCTCTAAATATATATATATCCTTACTGTCGTTTCTTGTTAACAATATCAGCTTTTTCCCAAAAATAAGCAGCTTTCAATCAGTTAATACTCGACAGAAGTCTAACCTGCATTTGGAACAGACTTCCTTAACTCTTGTGAAGAAAGATGTGCAGTATACTGTTACATCCATTTTCAGTAAGCTACCACTAGAATTCAAAAATCTTATTATTAATCCATGCGCCTTCAAATCAAAACTGGAGAATTTCCTCAAGGGTTACTCCTTGTATTATGTCGAGGAGTTCGTTGAAAAATTAAGCTGATTCTTGTAGTACTGCTGATTGCGTTTACTTAAATTTATGGCTTGACTCTCCTCGGATTCATAAATATTTTATTTTTATTTGTTACTAATTTTTTGTTGTAATTCCATGTACTGATACGTTCCATGACCTTGGAGATTTGCTCCTCAGTTTGGTCCTACGGAACTTGACGTGTAAATCAAAAATTAAAATAAATCAGAAGGGAACTGAAGCAGAAGGAGTTCACTTTATTTGAAACCGAATTACTGGTTGTATCACTTAATCACACCGAATTTTGTAAGATGTTCCCGTACTTAAGGATCACAGAATTCTAGGGACATGAACTACTGGCCATGGGGAACCTGTAGAATATGTAGGTATAAAATTGGGAATGTAGTGTTGTGAATAAAATGCAATGATGGACGCAGATTTCTTATGGAACGAAAGAATATTGCCACCTTGACAGATACATTTATGGCCACTAATAATTTATTGCATATGGAGGACTACAGACATGTGATTTATCCATACGGAGCTTGGGTTCTCTAATCAGTGTCAACAAATACATTTTCCACGACTTCATGCGAAATGGTGGCTCGAAAACCACTTCAGGCGAGCACCGGTATATTAGGGGATGCGTATAGTGATGAACAACGTGTTAGAGCTGAAACTGCAGTTGGTTCGGTCTCTAGGGAATATTCTTGAACGTATTAAGGCAAGCCGTCGGAAGAAAAATTCTCGCGTCTGCGCGCAAGGCCTCCCTTGCGAAATATCTCGCAAGTAAATCTCCTTCAAAGGAGGCGCTATGAAGTAATAATGTCCCACATGTTTTCAAAATTAATTTTATAATCCTTCGCGATGGAAGTTTCTACGGGTGCAACAGGACACCAAATTTTCGTTGCAGAAATGATACAATGTCACATCTCTTACAGTTTTTTACGATATGTAAGATATGTTATTTTTTATCTCGGAATACGGGTATTCTTTCAATATAAAATACACTGATCATTCAGAAATATACGATAAGTCCAATTTGGTACGTATAACATCGGCGACCCACAGTGGCATGGAGGCAATGAAGCCTGGAGCGAGTTGGCACCATATGTGCTTAATAAGTCATCTGATTCACGTACATTGCGGAGATGAGGGCGATGAGCTCTGACGCCACCTTCAGTCATATCTCACATTCATCAGATTCAGATGTGGCGAGTTGGCGGATCAGCACGTCACTTGTAACTCATTCTGTTCCTCGAACCGCTCCATCACATTCCTGGCCTTGTGACATGACGCATTAACTTGTTGAAACGTATCACTGCCGTCGGGAAAGATGATCGACATCAACAGACGTATGTGGTATGCAACCAGTGTACGATACTCTTGGTACATCATAGTTCCATTCACGAGCTCCACTGGAGCCTAGGGTGCCCACGTGAATGTTCCCCAGTGCATAATGGAACCGCCGCCAATTTGCCTCCGTCCCGCAGTGCAGGTGTCAAGGAGCTGCAGACCTGAAAGACGATGGATTCGTGTCCTCCCATTGACCTGATGAAGAAGGTATAAGTATTCATCAGACCAGGCAATGCTCTGCCACTACGACAACGTCCAGTGCCGACGGTCACGTTCCCATTTCAGTCTTACTTGCCGAAGTCGCGGTGTTAACATTGGTATATGCATGGGTCTTCGGCTGCGGAAGCCCATCCTTAGGAGTATTTCCTGCACTGTGTGTTCAGACACGCTTGTACTCTTCCCAACATTAAAGTCTGATGGTAGTTCCACCACAGCTCGCCACTTCTCGTGTTTCATCAGTCTGCATAGCGTACGACGTCCGAGAGGTGACCGCCCAACACAATGACGTCTGGACGTGGTTTCACCTTGATTTCACCTCCTGTTGAAGACACCACAACACTCCTCAAACACCCGACAAATAGTGGGGTTTCCAAAATACTCGTGCCGATCCTCAAGGCCATCACATTCTGCCCTCGGTCAAACTCAGATAGATCGCGCACCTTTCCAATTCTACACATGGACCACACACTCACTGATACTACATTTACCGTGCGTGACACTTGCCAGATGAATCTGTTATCCTCTGGTTCAGATGGTTCAAATGGTTCTGAGCACTACGGGTCTTAACATCTGAGGTCATCAGTCCCCTACTTATACCTAACTAACCTAAGGACATCACACACATCCATTCCCGAGGCCGGATTCGCACCTGCGACCATAGCGGTCGCGCGGTTCCAGACTGTAGCGCCTAGAACCGCTAGGCCATTCCAGCCGTCTTATCGTCTGGACGGGTTTATATCGATAGTATGATGGTTGTCATACTGTTCTGGTTGATCAGTGTATGTGTCACATAAACTTTCAAAACATTTATACGTCATTTTTAGTCTAAATGTGTTATTATTTCTCGCTGCTTCCACAGTTGAAGTAACAAAATTTAGTACGAGGATTTCTTGTAACGTTAGCATGTTTTTTTTTTTTTAATTTGGAAAGCACTTTCTCTCATTTTAGACAAAAAACTATCCATAGATTTAACACTTTTTTACAGTGTTTACTAAGATTAGGAATTATCACTAATTATTAAAACTGTAAAACGAGAGATGATCTTCTTACTCTGCTGTTACTGACTAGGGTTTCCCCTGTTTCTCTACCTCACTCCGTGAATGTACTGGACCATTTACGTCCCATCGCTTGGGTAGTCCATCTCCTTTGATAATCGATGCTGACAAATGTTACCTAGTATTTTGGGGTGCACCCTTTCCACATGACCGTTCCAATTATTTTTCTTGGCTTCGTCCATTTATTTGTATCTTCTATATCACGCTGATCCGTTATCGATACATTTGTCGCCTTATCCCTTCGATCTGACTTAGTATTTTTATTTCTGGGACCATTATCTTTTGCTTTATCTCTTTTGTTGGCTCTATAGTTCCTACTGCACATGTCACAACAGGACGCACCATCGTTTTTCATACATTTGTTTTCTCCTTAGTTTTCATAAATTTGTTTCTCCACACAATATTTTGGGCGCCCTCTCCCCCCAGCTATCCTTACTGCCTTCATCACTTCGGTATTTAAAAATCATCAATTCTTCAACTGACACACGATTTACGTTTTAATTTACATCTCGCAAGTTTTTTGTTATTACCATATTCTTACTATTTTAGATCAGATTTGCATAATATAAAACTTAGGTACTTTATTGAACTTGTGAAGTAAACTTTATAAAATATCCCTATACTTTGCTATCAGTACAGCATCATCAACATAGTATATAATACGTGCCACTTTATTTTCCATTTAATATTTCGGTTTCTTACTTGCGGCAACAGCTACATGACCCATCATTAATTTGGAGTGGGCATAATTAGCCTCCTTATGTAATTGCTTTATGTATTATAATTTTGTCTGTCAAATCTTTGAGTGCTGTAGTTTTGTTTCATTATTTCAATATGTATCTTCTATGATTTATACTATACTCATCGGCACTTCCTTGTAATTTAAGTTTCGAATTATACCCTATTACCCTTTTTTTAATCCGATCAAAGGCTTTAGACAAGTCAACGAAAAAAATATAGGCTGGGTTACTAAACTCTGTGGATTTATCCACATTCTTCTCATATATTGTGCTCTTGTTTTTCCTTAATCAGTTCTCTGCTGTTTCTAAATAGCTCTGAGCACTGTGCGACTTAACTTCTGAGGTCATCAGTCGCCTAGGACTTAGAACTAATTAAACTTAACTAACCTAAGGACATCACACACATCCATTCCCGAGGCAGGATTCGAACCTGTGACCGTAGCGGTAGCTCGGCTCCAGACTGTAGCGGCTAGAACCGCACGGCCACTCCGACCGGCTGCTGTTTCTATATCAGTCTGTATTCTGTCTCGAGTTATTGATATCATGTTTTAAGGTGCTATGGAGCAGTATAATTGCCCAGTAACTCTCTAATATTGTTTATATCATTTCTGTATACTGCAGTTATAATAATATTTTTCTATCCTCTTCGTATACTGCCTGCCTTGATGTGCCTATTTTCGTGACGACCAATGTAGCAGGAGTTGATAGTAAACAAATGGTAAACACAGAGAAACCTCAGAGAAGAGTTAAAGTCAACCACACTCCCATTCAGAATTTATAGGAGAAACACAACAACAGATAATGCTAAATCAATATTCTAACCACTCTCCTTTCAGAAACATGCAGCTCTCAGATATATGCTCCCCAGATTAAACACAGTATCAATTGACCAACTACAATAAAGAATTGGACATAATACTTCAGAAAGGAAACTGTAATGGATGCCAAGAATCTCTGTTTACCGAATTGAATAACAAAATCCAGGTATACACAAAATCAAGAAGCAAAACACAACACAAATTTAAAGACTCACAACTCCCCACACTCCAACAACGCCACCACTGCAGAAGAAAGACACAACACAGAAACTGAACCGACACGCTGGTGCACACTCACATACTGAAACAAACTGACACACAGGATAGGGAACAACCTCAATAAACAAGAATAAAAATAGCATACCAAAGCAACAGCTCAGTACGGAAATCTCTAAAGAAGGTGAATGACACATATATAAGAAAAACTGTTTAAATGTGTGTGAAATCTTATGGGACTTAACTGCTACGGTCATCAGTCCCTAAGCTTACACACTACTTAACCTAAATTATTCTATGGACAAACACACAAACCCACGCCCGAGGGAGGACTCCAACCTCCGCAGGGATCAGCCGCACAGTCCATGACTGCAGCGCCTTAGACCGCTCGGCATATATAAGAGATCTGGTATTTACCAACTCCAATATAATATTTGCGATGTTCTTTATTTTCGACAGACCAGCAGAATATTTGAAATAAGGTATAAAGAACATGCAAATATGAGAATTTGCAAGACACATCCGACGAGAAAACCAACACCTTACTGAAACAGAAATAGGCATGAAAATAGATTCAATTATAACAGACATCTTCCAGATCCAAAAAGGCAGTAATAGAAAAGAAACACATTATAAATGGCCAGACAAACAGTATTAACGAAACTTTGTTTGAACTAATAAAACAAATATCAGCTGAAGAACAGTTACCCTAGAAAGACACAAAGTAGTATCAAATAAATTCAAATAAATTAGGTGATATATGCACACTACACCACCCACTACAGTACTGTAGTAAAACTATAATTTACACACGCAGACGTTAAGATATATTCACTTCTGTTAAACACACACACACACACACACACACACACACACACACACACACAACCACAGAGCATTAACAGGCCTCTCGCTATCACCAAAGCGAAAGAAAAGCGTTAGCAGGCCTCTCGCTACCAACAAAGCGAAACAAAGGAAGAACGCATCTCTCAATATCAAAACAAAGTTTGCCAAATGGTGAAGTGGTAGTGAATCTTCACAAACAAAAGTTATTGTCTGGGGTGCAAACTAGTACGGCAACAGGAGTACTCACGTTGTTATCCTTCGCATTATGACTGCCAAATTGTACGTCTGTCTGGTGATCCAGCCTTCTAAGCTACCACTCATGAACACAATTCCATGGGGTGTTTTCCAACAGCATAGCGCTCTCCTACATAGCGCTCTACAGAGCGTCGACACGTTGCCTTGGCCTGCTCGAACACCAGATGAGTCTCTAGTCGAGCACAAACGGCACATCATCGGACGACACTTCCATCGTTAGCCACAAACAGCATGCACTGAATTTCCTGATCCAGTGCAACAGGTATGGGACGCCATCCCGCAGACTAACATCCGCATCTGTGCAAAACAATGCATGCACGTCTGCTTGCTAGCATCCAGCACTCTAGCGGTTACACCGGCTATTAATGTGGCAGCATTCCACATTTGCTATAGCTTATCTTGCGCTTACGTAAACCTGTGATACTGCAATGTTAATTTTTAACCTAGGCCAATGTACTCCCGATATTTCATTACTGCATGTTAATTATTTTTGGGCGTTACGATATTTCTTTCTGTCATTGTATTTAGTGCTAGTGAAAGTGTTGCGTGCTAAAATCTAGCTCGTATGTCTAGAATAATGGGAAGGTTGGCAAAAGAAAAAACAAAACTCCTTAATTAGTGATAATAAAAATGGTTCAAATGGCTCTGAGCACTATGGGAGTTAACTGCTGAGGTCATCAGTCCACTAGAAAGAGATTTTCACTCTGCAGCGGAGTGTGCGCTGATATGAAACTTCCTGGCAGATTAAAACTGTGTGCCGTACCGAGACTCGAACTCGGGACCTTTGCCTTTCGCGGGCAAGTGCTCTACCATCTGAGCTACCGAAGCACGACTCACGCCCGCTACTCACAGCTGTACTTCTGCCAGTATCTCGTCTCCTACCTTCCAAACTTTACAGAAGCTCTCCTGTGAACCTTGCAGAACTAGCACTCCTGAAAGAAAGGATATTGCGGAGACATGGCGTAGCCACAGCCTGGAGGATGTTTCCAGAATGAGAATTTCACTCTGCAGCGGAGCGGAGTGTGCGCTGATATGAAACTTCCTGGCAGATTAAAACTGTGTGCCCGACCGTGACTCGAACTCGGGACCTTTGCCTTTCGCGGGCAAGTGCGAAAGGCAAAGGTCCCGAGTTCGAGTCTCGGTCGGGCACACAGTTTTAATCTGCCAGGAAGTTTCAGTCCACTAGAACTTAGAACTACTGAAACCTAACTAACTTAAGGACATCACACACATTCATGGCCGAGGCAGGATTCGAACCTGCGACCGTAGTGGTCGCGCGGTTCCAAATTAAAGCGCCTAGAACCGCTCGGCCACACTGGCCGGCGTAAGTATAATAATTGTATACCGTTTACAGTAGTAAGTTAAGGCATTGGCATTACTCATGATCCCAGTAAAGGAAACTGTTCGAAAAACAATATTGTTACAATTACCAGTCAAGATGTTTTAAAATGAAGCGAAACGCTTTTGGTTGAAAGACACAATGGAAGAAACAATGTGTGTGTGTGTGTGTGTGTGATTGTGTGTGTGTGTGTGTATGTGTTTACGAAAGATAGAGAGAATGAGAAAGGAAGACGTGAGCAGTTGCCAGCCACAGTGTTGTGTTGCTTGTGGGAGGGGCGATTTGCGACAGTGCGTTGGCGGGGACCCGCACGCAGCCGGAAGGTGCGCTCCGCGGTCGTGACCTCCTCCCCCACTTCCGCCCCCGCCGACGCCACCGACCGCAGCTGCCTTGCCTTTCTTTCACTGTGGGGGCCCCAGCATGGCCCTCTACGTCTCTCCACGGAGCTCCGCGCCTGTGGCGGAAAGCAGGCTGGCGCGCCCCGCGGCAAACTCAATTCCAAAACGGAAATGTCCTAGCGGCGAGAGCACGGCAAATATTGAAATTCTAGTTGCAAGCTCAAACGGAAAAAGCCGCTTGTTTGCGTTTTGACAAGTCAACAGAAATATAAAATGCAATAAAATCGCCGCGTCGAGCGCGTGCTCGCTGAGAACATGTTTTATGTAACACGCTTTCGACGTACGCCGTACTAAGAGGGAGAGAGAGAGAGAGAGAGAGAGAAAGGGAAAAGGGGTGGGGGGGGGCAGAGAAACAAGAACTATACTGAGCAGGAAAAGAATGTGTTGCACTGCCAATGACCGAGTTAATGGAACGCAAGGGGTGGAAAATAAGAAGTTCGAAACTGAATTACTGGGCAAGCGAGTCGACGCCGCAGCGAAATGTGTCCCCCTACTCCGTTGTTAGGCTACCGTTAAATGGATTAAAACCGTAAAACCTACTCCTTCCTGGCGACGGAAGTGTTGGCTGAATTTAATTCCAGATTTCATTAAATGTGGACACAAAACTCCCTCACGTCTCTTGTCCACTATAAAGTTGATTTCTTCATTATTCTTAATGGAGACTAAGCTTGCAGATACTGGTGAAAGTTTTAAGGAGCGCTGAAGTTTGAGAGGCTTTGTGTATAAACATCTTTATCGAGAGAAATTAGCGGTAAAAATTTTAACAGCCTAGCGAATGGTACGCTGTTTAGTTTACGTTGTTTGCACCCGCTATAAAATATACTTCTTATCTGAGATTCATTCCGACCTTAACACCGCTGACTGTATATGGAGTTACTGTACTCGCAGGAGCAACGTTTTTTATGGGTATTGCCTTACAAAACAGTAAATATAACGCTCCGAATAATTTAGTTAATAATAAGGAAATTTAATCACTTAAATTTTCGTGCATTGGCTAAAATTAAGTTTTTAATACGCAAGACGACACGGCATTTCACCATTTGAAAACAGTTTGTTTTCAAAGCATTCAATTTTTAATTCTGTTAAACCGTACTTCTGTAACATCAGTATATCCCTTGCAGCAAACTGTTCATCGAATGCATTTCAGTCTTATATTTTTCATGACATATGAAACTTTTATCCATTGTTATCTCTCACATGAGGAAAAAGGCTGAAGAGAAATTTTAGCAAATATCTCACTTTTTTACGTAAAAGTATTCTTTTCTTAGTACTTGAGCAAACACCATCATTCACGAAGTTGCTGAGTGAATTAGGAAAATTCATTACCAAATCAAACGTAGCTACATCACATAATTGTCACGAACCTGGAAAGTGATTCCCTTGAATTTTAATAGTCCCTGGGAGGAAATAATGTTTTGATTTACTTCAAACAACCCCTTTTATTTTTCGAACCTCTGCATTCCTTTGTGAACCAACTTAATTTTTATAAGTTTCATTTCCATGTGGATTTTAGAGTGAAAACCTTTTCTATTTTGTAGCGGGACGTCAATACGATGCTATAACACTTTGCAATAGCTTACCTTGCGCTTAGGTTAACCTACGATCTTGCAATGTTAATGACGTAAATTTTTAACCTAGGCCAATGTATTTGCGAAGTTTCACTACTAGATGTAAATTATTTTTTGGTGTTGCGATTTTTTTCTGTCCGTGTATTTAGAGTTAGTGAAAGTGTTGCGTGCTGAAATCTAGCTCGTGTGTGTAGAACTAAATGAAAAGATGACGAAATAAACAATAAAACGCTTCGAGAAATTATAATAATTTAATACCGTTTACGGCAGTAAGTTAAAGCATAGTCACTATTCATAATCTTAGTAAAGGATACTGTACGAAAAGCCATATTCGTACAATCATCATTGAAGATGACGCCTTGGAGATAAAATAACATTGGTTACTCATCAGCTCCTATTATTTATAGATTAAACACACCTTCTAACACGAAAGATGTGACACTCTTAGAACAGCGTGGAGTTGGAAAGTTGCACAATTGTTTATAATTACATGTAAACTTTGTTGGGAATCGCTAGGTGCTTTGATTCTGAAATACTGGATCACTATAGTCTGAGCCATTTTATACTCCGTGACATAGGCTGCTTAAAGATATATAGACAACTTCTAAGTTAAATACTACAATTTTTGTGTTATGCTTTTAACATAAGATTATATCTCTTGATGAGTTGATTATGACAATAAATTACAATTTTACACTGGGTCAAAAATTGTGTGACACACTGAAAATCAAATTTTTGTTCTCCCAGAAAACCATTAGGCAACCTCTAATTTTCATTGGGTATACTAATCTGTTTAGTAATATAGAGGTCGAAGATAAAAGCTGCCCCGCTTCTTGAGCGACAGGTTATGGTTTTATCGTTTCAGACACATGATGGGCATGATTAATTGCAAATGCTGCACCTGTTTCTTGCTCCTTGAAAGTTGTTTCAGTGCCTTTCAGACACTCTTTGTTTTTCAAGTAAAGTGTATTCTGCGAATGTATTCTGTGAACGTAAACGTGACTTCAATTAGGGAAAAGGGTAACTTTTCGAGAACACTTTCCCTAACTCCAGTATCACTGCAAAAATTTGTTCAAACTCTGATAGCAAAATGGCATCCCGTAACAGGTGTGTCTAATTCTAAGCGTAACCGTATACCTTCAGTTCGAGCAACGAAAGCACAGAATATGATGTTGTTGTTGTGGTCTTCAGTACTGAGACTGGTTTGATGCAGCTCTCCATGCTACTCTATCCTTTGCAAGCTTCTTCATCTCCCAGTACCTACTGCAACCTACATCCTTCTGAATCTGCTTAGTGTATTCATCTCTTCGTCTCCCTCTACGATTTTTACACTCCACGCTGCCCTCCAATACTAAACTGGTGATCCCTTGATCTTCATCTACGTCCTCTACGATTTCCAAAATGTTGCCCTCAAGTACATCGCCCTTGTATAGACCGTCTATATACTCCTTCCACCTTTCTGCTTTCCCTTCTTTACTTAGAACTGGGTTTCCATCTGAGCTCTTAATGTTCATACAAGTGGTTCTCTTTTCTCCAAAGGTCTCTTTAATTTTCCTGTACGCAGTATTTATCTTACCCCTAGTGAAATAAGCCTCTACATCCTTACATTTATCCTCTAGCCATCCCTGCTTGGCCATTTTGCACATACTGTCAAATATCTGCTAACCAAAATGATCAGTCAGATATCTTTTATACTACATATATTTTAAATAGCCCTCATCACGTTGTTATGTGTTCAGGCATCAATGACAGTTTATAAAGAAAAAAGGGCTACTTATTGGGAGTATTTTCTTTGAACTATTGCGATTTGAGAATATGGTCAAACACTGTATTTTATGAATGACGAGGCTTGGATTTTCTTTGCTAGCCATGTAAATAGCCTGACTAATCACTGCTGTTGTTCCGAAAAGCCTGAAATTGCGCGTGAAATTCTTTTTCACGATAAAAAGAAGGTTGGACTCCGATGCGTGAATTATGGTAGTCGATTTATCGGCTCAATGTTCTTGGAAACCCCTGTCAGCACAGACGTCTACCTTCAAAATTTCGAACTCTACTGTCAGGAATATGAAACACAGTATTGTTTCTTTAAGTGTATTTGAGTAATGCGAAGAAAGTCTTATCAGTGGACCTCTAGTAATCCTAAAGCCATCACAGAAGAACGTTCTACAAGCAAATGTTTGTGGCTGCCTTCCAATTCTAATTTATCTGACTTTGATTTTTATCTATGTGGATATATAAACGGAGATGTGGACGACAATAACCGTAAGACGCTAGAGAAACTGAAAGAAAACGTAAGACGGAGCTCTGGAACAATGTAAAGTATTCAACACAGATCTCGGTGATCTTTCTCGTTGATGCTCCCACTGACATAACATTCACATTACAAGTGAATTAGTTCGTAATTTATTCTCGCTGAACGAAACTCCTCTAGAGAAATAGGGGTCCAAAGCCAAGTCGTTGTAAGCAGTAGCAAAGTCTTTCAATACCTCCAATGCCGAGCTCACAAGAATAAAAACCATTTCAGTCGTCTAATTTCTTCACAAATGACTTAATGTGTTAAATATTGGCCGTCACGCATGTAAAAAATTCATAGCTGAGGACCAAAAACACTAAATACATTGGTTTCCGATTATTCACTGGATGTGCTTGTCCATAGCCAACGGCAGATCCTGACGATAGTTTCGGGCAGTGTCACTAGCAGCTCGAAGAGCGGATGTGGACCAACACGGCAGAGGCAGATCCCTGTTTATTAGGCATGAACTGGAGCTTAGGCCAGTGTTTGGTCGGGATATAAGGCAAGCAGTTTCACTGTTTTGTGTGAACTTAGAGCACACACAACGTGTAGAAGTACCAGCCGTCGACTTTTACCGTAAAGATGTGGTTACTTTCTTCTTTTGTGCCCGTACAAGTTTTCAGGCAAGATATTAGGTCGTTGTCCAAGCTTGCAACATTTTCGGCGCAATATGGCGTGCAGTCATCAGCTGCATAACGCCTACATAATTTATCAGTCACAGAATTTCCCAGCCATATCTCTTCGTGTGTGCACTTACAAAACAAGACAGGACAATCTTATGTGTTTTCTGTTTCCCACACCTCGGCACCTCCACTGGTCAGTTTGTCTTAACTTACGCACAATCTGTTCGTATACTGTTGAGAGTCCTCCAAGTTTCACACATCATTTGGATATCTGTTGGCTCAGTTGCTTGTGGTGGGTAACATCCAGGAAGTCCAAATGCTTCATGAAATAGCTTTTGGATTTTAATCTCAACCGAATCATGCTCTCTGCACCGCACATTAAATGTTTTTCATAGAAGATCAGTTTCTACTTTTCCGAGTATTCTGTTGTTGATTGTCAAATAAGTGGAGTAGAGATATTAGCTGCTCTGTACAGTTGGCAGAGGAACATAGAAAATCAGAAAAATGTAATATAGTAACTGTTGCAGTTTTATTTCCTGGATGTAAATAAAGTGATGCAATATGAAAACTCAAGCAATTGTAGTGATGAAATGTTCTTGGGTTATTAGCGAAGCTGTGGCGTCGTTTTGTCGCAACGATTCGACGAGTTCCCTGCTCGTTATCTTCAGGTGAAATGCGTTCATATCCAGTTCATCTCCCCATCCCTAGCACCGCCGCCTGCGACATCTCAGACAGAGGCATGCGATTGGCCCATTCGTTATGCCCTCAGCAATGGAGTCTGAGGTCCTGCTGCTATAAAGAAGCTTACTGTACACGAACACACTTTGCCTTACGATAATGTGTAGCAAACACAACGAAACGTTGCGAGAACACGACGCAAGGACTCGGCTGATAACCCAGTAAGATTTAATCAAAAACGAAATTTTGTTGTAATTCAATGTTTGTCTTGTTGTAGTGACGCCGACTCCATCTTGGACATATAGAACATAAATCGGTACTTTCATCGAGCTTCATTTCGCCAGTGCACCGACGGAGCTCAGAAACGTTCGCTATTGGAGAGAGCAGGCCGTCCGCTTTTAGTGAGTGGTATCTAAAAGCGCTCGTGACACAGTGTAAAGTACTCCGGGGCTCTTCTGGGTACTTGAAAGTTGGCGGCGGCGATAAGCAGGGGGGATGCGCGCCCCCGGGGGAGCGTTTACCGTATCGGGCCGGGCGGACAGCAGGTGCGCGGCTATTGTCCGGAGCAGCCGGCGCCCCCGATAACACGCCGGCCCACAGCTGGATTAAGCCCCAGCACCAACAAGGCAGCCGGCTACAAATGGAAACTCCGCCTAGCTTCTGCCATCATCAGCACGCCAAGCACGCACGGGTCACTCACCGCTAATGTTCAGCCACAGTAACTAGCGCTATTCTACCGGCGAGCGAAGTTTGTTAGTAAATCTAATAACGAAGTCGTAATTTATTAAGCATACAGGCGACATTAATACCGTATTTAAAATCGGGAACGAAAATTGAGAGGCTGTTAGCCCTTTCAGACCCGATACGCACTATTGTGTGGATGCGTTTTATTTGCGTTGCAGCATCATATTATTCCGCTATGCAGCTGAGTCCCAAGTCACACGAATGTGCGGGAATCGCTGTTTCGTATACAACTCGATTTATATCGATATCTCGTTACAGACACGAGGTATTGTGTCTTAATCTTTGGTAATATTCAAGATGGCGGGTCGGCAGCATGTCTGTCGAGGTAAATGTTTATTGTGCTTTGTTTATTGCGATTTGACATTTGGAAAAATGTATTTGAGATTCCGAAACGTGTACAGAAGTAAATAAAAATATGTCCGCCACAATTATTTGAATACTTTCATAGCTACAATGAGTGGTTGGGACTATTTTAGCGGCATATGGTCGTTTTTGGTCGATGTTTGTGGTTACGATTCGGAACAGATTACGGAACAGATAAGTCATTTTACTATTGTATTTACGCATTATTTTCACAGTTCGTTTGTTTGTTTCGTTTTAGGGCTTACTGACGAGGAAATTCTAGCCATATTAGATGACTCTGAAGTGGAATTCTTCAGTAGTGATGACGAATTGTTAGATACAACTTGGACTGTTCCAACAATCAAACCTAGACTTTGAGAAAACTCGGAACCTTCTGACGAGGAGGGAAATTGTAACAACGCTTCTGCAACAATACTACCAGTTGCTCCAGATGTTCTGGACAATTTTCCCAGTCAACACAGTAGAAATAACTGTAAAAAAAAGCATTGGAAACACATCACACATCGTCGTTTGTCCAGTAGGAGAAAAAGTCCGTTCACCTCCAAACTTTTTACGCACTCAGAGAGTGAAGTAGGATAGGAAATTAAAACTCCAATGAGCTATTTCAGCGACTACTACCCAGAAATTTTCTTTCAGTTAGCATCTGACTGCACTAACAGTTACTACTTTTCGAGGAAAGGGAAGTTGCTTCATAGAAATCCTTAAGAGATAAAAAAGATGTATGGCATCCATGTACTTATGGAATGCATTAGATATCCTCGTACACGTATGTACTGGCAGAAGGCATTGCGTATGCCAACTACTGCAGATTGTATGCCTAAAAACAGGTTCTTCACTCTCAGAACAGCACTGCATGTTGTGGACACTAACAACATTTCACGTGAATCAGAAACTAATAGATTGTAGAAAGTACAACCAGCAATTAATGTTGTACGCAGTGCTTGTTTGAGACTTCCACGCCCCTCTGAAAATGATTATTCCATTAATGAGCCAATGGTACCATTTACTGGA
Source organism: Schistocerca cancellata (assembly GCF_023864275.1). Lineage (NCBI taxonomy): Eukaryota > Metazoa > Arthropoda > Insecta > Orthoptera > Acrididae > Schistocerca > Schistocerca cancellata. Next base: position 1,186,444,726 of record NC_064626.1, read on the forward strand.
CGCTGCATATTGTCTCAGTATGTTCCAAACAAACCGTGCCCTTAGTTTTAGCAACAACGAAAGGTTTAGTAATTGATTTTGAATTTTATCAAGGTAAATCAACTCCTCTGCCACATGTTGGCCTTGGTCTAGGGCCATCTGTAATACTTCGCCTTGCTCAAACATTACCTCATGGTGCAAGACTATATTTTGAAAGATATTTTACAGCTTTGCCATTATTGCAATAGTTACTTGACCTATCGGTGGAAGGAACAGGAACCATAATGCAAAACAGAGTGAAACCAGTTCACCTGACAGATGAAAAAAGACTGAAGAGAGGAGATATGGAAGAATTTTGCAGGGACGATGATAAAATAGTCATTATCCAGTGGAAAGATTCAAAAGCTGTGACCCTTGCCTCTACTTGTACAGGATGTGAACCTGTAAGCAATGTTGAGAGATGGAGTAAATCAGAAAAGAAGTACATCTTAGAGCTATGACCTGCAGTCGTAGTGAAGTACAACCTGTGAATAGGAGTGGACCTCTGCGATCAAATGGTGGAGACCTACAGGACTTTCTTGAAGACAAAAAAGTGGACTTTAAAAGTTTTGATTCATTTACATGATTTGGCTTGCGTCAATTCCTGGTTACAATACAAAGTTGAATGCGAAGCGCATACAGTACAAAAGAAAAACACTTTAGATCTTATTGGATTCCGACATGTGATTGAGGAAGCGCTAATTTCTTCTTCTTCAGGACAGGAACATGAAAGTGAATCCGGTGAAGAGCCACCAAATAAAATGTACAAACCAGCAAACACACCATGTGATGAGAAGCGGCTAGACGGATACCATCACTGGCCTGCTGTTGATGATTTGCCTTTAGCTCGTTGCTGCAGGCAAAAAAATTGCAAGAAGAGGACGAGAACAAGATGTCTGAAGTGTAATATTTATTTGTGTTTTCAAAAGACAGTAATTGCTTTCCTGAATATCACTGTAAGAAATGACATAAATATGTAAGATAATCCCCACCCACAGAATCGCGTGGGTTCAAAATTGGTATCAAAATTAAAAAAATAAAATATTCGAAGCAAATGGTCCACGATTCTATATTTTTAGTGACAAAAATGCGTTTATTTCAAAATTTTCATTTCAAGTTTGGGTGGGGATCTGAAAGGGTTAGATAACGATCATTTCGTTTTACGAATAGTAAATGCACCAAAGGGGCAGTTTCGACGTTGCCCTTGTAAGGATACAAGGATAGAATCTACCATTGCGCTCTTTGCTACAGCGAAGCGCTGCGACTGGCGCGGATGTCCCATCGTTCTAAAAGGGAGTGATCGGTGCCTGGAGATCTTTTGGAGCGAAGCGGTAATTAGTCGTGTCTGATGAAGTCTGCAGGGCAGGTCCCGGCCGCAAGCCCACCTATCGCGCGTATATAAATCAGTAAGTTCTGTGATACTGCGGGATATTGACATGAGAGCCGCAGCATGCTTACAGGGAAGATCCCGAGTGTTAGCGCATAAATGTGAAGTACTTTGTGGAAAGATTAAACTGATAGTTGCACCAGAGTTAAAACCCGAATACGCGTCCAGTTCTCGTATTTTGTGTGAGCAGTTACATTCGCCGGTCGGAGTGGCCGAGCGGTTAAAGGCGCTACAGTCTGGAACCGCACGACCGCTACGGTCGCAGGTTCGAATCCTGCCTCGGGCATGGATGTGTGTGCTGTCCTTAGGTTAGTTAGGTTTAAGTAGTTCTAAGCTCTAGGGGACTTATGACCACAGCAGTTCAGTCCCATAGTGCTCAGAGCCATTTGAACCAGTTACATTCCATGTCCATGGGAGTTATCATGTAATGAAAGGCAGTGGTAAAATCATACCAGGTAATGACAAATGAGTTACTGCAATTGTAAAGCGAGTGCAAATTCAAAATGGTTCACATGGCTCTGAGCACTATGGGACTTAACATGTATGGTCATTATGGTCATCAGTCCCCTAGAACTTAGAACTACTTAAACCTAACTAAGCTAAGGACATCACACAACACCCTGTCATCACGACGCAGAGAAAATCCCTGACCCCGCCGGGAATCGAACCCGGGAACCCGCGCGCGGGAAGCGAGAACGATACCGCATGACCACGAGCTGCGTACGAGCGACTGCAATCAGAGCAACTAATGACATGATGTATTAAATGAATGCGCAATAAAATTAAGTGTGACGTACAGAAAGTAAGGCACCCTCTACTATTTTGTACTATTTTGTTTCTTATTACAAGTGATTATTACTCGCTACAGTCTGGCTGGACAAAAAAACATTAGCCATAGGACGTCAATAAGTAACCAGATACAGAGGCTGAACTTTCTCCCAGAGTAGATGCGCCAGTAAAGTTCGGACAGTAAGCCTAAGACGCATGCCGTACCACTACTCCCACACTGACCTATGATTCTGTCCCTTCCAGAATATTTTTAATTACAATGGTAACGTTGAAAACGTGAACGCTTTCGTATGTCGCAGTTACTTTTATTCTACTTTAAATTCATTTATGTCAAGTTGCAGACAGGCATGATTAAAAGGCATTCACGTATAGCTTTCGGCCACACCCTTCGTCAATAAAGAGGACACACACACACACACACACACACACACACACACACATACACAAAACACACACAAGAAAGCCAGCACAGCTCACGCACAAACATCTGCCAACTCTAGCATCTCGGGCCGGCCTAAGATGCTGGAGTTTCGTGTGTGCATGAGGTGTGCTTATTTGTGTGTGTGTGTGTGTGTGTGTGTGTGTGTGTGTGTGTGAATGTTGTCTGTGAGACCTATTTACTGACTAAGGTTGCGACAGAAAACTATATATGGGTGCCTTTTAATCGTTCCAGTCTGCAACTTGATGTCTTTCCTTTTGCGGTAAGTAGCCATTTGTCTTTTCCTAACTGTTGATATTCCTACCTGTCTGCTACTTGAGGTGTCTTCTTTTTACTGTAAGTAGCAATCTATCCTATACAAACTGTTGAGATTGAAGTTCATATATCACTTCCCTACATGCTCTGATTGCACTCACTCTAAAAATGCAGTTATTCTGTTATAAGGTGCCTGTATGTGCTTCGATTCATTACTGTGCGATCGCCTTTCATTTTCATAACAACTTTTCCCGATGCGGAGTATTATTCTGATCTTCAACATTCTAACTTTACGCACACTCATATGCGCCCTACTCGCGTTTTAACTTAGGTGCGACGATCAATATAACATATCCACAAAATCCTTCTCTGTTATGCGCAACCCCGATAAGCACAGACACTAGGGATCTTCCCTCTACGCATACGCCGAATCAACTGCAAATATTCTTCGATATCACAAAACTATGTTACATTTGTACGTACGATCTCGCAGCATGAGTTCCACAGACCTGCACTGAAAACTTCCTCAGTCTCGACTGAGTCACTCCTTCGCAACAAAAGATCTCCAGGCGCCAGCCTGCTTTAGAACGACGGGGCACCCTCGTCAGTGATGCAGCTGAACTCGTCAGTGATGTAGCTGAACTGCGGCGATCAGTGTAAGCATAAATTGGTTCCTTCAAGTGTAGAATCGTTATCTGTACCCTTACACGCTTTGTAATGGAAACAAGGATTCGTTGATATACAAAAAGTGACCTACAATGTAAAACAATACAGTGTTCGAAATTTTGAGAAAGATAGGAGTAAGGTTTGGGGAAAGAAGGGTGATGATATGGACAAGCATCAAGAGAGAAAAGTAAGAATGGGAGTCCAAGAACGAAATGATGTAGATGTAGTGTTCCGCCACTACTGTTCAATTTGTACATCGAAGAAGCCGTGACGGAAAGAAAAGAAAGATTCAAGGGACTAAAATTCAGGGTGAAACGGTATCAGTGATAAGATCCGCTGGTGACATCGATATGCTCAGTGAGGTTGAAGAAGAATTACGGAATCAACTGAAGGGAGTTAACAGTATAAAGAGTACAGAATATGGATTGAGGGTAAACCGAAGACGGAGGAAAGAAACGATAAGCAGGAAAAATGAGAGTAGTGAGAAGTTTCACAAGAAAGTTGGGGATAATGAAGTAGATGAAGTTATGGAATTGTGCTACACTGGAAGTAAAATAACCCGTGGCAGAAGAAGTCTATTAGTTTCAAACATAGGTTTTTATTAAGGCAGACAGTTGAGAGCTCAGAATGGAATTATGGACTGGGATAACTGTAACAGAAGAGGAAATATTTGAGACGTGGTGCTAAAACAGAATGTTGAAAAATATGTGGAATGATAGATAATGAAGAGGTTCTCCAGACACTCGGGGAAGGAAGAAAAATGTGTGGAACACACAGACGAAGGGACAAGTTCATAGGACACATGATATCAGGGAATGGCTTCGGTCGTGTTAGAGGGAGCTGTTGAGGGTAAGACACGTAAGGAAGTACAAAGATTTGATGTATCCAAGTAGTTCAGGAAGTAAAGTATCATTTCTATAGTGACATGATGCCACATAAGAGGAATTCGTGGCGGGTAGCTAGCATTTTTACCTTCACTTAGTACCTAGAGTAATTTGGTGTGTTACGTAACGGATGAATGAGCCCAAGCCATATTGAGAGAGGGCAGAACGAAATGTAACGTTGCTTTTTACGATCACACTTGGTCCATACCAAGAGTCTTTTAGTTTCGGGGCAAGGCAGCAGTCGTAACAGGTGGAACATTCGTTTATTGGCGATAATAGAGGGTGGCGAAGATAAAAGTAGCCCGTGTAAGTGTAAAAGAAATACCGTGAAATTACTTAAACAAACAGTTGTAATGGACTTACCATTTCTTTACAACGAAAAATACGTTTGTAGAAGATGCTGAAAGTGACACCTGTTCACGTCTAAACATATTAAGATACACCCGGAGTAAAGTTCGGATATAGATGGTGGCAACTTCATGGCTGATGTCGTTCAGTTCTTGTGTGTTCGTAGTGTGGCCTGTTGGCCCATCTTTGCTGAAAGAAACAGTACTGTCTTTCGTAATCAGTGTGTTGAGCACAAAATGTATCAGAAACTATGCATCCATGTCGAGGATACTAACAAAAAATTACGATCCAACGATGTGTATTCCTGTTACACTGCACCAAATGCCGCTTTTATCATAATGGAGTGGTTGCTAAGACACAATGTTAGGGTTCTCCATTGCCCAATACCTCGTGTTCAGTGACTTCACGTAACTGGTTCTTATTTTCGTAAGACTTGGATTTACTTAATTCTATTCTCATATGATGTAATTGGACATTAAAAAATACTTTTCCATGTCCCCGGCAATACTAGGGAAACGTATATGCCGTTCTAAAAACAGAGAATTATAGCATTAAAAAATAAAAATTCATTTTATCAACCAGGGTTGTGGGGTCGATATTGTAATTTAAAATTTTTAATTGTTTCTATTTACGAATGCTTTTGAAAAAGAAAAAATACTTACGACCATATAGAATGAAGCGCCAATGAAACTGGTATATACTTGCTTATTCAAGTACAAAGATATGTAAAGAGGTTGAATACGGCGCTGCGGTCGGCGACGCCTAAATAAGACAACAAGTGTCTGGTGCAGTTGTTAGATCGGTTAGTGCTGCTACAAAGGCAGGTTAAAAAATTTAAGAGAGTTTGAGCGTTATGTTATTGTCGACGCACGAGCGATGGGACACAGCATCTCCGACGAAGCGATGAAGTGGGAATCTTCCCGTACGAAGATTTCACGAGTGTACCGTGAATATCAGGAATCCGGTAAAGCACAAAATCTTGGACATCACTGCGGCCGGAAAAAAGATCCAGCAAAAACGTGACGGAGGTGCAACCCTTCCGTGAATTGCAGCAGATCTGAATGCTAGGCCATCAACAAGTCTCAGCGTGGAACCACTCAACGAAACGTCATCTATATGGGCTTCCGGAGACGAAATTCCACTCGTGCACCCTCGCCTGGACCCATCAACACCAGGATTGGACTGTTGGTGACTGGAAACATGTTGTCTGGTCGGACGAGTCTCGTTTCAGATTGTATAGAGAGCATGAACGTGTATCGGTATGGAGACAACCTCATGAATTCACGAACCCTTCATACCAACGGGGTACTGTTCAAGCTGATGATGGCTCTGCAATGGTGTGGGGCGTGTGCATTTAGAGTGATATGAGATCCCTGATACGTCTACATACGACTCTGGCAGGTGACACGTATGTAGGCGTCCCGTCTGATCACCTTTTCCATGTCCCCAGCAATACTAGGGGAACGTATATGCCGGTTCTAAAAACAGAGAACTGTGCATACAGACGGACTTGGGATAATGCAACACCACACACGCAGAATTACTACACAGTGGTTCCAGGAACACTCCTCTGAGTTTAAACACTTCCGTTGGCCACCAATCTCGCCAGATATGAACAATATTGAGCATATCTTGAATGCCTTGCAACATGCTGTTTAAAAGAGATCTCCACCCCCTCGTACTCTTACGGATTTATGGAGAGACCTGCAGGATTCATGATGTCAATTCCTTCCAGCACTACTTCAGACAGTGGAGTCCATGCCGCGTCATGGTGCGGTACTTCTACGTGACTGCAGGGGCCCTACACGGTATAGGCAGGTGTACCAACTTCTTTGGCTCTTTAGCGTAAAACGTAATAGTTGGTACGTTAGGTGCACTGTAAAGCCAGCCATCTCTTTTCTTGTCATAGATAGCATGACTGTGGTCCAAGACTTCGCCCAAGCGCCACCTCGCACACGTGGCTCGTAAAACTGACTCATTACTCTGGCGTCGTGCACACATTTATGCTGTCTACGGAATGGCCAGACATTTAGGCTCTATTATACCTATTTGTCAATGTTAAGCCATGTTAATGTGGTGTTTTTAGCTTATTCTCTTAATTATATGGTAGTCGTATTTTAAATAGGTTTATCCAACTTCCTGTCCTTTATTGGGGCTACGCGGTCCCAATCAATTTAATCACGGACTACCGCTTCTAGCGAGCTATCTGTTTCTGTCTTGACGATGAATGACGGGACTTGGCTCTAAACAATCACTTTGCCGCTCCATGACTGTTTAAGACACCTGTGAATAGATGACTCTCATCGATATATTGCGGTTTATGACAATACACATGCACTTCTAGTCATTGTCATTATTTAATTCTTTAATTTGTTGTACAGATTACCCGAATATGCATTTCTATTGATGCGAAACCGGTAGTGGCTTTTAAAAAGAAAATTTAACGACCAGTGCAGAGGGTTTAATTCGCCATGTGTAATTCTGGCTGCAGTTGCCCGACCTTTAAAATAATGAGAGGAAGGAACACTTCGGAGACTACGATTGTATGAGTATGACAACATAGGTGCCATAAAACAGCATCTGTGAAGCAATAGTTTGTGCCATTAAAACTTCTGAAATGGACTGGACTGCCCAGAGACTTGTAACCAACGGTTGGAAAGTCGACTTGCTACAGCCCCCGTGTCCAGCATTCTCCGGTTTGGCTCTCGAGGAAGAATGGGCTGTCAATGCTCAACACTCACACTCAGACTCCTTAGTGAATGCGAGGTCCAACCGTCACAAAGGCGAATACACCTTATATCAGATGGTGTTCATCCCACTAAAGTAATAGGCAGTTTCGAGCGCTGACACGTTTATATCCCTCATCCTTTTGGTATTACGATCTAACGACAGGCTTTCCGATCTTGGAGATAAATACTATGGACCATGTAGCATATGTGTACAAGGGCGCGTGTGTATGTCCGGCATAGTGCATCTGTTTCATGTGAATCAAATCACTTCACAACCATCTGCATTCTTTCTGAAGTACCTACCTGTTTTTACTTGGGCATCACAGACATCGTTTTGAAACATTACTACACTCCTGAATAATCTTGATGGTTCGTACATAATTTGTATTTAATTGGACTTTTATGCCCCGGAAAACTTCATAGAATGTAGGAATCATTGGACAGTGATATGTGAGGGCGATCTTGAAGTTTTTAGTTGAAAATCTGTGTGCGGTATTTCAAGTTGTTAATCGTAACGAGAATACTGACTTGTTATATTTTTTTCCATATTTCTCTTCCTGATAAAATCACTTTACAAACTAAAATTTAGGTTTGAAAATCATCGATTATGTTTATAAAATAGGTTTTAAGCACGAAAGTGTTAAGTCAGATTTGTGTTGTTGAATTCGTTCTTAAAAAGAGACACACATCTCCGTGGGGTGAGTGTGACACGATTAATGTATTGCTCAGTGTAGTATAACGCATTGTTTCCTGCTAATAATCATCTTAGTAACAGCCACATACGTATTATTGTGAGGTTTTCGGCACGCATGTGAGATTGAGTGTGTCCCTTCGTGAGCACTTCGGTCTAGATACGTGATTCCGTGCCCACGAGAGCCAGTCCGTGGCCCCTGAGCCGAGCCCCCAGAGAAGCCAGATAAAGATCCGGTCGCCGTCCCCCTCAGTTCTGCAAACAACCTCTGAACCGGCGAGCGATGAAGAGTGGCCCTAATGCCCAGTTGTAGAAGCCCTGCCGGTGCGCGAACATGGCTAAAACGCTCGCGTACCGCTGCGGTGTGGCGTCTCTATTTATCGTCAGTGCGTGTTTCGCGAGATCTATTAGCCCATATCGTTGTGCATGGGAGCAGTTGATAATGCTTACTGTGAATACGATTATTAACTGAGAAAACTTTAAATTAAGACCCTCGATAGAGAGGACAGGTCGCTGTGGTTCATGAGCAAAAAAATGGCTCTGAGCACTATGGGACTCAACATCTTTGGTCATAAGTCCCCTAGAACTTAGAACTACTTAAACCTAACTAACCTAAGGACATCACACACACCCATGCCCGAGGCAGGATTCGAACCTGCGACCGTAGCAGTCCCGCAGTTTCGGACTGCAGCGCCAGAACCGCTAGACCACCGCGGCCGGCGTTCATGAGCAACACTGAGAAAGTAGATGGTTCAGGGGTTTCTGGGAGCCATAAATCCACTACTGTGCGTTGTAGCCACTACACAACAAATGATGGCAAATTACGAAATTTTACTTAAAAGGTACAGTACAATAGAAAGAAGGGATTACCAAATCTTTAGATGAATTGGGGTTACAACTGGCAGCAAAAACGGTGAGAAATCGGCTGGAAGTCGAGGCGAGTTGAATTGAGCTTTTATTAAAGATACTGAAACACGGCCCACAAATTAATTCACTGAAAGGCAATGGTAAGAGGAAATAATAAATGAGAGGAAATAAAAAATAGGGTGGTTACTTTAAAATTGTGCCTAAATTGCTGAGAATTTAAACTGGAACTCCTGAAACAACTTGGTTCAGCCAGACTTGCACTTAAAATCACAGGAAGTTGACATATTTTAATATTGTTATTCAATCATGTGATAACGTGATATGGAATAATGTTCTGGGGAAACTCTTCTTTAAGGAAGAAACTGCTTAACATTTATACCCTACTGAAGTATGTTCTAAATAATCCACTGTTGTTCAGAAGAAACGATAGCGAACATAATTACAATAACAGCAGGAAAAATGACATTAATTTCTCCACATTAAAGTTGGTTCAAATGGCTCTGAGCACTATGGAACATTTCAGGTCACCAGCCCCCTAGAACTTAGAAATACTTAAACCAAACTAACCTAAGGACATCACACACATCCATGCCCGAGGCAGGATTTGAACCTGCGACCGTAGCGGTCGCGCCGTTCCAGACTGAGGCGCCTAGAACCGCTCGGTCACAGCCGCCGGCAAAGTTTCTTTTAGCACAAACATGGGCACATAATGCTGCAACTAAATTTTTTGACACTTTCCCAACGTTAAAAATGTCTGACAGAAAGCAAAGTAAAATGCGGAAACAAGCTGAAAAAGTTTCTCCCTGACAATTACTTGTGTTCCATAGAAGAACTTCCCCTATTGTAGTGTGTAAAAGGCTGTGGATAGGAATTACTAACTCACATCTGTATATGAAACATGTAGCCTTATTTACAAATATGCGATGTGAAAGTAAAATGACTTGTTCCATATCATTACGACTTATCGTACAAAATTATCCATGGAACATGAAACTAACTAACTGACTTACCTGCCAGACTAGTCTTGAGTAATTATTTGAATATGTTGGAGGAAGGCGACAGTAAGGAAACTGGACGAAAATAATTGAAATCTTTATTATGATCTGTCTTTCAAAGAGGCTTACTATTTGCATATTTCAATTTGTTGTCGGTGTTGTCAAGACCCTCTATGCTGGCACGTCAAGGAAACGGTAGCTGTGGTCGTCGTGCTGACGCCCCCTGGAAGACCACACGTTGCTGTTTCGCATTGTCCGTTTGGACACTTCTCTTCTTGAAGGCCAGTCCACTTGCTCACTGAAGGCTTGTGACGTGGCTGTAGGACTGTGCATGGTCGAGCGAACAGTAAGTTTGTCTTCCAAACGCTAGTAAAGTCGGGGTACTGAGGTCTTGAATGGCTTTCAATGCAGTCCTTTCAAGCACATCTAGTCCTTGCAGCACGACAGTCGTGGGATCCTGACTAATGCCTGTGGCAGTATGGCGGAAATGCGTCACGGACTGCCACGATCCTGCCAGTGTCTGTCTGCAGCACACCCTGGTACTTGTTTCTCCTTTTCACGCGGGGCATAACACAAGCAACCGATAATGAGATTTATAAATGAGGATCCCGCTGCAATATATTCTGTTACCTACAAAGTTACAACGTCGTGACATTGCTGTCCTCGTGGTGTTGTAATTGCCAGTAATTACAAAGTAGAGAGAAGAGTGCGATTATTGCAGTGACCTCCGGGAAAGGGGTCTAAACCCGAATGCCAGACTCAAGGGTCACGACGTGAGAGACATATTTGAAAATATTAAACAGATGCCGCGAAAATTTCTGAAGAAGTCGATATAGAGAAGAGAGATACACTAAGGAGCCAGGCAGGGTAGACGGCTTGTAGCTGTCAGCTTTGCGTCAGAAGGCAAATACAAAGCAAGATAGCGCCAGATGACCTAAGCCACCTACTGTGGAGCTGGCGTCGCATGCCTTCTCTTCTCTCGTCTTGATTGTTTATACAGCAAATGCTGGCCTATGTTGCTTGTTCATTCTGTGTCCGTAGTGGCACCTTCAGATAGTAATTTACTTTGCTCTTTGTTGATACCGTACTGACGAACAACTCTGAAAAGCGTAACATACACACGTACTGCGATGCCGACAATAAGTCCGTGTTTTCTTTGATAGGCAATTAGAACATGATTGAAATACGTAAACTTATCAACAAAAAAAGTAAAAAGAGAACATGCCAAATAACAGTGAGACTGACATTTGAAACAAACTGTGTGTGTGTGTGTGTGTGTGTGTGTGTGTGTGTGTGTGTGTGGAGAATAGGTGGTGGTTTGAAGAGGCATAATACCAGCAAAAAAATCATACTGCAGGTAAATCTAAATTTTTAATCAGTACACAGGTTATGTATAATTTCTCTGGCTTACTGCACATATTTTTTTTACCGTAGATTTGGCATTAGTCTTTTCCATGGAATTTCTCGGGCTTCAAAAATGTTCGAAATTTCCTGGAGGATTATGTTTTTAGTGCAAAGACCTTGTTTTTTTTTTTTTTTTTGGAAATTTGGAAGTCTCCGTTAGAACCTGTCTCATTTCGTGACATGTTCATTTCTCTTGTGTTGTGTAGTCGTTCTGTGTAAGTGTATCTGCGTTCTGTTGATTGACTAATTCTTCTGCTGTTTGTCTGCGATCTGTATTTTAATTTGAAGTAAGTGATTCTGGCTGGCAGTTTTTCATACCCATTTTTCATTGCAATTTGTTTTGTTATTTATATCTCTTTCTCATAATTTCTCTAGTCAAGATAAATCATATTTGCATTCAGCATGTATCAATGCACTTTTCATTTCCTTTTAGGGTGACTGCAGATGCAGTGAGATATTTCGTTTGTGTCTGTAATCGTCCTTTGCATATTAAAAGATCATATAGTTCTTCCTTTGTTATTATCATGTCAATAAACTTTAACTGTACTTCTTTTATTTTTCTAACATGAATTTTACAAACCAATGGTGCTTTCTCATTTCTGCATGAAACTGATGTATATAAATCGTAAAAGTCACAATACATTTTCTTTTATGTGCAGAATCAAAAACTATCGGTTTTACAGCCATTATGAAGTCTCGAAAGGCAGCAACACAGGGAACAGTTAGTCATTATCAGGTTTCACCTATTCTTTCTTGTGCTTAAAGCAGCAGACAAATTATGTTACCTACATATCCGTGTCGGTGAATGAGTATGTACATTTATTATGTTCCTTTTGTTCGAAGGTTTGATTTTTTTAATGATCTATGATAATATTGCACATTTTTTTTTTGTACGGTGAACGAAATTGAACTAGGCTATAAATTCACATTTACTCGAAGTAAAACTATCATTAATTCTAGTCTACAAATATGCCATTAATGTGTTGCACTGAAAACAAAACACAATCTAGTAGTGGAATGTAGGGTCACTGCTCATAACTGATTGAACTTACGTAGCTCAGTTACAGCATGGAATAAAATTTTGCAGGTGATTATGTTGCTCCCAAATTCAATAATTTTTTATGTACAGATCTATTTTATTAAGTTGAACATAACAGTCACTGCTTGTGAATATTTATTCTAGTTCGCAGTCAGAAGAGCGGAATCGTGTAGGGAGATAGCGGTGTATTGCCTGCAAACGCACTTTCACACTGCCAAGCGTGGAGTTGTTACACACAACTCCGCTGACACACCGCCCCATAGCTTTAACTTTGCAGTGAAGTGAACACGGAATCTAATTTTCGGCGGTGATTGAAACTGGATGTCCTGCGTGAAGACTTTGCCAATAAACTACCGTTACCGACGGTGCGCCGGGAATTCGGACATTGGGAATAGCCGTCGGTGATCGCATTTATCCGTGTCCCTCCCGAGAGTGAGCCGGTGACACTCGTCTTGTCCTGTTTGACACAACGCGAGAGCCTAAGCGAGGAACAAAATGAAACGGAATCGTTCAGTGCGTGAACAGACAATGTAGGCAACTCAAGAGAATGAGTAAAATTCTTTTAACTTCGCCGGCCGGTGTGCCCGTGCGGTTCTAGGCGCTTCAGTCTGGAACCGCGTGACCGCTACGGTCGCAGGTTCGAATCCTGCCTCGGGCATGGATGTGTGTGATGTCCTTAGGTTAGTTAGGTTTCAGTAGTTCTAAGTTCTAGGGGACTGATGACCACAGATGTTAAGTCCCATAGAGCTCAGAGCCGCTTGAACAATTTTTTTAACTTCGACTGCAGAGCGTTTAGAAGCAACTGACCAAACGAGAGCTGACTCACAAGACTTTTACAAAAATTATGAAAGAAATACGTCACTTGGTACGAAATGTTAATGTTTTCTCTCAACAGCGGCCTTTAAGAATCACGAACACTTGCACGCGGATTTGGTAATTCGGATACATAATTTTGGATCCGTATAATAAATTCTCTGATGTCTCGAATGATATTTGGAGTTTCGCCTTTGTAGCGTGCAGCTGGAGTCAGCCTAAACTAACACCGCTTATCATGTCATGTGGATTCCAGTCTAGACAGAGCAGCGTTGGTCTCTTTTCCGTCACAAACAAAACGATTCTCAAAACCTGATTTTTACGTGTCCTTTCGACAGTGCGGTTCCAGATTAGACCAGTACGACAGTCATTTAGTAGATACGTATTGCCGTGGCCAGTAAAACACGAATAGTAACCAGTGCTCCAACAGTGACAACATCGACCTGGTCCGCGGTGACTGCTACCGCCATGCATCAGCGCTGCTCAGTCGCTGCTAGGGCGCTGGTCTAAAGCGGACGGAACCTCCGTGCTGTTACAGGGCCCACACCTACTCCTGTACACAGTGGCATTACGACCCCTTCAGGAGCTTTCATTCTACAGAATCGGGCTGATATCTTTTTGAATGTCTCTCACAGGAAGGTTATCTTCGGTATGTGCAGCTGCAATGTTCGGCTTAATGACTAGGGTACTGGTCTAAAGCGAACGGAATCTCCGTGATATTGCACGGCCCACACCTACTACCATACTCAGTGGCGCTACGAGCGCTTAAGTAGCTTTGATTTTACAGATCTGGCTGGTTTCTTTTTGAATGTCTCTCACAGGAAGGTTATCTTGGGTATGTGCAGCTGTAATGTTTGGCTTAATGACTAGGGTACTGGTCTAAAGCGAACGGAACTTCCATGCTATTGCAGGGCCTCGCCTACTCCTGTACGCAGTGGCGTTACGATCCATTAAGTAGCTTTGATTTTATAGATCTGGGTGGTTTCTTTTTGAATGTCTCTCGCAGGAAGGTTATCTTGGGTATGTGCAGGTGTAATGTTTGGCTTAATGACTAGGGTACTGGTCTAAAGCGAACGGAACCTCCGTGATATTGCACGGCCCACACCTACTACCGTACTCAGTGGCGCTACGATCGCTTAAGTAGCTTTGATTTTACAGATCTGGCTGGTTTCTTTTTGAATGTATCTTACAGGAAGGTTATCTTGGGTATGTGCAGCTGTAATGTTTGACTTCATGAGTAGGGTACTGGTCTAAAGCGAACGGGACCTCCATTCTACTGCAGGGCCTCGCCTACTACCGTACGCAGTGGCGTTACGATCCATTAAGTAGCTTTGATTTTACAGATCTAGCCGTAATGTTCGGCTTAATGACTAGGGTACTGGTCTAAAGCGAATGGAACCTCCGTGATATTGCACGGCCCACATCTACTACTGTACTCAGTGGCGTTACGATCCCTTAAGTAGCTTCTATTTTAGAGAATCTGGCTCATCTCTTTTTGCATGTCTCTCACAGGAAGGTTATATTGCGTATGTGCAGCTGTAATGTTTGGCTTAATGACTAGGGTACTGTTCTAAAGCGAACGGAACATCCATGCTATTGCAAGGCCCACACCTACTCCCGTACGCAGTGGCGTTACGGTCCCTTAAGTAGCTTTCATTTTACAGAATCTGACTGGTTTCTTTTTGAATGTATCTCACAGGAAGACTATCATGAGTATGTGCAGCTGTGATTTTTGGCTTAATGAGAGGATCGCCTCTGGATAGTTTTGTCGGTTAATAAGATTAAGAAATGCTTCAATTTATTGCTAGAGAATTCTCGTCCTAGTAATAAGTATGAGGGGTAGCATCGGTGTGTCAAACAGTAAAGACATGCTCAATATTTTCTAAAATGTACCTCAAAAAAGCTGTTAGCTTGTGTTTTCTATGGTATTATAGACTGTGAATATATCTGATGTTCCATAGTGCTCTTGCAGCCTCGGTCGATCACAGAGTTTCACAGTGATCAGAATCTGGTTCCGATTAAGCACAAAAAAATTTTCCTAAACAAATCCACGGGAATACCAAACACAAATTCACGTGTACTCTAAAAGGGCTGTGTAGGAGCGAGATCATCTACATTACACAGGTTAGAAAAATTTGTAACATTTTACTTAAATATTTCTATTATCCAGTTACTATCACTACGCTTCAAATTCTGTAGAACATGAAGCTAAAACTATAGTTATTATTTTAACAGAAGAGACCAACTTTAGTCTCTGTGTAAGGGAAATAGTGGAATACTAAAGGCACCATCAGCAGAAGACAAATGTGGAGGCTTGTGGTTACACTGTGGTGGCGGGTTTCCAAAGCGTCCACGAGGTTTCGGAAATTCTCTTCAGATGCATGGCAGATAGGAAGCGGAACTTGAGAGAAACCTCGGAAGACAAACATGGGGAAGACGTCGCTGACAAGACGTCAGAAGTTCCTCTCAGAGACCAGAGTGTACACACTGAGCTGAAGGAGGGGACACGCACGATGGACGATCTTACGATCGCTTGCAGGGACACTGACCGCTACAGAAAATCAACTAGGAATAAGTTAACGGTGTGCGGTTAGAGCATTTCCTGTGAGAGATAGACGTGATTGACACACCGGTGGAGTTACCTGTAGAACAAAGCGATGGAGTTGTCCTCTGACTTACAACAAAACCAACTCAACGATACACTAACAGAATACGTTAAGAAAGATACGGTCCCAGTAGTATTAATAGAGTTGGAATATTTTTGTGTAGGTATACCGCAGCATACGAAATTCATCACAAGTCAGCGTAATCTTGTAAAAGTCTGAATCACAGGAAGCCACTGCAGTAAGCACCGTACTCCGTAAACTTGAACCGCGTTGCAAATATTCGCGTGAATAGTATATGACTTGGTCACTAGAAACACTTCGTTCCTTCTGCGTTGTTTAAAATGGTGCAAATGGCTCTGAGCACTATGGGACTTTACTCCTGAGTTCATCAGTCCCCTAGAACTTAGAACTACGTAAACCTAACTAGCCTAAGGACATCACACACATCCATGCCCGAGGCAGGATTCGAACCTGCGACCGTAGCGGTCGCTCGGTTCCAGACTGTAGCGCCTAGAACCGCTCGGCCACAACGGCCGGCTGCGTTGTTTAGCGAATATTTCTTTTTGCATGTAGAATGGTGTTAGATTTATGTATAGCTGGTTGGTGAATGGAGTATAAGGAAGATTCCACGTAGACATACAAGCATCACTTCTGAACAAGATGCTTTTCAACAAGTATTTTGCAAGGTAGTGATGAAATTTGTAGAAGATTGTTGTTCCTGCATTGAAGCGACTTTCACTCTTCACCGTCTTCGAGAGTCTCAGCAACATTACTTGAGATAATGAGTTTATCCTTTCGTCCGCATCTCGTGGTCGTGCGGTAGCGTTCTCGCTTCCCACGCCCGGGTTCCCGGGTTCGATTCCCCGCGGGGTCAGGGATTTTCTCTGCCTCGTGATGGCTGGGTGTTGTGTGCTGTCCTTAGGTTAGTTAGGTTTAAGTAGTTCTAAGTTCTAGGGGACTTATGACCACAGCAGTTGAGTCCCATAGTGCTCAGAGCCATTTGAACCATTAGTTTATCCTTTCCTCTAGGATTTCACTCAAACACTTCTCTCTCTCTTTTTAAAGGTGTTCCTTTTGTACTGTTTTTAATACCACTAGCGCTAGTCAGGTTGTCTCAACAAGTTTATCAGAGTTTCATAACATTAACAGTTTTTTTCTAAGAATATACGTATATTGGAACAATCTTTGTTTAACAAAATGATTTATGATATTTAGATCAAATTATTCAGCAGTACTAGGGTGCAGACAGCTATTGGGATCCTGCAGACTGTGTGCCCAAGACTATCGTCCCATGACCTGCGCACTTTTATTACAATTAGCGAAAAAAGGCTGCACATTTTTGTTTTCGTTGTAAGCTGCTTGCTTTTGTGATGTTCGCTGAAATAAGTCAAGAGTTATGGGAATGATGTATCTCCATAGGATCAGATAATAAAAGGATTATAAGTATAGATATATGTGCAGTTACTCCAGTGTCTCCATGGAACGGTCCACTGCTGAAAGCGAGAAGTAAGATTTCAGTGCTACACCATAATGCTTCTCATAAATGTTTCAGTCTCATTCGATATACGGGTTTCATACACTGTCTTCTATGTCTGGAGCCACTAAAGCTTGCAGAATAGTCGCTACCCTTAACTAGAAATCGGAAACTCAACACGAAGTCGAGGGGTAAGGGTGACTGTCGTTTTTAAGTGCAGTGAAGCGGACGGAGTCCTTAAGTACAATACTGCTGTTGCGGTCTTCAGTTCAAGACTGGTTTTTTTCAGCTCTTCATGGAACTCCATCTTGTTCAAGCTACTTCATCTGCGAGTAACTGCTGCAGCCTACATTCATTTGAACCGACTTCTTATGTTCACCGCCGGTAGGAGTGGCCGAGCGGTTCTAGGCGCTACAGTCTGGAACCGCGCGACCGCTACGGTCGCAGGTTCGAATCCTGCCTCGGGCATGGATGTGTGTGATGTCCTTAGGTTAGTTAGGTTTAAGTAGTTCTAAGTTCTAGGGTACTGATGACCTCAGAACTTAAGTCCCACAGTGCAAAGAGCCATTTGAACCATCTCTGTCTATAACTATTCACCGCCCCCTTACCGCCCCCCGCCCGCCGCCCCCCGCCCCCCGCCCCCCGCCCCCCGCCCCCCACGGTCTCGCACACACACATACACACATGCACATACACACACTGCACTGACGATTCCCTGATGTATCAAGATGTGTACTATGAAACGATTTCTTCTTTCGGTCAACTTGTGCCACAATTTCCTTGTTCCCAAATCCAGCTCTGTAACTGTTCTTAAATAGCACGATCTAGTCATATGATCTTCAACAGTCTTCTACTGGACCAAATTCTGAAATTTCTTGCCCAACTCTCCACTGTCCTTGTTTCACTTCTAATGTCTACGCTCCAGACAAATACCATACTCCAACAAATTCTCTTCTTTAGAAACGTTTTTCTTGCCGTTGCCAGTTAACATTTAGTATCCTCTCTACTTCGGCCATCATCAGTTATTTTACTGCCTAAATAGCAAGAACTCATCTACCACTTATAGTGTCTCATTTCCTAATTTCCTCAGAATCGTCGGATATAATTCGACTACACTCCTTTAACCTTGCTTTGCTTTGCATCATTTTATATTCTCCTTTTGTGACACTGTCTACTCCGTTTATCTCCTCTTCCAAGTCTTTTTCGGTCTCAGATAGAATTAAAATGTCTTCGGTAGAACTCAGAGTTTTTATTTCTTGTCCCTGAACTTGAATTCCTTTTCCATGTTTCTCTTTGGTTTCCTTTACTTCTTGCTCAATGTACAGACTGAGTAACATCGGCGATAAGCTAAAAATCTGTCTCACTCCATTCTAACTACTGCTTTCCTTTCATACGCCACCAGTCTTAAAACTGCAATCTGGATATTGTACAAATTTTACGTCACTTTTCGCTTCCCGTATTTTATTCCTGGTACCTTCACAATCTCAAAAATTGTAGTCCAGTGAACATTGTCGAAGGCTTTACCTACGTCTACAATTGCTATAAAGGTAATTTTGGCTTTCCTTAACCTATCTTGTAAGAGAAATAGTATGGCCAGTATTGCTGCGAGTGTTTCTGCATTTATTCTTAATTCTAACTGATCTTCCCCGATATAAGCTTCAGTTTTTTCATTCATCTGTAAATAATTCATGTCAGTATTTTGCAGTCACGATTTATTACACTGACACTTCGATGATACATTTGTAAACATATGCTTTCTTTGGAATTTGTAGTCTTCTTGACGTTCAAGAGCATTTCAGCACGAGGAATAGTTTTATCACAGGTGGCTCACAAAAACTGCCAGTAGTTTTGACGGAATGTCTACTCTAGGGCTCTCGTTTCCACTTAGGTCTTGCAATGATCTGTAGAATGCTTCTCGCAGTATCACATCTACCATCCGATCTTCATCTACGTCCTCTTCCCTTTCAATAATTTCCCTTGTACAGCCCTTATATACATTCCTTCCACTTTCGAGCTTTCCCTTCTTATGCGATGTAACATATCTGGGCACCCCTATGTAATGAGGACCGCTATATACGAAGAGAGGTGGACCCGTGATTATAAAAGGAGGCCACGAATATTACGTTCTCAGTAACAGCAGAACAGGTAGATCAGGATAACTCAGTTACTTCGATTGCTGTGTAGTCACTGGGATTCAGCTCAGTAAAAAGTCCATCGGTGACATTTCAACCCTTCTTAACCTGCCCAAGTAGATTGTCGGTAAAGTGATTGTGAAGTGGAAACACGGAAGAACAAACAAAGGTAAACCAAGGCCCGGAATGTCACATGTACTGACTGACAGAAACCGTCAGTGCAGAAGGTGTTTCTAAGCCTTGATTTGCAAAGTGCTCCCAGAAGTCCAGCTAGCACAGTGACTGTGAATATGGGGTTATCAAGTACGAGGTACAGTGGTCGAGTACCTCCTCATTTCTGTATTCAGTGCTGAGGGATGATTCTGGTGATGCCTAGACTGACGTTAAATGACTTTGTGTGACTGGAAACGAGTGATCTGGAATGGTGTAGTGCGCTATACCCTTTCGCAAACTTATCTAAGGATTTGCCAAAAGTGTAGTAGAGTAGAGGAAATGGGGTTATTTTATGGTGGTATTTTTTGTACTTCGGGGTTGATCCCACTATTGCGATTAAGAAAAAAATCATAGTGCTGAAGTATAGAAATGCATTTTGCAGTATTTTGTAGCGACTGCAGTACAGTAACAGTTCTGAAACTATGCTTGTTTCTGTCAGCATGCCAATGCACTCGGTCATAAAGCAGTATCTCTGAGACAATGGTTTGTGGACAGTAACGTTCTTGAAATGCACTGTCCCGTCGAGAGTCCTAGCGTGAATCCAGTGCAACATCTTAGCTCCAGATCTCTGGTTTCGGCCGTTGAGGAAGAATGAGATGCAATTTCTCCAAACTCAGACGCTTCATGGAAAGTGGCACCAGTAGAGTCGAAGCCGCCATCAAAGGCGAAGGATGGACACACCCCATGTCAGTGTCCACTAACAGAGGTCCCCATACTTTTGACTGATACATGTTACTTATCCGGGGTCACTGCATTTCTTAAAATATTTTAGCAAACTTTGTGTCAGTGTAATAAACCATGGTAGATAGGCCTCTTCATGCGTCTTTGGCAACTCAAAATTTACAGAAATTTTAAATTTTCCGTTAGGTCTTTGCTGGTTGTGATTACATAGCAGTTAAATCATACTGCCTAAATAAATGTGCCGAGCAACAAGAATTTGTCGTTTATGATAGCCTTAAACCACGACTATAGTATTTGCTGCAGTGTCTTCTACTTACATACGCCTATTTATACTTGTAATTACCTTTAGAAGAATTTTCAAGGCCAACCTTACCAACCTTATGTTTCCTGAGAAAATTTCTAGTGCTATGATGATCAGGGCAGTTAATATATGGGATATTGTACATGCAAGATGGTAGACCAGACGTAGCTGTTGTGAAAGGCGTGATAAGGTGCAAAGTCTTGCTAGCGACAGAAGATTCGAAGTCATTGCGACAAAAACTCGAAGCTCTCATCCAGACACATAGAACAATCGTACACACTCAGTGGTACATTTTAGCTTCAGAGATTTTCGTGTGCTCCAAAGCTGTTTAAACCTACTTTCTTGTATTTATTATTCCTGTGCCTAAATATCCAGGAAACGAATTGGTCGTTTCAACTAAGACTTATTACAACTTATTTAATGCTTATTTGGTGAGAATAGTTTAAATGTGTACATGAAGTGTAAGTACACTGCATTAAAATTTGTGATCCCCGATGAAATGTAACATCTAGCGGCAAAAGGCTTGATGAAGTTATCGCTCTGGTTTTTGATGCTGTATTAACGTAGTGTGGGTAGACCGAAAATTATGTGGACATTATCAGCTGCATACACTCTTATATTATGCTGTATTTTAAATCGCTCCACTGAAGCAAAAGGTATGAAGAACGTAGAACATTACATCCATTTCTACTTTACGGAATTTGGCTCTTGGCGTTCAGTACGTATAACCACACACTGATGGGAAATATCGCGACACCAGGGAGATGTGCGACATAAACAAAAGTTGGTGGTCGTGTTTCATCATCTGAAAGCAGACGTCCATTTAAATTTCGCGTAGGTCGCGTAGGAGTGGTGCTAGTAGCGCCGCTATGGAGATCCGGGTCAGCTTTGGTTGGGTTGGTTTGGTTGATTTGGGAAGGGGGGGGGGACCAAACAGCGAGATCATCAGTCCCATCGGGTTAGGGAAGGAAGTGGGCCGTACTCTTTCAAAAGAACTATCCCGGCATTTGCCTGAAGCGATTTAGGGAAATCACAGAAATCCTAAATCAGGACGACAGGAAGCGAGTTTGAACAGTTGTCCTCCGGAATGAAAGTCCTGTGTGCTAACCACTGCCCACCTCGCTCGACCAGATCGTCTTTGATTCAAATATTCGGTATAGCTATCGTGAGCATTAGCTACCTTTGAGATTGGACGCAGTGACTCGATGTTTGTCAAGCATGCCACCACTATCAACGAGTTTAAACGGCATCATATAATAGGGCTACGAAAAGCTGGATGTTCCTTCTGTGATATTGCAGACAGAGCTGTCATGAATGTAACCACTGTACATGATCTGAGGTGTGGGGTTGTTGTGTTATTCTGCGCAACGGATTAATCTGAGATGTACCCTTTACCATGTGACTCCTGCAAGACGTAATTTCCACCCCCACACTACTACAGAAGTCAGACAGACGCTCCTAACGTTCTAAAGAGAAATGCCTGAAAAACTTTCAGCAATAAATATCTTCTGGAATCGTCCGTTGTAAGGAAATGACACAAAAATTCACAAAATGTCTTATGTAACTGGTGGGATACTTGGGGTACTGGAGTAGTTCTAGTTAGTGTAAGAAATAACATGAAACCAACGAAAGTTATTATTTATTTAGCAAAAATTCTGAGAAATCACAATGGCACTTTTAGTTATGAATTGAACAAGTTATATCCCGGTTCTTTTCGGAATGTGAAGTTACCTCTCAAGGATAGGATTCGCTAATGAAATTTCTACACAAAGTTTAAGATGGTTGTTGACTTGGCAGAATGGCTGAGAGGCGCGCCTACTCAACTTGAATAATTATCCTTTAGAATGTTGCGTGTGAAATGCAGTGAAGTGTACTGTTGTGTAGAAAATATGGGGCTTGCTATAGCTGTAGCGCACAATACCGTAAGCTGCGATGATTGCTGTCTGCGCCGCACACTGCTGACAAATACTTTAAGATAACTCTCGTTCTATCTGGATTGACCATCGCCAATCAACTCTCCCTATGCCTTGATGAAGTCAAGGATTCCTATTCGTCCCTAGTTTAACTATTGGCGTGGTACACCGGTGAGATAACCAGTCCACCGCGATGCCACTCAAAATTCCCTCGCAGGCGTTTACTATAACTCTGTCCGTTCACACCGCACAATAAGTGTGTCGGCCGACACAGTGAACAATGCTTAATCGCAAGGACTCAATATAGAGTAGCACTTCGATTCGCTCTCGACAGAGGTGCTCTCGCAGTGAAGTACTGAGGAGAGACTTGTTCCTCGCTCCAAGAGCGACAATGGAACGGAGCCTCTCCACTTCAGACGTGAAGGGGTATATCTTTCAGTCTCTTCCATTATTTTGCAAAACCAGACATAATGTCTTATGGGATAACAGCAATCAGTGATTTTATAATGTTACTTAAAATCCGTCTTGATTGCAAAAATTTTTTTGCAATCAAGACGGATTTTAAGTAACATCTTCCATTATTACTTCAGCTCAAGGCGTTAGAAATATCGTCTGCCAATCTGTATTGCTCTTCTAAAGCGGGAGAATGATGTTTCGTTTAAGGCGACCAATCCGGAAACCTGTAGCATTGGCGTTTGGCGTTTGCTGTCTCCCAGTGAAAATCTCTGAAACTGCGTGCTATATCTACAGAATGCGTAGGCTTGCCACTCCCACACAATGTAGAGGAATTTGCTTTTAAGCCAAACACGGGGTTGTTTCCCCCTTTCACTTGGGCCCACACTGTCCGCCACATGGGCGGTCACCGGACGACATAGGCTGGGTAGTCCTCTGAAGAGACCGGCGTCCCGTTGTGTGGTTTCTCTCCTGAATTAAAAGCTTCTGTGACCGTCGTGTCTGGAATGTATGTGTGTACGCCAGCCTCGAGTATTTCAACCACAGTGCGCTTACTTGCTAATTGCATATCGTTTACATGAATTCATACAACACTGACTTTTTCTTATCGAGTTTGGGTTCGCATGAAGCGTCGTGATGGGCGGAATATGATTGTGAGGGCGGATTATGTAAGCAATGAAGGTCAGGAGACCACGACGTCTTACAATGATTGCTGGCATCAGTGATCACGGGAATGTACGATCGCAAGAAACCACATGGCACTACCGAGAGGGAAGACCATCGTGTTCGACGTATGGCTTTGGCGCATCGTTCTGCATCTGCAGCATCAAGCATCTGCAGCATCAATTTGAGCAGCAGTTGGCAACACATCGACACAAGGAACTGATAGAAACTTGTGACGTCAAGGACAGCTCCGAGCCAGACGTCCTTTAGCAGTCATTCCATTGACCCAAAACCACCGCCATACGTGGCTTCAGTGTTGTCAAACGAGAGCTCATTGGAGAACAGGGTGGTGTTATGTCGTGTTTTCTCATGATAGCTAGTTCCTTCTCGTCGCTAGTGTTGGCCATATACTGTTCAGGAGACCATTTTAGGTCCTGAAAACAGCCTCTTTCTATGCTAGACACACTGTACCTTCTAACAATACCACCACTTGCAAAGTAGGTCAGAAATCAGATTAATAATGTTGCTCACGCAGCATATGTTCACTTTATCGGGCAACAAAAACTGTGGATGGTGTCGTCAGGATGGAAATAATGAAGTCACTGTAAAAAAAAAGTCATTAATTTTGGCACTTATCTTGAATGGATTCCCATGTAGATTTCGTCGAAGTTGTTATGGCTCATCTTGTTGATTCTAGGGTGATTTCACTTTGACTGCTAGAAGTTCCAGATCTGTATTTTAGCAATATTTGAAGACCCAACAAATGCGTTTTTGAGGAAATTCTTAATGATGAAACAATCCCAGATCAGAACAATAGTATAGTAGAAATAGTTTTTGACTTGGTGTTCACGATCTTCATTTTTATTAAACTTCTTGTAAATTCACATATACTTCTTCTTAATTGCCATATCATCAAGAAAACAGTTTTGTATCAGTCTTCATATTTTTAATTTCCACTTTAACCAAACATAAGACTTGACTGTTCTTTTACAAAGCGAAATAACAACTTAACTTCTGCAATGTGAAACAAAGACTGCCCTGTGCACATTCGCGCCAAAACGGTTACAAATAAGTCAAAGATTATGACATCTCACAGAAAAAAGTGTTCAAATGTGTGTGAAATTTGGCTGGACTTGACTGCTAAGGTCATCAGTCCCTAAGCTTACACACTACTTAACCTAAGTTATCCTAAGGACAAACACACACCCATGCCCGAGGGAGGACTCGAACCTCCGCCGGGAGCTGCCGCACATTTCATGACTGCAGCGCCTAAGACCACTCGGCTAATCCCACGCGGCTCTCACAGAAATAAATACACACAAGAACCACATCACTGAAATACATCGATACATCGTAGTACCTATACAGTAACAAAACCAAATGTGAATATAGTCACAAAAATATGTCTGTTACTTCGGAGAAAAGTAGTACGATATTACTGGTATCGAAAACTGGGGTTGTAGTGCCGTAATGGTCACGTAAATAAAGAACCATTACAACCTTCACCTGGAGTTATGACCTGGGTTGCGATTTTGTAGACAGCAGTAACACTGAAGTGATTATTCCACGCATCCTGATTGCAAACTTGCACGTCAGTCTGGTAATTCGATCTATTGTGCAGCTTTCCAGGGACTATTTTCCAACACAATAACGCTCCCTGCGTACCTCTGTTGCAACCCAACACGTTCTATGGAGTGTCGATACGTTTCCTTGGCCTAATCAATTAGCAGATTTGTCTCCAGTCGTGCAGACGTGGAATACCATCGGACGACAAATCCAGCTTCATCCACAACCAGCATTAACAGTCCCTGTATTGACAGACCATCCCACAAACTGACATCCGGTACCTGTACAATACAATGCATACACGCTTGCATGCATGCATTCAAATTCTGACGGTTGCAACGGTTATTAATGTACTACCATTTCACAACTGAAATATCTTACCTCGCCCTTAGATTTACCTGCGATCTTCTGATGTTAAACATCCAACTACGTTGATTTCATTACCATACAGTAATTATTTTCTGATTTTACAATTTCTTTCCGTCTGCGTATAGTGTTTAGATATAGCCAAATAACACCGATACCTTGTTTATGGCTCTTGTGAATCTTCTGAACATATCATGAGCCATTTACACCGCGTTGTTTCTTCAGCTACTTGTGTTTCTATAGATTCGTTACCATTCAGACAGCGACATTACCCAAACTCAAAGTTCTGTGAACTTGTTGCTCGTAAGATACGAAAATCTCCATATTAGTTTCTTTTCGTATTTGGTCTGCGAGAATTCATTTGCGAGTAGGATATAACAAAAGCGATATCGACATGTAAAAACCGGCCGCAATTTCCACACCAAATGTACAGTTTAGTAGGAGTTCTCTCATCAAAGGGAACAGAAAGGTAAAGCGCAATATCCTTTCATGATACATGTCATTATTTGAAAAAAACATTCAGAACAAATAATTAAAAAGGGATAAAGATTGAAAACATTATTTGCACTAAAAATAATACATTACTACTAGCGAAAAGCATTTTTTTTTGTAGCCTTACTTATTACCGTGCCACTGGATGAACTGTGTATAACGAACATCCATTCCCCTCTACAAAAATCCTCTTGCCGGATGTCCGTGAGCCCTGTTACGCTTTCGCGTCAGGCGCGCTCTTGTGGTTCGTTATTTGATGCCTTCCGGCCACACGCAACGACCAGCCGTGTTGCAGTACACAGCCTTACTCCTGGGAGCGATTTTCCAACTCGTATTGCAAAGAACTCGTTATTTTTGTTTGCTGTGGCCGTGCACCACTGTAACCGAAAACAGAAATGATTTCCGTCAAAATAGTCGACTAGAAGCTGTCCTTTAAAATGTATTTTAACAAAATCTGCAACATCTTACAGAGTTTTAAGAGTTCCCGGGACTATTATGTTACATTGTAGAAATTATACTACTTCGGCAGCGATAACATTCATACGGTTTATATTTGTCTTCTTGGTCGCAAATAAAGACAATATTCAGCAAAAATAGCCTATACAGTCTGAGCAAAAAATCCTTTCCCTGATTACAAAAAAAGAACATTTCCAAGGAAGTAGACCAATTACAGCCTTGTGGTTTGTTGAAAGTGGTGGCTTAACTCTTAACGATTTTATGAATGACGTTCCGTATTTGCTTTTTCAAATGGTTGCTTAAGTAACGGCGTTTTTACAGGTAGACTTCTACATGTTCACGTTGCACCTAAGTTACAGGAACTTCAGCCTTGATTAGAATTTCAACAAGATAGCACTCCGCCAAAGAGGAGGATAATCGTTCGCCAGTTCTCCGATTAGACCTTTCCGGACGGGTGGATCGGTAGAGATAGTATGATTCATTTCCACCAACATCAGTACTCATAACACCTCTTCACTTTTTTGTTGGGTTATATTTGAGTATAAGGTGTTTGGTTCATCAGTTCCAGACGCACAGACTATTGTGGCTGTTATACGGGATGCAGCAGAAGCGATGGCGGAAGAGACGTTGGAAAAGACATACAGAGACATTGAATATCACCCAAATGTTCTACTAGCAGCATATGGAACAGATGTGTAAGTATGCTATAACCGAACCTTATGATTCCACTTGTCCTCAGTTTTCCACATCTTGATGCATCAAATCAAGTGCAATCGAACCTAAGATTTCAGTAGGAGGGATTTAGTGGCCAACGGCCTTGCCACAGTGGTAACACCGGCTCACATGAGATCACCGAAGGTTAGCGCTGTCGGGCTGGGTTAGCACTTGGATGGGTGACCACCCGGTCTGCCGAGTGCTGTTGGAAAGCGTGGTGCACTCAGCCCCTGTGAGGCAGACTGAGGAACTCGTTGATTGAGAAGTAGCGGCTCCGATCTCGTAAACTGACATACGGCCGCGAGAGCGGTGTGCTGACCACATGCCCCTCCATATCCGCATCCGGTGACGCCTGTAGTCTTAGGATGACACGGCGGTCGGTTGGTACCGATGGGCCTTCCAAGGCCTGTTCGGACGGAGTTTTGTTTTACATTGTTTTACTATTACGTAATGACGTGTGTGTGTGTGTGTGTGTGTGTGTGTGTGTGTGTGTGTGTGTGGGTGGGTGTATGAGGGATAGAGAGCTAGTAAACTTTCATTCCTTTTGGTGACTATTAATGTTCTGCCTGAAACGCGGCGCTACATGTTCTCTCAAGGAAGTAGGAGAGAGGAAACAATGTAGATCCTCGCCTTGAGTGATTAAATATTCGAAAACTGGATTTCAAAATTTACATTACTAGAATATTACAGTCATTTTCACTAATATTAACATTTATTATTATCCTATTACGATAACCGTTTAATACATGCTGGGTGGTTACAACTAAAGTGCAGCTACACACGGATGACCTCTGTAGGCTGTAATTATCCCATGGCATGAATGTGGTGTACAGGCTAATGCGATAAAGCGGGATCGATTTACGCTGGATAACAAATTTGTTCCAATTGTGGCCACGAGGTGCAAATCTGACACTGTACACAGTTTACATGACGGTATGGCATCCATGCAGACATCTGAAAAACCTCGAGTTGAGGGAACAGCATGGGTGCCGAGAAAACAGACTGTGAGCTGTCAGTGAAACTGTTTTATATGATAGGCAGAAATTACAGTGCTATAGCTGACTGGAAGCTCTCAGGAGAGGTTCGATAATATTAATTGGGCTAAAGGAGAAACATTAAGCGCGGCGGGAAGTTTTGTGTTCTATTTTACGCAGGTGCCCGTGCATGATCTACATCGACATCTATATCTACATCTACATCTACATCTACATGACTACTCTGCAATTCACATTTAACTGCTTGGCAGAGGGTTCATCGAACCACAATCATACTATCTCTCTACCATTCCAATCCCGAACAGCGCGCGGAAAAAGCGAACACCTAAACCTTTTTGTTCGAGCTCTGATTTGTCTTATGTTATTTTGATGATCATTCCTACCTATGTACTCGTAGGTTGGGCTCAAGAAAATATTTTCGCATTCGGAAGAGAAAGTTGGTGACTGAAATTTCGTAAATAGATCTCGCCGCGACGAAAGACGTCTTTGCCTTAATGACTTCCATCCCATTTCGCGTATTATATCTGCCACTCTCTCTCCCCTATTACGTGATAATACAAAACGAGCTGCCCTTTTATGCACCCCTTCGATGTCCTCCGTCAATCCCACCTGCTAAGGATCCCACACCGCGCAGCAATATTCTAACAGACGACGAACGAGTGTAGTGTAAGCTGTCTCTTTAGTGGACTTGCTGCATCTTCTAAGTGTCCTGCCAATGAAACGCAACCTTTGGCTCGCCTTCCCCACAATATTATCTATGTGGTCTTTCCAACTGAAGTTATTCGTAATTTTAACACCCAGGTACTTAGTTGAATTGACAGCCTTGAGAACTGTACTATTTATCGAGTAATCGAATTCCAACGGATTTGTTTTGGTACTCATGTGGATCACCTCACACTTTTCGTTATTTAGCGTCAACTGCCACCTACCACACCATACAACAATCTTTTCTAAATCACTTTGCAACTGATACTGGTCTTCGGATGACCTTACTAGACGGTAAATTACAGCATCATCTGCGAACAACCTAAGAGAACTGCTCAGATTGTCACCCAGGTCATTTATATAGATCAGGAACAGCAGAGGTCCCAGGACGCTTCCCTGGGGAACACCTGATATCACTTCAGTTTTACTCGATGATTTGCCGTCTATTACTACGAACTGCGATCTTCCTGACAGGAAATCACGAATCCAGTTGCACAACTGAGACGATACCCCATAGGCCCGCAGCTTGATTAGAAGCCGCTTGTGAGGAACGGTGTCAAAAGCTTTCCGCAAATCTAGAAATACGGAATCAACTTGAGATCCCCTGTCGATAGCGACCATTACTTCGTGCGAATAAAGAGCTAGCTGCGTTGCACAAGAACGATGTTTTATGAAACCATGCTGATTACGTATCAATAGATCGCTCCCTTCGAGGTGGTTCATAATGTTTGAATACAGTATATGCTCCAAAACCCTACTGCAAACCGACGTCAATGATATAGGTCTGTAGTTCGATGGATTACTCCTACTACCCTTCTTAAACACTGGTGCGACCTGCGCAATGTTCCAATGTGTAGGTACAGATCTGTCGGTGAGCGAGCTGTTGTACATGATTGCTAAGTAGGGAGCTATTGTATCAGCGTAATCTGAAAGGAACCTAATCGGTATACAATCTGGACCTGAAGACTTGCCCGTATCAAGTGATTTGAGTTGCTTCGCTACCGCAAAGGTATCTACTTCTAAGAAACTCATGCTAGCAGCTGTTCATGTTTCAAATTCTGGAATATTCCATTCGTCTTCCCTGGTGAAAGAATTTCGGAAAACTGCATTCTATAACTCCGCTTTAGCGGCACAGTCATCGGAAACAGTACCATCGACACTGCGCAGCGAAGGTATGGACAGCGTCTTGCCGCTTGTGTACTTTACATACGACCAGAATTTCTTCGGATTTTCTACCAAATTTTGAGGCAATGTTTCGTTGTGGAATCTATTAAAGGCATCTCGCATTGGAGTCCGTGCCAAATTTTTCGCGTCTGTAAATTTTAGCCAATCTTCGGGATTTCGCGTTCTTCTGAACTTCGCATGCTTTTTCCGTTGCAACAGCGCTCGGACCTGTTTTGTGTACCATGGGGGATCAGTTCCATCTCTTACCAATTTATGATGTATGAATCTCTCAATTGCTGTTGCTACTATATCTTTGAATTTGAGCCACATCTCGTCTACATTTGCATAGTCAGTTCGGAAGGAATGGAGATTGTCTCTTAGGAAGGCTTCTAGTGACACTTCATCCGCTTTTTTAAATAAAATTATTTTGCGTTTCTTTCTGGTGGATTTGGAAGAAACGGTATTGGCCTAGCTACAGCGACCTTGTGATCACTAATCCATGTTTCAGTCATGATGCTCTCTATTAGCTATGGATTGTTTTGGCTAAGAGGTCAAGTGTGTTTTCGCAACCAATTACAATGGTTCGTGGACTAACTGCTCGAAATAATTTTCGGAGAAAGCATTTAGGACAATCTCGGAAGATGTTTTCTGCCTACCAACGGTTTTGAACAAGTATTTTTGCCAACATATCGAGGGAAGGTTTAAGTCCCCACCAACTATAACCGTATGAGTGGGGTATTTATTTCTTACGAGACTCAAATTTTCTCTGCACTGTTCAGCAACTATATCATCGGAGTCTGGGGGACGGTCGAAGGAGTCAATTATGAACTTAGTTCGGCTGTTAAGTATAACCTCCACCCATACCAATTCGCACGGAGTATCTATTTCGAATTCACTACAAGATAAACCACTACTGACAGACACAAACACTCCAGCACCAATTCTGCCTAATCTATCTTTCCTGATCACCGTCTGAGACTTCGTAAAAATTTCTGCAGAACTTATTACAGGCTTTAGCCAGCTTTCTGTACCTGTAACGATTTCAGCTTCAGTGTTTTCTATTAGCGCTTGAAGCTCAGGAACTTTCCCAACACCACTACAACAATTTACAACTACAATTACGACTGTTCCTTGATCCAAGCACGTCCTGTATTTGCCATGCACCCTTTGAGATTGCAGCCCACCCCATACTTTCCCGAGGCCTTCTAACCTAAAAAACCGCCCAGTCCACGCCACACAGCCTGCGCTACCCGTGAAGCCGCCAGCTGAGTGTAGTGAACTCGTGACCTATTCAGCGGAACCCGACACCCCACCACCCTATGGCGCTACCTCCACGTCGTACGCCGCCAGCCACCTATTGGTATGTGGCGGAAGGTACTTTTCGTACCACTAACTAACCACTCCAGCCCCGTTCCACTCGCGAACGGCGCTTGGGAAGAATGATTGTTTGTAAGCCACTGTGTTGGCTTCATTTTCTCGAATTTTCTCCTCGTGGTCAATGTGCGAGACTTATGTGGGTAGGTTGGGGTGGGGGTGGGGGGAAATAATGTTGTCCGACTCTGCCCGGAAGGTGCTCTCCCGAAACTTCAATAGTACGAGGGCAGTTCAATAAGTAACGCAACACATTTTTTTTCTCGGCCAATTTTGGTTGAAAAAACCGGAAATTTCTTGTGGAATATTTTCAAACATTCCCGCTTCGTCTCGTATAGTTTCATTGACTTCCGGCAGGTGGCAGCGCTATACGGAGCTGTTAAAATGGCATCTGCAACGGGTGTGCGTTGCAAACAATGGTCAGTGATCGAGTTTCTTTTGGCGGAAAACCAGGGCATCTCAGATATTCATAGGCGCTTGCAGAATGTCTACGGTGATCTGGCAGTGGACCAAAGCACGGTGAGTCGTTGGGCAAAGCGTGTGTCATCATCGCCGCAAGGTCAAGCAAGACTGTCTGATCTCCCGCGTGCGGGCCGGTCGTGCACAGCTGTGACTCCTGCAATGGCGGATCGTGCGAACACACTCGTTCGAGATGATCGACGGATCACCATCAAACAACTCAGTGCTCAACTTGACATCTCTGCTGGTAGTGCTGTCACAATTGTTCACCAGTTGGGATATTCAAAGGTTTGTTCCCGCTGGGTCCCTCGTTGTCTAACCGAACACCATAAAGAGCAAAGGAGAACCATCTGTGCGGAATTGCTTGCTCGGCATGTGGGTGAGGGTGACAATTTCTTGTCAAAGATTGTTACAGGCGATGAAACATGGGTGCATCACTTCGAACCTGAAACAAAACGGCAATCAATGGAGTGGCGCCACATCCACTCCCCTACCAAGAAAAAGTTTAAAGCCATACCCTCAGCCGGCAAAGTCATGGTTGCAGTCTTCTGGGACGCTGAAGGGGTTATTCTGTTCGATGTCCTTCCCCATGGTCAAACGATCAACTCTGAAGTGTATTGTGCTACTCTTCAGAAATTGAAGAAACGACTTCAGCGTGTTCGTAGGCACAAAAATCTGAACGAACTTCTCCTTCTTCATGACAACGCAAGACCTCACACAAGTCTTCGCACCCGACAGGCGCTCACAAAACTTCAGTGGACTGTTCTTCCTCATGCACCCTACAGCCCCGATCTCGCACCGTCGGATTTCCATATGTTTGGCCCAATGATGGACGCAATCCGTGGGCGGCACTACGCGGATGATGAAGAAGTTATTGATGCAGTACGACGTTGGCTCCGACATCAACCAGTGGAATGGTACCGTGCAGGCATACAGGCCCTCATTTCAAGGTGGCGTAATGCTGTAGCATTGAATGGAGATTACGTTGAAAAATAGTGTTGTGTAGCTAAAAGTTTGGGGAATAACCTGGTGTATTTCAATGCTGAATAAAACAACCCCTGTTTTAGAAAAAAAAATGTGTTGCATTGCTTATTGAACTGCCCTCGTACATCTCTCTGCGACGCACAACACATCTCTTGTAAAGCCTGCCATTGGAGTTTGTTGAGCATCTCCGTAACGCTCTTGCGCCGGCTAAACAATACCGTGACGAAACGTGCCGCTGTTGGATCTTCTCTATCACTTGTATCAGTCCTATGAGGTGGGACTCCCAAACAAATGAACAGTACCCAATCATCGCTAGACGAAGCTCCTTAAAAACCGGTTCCTTCGTGAATGAGTTATACTTCCTTCATATTCTTACTATGAATCTTCTTTTCTCACCTTATGTTGTATGTGGTCAGTCCACTTAAGGTCAATCTGGATAGTTACTCCTAGATATTTTGCGGTATATACTCTTTCCAGCGGTTTGTCATAAATAGTGTAGCTGTACAATAATGGATCTGCTTTTCTATACATGTACAAAATGTTACACTTATTTACATTAGTTATCAACTGTCAAAGCGTGTACCAATCATTAATTCTCTGGAGGTCACTACTAAGCGATTGTAGTTGTTTCTATCCTGCAATCTGTTATTTCAGTGTCTGCTATTTCGACGTTCGTAAGACTGTTGAAAGGAGAGACCGTGTTACGATCTTATGCAGTGAAACAATTTTGGAAGACCGATTCAGTATTTCTATCTTCTCTTTGCTTTCCTTTCGGTAACGTATGGTCTCTGAGTGATTGAATAGATGATTTTGACCCACTTACTGAATTCAGATACGACCAAAACTGTTTAGCGCCTTCACTCAGCTCGGTTGAAGAAGTTTTATTTTCAAAGTCATTAAACGCTTCTCTCACTGCTCTCCCTAAGCTCATTTTCTCTTCGTTCAGCTTTTGTTTATCAGCTGGGTTTTTACTTCTCTTGAACCGGACATGAAGTTCTCTTCATTTACATAGCAATTTTCTAACACGGCTATTAAATCATGGTGAGTCTTTCCCATACCTTAAGTTCATACTCGGTACGTACTTGTCAAGGGCTTATTGCACGATGCCTTTGAATTTTTTCCATTTATTCTACACATGTTCGCCCTCATCACTGAATTTTTGATGCTGACTGCTTAGACACTCTGAAATTTGTATCCTGTCACTCTCGCTAAGCAAAAATTTCTTCCCACCTTTCTTAACATTCTTTGTGACCGTTGTCAGAGATTCTGTTACAGCCTTATTGATCACTCATACCTTCCTCTACGTTAACTGATTCGATACGTTCTGGTCGGCTTGTTGCCAGGAGGTTTAAAACATTAAGCTCACGAGTTAATTCTCTAATTATCAGCTCAAAGTAAGTTTCTGACAAGATATCCACAACGATATCACACGAATTCCTGTCTAGGGCAGCAGTTTTGGTAGCACGTCACTCGCAAATCTGTACCTGGCAAGTTGAAGCACTGCCCTATTACGAGGGCTATTCGGAAAATAAGGCCTGATCAGTCACGGAACGGAAATCACTGTGAAAATCAAAAATGTTTTATTTGCAGCTGTTAGCTAGACCTTCTAGCTACTTCTCTACAGAGTTGCCACTCGCTGTTGAACACTTGTCGTAGTGTTGTACCAACTTTCCAATGCCCTCGTCATAGAAGGCAGCCGCCTGTGGTTTCCGCCAAATCTCTACGCTGGTCTACAGCTCGTTAGTCTGTGCCAAAACTTGTCTTTTGGAAGCCACTTTCGTGCTGTACTGTGGGTAATCAAACACTTCCCATTGAAAACGCTGCATGAGCATCTTTACTGCCCCTGCAGCGTGTAGGTCAGAATTGTCATTAAGAAAGAAACGCATGGCAGTTATGTTGCGTTGGCTCCATGAAATCATGCGAAATCTCTCACCAGAGCCGCTCACTTGGCAAGACACATTATTTTATAGGCATCTTTACGTACTCAATGTGTGCTCAAAACTGAAAAGAGCCATGTGACGTGATCGACGGTCACACTAGAGGCACCGGCCAACACAACTGTGTGATGTTTCATCGGATTTTCTCTGTCGTTTCCATTTTGCGACCAATAGGACCTTACTTTGCCAATGGCCTTCGTACAACGGCATGATCAGGAAAATTACTAAAGGTACTCTACGTTCTGTCTCAGGCGCTTTACCACTAGGGCTTGAGACCCAGGAGGTCTATGAAGGCGTCCGAATATCATTTTTTGACCTATCTTTGATATTTAACTTCACCCAGATTAATTCACAATCGGAATCCGTGATAACCTCGCTAGAATTTATTTAATTCCTTACTGCAGTAAACACGCTGCCATCACTGATGGCTACGCTATCCTTACGATAAATATGTCAAATTAGTATTTTTTTGTCTTTTATGTCTGGTATGACCAACTTTCTTTTCCTAACACTATCTGTGCATTATAGCCTTCAATATGCGATTTTAATTTTGGAACACTTTCTTGGATGCTCCTGCTGTTTACTAAAATCATATTAACCTTTTCCGTCCCTGATCTGCAATGACGAAAATTCTCTGAGGACATTTTAGCTAATTTATGAGGCAAATGTTCTTTGATCTCAAGGGAGGGTTCCTCCATCCTAAAAAATGCCCCAGGTGCACGCCACACGTACTCTGCGACCCTAGTGGCCGCTTCCTGCGTGTAGTGCATGCCTGACCTGTTAAGGGGAGCCCTACAATTCTGCACCCGATGGCTGAGGTCGAGAAATTCGCATCCGGTACAGACGTAGAGTCGTCTGAGCCTCTGGGTATAGACCTTCCACCCCGCTCCACGCCAAAGGACCGCTATCAACACTGCGTACGATGCTAAAAATAGACAGTTTGTCTGCTTGCCAGTTACCTTCAAGAAATCAGACATTCGCCGAAAGGAGCCCAGGATGCCCGCTGAACTAGGGCTGTTGATAAAATATCGATATATTGATAACCTTTCCAAGAAATGTCGATATAAAACTTCCTGGCAGATTAAAACTGTGTGCCCGACCGAGACTCGAACCCGGGACCTTTGCCTTTCGCGGGCAAGTGCTCTACCATCTTTTTTTTCTCTCTGCCATTTTTTTTCGTTTTTTTAATTTATTTTATATGAAGGAAGGTAGGAGAAACAGAAAACTTTATTATTCACAAAATAAACACAGTACGTCCGGACACATGATAACTGTCCGGGAAGGAACCTCGCTGCCGTCCTACCATGCAGCATGAAATAACAACAAAATCAAAGTGGGGCCACCTCCGGCACCCTAAAGAAAAGTATTTATGGATATGAAAACAAAATTTGAAGTACATCCATTTGCTAACTGTTCAAGCCTGTGTTTTTCGTAGGTCGCATATTCCCATAGTGTTCTTAGTTGATCACATCTGAGCTACCGAAGCACGACTCACGCACGGCCCTCACAGCTGTACTTCTGCCAGTATCTGGTCTCCTACCTTCCAAACTTTACAGAAGCTCTCCTGCGAACCTGGAAACATCCCCCAGGCTGTGGCTAAGCCGTGTCTCCGCAGTATCCTTTCTTTCAGGAGTGCTAGTTCTGCAAGGTTCGCAGGAGAGCTTCTGTAAAGTTTGGAAGGTAGGAGACGAGGTACTGGCAGAAGTAGAGCTGTGAGGACCGGGTGTGAGTCGTGCTTCGGTAGCTCAGGTGGTAGAGCACTTGCCCGCGAAAGGCAAAGGTCCCGAGTTCGAGTCTCGGTTGGGCACACAGTTTTAATCTGCCAGGAAGTTTCATATCAGCGCACACTCCGCTGCAGAGTGAAAATCTCATTCGGGAAATGTCGATATACATTGGCAATATTCCTTCACCCACACATCAATATATCGATATCAAAATGGAAATATCGAGTAAATATATTTTTAGTTTATGCTATATTTTTTCACATTTTTCGGTACGTATTCGAAGTTGTTCTTTTGAAATAGTGGTAGAAAATAATTTTACTTTCACTGTGTGGAGGAGTATTCGTACTTTTTGAGCTTTATTCATGTACAATATTTCTCTCTGACTGAGTGAAACAGATATATGTGGCAACAAAAGAGAAGTCCGACTGCACTGGGGGATGGCGGTGTGACTGGAATATCAAATTTCCCTATGTGAAGAAATAGCACACCAGTTCCGTTAAAAACAAAATTTTGACACTACTAGTGTGATATTTCTTCACATCGGCATTCTTCAAAAACAGTTATTGAAAATCATGAGGAAAAGTCAAAAGGACAAGACTGATCTTTGCGGTGGGTGGAGACAAGTGAGTGAAAATGTAGACGTAATGTAGCGCTTGGCGCTTCCAACAGAAACTGCATCGTTGAGCTTCACCACGCAATATTGTCATTACTACCATTAGACATCAGATGAATTCGTAATTGCGAATAACGACTAACGTCTGCTGTAGAATGGAATACGTGCCGCACCGGGGCACGAACCCGGAAATCCCGCTTATCGCGAGCGGTCGCCTTATCATTTGGCTATCCGTGCATGACTCCCGGCCATACTAAAACTTCCATAAGTTCAAAACGGCTCTGAGCACCCTTCTGAGGTCATCAGTCCCCTAGAACTTAGAACTAGTTAAACCTAACTAACCTAAGGACATCACACACATCCATGCCCGAGGCAGGATTCGAACCTGCGACCGTAGAGGTAGCGCGGTTCCAGACTGTAACGCCTAGCACCCCTCGGCCACTCCGGCCGGCCTTCCATAAGTCGTCAACCATACGTCTACGACCTATACTCGCATGTCCATTATATGTATCCCCGTACAAATCGTTTTCATTCCCGTCATTCCATTCTTCAGCTGATGGTAGTCATTGCTCGCAATTGCGAATTCATGTGATGTGTTTTGTAACGGCTGTGGTTGCCTCAGTGTTTCGTCATCAGAATAACACAGGTATTTAAAAATCGTTATAACCGTTAGGTCGCTGGCGTTGGCACAAATGAAAAATAACCATGAAGTGTTCCGAACAAATCCGATATGTGACGGACTCATCAGAGACCTCTTATTGTGCCTCTTACACACAGTTACCATAATAGCAAAGTGGTTATTGCCAAGCCTGAACGTGCATGGTTTTCCTTTCAATCCTTGCTGTAAGGGGAATAGGCAGTCTCCTAGTTTCCTGATGTACAGAATATCTAATATTATATCAATACATAAATACAAAGCATATTTACAATGTTAATCCGATATTTTTATTGGTCGGAAGTGCGACACTTTCTTAGTCGACACAACGCTATAACGTCTCGTTGTATCGATACATCGAGATGCGACTACGATGTACTTTCAAATATCGATGTATCGGATTCCCGAGTTTTTAAAATTGGCAACATTCCTACTCAGAATCTAAGTGGCAGGCGTCATTCGTGGCTATATGTTCCACTATATGTAGCCGGTTGCACCAATTGAGCTCGGTAGCCGCCGGCAGGTCCTCCTCCACATCACGGACGAGATCCCCAGGCGCACTGGCGTTTTTTCCCACCTTATTTATTATTTCCCTGAGGGTCTTCATCACCCGCCTAACACTGGAACTCCCAATTACAAGCATACCCACACTCTGCACTTGTCCGGTCTGGGCAAGAAAGACGGCCGCTGCCCCAACAGGAGAGGCATTTTGTGCTGCCACAGAGTTATCATCAACATCGAGCAGTACCTCGATACTTGCTGCTAAGATGTAGGGGGCCAGCTGTGGGACTGGCTTCCTATTTCGTCTTCCGCCCAGTGACAGGGAAACCCACCACTGTCTGCTAAGTACGAGGGCTATCCACAAAGTACATTACGTTTTGGAATTAAAAATAAATAAAGTATTGGAATTTTTTTTATTATATAGAGATGAAAGCCACACTTAAATACTACTTTTCTACATAGTTGCCATTTAAATTAAAGCACTTATCGTAGCGACAGACGAGCTTGGAAATTCCTTCGTCGTAAAATTCGGCCGCCCGTGCCTTCAACCACGTGGCGACTGTCTTTTGGGACACAAAAGGTGTGATTTTTGTGGATTTCCTTGAAAGAGGCACTACAATAAACTCACAAAGGTATTGCCAAACTCTGCTCAACCTCAGAAGAGCAATACAAAACAAGCGCAGGGGAATGTTGGGCTCAAAGATCTTGCTGATACACGACAACGCCCGGGCCCACACGGCAAATGCCACTCGTGAAGTTCTCGAATCTTTTAAGTGGGAGTTGTTTCCTCATCCGCCGTACGGTCCCGACCTGGCACCGAGCGACTTCCACTTATTCCCAGCAATGAAGATGTGGTTGGCTATGCAGCGTTTTGATGACAACGCACAGCTTCAAGAAGAGGTAACCACGTGGTTGAAGGTGCAGGCGGCCGAATTTTACGGCGAAGGAATTTCCAAGCTCGTCCATCGCTACGATAAGTGCCTTAATTTAAATGGCAACTATGTAGAAAAGTAGTATTTAAGTGTGACTTTCATCTGTATATAATAAAAAAATTCCAATACTTTATTTATTTTTAATTCCAAAACGTAGTGTACTTTGTGGATAGCCCTCGGACTATCGAAAGAGCACGGACCTGACAGATGTTGCGTATCAAAAGATACAGCGACA
Source organism: Schistocerca cancellata (assembly GCF_023864275.1). Taxonomy (NCBI): domain Eukaryota; kingdom Metazoa; phylum Arthropoda; class Insecta; order Orthoptera; family Acrididae; genus Schistocerca; species Schistocerca cancellata. Next base: position 1,186,484,355 of record NC_064626.1, read on the forward strand.
CCCGAATCACCAAGGGATTCCAGCGGTACAAATGGCGTCGCAGGTCTGGTCATCAGCGCCCCGATGTCGACGTAAATTTGAGCATCATCCAGAAGCATGTCGGCTGTTTATGTACAGCAGCCAATTCTCTTGGGATCGTTCACAATAACCACAGTGCCTAGCCCTACCTTAATGTGCAAAGAATACACATAAAATCTCAAATGGCGGAACTAAGTTTGGAACGTACGCAAAAATAACGAGGAAAATAAAGAAACGCTAAAAACTGCTCTGCAAATGTCTCGCTCTGCCCTGAGACTGCAAAGCTCTTCAACATAAATAAATATCTTTGTTGAAGTAGAGCTATCTAAAGGTACCTGTTACTAGAAACTGTATACGTCCTAAAGCTAATGCACGACATGAATATGCAAACTAGAATGCACTGATCTAAACTACATGCTGTGTACCAGCACGAGATTTAAAATTAATATCGTGATGTGGAGCTTCTGGCGCAGGGAGAAGGGGGAGAGGGTGGGATTTACAATAGGAAGCCGCCTTACACAGACATGTGCACCAATATTTACGCAAAAACAAAAACGTACAGTAATTTGTTAACCTGTAATCAACACAATAAAGTACACAGGTATAATTCACCTCTTTTCAGAAGATCCTGACAAAAAGAAAAGAAACAGTAAATTAATAAGACTAAAAACAGCCGACCAGTTGCAATGGATAACGCAATCTTTACCTAGGTTTCGGCAGATTTAAATCTGTCTTCTTCAGAAGGCGGCAGTATTACATTAATATGGAATGATATGTCATTGTCGTTTTTACAAATATCTGCATAGATCCATTAGTCCAAAATAAAATATAGCCCTGAAAATAGGGTTTGTCATGTAAATAAAAATTAGTGCATGGATGTTGCAGAGCTCACGAGCGCTTGTGAGCTCTGCAACATCCGTGCACTAATTTTTATTTACATGACAAACCCTATTTTCAGGGCTATATTTTATTTTGGACTAATGGATCTATGCAGATATTTGTAAAAACGACAATGACATATCATTCCATATTAATGTAATACTGCCGCCTTCTGAAGAAGACAGATTTAAATCTGCCGAAACCTAGGTAAAGATTGCGTTATCCATTGCAACTGGTCGGCTGTTTTTAGTCTTATTACTTGGAACCGTTGCTGTTGCGCAGCTATGTTTAAAATACTAACAGTAAATTACTTAGTTTCAGACAACTGGCGCGACCGATCGGCTCGACATCTGCAGAAAATGTAAGCTCACTATCGGTAATAACGTTTTGAATATGTTCTTCGGTTTCTAGTACAGATCGTAGCTGATGACACTGGCGAGTAATAGTCTAAGCAGTGACGAGGCACATTTTACACCACACAATGCACTGAAAATACAGAATTGCTAAATTTGGGGTTCTGTTAAACCGCGTGTTGCGCACAATGACCCATTGCACTCGCCTAACGAGCTGTGTGATGTGTACTCACAAGCAGCTTTATTCTCGGTCCGTTCTTCTTTGAAGAGAATGCACGCAGAGGACCTGTCAGGTGTATTGTGACGTCTGCAAGTTATAGTGACCTCCTCGTACTGCATATGATCCTTGCATCCTTGCTTAGGGTGAGCGAACCCATAGTTTTCATGCAGGGGGCAACACTTGATGTCACTTGCTCAGTGAAAGAGCTGCTTAATGCAACTTTCCACGAAGCTTTTATCTGTAGAGGATTTCCCGATGCGTGGCTTGAAAGGTCACCTTACCTGTATCAATGTGAATTTTGCCTCTGGGAATATCTAAATGACATCGTTTACCGGAGACATGTTTGGATTCTACCTGATCTGAAGGCCACTACACACTAATGTGACGAAAAGGCATGGGTTAGTGATACGCACATATACAGAAGACGGTAGTATCGCGTTCCCAAAGTATAAAAGGGCGTTGCATTGGTGGCGGTTTCGTTTCTACTCAGGCGATTAACGCAAAAAGATTTCCGACGTGCTCACGGCCGCGCAGTGTGAATGAACAGACTCTGAACGGGGATTGGTAGGTGGAGCTGGACAAATGGGACGCTCCATTTCTGAAATCGTTACGGAATTCTGTGTTCCAGTACCCACAGTGTGAAGATTGTGCCAACAATACCAAGTTCGCTGCATTACCTCTCACCACGGACAACACAGTGGCCGACGACCTTCACTTAACGACCGAGAGTAGCGTCGTTTGTGTAGAGTTGTCATTGCTAATAAACAAGCAGTACTCCGTGAAGTAGCTCAAAAATGGTTCAAATGGCTCTGAGCACTATGGGACTTCTGAGGTCATCAGTCCCCTAGAACTTAGAACTACTTAAACCTAACTAACCTAAGGACATCACACAACACCCATGCCCGAGGCAGGATTCGAACCTGCGACCGTAGCAGCCTCGCGGTTCCGGACTGCAGCGCCAGAACCGCACGGCCACCGCGGCCGGCCGTGAAGTAGCCGTCTAAGTCCAAGAGTGGTGTATGACAAACGTATCCGTCAGGAAATTTGATGTTAATGAGCTACGACAGCAGACGACCGACGCGAGTGCTTTTGCTAAGAGCACGACATCGCCTTCAGCGTCTTTCCTGGGCTCGTGAACATATCAGTTGGACCCTATATAACTTGAAAACCGTGACCTGTCTGATGAATCTCGATTTCAGCTGGTAAGAGCTGAGGATCAGGTTTGAGTGTGGCGCAGAGCCCATGAATCCCTGAGCCCAAGCTGTCAACGAGTCACTTTGCAAGCTGGTGGTGGCTCCATAATGGTGCAGGCTGTGTTTACATGGAATGGTGTTGGTCCTCTGGTCCAACTGAACAGTTCATTGACTTGAAATGCTTATGTTCGCCCACTTGGAGACCATTTGCAGCCATTCATGGATAAAATGATTCAAATGGCTCTGAGCACTATGGGACTTAACATCTGAGGTCATCAGTGCCCTAGAACTTAGAACTACTTAAACCTAACTAACCTAAGGACATCACACACATCCATGCCCGAGGCAGGGTTCGAACCTGCGACCGCGGCAGTCGCGCTGTTCCGGACTGAAGCGCCTAGAACCGCTCGGTCACAGTGTACATTGATGGACTTCGTGTTCCCAAAAAAAAAAGATTCTACATCTTCATCTACATCTACATTTATACTCCGCAAGCCACCCAACGGTGTGTGGCGGAGGGCACTTTACGTGCCACTGTCATTACCTCCCTTTCCTGTTCCAGTCGCGTATGGTTCGCGGGAAGAACGACTGTCTGAAAGCCTCTGTGCGCGCTCTAATCTCTCTAATTTTACATTCGTGATCTCCTCGGGAGGTATAAGTAGGTGGAAGCAATATATTCGATACCTCATCCAGAAACGCACCCTCTCGAAACCTGGCGAGCAAGCTACACCGCGTTGCAGAGCGCCTCTCTTGCAGAGTCTGCCACTTGAGTTTGTTAAACATCTCCGTAACGCTATCACGGTTACCAAATAAACCTGTGACGAAACGCGCCGCTCTTCTTTGGATGTTCTCTATCTCCTCCGTCAACCCGATCTGGTACGGATCCCACACTGATGAGCAATACTCAAGTTTAGGTCGAACGAGTGTTTTGTAAGCCACCTCCTTTGTTGATGGACTACATTTTCTACGGACTCTCCCAATGAATCTCAACGTGGTACCCGCCTTACCAACAATTAATTTATATGATCATTCCACTTCAAATCGTTACGCACGCATACTCCCAGATATTTTACAGAAGTAACTGATACCAGTATTTGTTCCGCTATCATATAATCATACAGTAAAAGATCCTTCTTTCTGTGTATTCGCAGTACATTACATTTGTCTATGTTAAGTGTCAGTTGCCACTCCCTGCACCAAGTGCCTATCCGCTGCAGATCTTCCTGCATTTCGCTACAATTTTCTAATGCTGCAACTTCTCTGTATATTACAGCAGGGAACTTCCGACACTATCTACTAGGTCATTTATATATATTGTGAAAAGCAATGGTCCCATAACACTCCCCTGCGGCACGCCAGAGGTTACTTTAACGTCTGTAGACGTTAGAGATGGGCAAAACTGTTCTTTTCAGTGATTGGATCAGAACTGTTCACTCCCTGAAATGAATTAGCTCTTTTTCATGACTCACCACTCATTTACAATACAAAATAAATGGAAGGCACATTGCCCTTTAAACTTGGTTTATTCCAGTACTATACCTGTATTTTGATCTTATTTGATCCTATTTTGAAGTAACACAGATAATGAGTAAGAATTTTGTATTGTTTATTGAAATTTCCACGATATGACAAAGTTTTTGATTATTGATTTATTTTGCACTATCGTGGTTTTTTGGGTGATCGGAAAATGTTGTAACTTGAGATTTACGTTAACAATATATTTGGCTATAATGTATTAAAATTTCATTAACCTCATACAAATACATCGCAAGCCATATATTTTTAAAGTGAACGTTTCCTTTCGAAGACGCCTAAAATCGCAGAATCCGTACCAGAATAAGAAAAAAATATAAATTTGACTGTAAAACGAAAGTGCTGCATATAGCCTTACGCAGAATAAAACAAGGAAAATATTGGTGTATCACATTTTGCGATACGTTTATCGGTTCGCTCGTAATTAAAGCGTAAATTCGAGTGTCTATAATAAAAATCCTATAGTAAGAGGAGTCATCAGGAACCTAATCTAATCAGTTTAAACAAATAAAAATAAAATAAAAACAATTGATGTATACATAACATAATAATGTAATATACATAGCGGCATTACTACGAAGAACAATATCCAGTGAGGACGAACTCTGATGCAGAGGCGCTGAGTCGAGCAGGTCGAGCCGCGAGCTGTATTACTGCGTGAGCTGAGACCGCAGAGACCACAGTGACACCTGAGTCGCTTTGCTCGACGCTCTGGCTGGAGTCGAGACGGTGGGGCGAGCGTTGAGCGGGCGAGTTCCGAGGGAGGGGGTAGCGGTGAACTCACCCGCTCCGAGACAAATAGTTCGTTCCCTTGCGAGCGGGTTTTTGCAAGTAGTTCCTATGTTATCCGCTAGGTGGCTCTCTGTCCTGTTGCTCGCATCAACTGCCCAGAGGGCAGGACGTGCGACTGAAACGATCGCCGACAGAGTGTGATGCGAAGTTACGCTGCGCCAGACACTGCGCGGCAGACGACGCACAGAGACCCCACGGCATATGTGAAACACAAAATCCAATGGGGCACTGCACAATGCAGGCAGCCAAGGTAGAAGCAGGGCAGAGGCCGGCGCTGGCTGTGTTGTGTGGCGTGCACTGTGCTGTGAGCAGCAGAGGCGCTGCTGATATGCTCCGTCTCTCTCTCTCTCTCTCTCTCTCTCTCTCTCTCTCTCTCTCTCTGCCGTGGGAAACGTTTGGAGCTACCGTTCTTTTTTTCTGAATCACTGATTGTTCACTCCTTTGAAAGATTGAACTCTATGAATTAGTTCAAGAGCGGATCCCCCATCTCTAGTAGACGTCTCTCCATTGATAACAACATGCTGTGTTCTGTTTGCTAAAAACTCTTCAATCCAGCCACACAGCTCTTACTTTGTTTATCAGGCGACAGTACGGAACTGTATCGAACGCCTTCCGGAAGTCAAGGAAAATAGGATCTACCTGGGAGCCTGTAGTGTATGGATTTTTACGGATGACAATGCGCCATGACACTGCGACTCCAGAGTTCACGACTGGTTTGTGGGACAATCACATCCAAAATAAAATAATTCGGCCACCTCTATCACCCTACACGAATCCCATCGAACATCTGTGGTATATAATCGAGATCCCAGTTGATGCACAACGTCCTGCACCGGCAAAACGTCCACAGCTATGGGCGTCAGTATAGGAGCAGCTGGGCTCAGTATCTCTGCAGACGACATCCAGCGACTTGTTGAGTCCGTGCCACGTCGAGTTGCTGCACTACGCAGGCAGAAGGGGATATCCTGTGTCATTTTTCTCGTCGTTCTGCAGATGCAGCATCTCATCGACGTCTCTGGTGCTAACAGTGAACAATCTGTGCAGGTGGCGGTTAGTAATAAAATCTACGTTACGTCTTTCTCACTTGTTTGACCTTTACTGCCCACATCAAGTTCGTACCTATTATATATTGAAACGTTTTCATACCTCTTTCTTGCATTCACAACGCCAAAAATTTGCACCTTGCGGCTGAAATTGGAAATAATTTTTCAGCGTAACTCGCTTCCACATTAACCCTTTCGACTATCTCTCTACTTTCCATGCCATACGATAATTACAGCCCAACCTGGATCTCAGTGAGTAGTTGCACATTAATTACTGTATAACCACCCAATGTTCCATACACTACCAGCTGCATTCAAGTTCTGAGCCCTCCGATTTCTTTTCTAATTAACTACTCACCCGAAATCCATGAAACTGGCGTTACTTCTCTACGTAATCGCCCTGCAGACGCACACATTTTTCAAAACGCTGACGCCATGATTCCACGGCAGCGGCGAAGGCTTCTTTAGGAGTCTGTTTTGACCACTGAAAAATCCCTGAGGCAATAGCAGCACGGCCGGTGTATGTGCGGCCACGGAGAGTGTCTTTCATTGTTGGAAAAAACCAGAAGTCACTAGGAGCCAGATCAGGTGAGTAGGGAGCATGAGGAATCACTTCAAAGTTGTTATCACGAAGAAACTGTTGCGTAACGTTAGCTCGATGTGCGGGTGCGTTGTCTTGGTGAAACAGCACACGCGCAGCCCTTCCCAGACGTTTTTGTTGCAGTGCAGGAAGGAATTTGTTCTTCAAAACATTTTCGTAGGATGCACCTGTTACCCTAGTGCCCTTTGGAACGCAATGGGTATGGATTACGCCCTCGCTGTCCCAGAACATGGACACCATCATGTTTTCAGCACTGGCGGTTACCCGAAATTTTTTTGGTTCCGGTGAATCTGTGTGCTTACATTGAGCTGACTGGCGCTTTGTTTCTGGATTGAAAAATGGCATCCACTTCTCATCCATTGTCACAACCGACGAAAAGAAAGTCCCATTCATGCTGTCGATGCGCGTCAACATTGCTTGGCAACATGCCACACGGGCAGCCATGTGGTCGTCCGTCAGCATTCGTGGCACCCACCTGGATGACACTTTTCGCATTTTCAGATCGTCATGCAGGATTGTGTGCACAGAACCCACAGAAATGCCAACTCTGGAGGTGATCTGTTCAACAAGCATTCGGCGATCCCCCAAAACAATTCTCTCCACTTTCTCGATCATGTCGTCAGACCGGCTTGTGCGAGCCCGAGGTTGTTTCGGTTTGTTGTCACACGATGTTCTGCCTTCATTAAACTGTCGCACCCACGAACGCACTTTCGACACATCCATAACTCCATCACCACATGTCTCCTTCAACTGTCGATGAATTTCAATTGGTTTCACACCACGCAAATTCAGAAAACGGATGATTGCACGCTGTTCAAGTAAGGAAAACGTAGCCATTTTAAGTATTTAAAACAGTTCTCATTCTCGCCGCTGGCGGTAAAATTTCATCTGCCGTATGGCGTTGCCATCTCTGGGTCGTATTGACAATGAACGCGGCCTCATTTTAAAAGAATGCGCATGTCTCTATCTCTTTCCAGTCCGGAGAAAAAATATCGGAGGCCTTAGAACTTGAATGCACCTCGTACTATTTAGCTGGTTCCAAAGATTCACAATATTGCCAGAAGCTTAATATGAATACTTCTTTGTATAAATTTGTGTCAAGAATTTATATGTTGTGATGTTTCTGTGTTAAGTGTAGCTGTTACGTTACAGTATATACGAAAACTGCACATCTGTAACTGGCATAGTTTTTTAACAATACATATTTGTTATCAGGGAAGGGCTTTATGCTCAACTGGTATATTTGTGCATCAAATCTTCACAAATGTTATGGTGAGCGTATTCAACCCTTTAGTAAATCATTATTAGTCCATTTGAACACGTTACACAGTAACTCGTCAATGCACAACTGCACAAACCAAGAATGGGGGCATTTTTGAGATACGTAAAACTATTGATACTGTCTGCTGGTGTCTTCAGTTGTGCTTCGACGAGATATTAAGTAATGTATTCAAATCAATAACGAGTCATTACGAGGCCGAATACGGCTTCTATACGATTTAAATTACATGAGGATTAAATATATAATTATTGTTATGCTAATTCAGTATGCTTTGCCTGTGTACAAATGTTACATATAGTAATAGTTTCTTTTATTGATAAGAAAGCCTTTTGTATTCACTCAAAGACTCAAAGACAAATGACTTAAGGTAGACCTATCTGTCACAGTCACGGAAGTAGTTTTTTTTCCTTCCACTGAAGATTTATAAAAGGTGGATTAGCATGCCGTCGACGACGAGGTCATTAGCGCCAGACTGCAAGCTCGAAGTGAGGTAGGACGGGAAAGGAAACAGGCCGCGCACATTCAAAAAATAAATCTGAATGTCTGCTGGGGGATTTTAACCGGCATTAAAGTGTGTTACTACCATCTCGTTCGGTTCGGAAGTACTGGTGGAAGTTATTTACGAGTGAACCGTTGAGTAGCAGTCTACATGGCGTGTACTTCTTATACATCAGTTTCCGCCTCACATTACACGAGTCTGGCGAAAGGTATACTCGCGACGGGCTAACTCAGCTGACAGAATTCAAGGTCTCAGTTGACCATGGCCATATGTACCACACTGAATTGCTTGGTGACAACTTTCAGCCTGAACATTAAAGTGTCAGGTGTTTCCTATAAACGGCATGTTCCATTTGACGATCTTCCTTTCTCCTGACCAACTGATCAAGTAGGGGAAGCCAAGCTCCTGTTGCACCAGCATTGTGAAGCGGATGTTCCTGATGGAGTGAACTGATATGCTCTTTGCGCATTCTCACTGTTGTACAGCCAAATAACGAGAGCTAATCTATTTAAAATGAGCACACTTATTTCGATACTGTGACCGAGCGGTTCTAGGCGCTTCAGTGCGAAAACCGCTTGCCTGCTACGGTCGCAGGTTCGAATCTTGCCTCGGGCATGGATGTATGAGATGTCCTTAGGTTAATCAGGTTTAAGTAGCTCTAGGTCTAGAGCCATTTTTTTATTTCGATACCATTTTGAATAATGGCCTACAATAGTTAAAACTTGTAGGGCCCCTCTGTTGTCAACGTTCTCATTGATTTTCATGCAATCTACGAGTATCGTAAAAATATGAAAACAGATTTTTACTGCCAGTTTTCTGTGTCTGAAAATGGCCAATTTAATTCTAAATTTTGCTGCTACAGCAATTGTTCATTCATGTATAGCTGAAAAAGGCTTAACTAATTTACAGTTTTGAATATTAACTTCACTCGCTTAAAGTAACGCTAAATTTCATTGGTAAAACTGATAACTAAAGTTAACATTAAGATTGCACAGTTTCATTTATGCTGTAATTAGCTTAGCGTGCGATTTCTGCTGGCTTTGTACGTATTTTTCGTTATGTTAAAACTGAATCAGTGGCTCATTTGCTTAAAGTAAATCCAATTTAGTCTTTCAATAAGTGAAGGTAAATTTCTGGAATTTTTCCTAATTTTGCATTACGTTACGCTGAGGTTACTGAAATTCCTTTTTTTACGTAACAAAGCTTCATTATCAGCCAATTATTTATTTAACGAGAAACTTCATTTAACTTCGCTTTCAAAATTTAGTATTTAATAATAAGTAACCGCAAACTCGAAGCTTTCTGATCCAATTATTGTCCCGTGAACTGTGTGTTGTGGAAAAGTGTGATAACCTTCTGTTGCCACGCCAGTGATTGCGATTACCTGTACTATGATTTTCGTTGCTGTAGTGTGCTGGCGACCATTTAAATATCCTTTCTTTCTAGTCAGTACTTTTTGTATTACAGAATACGTGGTAATATTTTTCCCCCCTGTGTGGTTTGAGAGGGACAGCACTAAATCCACCCATTTCAAAATTATTATCACTACTTAGATTAGGTTTAAAGTTGATTCTTCCTTCGGAAGTGTCTGCTGTGCACTTTCCTCCTACTAACAGGTATTATTTTCCTTCGCTAACGATCACCTTACCTATTGTAAAATTTCGTTAGCATACGCGATCACGGTCGTTTATATAGCTGTCAAAGAGGGTGATTAGGAAGGAGGAAGTTACAACTTCAAGTCTGCACTATGGGATATGCTTGACCATACAGGAAACACTGCATCGTAAGAACCCGCTGGTTCAACAAAGTCGACAGTTAAGATTACAGCACTGAGACCTACCATGAGGGTATAAAAATGGCTCTGAGCACTATGGTACTTAACATCTGGGGTCATCAGTCCCCCCTAGAACTTAGAACTACTTCAACCTAACTAGCCTAAGGACATCACACACATCCAAGCCCGAGGCAGGATTCGAACCTGCGACCGTAGCAGTCGCGCGGTTCCGGACTGAATCGCCTAGAACCGCTCGGCCACAACGGCCGGCCGTGAGGGTATACCTGTCTGCTGCAGTGTTATTAGTCATGGGCGAACGTGAGCAATCAGCAGATTATATGCTTCTCAGCTAGCGTCCTCAACACTGCACGGATGTAGGTAGAGAACAACCGGTTCGATAGAATGTATAAAATCAATAACTGGCACGTATAAAGCTGTGCCTCGGTCAAAGTTATTACAGAAAGTAGATATGTAACACAGGGTGAAAATGGAAAATTCCATACTTCAGGGAAAAATATAGGTAGAAAGACACAAGCTGACACACGTATTTGGAATGACATGGTATTTGATTGAAAAATGAACAAAATTACCAACAGATAGCGCTTCATATGATACAAATGGAATTGTTAGCGAAACAACTGGTTTTTAGCAAAGGTGCTGTTTCTTATAACAACTGCAAAAAATGTCAGCTGTCATATATCAACAATACATGTAGTCAAGGGAGAATATTACGAACACCACTGCACAGCATATCATTAAGAATGGTGAGAAATTGTCGTCCAATGTTGTACTTTAGCGTCCCTAGCGATGTCGGACGATCGCGGTAGACCTGCGAGTTCAGGTAACCCCACAAGCAAAAATCACACCGACTGACATTTGGGAACTTGGGAGGCAAAGCACTACGGAAATGATAACTCAGCACGCGATCCTCACCAAACATAAGCGCAAGGGATCTTTTACACATGTAGTAGTATCGGGTGAAGCGCCAAACTGCATAAAATGCTTGTCTTTCGACAGGTGTTTATCAGTCAGACTAGGGATGTTGCGTTTCGGTAACACACCGGCGTACTTCGTACCCGTCAAATTGACAGTTTGGAAAGGAACATCCCACTGTCTACCGCCAGCTTTTGGCCAGTTGTGCACTCGTTTTACCTTTCAATAAAAATACATGTAATTTCTAGCATGTGCGTCAAGTTTTATCTCCATACAGTTATTATTTCGTGAATATGTTAACGTACATTTGGATCACCACGTATTACACTCCGAGCCATGAAAAGTTCAACAAACTCGTAGAATCATGACGTCTGCCTCAGGAGATAACGCACACTACCTCAACGTCAAGGAGGATTAATTACAAGAAGACCATAACATCATCAGCTTACAGTATTCGCTGTGCATGATGCTAGGAATTATTTCTTGTGTCGTCGGTACATTTCGTATCACGTCAGACACCGTGCATTCTCCTGTACCAGCAAACTACATTGTTAAGATTACGTGTGATAATCTCGATATATTTTCAGTCATGTTACTAATAGCATTTTTTTTAGCACGTAAAACGAAGTTCAAAAACAACACGTGCTTCTTGTAAGTAATTTTACCTCAAACCAAAGATATTTGTGTACTGGTGTTGAGCATATGTTGCATATTATTTTCTAAAAACATATTTTCATACCAAATGAGATATTAAATGCTGTTTGGGTACAAGTCTGATCGTCATCTTAATGACATTTTTACATATTGTTACGTTCTCACTGAAGAAAAGTAGCTATGTTCCCAGCAGCAAAGGAAACGTGGAAACCTATAAAGTTGGAAACGCGTATTTGTAGTTAAATCATCGTGGTCAAGTAAGCACATGCAAAGTGAAAAAAAAGATCGATGTTCAAGTTTCCAGTGAAATGATGTGAATAGTAAATACAGATGTTTTTAAAAAGGTATAGCTCATCCTTTATTCACTTAATGTGCAGCATCCACAAATTTACCGTCTTTATTCTGGAAAGATCTTTCTTTCCAATTGAAAATACATCAGCTACAAGTAACGAAGACTTTAAATGCAGTATGAATTAGGGGGTGGATAAAATTAAAAATCACCATGAACAACTAAAAGCTATTATTATTATGAACTGTCTACGCAAGGTAATGGCTACATGATTACATGATGTGATACGGTAGCTAATAGATTTAGACCGGGAAGACTATTTCTTCTACAAATAATTCTGATAACAGCTCGCAGTTTTAATGCCTCCAACACACTTTGGAGCTACTTAAAGCAACGCACAGATAAGCAATTTGAAACAATATTAGCTTCGAAACATGTGTAGGAAACTTGAGAAACATATGGTGATTTCGATATATTGCAACGAATCTACATAGACAAGTGGTTGCGAATAGCTGCCAGTGTAGATGGGATAGTTATTAAAGATTCGCAGTACGTCCAGGGGATCTACTCTTTCGATATGCTGCATTGCACTGCCTATGGCGTATTCAGCGGGCCAGCCACGTGTTTTCGGGCAACCGGATTTCCAATCATGTTCGCAAACATGCACCCAGTATAACGTTTGTTTGCATTTCGTTATTCTGGGCGGCGAACACATGCTGTGCCCGTGATATTTGCGTAATTTGGTCATCCAGTGTGCAAACGTTAGCAGATTAGATCATTCTAGCAATTACGAGAAAAACAGAATAAGATGTACACTGCATAAGTAGCCTAGCTGATACTAAGGTAGAGACGCAATGTCTCTTACAGGTTTTAGAGATGAAGATGTTGGGCTCGAATAGATAAGTGTTCCAGCAGGAAAGCTAGACCGCGCAAACACGCAATGAAACTCTAAAAAATCCCTCGGTCATCATTGGGCAAATCAATAGAGGAAATTCACATCAGTTATTAAATCAGATGGACACGCAGCAACTCACTTTTTTTTTTTTTTGCGAGTGCACATAGCAACAATGGATAGCAACTGTGTTTTGCTCAAAGAAAGTAATAACCGTAAGGATAGGAGAAAGACTTGGGATTAAAGTCCCATTTAACACGAGACGAAAAGAAGTTGAATTCATTTCAAAGGATCCAGACATTAAGTGATTTAGGAAAACCATGGGAAAGAAATGGAAAGGAGCGTATGGCATCGCCGGCCGGGAGGCCCCTGGCCGGGGAAGTTCGGCCGTCAAGTGCAAGTCTTAGTTCATTCGACGCCACATTGGGTGGCTTGCGCCAAGGAGATGAGGATGAAATGATGATGACAACGCAACACCCAGTCCCCGAGCGGAGAAATTCTCCAACCTCGCCGGGAACCGAACCCGGGGCAGTTTGCATAGGAGGCGAGGTCGTTACCGCTTTTTTTTTTAAATCTTATTTTGTCCTATTTTGTTCGTTGACTTTGTTCGTGGCAGGCGTCCGATGACACTCGTTCAAGTTGTTCGTTGATCCGTTCACTCAGTTTTTTATTGCAGAGGGTGGCTAAACCCTCTGACCGAACACGCTGAGCTACCGTACCGGCTTACCGCCCAGCTAAGGAGGCGGAAAGAACCGTGGGAAACCTAATCGATAGGGAATGATTGGGTATTTGAAGCCTCTTCCTTCTATTGCGAGCAAAGTGCCATAAGCAATAGGTCTTTGATGAGCATAAAGAAATATAATAGTGCGCTGAAAAGATTAAATACACTGTAAGACCGAAGAAATATTATTCGACTGGGATGGAAATCGGTAGATGTGATGCATATGTACAGACTATCTGACGGTTACAATTTTAAAAAAAGCGGTTGATTTATTCAAGAGAAAGAGTTTCACAAATTGCGTTTGTCCACTTCAGTCCCTTTTGCAACCAGATATTTCGAATGTCCCTGATGAAGCTGTAGGATCTCCTCCGTAGGTATGTCGTTCTGTCCAAATGGTACGTTAGACCTTAAAAATCCCGAGGTGGTTGTAGGATCCTGCTCATAATACTCCAAATCTTCTCCGTTGGGGAGATATCCGACGATCTTGCTGCCAAAGTTAGGGTTTCCAACCACTAAGACTAGCAGCAGAAATTTTCGCCGTGTGCGAGCCGGCATTATCTTCCTCAACTGGCCAGCCATGAAGTGCAACAAGACTGGGCGTAGAATATCGTCGACGTAGCGCTGTGCTGTGAGGGTGCTGGGGACAACCAAATATGTCTGGATATGACCATCACCCCTGTTTTGCGGGCCGAATGACGGGCGACAGTTAGGTTGATATCCAACCGCTGGTCGGGGCGTCTACAGACTCGTCTTCGGCGTGAAATCTCAATGACTGGAGTAGAAATGACTTTACCGAAGATGTGTCTTGTGACGTCACTGGCAACGTGACTGTCGCCCTCCCTACGTCACGACAACCGGTAGTAATGACCTGGGATGTCATTTCCTTTCATCCCATGACCATTTTGCTTTTCATCCGCAGTAGCTTTACACCACAGCGGTGCTTCGACGTTATATTACGACCGTCTTCTTGCGCTCCATGACAAACAATCTCGAGCTTGCGTTTCAGCCAGATAATAGCCACTCGCACACGGCGAGAGTTTCTGTTGCTTGTTTTCTTGCTTGTCACATCATCTACAAATACATCTACATCTACATGGAAACTCTGCAAACCACATTTAAGAGCCTGGCAGAGGGTTCATCGAACCACCTTCACAATTCTCTATTATTCGAATCTCGTATAGCGCGCGGAAAGAATAAACTCCTATATCTTTCAGTACGAGCTCTGATTTCCCTTATTTTATCGTGGTGATTCCGTCGCAACGAAAAACGCCTTTCTTTTAATGATTTCCATCCCAATTCCTGTATCATTTCTGTGACACCCTCTCGCATATTTCGCGATAATACAAAACGTGCTGCCTTTCTTTGAACTTTTTCGTTGTACTCCGTCAGTCCTATCTGGTAAGGATAGGACGGACAAGCGTAGTGTAGGCAGCCTCCTTAGTTGGTCTGTTACATTTTCTAAGTGTCCTGCCAATAAAACACAGTCTTTGGTTAGCCTTCCCCACAACATTTTCTGTGTGTTCTTTCCAATTTAATTTGCTCGTAATTGTAATACCTAGGTATTTAGTTGAATTTACGGCTTTTAGCAATTGCTAATAGCAATTTGCCCCACTTAAGACATGTCACATCTGGTACGTACATCTGGCTCTCGGTGACAGCATTTTCAATATTACGAAGAACATTTTTATGTAGTTGAATAAGAAACACATCTGTAGCTCTATGGTTAGTTTCTTTAAAAAGAACAACCGTTTTCGTGACCTTAGTTACATCATCAGGTGAAGACCTGAATGGAAAGAAACCGTGAAATGATACCAGGAAGTGACAAACTTGGATAAAATGGACGTCGGATGATTGAAAAATGTTGCTGAATGCAAGTCATATAAAATGTGGCAATGACCAATATTCACAGTTACAACATGTCACTCAGCACTAAAACAGCATGTCATATCCCACGACAGACTAATGTGGAAAGGGGACCAGCAGCCCTAATCTAAAAGTGAATGTAAACAAATCGTTACACTATTGTGCGGCTAGGGGAACGGAAGAAAACAGAAAAAGTCGGAGAAAACCTCAACAAGTACTGGGGGATCAGATGATTAGAGTAAAAGCGTAGCGACGCGGCTGACTGCGGACTAACGTGGAAACAGATGATCGGCCACAGGACACGAGGCGCATGCGCAGAAGAGCTAAGGCGGACTTGGAGTGTGAGAAACATACTTGGAATCGGGTGCACACTAAATTACCAAGTCGAATTCCTGCAATAGACAGCAATGAAGACATAAATGGTGTGACGTGGGAAAACTACTTTAAACGCTAAAACTGTTCGAAAAATCTCAACGGAGAAAGATCTCAAACGCACCAAGCCGTAAATATACCGGCATGGAAATGAGTCTATGCACAAACAGATAAATGTGCAGGGATATCCATGGTGATCGATTTATGTTTCAATTCGTATTGAATGTTGACAGTATGGCTAAGAGATTGCTTTGAAGCTCGGTAAACCACTATTTCTTCTAGAATTTTAACAACATTGCCCTGACGTTCTCTATGCAACACTGCAAGGTTGGATGAAATACTGTAACAGAGTGACACGTCTCTGAAACAAATGAATACCCAAAGCTGGGACAGAGCCTGAGCCAGGTGAGTGTTGACTAAACATGACGTCAAATGTTTCCAGAATGAAATTTTTCACTCTGCAGCGGAGTGTGCGTTGATACTAAACTTCCTGGCAGATTAAAACTGTGTGCCGGACCGAAACTAGAACTCGGGACCTTTGCCTTTCGCGGGCAAGTGCTCCACCTGTAGAGCACTTTCAAGGCAAAGGTCCCGAGATCGAGTATCAGTCCGGCAGACAGTAATAATGTGCCAGAAAGTTTCTAACCTTAAATGCTCTACCCGTCTGCCCGATATGTTTGTACGAGAAATCATTATACTAATTCTGTAAATCACTGGACACATAAAAGGATGATCATTTTTTTACTATGTGTGAACATCTGACCGTTATCCGTTTTTAACCTCACGATGGTAACACATCAAGTACCATAAAGAAATATCCCAGGAATTAAGCACAATGAAAGAGAGTTTAAAATAAGCGAACATGTGTCTCCTAGCTACTCGATTAAATGGCTCTGAGCACTTTGGGACTTAACATTTATGGTCATCAGTCCCCTAGAGCTACTTAAACCTAACTAACCTAAAGACAGCACACAACACCCAGCCATCACGAGGCAGAGAAAATCCCTGACCCCGCCGGGAATCGAACCCGGGAACCCGGGCGTGGAAAGCGAGAACGCTACCACACGACCACGAGATGCCGGCAGCTACTCGATTGATTTAGATAAAATGACGGTCAAAGTGCTTGAGGTACTGTATGCGCGATTTAGCGTAGGATACGTTTGAATGAGAGGTGTCATAGTGGCTGGCGTTCTAGGTTCGTAATTTTGCACCCCTTGTTCGAAACCTGATTGTTCCTTTTATTTACGTTTTTGCTTTAGATTTATCTACCCACGTCTATAGAAGATTACTGTACGTATTTTTTTCTAGTGTATGTTAAAATAATATTGTCCTTATTCTCCTACTAATTGTCTGTCTGGTGAATAAATTAAAAACAAACGGAAACAAAAATTCACTGAACGAGAAAATTATTTTAAATCGATGTCGGTGAAATATTTCAAGTGTACCTCCTTTCAAAATCAATTTCATCCAATTTTCGAAAAAATGATCTGTTATGAGTGACTTGCCGCGAAATTACTGGCAATGTGTGAAATCTACAGCACTCTTAATCTACATCTACATCCATACTCAGCAAGGCACCTGACGGTATGAGGCGGAGGGTACCTTGAGTCCCTCTATCGGTTCTAGCTTCTATTCCAGTCTAGTATAGCTCGTGGAAAGAAAGATTGTCGGTATGCCTCTGTGTGGGCTCTAATCTCTCTGATTTTGTCCCCATGATCTCTTCGCGAGATATACGTAGGAGGGAGCAATATACTGCTTGACTCCTCGGTGAAGGTATGTTCTCGAAACTTTAACAAAAGCCTGTACCGAGCTGCTGAGCGTCTCTCCTGCAGAGTCTTCCACTGGAGATTATCTATCATTTCCGTAACGCTTTCGCGATTACTAAATGATCCTGTAACGAGGCGCGCTGCTCTGCGTTGGATCTTCTCTATCTCTTCTATCAACCCTATCTAGTACGGATCCCACACTGGTGAGCAGTATCCAAGCAGTGGGCGAACAAGTGCTCTGTAACCTACTTCCTTTGTTTTCGGATTGCATTTCTTTAGGATTCTTCCACTGAATCTGTCTGGCATCTGCTCTGCGACGATCAACTTGTGTGATTGTATTGAAGAGTTCCTGGATGACAGAACGCAGCATGTCATTTTCAATGGAGAGAAGTCTTCCGAAATAAGAGTGATTTCAGGTGTGCCGCAGGGGAGTGTCGTAGGACCGTTGCTATGCACAATATACATAAATTACCTTGTGGATAACATCTGAAGTTCACTGAGGCTTTTTGCGGATGATGCTGTGGTATATAGAGAGGTTGTAACAATGGAAAATTCTACTGAAATGCAGGAGAATCTGCAGCGAATTGACGCATGGTGCAGAGAATGGCAATTGAATCTCAATGTAGACAAGTGTAATTGGCTGCGAATAGATAGAAAGAAAGATCCCTTATCATTTAGCTACAATATAGCAGGTTAGCAACTGGAAGCAGTTAAATACATAAATTGTCTGAGAGTAGGCATTAGGAGTGATTTAAAATGAAATGATCATATAACATTCCTTTCCCGAGTGAGATTAGTCTGCAGAAACGTCGGTGTGGGAAACCTGCCTTCGTGCGATGATCATGGTGTCTGCAAGTCCTGTTTCGAATATTTATACGATCGCTATCATCCAAAGAAATGCACCAAATCTTCCTGAAGGACAAACATAAGAATAAAAGGTAATGAGTGATACAAAAATGATATATAAGAGTATGAGAATTTAAGAAAAATTTGTAGCCGCATATATTATGTAACATATATTATGTAACAAATACATGACATTTAGCCATACAGCCTTGAAGCAGTGGTTACACCGGTTCCCGTCAAATAACCAAAGTAAAGGGCTTTCAGGCTTGGCTAACACTTGATGGGCGACCGAGTAGGTGTGCCGAAAGCCGTTGGCATTCTGGGTGAACTCACATTTGTGAGGCCGGCCGAGTAGCCACTTGATTGAAAAGTAGCGGTTCCGGTCACGGTAAGTGACAACGGCCGTAACTACTGGGTGCTGATCACCTGCCTGCACATTCAGTGACGCCTATCAGCTGAGGGTGACACAGCGGTCGGCCAGTACCGTTGGGCCGATGCCTATTCTGACGGAGCTGTTTGTGTGCATTTAACGGAATTGAAATTCTACAGTAATATAACGCCCTTGCATCCCCTAATTTGATGAGATACGTTTGTGTAGTAACCTTTTACGCACGTAAGTGAATAAATGAAATGAAATGAAAGAAAATATAATCGATTTTCGAACACGGGGCCCAAAAATACGAAGCCGCTACGTTATAAACTGTGCCACCGCTTTTGCTCAATTTAGCGGGTGCTAAAAGGCGTATGAAGTGCAGTAAAAGCTATGAGCGTCGTTTTCCCATAAACGGTCGAAATCTACGGATACGTCGAGACACGTGTTCGCTTTTTCTGACTCCTCTTCCAGTCAGCATAGTTATTTCGAAAATCGGGTGACGGCACTTGCCGGATTCTCCTCTTTAGCTGAAGGGATCGAAATACGTAGGGTGTCACCTCTCCATAGGAGTCTACTATTGTTTCCGTACCATAGCAAAAAGAGCAGACCTGAAGAAGCCACGTGGGTCTGTCGCCAAACTACTAGAACACTACTGGCCATAAAAATTGCTACACCACGAAGATGCCGTGCTACAAACACGAAATTTAACAGACAGGATGAAGATGCTGTAATATGCAAATGATTAGCTTTTTAGAGCATTCACATAGGGTTGGCGCCGGTGGCGACACCTACAACGTGCTGACACGAGGAAAGTTTCCAACCGATTTCTCATACACAAACAGCAGTTGACCAGCGTTGCCTGGTGAAACGTTGTTGTGATGCCTCGTGTAAGGAGGAGAAATGCGTTCCATCACGTTTCCGTCTTTGATAATGGTCAGATTGTAGCCTATCGCGATTGCGGTTTATCGTATCGCGACACTGCTGCTCGCGTGGTCGAGATCCAATGACTGTTAGCAGAATATCGAATCGATGAATTCAGGAGGGTAATAAGTAACGCCGTGCTGGATCACAACGGCCTCGTATCACTAGCAGTAGAGATGACAGGAATCTTATCCTCATGGGTGTATCGTATCGTGCAGCCACGTTTCGATCCCTAAGTCAACAGCTGGAGACGTTTGCAAGACAACAACCATCTGCACGAACAGTTCGACGACGTTTGCAGCAGCATGGACTATCAGCTAGAGACCATGGCTGCGGTTACCCTTGATGCTGCATCACAGACAGGAGCGCCTCCGATGGTGTACTCAACAACGAACCTGGGTGCACGAATGGCAAAACGTCATTTTTTTCGAATGACTCCAGGTTCTGTTTACAGCATCATGATGGTCGCATTCATGTTTGGCGACATCGCGGTGAACGCACATTGGAAGCGTGTATTCGTCATCGCCATACTGGCGTATCACCCGGCTTCATGGTATGGGATGCCATTCGTTACACGTCTCGGTCACCTCTTGTTCGCATTGACGGCACTTTAAACAGTGGACTTTACATTTCAGATGTGTTACGACCCGTGGCTCTACCCTTCATTCGCTCCCTGCGAAACCCTACATTTCAGCAGGATAATGCACGACCGGATGTTGCAGGTCCTATACGGGCCTTTCTGGATACAGAAAATGTCCGACTGCCGTCCTGGCCAGCACATTCTCCAGTTCTCTCACCAATTGGAAACGTCTGGTCATTGGTGGCCGAGCAAATGGCTGGTCACAATACGCCAGTCACTACTCTTGATGAACTGTGGTATCGTGTTGAAGCTGCATGGGCAGCTGTACCTGTACACACCATCCAAGCTCTGTTTCACTCAATGCCCAGGCATATGAAGGCCGTAATTGCGGCCAGAGGTGGTTGTTCTGGGTAACGATTTCTAAGGATCTATGCACCCAAATTTCGTGAAAATGTAATCAAATGTCAGTTCTAGTACAATATATTTGTCCAATTAATACCCGTTTATCATCTGCATTTCTTCTTGGTGTAGCAATTTTAATGGCCAGTAGTGTATTATGCGTATGATAAGAAAATGGCTCTGAGCACTATGCGACTTAACGTCTGAGGTCATCAGTCGCCTAGAACTTAGAACTAATTAAACCTAACTAACCTAAGGATATCACACACATCCATGCCCGAGGCAGGATTCGAACCTGCGACCGTAGCGGTCGCTCGGTTCGAGACTGTAGCGCCTTGAACCGCACGGCCACTCCGGTCGGCTTTGATGGGAACACCAGCACGTTGGAAGACCCGGAATCACATTATTAAAGAGTAAGTGCTGTTTTCTCTTCCGTGGTTGGTAACTTTACACTATCAATTAACGTGCAACGTCGATCTTATCTCTTTCTGTAGTGGCATCAGTCATTCACTGTGCGCAACCATTCTGCATGAGCTGTATTTTAGTACCCGCCCCCCAAGGGTTCGAATTTCCCTGCGCAGTGATCTCTTGTTTTAGTTTACCTGTCGAAACATCGGCTATTGTCGAGGACGCTATCCTGCTGAATTCCTGTGAATTGTTTAGACACTCGATACGTCAAGAGAGGCTCAAATTCCGAATGACGTAAGGTAACGATACCCAGTTATCAAAATAGGGACAATTAGACTCTACGGTAGCAGTGGCCAGCAAACTGGACTTAGTTTACGGGTGGCTGGCGTCGGTGCCGAAGAACGGACAGGCGGGGAGGGGGCAGCTGGCGAACGCGTGTGCTGCGGGGGCGGCGATGTTCACTGGCGGCGGCGTCGCCCGCCATATCTCTTCTGGGGGCCGAAGAGAAATATGGGTGCGGCGCACCCAAACTGACAGCTCTTCCGCGGCTCAATCCGCTCTAATTCAGGAGCGGAAATAAAAAGGGGTGGAAGGAGAGGGGGACATAAAAAAAACAGACAGTCGCCGTCCCGGATGGAAAATTACGCGTCGCGTCTGTGGGATGTCGCTACGATTCCCATTTGCGTAAATTAGGTGATTTGTGGTCACCCGAAACGGGACGAGATCCGGATGCGAACTTTTTATCCGGATTCCTGCTTTCATCAGGTGTCAGAAGAAACAAATTGTACGGGAGCGATTTGGTAGACTACGTTCTTGTCTTTGGTATAACTGCCTCGTTTAAGAAACACATCTATTTTCTCCTGCAGTACATCAGACAGTTATTTTAGAAAACTTGTCACCGATACTGCAAATACTGAATACCAGTTCATCAGTTAATATACATATCCAAAATACTAATTTTGATTTACATGATACATACGTAGTGAGTGTATACGTTTGTACTTGCGTCTAGTTAGTCTTGCCTTCCGTATTACATCGATAGGTTCCGTCATTTGGGAAATTACTGTTTATAATTATGTAATGTATGTGTGCATGTCACAACTCGTTGGTCCTTTTTCACATCAGTGGATGCTTTCCAAGGTATTGAAGTTTATGTTTATGCATTAGAGAATTTCGGACATGAATAAGACACCAGGAACAAACGCAAACCACACTTTCATATCCAGACCTTACTGTTACGCAAAAAGCAGCAAGGTAAACACGGCCTGTCTTGTCAATTGAAGATACAGACCTATGATGAACGTTTTGAAATTCAATTTAATTTTTTCTATTCAAATACTTCTACTCCATACAGAAGTTTCTACGTAGATAGTCTCCATGTCAGTGAGTTCATCTATCGAAATTCATTGCAGCTTAAAATGTATAAAAGGACCTAGTTCCGAAAATGGTCAGTATGTTTTCACAGAGGAAATGTATCTTACTCGTAAATGTATTGACGTGTTTCTCATCTTAGTGAAAGGTCAACAATACTATCCACGAAATGAAAAAGAACATTCCACTAAACAGGGTAAGTCGTATGGTTATAAATCGTGCAATAGGACTTCATATAATGATGACAAAACAAAGAAGTTTGTAATATACTTTTGTATTGTGCATATTTTCAGTAGAAACTGGACATCAAAGAATATAGCGACACTGTGTCTCGTAAACTAGTGCTACCTGTTGTGGAATAAGTCTTGGTAGATGAGCAGTTTGACTGGATCACCACCTGAAAGTGCTATAGTAGGACTTAAAATTAAAATTAATAGACACTTCAAGTTCAGACTTGGAGGTTTAACCGTCTTTAAACGCATCTCTTAGATCCTACCGGTGACGACCACGTCTCTTACAGCGTCTAATGTTTACAAACAGGTAGTTAGTCGGACATATCCGGAGCATAACACAGGTGAAGTGGGCAGTTCGGTATGAAAAAAACTAAGGTATGACTGTCTGAAAGTGGTGCGAGCTTTGGCCTTATTATGACTCGCTCCAAGGTTTTACAGAACTTTGTTAATTTATAGCTAACGAAACCTCCCGACACATTAAAACTGTGTGCTGTACAAAGTCTCGAACTCGGGATCTTTGCCCTTTGCAGGAACGTGCTCTACCGCTTGCGCTACGCAAGTACGTTTCACGAACCGTCCTCGCAGCTTTACGTCCACCAGTACTTCGTCTCCTACTTCCATACTTCACCGAAGCTCTCCTGCGAAACTTCCAAGACTAGCACTACTGGAAGAAAGTACATTACAGAGTCATGGCTTACCCAAATCCTAGGGGGGGGGGGAGGTTCCTAAAATGAAATTTTCACTCTGCAGTGGAGTGTGACCTGAAATGTAACTTCCTGGAAGCTTAAAACTGTGTATCAGACCGAATACGAACTCAGGATCTCTGGTTTTCGCGGGAAACTGCTCTATCGACTGAGATACCCAAGCATGGTAGAGCACTTGTCCTCATAAGGAAAATAATCTGAGTTCCAGTCTCGTCCGTCACAGAGTTTTGTCTGCCAGGAAGTTCCATTTCAGCGCACACTCCGCTACATAGTGAAAATTTCATTCTGATTTATAGCAGTTTAAAAAAGTTTATTTTTCATTGGTCATTGATTTTGGCACTATACTTCGTTTGTATATTATTTTCGTGAGTAGCAGCTGATAAAGTAAACAGTGCTAAATTGTTCTTACGCAGTGGGAATCTCGATTTAATGACAATGCGATCTATCTTGTACGTTAGAATTTACTTAGTGAAAATTTAGTAAATTTTGATTAACGACCGTTGCTCATCACTATGGCTATCACTGGATTCAGGGAAATGAGGTGATCAAACCTATATCAACAGATCCCAGAAATGTACCGTATTCTGACTATAATTAGCACTGAAAGTTAAGACCAGGTGATTCGAGTCCTCCTTCGGGCATGGGTGTGTGTGTTTGTCCTTAGGATAATTTAGGTTAAGCAGTGTCTAAGCTTAGGGACTGGTGACCTTATCAGTTAAGTCCCATAAGAGTCCGAACACATTTGAACATTTTTTAGGACCAGGTGAAATCTTCACTTAACAATACATTTTAAACTAATTAATTTCGGGTTATCGTAAAACACATATGAGCTCATTGTGTTTTCCAATGGCAAGATGTATGAAATTTTGTAATTGCAGTAACTTTTGATTGCCATTGTTCCTGACGAAACCAGTTGACTCCAGGACAACAAACTGAATAATGTAAATAATCAAGTTCTATGAGTGGGGACTTATTTCTACCAGTTTGATAATATCTATGCTATGTGCTTCGGGGATATTTTTAAAAATGGCTCTAAGCACTATGGGACTTAACATCTGAGGTCATCAGTCCCCTAGACTTAGAATTACTTAAACCTAACTAACCTAAGGACATCACACATACCCATGCCCGAGGCAGGATTCAAACCTCCGACCGTAGCAGCAGCGCAGTTTCGGACTGAAGTGCCTATAACCGCTCGGCCACAGCGGTTGGCTGTGTACGGATATTAATCGGAGTTTCGAAAAGAAATTTTACAAAAATGGGCGTCATCCTGCTTTGTAACTTGTTCACATATACCGTAAATGTCACCATACGAGACAATTTAACAGCACACCTTCAATACTGCAGTGAGTAGGGTGTTGAATTAGAATAATTAAGACGGAGGGAGATCGATTTCGGGTCTAGAAAAATATGTTTTTATTTGCTAATTTTATTAATGTCAAGAAGAACGTGGTGTACATTGGCCTTTAAATCGTATACAAGGAGTTTCGCGAACGAGGTTTCCGACAATTGGTGGTACACAATGGAACATATAACTTTGTGGCAAATTTAATCATATTTATGCAAGTATGTATCTATTTAATTCTCACGTTGTTCGAGACCTCTTGAAAATGAGGACGGTGCTACAACTCTACTTCTAGTTTGCGTTGAAAATTTTCGCAGAAATATTCGAGAAAAGTGTTAGGCGGCATGTAGCCAGTGAGGCCCTTATGCCGTCCTGTACTACAGTAACAACTAACAAAATCAAAAACGGTTATTTCAAGGAGGGAGCAGCAGGAGCAGACACACCAGTGCGTATATGACTGTCTTAGTCGATGTTATTGTTGATAGGATACATGTATCCAGTTCATGATCTATACTAATTCTCTGAAAAAATTGCATCATATTGCTGACATACCTATCATAAGCTATAGCTGAATTTACAATGTCGGTCCTGCAATCTGCGTTGCTCTAATTTGAAAACAAACTCCTACTTTTTTCATTTTTCCACTATGGTCCATGATGAAAATTATGAGAACTTTCGAAATTCCAATCTTGTTTTTTCTGCGAGATTACCTACACACAAAAGTGTCTGGACAAAAGTATATGGACATTCTGATACAGTACGGATATAACCACTCGATGTCACGAGGAGAAGACAACCAGCATAAAAGGGGACAGGGAGTGTTGTGTTCTCAGTGGAGAAGCAGTAATAGCAGAATTACTCGGTCAGGAGTGCCCACTCACTTCTAAAGTGGAGTAGTCCTTGGATAGCACCTTTGTAATAAATCCAATAGCGACAACGCAGCCCTTCTAAGGCTGCGCAAGTCAACTGTTGGTGATTTGACTGAAGCAGAACAAGCACAGCTAAACCTGGACCAGCAAGGCCTCAGGTACTGACGAACAGCAACTGTGGAGCTCAGCGAATTATGATTCTCAAACAGTCACATGAAATCGGCAGCACGAATCACTCTTGAGTTCCAAAATGCCAGCAGAAGTGTAGCCAGCACAATGACTTTGAGTAGGGAATTAAAACGAACGGGGTACAATGAGCGAGCAGCTCTTCTTAAACCACCCGTTTCTGTAGTCAGTTCTTGGGAACGGTTCAGCTGGTGCGAAGAGCTACGCCACTGGCTAGTGGCTGATTGGAAGCGAGTGATCTGGGGAGATGAATCCCGCTACATCGGGTGGCATTTCGAAGGAAGTGTCTGGATTTGGCGAACAGCTGGAAATCGTTATCTACCATAATGTGTATTGTCAGTAGCAAAGTACGACAGGTAGTGTTATGGTAAGGATGTGTTTCTGGTGGCTATGTTGTCGTCCCCACATTGCAAATAGTAACAGGTTAAAAGAGTAAAGATGTGGACACATCTTACAATATTGTGTTCCGGGTGAAGTACACGAAGAATCTGAAGAGAATTATTGTATCAGCAGGATAATCAGGCATTAATGGAGAAGCACCTATGAGGCAACAGTCTGAGGACTATAGCATTCCTGACTTGGACTGGTCATAGCCCAACGGAACACTTTTGCAGTGAGCTAGAACGACGACTAAGTCGCGTACCCCAGTATCACTACTTTTTCGGTTATCGGCTCTTGAGGAAGAATGAGATGTCGTCTCTCCATGGGCGCTCACACACTCATTGAAGCGTCCCCAGCAGAGTTCAGGCAATCAGAAAAGGGAAAACAGCGTCTAATTACTTTTTATCAGACAGTATAAATTCAGTCGTGACAATGTTGTGTCTTATTTGTGTAACTTGCAACCTACATATTCAGTTATTTGCTGTATGTCCTCCTCTGCAGCTTTTACCTCCTACAGTTCTTCTAGTACGAGAGGGAGTTGGAAAATAAGTTTCCCCAGTCGAATGTGGGCAGAGTTGTGTGATATGGCCAAAAGACGACACGGCAGGTGAACGCGCACTTGTAAGACACCGATACATCACTGGGTAGGAGCCGACCGCGATCAAGCAGATGGCTGCGCAAAGCGGAGGCCAGCCTCTCAGTCATTTCCAGTAGCTATGGAGAGAAGGTGCGTTTTGGAGCCGTGGTCAAGGGCGGAAGTGAGAGATGTTATCCGCTATGAATGGGTCTAGCGGTTGCCGGCACGGTAGCTCAGCGTGTTCGGTCTGAGGGTTAGCTGCCCTCTGTAATAAAAAACTGAGTCAATCGATCAACAACGAACTTAAACGTATGTCTTACGACGTCCGCCCTTAGAGATGCAACGAACAAAAGCGAACAAAATGATATTAAAAAAAAAAGGGTAGCGTCTTTGACTCATAGTCAAAACGTCTTCGGTCCCGGGTTCGATCCTCCCCACTGCCTAAATTTTGATAAATAATCAGCATTGACGGCCGAAGACGTCCGGCATAAGAAGTCAGCCTCATTCTGCCAACGGCCTTGTCAAAGAGGGCGGAGAAGCGGATAGAGGTTCAGGGCACTCTCTTGTCCTAGGGGTGGGAAATTGCCCCTAAAGGCGGAAGAATCAGCAATGATCAACGACATGAGGATGCAGAAGGCAATGGAAACCACTGCATTAAAGACACGTAACGTGTATCCACAGGACATGTGGCCTGTATTTGAGGAAGTGTCATGATGATCTCTCCATTGGAAAAAGATTCCGGAATAGTCCCGCATTCGGAACTCCGGGAGGGGACTGCCAAGGGGGAGGTTACCATGAGAAAAAGATTGAATAATCAACTAAAGGATAACGTTCTACGAGTCAGGGAGTGGAATGTCAGAAGCTTGAACGTGGTAGGGAGACTAGAAAATCTGAAAAGGGAAATGCAAAGGCTCAATCTAGATATAGTAGTGGTCAGTGAAGTGAAGTGGAAGGAAGACAAGGATTTCTGGTCAGATGAGTATCGGGTAATATCAACAGCAGCAGAAAATGGTATAACAGGTGTAGGATTCGTTATGAATAGGAAGGTAGGGCAGAGGCTGTGTTACTGTGAACAGTTCAGTGACCGGGTTGTTCTAATCAGAATCGACAGCAGACCAACACCGACAACGATAGTTCAGGTATACAAGCCGACGTCGCAAGCTGAAGATGAACAGATAGAGAAAGTGTATGAGGATATCGAAAGGGTAATGCAGTATGTAAAGGGGGACGAAAATCTAATAGTCATGGGCGACTGGAATGCAGTTGTAGGGGATGGAGCAGAAGAAAAGGTTAAAGGAGAATATGGGCTTGGGACAAGGAATGAAAGAGGAGAAAGACTAATTGAGTTCTGTAACAAGTTTCAGCTAGCAATAGCGAATACCCTGTTCAAGAATCACAAGAGGAGGAGGTATACTTGGAAAAGGCCGGGAGATACGGGAAGATTTCAATTAGATTACATCATGGTCAGACATAGATTCCGAAATCAGATACTGGATTGTAAGGCGTACCCAGGAGCAGATATAGACTCAGATCACAATATAGTAGTGATGAAGAATAGGCTGAAGTTCAAGAGATTAGTCAGGAAGAATCAATACGCAAAGAAGTGGGATACGGAAGTACTAAGGAATGACGAGATACGTTTGAAGTTCTCTAACGCTACAGATACAGCAATAAGGAATAGCGCAGTAGGCAGTACAGTTGAAGAGGAATAGACACCTCTAAAAAGGGCCATCACAGAAGTTGGAAAGGAAAACATAGGAACAAAGAAGTTAGTTGCGAAGAAACCATGGGTAACAGAAGAAATACTTCAGTTGATTGATGAAAGGAGGAAGTACAAACATGTTCCGGGAAAATCAGGAATACAGAAATACAAGTCGCTGAGGAATTAAATAAATAGGAAGTGCAGGGAAGCTAAGACGAAATGGCTGCAGGAAAAATGTGAAGACATCGAAAAAGGTATGATTGTCGGAAGGACAGACTCAGCATACAGGAAAGTCAAAACAACCTTTGGTGACATTAAAAGCAACCGTGGTAACATTAAGAGTGCAACGGGAATTCCCAGAGGAGAGAGCAGATAGGTGGAAAGAGTACATTGGAAGCCTCTATGAGGGTGAAGATTTGTCTGATGTGATAGAAGAAGAAACAGGAGTCCATTTAGAAGAGATAGGGGATCCAGTATTAGAATCGAAATTTATACGAGCTTTGGAGGACTTACGGTCAAATAAGGCAGAAGGGATAGATAGCATTCCATCAGAATTTCTAAAATTATTGGGGGAAGTGGCAACAAAACGACTATTCATGTTGGTGTGTAGAATATATGAGTTTGGCGATATACCATCTGACTTTCGGAAAAGCATCATCCACACAATTCCGAAGACGGCAAGAGCTGACAAGTGCGAGAATTATCGCAAAATCAGCTTAACAGCTCATGCATCGAAGCTGCTTACAAGAATAATATACAGAAGAATGGAAATGAAAATTGAGAATAAGGTTTATAATTTATATAAAAAACAGCTACCAGCCACATGTGGCTGGTAGCTGTTTTTTATATAAATTATAAACCTTAAGTACAACAGCCACATTTCTCAACATGTCGACTTTCGACAAAATAGCGAAAATTGAGAATGCGCTAGGTGACGATCAGTTTGGCTTTAGGAAAAGTAAAGGGGCGAGAAAGGCAATTCTGACGTTACGGCTAATAATGGAAGCAAGGCTAAAGAAAATTCAAGACATTTTCATAGGATTTGTCGACCTGGAAAGAGCGTTCGACAATATAAAATGGTGCAAGCTGTTCGAGATTCTGAAAAAAGTAGGGGTAAGCTATAGGAAGAGACGGGTCATATACAATATGTACAACAACCAAGAGGGAATAATAAGAGTGGACGATCAAGAACGAAGTGCTCGTATTAAGAAAGGTGTAAGACAAGGCTGTAGCCTTTCGCCCCTACTCTTCAATATGTACATCGAGGAAGCAATGATGGAAATAAAAGAACGGTCCAGGAGTGGCATTATACTACAAGGTGAAAGGATATCAATGTTACTATTCGCTGATGACATTGCTATCCTGAGTGAAAGTGAAGAAGAATTAAATGATCTGCTGAACGGAATGAACAGTCTAATGAGTACACAGTATGGTTTGAGAGAAAGACGAAGGTAATGAGAAGTAGTAGAAATGAGGACCGCGAGAAACTTAACATCAGGATTGATGGTCTCGAAGTCAATGAAGTAAAGGAATTCTGCTACCTAGGCAGTGAAATAACCAATGACGGACGGAGCATGGAGGACATCAAAAGCAGACTCGCTATGGAAAAAAAGGCATTTGTGGCCAAGAGAAGTCTACTAATATCAAATACCGACCTTAATTTGAGGAAGAAATTTCTGAGGATGTACGTCTGGAGTACAGCATTGTATGGTAGTGAAACATGGACTGTGGGAAAACCGGAACAGAAGAGAATCTAAGCATTTGAGATGTGGTGCTATAGACGAACGTTGAAAATTAGATGTACTGATAAGGTAAGGAATGAGTAGGTTCTACGCAGAATCTGAGAGGAAAGGAATATGTGGAAAACACTGATAAGGAGAAGGGACAGGATGATAGGACATCTGCTAAGACATGAGGGACTGACTTCCATGGTACTAGAGGGAGCTGTAGAGGGCAAAAACTGTAGAAGAAGACAGAGATTGGAATACGTCAAGCAAATAATTGAGGACGTAGGTTGCAAGTGCTACTCTGAGATGAAGAGGTTAGCACAGGAAAGGAATTCGTGGCGGGCCGCATCAAACCAGTCAGTAGACTGATGACAAAAAAAAAAAAAATGAATGGGCATATGGAGTATCAGGCACATAAATTTATAACCGCCTTGCTGAGGTGTATGGGTCAGGTGTGATGTTGAGGCAAATGGTGCAGAGATGGTGCCAGCAATTCAGTGATGGACGTCAGCAAGTGCAGGACATACCGAGACCTTGACGGACGCTCACGGCCACTACAGATGAAAACATCAGGAAGGTGGATGACATGATCAAAACGATCCGGCGTATCACCATCGGTGAAATAGCGGCAGAACTTGGAATCGGACATGAGTGAGCTCACAAGATCATCCACAACATTCTTCGATACAGGAAGGTGTCAGCACGATGGGTGCCCCGCCAACTGACCCCGACACACATGGAACAACGCATGGCGTTCAGCCTGGAACAGATCTTGCGTTACCACGAATGTGGCAATGGCCTTCTGTTTCAGACTGTGACGGGGCATGAAACGTGGGTTCACCATTACACGCCCGCATCGAAGGACGCATCCATGGAGTGGGAACATTGGTCATCACCTGTCCGAAAGAAGTTGAAAAGCACTCCGTCTGCAGGTAAAGTGCGACTTACCGTTTTCTGGGATGCCAAAGGAGTTTTGCTGCTGAACTTTCTGGAGGATGCAACCATCAATGCTGCGCGGTACTGTGACACTCTGTCGAAACTGAAAGAGGTGGTTCGGAAAAAGCGGCCTGGCCTTCTCAGATCTGTCGTCCTGCTGTTGGATGACAATGCGAGACCACGCATGGCGACGGCAAACGCAAAATCATATTGAAACTCTTGGTTGGGAGCGCCTACACTATCCGCCTTACAGTCCGGCTCTCGTACCAAGCGACTTCCATCTGTTTCCTGCTTTGAAAAAGTCTCTCGGCGGAAGGCGCTTTGGCAGCAATGCTGACGTCAAACAAGCCATTCAACGCTTCTTCCGTATGCAACGCCTTGATTTTTTCCTATAAGGGTTTTTGAAGCTTATAAAGCAGTATGACAAATGTCTCAATGTACTTGGAAATTATGTAGAAAAATAAAGATATGTATTATCTTTAATGTCTCATTCTCTTTTTTTCCTGTCACAAACAATTCTGACCACATTCGACAGGGGAAACTTATTTTCCAACTCCCCCCTTGCACCATGGAAATTATTCCCTTATGTCTTAACCGATGTCCTAACATCCGGTCCCTTCATCTAGTCAGTGTTTTCCATATACTGCTTTCCTCGCAGCTTCAGTGGGGAACCAGTTCTTTCCTTACCTTAGCAGTCCATCTAATTTTCAACATTCTTCTGCAGCACCACGTTTCATATGCTCTGATTCTCCTCTGTTCCGGTTTTCCTGCGGCCTGTGGTTCACTGACATAGAATCATGTGCTCCTATCGCTCTTTCTCAGGAATTACTTCCTCAAATTAATGCCTATGTTTGATAATAGTAGACTTCTCTTGGCCAGCAATGCCTTTTGTTGCCTGTGCTAGTCTGCTTTTTATGTCTTTCTTGCGACGGCCGCAGTTAGTTACTTTGCTGGCTTGGTAGCAGAACTCCTTAACTTCATCTACTTCGTGATCTCAAATTGTATTGTTAAGTGTCCTGCTGTTTTCATTTCCGCAACTTCTCTTTACTCTCAGACCATTCTCTGTATTGGCCAGACTGTTCATTCCACTCAAAACAATCTGTAATGATTCTTCACTTACACTGAGGATAGCAATGTCATCAGTGAATCTTACCATTGACATCCTTTCTGCTAGAATTTTAATCCCACTTTTCAACCTTTCTTTTATTAACGCCATTGCTTCTTCGAAGTAAATATTCAACAATAGGGGAGAAAGACTATATTCATGCCTTACACCAAATTCAATCCGAACACTTCGTTCTTGGTCTTCCAGTCTTATTGTTACCCCTTCGTTCTAGCACGTATTGTACAGTACCCAACCATCCCTATAGCGCAACCCCATTTCGAAGAACTCTAACTTTTTCCAGGTCGACGGATCCTATTAACGTGTCTTGCTTGCAGTATCAAACGCAGCGTCAGAACTTTCTGGTGCCTTTACCTTACCCAAGGCCAAACTGACCGTCAATTTTTCTCCGTTCTTATGTATATTATTCTTGTCTACCCATAGGACAAATAACTTCACGGTGAACCTCTTTATGATGCACGGAACGCAGT
Organism: Schistocerca cancellata; assembly: GCF_023864275.1. Classification (NCBI taxonomy): domain Eukaryota; kingdom Metazoa; phylum Arthropoda; class Insecta; order Orthoptera; family Acrididae; genus Schistocerca; species Schistocerca cancellata. The sequence continues at coordinate 1,186,517,183 of NC_064626.1, forward strand.
GTCCAGCTGCAGTTCCGACGTCTAGAAACAGTGCCTGTATTTATAGTTGATGCACTAGAGGTGCTTTGTATGCTTCATTGTCAAGTTGTATTAAATTCTATGAGGGTATGTTACTGACACATTAGCTTCAAACACTGGATCAAGCAAAGATTTATTCGGAGTTCTTCCAGTTACACTTCTAATGCGTCTAGATCTTTCTCTGCTAAGATAAATAATAAATACTAGAGAGTACCGCTGTGAAAAGCTCCTGCTAATGAGGTATTGGTTCCTGGTGATGCCAGATAAAGCAGGAAGCGCCATAGGGTGTAACACCCGGCAGCTACCATGCCAGTTCTTCATCCTTTTCAATTAGTGCTGGAGTAAACTGCAGACACGAACGTAGCCAGCGGCAGTTGTGAGCGATGCCTGGAGTATCTGCTATCTCGCGTGGCGCCAGTAAATTGCGAGGGGAAAGGCGTGGAACAAGATCCTCGGACCAGCTGCGCGTGTCCGGGCAGCTCTCCCTCCGCCCGTTGCTACCTGTCTGCGTCACGTCTACCCTGGACTGTGTTGGCTGCCGACTGTAGTCACGCGGCCACCACATCACAGCGAAGGAGTACTCCACCGCTGGAAGACACGGTGAGGTCATAATAAATCTGTAAACCAACAGTGATTACGGCCACAACATCTGTGGCATGTGATTAGGGCTCAGTCAATATTCGTTTACTGTACGAGAAGCTCATCAAAGTCGCATTTGTCCTGAGTATCAAAGCAACGGACGTTCTGTACACTGAACTCTGCAACCTAGGCATAAGATAGGAATTAAATGAGGCTAAAGCCACACGTGGTAAAGTATTCATTACTATGACTTCATATCAACAATTTCTTGTCCCGTATGTCGAATTAACAGTAAAGAAAGTGTAGGAAAAACACAGAGTGCACCAGCTTGGAGTTGACGATCTCACCTACGATTAATGACTCAAGTCAGCAGTTTCGTAGAATGGGAAATGGTGACGTACAAAGCATCAAACTTGTGCAAGATTAAACAGAAGATTATGCAGGAATCTAGAAAACTTGACAGAACACACGAAACAGAGGAAATATACAATTATACATATCTCACATTTTATGATGCACCAAAAGCAGAAACTTCAGTTTCAGGAATTTGAGGACGAAGAAGAGCATTGGAGACCTGGAGAAATATAAGTGTGTCTCAAATTAACGTGGAGAGACGAAGTGTGGCCCAGACAAGGAAAGAGTTGAGCACTGAATGAATTTTCAACAGACAAGGTAGCTAAAGTCATTCACTCATAAATTATTGTTTATAAATAATTCCCAGTTCGACATACTACAGAGAGCCCTCATGCTGACGGAGTCAGAAGTGTAAACAGCAAAGAGTTTTCTTTGCGGCGGTCTGGGTTGTTGCTGTACATAGAATGTTCATTGACGCTTGGGTGACTTCTGACACACGCCTGTCCTGGAGTGATGTACAGTGTTTTCTACTAGAAAAGCTGTAATAAAACCTAGTCGCACTGTATGTGTTGACAGGGTGCAAAATATACGCATCAAAAATGTTTTGCATTACCTCGGTTCCGAGAGTTACGGTACCTGTACAGTAAATTAGAATAGACTTCAAAATAAACATCATTTCCGCCCCTTTTATTGTTCATGAAACCCGTCGGAGTGACCGTGCGGTTCTAGGCGCTGCAACCGGGACCGAGATACCGCTACGGTCGCAGGTTCGAATCCTGCCTCGGGCATGGATGTGTGTGATGTCCTTAGGTTAGTTAGATTTAATTAGTTCTAAGTTCTAGGCGGCTGATGACCTCAGAAGTTAAGTCGCATAGTGCTCAGAGCCATTTGAACCCATCTGAACCATTGTTCATGAAAACCAAAAACTGCATGTGGTACCATCATACAGCCAGACAGTCGGAGGTGCTGGTCCAGATTGTTGTACACACCTGTACCTGTAATACCCAACAGCAAGTCCTCTTGCATTGATCAATGCCTGCACTCGTCGTGGCGTACTATCCAAAAGTTCATCAAGGCACTGTTGGTCCAGACTGTCCCACTTCTCAACAGTGATTCGGCGTAGATCCCTCAGAGTGGCTGGTGGGACACGTCATCCATAAAAACCCTTTTCGATCTATCCCAGGTATGTCGATAGGGTTCACGTTTGGAGAACATGCTGGCCAGTCTAGTCGAGCGATGTCGTTATCCCGAAGGAAGTCATCACAATATGTGCACGATGGGGGTGCGAATTGTCGTCCTCGAAGACGAATGGCTCGCCAGTATGCTGCCGATATGGTTGCACTATCGAACGGAGGATGGCATTCACGTATCGTACAGCCGTTACGGCGCCTTCCATAATCACCAGCGGCGTACGTCGGCCCCACACAATGCCACCCCAAAACATCGGGGAACCTCCACCTTGCTGCACTCGCTGGGCAGTGTGTCTAAGGCGGTCAGCCTGACCGGCTTGCCTCCAAACACGTCTCCGACGATTGTCTGGCTGAATGCATATGCGACACTCATCGGTGAAGAGAACGTGATGTCGATCCGGAGCGGTCCATTCGTCATGTCGTTGCGCCAATCTGTACAACGCTGCATGGTGTCGTGGTTGCAAAGATGGACCACGAGATGGACGTCTGGAGTAAGTTGCACATCAGCCTATTGCGCACAGTTTGAGTCGCAACACGACGTCCTGTGGTTGCACTAAAAGCCTTATTCAACGTGGTGGAGTTACTGTCAGGGTTCATCCGTGCCATAGTTCTTAGCTAACGCAGTGGTAGTCATTGGGCGGCCTGAGAGAGTTATGTCATTGGCAGTTCATATCTCTCTGCATCTCCTCCACGTCTGAACAACATCGCTTGGGTTCTCTCCGAGATGTATGGACACTTCCCTTGTGGAGAGCCCTTTTTGGCACAAAGTAACAATGTGGACGCCATCGAACCGCGGTATTGACCGTCTACGCCTGGTTGAACTACAGACAACACGAGCCGTGTACCTCCTTCCTGTGGCACCCCCTCCGTGTAATAGGCGCTGCTCATCAACGGTGGTTTACATCTTTTGGCTGGTCTAGTGACATCTCTGAACAGTCAAATGGACTGTGTTTGCGATACAGTACCCACAATCAATGTCTGTCTTCAGTAGTTCTGGGAACAGAGGTGATGCAAAACTTTTTTTGATATGTTCAAGTTTCAGGTCTTGCTAACTATCAAATGAGCGATCGTGAATGAACGGAAAATCCGATAAATATTCAATTTTGCTTAAACATTTACGCCACAAAGTACGTGCAGTATACAGTCTGCAATGAGACTTTCACATCTACAACACAATCACTGTTAAGTAACCATTTTATGGTGTCCAGTCAGACACGACATAAAAAATACACGTGGATTCTCTGTGGTTCGAATGCTTGCACAATATTTTGCAATTGTTCCATTCATACTAATAGTTCGCAGTTACGATTGCACAGCACGCCACGCACAATTTTAGTTACTCGAAACAGTCACAATTTACACAGAAAAGAAAGTCCGGAATCTGCGTCATCGTCAATTACTTTCGTTTCGTTCCGAAACGTCTCAGCCACCTAAATTTCATGATTACTAATAATTAATATAATTTTGTGAAACTCACTTACATGGTGGGCCGTCATCACAGCGGAAGCCAGATCGCCATCCCTATTACGGAACTATTTTGCTTCTGATTAGCCGAGTCTAACCGTAGCCAACACACTCTTGATTTTGATGTACGCCACCTCACGTTCTTTGCGTGAACTAGTCCCAATCCGAAGTTACTTAAGCCGAAATTATTAAATAATAATTGCCATAAAACAAATAAAAAATTAACCTTGTCACGTTTTCTCGGAAGTACTGAACAACTGGCTGCTTCACAATACACAACTTCCATCACATACAAAAAATACAAATACACTGTGCCACGCTCATTTAGGTACAGCTTCCAAGATTCATATCCCTCAAACACGCCACATTTATTCCCTCCTTCTCTGATGCAGTAGAACAAAATGAAATGGTATTATCTAACGGAAAGTATCAAACTTCAGAGACAAGATCGCATTTAAATATTAATTTCGAGTTGATGACTGTTTTCAACAATACTTTGCTGTCAACTCAGGATCTCATATTTTTCAAAATTTTGTCATACATTTGAACAATGTCTATATAGTTTGCAAATGCTAGCTCCACCAGCAGGTAGATCACAAACCATCAGCATGCCAGCCGCCTGATCCAAATGTCTGTAATATGTAATGACAGACTAAAGTCTCGACACCAAAAATTAATTAATGTACGGTGATGAAATTTCAGGAATAGATTCATCTGAGTAACATTTAAGTGATTATCATTGCAAGATCACAGATTAATGTAAGCGCGAGCCGTTACAAACGTAAAATACTGATACATTATTAACCGGTGTAGCCGCAGAAATCCTGGATGCAAGCATGCTGACCAGCATGCATTATACTGTACAGGTATCGGGTGTCACTCTGTGGGATGTATTTCCAAGCCCGTTGCACTTGGTCAGTTAATACTGGGACGGTTAATTCTATTTGAGCATGACGTTGGAGTTATCGTCTAGTGATGTCTCACATGTTCTCGATTGGTGACGGAGCTAACGATCGAGCGTGCCAAGGCAACATGTCAACACTCTGCAGAGCATGTTAGGTTACAGCAGCGGCATGTCGGACAGCGTTATTCTGCTGGAAAACGCCCGACGGAGTGGTGTTCATGAATTGAAGAACTACAGGTCGACTCACGAGACTTAACCTGCAAATTTGCAGCCATGGTGCTTGGGATAACCAAGAAAGTGTTTCTGCTCTTGCAGTCCAGACCATAACTCCAGATATAGGTCTGTTGTGTACAGCACTCTGACAGGTTGGCTGCAGGGCCTCAACTGGTGTCTGTATAACCAATACACGGCTATTACTGTCACAAAAGCAGAAACACCTTTCATAAGATAAAACAACAGACCTCCTCCCTGTCCTCCAGTTTGATCTCGCTTGACATCATTGAAGTTCCAAATGGTTTCGGTTTGCGGTCAATGGATTTCTCACTACAGGGCGTCTGGCTCGGAGCTGTCCTTAAAGTTCTGGTAATGTCACAGTGGTGGCAACTGCTACTCAAATTGCTGCTGCAGAAGCAGTACGATGCGCCAGAGCCAACTGCCGAAAACTGTGGTCTTCTCTCTTGGTAGTGTCACGTGACCGTCTGGAGCCTGGTTTTCTTGTGACAATACATTCTCTCGACCACCGCTTCCAGCAGATACAAACGGTTACAATGCGCCTGTGAAGTCTTTCAGCAACATCACAGAAAGAACATCCAGCTTCTCGTAGTCCTATTTTACGACCCCATTTAAACTCTGCTGGGTGCTGAGAATGGCAAATTTGTCACCACACTCTGAGGACCGCTACCGTGTGTGTTTAAAGTAAACCTGATTTTCCTGCTCGCAGAGCAGTGACTGGCGCGAAATTTTAATAGACATCTTCCAGATGAAGAAACAGGCCTATCAGTTTTCGTTTATTTCAAGCAACTCCTTGATGTTGTAATTTTTGTTGTCAGTGTATTATCATAGATTCAGTAAGCCTAAAAGGTAAAATTCTTACCTAGAAGCAAATGATTTACAGAAAATAGTTTTGTTCTGCTACTGACAAGCAAGATATATCATCAAACTCATTAACTGATTTGATCGAATTCACATGGACTTGTCAGGTACTCAGTGATGAAACCTTTGAATTAACTTTATTGTGTTTTTTTTTGTGTTTGGAAAAGTACTCTAGATATGACGCTGAAATTGAGTCAGATGTCAGCTGTTCACATAACAAACTATCGAACAAAGTGTTTTTCCATTTGGTACATGAAAAAACTGTAATATATAATAGTGAACGTAAGACACAATAGGGCTGGAGCCGCGAGCTGGCTCCCACAGGCCACTGTCACTCATTGCATAAGTGAAGCTGCAGCATCTTTCGTCTGATTTTCTACGGGATAGATACATTTGCTACGACACAGATGGAAGAGAATATTATGCGATTGCATGCCATAACATCGGATAGGTCATGGGGAATATCTCCCACACCATTCATAAACGTCTAACTACACACAACAGCGTATAAAATTTCATAGGGAAGACGAGAAAAAAAATTGTGCAGGCGGATTGTATAGCGTAATGTGTGTTGTTCGTACATGGAGGACGTAAATGCTAGCAAAATATGGGAAACGATGGAGAACTTTTACAAACTAGTTTGAAGAGCAAGAAACGAAAATTATCGTGTTGGCATTTCCGATCTCTCTCATGAAATACGTCGTGCTCCAAGTGACTGAGTCCATCGTGTAGTGCAATTTCCGTTTCCCTTTTTTCCAAAATGTTGATGCCTAATGGTTACTTTCATCAGTCTTAGTCGTGAAACTTTACCGTAAAGAAGTAGTACAGTGTTGAAGAAGAAAGCTCTTTTCCGTGGCCAGACGTGTAGAGATCTGCATGTTTTTTTTTTCTGTTGCAAATATCAGAACGACTTCCATCTGATATTTCTCACGATAGTGCTATTTCTTCAATTAATGTGACTTTTCCAAGTACCAAAATGGTTCAAATGGCTCTGAGCACTATGGGACTCAACATCTTAGGTCATAAGTCCCCTAGAACTCAGAACTACATAAACCTAACTAACTTAAGGACAAGGACATCACACACACCCATGCTCGAGGCAGGATTCGAACCTGCGACCGCGGTTCCGGACTGCTGCGCCAGAACCGCACGGCCACCGCGGCCGGCGTTCCAAGTACCTCTGCAGCTGACAAAACGCCTTGCTCCCTCAATTTGTTCCTTCATTTCAGTTGTGCTCTTTGCACGCTGTTTGCATTATATATATGGAGGGCTTATTTATTTTGTTGATTCTGAGATACAGAGTCCTAAAGTTAAATGAACGCTGAAAAATCTGCAGTTGAGATATCAGAAATATTCAAGCATATGGCTTCTTGCTAGAGATAAACCTTTCTTACTGTATGTTTGGATCATTAATGTCAGAGGCATTATAGACAGAAAAGTGGAGCTAATGGACTTATATTACTATTGAAATAAGCCCTTCTTATTTAAAGTGTTGCCTGTCAAAGCGAACTTAAATACTCGTAACTTCACTTCGCATCATCAGCAGCGGAAAACGGGATATACATATCTCTGCAAAAACTTGTACCAGCACAATATATTCATTTAAAATTGATTATCTGCATTGCCGAAACTGCTTAAGGGACGATTACGAAGAGTAGTGGGTTCAAACAAGCATTTCTGCTCAAGTAGGCTTTAAACAGGAATGTTTCATCGCTTCTGTTATCTAACAAAATATCTGCTTTTATTTTTAAGGAGCCAGGAATACTTTCAAAAACCTGCACTGATCTGCAAAGCTTACCAAAAAATCATTCGATATTGAACTTTAGCATTTGCGTTGAAAGATTAGTTAATTATTTCAGAACTTGAAGCAGAGTTCCTTCCTCATGGTTTCCAGTACTCTCTAGGAAACTTGATTTAGCTCTACTTTTATTAAAAGGCAAATAGCGCAGCAAACAAATACAAATTCAAAACAAATAGCACGTTAAATCTGGCACATTCATCACTCTTTCTTTGTTCGTATACGTCACATTTACACGTTGTACATAGGCAAAGTGCGTTCTAGAACCCTTCCGTCACCTTCTACGGTGTAGGCTCTCCAGATCTTTCACTCTCGGGCAGCTGCACTCTACGTATCCGTTCACATCGAACCTTGCGTGGCTATCAGGTTTCCTCGTTGAGAGACTTCCATTGACCCTGCAGTTCCCTTGTGCAGTTGTTAGAGGGTTCTTCGCGTGGCCCTCATACTGCGGAATCAGATAAGTTTACGGTCCACATAATGAAACAAAAACCACGTAAACAAATACATTATCGGAGAGTCGGAAACGATCGCTCGATGAATTTGCGGTTATTACTGTTTGATGCAATATAGATCATGTAGCTCCAGTATGTTTGTTAATGTTACCGACTCAAATTAGGTTCTCTTTTCACTAAAGTCTCTTCCTAATTTATTTATTCATTTTCCTGTTCCTTCAAGAAATACCTATACACGTTTCACTGTTTTTTCTAAACAAGACTATTTTTTTAATGTCCTCCCCATTAAAACTCCTATGTGAAACACACATAGGAATCTTAGTTTTGCAAATTCATTTAACTATAAACACTACAACCTTTCACTATTTATCTATTTCCTAGTTTTGCTGTACATCTATTTTTCATGCCCCAGTCCTATAACCCCATTCTTAATTTGCAGAATTTTCTTTACGTTGCGTTGATAATAAATTAGTTTAGTCTCATTGTAATTGATGTTGGGGTCTGCTTTTAAGCTCTGAGATTTGTATCACTAGTTATTTCCTTTAGAGTCGGCTTCAGTGCCTCGACTGATTTAAAACCGACACCTGCGACGTAAGTGGTTCTGGAATCTATGACTGCTGCTTCAGAAAGGCAGCAACGATTTCAGCAACAGGTTGGGTCTTGATGAAAGTTTTAATATGGGTGAAAAATTTACCATGGGCAGCACTAAAAGATTCAAATATGCTTCAAAACCTTTATTTACAAAAATAAGAAACACTCTAAAAATGGTTCAAATGGCTCTGAGCTCTATGGGACTTAACAGCTGTGGTCATCAGTCCCCTAGAACTTAGAACTACTTAAACCTAACTAACCTAAGGACATCACACACATCCATGCCCGAGGCAGGATTCGAACCTGCGACCGTAGCAGTCGCGCGGTTCCGAACTGCGCGCTTAGAACTGCGAGACCACCGCGGCCGGCAAGAAACACTCTACTCCAATGAATAATAATACAATATTTATAAGTTGAAAATGACTTGCTGAAGGCCTTAGTTTTAAGAAACAAGTTTTTCAAAAAAATAAAACTACTAAGCCATCCTGAGACGGTCTTGCAGCAATGTTCGTCAGAGAGTTAGGTTCTTCTATCTTGTCACCGAGTTAAAATCCAACAAAACAGTTTAAATTCTTTCATACATACTCTGAATTAGAGTTTCCTTGAAACACTCTGCTGTTAATATACTATACTTACACTTTGTGCAAAGTTTTACAACATCCACAACCTCAAGTGCAGGTTGGTCGATGGCATAGCAGCGGATCTGAATCTTGTCCACAGTGGCGGCTACTGGTTGGCGGCGGAGACTGCGGCATTGGCGTGTAGCTGGAAGTCCGAACTGACGTCCTGTCTCTTAAGTGAACTGCCGATGGACGGCACTGCGCCGGCCTAAATACTATCCATCGTTAGGATACCTTGGGACCACCAGGAAATCTGATTTTTAAGCAAGAGGTGGTTGCCTGGCAAGCGTGCAACTCTCGACGCTGGATTGTATGATGTTTTGTCGACCTTGCAGGCATAACGTCGTGACGTGTAATCGGGGATGTTGATTAACATAAGCTGCCTGTTCAAGGAAGTTCAGTTATTTAAGCTGTAGTCGTACCGGACACAAATGTAGACATCTGCTGGCAAACTGTCTAACACTGTGTGGTGCTTTATTAATGCTCTTGCGTGTCGAAAAATTTCGAATAATGTAAGGAGGTAAATTAACACAAGCGAGATTCACACTATGCATCTTCGTCTTCTCGGACGCATTAACTGATTCATTGAATATTTGGCCTCCTGGGGTAGATACTACATTACTGTTGTTTAGGCTGTGTACCTTTCCACCATCTTCCTTGTGAGTTTTCAGATTGAAGTTGCAGAAATTGCATCTATCCATTTAAACGCAGTACCCACACTGCTGGGTACGTGGCCAAAGATGCACAAAGACCGGAGATGTTATTGGGAGGCACAGAAAATTGCATGAACTGAATCTGTGGTTAGCCGCTGCATTCATCATGAATCAGTGGAAGTTAAAGTATCGAAGTGGTTTATTAACCCCGACGAAGCCTTTAGTCGGGATAGAGCATTCTTTGATCAGATGATGTTTCAATTGATGTATCGATAACACAAAATAGACTGACTGTATAACTACAGATTCATGTCATGCAAAGTTCTTTTGCTAAAATCCTTCTATCTGTACGCCACGCCATGAATATTTCGGTCATAGGAAACGGCATTATGAGGGCCGCGATTGTTGATGAATGCAAAGTAAACAGTTTCTGGGTCAGTCACTTCTTTATTTTGCCAGTACGTATTTCTTCAAGAGGAGAATGGTTTACCCACGTGGCTCGTGTTGGTGAAGATCACAGGAGTGTTTTCACACTCTCAGACGATGGGCAATGTAGGTTATTATCACCAAATGACGCAAAACAGCCTAAATTTCCCTTGCTCTGAGAATGTGAAAGGACGTGTATACTCTTCACTACCATCAGCCATGTAAATAAACTGTTCTCCACCGGAAGATTGACCATCTAAATGCGTTGTAGCAAAATAAACAAGTGACTGACGCAGAAACTGTTTTATTTGTATATGTCACGTCATATCGTAATATGTGCGAATGTTGTGGCTGCTACAGCAAGTGACTTTCATCGGTTTATGTAGTGCTATAGGGTCAATGCTACAATTAACTTTCGTATTGCTCCTATAGCTGTTTCAAAAGGAGCGTAAATAAAGTTCATAATATGACTGACTTCAGAAGTGGAGGCGAAGGGAGCAGATGTTTCTTATGGATCGTATTTTAAAATGGGATTCTACTGGTCGACAGAGGCAAATCAGGAGGGAGCAGTTGTGACATTACGTCGCTCTCGCTGTATCCGTTGTCGGCTATGACTGGCCAGTACACAGCGTGCCTGGCGCGGGAGTAATTGATGATGATGATGTTTGGTTTGTGGGGCGCTCAACTGCGTGGTTATCAGCGCCCGTACAATTTCCCAACCTTTGCTCAGTCCAATTTCGCCACTTTCCTGGATGATGATGAAATGATGAGGACAACACAAACACCCAGTCATCTCGAGGCAGGTGAAAATCCCTGACCCCGCCGGGAATCGAACCCGGGACCCCGTGCTCGGGAAGCGAGAACGCTACCGCGAGACCACGAGCGGCGGACATCGCGGGAGTAATTGCAGCCCCGCGAGTGGTGGAGAGAGGGATCATTGCCTTGAGCGCCAGGTCTGCTTATCTGCTTATGACAAACTCTGGCAGTTAAGGCCGTGGAAGACAATCACAGTTCATGCTGCTGTTGGCTACTTGACTATCTCGATTGCCTCTCCTATTTTCCCATTCCAGTAAGCTTCCTTGAACACTATTCCTTTCTCACATTCATTGATGTCTTCTTCCACGCGTTTAAGGTAGAACAATACGTAAGTCTGCGGTGACAGCACACCAAAATGAAGGTGGAACACCTACATGAGTCAAAACACTGTTTCACATGTGTAACGCAATACAACAGCGATTCTACATGGTACGGAATCAAGAAGCGCTCGATGCGTTTCCATAGGTATGTGACTCCTTATGTCTATGTACAAGGCACAAAATTCCCGTGAGCGTGGAGCTATCATCATAGATGTGTTCAACCGGTTTCATATCGAGTGAATTTTCTCGCTAAAATATCAGCCTTTCACTATCATTCTCTTGAAATCACTGCAACACTGATCTGGCCGTTTGGTACGGACAATTATCTTTACGGAAGGTACAACCACCGTCCTGGAAAACATAAACTATGAATGAATGCAAATGGCCCGCAGTAATCATGTAGCCAACGCTGTCACGTTCAATTCGATTACCGCCACAGGTCCCATGGAAGAGCAGGTGAATGTTATCCTAGCGTAATACTGCCCTCGCCGTCCTACTCGCGCGGCACGGTGCATTTCGAGTAGCTATTCGCCTGGATCGTGGCGCATCCAGACGCAACCACCGACCTTGTTGTTTTGGGTGCTTATTTGGATTATCTTATTTCTAAGTGAGATTTTTCTCATAATTTCTTTTCGGTGTAATAAAACCGCAATTCGTCCGGCCAACTGACACGTTTCTATTGATCCACGGTCTAATCTCGATGATTCCATGATGTCATTGGCTCGTTCTGCGAACACATCTTTTGTGGAACGCTATATTCAACTTGTGTCTGTACTGTACTCCGCCGTCAGACAGCCTATCCGGCTTGACAGCGAGGTGCCGCTTAGTCACGGTTATGCTAGTCGTCGACGACATCCTATAGACGATTACAACTGGAGCCCGATGTGACCATTAGACCAGCTTCTCCGTTTAAGAGATGCTCGTTCAGAGGTGCCGAGCTTTGCTAAGCACCCAGTGTCAGACGTCCTCTCTCTCTGTGTGGCCCGTATCGTCTCTAGAGTAATAATCCATTCGTCCCTCCTCCACTTATACCGGGTGAGTTTTTCTTTTACCTTGAGATAAAGCAATGCCTCGAAAGCCCGCCCAGGCAACCGTGCGATCTAACGCACTGTTTTCTGGATTGGGAAGGAGCGCCTGGTCCCCGGCACGAATCCGCCCGGCGGACGTGTGACGAGGTCCGGCCAGTCTGTGGACGGTTTTTAGGCGGTTTTCCATCTGCCTCGGTGAATGCGGGCTGGCTCCCCTCATTCCGCCTCAGCTACACTATGTCAGCGATTGCTGCGCAAAGAAGTTCACCGTGTACGCATACACCACCTTTACTCTACCAAGCAAACATAGGGGCTACACTCGTTTTGGTGTGAGACGTTCATTGGCGGGGTCCACCGGGGGCCGAACCGCACACTAACCCTGAAATGGTAGTCCGGTGTGGGGCGGCGGAGGGTGGACTACAGTAGTCGTCGTGGGATTGTGGGCCACTGTGGCTGCGGCGGGGACGGAGCCTCTTCGTCGTTTGTAAGCCCCCGGTTAACATGCAATACATTACAACACAATACAATACAATGCCTCAGAAACTACGCGCAGACTTAAAAACGGAAAAATACGTATCCACAAGCTAGAAATGGTATTCAGTGGTGTCAATATCGCCCTCCCTTCACCACACTACCCCACCCACGTTGAGTGAGGCGGTGGCAACATCGAAATCTTAACTAGGAGCACCCCATTTTTATTGTAGAGTGGCTTTCTACGGGGAAAATACGTAGCTCTTGTGTGAAACACGGTTGTGATACGGCAAATGCCATGGTAATTTACAAATAACACGACTGAGTTCCAAAACAGTATATATCTCATGGAAAAAGCATTGGAACATACACAGAAAAAAATCCGTGTGAGGTAAACGACTCGGTGTTTTGCAGTTTTCTCCTTGTAGCTGTTCTGAAACATTCATTCATTCGTCCACTATTTCACTTGATCTCAATGAGTGCGAGTCATCACTCATTTGCTAAATATCGGGAGATCATAATTAAAGTGCAGCTACTTACGGAAGACCAGTGTGGGCACTGTCCTTAATTATCGTATGGCAGCGAAACGTATTAGATATGCAAATGCGCTAATGTGGAACCGATTTACGCCGGTAAACATATTAATTCTAGTTGTGGCAACCAGGCTCAAATCTGGCGCTGTAAAGAGTTTGTATGACGATATTTCACCCACGCCGACATTTGACAAGCCACAACGTGACTGAACAGTACGGTTATCAAGAAGAGAGGCCTTGCGCTGTTAGTGAAACCGCTTTTGTGAAAGGCGGTAATTACTGTGCTGAGAGAGTATTGCCGACTGGAAAGGAAAGGCCCGTTGTCATTACATGGATTAAAGAAGATGATAATGAAATTCGAAAGCAAGGGTAAGCCAGGTGTAGCACCTAGAAGAGGTGACCATGCAGCACGTGCCGCGGGTACTGATAGTGTTCCTGCAGTGACAGGGAATTTTACGGGAATCGTCACCTTAGGGTGCGCGAGTAATGAGTGGATGGGCAAATATCTATTAGGTACATTACGTATGTAAATTGTGGACAGTAGGGAATGTGCGTCTCACGGGAAGCGTGCAATGGTAAGTCCCTGCAGTCGCGCTATTCATCGGTGTCCTCGGTGGCTCAGATGGATAGAGCGTCTGCCATGTAAGCAGGAGGTCCCAGGTTCGAGTCTCGGTCGGGGCACACATTTTCAGCTGTCCCCATCAAGGTATATCAACACCACTTGTCGGCCGCTGAGGGTTTCAGTTAATTATAATTTACACTACAGAAGGTGTACGGTCATCAGTGGTATCTGTTCTCTTGAGAACAGTTACTATCTTCATATATATAGTTAAAGGCTACCCAGCCATTGACCTTCGTCTGTGCGAACGCGCACAAGTTGCCCGAACTCCTACGGGAATCGTCACCTCAGTGTGCGCTAGTAATGAGTGGATGGGCAAATGTCTATTAGGTAGATTACGTATGTAGATTGCGGACAGTTGGGAATGTGGGTCTCATGGGAAGCGTGGAAGGGATAAATCCCTGCAGTCGCAGTCTTCATCTGCGTCCTCGGTGGCTCAGATGGATGCTGGCACGGTAGCTCAGTGTGTTCGGCCAGAGAGCTGGTTGGCTCTGTAACAGAAGACTGAGTGGAAGAATCAACAAAACGAACTTTCAAGGATGTCATGTGACGTCCGCAACGACCAAACACAATGACCAACACCGAAATAAATAAATAAAAAGTCGATAGAGCGTCTGCCATGTAAGCAGGAGATCCGAGGTTCGGGTCCCGGTAGGGGCACATTTTTTCAGCTGCCCTTATCGAGGTATATCAACAACACCTGTCGGCAGCTGAAGGTTTCAATTAATTACCATTTTCTTAAAAGAGTACCTGGTCAGACCAGGTCTTGATGATGAATTAACGATATATCGAAATTTTTCCGAAGTTGGTATAAATGTAGGTGACGTTTTCACCGACATATCGATATCGGAACGGCCGTATCGAGTGTCATCGAATGTCGATATTTTTGTGTTGTATTATATTTTTTCGCAATTATCGCCAAATATTGAAAATGTTCTTTTAAAATTGTAGTAGAACGTAATTTTACTTTCACTGTTTGAAGGAATTTTGCTATTTTTTGGGCTTTCTTCACGTCTAGTCACTCTCTTTGACTGTGTGAAGGAAATATGACTTACTCGAAGAAGTAGTCCGATTACACTGGGAGTTGGCGTTGTGAAAGAAACAACAAGAGATCCTTATATCGATATATCGATATGTCTATGTATCGACGGTCGTAGATTAAATGTGTTTAAATATCGGTATATCAGTACCCGATACCTTTAAAAATATCGGCAGTCCTAGTCTCGACCCATTATTTTTGGCTCTAGCAAACTTTCCATTACTACATTCAGTTCCGGTTTCAGTAGAACACGCGGTTTATTTATGTAAGAACGTTCGTTGCAGTAGACGCTGCTTGACAGAATCAAAACTTCGCTCCGAACAAAATCATTTGCACTGAGCAAAACAGTGTTTTTGGAGCGAACCACTGCTTTCTCTTACGATCTGATGACGGCTGGAGGCGGCCGAATCTGGCAATTTGCAGCATTCATTACATGAGGTTGTGTCGGACGATAAATCATTAAGTACTTACGTGAGAAGGCAAATGCCGTTAGTGTTTGGAGTCCGTCAAATACGAAAAATGTAATCAATACGAGTCTCATTTGTGCCACAGGCATTGTAATTAAGGATTAGACTCGTGCACAGAATAGCTGTCGCGTGTACTGGAGCGTGGCCGCAGACACTCACGTGTGAGTTAGTGACGTTCTGCAAGTGTCGAACCATGCGTGGCGCAAGCGCAGCGTGTTACACGCCTCGTTACCCGCGAACACATCCGTTATTAGGATAAATACCTGTTTCCAGCGGGCGCGGATTAAGCGCTTGTAATGGATAACGCCAAACGTGTTTAACGACTCTGAATTACGACAGCCGTCATAGAATGGGAGCCCGTGCTTATGAGACCGTAAATTTCTCCAGCAGCGAGGGACAAGCACATCATCACCATGATGGCTGTTGAAATACCCCAACGAATGTTCGCTGATATGTTGATTGGCTTTATATCAAACGCCACTTGAATTAAGAGACCGAAAACAATTTCTTAACACTTTAAACCTGCCTCACATTATATTTACCACTGTTTTGTTCTACAGAAATAATAAACAAACAGTTACAACTAACAACAAGTGAACGTGTGATAACACTTTGTATAGTTAATAAATGTTGTGTGGCCACATAAATCGCCACAGATATTTATTTTATGATAACTTGCTGTTATTGACTAAAAGACACTTCGAGTTTACATATTGGCTATATTATGGTCATATTTACTCTACACGATCAACTGATTTCGGTGGTGAACCATGTTCAAATGCTTATCGTCGTAATTTTATGTAATTTTTCCTCCTATCTACGAAATTCTGTAGCTCTCAATTCGTTCGAGCAATCAATCATTCATGATAGGAAACACAGTCACAGCTCGGTCACTCAAAATGATTCAGAAATTTTACTTGTTAGAATGAAATCAGGCGATGATTCTTCTTCTCTGCAGGCTCGTGCTTTGCGGCAGTCTTCTAATCCGTACAAATAAAATGCCTCGTAATTTTGGGAGCGTTGTATAATCAGTCGGGAAACCTCAGATCAAGCGGATTTTGGCTTTGATGAAGTTTAACCTTCCGAAGAAGTAATGGAGCTCTTGGATTATTAAATGCAGGTTCGTATCCAGTCTTTCGGAAGTCCCTTCTGATTAACAACTACGCAATATATCGATAAATATCATTAATTCTAAATTTTCAAGTACACACCTTTGTATGAAGGAGCAATCTATATATATATTTCCTTTTTAATCGTACAGTTCGTATCAGTTATCTTCTGTTATAAATCTCAATAATCAGATTACAGTTCTTCCAAACCAAGCTCAGGCTAATCGGCACGAAGACAATCTCGGAAGCTCCCTTTCTTTTTTTTTTTTCTAACAACCACCAAAGACAGTACTACAAAGAATACTTATGCGCTCATGGCATAGCTATTGTATGAACTACTTTTTGCATGGATTCTGCGAGTATGAAGATAGAAAATTAGTGAACGTCATTCAAGGTAGAATTGTATCAGAATAATTCATCGAATATAAAGAGATATTACATTTACAAGATCACCTTAAGGCATTTATGCCACCTCTCTGCCCACGTTTAATATATTTTGTTGCTATGTACAGTATACGAAGATATTCTTACGTGGACATAGGGGAATGGTCACCTAGCATGAGGATCGCCGGGAGAGCTAGGGCCATATTGTACTGGACCAGAGAGAGACGGAGGGGATTCACCTACCACGCTGGGCGCCAAGAAACGAATGCTGATGCAGTTCCTTGCACTGAAAACTTGTTAATAATACTTCCAATATTAATCAATTCACCGTCAAATGCTAGTTACACGTTTTAGTTACCATCAGTGCTTATTGATGGAAAGGATGAACCAATGACAAGAGAGCCCTCAGAAGGTGGGCGCCAAACTCCTACGATAACTCAGTATCACCCCACATTCGATTTCCGACGGAGTAATACATGAATCCGTGTACAAAATCTGATCTCACGTAGAGACGGAACGGCTTGTTGAAAAATCAACTCGGATGACGTACATGCGCAATTTTGTGATACTCCAAGGCAGTCTACGATCGACTTTCGAGGTGGCAATACAGGAACTGGTGTGTGAAGTGAAACTCCGCGTAAAGACGGAATTAATCGTTAAAGGGGCCTCGGAAAACGTATTTGTGCCATCTCATGTTGATTCGAAGATTTTGTGAAGCACTTTTGTGAGCTTTGCAGTGATCGAAGAGAGATGATTAATGATCAGGACTATTGTTATGAATAGCAGCCTAACAATAGACTGGCTCTAGAAATATTTTTTACTATTTTTGCGACTGAACAAATAAGACAACATTATTTGCAGTTCTGACATTTTAAGATTCTTATTACGCTTAAGCATTTAAATACGCCCACTTGACACACTGTTAAGCATCGTTTATTGCACAATAATTAGAGCAGGCGAACGACGGAGAATCATCCAACCGGCAGCCGGTGTGGCCGGGCGGTTCTAGGCGCTTCAGTTTGTAACCGCGCGACAGCTACGGTCGCAGGTTCGAATCTTGCCTCGGGCATTGATGTGTGTGATGCCCTTAGGTTAGTTAGGTTTAAGTAGTTCTAAGTTCTAGGGACTGATGACCTCAGATGTTAAGTCCCATAGTGCTCAGAGCCATTTGAACCATATGAATCATCCAACCAGGATAACGTCTACAAGACGGGAGGCAAGTAGATTGGCCATAATTCTGTTACGAGAAGTGGGATGCGGTGGGGGAAGGGAGAAAGGAGGTTGTGTTATTTCGGATGCTATTTAGAACATTCATTCCCCTCTCTAGTGTTATAATGTTACACTTGGTATCCTTTGCGTGGGAAAAAACACCCTAAACAGCTGTTAAACTCTCGTTGTAGTGTTACAACTTTGTGTGGGTGTATATATTGTATATCTATCATTTAAATCAATAACTTCCGTCGCAGGAGGCTCAAATGAGAACTACATACTACATTCGTCGGCAATTTAACTGAAACTGATGCCACACACCTAATCGTAGACGAACGGGGAACATAGTTCTCGTCCAAGACTTCCAAGGCAGCAGTTACAGATTATGTAACCGTGTAAGGTTACCAGGATATGCGTAAGCACTTGTAAATAGCAAACGCCTCAAAATCAGCTGATCATGTATAAAGTAAATGGCTATGATCACGTTACAATTTAGTTTCTGTTGACTTACCATATAACAGACTTAGGTACAGGCCGACGACATCACAACAGTGACATTAATGACATGATAAATAATCGGATGCTACAGAGAAATAAATATTGAATTTCAGTCATCCATGGACAGTGACCATTGGCACGCAGATGTTTAAGGAAATGCGGGTGCAGTCATATACTACATGCTTCAAAACACTATCGACACTGGTTTTTAACAAGTCATTAACCAGGCTGTTCCCATGTACAATACAAGTCATTTCCTATTGTATTAACATAGCGTATCTGCACATGAAGACTTAACGAATATCACGTCTGATTTTTTTGAAGGTATGATATTTGCTCTATGTTACGTTGAGTGTAAAGCGAACTTCAGAGCGTATGAACGT
This sequence comes from Schistocerca cancellata, assembly GCF_023864275.1. NCBI lineage: Eukaryota > Metazoa > Arthropoda > Insecta > Orthoptera > Acrididae > Schistocerca > Schistocerca cancellata. The sequence goes on from NC_064626.1 coordinate 1,186,536,200, forward strand.
CAGCTGAAAACATTTGTCACCAAAAATCGCCAGACTGTCGGACAGTTGAAGAGGAAAACCGAATGTCTTCCTGAGATTACCACAAAGGAACTGCTGTTCATAACAAGTAGTGTTTTTTACCTAATCTGCATGTCCATTGCTAAATGTGACGGAGAAAGGGGATAGGTAGACAGTGCACTGAAAGACTCCATGAAGCGTAACACTTTTCTCGCGACTTGACACAAGAATAAACATGAGTCGATGTACACTGAAGAGCCAAAGAAACTGGACAACCTACCTAATGTCGTGTAGGACCCCCACGACCACCCTGAAGTTCCGCAACACCATGTGGTATGGACTCGACTAATGTTTGAAGTAATGCTCGAGGGAACTGCAGGGCTGACCATAAATCAGTTAAGAGTACGAGGGGGTGGAGGTCTCTTCTGAACAGAACCTTGCAAGGCATCCCAGATATGCTCAATAATTTCATGTCTTGGGATCTTGGTGACCAGCGCAAGTATTTAAATTCAGAACAGTGATTCTGTAGCCACTCTGTAGCAATTATGGACGTGTCGGGTGTCGCGCTGTCCTGCTGGAATTGCACAAGTCCAACGGAATGCACAACGGTCATGAATGGACGCAGGTGATCAGACAGGATGCTTACATACGTATCACCTGCCAGAGTTGTATCTAGACGTATCAGGAACCCCATATCATTCCAACTGCACCCACGCACACCATTGCAGAGCCTCCATCAGCTTGAACAGTCTCAAGCTGACTTGCAGGGTCCATGGATTCATGAGGTTGTCTCTATACCCGTACACGTCCATCTACTCGGTACAATTTGAAACGAGACTCGCCCGACAAGGCAACACGTTTCCAGTCATCAACAGGCCAATGTTGGTGTTATCGGGCCCAGGCGAGGCGTAAAGCTTTGCATTGCACAGTCATCAAGGATACACGTGTGAGCCTTCAGCTCCGAAAGCCCATATCGATGATGTTTTGTTGAATGGTTGAAACGCTGAGACTTGTTGGTGGCCCAGCACTGGAATCTGCTGCAGTTTGCGGAAGGGTTGCACTTCCGTCACGTTGAACGATTCTCTTCAGTCGTCGTTGATCCCGTTCTTGCAGGATCTTTTTCCGGCCGCAACGGTGTCGGAGATCTGATGTTTTACCGGATTCCTGATATTCACAGTACATTCGTGAAATGGTCGTCCAGGAAAATCCCCACTTCATCGCTACCTCGGAGATGCTGTGTCCCATCGCTCGTGCGCAGACTATAACACCATGTTCCAGCTCACTTAATTCTTGATAATGTGACATTGTAGTACCAGTAACTAATCGAACAACTGCGGCAGACACTTGTTGTCTTACACAGGCATTGCCGATTTTTTTTTTAGCGCTTCAGTGTAGAAGAGACAGGAGATCCAGTATTAGCATCTGATTCCAAAAGAGCTTTGGCATACTTAAAATCGAATAAGCCAGAAGGGATAAATAGCATTCCATCAGTGACAACAAATCTGCTTCTTACGTTGATGCGTAGAATGCTGAGTCAGGCGATATGTCAACTGATTGTAGGGAAAATATCGTCCACACAATTCTGAAGACTGTAGGGGTAGACAAATGCAAGAATTATCGCACAATGAGCGTAACAGTTCAGGCATCCACGTTTCCGACTAGAATAATATGCAGAAGATTGGCACAGAAAATTTAGGATCCGTTAAATCATGATCAATTTGTCTTTAGGAAAGGTAGAGGCATCTAAAGAAAAATAGATACACGTTCATAGGATGTGTCCTCTTGGAAAAGTGTTCGACGATATAAACTGGTGAAGGATGTTCGAAATTCTGAGGAAAAAAGAGTAAGCTATAGGGAAAGAAAGGTAACATACGGTATGTACACGATCTTCGATGGAACAAACGGAGTGGAAAGCCAAGCACGAACGGCTCGGATTAAAAAGAGTGTAAGAAAGGGATGTACTCTTTGCCTCTTACTGTTGAACTATATGTCGAAGAAACAACGATAGATATAAAGAAGAGGTTCAAGAATGGAATGAAAGATTGAACGTGAAAGTGTATCATCAGATTTGCTGATGACATTGCAACCCTACGTGATGGTGAAGAAGAATTACAGGAACTGCTGAAATGAACGGAGAATCTAAGGAGTACATAATATAGATTGAGAGTAAATTGCAGAAAGACGAAAGTAATAAGCTGTAGCAAAAATGAAACTTAGCATCAGGATTGGTATCACTAACTAGATGAAATTAAAGAACGCTGCTACCTAGGTAGCAAAATGGCCCATAACGGAGGGACCAATAGCAGTGGAAAGAAGCGGATTCCAGGCCAAGAGAAGTCTACTATTATCATATATGGGTCTTAATTTGAGGAAGAAATTTCTGAGGATGTACGTCTGGAACAAACCATTCTATGGTAGTCAAATATGGATTAAGAGAAAACCGGAACAGAAGAAAATTGAAGAATTTGAGATGTGGTGCAGCAGAAGAATGTAGAAAGTTAGGTTGACTGATACGGTAAGGAATGAGGGGGTTCTCAGGATAAACAACTAGGAAAGGAATGTGTGGAAAACACTGACAAGGAGACGGCAAAAACTATAGCGGAAAACAGAGTTTGCAGTACACTCAGAAAATAATTAAGAAAGTAGGTTGCAAATGCTACTCTGAGATGAAGGCATGCCGCCTCAAACCAGTCAGAACACCTATAACTCAAAAGTTGAAGATGAAAAAACAAAAAGGTCGTGCCGTCCATGAAATATCACTACAACGAAAATGAGATACCTTCCCATTCTGCACTCACATCAGCCTAAAACCACAGCTATTCCAGATTTGTAGAAAAAAAAGTGGTTTCCAAATAGTGCAATAAGCGGTGACAGTTACAGAAAATTATGTTTATATTAAAAAGAAAACTAAGTAGAGATTATAAATCGCCAGCTCTATGCGTTAAGAATTACTTGCCTACGTCGCGAGACACTGTGTATGCCGTTTTTCGTTTCCTCCTCCCACTTCATAATCATGTACTTCATACGTAAACCGAATAAAATTGGGGAAAGATTGCAAAATTGTTTAATTCCTTGTTAAGCTAAAATGCCATTCTTTCTTATTATAGTTCCTTAGAACTGAACCTCCATTTCGCTTTTGATTTTAAAAAAATTGAAAAAAATAATAAATTATATTTTAAAATCACATAATATCCACCTACTAATGTTACGCACCATTTAAGGCCTACTCTTAGAGAATATCATTAAAGGTTATGAGGAAAGAAAATTGTTTTCAAAACCCTTACGCTTAGCGAATTTGAAAATATTTTTAAAATCGGACTCCTTCTGAAATTAAGTCCAGTAGCACTAAACACACTTTTAGAAATGTGTTTCATTAGAGACAACATAATCTAGATTCATGTTTGGTACAATATAACATTTTCCAGAAGGTCGTAGACACTGAGGCGCCAAAGAAACTGGAACAGGTACGCGTATTCAAATACAGAATACGGTGCTGCTGTTGGCAACGCATGTGTACGACAAGTCTCTGACGCAGTTGTTTGATCGGTTACTGCTGCTACAATCACAGGTTATCAATTTTTAAGTGAGTTTGAACATGGTGTTATAGTCGGCGCACAAGCGATGGGACACAGCATCTCCGAGGTAGCGATGGAGTGGGGATTTTCCAGTACTACCATTTCACTAGTGCGCCGTGAATATCAGGAATCCGTAAAACATCAGATCTCCGACTTCGCTGCGGCCATAAAAAGATCCTGCAAGAATGGGACCAACGACGACTGAACAGAATCGTTCAAAGTGACACATGTGAAATCCTTCGGCAAATTGTTGCCGATTTCAATGGGGAGTCCTTAACAAGTGTCAGAGTGCGAACCATACAACGAAACATCATGAGATGGGTTTTGGACCCGAGGGCCCACTCGTGTACCCCTGATGACTGCACGACACAAAGCTTTACGCCTCGCGTAGGCCCGTAAACATCGCCATTTGACTGTTGATGATTGGAAACATATTGCGTGGCCGGACGACTCTCGTTTCATATGGTATCGAGCGGGTGGACGAGTAGGTCTACGGAGCTAAGCTCATGAATCCATGGAACCTACATGTCAGCCAGGAACTGTTCAAGGTGGTGGAGGCTCTGTAATGGTGTGGGGCGTGTGTAGTTGGACTATTATGGGACTCCTGGCACATCTATATACGACTCTAAGAGGTGACACGTAAGCATCCTGTCTGGTCACCTGCAGCAGTTCATGACCATTGCGCATTCCGACAATCTTTGGCAATTCCAGCAGGATCATGCGGCACCTCATATATATCCAGGTTTGCTACAGAGTAGCTCCAGGAACACTCTTCTGAGTTTAAACACTTCAGCTGGCTATCACACTCCTCAGACATGATATTATTGACCATATCTGGGATGCCTTGCGAATTACTATTCAGAAGAGATCCCCCCCCCCCCCCTTCACACTCTTACCGATCTATGAGCAGCCCTGCAGGATACGTGGTGTCAGTTCCCTCCAGTACTACTACAGACATTAAGTCGAATCCATGCCACGTTGTATTGCGTGAGCCGGCCGAAGTGTCCGTGCGGTTAAAGGCGCTGCAGTCTGGAACCGCAAGACCGCTACGGTCGCAGGTTCGAATCCTGCCTCGGGCATGGATGTTTGTGATGTCCTTAGGTTCGTTAGGTTTCACTAGTTCTAAGTTCTAGGGGACTAATAACCTCAGAAGTTGAGTCCCATAGTGCTCAGAGCCATTTGAACCATTTTTTGTATTGCGTGTCCGAAGGTCGTAATAAAGTGGGTAACGTTGCTACATTTCGATCACAGGGTCCCCGTTTGATTCGCGGTCGGGTTGGGGTTTTTTCTGCCCGGGGACTGGGTGTTTGTGTTGTCTTCATCATTCCGTCATCATTCGCGAAATTGGCTAGATCGGACTGCGACTCCGGCTGGGGTGGCCGAGCAGTTCTAGGCGCTACAGTCAGGAACCGCGCGACCGCTACGGTCGCAGCTTCGAATCCTGCCTCGGACATGGGTGTGTATGATGTCCTTAGGTTAGTTATGTTTAAGTAGTTCTACGTTCTAGGGGACTGATGACCTCATAAGTTAAGTCTCATAGTGCTCAGAGCCATTTGAACTATTTAGACTGCGACAGAGCGGGAATTTGTACGAGTGCTGATGACCGCGCAGTTGAACGCCCCTCAAACAAACCATCATCATGATCACGTCGTTTGGCGACACTTCTGCGTGCTCGCAGTTCCCGTACACGGTATTAGGCAGGTGTACGAGTTTCTTTGGTTCTTCAGCGTATTTTCTCTAACGTTCCTGTGCGCAACGCAAGCGCCCTGCTATGGAATGCTCCCGAGGGCTTTCATTCTGACAATATACTAACTAATTTTTCCCCAGAAATTTCGTCTTTGAAAGGATGCTAGATATTTCCGTGATATTTTTCTCTAACCATTGTATATAATTTTTGACAAATCGTAATGAGTAAGCCAAAAAACAAGAAGCTTCCATAGCCAGACAATAGGAAACAAGCTGACTTGCTTATTACTGCCTCTGGTGTACCGTACTTCATGTTGGTCAGCAACGTGAGTGTCCTTTTTGGAAAATTAGTCTGTTTAGTGGCCTCCTACCAAGCCATAATTTTGTTGTTGTTGTTTTAAAAGGACTCCACTTTCTTTGATGGTTTTTTCTATTATGCTCTTCGAATCTGCAATAGAATTCCAAGAGAATAAGTGTGTGTACTAGTAAAAGTGCACTTTAAACATGAAAAAGTAGGTTGTTAGATTTAAGCAACTGAAGGCGGTACTGTTTACTCAACTGCAGCCTAAATTTCGTTAACGGAACAAAATTTCAACAAAAAATTTGAATGATGGCATTTAATCATTAACATTAAACGTAAGGATAACTGTTCAGGAACAAATTTATAGTGAAGAGCTGATCTGCCAATATCTAGAAGAAATAACGAAAAATGTAGCAAAATGTAAAAAAGGCTTCCACTGTCAAAATATGTAATGGTGAACTGACAAAAACCAGTGTAGTGCGAGTCTCATACGCCCTACTGGAAAGTGGTAGAAACAGTAATCTACTATTTACACTTGGTTCCACTAGAGTTCAGGAGAATGCAGAGAAAGGAAGCAGGAGTTTAGCCTTAGGGGGACGAGTACAGTCTGTAGCAATTTCCTCCACAAATTTATTTTCGTTGTATAAGCTTTTTGCGGTCCCTGTCAAGTGTCGCGGAATTCCATTTTCTTTTAATACTGACCAGAGTTTTGCCCAGTTTAATCTGCCACATATCTTGACACAGTCGATAAAAATCTGTACATGTCTATTAAATTCTCATATGTTATTTATGAAAGTCTTGAATGTGTTATATTACCGATCGTTGTTTGTCCTAATTTAAATCCACTCTGCTCCTTAAAAATTTTTGTGGTAAGATCTTATGGGACCAAACTGTTGAGGCCATCGGTCCCTCTGCTCTTTAGTTAAAATTTTTTCAGATATTAGTTTCAATTTTAAAGGTAAAAGTCTGCATACAGTTTATACCTAGCTCTTAAAACCTTTATTTCTCTGCGATTATTACAGATAATTTGATCTCTATTCTTAAAAACTGAGTAATCAATTTATGGATCATATGTTGAAAACAATAAACTGGCTGGGTGACATTATGATATGTGAACACGAAATAAGCAGTCTCGCATATGCGGATGACTTAGTTGTGATGGCAGATTCGATTGAAAGTTTGTAAAGTAATATTTCAGAGCTAGATCAGAAATGTAAGGACTATGGTATGAAGATTAACATCTCCAAAACGAAAGTAATGGCAGTGGGAAAGAGATATAAACGGATTGAGTGCCAAATAGGAGGAACAAAGTTAGAACAGGTGGACTGTTTCAAGTACTTAGGATGCATATTCTCACAGGATGGCAACATAGTGAAAGAATTGGAAGCGAGGTGTAGCAAAGCTAATGCAGTGAGCGCTCAGTTACGATCTTCAGTTACTCTCTTCTGCAAGAAAGAAGTCAGTACCAAGACTAAGTTACCTGTGCACCGTTCAATCTTTCGACCAACTTTGTTGTATGGGAGCGAAAGCTGGGTGGATTCAGGTTATCTTATCAACAAGGTTGAGGTTACGGATATGAAAGTAGCTAGGATGATTGCAGGTACTAGCAGATGGGAACAATGGCAGGAGGGTGTCCACAATGAAAAAATCAAAGAAAAACTGGGAATGAACTGTAGCAGTCAGGGCGAACAGGCTTAGATGGTGGGGTCGTGTTACACGCATGGGAGAAGCAAGGTTACCCAAGGGACTCATGGGTTCAGCAGTAGAGGGTAGGAGGTGTCGGGGCAGACCGAGGAGAAGGTACCTGGATTCGGTTAACAATGATTTTGAAGTAATAGCCTTAACATCAGAAGAGGCATCAATGTTAGCACTGAATAGGGGATCATGGAGGAATTTTATAAGGGGGACTATGATCCAGACTGAACGCTGAAAGGGATAATCAGTCTTAAATGGTGATGTTGATGTTGTTGTTGTTGATGTTGATGATCAACAGCTGTTGACTAGACTTCCATGTATTCTCGATTTCTCCCAGCATAAATTTAGGAAATGTTAAAGCCACAATTTAATGGAAATTCTACCATATTTTGATAACTACAATCATAAACCAATAATATGTGGTGTTAGGAGTGTAGGAAGAGATATTTGAACTGATAGCTGAGGACAGTGTATGAAACATTATTACATCAGTATTTACTTCATTTGCAAATTAGTAATTATAGTTGTATTGAGTAGCATGTTTTTATGTTGGTTAGTACCTGTGATACAAGTAAGCCATTGATGCTTATTTCCCCCTGGGCAGTAAGTCAGGTACTGAAATGTGGGTATATAGACACCAAGCAGTCTATACTGACAGGCGAAATCCACTTCACGTTACAGTCACAGCTGTGCAGAAAACATCAGGTAATCAATTATGATATCTGTTTGCAGGAGGAGTGTTGGATGCAGAGGAAAAACAAGTAGCGCGCTAAAGTGGGTACATATTAATCTACCAACGATTACAATGTCTGTACCTGTACCCCTAACATCCTGCATTTATCACAAGCTATACGACATACCAGGAAGGCAAATAGAATTTTGGTGCTATAGTCGAAAAAAAATATTGACCGTCAGCTTGTCTTCTTAGCTGGCACCGAACGGGAGTGGAGTGAAGAGGAGAAGTTTCGACCCGCGTTTAGGCGGCATTTTCAGGAGCATAAGCGCGAGGCCGGCGTCGCCGCCAGTTTGCCGCGCGGCACAATAAAGCGGGTCGCTATATTGTCTCTGGCCGGCCACTCGACGCCTCCCGGTGCCGGCGCGGGCGCCAGCCGACGATGATTTTATCGCCGGACGTAGGCGCAATACTCGTGCAGTTGGCAGCCCTGGCGCCGGATTTACTGCCGGCCGCTGTAGCGACCTGCCCGGAGGCCCTCCAACTGGAATGCTGGAGCGGGGTAGCCACATAAATTCTTTCTCTTTTCATTTAGGACTAACCCCACGGATGAAGAGTAACCGTTTGATCCATTTAATATCTATGCAGATAAAGCTAGCGCCAAGCCTGTAAATCAAAATCATAAAACCTCCCTGTATTCCTCTACGTACATAAATACACGAATTGTGATAGCAGACGACGAGAAACTAACAATAAAATTTAATTCCGGAATGGAAGGCTTACCATTTACTATTTCTATATAAGCATTGACCACTTCTTCATTACACGTTCTTCATGACACCAATAGGGAGAAAGGTACAATACACCAATACACACATGCACTGACTGGAGCTTCTTCTTTTCAATTGAGTTTGGCAGTCAATTTGGAACGTGCTGCCTTATCAGGGTTTTCCTTTCCTTTCTTCTAGTATTCCGTTTGCTGAAATATATATCTGCAGCCACAGCGGAGGTCGTTAATGTCATAATGAATCACAGTTATGGATGACATCTTCGTAGCTACTGCTTGGCCGGTTAGGGGGGTGGAGGTAGTTCAGTTTCAGGCCAACAGACTTCGCGTAAATATCCTGGATTAAATAACAAACCTCAGCCGGTACCTCATTTAACGAGGACATCTGACACTGTTAATGGCAATACATTCGTTTGTATCTACATCTACATACTGCTAATGGCACTGGACGTATGTACATAGATACGCCAATACAAGTGTGCCAATGTTATAAATTACCTGTAGAAATTATGTAAATTGAAGGGAGAGGGAGGAGAAACGAAAAAATAAAATAATGATTTAAGCTCCGTTTGGACTCTCTGTGGAATCAGACTCGATCCCGGAATTTATTGCTTAATAGGCTGTTGCGTTAACCGTTGCGCCACAAAGGCAAAATGTTTATCCAAAATCCGCTGATTATCTTGGAATACTCCCTGGACGACTCACATTACAACCTATCACCACATATTCACCACCCCCATCAATGTCCTCTGTTGTTGTGTTCTGTCCAGAGACTGGTTTGATGCTGCTCTCCATGTTACTCTATCCTGTGCAAGCTTCTTCATCTCCAAGTAACTACTGAATTTACATCCTTCTGAATCTGCTTAGCGTATTCATCTCTTGGTGTACGTCAGCAATTTTCACCCTCTACACTTCCCTCCAATACTAAATTGTTGAACCCTTGATGCCTCAGAACGCGTCCTACCAACCAGTCCCTTCCTCTGGTCAAGTTGTGCCACAAATTACTCTTCTCCCCAATTGTGTTCAGCACCTCCTCATTAGTTGCATGATCGGGCCATCTACTCTTCAGCACCACATTTCGAAAGCTTCTATTCTTTTATTGTCTAAACTGTTTATCGCCCATGTTTAACTTCAATACATGGATACATGCCATACAAATAGTTTCAGAAAGGACTTTCTGAAACGTAAACCTTTACTCGATGTTAACAAATCTCTCTTCTTCAGTAACGCTTTCCTTCCAATAGCCAATCTATATTTAATATCAACTCTAGTTAGACCGTCCTCATTTATCTTGCTTCCGAAATAGCAAAACCATCTACCAATTTAAGTTCCTAATCTAATTTCTTCAGCCTCGCCTTATTCAAATCGATTACATTCCATTATACTCGTCTTGCTTTTGTTGATTTTCATCCTGTATCCTCCTTTCAAGACATTGTCCATTCCGTTCAACTGCTCTTCATGGTTATTTGCTGTCTCAGACAGAATTACAATGTCGTCGGCCAACCTCAAAAGTTTTGTCCCTTCTCCATGGATTATAATTCCTACTCCACATTTTTTTTTTGTTTCCTTTACTGCCTGCTAAATATACAGATTGAATAACATCGGGGATGGGCTACACCTCTGTCTTCCTCCATTCTCAATCACTACTTCTTTTCGTGTCCCTCGACCCTTGTGTCCTCTATGCTCGCTAGTTTTAGATTTCCGCTGGAGGTCGAATGTAAATTGCAGGTTGTGGATTCATTGCCAATTATATGAAAGAATGGTGTCTGTTATCCAAAAGAGACACTACACATTCGTATAATACCTGTAGAAATATCTATTGTGCCGGCAGAGCTAGCAGCCATTTCAGAAGCACTTAGCTACGCAGGAAACTGCATTTCGGATAACAGTACCACTGAAACCGACTCCCGAGTGGCAGTTATGATCATGAAACATCGTTTTACGCAACCTAGTCGTTTATGAAGTATGCATGAAGTTAGTAGGCTACAAAATTAGCGAACAGAAGTCGCATACATCTGAGTCAAACGCTACAGCGGCATTCACAGAATCAACCAGGCCGAACAGGTGGGTTGAGGAATGCAACAAACGAACCAACGACAAAGGGAAACATTACAAGGCGATACACCTTGTGGTCCTGTCAGTGCGCTGGCATATGAACACAGTGCCAAGACGTCTTTATACGACAGATGCACGAAGGAAATTCAGTCATTGGCGTTTTATAGAACGTTTACGGAGTCTGGGACTCATCTGTACCTGTCGCAAGAAGAAGATATGAAGAATATAGTGTTAGGATATCCCGAAAAGACAGGCATGATAGGCCAGACTCTAAATCAAATGAATGCTGTCGGGTAAAAGGGTCCCTTTCATTCTTTTGAGGATAACATACATCGCATACTAGACAGGTGAACCGAGCGAGGTGGCGCAGTGTTTAGCGCACTGGACTCGCATTCGGGAGGACGACGGTTCAATCCCGTCTCCAGCCATCCTGATTTAGGTTTTCCGAGATTTCCCTAAATCGTTTCAGGCAAATGCCGGGATGGTTCCTTTGAAAGGGCACGGCCGATTTCCTTCCCAATCCTTCCCTAACCAGAGCTTGCGCTCCGTCTCTAGTGACCTCGTTGTCGACGGGACGTTAAACACTAACCGCCACCACCACTATACAGGTGAAGATGCCCTGCCATTTAGCGGCAGAACAGGTGAAGCTGCGATTTCAGCACACGGTTTATCCACCGGCCAGAAATATCTGCTGTTCTGTGATGGATCCGCGCATGCGCACAATAGAAGATGCGTGTGTGCGTATGTGTATGTGTATGTGTTTGTGTGTGTGTGTGTGTGTGGTACATTTTTCAGTGATTAATTTATTTATAAATATAGTAGTAAAACAAATGACTCTTTTTTTGTATTGCCGATGAGAAAAGCTGTATTTCAAATCACAGCTTCTTATTGTCGAAATGGAATGACGCAAGAAAGTATAAGCGTGCTTACTGAGACACACAGCGAGAAAAAATGTTTACATGATCCTCTAGGCACGCTGCGCCGTTATAAGGTAAGTCTACTAATTTTTATTTCTGAGTTTGTATCCATTCCTTAAATAAGCTTATAATTTTACTTTCGGCATGTGTGCGTATCATCTTAATTGGTGGAAGTACCGCATATGTTTGATTTGATGGCGTCTCTTGTATTATTTCAACATACAAGGAAGGAAAGTGTTCAGGGAATAGTCATAGAAGTTGTAAAAGCCGATTTGTATTTTTGTGGTCGCAGTACTGGGAAATATATTCCCTCATTACTGTGTCACTTGCAACAATCCTGTCTTGTACGATTGACAAGGAACATCCATTTTTACGTAGTTTCTGAACTTCGGCGGATCTTTGGGTCTGAACATAAATAATAATTTGCTTTTACCAGCATGAAATGAAACGAAAACTTTAGTCCATATTCGTAAATAGTTATAATCTTGCAAGTTGACAGTAACTGCAAAATAAATACGAAACTAGATCTCTGAGAAGTTTCAGTTTGAATAAATAGCAACTTTTCAAAACTATCAACTTTCGCACTCAACAACGTGGCAGACGCAAACGTATCTGTGGTTACAAATATGTACCATTGGGGCGCTGGTGCAGATTTCAACGTTATGCGTATAGTGCAAAAGGGCTAAATAAAAGGTTGGTAGCTCCAGAATTGTACGACGTGGATGGTGTATACGACAGATGTGTCGTGTGATACCAGCTTAAACTCATATAAACTCATATACACAGTTGTCAAGGAATTGTGAGTGTTCTTATAATCAACCACTCCAAAATCTTGGTCCTGCGACTAAGGCAGGAAAGGGGGCATAGCAGAAACAAAGAACGGCGTTGCCTGAAGAGCGGATCACAGTTATTATTTATTTAGTTAAAAATAACACACCTTTTATTGTAACTGACGCTAATTTATATTTGGTTAATAGTTAACCGTAAGGTACATGTGCCAATTTTACGAATTATATTTCTTTTGCCGTAAATGGGTTCGAAAGTTTGCACAGACAATGAGGAAAACTGACAGTTTTAGTGAGTGATATGTATAAACTAAGGTTTGTTATATTGTCATGGAACCAAAATCCAATAAATAAATACATAAAAATACATCTTCATACATATTCCACAAGCCACCATACTGTTCATGGCGTAGGCTACACCTCACCTTTGATGGACTTCCCTTTCCTCTATAACTCGCAAATGGAGCGAGGAAAAAAGACTAACTATATGCTTCCGTACGAGCTCTTACTTCCTTTACCTTGTCTCCGCGGTCCTTACGCGAGATAAGTTGTCATCTTACTCACGTTACGTGAGAGTATTTCACATGAACGCGACCATACTCGAGGGTAGCACGGTGTATTCGCAAGAATTCGTGATTCTTAGGGAAAGAGGGGTGAATGAATCTTATTGCCTTGCTCTTGTCCTGTCAACAGGCACAAGGCTGTCACGGGATGGCTATTCATAGCTCATCAAGTATTGATTATGGTCATAAGTTTATAGGATCTTTCATTTCTAATTTTTACCAGCGCTATCTGCTGTAAGAAGATCACTTGTTGAACAACTTGTGTATATGTGAAGAAAAGTCCATATAACAAGGATCATTAAATACTTCATCAGTAGACATATTGCACTTTCTGTCTTTCTTTCTCAGGCCTTTGTCCCGCTCCAGCGCGGACTTGGCTTTGTTATTACGGATTTGGCAGCGTTAATTGCAGAGGGTGGAAGGGATGCCTGTCCTGACGCCACCCCAAACTCCCTGGGACGGAAGTAGTGCACCCCAGCTGTCTGTGTCTAGCGTTCAGTCATGAAATAGCGCGAACGTTTTCAGATGTCTGTGAGTCGTGTAACTAAGGCGGAACTTGGGGACCAGCCCGGTATTCACCTAGCGGGATGAGAAAAACCGCCTAAAAACCACATCCAGACTGGCCGGCATACCGGCCCTCGTCGTTAATCCGCCGGGCGGATTAGATCCAGGGCTGGCGCGCCTACCCGAGTCCAGGAAGCAGCGCATTAGTGCTCTCGGTTACCCTGGCGGGTACATATTGCACTTTCTGTATTCTGAAGTATTTACAAATTTTGTTCTGTCTTTTTTTTACTTTTTTTTATTTTCGATCTGTTTTAGTTTCTGCACTATTACACTGCCGTTTGAGCCAATTACTATTATGTTACGATTATGGGCAAGTTTTGAAGTGGTGCAATTGAGAAACGAATTTCCTTGGAACCTAATAACACTCGGAGATAGTACCTCTGCTTCCTTGCCGAAAATATGCTCCATCCCCGTCACGTTCTACCACGGGTGACAACAGTACTCCTTACGAGATGCACATTGGAAACAGCTTCCTTGGACTATGTGTCACTTGCCGTTTCCATATCCGAGTCATTAACCAGTAGAAGATAACGCAGCAGTTAGGAGAGGTAGCGCAATTAAATTAAGATGCACTTAACTTCTACGACGTAGTTGACTGGAGTTAGCTGGAAACACATTCGCCTAACATCAAGATAACGCTTTTCATTCAAGTTGTAAAAGATTTCTGGCGTTGTATCCATAGCACAACTTACTACGATGAACGTAATAAATAATTCTGCAGAATTGAGCACGAAAGAAATAAATAAAAAATCTAGCAAAATGATACGTGCTACACTGAGTATAATACAGTAGCTCGGAATGGTTCTGGACAGGTTTTCTGCAGGTGTGTTGAATACCCATTAGAAAGCTAAGTTGGTATTTGTAACTGCTGTACACTTAAGAACCGACACAAGTCAGAGGTTGCCAGATACGCATAGACGTAAAAATTGGAAGATGCGTACTGTAGGCTGTATTCACTTAGAACTCCAAACAGCCTCTCGGGTTATACAACAACGACTCTGTCCTTCGACATCTGCCGTAGGAATTTGAATGATTTTCTGGAGCCACACTGTTGTCCATCAAGTTTAAAAGCTACCACTCATCTAGTATAATTCTGCTGATAAATCGAACTTTCGGTTTTCACGTTTGGGGATCCTGTGTTCTAACGTTCGTCGTCGTAGTTTGTGACCGAATGGAGCAACAGTTCGTAGTTCATTAGCTTTAAAAGTACTTCACTAAGGAAAAAAACTTTTTAGCCTTCGTCACTATCCTTGGAGAGTACCCAGAGTTTCCGATAATAGTTATAATAGTTCAACAGTTCATCAACAATTTCTGTCTACCGAGGCAGAAACACAACGGCTCTCCATCCGGCATTCCAATGAGCTCTAGCTTCAAACGAGTGAAGTTACAAATGGCGGTGGTTTGCGGTCAGTGGAATTCTCGCTACAGGGCGTCTAGCTCGGAGCTGTGCTTCGAACATCCGGTTTGTAAGAAAATTTTGTACTTGTGTGGATCCATAGCCGACAGATGGTTAATAAAAGTAAATATGGTCCGATTTGTAACAGTTCGCTGTGTCACTCTGGTGCCAACCGCTGCTTCACTTGCTGCTACACATGCAGTACGCCGAATACGATTGTCTTTCCTCTCGGTAATGCCACGTGGCCGTCCGGAGCCTGGTCATCTTGCGAACGTGAATTCTCGTGAACCCCGCTGACAGCAATCATGTACAGTGAGTATATTATTGTTAAGTATTTTTGCAATATCGTAGAAGAACATCCAACTTCACGTAAGCGTGTTACATGAACAAAGTGAAATTCACTGAGATCTTCATAATGGAGTCTTCACTAACATCAACTGACCACGTCCAGTCTCAAAGATAACAAACGCTCGTGATCGTTACATCGTTTATTTAAAGCGAATCTTATTCTCATCATCATAGTGGCGTTATTAGCGTAGCTCTTATGCCACTGGTGCGAAATTCGAACAGACGTCTTCTTTCAGCTGTAGAAATACGGCTACCTAATTCGTTTAGTCTCTTTTGATCCACTTTGGACATGGGATAGCGGCAGCTCAAAATATAACAAGGAAATGCGCCAAACAGCCGGGCAAATTAAGAAGTGATTCAACATACCCCTTCAGGCTCCACATTACTGTCTCAAAAGTTATCGATATTTCTGGATGTCGTAAAGTCTCAAGTGCTTCCTTCGGAGACTGCAACTGACGGAGGACTCACTTGAGAATACACGATATCCAGAAACAGCCCCAGTGTGCCAGTATCGATAATTTTTGAGAGGTGCAATGGGGCCTGAACTGCCGAAACTGGTAGCGGAAATAAAATAACTTCTTAATTTGCACGGCTGTTACGCGAATTTCTGTGTTAAAAAGTAACTTCCGGTCATATAGCACGACTCCTTATATGTGTTGCGACTTTTTGCAGTTAGTGCATTTTCAAGAAGTGAAGTGTTACAAGGGATGTCTTAAAAAGAAAATCTTCGCATTGTAGTATTAATGTTTGAAAACGGCGCGTTTGTGTGATCGGTGTTCTGCTGCATGTTTCTCGGCCGATGTGTTGTGCACGGTGGCGGAGTGCGGCTGGCGCACGACCAGAGGATTAGGGGAGTCCCCTCGCGGGCCGGAGTTTGTTTGCGGGCGCGTAAGCCCCGGACCTGAGGTGGCGATCAGCGGCGGCGCGTGTTTTGAATCGCGGCCAGCTAATCCTGCCACCGGCAGACCACTTTCACAGTAGATTACCGCCGTGGGATCGCTCCGTGAACCTTCCCAGCACTGCTTCTCAGCGGCGCCTTTCAGCCCTTTTCCGAGCAAAACACGTGATGTCCGGTGTTCAAACTCACGTACTTGGGCGATGTTTGGGAAAACGTGAGGTACTTTCTCGGACAATAAAGTGACTGATTTACATTATTTTCTTCTTGCCTTCACATTGACCAACTAGTACCACGTAACAACTGAGATCCCTATTCTTTCTTCTTTGTTTCCAATTTCCCCATACTCCTAACTTTCTTCCCCATATTCCCCTTTCTTTCTTTCTGTCCACGAAATTCCTGACTACATATTTCTTCTGACTTGAAAGCCTTCTAAATTTTACATCTTATTTTCAAAAATATTTATTTCTGTAATTTACGATTCTTTAAAATTGTTTCTATCTGGTGCTTTTCTTGCTCCTGTAATCCATGCTAATGTCGACTTCTTTTTCCAGGCGTACAGGTATTTCTGAAATTAGTTTGATGAAGAAAACAGCAAAAGTTACGAAATTCACTTGTTTTCATTTAACGGGTGGCCGGTGTCTGGTATCTGAATCCATTCTCTTAACATCCAAAAAAAAAAAAAAAAAAACGCATATTGCGTGATAGCACGCAAATCATGTTTATATTTTATATACTTGTATTTGAGTCAAGCACACACAAACATAGAGTTGTTGTACTGCCAGTGTTCACTGTAAAACTTGACTCAGACACTAGTATCTATTCTATGAAGTCGGTTTGCGTGCTATTACGGAATAAATATTTTTTTTTCTATTTGGATGGTTTGAGATGGGTTCTAATACACGAAACTAGTTATCATTAAATAAAAAGAACTGAACTTCGCATCTTTGGCTGTTCTCTACAAGCTGTCCGGTTATTAACCTCGCATGCTGGAAATCCAAATAGGCTATATGTAATAATATGTCATTTTTACAGGCATAATTGTTTCGTTAACTCATTCTCATCCACTCGGTATAGATGTCCAAGGAAGATGAATCTTCCCTTTGCCAATACTTCTGATATTTTATCT
Source organism: Schistocerca cancellata (assembly GCF_023864275.1). Lineage (NCBI taxonomy): Eukaryota > Metazoa > Arthropoda > Insecta > Orthoptera > Acrididae > Schistocerca > Schistocerca cancellata. The sequence continues at coordinate 1,186,553,566 of NC_064626.1, forward strand.
ATATTTTCGTTAATCTTCGAGTTATTTCTCATTTTACAAACATTTGTAGTTTGTATTGTACGTATTACTTTTTCCATAATTTGTCTATGAACAATTTCCAGTCTGTCCATCTCATAATTCATGGTTAAGCATTCACATGCATATAAACATTCTGGTCTTAACACTGTGGCAGACTATTTTAGCTTTGTTTTTCTAGATATTGGTTTGTTGCTGCAAATATTGTCAGACCATACGCTATTTTGAGTTATATTTAACACTTTTACCTACTGCAGATATTTCTCCATTCCGTTTTGTGGTTTCTTCAAAATGGTTCAAATGGCTCTGAGCACTATGCGACTCAACTTCTGAGGTCATTAGTCGCCTAGAACTTAGAACTAATTAAACCTAACTAACCTTAGGACATCACACACATCCATGCCCGAGGCAGGATTCGAACCTGCGACCGTAGCGGTCGCTCGATTCCAACTGTAGCGCCCAGAACCGCACGGCCACTCCGGCCGTCTGTGGTTTCTTCAAGATTAGTACATTTATTAACTATTTTTGATTTAAGTGTCTGTGTTTTTATATATTTTGGTTGTGTTTTACACATATGACCTTAATTTTGGTGCTTCAGCTGAAATTTTGAGACCGACTCTGTCAATAATTTTTTCCGGAAGATTTATTTGTGTAACTGCTTCTGTCAGATATTTTGAAATTATCGCGAACTAGGCTGCAAATATAAGGCACTTTATCTTAATTCCATTTTATCTTCTTCCCCTATTTTTAGTGCAGTTGCTAGCCTGCTGAACTCGCATTCGGGAGGACGACGGTTCAATCCCGCGTCCGGCCAACCTGATTTAGCTTTTCCGTGATTTCCCTAAATCGCTCCAGGAAAATGCCGGGATGGCTCGTTTGGAAGAGCACGGCCGACTTCAATCGCTTCAAGCCTAGATAAGAATATTAAAATATCATGGCTAGCTAGTTTCGGTTATAAGTGACAACCATCTTCAGATCATACATATGTTAAATGCGGTTTCAACACAAATTGGAGTACCAGTAATGCATTTGAACAAGATTTTTTTTGCTAACAGCAAGAACAGAAATGAGTCAGACTGTACAACGTACTCGTTAGAGACGCAAGATGAACAAATAGGTTGTTTCAATAAAATCCCAGCAACCAATCACTTGCAGTGGTATGAAAGGGAAGTTCAGCGAAATATTCTCTTATGAAACGGCACCAAAGTTGAGAATGGTTCTAAATCCTGGTTGATAAACTAGTAGTCAATCATAAAATACAAAGTAGCCATAATTACTTCAAATAACTTGTTGAGAAGGAAATGAAATGGTTGTATGTCCAGCCGGAGTGACGTGACTACCCCCACTCATGTCAGAAACCTAACTGAGGTACGCAAGCACTCGTGCCGGCTTGGTAAAAAGATTTTGGAAAAAAAATTACATGATGATCACCTTCCCCAGTTCTTGTAATGTCAGGCATTACCGGCAGTATTTGTAATAAATGTCCTCATTGAACAAAATAATTGTATTTCCCTCAAAAGAGCGCACTGAACACTGCGGAGAGCTGAAGATGAAGTATAACTCTTATCAGGCAGTCATGTGACACTCCACGAGCTGACGTAAGGCACAGTAGTGATAGAGCAATAGGCTGTTGTCAAAATCCAAGCGCTCGTCAACACCGCAGCCTCAGAACTTACCTCAGGAAGCGGCTCTGCAACTACAGACAGGACGTCAGGCCGATAATCGGTGTTTGGAGACATTTGAACGGCGCCCGACAGGCTGCAATAAAATATGTAAGGATAGCTGTCCATTCAGGATTGGATGTGGATGCAGTCAGTTTTCAAATCGGAGTCCGCTGTGTGCTGATTGTCTCGTGAGGTGGCCAGCGCTGTTTCTCGTGCAGGCTGCAACTGCTCAGGGTCGAATCGATGTCACCCTAATCACGAAACGCAAGGTGCCTGTCAGTGCGCATCATTCCCACCGGCTGGATGGTGGACAGCCACCTTGTCACACAGCTGCCACGCCTCTCGTAGCACTGCCAAGGTACGCCGACCACTGAAGGCATTTGCACTACTGGGGCGGCAGCTCGGGCCATTTTCGTGACACCTCTTCTCGCCACCGTGGGCTGCGGGACTGGCGCCTGACCCCGCCAGTGGAACACGGTTGCCGTGGGTCGACGCCGGAGCGGGCACTGATACAGCTTGATGAAATAACAAAGTGTAGCGAGCAGATCATCTGCGCAGTTCAACTGCTGTTCTTACCTCAATAGCTGGTACACGCACTCCATATCGGCGGATAGTGAAACGCTCTCAGTAAATGTGTTGAGTTCCATGTACTTTCCCACTGAACGTTTTATGGAAGTCCCAGTCAAACTGTAGGCTTCTTTTTTCCACTGCTAAAGCGTATCAGCCATCTTGTGTCCATCTATCGTCGGGGACACCGTACACAGAAAGTCAAACGTATGTTCTAGCTACCTCAGAATTACGTGTAGAGTACAATCTGACGTTGTGTACTTCACATTTATACAGCTTTTTTCACTCTACATATTTTTTTGAAAATAAAATATTTTAAGGTACCTGCGGTGTAATTCAATCTAGTAGCAAGCCGACAGAAATGATTAGTTTCATGTGCTAAACTGAAGTAAAATCACAACACAGTTCTTCGTTTTATGGATATCCCAAGATGTATGTTGCCAATGGCCAGGTCAACTTAATTATGTGTAGATTTGAGGAAGACGCTTCACGTTACGAACACGTTACGAATTTCATACCGTTTCCTTCCTACTACAATGTTTATGTACAGTATACACTGAAGAGCGAAGGAAACTGGTAGGGACACCCGCAAGCACGCAAAAGTGTCACAACACTACTTGACGTGAACTCGACTAATGTTTGAAGGCCGGCCGCGGTGGTCTCGCGGGTCTAGGCGCTCAGTCCGGAGCCGTGCGACTGCTACGGTCGCAGGTTCGAATCCTGACTCGGGCATGGATGTGTGTGTTGTCCTTAGGTTAGTTAGGTTTAAGTAGTTCTACGTTCTAGGGGACTGATGACCACAGATGTTAAGTCCCATAGTGATCAGAGCCATTTGAACCATTTTTGAATGTTTGAAGTAGTGCTGGAGAGAACTGACACTTTGAATCCTCCAAGATAGATACGAAGCCCACACCTACTACAGTAGTACAAGTTTATATGCCAACTAGCTCTGCAGATGACGAAGAAATTGAAGAAATGTATGATGAAATAAAAGAAATTATTCAGATAGTGAAGGGAGACGAAAATTGAATAGTCATGGGTGACTGTAATTCGGGTGTAGGAAAAGGGAGAGAAGGAACCGTAGTAGGTGAATATGGATTGGGGCTAAGAAATGAAAGAGGAAGCCGCCTGGTAGAATTTTGCACAGAGCACAAATTAATAATAGCTAACACTTGGTTTAAGAATCATGAGAGAAGGTTGTATACATGGAAGAACCCTGGAGATACTAAAAGGTATCAGATAGATTATATAATGGTAAGACAGAGATTTAGGAACCAGGTTTTAAATTGTAAGACATATCCAGGGGCAGATGTGGACTCTGACCACAATCTATTGGTTATGACCTGTAGATTAAAACTGAAGAAACTGCAAAAAGGTGGGAATTTAAGGAGATGGGACCTGGATAAACTGAAAGAACCAGAGGTTGTACAGAGTTTTAGGGAGAGCATAAGGGAACAATTGACAGGAATGGGGGAAAGAAATACAGTCGAAGAGGAATGGGTAGCTTTGAGGGATGAAGTAGTGAAGGCAGCAGAGGATCAAGTAGGTAAAAAGACGAGGGCTAGTAGAAATCCTTGGGTAACAGAAGAAATATTGAATTTAATTGATGAAAGGAGAAAATATAAAAGTGCAGTAAATGAAGCAGGCAAAAAGGAATACAAACGTCTCAAAAATGAGATCGACAGGAAGTGCAAAATGGCTAAGCAGGGATGGCTAGAGGACAAATGTAAGGAAGTAGAGGCTTATCTCACTAGGGGTAAGATAGATACTGCCTACAGGAAAATTAAAGAGACCTTTGGAGATAAGAGATCCACTTGTATGAACATCAAGAGCTCAGATGGAAACCCAGTTCTAAGCAAAGAAGGAAAAGCAGAAAGGTGGAAGGAGTATATAGAGGGTCTATACAAGGGCGATGTACTTGAGGACAATATTATGGAAATGGAAGAGGATGTAGATGAAGATGAAATGGGAGATACGATACTGCGTGAAGAGTTTGACAGAGCACTGAAAGACCTGAGTCGAAACAAGGCCCCCGGAGTAGACAACATTCCATTGGAACTACTGACGGCTTTGGGAGAGCCAGTCCTGACAAAACTCTACCATCTGGTGAGCAAGATGTATGAAACAGGTGAAATACCCTCAGACTTCAAGAAGAATATAATAATTACCATCCCAAAGAAAGCTGGTGTTGATAGATGTGAAAATTACCGAACAATCAGTTTAATAAGCCACAGCTGCAAAATACTATCACGAATTCTTTACAGACGAATGGAAAAACTAGTAGAAACCGATCTCGGGGAAGATCAGTTTGGATTCCGTAGAAATACTGGAACACGTGAGGCAATACTGACCTTACGACTTATCTTAGAAGAAAGATTAAGGAAAGGCAAACCTACGTTTCTAGCATTTGTAAACTTAGAGAAAGCTTTTGACAATGTTGACTGGAATACTCTCTTTCAAATTCTAAAGGTGGCAGGGGTAAAATACAGGGAGCGAAAGGCTATTCACAATTTGTACAGAAACCAGATGGCAGTTATAAGGGTCGAAGAGTATGAAAGGGGAGCAGTGGTTGGGAAGGGAGTAAGACAGGGTTGTAGCCTCTCCCCGATGTTATTCAATCTGTATATTGAGCAAGCAGTAAAGGAAACAAAAGAAAAATTCGGAGTAGGTATTAAAATCCATGGAGAAGAAATAAAAACTTTGAGGGTCGCCGATGACATTGTAATTCTGTCAGAGACAGCAAAGGACTTGGAAGAGCAGTTGAACGGAATGGATGGTGTCTTGAAGGGAGGATATAAGATGAACATCAACAAAAGCAAAACGAGGATAATGGAATGTAGTCGAATTAAGTCGGGTGAGGTTGAGGGTATTACATTAGGAAATGAGACACTTAAAGTAGTATAGGAGTTTTGCTATTTGGGGAGCAAAATAACTGATGATGGTCGAAGTAGAGAGGATATAAAATATAGACTGGCAATGGCAAGGAAAGCGTTTCTGAAGAAGAGAAATTTGTTAACATCGAGTATAGACTTAAGTGTCAGGAAGTCATTTCTGAAAGTATTTGTATGGAGTGTAGCCATGTATGGAAGTGAAACATGGACGGTAAATCGTTTGGACAAGAAGAGAATAGAAGCTTTCGAAATGTGGTGCTACAGAAGAATGCTGAAGATTAGATGGGTAGATCACATAACTAATGAGGAAGTATTGAATAGAATTGGGGAGAAGAGAAGTTTGTGGCACAACTTGACCAGAAGAAGGGATCGGTTGGTAGGACATGTTCTGAGGCATCAAGGGATCACCAGTTTAGTATTGGAGGGCAGCGTGGAAGGTAAAAATCGTAGGGGGAGACCAAGAGATGAATACACTAAGCAGATTCAGAAGGATGTAGGTTGCAGTAGTTACTGGGAGATGAAGAAGCTAGCACATGGTAGAGTAGCATGGAGAGCTGCATTAAACCAATCTCAGGACTGAAGACCACAACAACAACATTCCATTGTACACTCGTGAATTGGTCGTACGGGAAAATCCCCACTCTATCGCTACCTCGGAGATGCTGCGTCCCATTGCTCGTGCGCCGACTACAACACCACGTTCAAACTTGCTTAAATCTTGATAACTTGCCATTGCAGGAGCAGTAACTGATCTAACAACTGCGCCTGATACTTGCTGTCGTATATTGGCGTTGCCGACCGCAGCGCCGTATTATGCCTGTTTACATACCTATGTATTTGAATGCTCATATCTATACCAGTTTCTCTGGAGCTTCAGTGTATAACACGAACGTAGTTATTCGCTGTCCCTCCTGGGACAACTTTTAAAGATCGGCAATGCGAAAACTCTATGAGACAGTGAAATCTTGTAGTGTTGGTGAAAACTCCAAGTACAGAACTTTACTACTCTTGTTCGCGAACGCTTATCGAGAAAGCTGCGTGGCCAAACCTGCACTGAAGAGGCTGTGCACAGCACAGGCGTCTCGACTCGGCCGAGCGGCGCCCGCCACCCGCTGCCGTCTTATTCCTCGGCTCTGCCGGCACTCCCTTCGCGAGAAGAGAAACAATTCCCCGAGCCGGCAGCGAGTGTGCATGCGAGATGATCCAATAGCGGAGCTGCACCTGCGACGCTCTCGTATCGCCCAGGGCCACGACTCGCTCGCAGCCGGCCCGGTTCCCCCCAGTATCGGAGTGTGTCAATACGAGAGCTGGCAGCGAAGTGCACAGCAGCCTACCTCACAGTACGCTGCGACATTTGTTATCCCAATCCCTGCTCATTTGCACCAACAAAGGCGTCAGCCCGTGAAACGCCTATGAGGAAAAACATTTTATACACATAGGGAGGGAATTTACAAGCTCTGCTGCTGTTATTCAATGAAAACAGTCTTTGGACGGGTAATATCTGGAAATACATTTAGAAAATTGCCTTATCTTCAAAAATGGCTCTGAGCACTATGGAACTGAACATCTGAGGTCATCAGTCCCCTAGAACTTAGAACTACGTAAACGTAACTAACCTAAGGACATCACACACATCCATGCCCGAGGCAGGATGCGAACCTGCGACCGTAGCGGTCGCGCGGTTCCAGACTGAAACCCCTAGAACCGTTCGGCCACTCCGGCCGGCGCCTTAACTTCAAGAAGTTTTTAACAGACGACAGTATACATTTCATAAATTAACTAAATACTTGTATATAAACACTGATCAGCCAGAACATTCCGACCACCAACCTGCTATCGACACAAATCGTTCCAAGCCAATGCAGCGTCACCTGGCGAGGAATGACTGCTAGAATTATCGGTGAGCGTGCTGTGGTGGGTAGGATGGCGCGCGAAATAGCTGAGTCGGACAGAGGGCAGATTGTGATGGCCTGGAGGCTCGGTAAGAGCATTCCGGAAACTGCACCACTTGTCGGGTGTTCGAGGAGTGCTGTGGTCAGTGTCTTCAACAAGTGGCGGAACCGAGGTGAAACCACGTCCAGACGTCGTGGGGTTTGGCGGCCACCCCTGTTTACAGGTGTCAGACGTGGTAGGACGGGCAGATTGGTAGAACAGGTCAGGCGGCGAACGTTGGCGGAACTAACATCAGACTTTAACGCTGGGTGGAGTACAAGTGTGTCTGAACACACAATGCATCGAACACTCGTGGGCCACCGCAGCCGACGATCCATACATATTCCAAAGTTAACACGACACCGTAGGCAACTAATAGTGAGATTGGCACGTGACCATCGGCACTGGGCGTTGGCGCAGTGGCAGGCTGGGAGGGGGCGAATCCGTCGTGTTCCAGGGGAACAGCTCCTTGATACCTGTATTGCTGGCGGCTCCATAATGCTCTGGCAACCTTCGCGCGAGCGTCCGTGAAGGTACCATGTCGCCCAAAGAGCATCGTACACTGGTTACACATCACGTATATCCCTTGATGAAGATTATATTTCCCCCAGGCAGTGGCATTTTGCAACAAGATAATGCACCAACTCACAAAGCCGGGAGTGTGATGAAGTGGCTCGATGAACACTGTGGCGAGTTTCAGTTGATGTGGTGGCCTTCCAACTCGTCAGATCTGAACCCGATCGAACACATCTGGGGTATAATTGATCGTGGTTTCAGAGGTCATTGTCACCTTTCACGTAAATTATGGGAATTATGTGCCTTGTGTGTGTACAGAAGTGGTGCCAATTCCCTCCAGTGACCTACTAAGACCACACTGCTTCCATGCCACGAATCACCGCCGCTGTTATCCATGCCAAAAGTGGACACACCGGCTATTACGTAGGTGGTCATAATGTTCTCGATGGTCGGTGTACGATGGCGTGCTAAAAAGTAATGCTTGCGAATTTTCTACGTGGAAACTTATAAAAATATTAAATAAAACGTTCTTCATCTTTCTTGTCATTCTACATATTTATTTCTCAACAGTTATCCTGGCGACGATAACATTCCTCTCAACGAGAGATCAGTTTGTTCCAAGTCACTGTAAAATGTTTGTTGAGGGGCCGCAATCTTACCTCTGCTTTCAGTGCTTGATCAGTATGAGAGGGAAGTCCTCAAAGCTTTTCTCTGAGTTTTAGAAACAGACGGAAATCGGATGGGCCCAATTCAAGCCTGTGTGGAGGATGACTGATGACGGTGAATCGTTGCAGATGTCCCGCTGCACGTGTGTGCTCTCTCATTGTCGCCCTGAAAGAGAGGGAGCACATTGTGGGGAGGAACTTCTCAATTTAAATTTGTCAGTATATCTCACTTGCTGACATAATTACATTACACACCACCGCGTTACCCACTGCAATTCGGAACCATCCAGCGGCATAGGTTGCACCTTGTCACAGTGAAGCAGGAAAGTCTACCGAATAATAAGCATGACATGAAGTACATCAACCGATACTGAGAAAGAATAAGAAATTCGGAGGTATTACTTTTCAGTACACCGTTGTAGTAACCTTATGTCGTAAATGAGGTTGGAGTGACATGCTGGCCGGAGTGACCGTGCGGTTCTAGGCGCTACAGTCTGGAACCGGGCGACCGCTACGGTCGCAGGTTCGAATCCCGCCTCGGGAATGGATGTGTGTGATTTCCTTAGGTTAGTTGGGTTTAATTAGTTCTAAGTTCTAGGCGACTGATGACCTGAGAAGTTAATTCGCATAGTGCTCAGAGCCATTTGAACCATTTTGGAGTGACGTCTCGTGGCAATGATAGGAGCGATAAACTGGTTAGCAGGAGAGAACGCAGTCTATGGTGGGAAAATCGGTAAACAGCCGCTACAACTGAAGACCACAGTGATGCATTATCACACTCTAAAATTAGTATTAAGTCCAGCCGGCTGGTATGGCCGTGCGTTTCTAGGAGCGACAGTCTGGAACCGCGTGACCGCTACGGTCGCAGTTTCGAATCCTGCCTCGGATATGGATGTGTGTGATGTCCTTAGGTTAGTTAGGTTTAAGCAGTTCTAAGTTCTAGGGGACTGATGACCTCAGATGTTGAGTCCCATAGTGCTCAGAGCCATTTGAACTATTTAACTTAAGTCCCCATCCGCAGTTTTCTTTGTGATATCTAGTCTCAGGAATAATGTTAGGATTGTCGTGTACTTTCACTAACAGACAGACTGACTATCCTAGTCGATATATATATATATATATATATATATATATATATATATATATATATATATATATATATATACGGTGCCCATAAAATAAGTATCCATTTTGCGAAAAACGTACATGTCGGTTATTTTCGATCAGGTACCGTGAAGACACATCACAATATTAACACTTGCCAAAAGAATCACATCGCTTAGGTGGCAAAACCTATGCTGGGGTTCAGAGGCTGTTTGAGAGAAAGTGTCGGGAGGAAGCCCCTACAAGACTTTCCATTAGCAAGCTCGTCAACAAATGCGAGCGAACAGGATCTGTAGCTGATGAGAGACGCGCTGGGAGACCACCGGTCAGCCCACAATCTGTACAGCATGTTAGGGAAACTATCGAAAGGAGTCCAACGGCATCTACCCCCCGGCTGAGTTGTGAACTAGCCATGCCGAAATTCACAGTGTGGACAGCGATTCATTACATTCTTTAAAAGAAGTCGTATCCAGGTGCTTTACCAGCTAGAGGATGAAGACCATGCGGCACGAGCAGCCATGTGTCATTATCTGTTGGAAGCTGCAGCAGAGGAGGACCTGATGAATCACGTTATGTTCAGCGACGAGGCGACATTTCATGTCTGCGGCGTCGTCAACAAACACAGTTGCCGGATCTGTGCAGAGGAGCAACCCCATGAATTCACTGGCTGAGTGGCAAAGGGACTCTCCCAAAGTCAATGTGTGGCTTGGTCCCATGAAAAATAGGGTCTATGGGCCGTTTATGTTTTCTGAAAAGACAATTACTAGAGCAACTTCAGTGGACGTGCTACAGTTGTTCTCAGAGCCACAGTTGCAACAGCATGGTATCCTTGCCTCTGTCACATATCAGAAAGAAGAGGCACCACCCCATTATGCAGACATTGTCCGGGACTACCTGAACGAGACCTTTCCTAGAGGTGGATAGGAAGAGCAGCAGGTCGCATGTGGGCTGCTCGCTCCCCCGACCTCACTCCCTGGACTTTTTTGAATGGGGTTTCAGTAAGAGCTGAGTTTATGCTACCAGGGTGCCACATCTGAATGAACTGAAACGGCGAATACGAGAGGCATGTTCGCTAATAACCCCTCAAATGCTACAGCGCGTGTTCAAAGCGATAGGACAAGAGTGATGCCAATGCAGGTGGACATGTTGAACAGTATTAGCTACTCTCTCTAAATAAGTTTCTTATGTAGTAGCGCATCTGGAAAATGAAAATGGATACTTACTTTTTGGACACACACTATTACAAACGAATATTGCAGAGGTTTATACGTAGTGGTAACTAGGGCGCGTCTTAGTAGTGAAAAAAAACAAATAGACTGGTTGTTGTCTTATAGCTCTTAACGAGAAAAACAATGCACTACTATTGCAAATCCATAATATTGTATGCCTGCTCCATATGGGGACATGTTGCACCTACTTATAGTCTATTAAGAAACTTCAGGTCTCTCTACATATAACGTTATGAATAACATCAAATAATCCATTGTTCTTTTAGCAACTCAGCGATCCACGGTGGATTTGTTTATATTTTGACTAACACAATAAGTCATCAGTTATCCATATGTCACATCTGTGACCAGTACAAATATGTTAGAGGCAACATGTCACCACTGTTATGATTTCAATGAAACGATGATTCTCTGGTTAGGTCAACGAAAGAAGGTTGGAAAATCCATGCAAACTATTTCACGAATCCTTTAAACTGATACCGTAGAACGCCTTAAGTTGATACTGTTACCACGTCAGTGATACAAAATGAGGATGTCAAGCCGACCGGGGTGACCGAGCGGTTCTAGGTGCCCGCCTCGGACATGGATGTGTGTCAGGTTTAAGTAGTTCTGGGGAACTGATGACTCAGAAGTTAAGTCCCATAGTGCTCAGAGCCATATTTTGAGGATGTCATACAAAGCCATAAAAATATAATCACATATTCACCTATATTATGGATTAAACATCATCGTAAACATTATTCAGAAATTGAAGCTGCTCTGAAATATCTACAGTCCCTGCAACGAGATCAATGGTCCTTTCCCAATGCCATAAAGCCCTTGGGAAACTAGGGGAAATCAAGAGGGTGAACCAGCTGTGAGGCCCTGTCACTCAGGGGTTAGTGGCAATGGAAAAGCTGATAGGCTGGCCAGGACAGGCGGAAAGACTCCATTTATTGGACCGAAACTTCTCGTAACAATTACTAAGGCGATGGTAAAAGGCACGCAGCACGTAGAATGTTCACTGTGTTCCAAAAACGAAAACATTTCAAGCTGAGAGTGCAGAGGTCGTGTTTCAAAATAAGTTCTGTAATTCAGGACTTGAACAGAAAAAACCGATTAAACACATGGTAGGACACATGCCTGGCCTTGGAAAACTTAAGAAACACCTGCACACTACGGACGACGCAGATGAAGAATCTAAGTGTAGACTATGTGGTGAGGAGGGTGGAACCGCATCATACCTAATCTTCCAATACGAAGCGTGTGAGGTCAAGAGACACAAAATATTTTGGTCTTTAAGTCCCGAAGAAATCACGTCTAGTAAGTAACTAGCAAAAGGCCACGTACTACTCTTGCAGGGTACTGGTCGGCTTTAATAGAATCACAGGGAGTGAAACCGCACAAATAAACTCAGTTTTGTTACGGGAAACAGTGGGCTAAGACCGCTGTTCCACTGTTGTTTTTGTTTCCATGCGCTAATTAACTTAACTCAAATCGGGCGAGAATAATCGTGGCTAGATTGTTTCAAGGGTTGGTACAGAGTCTGACTGCTGCCCTCTCATCCAAACGGCGGTGGAGTCATTAATCGCTATTCCTATTAGTGATACCATTTCAGTGCTTTGTCTTTAGTATTGGATCCTAAATTCGTTACGTTTTCTTAAACTTCGGCTACCTGTGTGCCGCATATTCTTTCCATGCAAATTATATCTCTATCGTGATGACTTTCTCACTTTTATGCGATCATTTATATTAACTTACATTCAAACACTCTTTGCCATCATTCTCCTTACCATCGATTTCTGTTGAAATGAATTAGGCGGATTGGTAATCAAAAGTTGGTATACGATAAAATCATCGAAATCGTTATACTAGGCTACTAAAGTGGTAGAACTTTCCGATTTTCTCATTGCCATTCACATAATCATAAGCAGTTAACAATAGGAGCAAAGTGTGTCCATTTAGTTGCATACATTCAGCAGATAAAGTAAGTTTTGATGCTGATGACAGTGGTAATACAGACGCAGCTCTTTGTCTACAGAAAGTGTGTTTACGTGTCACTAAAATATATGGGACCAAATTTGCAAATGGTTGCAGGTCACATTGCTTAAAGACTTGTAAGCTTTGTGAGAGATCTTATACGACTTTTCATGTTCACTTAAATTCAGGTTTGGCTGTCCTATGCCCATTACAAATCACTGAGGTAATAAACACACACCAAGTAAATGTTTGCATCGCCCCAGTTCCGGAACCTGTACAGAAAATTGGAATAGAGACCTACATAAACATCATTTCCGCCCTTTTTACTGCTCATGAAAACCACCGTACAGCGAGACCTTCAGAGGTGGTCGTCCAGATGTCTGTACACACCGGTACCTCTAATACCATGTATCACGTCCTCTTGGATTGATAAATGTCTGTAATCGTCGTGGCGTACTATCCACAAGTTCCTAAAGACCCAGTTGGTCCAGATAGTCCCACTCCTCAATGGCAATTCAGCGTAGATCCCTCAGAGGTGTTGGTGGGTCACGTCGTCCATCAAAAGCAATTTTCAATCAATCCCAGGCATGTTAAGTAGGGTTCATGTCTGGAGAATACGCTTGCCACTCTGGTCGAGCGATTTCGTTACCCTGAAGGAAGTCATTCACAAGATGTGCACGATAGGGGTGGGAACTGTCGATCGTGAAGAGGAATGCCTCACCAATACGCTGCCGGTGTGGTTGCACTATCGGTCGGAGGATGGCATTCGCGTATCGTACAGGCCTTACGGCGCCTTCCACGACCACCACCAGCGGCGTAAATCTGCCCCACATAATGCCACCTCAAAGCAGCAGGGAACCTCCATCTTGCTGCATTCTCTCGGCAGTGTGTTTAAGGCTTGACCGGGTTGCCTCCAAACACGTCTCGACGATTGTCTGCTTAAAGGCATATGCGACACTCATCGGTGAAGAGAACGTGATGCCAATCCTGAGCGGTCCATTTGGCTTGTTGTTGGGCACAACTGTGTCGCGCTGCGTGGTGTCGTGGTTCCAAAGATGGAGTTCTCCACGGACGTCAGGAGTGAAGTTGTGCATCATGCAGCCTCTTGCGCACGGTTTGAGTCGTAACACTAAGTCCTGTAGCTGCACTAAAAGCATTATTCAACATGGTGGCGTTGCTGACAGGTTTCCTCCAAGCCATAATCCGCAGGTAGCGGTCATCCACGGTAGTAGTAGCCCTTGGGTGGCCTGAGCTAGGCATATCATCGACAGTTCCTGTCTCTCTGTATCTCCTCCATGTCTGAACAACACCGCTTTGGTTCACACTGAGAGGTCTGTACACTTCCCTTCTTGAGAGCCCTTCCTGGGACGAAGTAACGATGCAGCCGCGATGGAACCGCCGTATTGACCGTGTAGGCATGGTTGAACTACAGACAACACGAGCCGTGTACGTCCTTCCTGGTGGAATGACTGGAACTAATCGGCTGTCGTACCCCCTTCGCCTAATAGGCGCTGCTCATTGATTGTTCTTTACATCTTTGGGCGTGTTTAGTGACATCTCTGAACAGTCAAAGAGACTGTTTCTGCGATACAATATCCACATTCAACATCTATCTACAGGAGTTCTGTGAACCGGGGTGATGCAAAACTTTTTTGTTGTTGTGCGTAGTAACTCTTGATTTCCTAACCTCTTTGTAACCTCTTTTACAATCAGAATGCATTGCTAAACTTTATTAATTTATGTTCCCAGGTAATCTAAATTCAAAATTTGGCAGTGACATTACAAGTAAATAGTGATCGTTACAGTGATACGCTTTGCTGCGAGTGGAAGCCCATATTTCGAGAACTACAGTGAAACGACGTTCTCTTTCATTTTTTTCCATGAAGCGCACATAGACACATCGCAGCCGACATGTTTCTTCGAACTTCTCTCCACGTAATGTCTCTTTGTGTGGACCAAACAAATGAAACTCCGAGGGAGTCAGATCGGGACTGTAGGGAGCATAACGTAGTACCTCCCAACGCCGAAGGGGCATTTGGTCGTGTAGCAATATCACTTTTCTTTGAGATAAGTGACGTTTATCTCTCGTTGCTGGATTACTTTGTTCACCAACATCTCTGAAAATTGGAAATTTGTAGTAAGGTCTTACAGGACCAAACTGCTAGGTCATCAGTCCCTAAGCTTAAGCACTACTTAATCTAACTTACTCTAAGGACAACACACACACCCATGCCCGAGGAGGACTCTAACCTCAGACGGGGGAAGCCGCCCGGACCGTAACAAGACGCACGAGACCACGCAGCCTCCCCGGGCGGCATCAACATGTCTGAGTAATAGACACTTTTTTACTGTAAACTCATCTTCCAGATAATAGCAGTAGACGAAAACGAGTTGACATTTCAACTGGCTGACGACGAAGTTGATCATCATTCACTGAGGTTCTGAACTGTTATACCCATTTATAAAACTTCTGCGGTTGGTGCAACTTTCACTACACTGTGAAGGCATCCGAGAAAATATTTTAGCTAGTTTTTCACATTCAGAAAGAAGAATACGAATCACTAAACATTGAGGATCTAATGCTGAATTTTGATGCAGAGCTGCCGTCGTTAAATTCAAGTTCGTAACAAAACAATTTCTCATACAATGTAGCCAGACGACCTAAGAAGATGTATCCCGCAGATGGAGACGAAACCTTAGGTGCAAAAGTTTATACATCGACCACGGCCTCTCAGTCCGGACGTTTCAATTGAAGAAAACAATTTCTATCCGTCAGCTGTTCTCAGCTCATCCCAGTGATGCCAACCTAAGGTGATGAAAGTACGAAACTCCTCCTACAAACTATTTCATTTCTACATCAATTTGTCTCTTTAAGTGGAGCCGGAACGATGAAAATGACAAAATTAACATTTTTTGGTTTTTCTCATTATAAAATAATTTGGACTTTTCTGAATAAAATGGCTCAAATGGCTCTGAGCACTATGGGACTTAACATCTGAGGTCATCAGTCCCCTAGAAGTTAGAAATACTTAAACCTAACTAACCTAAGGACATCACACACATCCATCCCCGAGGCAGGATTCGAACCTGCGACCGTAGCAGTCGCGCGGTTCCGGACTGAGCGCCTAGAACCGCTAGACCACCGCGGCTGGCTCTGAATAAAAAAAATCAAATTTCATCCTTCTAAGTGTGTTTTTTTTTTCGCTGCAAAGTTGACGCACCGCGTAAACGATTGTAGCGACTTGGTGTGTCACCTCTGACGGCGCCGCTCGCTGGATGCAAGCAGGTCATCTTTGCGGAATTAGACAGTGTATGGTTTTCCAAGGTTGTATGGCTTTGTCTCTGTGACAAGTGACTGTTCAATCGGCAAACATAAACGCTATACCGTGTGGAGTTAGCTTTGTGTTGTTTAGCTGTTCAGTTTTGCGTATTTGACGATTTTTGCTCGTACCTGTTTTAAGTATTTGGTTTGTGGATATCAAAATGCCCCGTTTCAGCAATCGAGTGTTTAAGAAAAGGCACAATGAGAGGAAGAAGAAATCTTTTCTTGTTTCGAAGGGAGATTCTGCTCAGACTGCTTCACCGACTACTCCTAATGAATGTGATAGAACATCTTCCAGCAAGAGACTTTGTGACAGCAAAGAAAAATTTGAAAACTATGAAAGTGACGATAATGATGTGAATGAAATAATTAACATTTCCTTGCTTTTTAATATTTTGAAACATAATGTATTATGCCAAGTATGCAACGAAAGAGGACTGGAATTGAAAATAACTTGACACATTAGCTTGACATGTAAAATGTTATTGAAGTGTAACAAGTGTGCTGCAGAAGTTTCGTAGTGGTAATAGTTGAAAGGAGGTGTATGATTTAAATGGTAGGCTAGTTTATGGCTTGCGTTGCATTGGAAGGGCTATGCTGCAGGGACAACGTAATGTGGAATTACGAACTTTCCAAAGCCACCAACCAAGTTTGGATTTTATTATGAATTGGAGGGATCTTCTGCTGAAAATATTGCTCAAGCAACAATGAATAAAGCAGTTGAAGAAGCTGTGACAGATAATGGGAATTGTAGAGATTCAACTTAGATGGATCATGGCAACGTAGAGGTCATAAATCTCTAAATGGAGTTGTGACAGCTACCAGTGGAGACAGTTGCAAAGTAACTGGTGTTGATATTCACTCAAAACATTGTAGATGTAAGAGAAATACCTTGGACGAACATAGTGGAAGTTGTGAAGCAAATTTTTACGGCACCTTTGGAGCGATGAAAGTAGAGGGAGTGAAAGACATTTTTTCCAGATCACAGGAGTTGTATAATGTACGATACACTGACTATCTAGGAGAGGCCGGCCGCGGTGGTCTAGCGGTTCTGGCGCTGCAGTCCGGAACCGCGGGACTGCTACGGTCGCAGGTTCGAATCCTGCCTCGGGCATGGGTGTGTGTGATGTCCTTAGGTTAGTTAGGTTTAAGTAGTTCTAAGTTCTAGGGGACTTATGACCCAAGATGTTGAGTCCCATAGTGCTCAGAGCCATTTGAACCATTTTTTATCTAGGAGATGGTGTGTCTAAGGGATATAAAGCTGTAG
Source organism: Schistocerca cancellata (assembly GCF_023864275.1). Taxonomy (NCBI): domain Eukaryota; kingdom Metazoa; phylum Arthropoda; class Insecta; order Orthoptera; family Acrididae; genus Schistocerca; species Schistocerca cancellata. The sequence goes on from NC_064626.1 coordinate 1,186,570,697, forward strand.
GAGAACTCAAAACTTATGGCAATGAAATTCACATTAAAAAAAGGAGTGCATTGGACATGTGCAGAAGCACACGGAGGCTTGCTTGCGCAAACTAACGCAGACATTTGGGTCCCAGAAGCTTAGTGATCGTAAGACCCTTGGAGGAAGAGGAAGATTGACAGATGAAGCAATTGATAGATTTCAGAGGTATTATGGCTGTGCAATTAGGCGAAATACAAGAAGCATTGAGCTTATGAGGAGAGCAGTATGGGCATTATTTTTTCATATTGCATCAACACATGAGCACCCACAAGATGCACTGTGCCCCACAGGTGATGACTCATGTTGTAAGTACCAATCAGGAAAGGAATATGCCCATAAAAACAGTTTGCCAAATGCTGTACTTGATGTAATTAAGATTTATCACAGCTAAGTTTATAGGAAAAGTGTTCACATGGGAAAACACAAAATCCAAATGAAAGTGGAAATAATTTAATTTGTATTAGGATTACCAAAACAGTGCACAGTTAAAAACATTGAATTTTGGAGTGTACGATGCAGTGGCTACATACAATGATGGAAACGTTATCAAATGTGATGTTCTGAAACGTTTAGGTTTCCAACCAGGACACAACACCAGTTTCACAATGCGTCTAACTGATGAAGAAAGACTAAGAGGTGCAAGAAGAAGAGACAAAAGCCTACAACATGCAGCAAAAGAAAATAAAAGACCAGTGAAAAGGAAACTAACACTGGAAAAAGAAGAGGATGCTGATAATCCATGATATGGGACAGGAATGTATTAAAAAACTTTGGAAGCCATTTCCTGTAACTTTAAAATTTTCATCTTTGAGGAACATTTTCTCAAAAATTGCTAACAGTACATCAATGAAATTTATACACAATATGGTTTATTTCTCTTCCTTCATTTTGGTCACAAATTGTAAAAAAAATGTTGTATAATTCAAGAGTTATAGAAGAAAAAGTGCAAAATTTTAGAGACAAAAAATAAGGAACTGTTTAAAAAGAATTGTAAAACAAAAACCAACAAGTATTTCTTAACATGGCACTATATCTGTGTAGAGAAATATTCACTGAACATATAGTCCAAATTTCAGAGCGATATGTTTAATGGTTTTTAAAAAATGTTCCTTCTATTTGCAAAAATTAACATGGAGGAGAGGGATTCTTCCGGCTGCCCTTAACTGTTGAATCCACGTCTCATATTTCGACTTCAGGTTGCAAGTGTATAGTGGCAGCTTCTCTTATGGCGTGGCGGCTCACACGTCGTTACAGGGACTTAAGAAGAATCTGGAACGTCACGAGGTTTTATCTCGTCGGCTATCCGGACGGCACCAGGTGGAACGCGGGCAGATCCCCCCATAGCGAGCAGCGCCTGGCGGCTTACCATTATCCCTGCCGCAACGAGCGGCGGCTAAACGTGGAACGGCGTGGCGAGACGGCCTGAATCTTGGGCTGTGCAATTGGCGGAGTTATCGAGTTAGTTTTGAGAGCAAACGGGCAAGTTGGCCGCCTGGAGTGGATTACTGCGGGCGTCGCGCCTTCCGCCGCAGCACCGGCCATTAGCGCGCCAACAAGCGCCGCACTGCGCTGTGCAAACCGCGGGCGGCAGTGGGCGGCAGTGGGCGGCAGTGGGCGGCGGTGGGCGGCAGGAATAACCAGTGACGCGAGACCCGCTCCACATACCACTAGCCGCTCAGGTGAATCATATGCTGTCACAATCATTAGTATAGGGTGGGGCAAACAGAGTTCCAGGATGCAAAGTAACACAGCTGAGGAAAGGAAATACAGTACTAACTTGACTGCAGCAAATGCTGACAGTGACCACTATTTATATCTTGGCACTTCTGGGTCCTGGTCAGTGAGCTACTGAAGGCAAATCGAAGCTGCAATCTCATCCGAAATGTTCTGCTGCAATTATTGAATACTGTGAGGGTTATTGCGTTATAGCTTAGACTTGAGGGCTCAGCACACAAGACAGATCAGGAGACCTGGGCGGCCAGCTGAATCCTCAACCTGTCTTCTCTCTGGTACAACTCTGTGAGGTGTGAAAATTGTGTAAATGTGCTCCAACGTTTGGCCGGCTGTATGAGCAGTTACAGTACTGGATTGTAAGGCGTACCCAGGAGCAGATATAGACTCAGATCACAATATAGTAGTGATGAAGAGTGGGCTGAAGTTCAAGACATTAGTCAGGAAGAATCAATACGCAAAGAAATGGGATACGGAAGTACTAAGGAATGACGAGATACGTTTGAAGTTCTCTAACGCTATAGATACAGCAATAAGGAATAGCGCAGTAGGCAGCACAGTTGAAGAGGAATGGACATCTCTAAAAAGGGCCATCACAGAAGTTGGGAAGGAAAACATAAGTACAAAGAAGGTAGCTGCGAAGAAACCATGGGTAACAGAAGAAATACTTCAGTTGATTGATGAAAGGAGGAAGTACAAACATGTTCCGGGAAAATCAGGAATACAGAAATACAAGTCGCTGAGGAATGAAATAAATAGGAAGTGCAGGGAAGCTAAGACGAAATGGCTGCAGGAAAAATGTGAAGACATCGAAAAAGATATGATTGTCGGAAGGACAGACTCAGCATACAGGAAAGTCAAAACAACCTTTGGTGACATTAAAAGCAACGGTGGTAACATTAAGAGTGCAACGGCAATTCCACTGTTAAATGCAGAGGAGAGAGCAGATAGGTGGAAAGAATACATTGAAAGCCTCTATGAGGGTGAAGATTTGTCTGATGTGATAGAAGAAGAAACAGGAGTCGATTTAGAAGAGATAGGGGATCCAGTATTAGAATCGGAATTTAAAAGAGCTTTGAAGGACTTACGGTCAAATAAGGCAGAAGGGATAGATAACAATCCATCAGAATTTGTAAAATCATTGGGGGAAGTGGCAACAAAACGGCTACTCACGTTGGTGTGTAGAATATATGAGTCTGTCGATATACCATCTGACTTTCGAAAAACCATCATCCACACAATTCCGAAGACGGCAAGAGCTGAAAAGTGCGAGAATTATCGCACAATCAGCTTAACAGCTCATGCATCGAAGCTGCTTACAAGAATAATATACATAAGAATGGAAAAGAAAATAGAGAATGCGCTAGGTGACGATCAGTTTGGCTTTAGGAAAAGTAAAGGGACGAGAGAGGCAATTCTGACGTTACGGCTAATAATGGAAGCAAGGCTAAAGAAAAATCAAGACACTTCATAGGATTTGTCGACCTGGAAAAAGCGTTCGACAATATAAAATGGTGCAAGCTGTTCGAGATTCTGAAAAAAAAGTAGGGGTAAGCTATAGGGAGAGACGGGTCATACACAATATGTACAACAACCAAGAGGGAATAATAAGAGTGGACGATCAAGAACGAAGTGCTCGTATTAAGAAGGGTGTAAGACAAGGCTGTAGCCTTTCGCCGCTACTCTTCAATCTGTACATCGAGGAAGCAATGATGGAAATAAAAGAAAGGTTCAGGAGTGGAATTAAAATACAAGGTGAAAGGATATCAATGATACGATTCGCTGATGACATTGCTGTCCTGAGTGAAAGTGAAGAAGAATTAAATGATCTGCTGAACGGAATGAACAGTCTAATGAGTACGCAGTATGGTTTGAGAGTAAATCGGAGAAAGACGAAGGTAATGAGAAGTAGTAGAAATGAGAACAGCGAGAAACTTAACATCAGGATTGATGGTCACGAAGTCAATGAAGTTAAGGAATTCTGCTACCTAGGCAGTAAAATAACCAATGACGGACGGAGCAAGGAGGACATCAAAAGCAGATTCGTTATGGCAAAAAAGGCATTTCTGGCCAAGAGAAGTCTACTAATATCAAATATCGGCCTTAATTTGAGGAAGAAATTTCTGAGGATGTACGTCTGGAGTACAGCATTGTATGGTAGTGAAACATGGACTGTGGGAAAACCGGAACAGAAGAGAATCGAAGCATTTGAGATGTGGTGCTATAGACGAATGTTGAAAATTAGGTGGACTGATAAGATAAGGATTGAAGAGGTTCTACGCAGAATCGGAGAGGAAAGGAATATGTGGAAAACACTGATAAGGAGAAGGGACAGGATGATAGGACATCTGCTAAGACATGAGGGAATGACTTCCATGGTACTAGAGGGAATTGTAGAGGCCAAAAACTGTAGAGGAAGACAGAGATTGGAATACGTCAAGCAAATAATTGAGGACGTAGGTTGCAAGTGCTACTCTGAGATGAAGAGGTTAGCACAGGAATGGAATTCGTGGCGGGCCGCATCAAACCAGTCAGTAGACTGATGACAAAAAAAAAAAAAAAAATGAGCAGTTGCCCCATCCTGTTGGAAGTAACTGTAGGGTGTGATTACATGCATAGATTTATGTACAACCGTATCCACTCGTTCGAGACTCTTTTATTTTCCCCAGTCTGTAAATGGGAAAATTTTATAGCTTGACATTACTAACCAGATTACTGCCTCAAGTACGGTGAAGACGCAACCTCCTTAGCTCATCTTAACTTTAGTTTTACTATAGGGGACGTATGCTAAGGTGACAAAAGTCATGGGAGGGCGATATGCTCATATACAGATGGCCGCAGTATCGGATACACTAGGTATAAAATGGCAGTGCATTGGCAGAACTGTCAATTGTACTCAGGTGTTCGACGTGATTATGCAATGTGACGGGAATTGAACAGTCTTTGAACGCTGAATGGTAGGTAGACGCGTGGCATATTCCATTTCTGAAATAGTTGGGGAATTTAGTATCCCGAAATTCACTGTGTCAAGAATGTGCCGAGAAAATCACATTTAGGCATAACCTTTCACTGTGGATAGCGCAGTGGCCAACAGGCTTCTGTTACGACAGAGAGCAGCAGCGTGTGCGTAGAATTGTCAGTGCTACAGGCAAGCAACAATGCGTGAAATAAGTGGGACGAGGAGGAGAGGAAGAAAAGTAGGGCGAGAGGGATAGCGATTAGGATGCGAGAGCCTAATGCATTTACACTAGATAAAATATTAAAGTAACCAGTGTAAAAGAGACGCGGTTACTCTAACACTATAAAAGTAAAATTTATGTGAAACAAAATTAACGTTCAGTATTATAAGCGTAGACAAATAGAAGTACGAAACTGTAAAAGGTACAAAACAGCTAAATTATAAAAGTGGCAGCAATTTTTTAATTTTAGTGTTAGTCTGACGGAGCGAAAGGGTGGAGATAAGAAATTGTACATGCCATGTAAAGTAGCCTACAAAACCACAAATTATCAGCTCCCCAAGACATGATACACAGGCTGAATAACACCAAACACATCAGAGGAAACTGTGAATAAGAATTGGAAACAATACAGCTCATAGGCAAACTCATTGTATACAAAATCCATGAACAAAAGCTCGGTACCAAAATTAAATCACAATGAACATAAAACTAAAAAAAGCAGAGAACATGAGCACCACGGAAATCCTTGAACAAGACTAACATTCGAGTGCACATAAAACGGAATCATTTATGACTATGGTCCAGATTTTCATCACCTAAAAGAAAGAGCGAAATATGCAAGCATTTGTGGCACAAAACGTATGTAATTATGACCTTAAAAATTACTTGACGTAAGTTTTCTTAAAATCACTGTTGCCGAAAATTTTATATTCCATCTGAATGAAGTGTGAGTATAGAACTTACTTTTTCAGTGTCTGAAGCTAACTAGTATTTATTTTGGAAATGTCGTGCATGTACTGGTGACTTAACTAACAGCACACCTCTGAAGTGCTTCGATGTCTACCTTTAACGCGGCCTCGTGGGAATTACAAACACTCGACATGTACTCAAGAGTGTAGCGCACTGGTGCTGTATACGTGGTCTCCTTTATAGATGATCCACACTTTCCTAAATTGCTCCTAATAAACCGAAGTCGACATTTTGCCTTTCCTACTACGCTCGTTTCATTTCATGTCACTTTACAACGCTGCTCCTAAAATTATTTAATCGATGTGACTCTCCCAAGCAGCACAACACTAATGCTGTAGTCAAAGTTACCAGACTTTTTCTTGCTACTCATTTGCATTAATTTACAGCTCCATTTATTCAGATCACGCTGCTATTATTCATCACACTAAACAGAAATTCTGTCATCCTATAGTCCTTACACCTTCTTATTTCGTTGGCAAAGAAAAGACCTGTATCAGAATTTAAATATTTAGTGAATATTTCTGTGGCACAAAATGCATCTTTCACAGCTATTCTCCTTTTAAACGTATGTTTTGTGATGTGTGACCTTCTCCTAAGGTTAACTGTGTGGGCAGCGTATTCTTTGTAGTTATATCAGATGTTTAGTATAGTTTTTCTGTAAGCAAGTGGATGAAGTCATGTAATCTACGTGTTCAGTAAAATCCTGCATTCCCTTATTACAACATCTAAATTTTCGAGTTACAATACCAAAATAATTTTCTGAGGTCTTCTTGGAACGACTCAAACGATAATAAAAAGTTACGTCACTGGGAACACGTTCCGGGAACGAAGTATACTGAGTTCATCATCATCATCATCATCATTTATTGCCTTATCGGGCCTTTAAGGCCTACAGCAAGAAGAACAAAAGGAAAAGTAAAGACAAAAAGACTTACAAAAGTACTCTATACAGTAGTAAAAGTTACATATGTACATTACAGCTTAAAGAAGAAACGAAAAAATAAACAGGGCATTCAATCAAAGGTTTAAAAGGCAAGAGGGATACATTACAGAAACAAAAAAAACAAAAAAAAAACACACACGCAGTGTCTGTCAATTACACGAGAGGAGGGAGCTGTTGCAGATGGCAGTCCATCTCATCCGGTCGTTGGCGTCCTCCTCCACGGCTGCTGGTTCCACTTCTTTCAGGATCGTTGTTATCCTATCCTTCCATCGAGTTCTTGGGCGTCCTCTAGGGCGTTTTCCTGTGGGTTGAGAGTGGAGGACTCTGTTTGGAAGGGATCCGTCTGCCCGTAGGATGTGGCCAAACCATTGGAGTCTCTTCTGTGCCAATATTCGTCCAATGTGTGGCTTTCCATACCGCTGGTATAAATCTTCTTTTTTTCTTCGTTCCCATTTACCTTCCATGGCATTGTAGATGGGTCCATATATCTTCCGAAGTACCTTCCTTTCAAATGCACATATTGCTTCTTCTGCTGTTGCTGATGTTGCCCAAGTTTCACAGCCGTATAAAAGTACTGGTCTCACCAGTGTCATGTATAGGTGGATCTTGTTCTTCTGCGATATCAGCCGAGATCTGAAAAGATTGTTCAGGCTAAAGAACATGCGATTAGCATTTGTTATACGTTGCTGTACTTCTTTCGTTACTTCACTTCTATTTGTTAGTATGGAGCCCAGGTACTTGAACTCTTCAACTCGTTCGAAGGTATGCCTGTCGACATCAATGGAAGGAGGGAGATCTCGGCGGCGTGATACAACAAGATATTTAGTTTTTTCCTCGTTCACCACCAGCCCAATTTTCTCTGCATTGTGGAGGAATCGGGAAGTATCCCTGCGTACTTGCTCTAGAGTGTCGCCAAAGATCACAACATCATCAGCAAATGCCAAGATTGTGTCTGCTCCCACCATCTCCATCTCTCTGGTTCGACAAGTGTCACGGCTTACTTTTTCCAGGGCCAAATTGAATAATATTGGCGCCAATGGATCTCCTTGTCTCAATCCATTTTGTATACTGAATGATGGTGATAGTTGATTACCAAACCGCACTTGGGCCGTAGACTGAGAGTAGCAAGCAGCAATTAAGCGGATGTATTTTGATGGGATGCCAAGTTCCTCTAACGTTTCCCATAACGTGGCGCGGTCAATGCTGTCATAAGCTTGTCGAAAATCGATGAAGATGAGGTGTAGATCCTTATTGAATTCGTAGAATTTTTCTATCAACTGCCTCAGAGTAAATATGTGATCAATTGTCGATCGTCCAGCAACGAACCCACATTGATAGGTCCCTACAATTCCTTCAGCCAGTGGTTTCATGCGGTTTAGTAGCAGTGTTGTAAAAACTTTGTAGCCAATTTCAAGTAACGAAATCCCTCGGTAGTTGGATACATGAGTAGCATCTCCCTTCTTGAATATGGGACATATGATTGCTCCCTTCCATTCCTCAGGAATAACTTCTGCTTCCCAGATGGTAGAAATTAATCGTTTCAAAGCACCCACCAGTGTTTCCCCTCCCAAGCGAAGCATCTCAGCTGTGATACCACTACCTCCTGGAGCCTTGTTGTTCTTGAGTGCTTTTAGGGCAACACTGATTTCTTCCTCAGATGGTTCAGGGACTTCAACTCTGTCAAAACGGGCATCCGTCTGTGTTGTCCCTACTGGTGGGTTGTCGGGATTCAATAGGTTTTCAAAATGTTTTTTAAATAGGGTTGCTTGCTCTTCTGGCGGTACAACTTCACCCGTCTCATTCGTTAGGACCAATGTACGTTGTCTGTATGCGCCTCTGGCGAATCTTGAGGCCTGGAAAAACGAGCGTGACGACTTTGCTTCTTCGACTGCAATCAACAGACTTTTGTGGTGGTCCCGTTTCTTCTTTCTCATGAGTTGGTCCGTGTTACGCCTCGCTTCGTAGTAAGCTACCCTTGCTTCTTCCGAGAGTTGCTGTAGCCATTTTATCCTTTTCGCTGATCTAATCTCAACAGATTCTCGACATTGTTCATCGAACCAAGGTTTACTTCTTCGTTTTGCATCGCAAACTAGTTCTTCATTTGCACTTTCTAACACTGCATTCCTCAGCAGCATCCATGCGTTCTCCACACTGGTAGGGTTCTCTGTTATTGTGAGATGTTCTGCAATTTTTTCTTGATAGCGCTGTCTCACTTCTACATCTTTCAACTTATTCTTGTCGAAGCGGACCATCATTTCAGAATTTCTTCTCCACATGGTTGAAAGTTTCAGACGTAGTTTGACTACCACTAAGAAATGGTCTGAATTCATATCTGCCCCGCGAAAGGATCTTACATGCTCGACACTACAATGATGTCTTCGGTCAACAAGAACGTGATCGATCTGGTTCATCGTACTTCCATCTGGGGATATCCAGGTTACTTTATGCACTGCTTTGCGGGGGAAGTATGTGCTTCTAACGATCATTCTCCTTGTATCGGCAAGGTTAATTAATTTGATACCATTCTCGTTGCTTGTTTCATGGATACTATCAGGCCCTATCGTTGGACGATACTGCACTTCTCTTCCCACTTGGGCATTGAAGTCTCCCATTATCAACTGAATTGAGTGTCTTGGGAGTTTGTCTACTACATTCTCTAGTTCTAGATAGAAGTTATTCTTTGTTTCTTCATCGGCATCCTCTGATGGGGCATGACAGTTGACTAGGCAGATCTTATATGGTTTAGCGTGTAAAATCATCCAACAGATTCGGTCGTTTACAGGAGACCATTTGTTGACAGCCGATATCATTTTATTGTGTACAGCAAAACCAACTCCAGAAGTCCAGGCTGGGCTTAGCTCATTGCTGTTAAAGAGCGTGTGAGTATCTCCAATCTTCATAACACCCTGAGGAAGTCTTGTTTCTTGAATTGCTGCCACTATGCATTGATATTTACTCAGTTCTCCTCCAAGTTGTTTCATTCCCCCCGTCATGATTGACCTTACATTCCATGTTCCAATTCTAAATCCAGAAAATCCATTTACGTATCCAGTTTCGTCACCATTTTGATCCGTCCAGTTTTTCCTTTTGTTTTTTTCTTTAACCAGAATCTTTTTTTACAGAGGATGGGGGGTTGGCCCATCCTCTAACCCTCCTCCTTTCTCATCCGGGCTTGGGACCGGCAATGGCGGAGTTGAAGTATACTGAGTTAGAATTTTAATCATTTAGTGATTTATTTGGAATATTCAGTGCGTACCAGGAGTGGCCAGTGTTGAGGGGTATGACAAGAACGATTATTTGATGCAGAGTTGTGTTTCACAGCATCGAAGATGAACAAGTACACATAACTCAAAAGGCATGCACTTTAATGTCCACCTTTACTGCACTTTTTGGTTTGAATAATCGTTCCTGTCATATCCCTGAAAATAAACCATTTCTCCTGGGACACCCTGCAACTTCACAAGGTTTAGGTCATTCAGTTTGGAAATGAATTTCTAAGCGCATCATCATAATTTTTAAAGTTATCAAATTCATTCAAATTTGGACGTTAGTTTCATGAAAAACGTGACCTGCCTTGAAAAGAAAGGAAAGCAAATGCCTCAAGGGCCATATTCTAAAATACCAGCCCGTACTCTTCTTCAGAGCTCTGCAGCTCTGCAACTAACTACCCGAGCCGTCCAAGTGCGATCTGAGCAACGATACATTATTAGTGTATAGCATCTCTCACCTGGACAGAAGCAACGCGATGCTACTCGGCCAAAAGAAAGCCACTAATCTCCTCTTAAAACTGGTCATACATACTATGGCCGGCATTCCAACGACTGGTTTGGTGCATCTTTCCACGCTCATCCCGTCCGGCGTTAAGTCCCTTCATTTCTGCGTATCCATTGCCGTCGACATCCATTTGAGCCTGCTTGTGTTGTCAAACTTCTACTTTTACTCCTCTCCCCTACACGAGTCTCCAGTACGCCTTATTACCAAACTGACTATTCCTTCATGTATCAAAATGTATCCTGCTAACAGGTTCCTTCTTCAATCAAATAATGTCATAAATCATTCCATTCTTCTTCATTCGATTTTCTGTTCGATATAACCATCTAGTATTAAGTATGATCTGTAACACTTGATTTGAAAAGTTTTTCTTCTCGTCTTGTCTGTACTGTTTCTCGTTGACGATTCAGTTCCATGCTAGGTTACACCTTCGACAGATACTTTGAGAATAGACTTTCTAGCACTTAAATTTATATTCGATGTCAACAAATTTCTCTTTTTCCTCTTTATGAGTGGTCTTCAGGGTGTTGCCAGTCTACATTCTGTATCCTCCCTCCTTCGGCCATCGTCAATTATGTTTCTGACGAAACAGAAAAAACTTTTCTGCTTTTTTTTAATTTCTCGTTTCCTAATACAATTCTCTTATCACCTGGCTTAATTTTACTGCTCTCAATTATCCTTCATTTAAAATCACTGATATTCATCTCACAACCTCTTTTCAAGAGACTGTTACTACCTTTCATGTAACCTCCAAAAACCTTTTTAATCTCTGGCACATTTACAATGGCAACAGAGTATCTTAGAATCTTTTTAGTCTACTTTCTAATGTGTTTGTTTCTTTTACTGCTTCAGGAATACAGAGACTGAATAACATAACATGTACCTCTACATATTTCGGAAGCGCATGGCAGGAGATGATTCCCAGTTCACCAGATATTAAGATATCTTCACGTTCCTTTGCATGCAGAGCAGGTGAGGAATGATATTAAACAGCTCTGTACGCGCTGTGATTACTCTAATCTTGTGATCACGTTTCCTTTGTTAGCGAAAGGTATAAGTTTATAGTTCACTCCGAGAATCATCATTTACAGCTGGTTCTTGAAACTTTGTAAATAGGCTTTCTCCGAATAGTTTGCGTCCGTCTTCAAATTTCTATCAGTTCAGTTTCTTCAGCATTTCCATGGATCCTCCCACTGCTCAAACAAATCAGTGACAGTCCGTGCCGTCTTTCTTTCTCTGTGTACGTTCAGTATACTCTGTTAGTCCTATTTAGTATGGGTCCCACGCACTTGAGCAATATACTAGGGCCACACGAGTGATTTGTAAGCAACTTTGTAGATTGACTGCATTTTCGCAGTATTCTAAAAATAATCTGAAGTCTCCTACCTGCTTTACCGACGAACTAGCCTATATGATCGTTCCATTTAATTACCCTACAAAGTGCCGCACCGTGGTACTTGTATGAGTTGAACGATCTTAGATGTGACTCGATGATTTTGTAGTCGCAGGATACAGGGTTTATTCCGTCATATGAAGTGCACAATTTTATGTTTCTGAGGGTAGTTTTGTGGCTGACTTCTGCGACTCATCGTGTAGACGGGTTTGACCCGTGCTTTCTTCGAACCAATGGGCACCGTGTAATGGTTAAAAGATGGACTTAAGCAGCCGCAAATTTGTTAGAGAATCTGATAGTCCAAAAGGCCCTGTATAACATTAAAATGTTTACTGGAACAGTGCTGTTTTCGTCACGGTAACGACAAACATTAAATTACTTTGGCCTCTGCTACAGGCTGTTCTTCGTCGTTACCCTTTTTCCTGTATTAAGTTCACCATGTACCAGAGTCTAACGGAATAGAGCAATCACATTATGAATTTTACGTCCTGGTATAAATATGTACGATAAGAAAACTGCAGCAGCAACGAGGTTCAAACAAGTTACTGGCACGAAAAGTAGTAGACTTGTCAGCTCAAATCGAGCAAAAAATTGCAGCAGAAATAGTGCTGACATGCTTCCCGAACGAAATATAAATTACGTAGTTTCTTCACAATTAGGTAGCATAATGTGGACTGAAACAGACGAGAAATCGCAATAAATAACAGTTATGCATTATCATTAAGCAGTCTTCAGTTAATCATTAATCATGAATATTACAGTATATTTAGTCAATTAAGGTGCACTCGGTGAAAGTTATACAACTTTCGTGTTCTTGAGAAAACAATGACTGACCAACATATAAAGGACACAAGCAAAATATTCACAATGAAACGCTAAGTATTGCCAAATAGCACAACGACTTTCACATAGGGTCACTGGAATTATTATTGCTGCATTTTGTAGATTAACTCAAACTACCGTTGAGAATCATACATAACTGTTAATGAAGGTATTTTAATGACTTTTGATAATTTAACGATGTGCAGTCTGGATAACGTATGAGAATCCTTAAACTCTTTTACAGACACTTCTACCACGACATAAAGTAGAACTATGTATAAAGTATTCAAGAATGGGAGTTCACTGGTTACAAACATGACTGACCTTTCGAATATGTAGTGGACCCTTAAACCCGTATGGTATATTATATATTTCCAAGCACAACTTTGTGTAATAAAAGTGCTTCATTCAAGAATTGGGCAGAAATACTTAAAAATGTAGATGACGTAATTCTCTGTTAGTAATATGTGGAACAGTTAAAACCAGCGAAGAATTTTAGATTAGAAAATTAGTTCCAGAAAGTTATTACCACACTTTAATAAAGTAAATTAATTAAGAGTCTGACTAAGCACATCGACATTCATGATATCTCGGAATTATACAAGAAGTAGGAACGAAAGACTAACTTAGTATGATTGAGGCAAACAAGGTGAGCCAAACACAGCAATTGAACACATATGCTAAATAAATGTCACGAGGCTCTGTTTTTCGTGCTAATTATACAGATATAATTCTTGACACTGTCTTCAGATATCAGTGGAGTGGCGCGGCTGTGGCATCGATTTCGCACATAAGATTGAAGTCACGGCTTTGCGAGTAATACGCACTGTAATTCTCTTCTTACCGACGGAATAATAAATCAGAGCGTGTAAATGTATGCCACGATGCTACGAATACAAACTAATTACACCCTAGGCTCATTTGGAATAGTTTATAAGCACTTTTGATTTGCTAGACACTCCAGGCGTTTCCTCTTTTAAGGCTGGCCACAGGTAAATTGCTTCCTTCTAGTACTAGCACGCTATCTACGTGCCGTTAGACTTTTCAGTTGTCGAACTCACTTCTTACACACAGACCTCACTCCATCTTTTCCTGTCGATTACAATATTAAAGCATCCTAAGTATGAACTAGTGAGATTATACAAAATAATTCTCACGCTTTCGTCTTAATACAAAACATTTGTATTTACACCCATTGAAATACTAAGATGGAGCATAAATTTGTAGCCTTTGTCCGTAAGTTTAAGAAATACCAGTTAACTGAGACTTTAGTCGTCAACAACATATTCTCCTTCACTATTTACAACCGTCTGCCAACGCACTTGCACTTGTAAGTTGTAAGATAGAGAGTGGAAAAGGTGGAAACCTGAGGATACGAGATCATTTGAATAAGTGGGTGCGGAATGACATCCCAACCCAAATCCTGTACAGTGTTTTGTGTCACTCCAGCAGAATGCGATCGGGCGTTATCATGGAGTAGCGTCAGTTCATGCAGTCTTTGCTGACAACGAATGTCAGCAGTGATCGTTACGCTTGAGGAGCAATTCGTAGCGCAACAGGCCGTCGCTATTCCACTAGACGCATAGCATTTACCTTTTGTGGATGCGCGCAGGTCTTTGTATCGGGAGCTCCTCTTTTGTTTGCGCTTAACTATGTCTTTCTTTTCTTCCTGAGTGACGAGAGTCACTAATGTCAAACAATCCTCCTTAAAAAGGGAAAACAACTTTCTTACTGCCCTCTGTGCTGTGATATTATTCCCATACAGGTCGCAAATGTTTCTTGCCTCCTGCGCCACTGTCACCCGTCTATTAAACTCAAACAGAAGAATATACCCGAAAAGTTCCAATTTCTCTACTTTGCACTTCATTTTCTAGGGTACACAGCTCCACTCACTATCTCAAAATGATAAACTGACAATATGTAAATTGTAATAGCAACAGTGATCTACAAATAAAAAGCGACAATCGATAAATAAAACTATAGCAACTGGAATTCCAAGATTCAAAATAAACACGCTATGAACTTATGCACCAACCTAATATATAGCAGAAAATATAAGAAATTAAAACAGCAATAATATTTGTAATGTAGTCTGTAACAACGACGACTCTGTACTATTGTACAATAACTAATTATTTTCATCTGATTTTACGATAAACTTGTGTAAATGATGTTCTGATTTCATTTCTATTTGTTTCATGCCATTAGGTTAAGAAAACTGTAAATAAGTTTCAATGTGAATATTAATGATTATATCAAATGTCAAGTAATATTGTAATAGAATTGAAATGTAACAAATGTTGAAACTGTTGTAAGATGTTTAAAATTGTAACTGCTTGTCTGGTCCATACGTAGACAATGTGTTAGGATATGTAGAATGCAAAACCTCGGGTGAACACCCGGTCTGTCAGGGAGCGGTAAAAGGTGGATGGCAGGCGAGCGCGGGGAAATACACGCGAGCACTGCGCGGCACAACGTGCTCAGTACTAGTAGTTGCTGGAGTTTGGCACTGGTTTGAGCAACACCTTCTGGAGCGAGGAGGCTCTCCTGGAAGACATAGCTTCACTGAGCCTCGGGTATGCCGTTCTAACGCCCACAGAGCATGGCAAAATTCCATAGGCACTAAATGGAAAAGTATTGCGACACTAAGAAGAATTAAAGTGCCGATACGTCAAGAGCCATAGCTGTGGTTGTATGTGTGCTCTGTGCCTCGCCATCTTGCCGCCCGCCAACAGCCGCGTCGATACTAGCAGGTAGCAACTTTTAGTACTATATCCGTATGGATCAGAGAGTGAACTCTGTTTGTTTGGTGCAATAATAACCTAAACTTTACTAGAACTTTTCCTTCATTCAATTATCCTCACAAATAACCTAGACAGGGTAATTTCCAAACGTTGTGCAATCCGAGTGTCCCGAAATGAAAATTAAAAATTGTGTTAATAATAATTATTTTCAGAACTAGCTATATTAGGATGGTGTTTAAAGAAATGTTTTGTTAATGAATCAATAAATGAATAGCGAAGGTCTAACGAAGTCGAAAGATAACTTAAGTATTGATATAGTAATGAAGTTTATTATTTCGAGACAGATTTAAAGGCATTTAAATGAGCAGGAAATAATATGAAAAGAGAAGTAACTTATATACTGGAAATCTTGAATGAATAATAAATTCAGTAATCATTCTTTTTAATACAGCGATCATAACAGTTTCAGGGTCCCCCCTTCATTCATTGGAATTCTGGAGTGTTCTAAATTGGTTTGACCAGCAAAAGTTAAAGTCAATATGAAAGTCCAAATATATCTGTGTTTTATCTTGATCAAAATTGACATTTTGTGTATGGCATGAAAGCACAATTTCTAGGGTAACCTGTGCCCGATTTTAATCAGATTAGTAGACAGTATAAAGTTTTGTAGTAAACATTATAGTGTAGTGTTATGTATTCATGATTTTCCATATCAGTACAGAATGTGAAACTATCAGTTCAATAGATTTTCTGGTTCTAAAATTCTACTATATTATGCAGTGTTACAACTTGTGGCTTTGCACGAATATATACCAACTTGTACAGGGAAGAAATTCAGTTATTGCCTAATTAGGCTGGCGATCGTGTTATTGTCACACTGGTAGCATCTTCTGCTTTGCTTTTGATCCACACTGACGTGTGATTGCATTTCGAACTTACTTGACGGATCATTGTTATTACAGAGTGGGTGTAAGTCTGATTTGCCACCATTCGGGTACTCGCGGTCGATATCTAAGTGAAAATCCTTTCTCATAAGGTGAATCCCGCTCACTTACCATAGCACAGGCTTTAATGAGTACTGTGTTATGGAGGTCTTCTTATGAGAACCTTTTATTTATTTGGCAAGATGGGTCCAGTAAAACATTAGTGGATTAACAGTTTTGACAATATAATTTCCCGTTTAATATTTATAATAAAGGAAATACGCTTAGAGTGCAGCCTTAACGCATCATATAACACAATATGGCAAGCTGAAAATCCCAGTGATAAAAATTTTACATCCCCAGGGGAGAACCAGGCAGTGGTAGTTCCATCGTACTGTGATCAACACCACTCTGTCCGAATAACAATGGATAGACAGAAGTAAGAAAATATCTATCTTAAAATCCTGTTCATCTGGACGGATATAATCCAAAGTCAAAATACAATAATAATACATCTAATACGTAAAATTAAATATAACGTACGCCAGGAAAGTCTATGCATTATAATAATATGGGAATACGTCACAATGTAACATTATGGATACTCAATGTATTAGCTATACCCGGGGTTTTGTTCAGTTTCAGAAAATTCGGCTTGTTTTCAACACCACTGATACTTTATATTTCAGCTTAGCAGCTGCGCGAGAGCAAAATAACGGTGACACTGCTGCGTTTTCCTTTGTAAATGATTTCAAGAGGGAGTTCAGCTGAGTATTTCTATTTTTGGTTTACTACCCACAAATGCAGTTCCCGACTCGCTCACGACTGTGTTGATAATAGCTTTCGTTGACAAGAGGTATTGTTAGTTAATACTGAACTGAGAAAGTACGCGATTTCTGCCATAGAATGAATAGCCGTCATAGTGTTATTGATCTCTGGGACTATGATCAAAGTTTAAATGCACGTTCGTGATTGTCTAATTGAGCAAAGAGTGGGGAGGCGAGCGTGCGAACTCACAGACTCACGGGAGCAGGCGTTAATGGACTGTGATGCAAAATTAGCTCAGCGCCGGAATACTGACACCCCATTGGGAGCCCATCCGGCCCTGTTTCCCTTGTTTGCGAGCTCGGTGGTTTTGCCAGCAAACAGAATTTCATGGCAGACATTTCAACTGCCTGTGTGGTTCTGTGGCACAGTAGGAAACCTCCAATACACCGCATTAACTTCTCACTAACAATGTTGCCGTTTCGAACCAACTATTTGACTGATTAATAACGAATGCATTCAATTATTTCCTTGTGAATTATACCCGTTCACTACATACTTTTCTTTCGATTTTACGACTAATCAGGAATATTCCACAATTTCTGTGCTCTAAGATTTCGTCAGCGGTCTGCATTGTAGTTTCCTATATAGGCAGTTTCCGCATTGGCATCGCCGACGAAATAATTCCATGCTCCACCAGCGACAACTTTATTTCATTCTTTTTCTAGTACAGCGTCGTCAGGACAGCGAATGCAGACGCAGTAGTCGGTAGATCAAAAGGGAGACCATTACGCGGTGGTACAAACTCATCGCTCACATTCTTCATGGCTATTTTGTGCAACATATCACTTTCTGTGTTGTAAACGAAAGGGAAAGACACTCATCTCGCGAAACAACCACGTGCCAGTTTTTCGCAAGGCATACTGTAAGCAAACCTCTGCCCTGAACACACATGTAGCAACCAGAAAAATATAGCTGCTAAGGAAACTGTAAAATAATAAAGACTTTCAGTACTTAATATCTGTGTCTGTAAATCGTAGTTAATGAAACAATAGATATAACAAAGGCTGAATACGAGGCGGTCACTAACGGACGCCACATAAGTGAAGATACTATTGTAAAGATATAAGGAAACAAACCAAATTGTACCTCATTTTCTAAAATTAAATTAATTGTATTTAAACACAACAAATATAGACATAAAAGAAGAACTTTTACATAAACTGCTACTGATTATAGTAGTACCGGCCTTGTTATAACTTGTTTGACGCCAATGAAATGTACAGATTGGTTGGGTTTTGTAGCAACCTGTTTGTGTTGAAGACTGGTATGTTCTTAGAAAATTACATGAAGCTGGAACGGGGAAGGTTACATTTGTTAAATTACCTATTTTGTATTGTTAGATCTGTTACCCGCTCCTGCCCTTGCTTGTTAATAGTTTTGTCATGATGTGTGATGACGAGTAAGTTAGTCATCTGCGTCTAACTTACGTATTATTAAGAAATACTAATAATACTCAAAAAGATATTAAGAATACCCAGCTTAAAAAGAAGATGGAATGGTTGTTTAGGATATTGAAAACATAAAAAGCCTTTTAGAGACTGAGAAGGCAAAGCTTCCAATAGAAAAAAAAGTAAAAACTAAATGCTGGACAATCACTCAGGCTAATAGGACTTTTATAAAATAACAAGAAAAGCAACTTCGCTTACTCAGTTTATTAATGAATACTTCATCATCATCATCATCATCATCATCATTTAAGACTGATTATGCCTTTCAGCGTTCAGTCTGGAGCATAGCCCCCCTTATACAGTTCCTCCATGATCCCCTATTCAGTGCTAACATTGGTGCCTCTTCTGATGTTAAACCTATTACTTCAAAATCATTCTTAACAGAATCCAGGTACCTTCTCCTCGGTCTGCCCCGACTCCTCCTACCCTCTACTGCTGAATCCATGAGTCTCTTGGGTAACCTTGCTTCTCCCATGCGTGTAACATGACCCCACCATCTAAGCCTGTTCGCCCTGACTGCTACATCTATAGAGTTCATTCCCAGTTGTTCTTTGATTTCCTCATTGTGGACACCCTCCTGCCATTGTTCCCATCTATTAGTACCTGCAATCATCCTAGCTACTTTCATATCCGTAACCTCAACCTTGTTGATAAGGTAACCTGAATCCACCCAGCTTTCGCTCCCATACAACAAAGTTGGTCGAATGATTGAACGGTGCACAGATAACTTAGTCTTGGTACTGACTTCCTTCTTGCAGAAGAGAGTAGATCGTAGCTGAGCGCTCACTGCATTAGCTTTGCTACACCTCGCTTCCATTTCTTTCACTATGTTGCCATCCTGTGAGAATATGCATCCTAAGTACTTGAAACCGTCCACTTGTTCTAACTTTGTTCCTCCTATTTGGCACTCAATCCGTTTATATTTCTTTCCCACTGACATTACTTTCGTTTTGGAGATGCTAATCTTCATACCATAGTCCTTACATTTCTGATCTAGCTCTGAAATATTACTTTGCAAACTTTCAATCGAATCTGCCATCACAACTAAGTCATCCGCATATGCAAGACTGCTTATTTTGTGTTCACATATCTTAATCTCACCCAGCCAGTCTATTGTTTTCAACATATGATCCATAAATAATATGAACAACAGTGGAGACAGGTTGCAGCCTTGTCTTACCCCTGAAACTACTCTGAACCATGAACTCAATTTACCGTCAACTCTAACTGCTGCCTGACTATCCATGTAAAGACCTTTAATTGCTTGCAAAAGTTTACCTCCTATTCCATAATCTTGTAGAACAGACAATAACTTCCTCCTAGGAACCCGGTCATATGCCTTTTCTAGATCTATAAAGCATAGATACAATTCCCTGTTCCACTCATAACACTTCTCCATTATTTGCCGTAAGCTAAATATCTGGTCCTGACAACCTCTAAGAGGCCTAAACCCACACTGATTTTCATCCAATTGGTCCTCAACTAATACTCGCACTTTCCTTTCAACAATACCTGAGAAGATTTTACCCACAACGCTGATTAAAGAGATACCTCTGTAGTTGTTACAATCTTTTCTGTTTCCATGTTTAAAGATTGGTGTGATTACTGCTTTTGTCCAGTCTGACGGAACCTGTCCCGACTCCCAGGCCATTTCAATTATCCTGTGTAGCCATTTAAGACCTGACATTCCACTGTATTTGATGAGTTCCGACTTAATTTCATCCACCCCAGCCGCTTTATTGCACCGCAATCTATTGACCATTTTTTCCACTTCCTCAAATGTGATCCTATTTCCATCATCATTCCTATCCCATTCTACCTCGAAATCTGAAACACTACTGATCGCATTTTCACCTACATTGAGCAACTCTTCAAAATATTCCCTCCATCTGCCCAAGGCATCCACAGGATTGACCAGCAGCTTTCCTGACCTGTCCAAAATACTTGTCATTTCCTTCTTACCTCCCTTTCGAAGACTGCTAATTACACTCCAGAATGGTTTTCCAGCAGCTTGACCCATAGTCTCCAACCTGTTTCCAAAGTCTTCCCATGATTTCTTCTTGGATGCTGCAATTATCTGTTTGGCTTTGTTTCTTTCTTCAACATAACTTTCTCTGTCTACCTGGGTTTTGGTATGTAGCCATTTTTGATACGCCTTCTTTTTCCTTTTACAGGCTGCCTTGACTGTATCATTCCACCAAGCTGTTTGCTTCATCCTACTTTTACACACTACTGTTCCAAGACATTCTTTAGCCACTTCTAGTACTGTGTCCCTGTACCTTGTCCATTCCTTTTCCAATGACTGTAATTGACTACATTCAACTAACTGGTACCTTTCTGAGATCACTGTTATGTACTTGTGCCTGATTTCCTTATCTTGAAGTTTCTCCACTCTTATCCTCCTACATATGGACCTGACCTCCTGCACTTTCGGCCTCACAATCCCAATTTCACTGCAGATTAAATAATGATCAGTGTCATCAAAGAATCCCCTGAATACACGTGTGTCCCTCACAGCCTTTCTGAATTCCTGATCTGTTATTATATAGTCAATGACAGATCTGGTTCCCCTGCCTTCCCAAGTATACCGGTGAATGTTCTTATGTTTAAAAAAGGAGTTTGTGATTACTAAGCCCATACTGGCACAGAAATCCAAGAGTTGTTTCCCGTTCCTGTTGGCCTCCATATCCTCTCCAAATTTACCCATAACCTTTTCATACCCTTCAGTTCGATTTCCAATCCTGGCGTTAAAATCACCCATGAGCAGAACACTGTCCTTGTCCTTTACTCTTACAACTACATCACTGAGTGCCTCATAAAAACCATCCATCTTATCTTGATCTGTCCCTTCACAATGCGAATATACTGACACAATCCTAATTTTCTTGCTAGACACTGTCAAATCTATCCACATCAGTCGTTCGTTTACATACCTTATTGCAACTATGCTGGGTTCCATTTCTTTCCTGATGTAAAGCCCTACACCCCATTGTGCTATTCCTGCTTTGACTCCTGACAGGTAGACCTTGTATTCTCCCACTTCCTCTTCTTTCTCACCCCTTACCCGAATGTCACTAACAGCTAAAACGTCCAGCCCCATCTTACTTGCAGCCTCTGCCAGCTCTACCTTCTTCCAAGAGTAGCCCCCATTGATATTAATAGCTCCCCATCTCATTACCATTTGTTTGCCAAGTCGTATCTTAGGAGTCCCTGGTTTGTCAGTTAGAGGTGGGACTCCGTCACCTCCAAAGGTCCGAGGCATTTTGCTCTGATTGTTTCCAGCATCATATTTAAAGTACCAGGGAAGCAGGTTGCTAGCCTTACTTGCCCCGAGTCCCATTGGGTTTTACCCCTAACGGCTGAGGGACTAACCGGTGGATTTGGTAGTCTTAGCCGTATGAGCACAAAGGTGACCAAGACTCAGAATACGTCCGAGATGCCCAGCTTTATTCCAAAGTAACTGGTATCCCGACTGTCGGGACTACTTACTTGGCCACTCATACGTTGCCCGTGGTTCATGAACTAGGACATGACTACAGGAACCCACACCATGAACCACTAATGAATACTTATTAAAAAAAATCTGTTAAAATTTTCATAGCGAAAAGAATCATTATTAAAAGAAGACAGTAAATTCCGAAACAAATATTTAATTTGTGACTATATTATCAAAACTAAGTGAAAACGAAATTGAAAATTGCAACATATCTACCACACACTACAGAATGAATGGATGTTATACTAGTACGTTCAATGACGTCAAATGCCCTCATACATCTGTCTGTTCGGGGAAAAATACCCCAGACGTCGATACTGAAGAGCATGTTCAGGAGCGTACACACGTGCAGCGTGCTGCTGAGGTAGCTATACATTATAGCAAGGGTACATTACACAACAAACGTAAAAATTTTAACTTGGCATTTGTTCACCGATGTAAAAAAATGATGTTCGATTCCCTAATTCATTCTCCTATATGTCGATTTTTTTTTCATTTGTAAAGTAACCAGTGTTCTTGAAACTTCCTGGCAGATTAAAACTGTGTGCCCGACTGAGACTCGAACTCGGGACCTTTGCCTTTCGCGGGCAAGTGCTCTACCAACTGAGCTACCGAAGCACGACTCACGTCCGGTACTCACAGCTTCACTTCTGCCAGTACCTCGTCTCTGTGAGTACCGGACGTGAGTCGTGCTTCGGTAGCTCAGTTGGTAGAGCACTTGCCCGCGAAAGGCAAAGGTCCCGAGTTCGAGTCTCGGTCGGGCACACAGTTTTAATCTGCCAGGAAGTTTCATATCAGCGCACACTCCGCTGCAGAGTGAAAATCTCATTCTGGAACCAGTGTTCTTTCTTAAACTTCAGACTATCTCCATACCAGATTTCATCAAAATCTACTTATCGGCTCCATCGCGAAAACGTGCCAGACATACTTTCGTATTAATAATATTAGTATGGATAAGAATACAATCCCACAGTCCTTCGCAACGGATACTGAGAAACCTTCCTAGCCCCACTGGACAAGTCAGATAGCATAAATTATGGAAAGGGGCCAAAATAAGGGACTGTCAGTTACACTCGAACATATAATTTTAAGATTTGATCAAACATTACAAGAGCCCAAAAAAATTTTTTTTAAACACACAGCTTTAATCATTGGAACTTAATTACTGGCTGAAAGCTATCTTAATTTAAAAACGACTGAAGGCCAATAACTTAAAACGCTAGCATAATCAGAAATTTAAAAGGCAAGCCTTATCTTAAAACAGTTTTTGGTTAGGCTCAAGTAAAGAAGTTAAATTCAAGGTGACTGAAGGCCTAACACTTAAAAATCCATGACATTAATTTTTTTAAATACCAAAGGCATTATGTGAAACAGTTCTATAATTTAGGTTGAAGGCCTTAAAAGCAAACAACTCAAACTCAAAATTGGCTGAAGGCCCAAGACTTAAAATTAAACAGCATTTAAATTTTTAAACTGCCAAAGGGCTTACGTGAAATACTACTTTAAACTAGGCTGAAGGCCTTAAGAGCAAAACAACTCTAAATTTAAAAAGAATAGGGCAGTACACCCAAGGGCCCTCTGACGTTCAAGGGTCGGCCTGTAATTCAAACACTAACGCTCGCTTAGTTGACACAGGCAGTCTGGCCAACCATTCACGATCCGACGACAACCCAACCGACCGACAGTCAACGGACCCATAGACAAGATATCTTCCACTTCACCCGATCAGGGCACAACAGGGAGTTCAACGGAACAACGTAGAAGATATTGGCGCCCACAACCATACATGGAGCTGTCAGACTACACACCATGCTGGACAGCAACAACACGATGAGGAAAACACTGCCTGAAATTTACGTCAACGGCCAGGGCAGGTAACCGGAACATTAACGGCCATAAGGCAGAAGATTCCGCTGGTGTACTTCAATTCAAATAACCAAATACAGTGAAATTCCACCAGAGAGTGGCTAGTATTTTCCTACTTGAAAACCACGTTGTTGCTCGCGGGAATATCCCAGCAGCCGACAACGAAATCCAAACGACACAATGTGAACAGTCTTGACTTGCTGGTAGGTTATATCGTACCTGTTTGATGCGTCCCACCACGACTTCCTAACCTGTGCCAACCTATTTCTCTGAGAACAAAACTTACTCCCAGCTTCATCGGTTGTCCCTGTTTTGCTTTTCTACTTTTACAGCCTACGATTTCCTCTAGAACCATGCTAGTTATTTCATGGTGTCTTAACACATGTCCTATCGTCCTATCTATCCTTTCTTCTTGATAACTTTTTCCACGTTTCCCCTACTCACATCCTAGTCAGTATTTTCTTCACTCGCTGGTTCTATAGATAAAGTCCTAATTTCTCAATAGCTCACTTAATTTCGGGAATATTTCAGTAATACATCGCAGATGCTTCAGTAGTCTTCTCTTCCGCTATTGCCACAGTTAATGATTCGCATAAATGAAATTATGCGTTCTAAGCATACTTTCTGAGAAATATCTTCTTCAAATCAAATACTAGTAGAATTACATTCGCGTTGAATGCACTCCTTGCCTACCCCAGTCCGTTTCTTGTATTTTCCTTGATTGGCCCATCCAGCATAATTTGCTTGAAAGCTGGCAGAATTCCTCAACTTCCTGTACTGCGTTGCTCCAAATTCTGATATTAAGGTTAAAACAAATCTCATTTCTGTTGCTTCTCATTACATTCTTCTGTATTTAGCTTACTTTCAATTCATATTTGGTCTTCAGGAGACCATTGCATTCGACAGATCCTGTAGTCCATCCTCACATCCTCTGAGAATAGCAAATACTATCATATAGATTTTTTCACATTGAGTTTAAATCCCTCTCCTGAATCTTTCGTTCCTACAGCGCTTCTTTGTTGAACAGGTTGAATAACACGGGAGAAAGACTACATACATGCCGAAGAGCCTTTCAGTCTGTGAACTTTTCTCCATTTCATCCATTCATACTGTCCTCTCTACGTTACCTGAAGCTTATAGCTATTTATTTGAGAATTACAAATACGTTCTCGAAAATTTTTATCCATGTGGACAAGTTGAATGAAAGTGTCTTGATTTTACTGAGTCTTTCCTATATTATTCAGTACAATGTCAGAGCATGTGCGCTACAGTCGCAGTTCATGTAGTCAGTCTGATTTTCATCTATCAATTTCTCAGTTTTTTCGCTCTCCTGAAATTTGTTCTGATCAGCAACTTGGATGCAAATACTGCTAATCTGATTGTGGAAGAGTTTTCTCATTTACCTGCTCTATTTCGGGATTGTGTGGTTTATGTTGTTCTTTAAGCCCAATCTTATAGTGTCCTTAGTCTCGGATTTTACACACTAATTACAATAAACATTTGGTTCCCAAATACCTCAATGATTTTAGAAATTGCTAAGGATCATCTCCTTACCTTTACGTCTTATTTGTTCGCAAGTGTTTTTCCTTTGGTGTTAGCGCTGTTGTACACTTCAATTAAAAGCTTTTTTGACTCATCCCTATGTGCTAGCCTGCCCTGCACGAGGCTCTTCATCTCTGTGTAATTACTGCAACCAACATCCACCACAGTCTGCTTTCTGTATTCCGGCCTCTGAATTAGCAGATGGACTCCTCCATGACGCCTCAGAATATGCCCTATCGACAGATACTTTCCTAGAGTTAAGTTTTGTGATACAATTCTGTTCTCCCCTGCTCAATTCGATAACTCCTCACTGCATATTCAATTTAAGCATCTAATCTTTAATATTGTTCTGTAGCATCACTTTTCAAAACCTTCAGTTTTCCTATTCTATGAGCTGTTTGTTATTCACTTTTCACTTTCGTAATAGGCTAAAGTCCAGATAAATACTTTCGAGGAACATAACATAATGGCACAATTTGAATTCGATGTAAGCACATTTTTCTTTTTCGTACTCATTTTTCTTTCTATTGCCAGTCTGAATTTTATACCCTTTCCACCTCTGCACCATCACGTGTTTAATGCCCAAATTTAAAAACTACTTTTGGTGTCTCATTTGCTAATGTAACTCTCACAGCACTTCCTAATTTAGTTCGACTACATTCCATTACAATTCTTTCAGTGTCGTCCATGTTCGCCTTATAACTTCTTTCGAATACACTATTAATTCCGTTCAACTGCTCTTCCAAGACCATTATTGTTTCTACAGAATTACAGTGTCTATGTAAATCAGTCTTTGTACAAGATGATTGAGATACTTTGGCTTTTCGGTACGAAATAATAAATTAAAACGTCTTCAGCCGTCTATATTTTCAATGTAACTTACTTATGCAACCAGTTTCGGCATTTCACTTCACCGTCTTCAGCCCATGCATAGAACAACAACAATGATGACACTGTGAACTACATAATAAAGAGCGCGTTGTAGTAACGAAGAAATCAATTATATGCAGTGTTAACATGTAGTAAACATTTAACAAAAACCAAACTGAAAAACTAGTTACATCAAAGTCAATGAAAACTAATAACAAAAGAAAAAAAATTGCATATTGTATGAATATATACTCAGGGAAAAAAGTATACATATGCCATACATTAGCAAAGTGAACCTGCTAATCAAAGGTAAACATTTCATGTCTGTCTTAGACAACAATGGTGTCGCATATTGACAAAAAACAAAAGGATCGTTATATACCAGTTCTACATAAAACCGTTTATCATAGATGAATCCAAAACCAACTAACTGTGTCACCACATACCATATACCAGTAAGAACAAATACAAGGCAGTAGTAGTAGTAGTAGTAGTAGTAGTAGTAGTAGTATGGTATTCTGCCTTATGGCAGGTCTTGTCATGGGTTAAGCCTCTTCCACTTTTGTCGGTCCATAGCTAGTCTTTTAATTTCCTTGACAAGTTTCAGCAGTTGACATCTTCTTTTTCTCTTCCTCTTTTTCTCTCCACCATTCCTTCTATCCCTTCCTTCAATAAACAGTGCCTCCTAAAACAATGTCCAATCCAGTTCCATTTTTTCTTTCTGGAGAAGGGTAAAAACATTCAGAGGCCCAATACTCAATAAGTCTTCTTTTTCTACTTCCTTTCTTTTCCATTTGCCCTAATCTCTGGAGTCCTCGTTGTACTCGCCTTCCGACGATCAGATTGAGGGGAAGCTTTACATCCGTAATGTTGCACAAAGGGGTCCATCCCATGAAAAGGAGGTAAAATAATGAACTAGGAATTGAAACAGAAAAAGCAGAGGGGAAATGGCGGACAGAAGTGTGGCAAGATTGAGAAATTAGAGAAAGAAGGGGAATATGATTTGATGTCCAAAGAAGCAATGGATTTGACATTCAGGAAAAAGAGAAAGAACAATAGACTAAAGGAAGTAGAGGCAGCAGACGGTAAAACGGTGATTGAACCCCAAGAAATAGTGAGAAGATGGTAAGAATATATAGAATTGCTATACGCTGCATATAGCCGACCAAGTGAAGAAGACCTGGGATAGAAGAAGATAATAAGGTTGCAGATGATGAAAAAGGAAATGCAGTACGAAGTAATGGGATTGAAGAATCTATGAAGGAGACGAAAATGAAAAGGCTGTGGGAATTGAGAAGATTCCTATGGAACTGTTAAAGTCATTGGAGAAAGAACGGAAAAGGAGTTGAGTGAATTGTGTAATCAAATATACATGACAAGAAAATGGCCAAAGGTCTTTACAGTAAGTTTCTTAATACCTGAAGAAAAGAAAAAGAACAGCAAAAAGTGTGAGAAATATAGAGCAGTGACCCTGGTATCGTATGCAGCCGAAGTCTTGCTGTGGACAGAAGGCTATATGGAAAGCTGAACTGCGTAATAGGAGACGAACAATTTGGTTTCAGGAAGAAGAGAATGAAGGTGTATGTTTTGTTCATTGATTTTGAAAGGGGTTTTGACTGTGTCAGATGGGACTAACTGATGAAAATCCTAAGGAAACATGGAGTTAGATTGCCAATTAGAAATTTATATTTGAAAAAGAGAGTAAGAGTAAGAATACGAGGTGTGATGAGTGCAGAAATTGAACTGGGAGGAGATGTAATACATGGTTGTTGTTTATCATCAACACTGTTCAATATGTATCTGAAGGATATTATTAATGGAAGTTTTGATGGAAGGAGAGGAGATTGTATAGGAGGTCGGAGAGTGGAGTGTATAAGATTTGCAGACGACATGGTTGTGATGGCAGAGAATGGAAGAGAGATGGAAAAGATGTTCAATAAATAATATAACACTTTTCTCCTATAAATCAGGTTGGTTTTATTCAGGAGTCCACTACATCATATGATTCTCCATTCTTGTGGCTACAAAACCCTGTTTCTCAACGTAATTTCCGTTACGCCACCTTACTTCGATGGAAATCGGAAGGTGCGAGAACCCAGAAGCAGGGTGGATGAGGAAGAGCAGTCAAATGGAGTTTTGTGAGCTTCTCTCGTGTGTGCAGACTTGTGTGAGGCCTTGCGTTGTCACAGAGAAGGAAAAGTTTGTTTGCATTGTTGTGGCGACGAACACGCTGAAGTCGTCTCTTCAATGTCCTGAGGGTAGCACAGTACACTTCGGACCTCATCTTTGCACCTTGAGCGAGGACATCAAACGACATCAAACACAACGACCTTTCAGAGTCCCAGAAGACCGTCGCGATGACTTTTACCGGCTGAGGGTGCGGCTTGGAACTTTTTCTTTGAAGTAGAGGTGCTGCGGTGCCACTCCATGAATTGAAGTTTCTTATCCGTCTCGAAGTGAGGGTCCCATTTTTCAACGCCTGTGACGATTTTCGACAAAAAAATTATCACGGTCGGCTTCGTAACGGGCCAGCAAGATGGTCCTTCGCTGTTGTTTATGGTTTGTATTAAGGGACGTGAAAGAGAGTCGACACAAACATTTGAGTAGCCTATCTGCCAACAGAGATGTCCAACTGTGGAGAGGGGTGTCTGGTTCTGATCTGTCGATCACCTCGACTGCGAGTGTCTGCACGTTCCGACGCTGCAGGTGTCCCGCCTGTGTGCTGCAGACCGGTAAACAGGGGATCAAACAGGTTAGAGCGATGGTGACAGACGCCTCGCCCAACATCTCACCTTGCTATTGTTCACTGACAAGCCTCTGTAGATATTCTGGATATGTCTATGAATATCTGCGATGCTCTGGTTTCCGCCAAAAGGAACACAGTGCTTGAAATGTGCCTCCCTTACAGCTTCCACTTTGAAGGCTACATACAGCGCTTCCACCCTGCGGAACTTCATGAAACTAAAGGAGCTGAAGCGGGAACATTCACCACGTCTCATAACAAATCCTGCTTTTTTCAGAACCGAAACGGGCAGAGAAAAAAGTACGTTGCAATATTTTTTGAACACCCTTCGTGTATTAAACAGAGATTCATGACGTGCCGCCTACTTAATAAAAGCATTTCAGTGAAACTAAGTGTAAAGCTGATATACACCATGGCGAATTCCCACTGTGTGAGGAGTATCCAAATATCATATGGAAGAAGTCGTAGCCAACATTATGGAATCAATGTGTAAACACCTGAAGGTGTTTTTAATTGTCCATTTTATTCGAATTTCAGTATCGTCGGCAAAAGCCAAGATTCGGATTTCTGGTCTCTGGCCTCTAATTCCATTTTGAAATTTTTACGTGGTTTCTTTTAGTGCTTGCTCATTGCACAAGTTGAATGGAACCGGAGTAGGCTATGACCGTGTATCGCTCCCATCTGTACTGCCGGTAATCTTTGATGTACTTCTTCTGTTACATCTGCAGTCTGACTTTCGTATAAGTTGTAAGTAACTTTTCTGTCCTTGTATTTTATTATTGTTATTTTGAACATTTGAAAGATTCGAATCAATGTTGTTAAAAAAATGGCTCTGAGCACTATGGGACTTAACATCTGAGGTCGTAAGTCCCCTAGAACTTAGAACTATTTAAACCTAACTAACCTAAGGACACCACACACATCCATGCCCGAGGCAGGATTCGAACCTGCGACCGTAGCAGTCGCGCGGTTCCGGACTGAGCGCCTAGAACCGCTAGACCACCGTGGTCGGCTGTTGTTAAAAGCTTCACATCATACTGAAAGTGAAGAACAAGTCATGGGAGTTGATCACAACGGCATTAGCGTGCAAATGTGGAGATGATGACCTTCATCTCAGATAA
Source organism: Schistocerca cancellata (assembly GCF_023864275.1). Taxonomy (NCBI): domain Eukaryota; kingdom Metazoa; phylum Arthropoda; class Insecta; order Orthoptera; family Acrididae; genus Schistocerca; species Schistocerca cancellata. Next base: position 1,186,600,888 of record NC_064626.1, read on the forward strand.
GAGTGTAGAGAGAGGAAAAAAGAAGCACACCGCTGACTTTGGCTGCGAAATAATCGGACACCGTATCCAGCGGGGCGGTAAGCACCTCCCCGGATTAATTACCTTAAAGCCGATTAGCCCAGGACCATCTCATCAGCACGGTGGACGGTATTAATACTCGCTGTGGATCTGCGACCTAACGTTGCCGGCAGTCTATCCCGCACTAGTCAGCCAATGCGGTAACGTCAGTAATGAGGAAAAAATTGGAAGTCTGGATTAGACGAAAAAGTGAGGTGCCCGTATATTCCGAGGGAAAAGGGGTCTTTGATGCTGGTAACACACTTACCTTGCCGGCTGGAGTGGCCGTGCGGTTCTAGGCGCTACAGTCTGGAACCGCGTGACCGCTACGGTCGCAGGTTCGAACCCTGCCTCGGGCATGGATGTGAGTGATGTCCTTAGGTTAGTTAGGTTTAAGTAGTTCTAAGTTCTAGGGGACTGATGACCACAGCAGTTGAGTCCCATAGTGCTCAGAGCCATTTGAACCACACTTTCCTTTTTAGCAAACCAACGAACTAAGCTGTTACATGCGAACACGCCCAGAACTGAAGGTATTAAGGTAGGGTATATTTCAAACTCTCTTCTTCATAGAAGTCATAGAAGAGACGGATGAAGATGCGAAGGCAAATCGGTCTTCCCCTTGTTTCTCCATAAGATTTTTGCAATTTCAGATAAACTGAGGTGAATAAATATAAAAATTGGTATTTGGCGGTTAGATAACAACAGCCCTAGTTTTGTATTCGTAAAAAAATGTTGCCCAAAAACTAAAAAGTAACTACTCAGAATGTCTTGCGTTAGTATTATTTAAGGGGCGTTCAGAAAGAAAGGAGCCGGAGTCTAGAATGCGCAAACCGGTGACAGAAGGGTAATATCGCTAAATGTGTAAAGTGCTGTGGCTCCTACTAGAGCGTAGAAGTTCACAGCCGTCGCTAGAGAGCAAGCGTGCACATCACGTAACTGTACAGAGCTAGCAGCAGCATGCATCAGTCGTCCTACGCTGCCAGTCGCATTGCAAACAGTGAAATGGAGACGTCAGCGGAAGAGCAAAGAGGTGGTGTTCGTTTTCTGACAGCGGAACGAGTGGAATGAACGGACATTCATCGTCGAATCCCACAAGGGTACGGCGAACACTGCATGTCCCTTGAAAGGGTCAAGCGCTTCAGGGAAGGACAGGTGTAGTTAACCGATGATGCACAGTCTGGAGCACCACACTGCATTACCATTGACATCGTCCATTTGGTGGATGCACTCGTTACCCAGGGCCGCCGAGTCGCAATGAAAGCCACGGCCGCCGTCGTCGGATTGAGCGTCGGAAGTGTTCACACCATCATGAAGGAACGACAGCACATGAGCGAAGTGTGAGCGCAGTGGGTGCCCCACAGTCTTCAACCACATCGGGAAGCATGTCGAATGACACACTGTCTTGCTCACCTGCAACGCTATACTAGGGAACGGCATGTGTTCCTGCCACGAGTGGTGGCTGGAGACGAGTCATGGTGCAATCACTTCGAACCAGAATCAAAACGCCAAAGTCTTCAGTCGAAGCATCCAGGATCGCCACCACCAAAAAAAAAAAAAAAAAAAAAAAAAAAAGCCAAGGCCATCCACATGAGTGCAGGAAATGTTATGCTGACGTTCTTCTTTGACCAAGAAGGCCCTCTTCTGATTCACTTCCTGCAGCACGGGACAACAGTGAATGCCCAGCGTTACTCGCACACCTTGACCACCCTTCGCAAAGCGATCAAATCAAAACAAGGCAATCTCAACCGTGGGGTCATTCTGTTCCATGACAATGCAAAGCCTTATACGGCCATCACAGTCGAGGTAGTCCTGCAAAAATTCAAATGGGGGTTCTCGACCACCCGCCATACAGTACGGAACTCTCTCCCTGTGATTACGCCATTTTTGGTTCCCTTAAAAAGGCTCTGAGGAGCAAAGGATTCACCTCGGATGACGACGTCCAGCTGTATGTGCGTAACTGGTTAACATCACAGCCCTGGGAATTTTATGAGACTGACATTCACCGCCTTGTGTCACAGTGGGACAAGTGTCTCAACAGCCAGGGTCAATACTTCTAACACACAGGTACTCGTTTCTGTAATTATGCCTCCGGCTCGTTTCTTTTTGAACGCGCCTTATATTAGACTTGCGTGATCTTCACTTAAATCGAACTGCTGTCTCGATTTCCAGTAACTGGAACGTTCACTTAAAAATGACTGATTGTGCATGTCCCTTTGACATATCTCCAAATAATAAATGCAGGACCGTGTGTTTTTGTTGTCATAATAAGTGCGTATCTATTCAGTGCATATGGTAGTTGTCATGCAACGGTCACTCCAACTGCGAGTACAGTATCTATTGCTGTTTTGTATAAAATTTACTAAATCATCTCTGTAATCTTTAGGATATTTCAGTGAACAGTCACTATTGCGCTTAATAAATAATCTTATACAGAGCTCAGCACATTCTTGGTAACCAGTTTCAACAAAGACTGTATCTTCCTCTCAGTATTACACTGGTTACTTTATCAGCCGCAACAATTCAGTGGGAGAAATTTGCTAAACAATTTCTACTTCTTATTTTCCTTTTCCATCCTTTTTTTGTGCCACGATTATAGAGAATGTATGCGACAGTCGTAACAACAACAAGCAAAGTAAGTGCATCGAACGAGTAATGTGTCATACATATACAAGTCAAAAAGTTATTTATAAAGCGGGCGGAGCTACATACGCTGCTTTTATGATCAATGATAAAATTAACTGCGCAGTACATCAGTGAAGAATGGAGAATAAAATAAGATAAAATGAGGTAAAATGTAGAACAGAATAAGCAGAACATCGCAGCAGACAGGTTCATAAGTAAAGTAGCTAAACGAAATTGTTATTTTGCACAGGCCACCTGCACCATCCGAAACGATGTCGATGTTTGAACGATGTACTAACTGAATACTGAAATACACTCCTGGAAATTGAAATAAGAACACCGTGAATTCATTGTCCCAGGAAGGGGAAACTTTATTGACACATTCCTGGGGTCAGATACATCACATGATCACACTGACAGAACCACAGGCACATAGACACAGGCAACAGAGCATGCACAATGTCGGCACTAGTACAGTGTATATCCACCTTTCGCAGCAATGCAGGCTGCTATTCTCCCATGGAGACGATCGTAGAGATGCTGGATGTAGTCCTGTGGAACGGCTTGCCATGCCATTTCCACCTGGCGCCTCAGTTGGACCAGCGTTCGTGCTGGACGTGCAGACCGCGTGAGACGACGCTTCATCCAGTCCCAAACATGCTCAATGGGGGACAGATCCGGAGATCTTGCTGGCCAGGGTAGTTGACTTACACCTTCTAGAGCACGTTGGGTGGCACGGGATACATGCGGACGTGCATTGTTCTGTTGGAACAGCAAGTTCCCTTGCCGGTCTAGGAATTGTAGAACGATGGGTTCGATGACGGTTTGGATGTACCGTGCACTATTCAGTGTCCCCTCGACGATCACCAGTGGTGTACGGCCAGTGTAGGAGATCGCTCCCCACACCATGATGCCGGGTGTTGGCCCTGTGTGCCTCGGTCGTATGCAGTCCTGATTGTGGCGCTCACCTGCACGGCGCCAAACACGCATACGACCATCATTGGCACCAAGGCAGAAGCGACTCTCATCGCTGAAGACGACACGTCTCCATTCGTCCCTCCATTCACGCCTGTCGCGACACCACTGGAGGCGGGGTGCACGATGTTGGGGCGTGAGCGGAAGACGGCCTAACGGTGTGCGGGACCGTAGCCCAGCTTCATGGAGACGGTTGCGAATGGTCCTCGCCGATACCCCAGGAGCAACAGTGTCCCTAATTTGCTGGGAAGTGGCGGTGCGGTCCCCTACGGCACTGCGTAGGATCCTATGGTCTTGGCGTGCATCCGTGCGTCGCTGCGGTCCGGTCCCAGGTCGACGGGCACGTGCACCTTCCGCCGACCACTGGCGACAATATCGATGTACTGTGGACACCTCACGCCCCACGTGTTCAGCAATTCGGCGGTACGTCCACCCGGCCTCCCGCATGCCCACTATACGCCCTCGCTCAAAGTCCGTCAGCTGCACATACGGTTCACGTCCACGCTGTCGCGGCATGCTACCAGTGTTAAAGACTGCGATGGAGCTCCGTATGCCACGGCAAACTGGCTGACACTGACGGCGGCGGTACACAAATGCTGCGCAGCTAGCGCCATTCGACGGCCAACACCGCGGTTCCTGGTGTGTCCGCTGTGCCGTGCGTGTGATCATTGCTTGTACAGCCTTCTCGCAGTGTCCGGAGCAAGTATGGTGGGTCTGACACACCGGTGTCAATGTGTTCTTTTTTCCATTTCCAGGAGTGTAAGTATTATGTCAACTGAAATGTGGGAAAGCCCTTAACGCTTATTGGCATAAAGAAAAATACATAAAATGTGGCTAGTTGCTTTTTTTTGTTAATAAAGAGCTGTGAATAACTCAATAGACTGAATCCCAGTCCAGTTGCAATCTGTCCATTAAAAACTTAACAGAAAAGTGCTTAAATTGGTTGATGAAAATCGCAGTCAGTCAAAAGGCAAAGGACGAAATTCATGAGGCGCGGTAAAAGTTTTCTCCGCAATCTGCAGCATAAGAGAAACTTAATGTAGTGAAATGTTTTAATAATAGCTTTCTAGTTCAGGAACAATAAATTATATTGAAGTACTCATGTTTAGATTAGGCCTACCCTGATTAAGTAAAAAGAGAGCATTCCAGAACAATGAGATGTTCACACGCAATTTTGCAAACTCGTGATAACGCGCGTTGATAGGCTACTCATCTTCAGGTAATTACGGTTTAACGTGATTTAACACAACGGCATCACCCAGATAATCAACAAAACCGGAGCATTTTATCAAATAAAAGCTGAACTAGAAATTGCTGATTAAAGCTTATAATGACGAAGCGTAGTATTAACAAATAATGTTTACCTTTTTAATACAATTCTGGTCAAAAGCACTGCAACACTAGGAAAGGTAGCAAATCATGAAACTTTACTTACGGTGCGTCTTTAGTATAGTAGGAAGACTACACGGACAAAGTTGTAGGTGATTTGTGGGGCTAGAGGGTGCAAACTTCAGTACACAGACCTGTTTCCTCTAGCAACAACAATTTATTACTTAAACCCAGGTGGGCCCCCAGTTCAGCTAAGCTTTTAAGAGTATAACACATTGCTTCAACTCCGTGCAAGAGGTTACCATACTAGCTGTCGACTTTTGACGTGCCATTAACTTCCACCTCATGCCCAAAACTGTTAAACAGGTGAGGGACAATGATAAGCGCAGCTTTCATGAGCTTTCTAAGACCGTCTCCGTCGTGGTGTGTAGGGACAGGATGTGCAACATACAGTATTGCCTTATTTTTCGTAACCTGTCATCACTGTTACCTCGACAATAGGGTACAACCACCCGTCTTAACCCGTCAGACACGTTACGCTTGCTACTCGAATTAATGGCTTTGCGAATAACCTCGTACCTCATATTATCGTGCCAGAAGCTGGGGCCGTAGAAAGCTGGCAAATTCACTGTGTCAACGTTATTCTTACACACATTGGCATGTTCAGCGTCATGTCGTATGCAAAACGGGGATTCGTCTGCAAAGACGACGTATTACCACTTACGCTTTCACTGCCGCCGCTGAAAACTCCACTGTCGGTGCGCCTCGTCAATGGAAGCGCCAAGAGTGATCGCCGAGCGAACAAACATCGTCGCACTATCTGCGAGGATATGTATCTTCATCATCATCTTCATCATCCCCTTCTAAGGATTAAGAGTTACATTCGCCTGTTGCTGTCTCTATCATCCATCCCTCTCTTCTGAGGTCTGCCTTCTTCTGTTCTCTTACTTGGCCACTAGTTCATAATTTTATTTGTCACTCCATTTTCTATCATTGTATGTACATGACTGCAACACTGAATTCTGTTGCCTTCTATCTTGGCATCAACTGAAAAGATTTTTAAATATGGTCTTGCTTCACTCCTTATTTCATCCATTTTATTACAGCCCCTTACATATCTCATGTACTTCGTCTTCGCTGCCTATATACCTGGTTTTTTTCTTTACTGTCCATGACTCGCAACCATATAAAAGAGTAGGTACACACATAACTACATGTTTCATTTCTAGTTTTTCTTTCCAAGGTTCTTCCAGTTACAATGGAGATAGCTTGAAATTTTTTAACCTCCTTTCAGTATCCCAGTCATGGTAAAACTAGTATCACGTGTTAAATAACTGAGGGAAATCTTATTCTATGATTTTCCCATTAGTTCCTATTTACGACCTGATTGGATTCTTGCTTTTGGGAACCATTACTTTCGTCTTATTTGCTGATATAGTTACATTGTAGTATATTGCGTTATGGCCCAATCTGTATACTGCTGTTTGTAATTTATCTGTTTTTCCTCTATATTACGCTGTCACAAGCATATTATATAGTATTCAGTAATATGCTAGATCCTATTTTCATTATTCATTATTTTCATTTTTCCACTTTCTAACTAGGACGCCAGTACCTGAATTATATAAAGTGGGCGATAGATTACACCTTACAACTACACTGACAGAAGACAAATCGCAACACCAAAAATTAATTAATGTAGAATAATGACATTTCGGAAATACATTGGTCTGGGCAGCATATGACATGCGATTAACATTGCAAGAACCCTAGTTAATGTAAGAGCGAAATAAGCCATTGAAAATATGAAATGCTGCTACATTAATAGCCGGTGTAACCCTCACAATTTTGATTACAAGCACGCAAACGTGTATGCCGTGTGTTGTAAAGAGCCGGTTGTAATTTTGTGGGATGGAGTTCAGTCCGTGTTGCACCTGGTCGGTCAATACAGGGACGGCTAGTGCTGTTTGTGAGTGACGCTGAAGTTGTCGTCCAGTGGTGTCCCATATGTGCTAGACTGGAGATACACCTAGTGATCGAGCAGGCCAAGGCAACTTGTCACGCGCTGTGCAGTATGCTTGGTTACAGCAGAGGTATCTGGGCGAGCGTTTTTTTTTTCTTTGTTTGTTTGAATCCTCAGTCTTCTGATTGGTTTCATGTGGCCCACCACGAATTCCTCTCCTGTCTCAACTTCTTCATCTGAGAGTATCGCTTGCGATCTACGTCCTCTAAAACTTTCTGGATGCATTCCAGTCTCTGTCTTTCTCTACAGAGTTTATCCTCCACCGCTCCCTCTAGTGCCATGGCAGCTATTCCTTGATGTCTTACAACCCACTCTCTTCTTGTTGTAAGTATTTCCTTTATATTCCTTTTCTCGACAATTCTCCGGAGAACCTCCTCAATCCTTATCTTTTCAATTCCACCCCAACTAAATTTCAGTAATATTCTGTAATTCCACATCTCTAATGTTTAGATTCTCTTCTTTTCTGGTTTTCCCGCATTTCCTATTTCATTGCCATAGAACGCTGTGCCCCACACGCAGATTCTTAGAAATTTTTTCCTCAACTTAAGGGCTATTTTTCATACCAGTGTCATAAGTGCCCTATTTTCCAGTGTTAATCTACTTTTGATGTCCTCCTTGCTCCGGCCGTCGTGGGCTATATTTCTGCCTTGGTAGCAGAATTCCTTAACTTTATCTACTTCGCGATCACCAACCTTGATGTCGTGCGGTAGCGTTCTCGCTTCCCACGCCCGGGTTCCCGGGTTCGATTCCCGGCGGGGTCAGGGATTTTCTCTGCCTCGTGATGGCTGAGTGTTGTGTGATGTCCTTAGGTTAGTTAGGTTTAAGTAGTTCTAAGTTGTAGGGGACTGATGACCTAAGATGTTAAGTCCCATCGTGCTCAGATCCATTTTTGAACCAACCTTGATGTTAAGTTTCTTGCTGTTCTCATTTCTGCTACGTCTCGCTACTTCCGTCTTTTTTCGGTTTACTCTGTCCGTATTCTGTATATATTAGACTACTCATTCAATTGAGCAAAAAAAATGTTCAAATGTGTATGAAATCTTATGGGACTTAACTGCTAAGGTCATCAGTCCCTAAGCTTACACACTACTTAACCTAAATTATCCTAAGGAGAAACTCACACACCTATGCCCGAGGGAGGATTCGAACCTCCGCCAGGACCAGCCGCACAGTCCATGGCTGCAGCGCCCTAGACCGCTCGGCTAATTGCGCGCGGCTCAGTCGAGCAGATTCTGTAATTCTTCTTCACTTTCCCTGAGGATAGCAATGTCAGCAGCAGGTCTTATCATAGATATCCTTTCACCTTGAATTTTAATTCTATTCTTGAACCTTTCTTTTATTTCCGTCATTGCTTCTTCGATGTATATTGGGTGTAACGAAAATACACGGCTCAAATTGCAAGACACATTCCTCAAATATAGACGAAGAAATTATGTTACATGAACATGTGTATGGAAACGACGCTTTGTTTCCATGTTACAACTCATTTCCTCCATTTCATTAATCGTGGGAAACCCACAAGAAAAAAACGTTACAGTCATCGGACGATGCACTCCTTGTGACCTCTGATTGCGTTGTACATACCCAGTGTCTTTTTTTGCATCTCCTTCTTCCCATACGTCGTACGTTATTGCTTCTTAGGTAGGGCGACAAAGTCTTGCACCCGGATTCAACGGACAGTGTTATCATAATTTTGGGCGAATATTCTACCTGATATGCTAGCGGATATACCCTTAGCTGTGCGGCAAGATATGCACTTCATTTGCAATGGAGCGCCTCACGACCTCACTTTAGTGTCAATGTCCGTCGGCTTCTAAATAAGAAGTTCGGTGACGGATGGACTGGTAGAATGGCCCAGTCGCCTGGCCTCCATGCTCTCCGAACCTAAACCTATTGGATTTTTATTTGAGGGGGCATTCTAAGGCTCTACAGCAGAGGTTCCCAAACTTTTGTTTGTCACGCCCCCCTTCTGCCGAAAAGAAAACTTCCGTGCTCCCCCCCCCCCCTAAAAAAATATAGAGATTTTTATTAATTATCAAGAAACTATTGAAAAATTTGTGATGGCGACGCCATGTAACGTGGTGGGCTGTTAATGTATCGAGTCGCAATTATTACGTCATCAGTCTAGTGTAGTGATTATAAGCCACTTCTAAAGTAAAGAAAGTCCTTGGTAAACAAGGAAAACCATTTGCGACCCTTGCAGATTAGTGGATGCCGGCCATTATTTTAAGTTGGGTGTAGCTTATTACTTTCACTCATTATCAAAAATAGTCGCGCAGTCACGGTGTTAACGAACATCACTGATCTGTACGCCTATAGTGCTCCCCATTGTCATTGCGCATAGGTTGGCATTTATGTCAACGACGACAGTTACCGAACGGCGACAAAGGCCCAGTTCCCAGAACCAGACCAAAAATAAAAAATAAGTTTTACGAAATAATTTTGCAGACTACACAGAACTTTAAAAAATATGAATAAAACAACTTCCTTACCTTGATTACATTCCCTTCATGCACACCATTTCTTTACCAGTATACGATTTTAGGACTACTCTTCGCTTGCCATATGTAGGATAAACTTTCGCTGTGTCTTTATCCAGAAGAAATACTGTTATTAGTTGAAATAACATACCACACGTAACATCAGAATCCATAAGGATCTCACGCAGTATTTATATTTAAATCAGAGCCACTATGTCTATTTTATATTGTTTCCTCGAAGTAGTTTTTTATAATTTTACAGTATTACCTGCATGTAAGGATAGTTAGGAGGAAAATAACAAGTTCTCTTATAATGTGACGTATTTATTACAAAAATATTATTCCACACACATTTGGAAAGAAAAAAAATCACTGTGAAGGATGAGCTTGCATATCTTTTACAAGATTTTGAATTCTTGGCTGAATAGTAGAAACTGCGCAACGTAAATCATTGGCAATACTGAGTTTGCTTCTAAGCTTAATTTTTATCGCCACTACCGCTGAAAATGCTCTTTCGCACAAATAAGTGCTTTAAAATGGTCAATACAGTTTCAGTGCTTGTTCTGCTGTGCTGGGATACACCGTGAGATATTTCACCCAAAATAAAGGCTTATCCAACTTATCAAAGTCATACTTCGCTGCGGACTTCCTCTTGTAGTCTATCTGGCAACACATCCACGTCAACGTGAAAAGGATCCGTCGCTAACCTATAATAAATTTTATCATCACAACTGTTAGGGAAGAATCGTTGGAATTCATCAATGAGGTGCTGCAAATGGTTCGATATTTTACTCTTATTATCAGTATCCTTAAAATCGTTTTGAAATCGGGCTTCTTCCAGGATTCCAAACAATCAGGGAAAGCAGGATTAATTGCAGGCAAAAATTTTACGTTTCCATAGTTGCAACTTATCAGTAAACGCTTTGATGGCATCCCGATGAAAAATTATGTTTGACTCTCCACCTTGTAATTTCAAATTCAATGTGTTTAAGACTCGAAAATATCTGACAGATAAGCCAATGCAACATGAACACCGGGCTTTCTAAATTCCACAGACAATTTAGTTTGTTATTTTCCAAAACCTGCATCACTTCTTCTCGAAGTTCAAATAATCTTCCTAGCATATATCCTTTTGAGAGCCAGCGTACTTCTGTATGAAATAAGAGTGTTTTATACTCTGGTCCCAAGTCTTCACAAAGAGTCGTACATAACCTGGAATTTAACGCACCCTTTTTAATATGATTCACGCTTTTGATCCACAATTTCAAGACATCATTGAGTTCCTTTGGAAGTGTCTTAGCTGCCATGCTTGAAGATGTATTACACAGTGGATAGCAGTAACACTTGGGTTTTTTTTCTGACCATCTACACGAATCCTGAGCGACATCCAAGCATTGATGAAGCGCCGTCTGTGCATACGCCTATCAGTATCTGCCATGATAACGCATTTTTAGAAAAGAATTCAGAGACGGCTGCCATTATATGAATTGCTTTTGAAGTTGTCTTTAGCTCTGTAGAAAACAGCAACTCTTCTTTAATTGCTTCATTTTCTATATAACGAATGAAAGCTAGCAGTTGGCAACAATTCGCAACATCGCTACTCTCGTCTAACTGTATTGCGAAAAACTGCGATTGTTTGAAGGCCGTAACTAATTGATTTTGTATGTCTTCGGCCATATCATCAATCAGACGTTTCACAGTTTTGTCAGAAAGTGGTATTTGTGAAACGTTTTGTTTGCTTTCTGACCCAAGAACAATATCAGCAGCTTCCAACAAACAGGGTTTGACTAATGTCTCTCCGATAATATGACTTTTCTTGGTCCTTGAAATAAGTAGCGATAGCTCATACGAGACTTTCAATACCTTTTCTGATGTCTGAGCGAAGGATCCAGCAGTGTCCAACTTCATTCGTTTCAAATTATCAAATTTTGCAGCAAAAAATTCCTTCGGCTTCTCTTCCAATGCACCATGCTTTTCCCACAAATGGCGTTCCAGACGAGAAGGTCTCATGGAATCATTGCTCAATACCTCATAGCAAATGACACATTGCGGCTGGTCAACACCACTTTTTTGTATAGAAGCAAAACCGTATTTGATATAATCATCATTATAAGGTTTATAATTTATATAAAAAACAGCTACCAGCCACATGTATGGTTTAAAAAGGTTTATTATCTTCAGACCATGACCGGTTTCGGATTTATCTTTGCAAATCCATCTTCAGATGGCAGATTACAAGCGTTCTTAGTTGGACCCAGTTTTGTTTATGTTATTCATTTGCTGCACTGGGAAAGAAAAGAAATATTTTTGTTGTCGTATCGGTAATGGTATTTTTACGACAGATTTACTTCTTTTACAAGATCAAATTGCTCAGAGATGGTTTTTATAAACATTAGTGAACTTGCAGGTTAGTGTACTTACGAGCTGTGTAGTTCTGCCTGACGAAATATTCGTGTGTTTATGTTTTCGAACGCAAGCTTGATACACTTTTCAATATGTACTATGTGAGTGCTATTCCAGTCTATGGATGCCACTTTTAACCTCATCATCTTAATTACACACGCAGCACTCACGAATAACGTTTACAAAACGTGGCCCAGCTTCACATTACAAACGAAAACAATATTTGCAAAGAGTTTACAGTCATAACGATGTTAACTTACAGATGCTGTATAGTCGATATCATCTTACAGCATCTGTAAGTTAACATCGTTATGACTGTAAGCTCTTTGCAAATATTGTTTTCGTTTGTAATGTGAAGCTGGGCCACGTTTTGTAAATGTTATTCGTGTGTGCTGCGTGTGTAATTGAGATGATGAGGTTAAAAGTGACATCCATAGACTGGAATAGCACTCACATAGTACATATTGAAAAGTGTATCAAGCTTGCGTTCGAAAACATAAACACACGAATATTTCGTCAGGCAGAACTACACAGCTCGTAAGTACACTAACCTGCAAGTTCACTAATGTTTATAAAAACCATCTCTGAGCAATTTGATCTTGTAAAAGAAGCAAATCTGTCGTAAAAATACCATTACCGATACGACAACAAAAATATTTCTTTTCTTTCCCAGTGCAGCAAATGAATAACATAAACAAAACTGGGTCCAACTAAGAACGCTTGTAATCTGCTATCTGAAGATGGATTTGTAAAGATAAATCCGAAACCGGTCATGGTCTGAAGATAATAAACCTTTTTAAACCATACATGTGGCTGGCAGCTGTTTTTTATATAAATTATAAACCTTAAGTACAACAGCCACGTTTCTTAACATGTCGACTTTCGACAAAATAGCATCATCATTATATTTACGTTTTTTCACGACACCCATGGTGAAGTAAAAAGAAAACAAGAAGTTAACAGTATAATTTCGCACTAACACTGATTTTACTGAGGCACAACTGTGAAAGATTCAACGCGATTTCCGCAAATTCCAATACATCAGATGTGTCAACAACTGCAAGCAACCAACTGAAATAAAGGAAAGCTACTGTCGTCCGTCGGCACCTCAGATGACTGCCTGTGAGGAGTGGGGCGAAGAACGGGGAAGCCCAGCCGCAGCGCAGGTAGTCAGCGCACTGTCTGTCTGCGACCTGGTGACCGAGCAGGGCTCTTGCTGGGAGAAATTTCATGGATACACCTCACACATCGCTGGAAACTGTGCACAGTGCCAAGCAGTTATCTCTGTACCCATACCACAAGAAGCCATTGTCGCAGCAAAGAACGTACACTAATTTGAAACGAAATTGTGCCGTATTTCAAAAAGGCAGAAGAAAAATAACTGTTTTGTCAGATAAGTAATCCGAATGAAAGAGCTGTAGTACTGACCGTTCGAAAAAAAAATAGCCTCACTAATGGACTTCATTCTCTACCTAGCTGGGTTATGTTTCATTGTTAGCTGTCACGACAATGTTTCCAGAACGGCGTGAAGTACTCTGCTCAGAACAAACACTTGTACTAGTTTCGGATTCACGTCGTGCACATTTTTCTGGTGACAAAGGGCATGGCCCTGGCGTCCAAATTACGAACCCGCCAGTTCATTTGAAGCGTATACAGTCTATTAAAGTCACTGTAATCGCATCACATGGGGATCCGCGTGTTGACAGGGTAATAAAACTGCATTTTTGCAGTTACGCAGTATAAGTGATTATTACTCTGATGAACATAGCCTACTTCCACTAAAAGTTATAACATGATTACGTTCAGTCCATGTGTACAAATGTACGGAATAGTTAATACCTGACTTTTCTGTTTTCCAGTTGTCAGAAGTAAGTTCTTTACAAATCTGATATACTAGAATTAACGCATATCGCCTTCGTAATTTTGAGAGTTTCTGTGTGTGACATTCTAAACGTGACATTCTAAACGTGATCTTCAAAAGCTGTATGTTCTAGGATACGTTACTGAGATAGGATTGTGGGAAGTGGAACGCCAAACGATTGCATTTAGCACCATAATCTATCATTAATACCTGCATATTCATTTTTATTAAAATATCGATATTAAAAAGAAATATTAGCTTCATACCGCTAACTCAACCCGCGCCCCCCTTGCAACATCATCACGCTCCCCCCCCCCCCCCCCCTCAGGGTGGCGCGCCCACCAGTTTAGGAACCCCTGCTCTACAGTATAGGAACCCAGAACAATATGTTCAGAGCCAGGATGTTCAGAGTCTCCGTGCCCGTATTATGAAAGTCTGCGAGACCACACTCAAGCCTGCAGAGATGAATCAGCGCATCCAAGATTCTCTACGACGACGGACAGAACCTTGTATACCCACGGAGGTCATATTGAACCCCTCCTGTGAGAAAGGATTACATGTCGTCTGCTGGTGCGTTTTTTTGTGCGTTTCCCACGGTTAATGTGTTGGAGAAAATGAGTTGTGCATGGACACAAGGCATTTACAGAGCCATCTGCATATAATATAATTTTCTTCAGGTATGTGTTAGAAATGTAGCCTGCAATTTGTGAAGTATATTTTTGTTACACTCTGTACATTGGACAGTAGGGTCGAAAGACTTCATCTCTGTCTTACACTCTTTTAAATCCGATTCCATCTGAGTTTAAACACTACCGCTGGCAATTAAACTCCCCAGACATGAACGTTATTGAGCGTATCTGGGATGAATAGCTACGTGCTGAACAGAAGAGATCTCCACTCCCTCGTACTCTTATGGATAGCCCTGCAGAATTCATGGTGTCAGTTTCTTCCAGCACTACATTAGACAGTAGTGGAATCCATGCCTCGTCGTGTTGTGACACTTCTGCGTGCTCGCGTGTGCCCTGCACGATATAAAGCAGGTGTACCAATTTCTTTGGCTCGTCAGTGTATAAGTAGAGCTTTGTCTCCATAGACACTAATAATATATCATAAATTATGTACGAGTCGCCACCTAAGAGTCGTACTATATGTGTAACACTTAGGTGGCCATTCTTACGTGATTTGCACGTGGAGGACGGTGCCTCGTAAAGGTGCGTAATGCACAAACCTAATTCGTGGCTGGTTAATGGATATCGGCTAATTAGGATGCGCACTACTGGACTCTGTACTCAGTTTGACTGTCCTAAAAACAATATTCGCCAATTAATTTTCAGAGAGAGCAACTAAAGCTACATGTACCGACAGTTTTGCTAGTAATTACTATATTTCACAAAGTACAACAGCAAAGACGCATTTGTAAGCTACACCTATCATACAACAATGCTGCTAATATTTAGACATATGAAGCTGAATTGAAATACCGCACACACACTCACCCACACACTCACCCACCCACCCACACACACACACACACACACACATACACACACTCCTAGTCCGTTCAACACAAGCACACAAACATATTGTTACAACTCATTCATGCAAAAGCAGTGCCGTATTCACAAAAATGCTATTGATACGTGTTAAGTTTTACGCTCTTTTTGTGCAATGTGGCGTCCTCTTTATTTAATACTAAGCTCATAAGCATTTAGAAAATCATTAGCTGTTAATTTATACACTCCCGTTGCTGATTGGAGAGGAGCCCGAATTGTTCAATTGTGCTATTGCCATTATTGTTGTAGATTTTGAACTTTCAGTACTCCCGTACCAAGCAGAAGCAGGACAGTGCCCTTGTGAGAATGATACGCTGATCAAACAGTGACTATGTAAGTAGATCAGTGATATGTATACCTTCATGTAAATCAATTTTCTAAAACCCTATGAAGTAAATGGAAGAGGGTGCTTCGCATTCTTCCACTTTTTAGGGTTTCTTTCGATTGCCTTGGTGTATGACACGGGAGATTGCTGTTCAAATGACTCCGTTCTTTCGCAGAATAGCTGGCTTCTATTTTCAAGAATACGCAATTTAAAACTTTTCTGAACTAATTGGCACTCTATCGAGGATCAGAGTAATGTGACCATTCTTACTTCCACGCTTTGAATGTGTCGAGCATCCTTTTTTATTACTGTTTGGTGCGGATTCCATATACTTGAGCAATAAAATAAACGATACGCATAGCTCTACACTATCTGACCAAACATAATCGGACAAGTATAACTGGAAATTAATATGGGGTGTGTCAGCTCTTCGTCCTTTACAGCGAATTGAGTTGTGCTAGGGACATTGAGTATCTGAAGGTCTGTGGAGGAGTGGCAGCCCATCCTTTCTCAAGAGCTAAATCCACAAAAGTATATGAGATTGGACGCGAAAGTTTGTTGTGAAGCCGACACTCTAACACACCCCAGTGGTGTTCAATTGGGCTCACGTCGGAACCTTACGCGGGTCAGTCCTTTTCAGGAATGTTATTGTTCACTAAAATTGTCTCACAGATGCTTTATGACAGGGTGCATTGTTATGCTGTTGCAGACGTCGGCCCTTATAATTTCTTTCACTGTATGCATTTCACAATGTTGTCAAAAGTGTTCAAAATCTTCCGCTTTTATTGTTTTCTTAAGAGCAACCAGAGGATCACAACAACGAAAAATACCAAAATACAGCAACATAGCCTCCCCTATACTTCACTGTTTACACTAAAAATGATTGCAGGTAACGTTCTCCACGGAATTTGCCAAACCAAAACACTTCCACCGGCTTTACCTGTGACTGCGCAAATCTGAACAACTGAATTCAAAGTCTCACAAATTATTACTACTCCAGTATTTGCATGGGTTGTCTGGTAGCAGTATCCACAGACAATGCTTTCCTGACTTTTGTTAAGTTCACGGTTTTACATTTCGGAGTGTTTAAAGAAAATTGGAAATCATTGCACCTCTTTGATATCATCTCAAAATCGCACTCATACTTGTGAACCCTATCTTCAGATAGTCGTTTATTACAGATATCTGTTTACAAAAGTCTGAGGTTACCAATAAATTCGTCTGCTAAGACGTTAATACATAACTTTAACAGCAAGCGTAACACTCTTCAGGGATAGGTCATGACACTTTTACATTTGTCGATGCATCTCTATATAAGATAAAATTCTGAGTCTTCCCTATCAACATATCCTTATTCGAAGCATAAATCTCGTTTACATATTAACATATGTTTCTTGATAGTTGTTTATGTGGTACTGAGCCGGCCGCGGTGGTCTAGCGGTTCTGGCACTGCAGTCCGGAACCGCGGGACTGCTACGGTCGCAGGTTCGAATCCTGCCTCGGGCATGGGTGTGTGTGATGTCCTTAGGTTGGTTAGATTTAAGTAGTTCTAAGTTCTAGGGGACTTATGACCTAAGATGTTGAGTCCCATAGTGCTCAGAGCCATTTGAACCATTTGTGGTACTGAATGGCGATCAGGAACGGAGCGAGCTGGAATCTAGCGTTGAGGGTTGTCTACCTTAGTAGTCTAGGCGCCGCGATTACGCCAGTGCTATATTGGCTTCTCCCTTCCCGCTGTAGTTCCACGAGTATGACGAGAAAGATAGCGCTGCGTTCCCTTTCTGCTCGTCGACTCGTTCACTCATACTGAAGCGTGCAGGCGTGTGAGGTAAGTTGTACATTAGTAGTAAGTTGAATGTACAACATTGCTATTGTTATGTAGCACACACAATGCAAATGAACAATCGTCCAGATTAGATGGCCTCTAAAAAATCTGTGTTTCGTCAGTCTGAGGCGAGTGCAAGATGAAGATTAAGTGCGCATTGTATGTAACTACAAACTGGCTCCATTACAGGAAGAGTGATGTATGGAAAAAGTTCAAGGATGGAATCTAAACTTCAGACGACAACATACAAGCGTCGTCCAATGCAAGAAAAATAGTTGTATTCTTGTTTATTCCACCTCCACCATGAGGAAACAATTGTGTTCCAGCAAACGAATAGAGCGTACAGACCAATGTTACATTTACGTTACTGCGATCAAAAAGAACGCTGTTTGTGTATTCTTTCACTCATGGCTACTTCCGTTTCTGAGCTAACTGCGAATTGCGTCGTTTACATTCGTTTATGTAACCTTTTTGAAGACAGCCGTAAATGTATTTTAATGATTGACCACCGTGTTGAAAATACACTTCATCCTGACGTCCTGTTTCCTTGTTCTGTCATCGTTCGGTAACACATCGAAAGTGTGTGTCGTCTATGTCAATGTAATTGTTAGACGTTCTCCAAATAGAGATTAAATGTTAAAATTAATTTTCAAGAGTCTTTGAGAAAGTATTACACATATCGAAACATACATATGTCTATACATGCATACAGTACATACTTACTCGTATGTGCAGGGTGAATCACTTAAAACTTGCATCGCAAATATCGAGGAAATGGGAAGTGTTGTTGATGAGCCATTTTCACAAAATGTTTTTGTAGTCAGGGGATCGTATTGTTAGACCATCAACAGATTGTAATATTACTTAGACGGTGTATTTTTTGTACAAACACTTACTTCTTTAATTGAGGCAGTGCCTATTTACATTAACAAACTAAACGTAAGGCAAAATTAGAATGTCAGTGGTGTTTGTTGCAGATATTTTGTTTTTAATAGTCCCCTTTCCGTCAATTGCACAATACCTTTGACAGGCACACTAAAGCGCAACACAAGTGCATACACTAGTTACGTGGGTTCTGAACAGTAACGAAGTAGCTCACCATCAAAATTTGTGTTCAAAATGTGCACCGGCAGCGGCAATACACGCTTCCAGTCTGGTACGGAATGACTCCCTAACACATGCTGTCATTTCAATGGAGACGTCCTAGTAGGCTTCAGTAATACGTCCTTGCATGTCATCATGTGTAGTTGGTATGACGTTGATGACACAGTCTTTCAGCTTTCTCCACAGCAAAATCTCTACAGGTGTCAGATCAGGGGAATGGGCTGGCTAAGGTACAGATCTTCTCTGTCCAATCTAATGATTTGGAAACAATTCATGAAGGCATGCTCTAGTACTTTGTGCACTATGCACTGGACAGCCATTTTGTTGGCAACACAGGTTCCTGTTAGTCTGCCGAGGTACGTCTTATAGCAACCATGGCAGATGGCCTGTTAGGAGGCTGCGATACTTGTGCATGTTCATTGTTTTTCTATCAACAACGGGCGTATGAGCTAATTTTTTACTGTCTCACACCACACGTTTACACTTCATGGATCCTGAAGTTCCACATGACGAAGCCAATGAGGATTATCAACAGATCAACAGTGCGTTTCGGCGGTTTACCGTCGATGATTGGTAAATGTGGCTTCATCACCACACAAGATACGTGATACATCTGGAGTGTCCAGTCTTAATGCCCAAGTACGGCAGTTAACACGATTCCATAATCGTTTAATGCAGAGGGATGTGACAGTGATGGAACCTATGTCGATGGTATACATGTAGGACACTTTGCTGACTCATGCCACTTCTTCATGCAATTTCATGGGAGCTAAAGAGCAAGAGCATCAATTTCCCTCCTTGGGCCGTCACTTCTTTCTTCAGTTGCATTGTCTAGGTTTTATAATACTACTTTCACGCAACTGTTTGAAGGGGTGATAAATAATTGCCGAGACATTTATTGGGATATCTTCCGCATGCATCGTACAAGAACTAACTGCTTTCTTGCTACAGTCCGGAGACTCCATGAACATGTCAGCTTTTTCTGCATTCGTAAATTCCATCATTCACTCACGAGCCACTGCTTGAACTTTTACACAGAAACTGACTAGCAAGACGCAGTGCATTAAGGGACACACAACAACAGTGTAAACAACCGTAACAACATCGTACCTAGCAACTTCTCAGGTTGAATGGCACAAACGAGTCTCGGTGCGGAAACTTTACAAAACACTATGTCTCGTAATAGACTCTCACTAGAATCCTGCAAGAAACACCGCTGACATTCCAATTCACTCGTCTTTTAATCTGTTAAGGTCAGTATTGAGGTCGTTGAGAAAAATATTCGACATTTTACGCCATTGCCGAGCTATTTAGCATTGAAATAAGATAATCAGGACGTCGCGTGCGCGAATTCAGGCTCTTCCACGCTCCAAAATGTGGCAATGCACAGTAATGCACAGTCATCTGTGGGTCTTTGAGTTACCACTTGTTCACGTTCATTAACAACAATAATATGCCTTTTTCTTAATGGAAAAACTTAAGCTTGGTGTTCAGAAGTTACTTATGTTCGGTCTGAGTACACCATATTGGATAGACATTTATGGAAGAGAAGGACCCAGCAAAGCAACACCGACCCCACATGACGTGGGAAAAGGTTAAGATGATGATGGTCTGAGTACACCACGTTGGTGACACTGTCTCGGGCAGGCTACTTCAGTTTCCGCGAGCGACGGCCTCATTGCTTCACTTCAATGATAAATAACTAGGCAACGGCGCTGTGTCTAGAATTTTTCTCTTGAGAATTATTTCTCAGTACAACAAACCCAGCAACATCCTTACGAGCTGTCCAGACCCGTCCTGTCTACCGTGTATACACAGCGGAGACGAAAGTCATAGGATGACGTCATAGAAAAATATGCATCCTATGGTAGATGGCTCTAGTTCTGGCTGACGATCACTAATATTATTACTACTACTACTGCTGCTACTGCAGTAAACCTGTCGACTTCATTTTTTTCCTTGCTGTGTCCGTCATGCCCGTATCGCAGTGTCACAAATGTATAGTGTGGTGTTTACCGATGGATATGAGGCTGTTATCTGTAATTTAAATTCGTGTGCCAATTAAGAACATTTGACGTAATCATAGTTATTCGGTTGTGTATGTACTTTCGTAATGATGATGCCATCAATTACACTGCAGCCATAAAAACTGAATAAAACCAGCGTGAAACGATTGCCAGTGTAAAACGGGAAGAATGACTGCTTAAATAACTCTGAGTGCACTGTAATTACCCTACACCTGTCTTCGTGGTCCCTATGAGAACAATAATCAGAGGGTTGTAGTATATTCAGCGGCCGGCCGAAGTGACCGAGCGGTTCTAGGCGCTACAGTCTGAAACCGCGCGACCTGCCTCGGGCATGGCTGTGTGTGATGCCCTTAGGTTAGTTAGGTTTAAGTAGTTCTAAGTTCTAGGGCTCTGATGAGCTCAGATGTAAAGTCCCGTAGTGCTCAGAGCCATTTGAACCATTTTTTATATTCAGCGATTCAACAGTTAATGGTAGTTCTGGAATTCTTGTACAATGAGAAGACAGAAATCATCGGATAGCCATATGATATACAGAGACGGCGGTAGTACCACGTACACAACATTTAAAAGGGGAGTCCAAAATTCGTTCTCAGGTGAACCAAACGAAAAAGTTTCCTATGTGAGGATCGCAGCAAGGTCGCACAAACTTAGCGAACCTCCTTTATGCCGGCCGACCTGACACAACTGTGACGCCTGCAAAACGGGATCGACAGATCACAATTACGTGCTACGCTGCTCAACTGGACGTCTGTGTTGGTAGTGTTGACACACTTGTTCCCAGCTGGGGTACTCAGCTGGGTTTCTCACCGCTTAGTGGCGATGAAGAAATGGGTTCAACATTTCGAACTAGAAACAAGACGGTAATTCATGTAGTGGCACCACACCACTTCTCAAAAAGATTGTGCTACCCGTATGAACCTCAAGAAACTTGAGGGTGCTTGTAGCTACAAAAATGCACACTAAATGCTCCTTCTCAGTGACAACGCAAGGCTTCACACAAGTCTGCGCACCCGAGAAGAGCTGACAAACTTCATTCCACTTTTCTCCCTTATCCGCCCTACAGCCTGGATCTCGTATCTTACAACTTGCATGTGTTTGGCACAATGAGGTACGCGTTCCGCGAGAAGCAGTACGAGGAGTATGAGGAGCTTATTGAAGCAGCAAGACGTTGCCTCCCACGTCGACCGATGGAGAGGTACCACGTGAGCATGGAGACTCTCGCAGTATGGTGCCGTGAGGTCGTCGCATGGAATGGAGGTTATTAGGGTTTTGTAGCCAAAGGACTGGGGAATAATACGGCTTGTAGAAATCCTGAATAAAAGGAACCTGCGATCAATAAAAAAATTGTTGCATTAGTTAACGCTCCTCGCACAAATCAGTTAAACATTATTTGTGGCAGCAATACTATTACCTGCGTTAAGGCGGCCGGTGTGGCCGAGCGGTTCTAGGCGGTTCAGTCTGGAACCGCGCGACCGCTACGTTCCCAGGTTCGAACCCTGCCTCAGGCATGGATGTGTGTGAATTACTCAGGTTAGCTAGGTTTAAGTAGTTCGAAGTTTTAGGGGACTGATGACCTCAGATGTTAAGTTCCATTGTGCTCAGAGCCATTTGAACCTCCGTTAAGGGTTAAGGTCTAGAACATATGCTTCCTGTGCACACGTCCAAGATTTCTGCAGCGGTCGAGCATATGTCCTCGACTCTCTAGCACATTTTCGCACTGCTTTCATTACTTTCCCCTTTCCACTTTTTTTTACAGTGAGGGTAAGTATTTATTTTCAATTGCTGCTACATTTTTGTGGATAGCTACCTAATTACTTACTCCTGGCTAGTTAGTTCTCTCACCTGCAGCGTTTCACACGGAAGATTAAGACTGCCAAGAGGTCTTTCCAGTCCAAACTATCACACATAGCCATTGCCCAACCCCACCACGTGGAGGTTGATCTTTCCTTTTGTGACATTTTCTATACAGCGTTTATATTTCGAACAACAAATACACTCCTGGAAATTGAAATAAGAACACCGTGAATTCATTGTCCCAGGAAAGGGAAGCTTTATTGACACATTCCTGGGGTCAGATACATCACATGATCACACTGACAGAACCACAGGCACATAGACACAGGCAACAGAGCATGCACAATGTCGGCACTAGTACAGTGTATATCCACCTTTCGCAGCAATGCAGGCTGCTATTCTCCCATGCCATTTCCACCTGGCGCCTCAGTTGGACCAGCGTTCGTGCTGGACGTGCAGACCGCGTGAGACGACGCTTCATCCAGTCCCAAACATGCTCAATGGGGGACAGATCCGGAGATCTTGCTGGCCAGGGTAGTTGACTTACACCTTCTAGAGCACGTTGGGTGGCACGGGATACATGCGGACGTGCATTGTCCTGTTGGAGCAGCAAGTTCCCTTGCCGGTCTAGGAATGGTAGAACGATGCGTTCGATGACGGTTTGGATGTACCGTGCACTATTCAGTGTCCCCTCGACGATCACCAGTGGTGTACGGCCAGTGTAGGAGATCGCTCCCCACACCATGATGCCGGGTGTTGGCCCTGTGTGCCTCGGTCGTATGCAGTCCTGATTGTGGCGCTCACCTGCACGGCGCCAAACACGCATACGACCATCATTGGCACCAAGGCAGAAGCGACTCTCATCGCTGAAGACGACACGTCTCCATTCGTCCCTCCATTCACGCCTGTCGTGACACCACTGGAGGCGGGCTGCACGATGTTGGGGCGTGAGCGGAAGACGGCCTAACGGTGTGCGGGACCGTAGCCCAGCTTCATGGAGACGGTTGCGAATGGTTCTCGCCGATACCCCAGGAGCAACAGTGTCCCTAATTTGCTGGGAAGTGGCGGTGCGGTCCCCTACGGCACTGCGTACGATCCTACGGTCTTGGCGTGCATCCGTGCGTCGCTGCGGTCCGGTCCCAGGTCGACGGGCACGTGCACCTTCCGCCGACCACTGGCGACAACATCGATGTACTGTGGAGACCTCACGCCCCACGTGTTGAGCAATTCGGCGGTACGTCCACCCGGCCTCCCGCATGCCCACTATACGCCCTCGCTCAAAGTCCGTCAACTGCACATACGGTTCGCGTCCACGCTGTCGCGGCATGCTACCAGTGTTAAAGACTGCGATGGAGCTCCGTATGCCACGGCAAACTGGCTGACACTGACGGCGGCGGTGCACAAATGCTGCGCAGCTAGCGCCATTCGACGGCCAACACCGCGGTTCCTGGTGTGTCCGCTGTGCCGTGCGTGTGATCATTGCTTGTACAGACCTCTCGCAGTGTCCGGAGCAAGTATGGTGGGTCTGACACACCGGTGTCAATGTGTTCTTTTTTCCATTTCCAGGAGTGTACATATATGAGTTGGGAAATAAAACTAAACTAAACTCTGTCCGAACAGAGCAGGGAAGGCCCAAAGGTACCGACCCGGCACCGTGTCATCCTCAGCCCACAGGCCTCACTGGATGCAGATATTGAGGGGCATGTTGTCAGGACACCGCTCTCCTGGCCGTCTCTCAGTTTACGAGACCTGAGCCGCAACTAGTCAATCAAATAGCTCCTCCGTTTGCCTCACAAGGGATGTAGTGCATGAGTGCATCCCGCTTGTCAACAGCGCTCGGCAAACTGGATGATGTCCAGGGGCTACGACATACTCATTCCAGTGCTCTTCGAACCACGCTCGTACGCTGCGAACGTTGTGACACGTTGCACTGACCTGTTCGCTGATGGCATGGTTCATGTAGAGCTGGACGGTCCCCAAGGATTAATGCATATTTGTTTTGCTGTACTGGGCCTTCCACAAAGACGAGATCAGCCTGGAATGCTACGAAAAGATTCCCCAGATCACACTGAAGTGAAACATTTAACTTAACATATCACACTTTGGATTTCAGGAGGGTGGCTCGAGCAGAGCTATCTGAACATTCACTCACAAAATAGTACAAGTCTGAAACAATGTATAGCCAGTTATTATTTTTTGTGGTCATTCCAGGGCGTTTGATGATGTAGATCATGCCACGCTCTTAGGAAAACTCAAGCTTTAGGGAATTGAGCGCTTTATGCACTGCTGGTTTAAATCATACTTAAACAGAATTCAAAATTTTGTACTGAATTATAGAAACAGTGTGGGAAAGATTACAAACCCAGTGCCACAGGGTTCAACCTTAAGTCCACTCCTATTTCTTATATATCTGCATGATATTCTAGTTAACATTCGTCAAGCAAAATTTTTACCTCTTCTTGGACGATAGTGCGTTGGTCAGTCCAAAGAATAACTGCGTTGTTGTCTGAAAATGGACTCCGCCTAACTTTTGAAAAAAGACACTACAATCAGTTCTGTACAATAGAGTCATACCAAGTAGTGTTGTAGCATATGAGATTCTCAAAATTTCTTTGCGGCTCCACCTGTCGGAGGTTCGACTCCTCTCTCGGGCATGGGTGTGTGTGTTGTCCATGGGGCAAGTTAGTTTAAGTTAGATTAAGTAGTGTGTAGGCTTAGGGACCGATGGCCTAAGCAGTTTGGTCCCATAAGACCTTACAACGAAAATTAAAATCCAAATTTCTGTGTGAATATATTGATGAAAACTTGAACTTTAAGAAGAAGAAGCATATCACTGAGCTTCTCAAACAACTATGCTCAAATACTTTTGCTCTTCGTATAAATGTAGATCGTGGGAAGAAACATATCAACCTCCTAACATATTTCGCATAATTCCACTCAATAATGATTTAAGGAATAGTTTTTTGGGGTAACTCATCACTTAGAAACAAAGTACTGATTGCACAAAAGGAAGGAGAAAGAATAATACGTGGTGTTCACACAGAGGTCAAGTAAGTATGTCTTGGGGAAGCTTTCCGTTTTAACAGCCCCGTCACAAATATTCGATACTGAAATTCGTCACAATAATCCATCACAATGTGAGAACAATAGTGATGTTCATATCTACAACACTAGAGGGAAAAATGACATTTATTACCCATCGTTAAAGCTGTCAGTGGCTCAAAAAGGTAACATAAAATGTCTGACAGGTAGCGAACCAAGTTTTAAATCACATTTAAAATCATTTGTCCTGGAAAGTTCCTTCTATTAAACTGATGAATTTCTGCTTGGAAACGGATAGCCAATTGGAAACAAAATTAATAAATAAAACCTCCTGTAGTTGCCTGACAAGCAGTAAGGACACTATTTTATCTAACGTTAATACTGATCATGTGTACGGCGTTATTCAAATTATCTATGAAACATATAACAAACTAGAATGAAATTTTCATTATACAGCGGAGTGTGCGCTGATATGAAACTTCCTGGCAGATTAAAACTGTGAGCCGCACCGAGACTCAAACGCGGGACCTTTGCCTTTCGCGGGCAAGTGCTCTACGGACTGAGCTACCCAAGCACGACTCACGCCCCGTCCTCACAGCTTTAATTCCGCCAGTACCTCGTTTGGAAGTTAGGAGACGAGGTACTGGCGGAATTAAAGCTGTGAGGACGGGGCGTGAGTCGTGCTTGGGCAGCTCAGTCCGTAGAGCACTTGCCCACGAAAGGCAAAGGTCTCGAGTTCGAGTCTCGTTCCAGCACACAGTTTTAATCTGCCAAGAAGTTTCATATAACCAACTATTAACGCCCTCTCCTCTGGCCTGGAGTCTTCCGGCGATTGCTGCAGAACCGTACACTCCAAACGCCATCTGTCCGACGGAGCATAAAACGGGATTCATCTGTAAAGGCCACCTGTCGCCACTCAGTGGCAGTCCAGTTGCAGTAGTGACGTGCAACTCCCCGCCGTCGTCGCTGATAAACAGCAGTCAGCGTGAATGCATTAACGTTGTGCCTGCTGGAGTGGCCCATACGTGGCAACGTTCGCTGAACATCTACATCTACATCTACATCTATACTCCACCAGCCACCAAGTGGTGTGTGGCGGAGGGCATAATTCGCGCCAAAGTCATATCCCCCCCCCCCCCTCCGTTCCACTCGCGGATCACGCGAGGGAAAAACGACTGTGTGAATACCTCAGTACGAGTTATTTCCGTTATCTATGAATGGTGATCATTGTGCGATTTGAATGTTGTTGGTAATAATATATGCTGTACATCCTCGGTGAAGATCGGATTTTGGAATTTAGTGAGCAGCCCCTTCTGTTTAGCGTGCCGTCTGTCTGCAAGTGTGCCCACTTCAAACTTTCTATGAGTTCTGTAACGCTCTCGTGATGGCTAAATGTACCAGTCACGAGTCTTGCCGCTCTTCTTTGGACCTTCTCAATGTCTTGAATCAGACCCAACTAGTAAGGGTCCCATACAGAGGAACAACACTCCAAGACTGGACGAACTAACGTATTATAAGCTATTTCCTTTCTTGAAGGACTGCATCGCTTCAGAATTCTACCAATAAACTGCAATCCAGAGTTCGCTTTACCCGATACTTGTGAAATTTGATCATTCCATTTGAGATCGTTTCGAATAGTCACACTCAGATACTTGACGGACGTTACCGCTTTCAAAGACTGGGCATTTATTTTGTACCCGTAGATTAATGGGGATTTTTGCCTTGTTATACACAGTAGATTACACTTACTAATATTGAGAGATAACTGGCAGTCATTACACAACCCATTTATTTTCTGCAAATCCTCATTGATTTATTCACAACTTCCGTGTGATACTACTTTCCTGCAGACTACAGCATCATCGGCAAACTGTATAAGGTCGCTGTCAATACCATCAACCAGATCGTTTATGTAAATCGTAAAAAGCAGAGGACCTATTACGCTGCCCTGGGGCACACCTGAAGTTACGCTTGTTTCTGTTGAAGTCACGCCGTTCAGGACGACATATTGCTCCCTGTCTGTTAGAAAACTTTCTGTCCAACCACATATGTCATCGGATAGACCGTAAGCGCGCCCCTTTTACAGCAAGCGACAGTGAAGAACTGAGTCGAACGCCCTTCGAAAGTCGAGAAACGGTCGTTTAAGAGACGCTGTTGGCAGCCCATTGGATCATCTGAGCTGTCAGTTGCTCAACAGTTGGAAGTCTATTTGCCCATACTTATCTTTGCAGCCGCCATTCACCCCTATCGTCTATACCCCGTTGGTGCACCACAGCTGTCTCCGTGACGGTTTTGGGTAGCGACATTCACGGTATGCTTTAACCACGACGGCGTGCGAACGGTTAAAAAACAAAGCCGTTTTGGAAATGCTTTCACCATTTGTCTTAAACCAATAATCATGCCTTTTAGGACGTGTTATAGCAACAACTGTACTGCTTTCCGCGTCCCGCCCGAAAGCTTTATATACCCTCCATTGCCAGTGCTGCCACCTGCAATCTGTGAGTGGTTATATTACGGTGGCGTCGAACATTGGTGGTCGTTACAATAATGTAATTTAACCGTGTAGGTGTTCGTGATTACATGGAATTCCTCGACGTCTTATAAAAATAATATTAAAAATAATCTATGGCAACAACAGTGATCCTGATAACGTTTGCGCGGAGGTGTCTATTAATATTGCAGTGTGGCCCCGCTCTCCCTTCCGAGTTGGGCGTGAGGTGATGGAGACCACAGGTATCTCGCCTTCTAAGCTGTGAACAGCGCTTAACGGTTAGACATAGCACCGGACGTTATCTTGGAGATAACATTTAAACCTACTTCCTTCCCTACACTGTCTTACCACTGCTCCACCTAACCGGCGACGTTGATATCTGCACAAACTTTGGAATGATCCCTTGTAAAGAAAATAACGTTAAGAATATATAACCGTTCTTAGTGTTTAATTAGTTGTCTATGAGTTATCAAACAGCTGATGCAAGCATATGCGGTTGGGTCAAGCAGTTCGCGGGTGAAGATAGCTGCGGATTCAGGGGAAATTCGCACAGAGAGAGTTGCCCAAGTTGCTTTCTCGCAACTACGGTAGAGAGCCTCTCCATGCTAACAGCGGATGTCCATTACCCTCCAGCGGAACAGACAACGTGCATACACCGACTCTTCCAGCCTTCACACCAGGCGCGAAACTTTTTAGACCGCCAGTGTTTGTGGTCTGATGCGTTCTTAATTCTCAGGCACCTTGTTTCGTGAGGGGCCAGTCAGCGTCTAGTTGAGAATAGAGTGCGCGTAAGGTCGATGCAATGATGTCAAAATGTCTGATCAAACAGTCAACAGGATTGCTACAGTACGCACGAGAGGAAGTCAATAAATAAATAACTCTGTTTTGCTCCACAGTTTGACAGTACGGACTCGACAATGAAATGCCGTAATTTGCTGTTCATGAGTGATGACTGTGTTCGTTTAGCGAGTAGGAAATTTACAGTATTTTATTGTAAATGCCCCGCTGTCCGTATGCACCAAGCTCGAACTGATGGGAGTGATCGTTTTCTGTCCTCTGAACGGAATAAAGTTGTGGAGACTATTCGCAGATTTCCACTGCATGTTATTTGTCTTATCAACGGAAATTTACGGGTGGGTCAATATACTTGAAGTTGATATGGAAGAGGTAGGGAATTCAGCATTAGAGTTCTGGAAGAAATGAGTTCAAATAAGGCAGAAGCGATAGATAACACTCCAACGGAATTTCTAAAAATGTTGGTGAAAGTGGCAACCAAGCGACTATTGAAGCTGATGTGCAAAATATAGACTTTCGGGAAAATGTAGCAAGGACAGATAAGTGCAAGGCTTATCCCTCAGTCAGCTTAGCAGCTCGTGCGTAAAGGCTGCTGACAACATCAATATACAGAATAACGGAAAAAATTGAAAATCTATTAGGCGACGATCTGTTTGGCTCCTGGAAATGTACAAGCCACAGGGAGCCAGTTCTTTCTTTGCGCTTTGTAATGGAAGCAAGAACGAAGGAAAATCACCATTACATGAACACCATTACGTGAGACTTTACTTCATTTGCAGACTAATAATTATAACTCTGTTATTTATAATCCGTTTTGATAGCAAAAATTTTTATTCTCATGACCGGTTTCGGTTCTTCTAGAACCATCTTCAGATGTGCAATTTCGATTACAGGAGTAACCCGTCGACACACAGCAACCTTCACATTCTGCGTCATGTTTGAAGTGACGCAGCATGTGAAGTCCTTAATGGTTACACCTTCTGAGATGTCACATCGCATCAAATCCCTCTTCAAACTTCTTCAGTGGTCAAAATTCCGATTTGTTTGCTTGGATCTCCTTCATGATTCCACTGGTGTAACGTGATGGCTGAGTATCAAGTTATTAAACTTCCCAGTAGATTAAAACTGTGTGCCAGACTGATATTCTAATTCGGGATCTTCGCCTTTCGTGGGAAAAAGCTCTAGAGCACTTGCCCGTTAAGTGGTGCAAGGGTCCCGAGTTCGAGTCTCGGTCCTGCACACTTTTTTAATATGCCAGGAAGTTTCATATGAGTGCACATTCCACTACAGAGTATAAATTTCAATCTGGAACAAAAGTTATCGTTCACAGAAGATGTCTTAACTGGTCGGGAACACTACAAAATTAATTAATTCAGACTGGTATGCCATAAAATCCCTACGGTATGATCCATTGAGTTTGCTTCTCAGCAGAAAAGACGTGAATTTTTCTGTGTTAAATAAATGATTTATTGTGTTTTACTTTGGATTTGTGACTGGATTCGTAATCCAAAGAAGGAAAAATAGGTGGACATTTTTCTTATATCTAACCGAGATAGTAAGTTTTAGAAACAATGAACAAATATCCTGGAGTCATGCAAATACGGGTGCTAGATGAAGCAATGTTTCGAACAAACAAGAAAAACTGTGTCACCGAATACCAATCAGAAATATCTGGCTTCAATGGGCTCTTCATCTGGCCTTTTCGCCGTTTGCGCAGTAGAACGGAGCGGATCTGTTCGGGCCTGCAGTCCTAATGAAAGAAGTGAGACGGTAGCCGGAAGCCGGCGGGGTGGCTACCGTGCCGCGGCACCCCGGTCACGTCCGAGAACCTCCCCCGCCACGCCCCCTCGAGGAAACGAGTGTTTACATTCTCAATTAGCCCCGCGAGTGGAGGAATCCCTTAACGGTGCGCTTTAATCTGTAGGCATTCGGCGAGCGCCAGCTTATTGTCGCTCTGCTGCGAACATCAAACGACCACCGCCACCAACTCCCCCGCCTTCCCACCCAACCTCCCCATCCCCATGATCCTCTGCAACTTGAGCTCGGTCCCGCCTAATCAAGGCGGCCCAGGAAGTCTCCTTTGAAGGGTCTGAATTCCCCTACCGCTCTCCCCACTGTAACGGTTGCTGGTACAAATGGTTTGATCCATGGCGGAAGTCAAACCACAGATCAGCTGTTGTATTTTACTACAAAGGTCGTCACGAAAATGGATCAAGGTCATCTCACCGACTTGCGGTATTCTCACGTAATGATTATTTCGAATAGTAAAAATTTCGAAAAAATACCATACATGCATATTCATTGCCTGAAATATGAAGAAGCACTATACGAAAGAAGATTATAGCTATTCGCAATGGAAAAAAATAACGTTACAAGAAATTTATAAGAAAATTTTAGTTTTGCTTCTACTCTACATCGGTATTCCCAATTCACCTTACGGCGCAGAAAAAATACCATACATGCATATTCATTGCCTGAAATATGAAGAAGCGCTATACAAAAGAAGATTATAGCTCGTCGCAGTGGAAAAAAATTACGTTACAAGAAATTTATAAGAAAATTATAGATTTGCTTCTATACCTACATCGGTATTCCCAATTCACCTTACGGTGCATGGCGGGGGCTACCCCGTACCACTGTTAGTCATTGCGTTTCCTGTTAAACTCTCAGTGAGAACTGGGAAAAAACAAGTGTCTATGTGCCTCCGTATGAGCCCTGATTTCTAGCATTTTACCTACGTAGTCCTTACGTGCAATGTATGCCGGAGGCTACAAAACCGTTCTGCAGTCAACTCCAGGTGCCAGTTCTCTAGATTTCCTCATTAGTGTTCCTCAGAAAGAACGTTGCCTTCCCCTCTAGAGATTCCCAGTTTAGTTACCGAAGAATCTATGTAACACTGGAATGTTGTTCGAACCTGCTAACACCAAATCTGTAGCCCTCCTCTGGATTGCTTTCACGTCTTTCTTTAATCCGACCTGTTACGGATCCCAAACACTCGAGCAGTGCTCGAGAATACGTCACATTAGCGTCCTATATGAGGTCTCCTTTACGGATGAACCACACTTTTCTAGAATTCTTTCAATAAACCGAAGTCGACCTTCCGAATTGCCTACAATAATTCTCAAATGCTCCTTCCAGTTCATATCGATCTGCAAAGTTGTGAGCAGATATTTTAACTGTGGAAACATCCGGAAGTGCTGACATTTTTTCTGAATAAAATGCATGAACATTCTCAAATTTGATACTCTGTGCTAGGCAATTAATGGGTCACTTTTTCAAAACCTCGTAATTTTCTCCCACTGGACGCAGACGTTTACGTGTTTTTGAAATGGCCCTACATCCCTCTCGAGTAAAAGTACAAAAGCTTGGGGCCCTGCGACTTCACCCTCGTAAACAAGGCCAGAGATCTGAAGTTCATATGTGGTGTAAGTTCGTTTAATGATGTCACATCGGCCCCAAGATTGCCCACATTTTCACCGAATGCAACCGTTGACCTGTCACACGATGGGAAGGTCCTCTTACCAATTCTTACCCACATTATTTTCAGCTTTTCTTTTAATGGCTCTGCGATGGGGGTCGTAGTCGCTACACCCTGTGTTAAGATCACACTATTTTATTATGGGTAGTCGGTGAAAAAATTTCAGACACAGCGCCACTCAGAATCGAAACGTAAAGGGTCTCAGGGGAGTCAGAAAGGGCGTCAATGGAAACACCCCTTCTCTTGGGGCACTGATTACCATATATTTCCCAGTCACAATATGACGAGCAACAGGGCGACATTCTTTACATGGCTGGCTCTCCACGGACGATTCACCCCTTCTCCAAGAACGTTGCAGGCCTGGAACGCCATTGTATGTGATTGCACGGCTTTGGACTATAGGGCGACCACAGTGTTTGCTGTGGTATACAGGGTGGAACAATTAGTGACCGTTCAACGCCTTTCGACGAAGTCTGAATGAGGTCCGAAGCTGGAAGGGGTGTTTATCCTTTTCAGCCGTCCTCTTTCGTGCGCTCCTGTGGCATGATTCCGGGTTTCTTTTTGGGGGGGGGGGGGAAGAATGTGGGTTGGAGTTTATGTGCTACATTGTGACATGTATCAATAAAACCACACAAATGATCCCTCTGAGACATCACCGTTCGACAGTGCCCTCGGTGTGACCCACACACTTTGGTGCATTTTAAAAACATAGCTGTATAGTGACAGCCAGTTACTCATTACTGTGCGCTAGCGTGACAGGCATCCGCTTGGACACACCTTAGATTTCGCGGGCGGCCAGCAGGTGCTAGTTCAGTAACGGGGGGCCACTCAGTCCAGGGTGACGAAATTGTTGACTGTCGCGCCGGTGCATTTTAATCTGTGTTCGACGAAGGTGCGCGGATGACACCGAGGGTTTCACCGAACTAGCGGGACTCGAAGGACCCTTTGCCGTTTCACATCCTACGACAGGTCAGCATTAGTGTTGGATAGAACCGTGGCGAAGTTCGGTGCTGATGTGGTACCGTTACCACACCTTACACCAAACTTGTACTTCTGGCCTGTGACCTTTTCTTTTGGTTGCATATGTCGATATCCTGCTGTTTGAAGCATCTCTGAGTACGAGAATGACGTCTTAGGGTTCCACGATTTTCCACAGTTACAGAGGAAGATTGTATGCGTCTTTGAGCGAAATGTCAAATTCTGCGTCGCAATGGGGGACTATTACTGGGTTTCGGAAAAGTGACACTTTAATAGCGCTGCGCAGTGCAAAGGTATGTAGCACATATTTTATAGTGAAATCATAAACGAATTCCGACGTAAAAAATAAAATAGCGGAAGGGTGTGAAATTGTTTCACCTGTGCAACGGATCACGTCTGCTGGGCCTTGTAGAAACTTGCAGCGAGAATGTTGGTAAGAATATTATAAATTTTATTTAGGTAACATCTATCGCGTCAGCTATGACTGATGATAATGTACTTGCGAGGTACTCTGTTCGGCGGCAGGATTTTTGTTGCGACGGCTCGTCATTATAAGACCACAAATATTCCCCGCCTACGGGAGTGATTACCTTGTAGCTGATTCTCCATCACTACAACAATCACTGAGAACACAGAAGTGCCTGTGTTTTCGGACCACCATTTTTCCTTTCAGGCACAACGAAATTACTGACATTGAATACAACGAGCATTGATTGAAATCAGTGGGGAAAGTGGAAAAGTTGTGCCGGAGCGGGATTGGAACCCGGGTCTCCTGCTTCTGCTTAGATGCTCTGAACGCACTTTCTTTAAAAAAAAAAAAAAAAAAAAAAAAAAGCTCGCCGCGCGGAGTGGCCGCGTCGTTTGAGGCGCCGTGTCACGGACTGCCCCGCCGCTCTCGACGGAGGTCCTCCCTCGGGCATGTGTATGTGTGACTGTGTGTTGTTATTAGTTTAAGTAGTATGTAAGTCTAGGGACCGATGACCTCTCCAGTATGGTCCCTTAGGAATTCACACAAATTTGATTTTTTTTTTTTTTTTCGTAACAGCTCGGTACAAGTGCAATGGAAGAGCCTCACCCCGGAGGAACCGGTAAGCCATCCCGACACAGTGGTCGCTGCAGTTGCACAGGCTAGCCTAGTGCTCCTCCTGTCAGACCCAGTTCGAATATCTTCTTTTGATTCGTGCCAAATATATTTGGTGGTTGTTATTTTTCGAATCGCCAGTCTTGTCCAGATGAATCACATGCCTATTTTTCTCCGTACGCTATAAATGAATTGTTCGCAAATGTGTCGCTCTCCAAGTGGCGACACCCGTCCTTTCCATAACAAATTTGCTTCCATCGTCACATCTGCGACACTTAAGATCGATGTCATTTAGAAGCAGACGAAAGTACGTTTCCAAACCCCAATACCCAATTTTATATTGCAGCTTGACCGTTAAGGACAACGTATTTAGATTTGTTATGCGGAGTACGTCACATTTATTTGAAGCAGTTTCAATACGTGGACCAATCATAGTAAGAAGTCGTAATATGACATTATGTTGCATTTGACCAATTGACTAAGGCTTCCATAGTTTTAAAACTCTTTGGGGATAAAGAGATTGTTCGAATTCTTATTGTTGTTGTTGTTGTGGTCTTCAGTCCTGAGACTGGTTTGATGCAGCTCTCCATGCGAATTCTTATTAATGGAAATAATTCCTTGTTTTTGATCACAAAATTTGAGCAGAGCGGAAACAAGTCTCCCTGGAAATTAGACTATGCATTTTTATCAGATTTTTTGCTGCCAAACCTTGAAAGGGAAACGGAAAAACTATATTTTATATTTAGTGGCGTGAGATTTTGCAAGGAAAGATTCGCGTTCTACAAATTAATCAGGCTAATTAAGAAAAACTTTATTAGTGACATCATGCAATATTTTCAGTCAAATTTTCATACCCAAACAAAGAGTGAGAGATGGACAATTGCAGTACCAGATTCGTGAGGGTGAGGTCTACTTCTGTAATAAAGGTTTAATTATTTACAAGTAATCAGAGTAATTAATAAAAGCGTAATTAGTGATTTCAGGGAGAAGTATTGTGTGAATATTCATAACTAAACGTAGAGAAAAAATGGGTGAACCGAGTATCAGATTGAAAGAACAAAAATAATTGCTGGAAAGTAATCACGAAAGTTAAGTTCAATTTGTGATTTGAGGAAGTATTCAGTAACAGCTGCTACTGCTTATGACACTAAAGTGTCATAGTATATCAAACCATAGCGTAAACTGAAACTATTCTGCTTCTTGTTGATAGTTATATCCATAATAATAATACAATACTGATCGGTATTGAAAAGTGTACTTTTCAGAAACCCGAAAGGTGCCTTCAACCCTTCTGTGTAACGGTGCAAAAGCGTGTTGCTCTTTAACGTCACACTCGGACCCGGCAAAACTTCAAACAGCACGTTGTAGACACGTCCGAATAAAAAACTCCACAGCTCAGCAGTTCATGTGAGTTGTAAGGTGGTTAATGATGTCACAATGCCACCATTACAGAGGCAAATTTCAAACTTATATATGAACATGGCAGACAGTAATGGGGTTTCGAAAAAGTGATACTTTTTTGCGCAGTACATTACGTTTGACACTTCCTGAACAAACACTGAAAATAAAAAAAAAATCGGAAACAAATGGTAACAATTTTTGTGAAATAATTTGTCCAAAAGTAAGAAATAAAATAGATGAGGGAAACATTTGATGAACATTTGAATGGTGCTCGATTAGAATTTTAAAGGGTACAAGTTGATATATGTCTAGTGGAGTTTCACACAGTCCTCTTATTACGTCACCAACTTAAGAGTACCTCAGGTACTGTGCATGACTCCGAGTAGCATACGAACAATATTTGTAACACATGTCTTACGCTAGTCTTCTTTGCATTTCTGTTACTTTATGGCTCCAATTGAAGTTATTCTCACGGTGGGGATTAGTTTGATCACGTAACTTATTTCATTCCTGTCAGGACAGTTCTTCAGATGAACTGACTGCCTCTGCTTGATTTTGCACTGTATAATTAACTGATTTAATTTTTGCGCAGTGAAAAGATATCATAGATACGGATTCTTCGTGCCGCTTTATAAAATCAGAAGCTTTGTCACTTGGCTTCGTGCCTCTTTATTTAATCTTAAGTCTCCTTACTTGGCTCTCAGACTGGTAATAAAGCCGTGACATCTTCGTTGTTTCATGGCCTGTTTTTTCTCCCCGGTCGGCTTTTACGGCTATAATCTTATTAATAACAACAAACGCGTTTCGCTTAATTCTACAGCACCTTCAATAGCCGCTGTAACAATATAGCTTTTCATATAATTTTGCATGCCAGGGTCATGAACAGTTTGTATGCTTTCACTCACGACTATAAACACTATTAAATTGTTATCGTTATTAACGGTTTTTTTCCCTTACGTCGTTCTTTATCTTCTGTTGCACATATGCCGTATATTTCAGCACATAGCGCTTTAACACAAATATCTTGGCGTCTTTCTGTTGTAACGGTGCACAGCCATCTCGTAACTTCGTGTACTTTGTTTTGATGTTGCGGAATGCGTTCTCTTTTTTCCTGTTTGGTGGCAACAGGAGCGTGTGCTACTGCTCTGTGTGTAGTTATATATTTCGGCTGGTGAGCGTGTATGCGTATGCGTGTGTGTGTTTGTGTGTGTTTAACAACACTTTTATTACAGTCACAAAAGCCGGTGTAACCTATATAACTTATAACACTAGAAAGTTTGTAAGTTTCGTTTGGACGAGAGCTCATGAAAAAACTTTTAGTGTATGTTTGTTGTTCTTTTATTAATAGGTAGAGGTTAATCACGTAGCTCTAAGAGTTTCTTGCTAATACTTTTGCTTCTCTACCCTCACATGCCGATATAACTCTCAAGTAAACAACTCTTGATTTCATTGAAAGGAAGGTTAATATTTAATATTCCGTCGCCAAGAAATGGCCAAAGTTGGGAGAAACGGGATCTGTAAATTTCAAACTAACCATCTTGGCACTTGCCTTTTTTGGGGCAACATCGGAGAAAAATCTGGGTGGACGTACGGCGATTTAACATATTATTATTGGTCATTTAATTAAAGATATACCTCATAAATATTCTTTATGTGTGTTTTTATTTTAATTATTGGGTTAGTTATTGGATTTATTTGGTTTAGCTTAGTTCCTTATTTCCTTTTATCTTTACTCTCCTGAAAACTTGTAAAATAGAAATATTCCGTTTTAAATACCACAGGAGAGTAAGAGTTGTATTCCGCAGCGGCGATCTCGCGGAAATTCGTCGTCGTTATCTGCTCCTCCTGAAATCTCTAAGACCGTTACTCGTTACACACATCAAAATGGTTGGTTCAAATGGCTCTGAGCACTATGGGACTCAACATCTTAGGTCATAAGTCCCCTAGAACTTAGAACTACTTAAACCTAACTAACCTAAGGACATCACACACACCCATGCCCGAGGCAGGATTCGAACCTGCGACCGTAGCAGTCCCGCGGTTCCGGACTGCAGCGCCAGAACCGCTAGACCACCGCGGCCGGCTACACACATCATTCGGCACAACTACGTGCTATGTTATTTGATGAGTCTGGATGATAAGTCCATCAATTTAGCAAGTTAAAATTTATTAATTAGGAGATAATCTAGCGACGAATTCTGACCGTGGAAAATGGAGGTTCGCACTATCGTTCCAAACTTCACCTCCGAGCGATTTACGTCTCGTAATATCTTTACCGTGATAGATAACTAATTATGATATGGAGATATACGCACCTTGAATACTTGACATTAGTTGTTGGATTTTATTTTGTGCAAAAACTATTAGAACATTTACTATGTGCCGCAATGACGTCTCACAACAATAGAATCTCTCTCCACCTCTCACACGACCGATCTCTCCATTTCCTGGGCAGCATTCATCTCACGCTAGGTGAGGGGAGCCCTACATCATAGTGACGTATCGCAACGTTATCGTGACGTAAATAAATCTAAGTCGACTTCATGAGTATGTATATCGGTCTTTGCAGTTGTACCACAGAGGTTGCACGGTAACGTGAAAGCTACATATAAACAGACATGTGCAAAGGAAGTGACAGCAGTTGTGTGGTATGCTCATCCATGTTGAATTATTACTTATTAAGCTGTAAACTCAACAATTTTCGATGCTATTGTGTATTTCTTGATGTAATGCATGTCTGAAGAAGGAACCATAACAATAACGAAAGCGAAAAATAGCGTATAGTTAATTTATTAAAAAATCCGATAAATTATGCATAAATCATGTGGATAGAAACATGAAATAGAGAGAAATTAAAGTGTTTCGTATTTTTATAAAAGCCTGTGGATTGTACATAATGCTTCTGGGCAGAAACGTTAAACTGAGAAATTAATGTCGTTCCATAAATAATTCCGAATGTTGCTGGAATTTTAATTTTGCGTTCATGCTGTAAATCAGCACAGAAACTTCTGCTCTTAAGAAGTAAATTATTGCTGATGATTGTAATGTACTAAACTGTTATAACACGTCATTATTTTTCTTCATACGTTGTATACTGTGAAAAACATTTTAAGCAACTCAAAGCAGTGAGTACTGTTGCCATTTTCGGCTAATTTTTATATGACTCTTAGGCAATATGGAAATAGCTATAGTAATAATGCCAAACAACCCCAAAATTTACACCATGTCTATTGAGAGAATAAACAAACACAGTATTCCACCATCACATACGAAACATGCCTTAGTACTGCTAAAAACTGTGCGCTGTTGAGGTTATTTTGTCAAGTAGCTCACCCATTGTGACAGGCAGAGTTCAACATCATTTGGCAACTACTAGGAAACTTACTATTTTTGTAGTTGATACTGCATAAATATTAAAATGTGAGTAAAAATTATAGACGCAATATCACTGTTTTTTCACAGTATACAGGATATAAAGAAAAATAGTGACATGTGTTATAAACAAGTTACATTATACATTATAATCATCAGCAATAATTTATTTCTGAAGAGCAAAATTTTCTCAGTTGATCTGCAACATAAAGGGCCAATTAAAATTCGAGCAACGTTCGGAATTATCTTTGGAACCACATTAATTTCTCGGATTAACGTTTATGTCAAGGAGAATTATATACAATCCATTGGCTTTTATAAAAATACGAAACACTTTAAATTTCTCCCTATTCACCGTTTCTGTCCACACGATTTTTGCACAATTAATACGATTTTCTTTAAAAAATGACTACTCGGTTTTTTGACGTTCGTCGTGGTTATGGTTTCGTCGTTCAGGTATTCGTTATGTTCATGAAACACACGATAACATCCCACATGCTTGGGATTGAAGTTTAATAATTAATTATTTTACGTTTCTGTCGACACAATCCTGTACGATTCGTGGGATTTTTTAAAAATGGCTACAAGGTTTTTCTGACTTTCGTTATGTTCATGAAATATCCAATAACATCCAAAATTCTTTGGATTAGAGCTTAAAAATTAATTATTTCACGTTTCTGTCCACATGATTTATGGACGATTCATCGGATTAAAAAAAAATGACTGCACGCGTTTCTTTTTTTCTTCCGTTATGGTTCCTTCGTCAGACACTCATTACGTTCAAGAAACACTAATAACATCCAAAATTGTTGGGATCCCAGCTTCACAACTAATTCAACTGAACTGAACATACCACACAACTGCTGTAACTTCGTTTCTACACACGTATTTACATTTAGCTTTCAGGTTACCGTTAACCTCAGTGGTACTACCGCAAAGATAGATATACGTACTCATGACGTCGATTTAGGTTTATTTACGTCACGATGACGTAGCGTTGCGTCACTATGACGTGGTGCTCTCTTCACCTAGCTTGAGATGAATGCTACCCCAATTTCCTTCACAAAGAGTCCCTAAAACAAAATCTTTGGTGCGGTAAGACACAGAGATGCGTTCGTAGAACGGAACATCCGATTCTCACAGTCGGCATATGCCGTTCACTACAATATTATTTCGTCGCACCCGAATCAGAATTTTGAGCACCTTGGTACACACTTGCGGTCTGAACTGCTGCCTATTGGAATGCCTGAACTTCCTTCCTCGATCGGTCGTTGATTTGCCTACACATGTAGCGTATTATTCAATAGATCCTCTAGGTGTACCCATAGCTAATCACTATTGTGGTAGCGTCTATTGTATTATGTGAAATGTTGGTCTTACGACTTGGTACACATTTGCGGTCTGAACTGCTGCCTATTGGAATGCCTGAACTTCCTTCCTCGATCGGTCGTTGGTTTGACTACACATGCAGCGTTTTATTCAGTAGATCGTCTAGGTGTACCCATAGCTAATCACTCTAGTGACAGTGTCTGTTGCATTATATGAAAAATGGGTCATACGACTTCAGCGTGCGGTTCACATTTCGCAACAGAAGAACGATTATTAGGCAGAGCAAGTATTTCCACGCATCATATTAAATGGAACAATTGGACACAAAAATTCGCACAGTACCCAAAGTGTTGGCGTATGGCATATCCACTTCAGTAAAATGTCCTCGCTGATTACGCAAACTCTTCCACACCAGATTATCTAATTGATAAATCGTGGATCAGGACGCTGTGTATTTGAACAACAGAACTGTGACCCAAAGCACGAGGCTAGTTGTGAAATATTTAACTCCTGTGTGGTTTCACTTCAGCAGAACGTTCTCTTTCTCCAGCAATCAGTGCTGCGGAATTCCGCTCCACACCATGGTGGGCCCGGAACGGCGCACCATGCTGTACTAATTAGGGAGCGCTGTACCGTTAGCAATTCATTACCAGCTGAACCGGTCGCCGCCAAATTACAAGCACGGATTGTTTCTCTTTCCCGCCTCTCCTCGCAGGCAGCGTTTTCGGCCTCCCGACTCTCGAACCATAGGAATAAAACGAATAAAGTGTCGGACGGGGTACAGCTGACGCTGATGTTGGCAGAACTGCGCCACCTGTTAATTCCCTCACACTCTGTCCCCACCCACAACTTCTGCAGCCCAGTCTGCAATAAGTAATGCTGTTTGTAGTACTGGCCACTCAGTGTATTCCCGTTTTTTAAACCGGCTTTAGTGAACAGCGTATGACAAAGCGTTTCACAACGACTGCATTTACCGGATACATATTTGGAGTTTCCCCGTATTTGTCAACGTTTTTCCTTTCGACCAATGAAACGGTATTTGCTGTCATTCTCGTGTCCTATGTGGTAGCTGGTTGTGGGATTTAGTTAGGCTAACAGCATTCTGCCTTTGCCAAAAATACCTACGCTGAAAACTGTTGGCTCGATCCGTAGAGGATGTGTTTACTTTACGGTGAAATAGTTGGGATACATGCAGTCGTGAGAGAACGGAAGTTATGGATATTTCTGTATGGTGAAAAAGAGTAAAATATTGCCAGACTTCTTCACTTCTGTCTGGAAACATGGCGAAACCGAAGTTTAACATACCGTAAACGGTACAGTCATTAAGGATGTGGCCATTAACGATGCTACACTAGAAATTTGGAAATAAATCTGCTATGGGTGCTAACGGGAAGAAGCATCCATTGTAGCTGAAATCAGGATTGCTGCTAATGGATCTGAACAAGGCTCCTCGCAATATATGTGCAATCCCTCAAGGAACTAGTACGTCAGTAACTGTCAAATAGTCGATTTTTAAAAAAATTTCTCTTACAAAGTTCTCTGTACTTTTCTAAACAAGAAAAAGTTTTAAAAAATGGTTCAAATGGCTCTGAGCACTATGGGACTTAACATCTGTGGTCACCAGTCCCCTAGAACTTAGAACTACTTAAACCTAACTAACCTAAGGACATCACACACATCCATGACCGAGGCAGGATTCCAACCTGCGACCGTAGCAGTCCCGCGGTTCCGGACTGAGCGCCTAGAAAGGAAAAGTTTACTTCGAGGATATTGTACCGAAGAAAGACGCAAAGTCAGAAGAATTCAGAAGTGTCTGCTCACAAGACGAGGAGCCCATGTCACGCAGACAGCTTTATTCAAAACAAAATATTCTTCTTACTTGTCTTTTACGAATTTTTAATGTCTAATGTCCTAGTGACACAAGATTATTAGAGAAGAAAGTACATGTTAGAACTCAGAACAGAGATGAGAGTTTTAACGACTGTATATGGGAACGGATGCCAAAAACTTTTCTACTAGGACTAAATACTTTGAAAATAGGTGAGCTGGATGCCCTACTATGTTTCAGTGATGCTGTAGTGTTAAAGAAAAAAAAGAAAAGAAACTATGATGGAAGTCACCAAAATAACAAGAATGGGAAGAAGAAGTCTGAAATAGAAAAAGTAGGGAGACCAAACCCAGAATCAAGATAAATTAGGATTTTGTGTAGGAAAACAAGCTTTATCTTCAATTTCCCAGAAGTTCAGTTCATTGATGTTCTGGTAAACGTTTGTTAAAAACTATTAAAGATAAAATGCTGCAATCCTAATATACACTTAATTAAAATGTGGAATATTTTTGTGACTTACATTTGAAAATTAAATACTTTATCAAGAAAAGTTCTGAGTTAATTATTGCAATTTTTGATAATCGCTGTTAAAAATTTTCTAAACCGAAATGATATGAACGAAATTTAAAGTCCACTTCAAACATAAAAGTTTAAAGACTTATTGATAAAAAATCAAGCTACTACTTTGTTCTTATTTCGAGACATGTGTACCTATACTATACATAACTAATTAACATTCTCTATTTAACTCTCAACAAACGTCCAATTCAGAAAAAATGCCAGACCAAAAGCAGTGGTTTGTACGTCAAATTGTTCCGGAATGATCTGCTAACGTATGGTAAGCATTATGTGGACTTATATCTCTCATTCTTTGAGCTACACCATTCAGAAAATATAAATTTTTCAAGCTTTTCCTTTGTGTTCACGAACCACTCCTCTCAAACACTGCACCGCCTCGTTTTGTTACGTCGTCTTTTTGTGATATGTGAGGTAGTACACTACTTCATTTTAAAGCGTTCACTGACTTACGAAGCTTATATTCTAAATTACATGCTGTGCAGAAATAATGTACTAACTGACTAAGTTGTGTAGCGAAAGATAAAACTTCAGAACAAATTGACCGATGTAAAACAGTAAAAAAATGCACAGACATTGCAGACATTACAAAACAAGTACAAAATTGTAACAAGTGAACTTTTAAACAAGTACGAAATTGTAACAAGTGAACTTTAAAAATAGTTACAAACGTCATCGTTACAACAGAACTCGCTGTGTATGGAAGATAGCCATCCAGTAATCTTTGGAGAAGCCTTTTGTGAAGTCTTTCGATCCTCCTCCAACGGCCTTATTGGGAATTCACTAATAATGTGTTCTACTGTTCGTTAC
Source organism: Schistocerca cancellata (assembly GCF_023864275.1). Taxonomy (NCBI): domain Eukaryota; kingdom Metazoa; phylum Arthropoda; class Insecta; order Orthoptera; family Acrididae; genus Schistocerca; species Schistocerca cancellata. Next base: position 1,186,644,447 of record NC_064626.1, read on the forward strand.
AGAGCACCACACTCACATTCAAACCACATGTCTCCAGTATTGGTTCGAATACGCTACAGAAGTTTCTCTTGGAGTCCCTTTCTTATTCTCCGTGCATTCCCCAACTATCCCGAGGTGATTACAAATTTTTGGAGTCCTGAAGAAAGACATTTGTGGCCGTCGATTTCCTTGGTTCGAATAAGTGCACGCCTGGGAAGTATCATGGATCTGGAGCCCACAGCAAACAATTTTCAATGAAGGCGATATTGGCCGACAAATGTGCACTAATGGCCATTAAAATTCCTACACTAAGAATAAATGCAGATGATAAACGGGCATTCATTGGACAGATATATTATACTAGAACTGACATGTGATTACGCTTTCACGAAATTTGGGTGCATAGATCCCGAGAAATCAGTACCATGAACAACCACCTCTGGCCGCAATAACGGCCTAGATACGCCTGGGCATTGAGTCAACCAGAGCTTGGATGGCGTGAACAGGTACAGCAGCCCGTGCAGCTTCAACGCAATACCATAGGTCATCAAGAGTAGTGACTGGCGTACTGTGACTAGCCAGTTGCTCGGCCACCATTGACCTGACGTTTTCAGTTGGTGAGATCTGGAGAATGTGCTGGCTAGGGCAGCAGACGAACATTTTCTGAGACAGAAAGGTCCATACAGGACTGGCGACATGCGGTCGTGCATTACGCTGCTGAAATGTAGGATTTCACAGGGATCGAATCAAGGGTAGAGTCACGGGTCGTAACACATCTGAAATGTAACGTCCACTGTTCAAAGTGCCGTCAATGCGAACAAGAGGTGACTGAGACGTGCAACCAATGGCACTCTATACCATCACGCCGGGTGATACGCCATTATGGCGATGACAAATACACGCTTCCAATGTGCGTTCACTGCGATGTCGCCAAAGACGGATGCGATCATCAAGCTGCTGTAAAAAGAACCTGGATTCATCCCAAAAAATGACGTTTTGCCATTCGTGCACCGAGATTTGTCGTTGAGTACACCATCGCAGGCGCTTCTGTCTGTGATGCTGCGTCAAGGGTAATCGCAGCCATGGTCTCCGAGCTGATAGACCATGCTGCTGCAAACGTCGTCGAACTGTTCGTGTAGTTGGTTGTTGTCTTGCAAACGTCCCCATCTGTTCCTCAGGTATCGAGACGTGGCTGCACGATCCGTTACAGCCATGGGGATAAGATGCCTGTCATCTCGACTGCTAGTGATACGAGGCCGTTGGGATCCAGCACGACGTTCCGTATTACCCTCCTGAACCCACCGATTCCATATTCTGCTAATAGTCATTGTATCTCGACCAACGCGAGCAGCAATGTCGCGATACGATAAACCGCAATCGCGATAGGCTACAATCCGACTTTTGTCAAAGGCGGAAACGTGATGGTACGCATTTCTCCTCCTTACACGAGGCATCACAACGTTTCAGCAAACGACATGGAAACTTTCCTCATGTCAGCACGTTGCAGGTGTCGCCACCGGCGCCAACCTTGTGTGAATGCTCTGTAAAGCTAATCATTTGCATATCACAGCGTTTTCTTCCTGTCAGATAAATTTCGCGTCTGTAGCACGTCATCTTCGTGGAGTAGCAATTTTAATGGCGTGTAGTGTATTAAGATTAGTGGCGATTACTCTGGAAAAAATAATAGACAAATTTAATAAATCCAACTATGTTTCGATAAATATAAGTGTGGGTAACACACTATAAAGAATATATAAATGGATAATACAGAACAAGTTGAGACTGTGACAAAGTAGTTGTCACCACTGTGCAGTGGACGAATACGTTAACAGCGTGTTGAGATCACTGGGTTTTTTTCTTTATGCAGCATGAGCTTGATACTTGTTAGGACGTGATGTCTTCGAGCCGGTTTTCAGGATCTCTGGAAACAAACCGCGAAAGGCTGCCCCAGGAGCGTCTTCGGGCGCCCTCGGACCGCTCAGAAGCTAACGAGGACGGGCCCCACGGCGCTGCCTGGCTTGTTACGTCACGAGCAGCCTCCTCACCATCGGCGACCATCTTAATTCCGCACCTGCACCGAGCTATCCCCCTCCTCCTGCCTCGAGAACCGTAGCCACTCCACGCGGGTGGCGTCCACGCTGCCGTCTTATATTTTTGTTTTCTTTCTTTATTTCTTTTTCAATTTGTCTGTGGAGCAGCCGCTTGCACTCCAATTTGTCTCGGACGTTCGCGTGCGCGCCTTCCTCCGTACCTCACTACCGTCCCCCCCCCCCCCCCCCCCCAATCCCATCTCGGACCCCGCGGCTTTTTGTCGTCGTCGGCGTGCGAGCGCCGTCCGAAATTACTGGCGCTGGCGTCGCTCTCATAATTGGCGCCATCCCGCCGGACCGTCCTTCTTTTATTTACTGTGGAGCTTCGTTACTGGCGCTGCGCAGGGTGGAACAATATACTCGGTTAATAGACTCGCGGCGCGAGACGACCAAGTGGCGAATCGGTGCCCGGCCGAGGTAGCAGAAATAAAAACGACGGCCCACGCCTGCGTTTAATGCAACAGTTGTTACCTGCTGGCCGTGCTCGGTTATTGCTTCTCGGTTTCAACGAAAACAATGAATTACGCTTCAGGAATAGTCTATAATCGCGAGAGTCATTATTTGCTTTAAAGGTTAAGACTATAATAACATCCATTAAATCGAGTGATGCTCAGGGAATTAGATTAGGAAATGAGGCACTTAAAGTAGTAAAGGAGTTTTGCTATTTGGGGAGCAAAATAACTGATGATGGTTGAAGTACAGAGGATATAAAATGTAGACTGGCAAAGGCAAGGTAAGCGTTTCTGAAGAAGAGAAATTTGTTAACATCGAGTACAGATTTAAGTGTCAGGAAATCGTTTCTGAAAGTATTTGTATGGAGTGTAGCCATGTATGGAAGTAAAACATGGACGATAAGTAGTTTGGACAAGAAGAGATGTGTTGCTAAGAAGAATGCTGAACATTAGATGGGTTGATCACATAACTAGTGAGAGGTATTGAATAGACCTGGGGAGAAGAGAAGTTTGTGGCACAACTTGACTAGAAGAAGGGATCGGTTGGTAGGACATGTTCTGACGCATCAAGGAATCACTAATTTAGTATTGTAGGGCAGCGTGGAGGGTACAAATCGTAGAGGGAGACCTAGAGATGAATATGAATGCACTAAGCAGATTCAGAAGAATGTAGGCTGCAGTACGTCCTGGGAGATGATGCAGCTTGCACAGGATAGAGTAGCATGGATAGCTGCATCAAACAAGTCTCAGGACTGAAGACCACTAACAACAACATCCAGTCTGGAAGCCTTTGGCAAAATGAGAAATGCATTTGTACGTAACGACTGGTCTCATCAACTGACGCCAAGGAGCAGCCACATTTAATGTATAATCAAAACTACTGTATAGGGAGTGGTCAAAATAATGTAAACACTTGTACTTACTTGGGAATGGTTTTTTGATAAGGGGTTGGACACCCATTTGCACGTAATATAGCTGAGATTCTGCTAGGAATACTGACATATAATGATTGTACAGTCTCCAGGGGAACTTTACGCCAGTCTTAGATCAGAACCTTTGCTGACTCCTGTAGTGACGAGGCGGAAATCTGCTCCGGAGTCTGCGTTCCAAAACCACCCACAAGCGTTCGAAAACGTTGAAATCTTGGGAGTGTGCTGGCGCAGGGAAGACGCTGCAGTTCAGTTGCATGCTCCTCTTACCACGATTGTAGTGTCCTGGCTGTGTGAACGGGTGCATTACCGTTCTGAAATATGGCCGGGAAACAACATTTGAATCATGGGGTTCACAGTGGCTGGGACACGGCCTTTGAGAGTAATGGTGGGACCAGCAGAATACAATGATATGACTGCCCACACCATCACACTTCCATCTCCATGCTTAACCGTTGGGATCAAGACTTCAGTATTGTACGGTTCTTTTGGCGTTCTCCAGACGTAAATCCGTCCCGATGTTGGAAATAACGAAAAGGTTGACTCGTCGGACCGAATGGCGTGTTTCCACTGATCACCCATCCAGGATTTATGCTCCTGAACCATGTTTTACACTTCTTTGCGTTGGTTGTCGTCACTAATGGTTTCGGTATAGCAGCTCGTTCATGAATATTCGCTTTATGGATTTCTCGACGCATAGTGTCGATAGATACAGGGTGTCGAAGAAGGCTGTTGAGCTCTGCAGTCACTTTAGCCGCTGTAGTTTTGTGTCCTTTTGACACAATTCGTGTTAGCGTACGATGATTTCTGTTATTTAGCTTTTATTTGCGCCCACTATTACGTGTACACGATGATGTCTTTCCATGTTTTGTGTAGGCTACTGTGTTCCTCTTGGAACATTCAGTAAGATGGCTGCCTTGGTTACTGATGCTCCAGCTAATAGGATCCCCACAATCTGTCCTCTTTGAAACTCCGTTAGGTCTTTCATTGCACATCAGCCTCGGCGTCTGAACGCATATGCAGAGTGCGGACTACTCTTAAACAACCTGCACTGATGCGTAGTCCGTGCTGAACACGCGTAGTCCAGCGTGACACGTGCCTTTACTGCGTTGTTGACCATCGAACACAACCGTCCCATTACTATCACTGTTCACATTATTTTGCCTATCTGCTGTACGTTCATTTGTCCATACTGATCACTGGTGTTCTACTTCCGATAGCCACTAAGCCCTTTGATTTTTTAGAGCCAGCAGAGATATCGCGTGAAACGCCAGTTCTCTCAGCGTTTCCCAGGTCAGGTGGATTTGAGGACCTTGGAGATGTAAATAAATTGAGGACGAGATCTCTAACCTTGTTTAAACTGAAAGCTTCGTTGCTCTTAATTAGGTATTCCGACGTATTGATTTCGAAAGGCTCCTTAACTGAGCTGTCCTAGAAGCTTGGCATATGCAACGGGAGACTGCTCTCATGATATTATATTTCACAATTAGATATGGCGAGGCAGCGCTCGGCGAAAGCTGAGTTGCTTGATTGTTGTAATAGGATTAAGCACCGCGCGCGGTCGTATCGATGTCGATGCTATTGGAACCTCTTAGAGTCTCGTTGCGGTATAGTAGCCGTATCTCTGTTGTCTCATAAGGTGGCGCCTTTGTTCTGCGTCGAGCGGGCCTTAAGCCTGGGCGCATTTCACGCTACGGTATGTCCTCTGGGGGTTGAGTAACTCGGAAGGAGTCTTGTTATATCGCAACCTGGTCTGGTTAGCCGTGGTTGTATGCCTGCCAAATTTCCATGAACCGTGTTTCCGTTGGGTAGCGTACCTACGTCTACTGAAGAGTTGATGCTTCCCTAGCGTGGGGGCACCGAGCCATATTCAGGAGTTCAACTAGCCCTATGTCCTCCTGCCTTGGGTGGTGGAACTACAATGAGTTCCATGTACTTTAATATCCCATGCAGCTCTTGGAAACCCAGTGCTTTGCTACTGAATTTCGTTATACGTTAGTAAATATTCTTCTCCATTCAGGCCTCTTACAACAACAGTAACTCCAATTTTCAAATAAAAATACAGTCTCTGTTGCAAGTATTTATTTTAGAACCGACGCGTTTCGTGGTAGATGCGTATCTTCAGAAATTCTTTGACACCCTAAACCGTATATTTGACGGCTGCAATCAAGCTCCACTCATTGTCTGTTTTGTGACAAGTGCAGTTTACATAGTCTAAGAAATTCTGACGATGCTCCACTAGCGCGAAAGGCGTCCATTTTATAGTAACTACTTGCAACAGAGAGCTGATTTGGTTTGCATTTTCAGTCTTGTTTTACCTGAAGACTTGAACGTGGATTAGCATCACTGTGTCTTGAGCGGTTACTCTTGTGTAAGAGAACCTACGTTTTAGCGAGTTCTCAATTCAAATCATTGATATTTACCAGCACTACTGATGCGTGTGTTTTATAGCTTTAAGCCTTTCTTAAATTTTCGTTGCCTGTTAATATTGTTCTTTATTAACACAACTGGTGTGCGCACTTCCGGGATTACAATTTTTTCATATTTTTGATTGCCAGTTAAGGTCTGTGTTTTAATTTGTGTCCTTAGGTAAATTGTGCTCTGTTAACCACACGTGCCTGTGGTCAAAAGAACTCAGTTAATTGTTCTTATTTCGTCTGTCATGTTTGGGTCCTTTGAGCTCTTTGCCATTCGTGTTATCATCATCATCAATTTTCCGCCTCAGCCCTGTCATTGGCTACCATCTTCGTTTCCTCACAACAGTTTTCTCTTATTATACTGTCCATCATCTCGTATCTTCTGTGGCTACTCCCACGCCTTCCATTCACTGTTTGCTCACTACTGGTTTCTCTCATTATACTGTCCATCATCTGGTATTTTCTGCGTCCTCTCGATCACCTTCCATTCACTGTTTCTTCCGCAGAATCAATCAGTAAATAACCTTATTTAGTGTCCAAGACAGTTGTGTTTCCTCTCCAAGTTTAGTTTAAAATTTCTATACTCCCCAACTCTTCTCAACACCTCACCGTTTCTCATTTTGTCTACCGGCCTTATCCTTCCATTCTCCTCCAGATCCACGTTCCAGACGCTTCTTCTTTCTTCTTCTTTCCTCAGCGGTAATGTCTCAGCTCCGTTTAAGACTATACTCCATACAAAGCACTTCGAATTCCTCTGAGGTATTTTCCTTTAATATTCCAGTTGTAGTTCTTTCTCTGCCTTTCAGTAACACCATGCCATCCGCAAGTCGAATACATTCCATCATCCTCCCACCAACCCGAACTCGTATTTTACGTTACAAACATTTCTGAATAATCAGCTCCAAATATATGTTCAAAGTATTCGGCAGTGAGAACAGACAGGCCTCTCTCCCTATCCAATTGTGCTTTCCACTCTCGTCTCATATGCAATCTGTGCTCGTGTTTTCTGTTGTAGATATAGATTCGTAATCAGACCTGTGTGCCTGCATTCGACTCCATTATTCCTCAGAATGGACATTAATTTATTGCACTGCACTATATTACAGACTATCTGGAAGTCAATAGAAAGAGCATAAGGTTCTCTTAGTCTTTTACTGTATCTCTCAAATACATTTTGAACAGTCCAACTGCATCTCTTGTACCTTACCCTCTTCTAAACCCAACTGTTCCTCTCCAATACCATTGTCCAGCCTTCCAACAATTACTCTCTATATCAGTGTTAGTAGGACTTTTTCTGCATGAGAAGTCAAACTTAGCGATCTAAAATACATTTCTGGCCATTGCCCTTCTTCTCAGTCAGTATCATTACAGTCGCGAGAAAGTCATCGGCCATTCACAATTTTTGTTTTCTTATTACATAGGTAAGTTATCAGTTTCACACCGCTACTCCCAAGGCCCTTAAACCATTCGACTGGTAGCCCTTTAATTCTACTTGCCTTACTATCTTCATCTCTCTTAAAATCCTTTCCAAGCTGCAGCATCCTTTGTCCTCGTGTACAAATATCGTCACTTCTTCTGATTCAGTATCTCTTTCTTTAAGCAGCCTCATGTAGGTACTCCACATATTCTTTCCTCCTGCCCAACGCTTCCTCCGATTTTTTCTATTCCCATACTTTTCCCCTCTTCTGTTTCCTGATTTTAATTTTATAATCTAAAATAAACGTATTTTTATGTGTATTTTGGAAATTAGTACTGAATCAGTCCGGGACGTCGGGCGAAATCGAGCCGGTTAACGTGTTTCTCCTAATTTATGTTCCTCAGCTCCCTTACTTGCCTTACATAATTGGTAACAGCTGATAATTTGTTAATGATCCTGTTCGTAATTTTAGATTTGGGCATTGTTTCATCTTGAGATCTTAGATGTTTCATCATGTTGTGAAACTATTGTTTAACTCAGAAGTCGAGCGGTTGTAGGTGCTTCAGTTTGGAACCGCGCGATCGCTACGGTCGCAGGTTCGAATCCTGCCTCGGGTATGGATGTGTGTGATGTGCTTAGGTTAGTTAGGTTTAAGTAGTTCTAAGTTCTAGGGGACTGATGACCTCAGATGTTGAGTCCCATAGTGCTCAGAGCCAGTTTTAACTCAGAAAGTACCTCTGCGGCGATTTTTTAATGATTAGGAAGATTAAATAATTTGGATGGGTTTGATTAAAAATAAGAGCCCTCTTCTTGCACAGAATTTTTTTTTAATTTCACTAACTTTGGGTCAATTGATTAAAACAACTGTTATATTCTTACATAGTACTTTTTTTAAATTTTCTAACTTTCGGACATTGCCCAGAACGTAACAATTCGTACTCATTGTCTTTAACTTGGCCTGTGCGGCGAATAAGTATTGCTCGTCTTTATAATGTAGTGTTCGACTTCTATGGTAAATAAATAAATATGTTGGAAGATTTTCCTTACCATGAGCACCTTACCAGTCCCATTTCCTATCTACCTACCGTTTCATGCATGTGTCGCTGACGTTCCTCACTTCTCTTCTCGATTGTCCTGGTAGTCGGCCCCGCGTAAGTCGTGCCACATTCGCGTGGAATGCGGTACATGACGGACTTTCTGAGACCTAGATCGTTTTTAAAATTACAAGGAAGGATTTTACTCTTTCTTGACACGAGCGACGTTCACTGACTGCCACGTTTTCGTAGGAATATGCCTGTCTTTCCAGGTACTGGGTAAGCAAAAGCGAAAAAGGCGATTCTTGCTTAGCGTCTTTCTCACACATGCTTAATTTTGAACTGCAATGTCTGTGTAATTTGACTCTCGACGGACACATTCCTTCGGCTTATTATGGACTGTTACGTTTATTGAATAAGAACAGGAAACCTACTGGAACATATGGAACAAATGCAGATCTAATTGCCGGCCGCGGTGGTCTAGCGGTTCTAGGCGCGCAGTCCGGAACCGCGCGACTGCTACGGTCGCAGGTTCGAATCCTGCCTCGGGCATGGATGTGTGTGATGTCCTTAGGTTAGTTAGGTATAAGTAGTTCTAAGTTCTAGGGGACTGATGACCACAGATGTTAAGTCCCATAGTACTCAGAGCCATTTTGCAGATCTAATTAAATATGGAGGGTTACCAATAGCTAAAAGACTTTTACAATTAATAAATGATTGTTGGACGAACTGCAAGATGCCAGACCCTTGGTATACAGCAGAATTAATCTCTCGTTTCAAACAAGGAAAACCTAATGACTGTAAAAATTATCGTGTCCTCAGTCTTGCAAACATTGGCTACAAACTATACTATAATCAAGGACTGCATGAAGAATATCACAGAAGCTATTATTTTCCTAGAACAAAATAGATTTAGATCAGACCGTTCACTCATAAACAATATGTTTGTAATTAAAAACATTATGGAAAACGAATAAATTTAATATAGAAATTCGTAAATTCTTGAGCAGGCTTTTGAACGTGCGAGCCGTGATAGTGTGTGGAAGAGTATGTCTGAAAGTGGATATCCTTATCAACTAATATAGGTAATGAAAACTAGACGCTGGTAGGAACCGATTAGGAGAAATAATTATTAACCAAAAGTTAGACAAGGGCGCGGACTATCACCTACTCCTCTCATTAGTTACACTCACTTCATTTTTCGCAAATAAAAATGTAAAGTAAACACGGGGATTATGTTAACGAATGATGAATACCTGAATGTACTTTTGTTTGGTGACTACATCGTTATTATTCAAAAGAATAAAAGATGACCTCCAAAGATCAGTGCAACAGCTGAACGATATTTGCAAGAGGTGCAACTTTAAACTTTTGAGCAACGAAACAGAAATAAAGTCATCCCGAGGATGGTACCCAGTCTGGTTAAAAATTATTTTGAATAGTTCAGTTTTAGAACAAATATCTCATATCTATTTTTAAGCTATGCTGTAAGTTCTGATTTTCATTCTGATCTTGAAAAGGTGTTGTGTGATGTCCTTAGGTTAGTTAGGTTTAAGTTGTTCTAAGTTGTAGGGGACTGATGACCATAGATGTTAAGTCCCATAGTGTTTAGAGCCATTTGAACAATTTTTTATCTTGAAAATAAAATCCACAATTTCCAGGGTGTCTGTGGTACCACTAGCAGAACATTGGACCGCAAACTTCACAAAGAGACCATCATGAAACTCTATAAAATAATGGCGGTTCCCTTGTTATTCTATGGAAGGGAAGCACAAGAAGAGACATGACTAGAAACAAAAATATTGGAGAGAATTAAATATTTTCAGCACGAATAAAGGATCAAAATATTTCGTGAAGCATGAAGATTGGAGATAACACTTCACGAGAAGGTCAGGTGACAGAATTGCTCGAAATATCCTGAACTACAAGCCGAATGGCAAATGAAATATTGGAAGGACTCGAAAAAGATGGGAATTATTTTGTTTTTGAGTTGAGAACAGACAACAGCCTAATGCTAGGAAGGAAGATGATGATGAAATTTGTTGAGGAAAATAAAATAAGTGAAAGGAATCAAAACGAACGCACCCCGTTTTACGAGCTACCGTGCACTCAGCCCAGGAACATGTGTAGAGAGAGAGAGACAGGAAGGGAGAGAGAGAGAGAGAGAGAGAGAGAGAGAGAGAACGAGCAGCGACGAGCTGGTGAGAGTTGCTGCAGTAGGACGTGAGTTGCGCCTCCCCCCGCCCCACCCTTCCCAGTCCGCTAGCCAGCCGACCTCGCCCATCTGGCGGCCTGTCCACTAAGTCAGGATGACCGCTCCGCTCCCGGGATACGCCCACGGCAGTGGCTGCCGAGCTACCACCGACCACTGCGCCCGTCTCACACTAGTGTTCACATCTCACACCGATCTCCTAGCGACTGTAAGGGTATATTAGTGACGTTGTCATTCCATCTCTTGGCTCGAATGGCTCTGAGCACTATGGGACTCAACTGCTGTGGTCATAAGTCCCCTAGAACTACTTAAACCTAACTAACCTAAGGACAGCACACAATAACCAGCCATCACGAGGCAGAGAAAATCCCTGACCCCGCCGGGAATCGAACCCGGAAACCCGGGCGTGGGAAGCGAGAACGCTACCGCACGACCACGAGATGCGGGCCCATCTCTTGGAAGAAGTTACGGTGTCACTGAAGGATAGTAAATGTGTGGAGACAGGATTCGGACTGAACTCATGTAAGGTTTAAGGAGGGACGTTGCGTCACACATTTAAATATTTTCAGGTATTTCGGATGCGATTTCCTCGTTGAAATTTCCGGAAGTTATTGTCCATGCGCCGACCGGAGTGGCCGGGCGGTTCTAGGCGCTACAGTCTCGAACCGCGCTACCGCTACGGTTGCAGGTTCGAATCCTGCCTCGGGCATGGATGTGTGTGATGTCCTTAGGTTGGTTAGGTTTAAGTAGTTCTAAGTTCTATGGGACTGATGACCTCAATAGTTTGGATAAGAAGAGAATAGAAGCTTTCGAAATGTGGTGCTACAGAAGATTGCTGAAGATTAGATGGGTAGATCATATAACTAATGAGGAGGTATTGAATACGATTGGGGAGATGAGAAGTTTGTTGGACAACTTGAATAGAAGAAGGGATCGTTTGTTAGGACATGTTCTGAGACATCAAGGGATCGCCAATTTAGTATTGGAGGGAAGCGTGGAGGGTAAAAATTGTAGAGGGAGACCAATAGATGAATACACTAAACAGATTCAGAAGGATGTAGGTTGCAGTAGTTACTGGGAGATGAAGAAGCTTGCACAGGATAGAGTAGCATTGAGAGCTGCATCTAACCAGTCTCAGGACTGAAGACCACAACAACAACAACAACACTGAACTAGGAAAAGTTTACTTCGAGGGAATTGTACGGAAAAAAGCCCGAAAGCTAGAGGAATTTAAAGGTACCTGCAGACAGGACGACGCCACCATGTCACGCAGACAGCTCTGTTAAAAACCGAATTTTGTTCTCACCTGTTTCTTTTTAATGACTTTTAGCCCCTAATGTCCTAGTGACACAAGAGGAGTATAGAAGTAATCACGTGGCAGAACAACACAAATGAGGGTTTTAATGCCTGTATAAAGGAACTGATACCAAAATCCGTGCTGGTTGGACTAAATACTTTGAAAACAGGTGCGCTGAATGTTCTATATTCCAGTGATGGTGCAGCGTCAGTATTTACCGTTATGGAATTGATGGGAGTACTTACTGTGCTGTGCAAAAAACGTGTATAGCCACTGAGCTCAGCAGACCATTCTAAACTGAGACGTTATTGTTGGAGGCCACCAAAACTGCAATGGTAAGAAGAAAAAGTTTGAAAATAAATGGGAAGGGAGAACAACACCAAAAACTAGATGAATATGGATATGGGATGCGTTTGTGTGTGCAGGGTACGTAGTGAAACAAGGTTTAACTTCAACTTGAATTTCTCTGAAGTTTACCTTTTTGATTGTCTGGTACACATGGTTAAAAACTGTTAAAAATTAGAGGGCTGGAAATCGGTATTCTGCCTCAAAACATAGTTGACTAGAAAGTAGACTATTATTTTGACTTAATTTCGAAAAATAAAGACTTCTTTAAATAAGACGAATATCTTTTATTAACAAACTTCTGGACCATAATTTATGACAGCTACATGTTTTTAAAAATCTGCTGTAGCCCTCAAAATACCAGTAGGGGGTACCCTTTTGACAAAATGGTCATCTAGTCAGTTATTTTATATTTTTAGTTTTTTTTTCTAATGTATTCTTCTAACAGATGGCTTATGTCTTTCACATTTTTTCTAAACGTAACCCAAAAATTTATGTCTTAGTAGCAGATTTCACTTTCCCCACTAAATGTCATAATCAGTATTTCGAGATTCAGGGCCTTACTTCCACATCTCTACCAGTTTTAAAATGTATGTTGAGAGAAAAAGTGAACAACAATGAAGGATACTTGTATTTTCAAATTTTTTGTCGTGGTCATTAAGTAGTACACATTACCGAAAGTGCATGGGTACTACTAAGAGTGTGCTAAAAGGTGTTTTCTGGTACTGGACCACACATACACATAAATACATCTATAAAAAGTATTTGGTAATATAAATGGCTCTGAGCACTATGGGACTTAACTACTGAGATCGTCAGTCCCCTAGAACATAGAACTACTTAAACCTAACTAACCTAAGGACATCACACACATCCATGCCCGAACAGGATTCGAACCTGCGACCGTAGCGGTCACGCGGTTCCAAACTGACGCGCTTAGAACCGCAAGGCCACATCGGCCGGCCGGTAATATAAATCACCAACAGTTAACGAATTTTGGTTTCTTTTCTAATTTTTTCTTTTTTGTTGAAAATGAAGCACCCCCTTCCCTCCCCTTTCTTGTTAACATGCATTTTGGGAAATACCTTGGTACTGCTACAGTGAAACATAATACTCTGAAGAACCTCCAGAAAAAATTCAAGTTTCCACTTTATTTTTGTTTGTAGATGTGTGTATCTATGCTCTACATAAATAATTATCATGCTTTATTTAACTTCAAACACAAAATAAAATTCAGAAAAATTTCTGAGGCAGAAAGCTATGATTCATACATCAAATTGTTCCCAAAATATCTATTAGATTATGGCAAGCATTACATGGTCTTTCAACTCTTATTGTTTGAGCTGCAAAATTTAAAAAACGAACAAAATTTTGAAGATTTCCCCCTTTGTTCAAGAAACGATCACCGAAAATCAAGTAAAACAGGAAATAATAAATTTGTTCAATAATGTTTATGAGCGCCCAAAACGGACCCGATATTGACAGTATATGTGTATTGACTATGTGGCCCTGATGAGTCAGACATTACTTGCACTGTGATAAGGTGTATCACTACTCTCATATACACGAAAGGAGATACTTTAGGCCCTTCCAATAACTGGGGGATAAATATACTCAGTTCAGCAATAAAACTTTTAACAAAATAATGAGATGTAAATTTAAGGACATTATGATAATAGCAGAGGAGCAGTATGGTTTCAGATTCAGCAGGTCTTGCAAAGATGAAGTATTCATTCTTAGGTAGGCTGTAGAGAGGTCTACTGAATAAAATAGACCAGCTTATCTTTGTTTTATTGACATGCATAAGACTTTCGGCAGGATTTAGTTCACAGATGTGGTAAAGCTTCTTTACATTTGGACCATTCCATCTACCTTGAAAAGCAAAGAAAGGTGGATATTTTTTTTTCCAATAACTACATCCAGGCAAAACTTAACAAAACTTAACTTAACAGTGGTATTAAGCAGAATGACTCTTTGAGGCCGCTACTTTGTGACAATTATGGACGAGGTGGTAAAAGTATTGACTGACAGTATATTGCGCAAACATGGCGTAAAGACGATTTTGAAACCGACAAGGAAGATCAAAGATTGTCTTAGATCGGCGAAGGAGAATAGAGACCCACTTGCAATGTCGGGAATATACCGTATACCATGTACATGCGGAAAAGTTTATGTCGGAATGACTGGACGATCAATTAACACCAGGATCAAAGAGCATAAGCGACATTGCAGGTTGGGGCAGGTGGAGAAATCGGCCGTGGCAGAGCACGCACTGAATGAGACCGACCACGTAATAAAATTCGCCGACACGGAAGTTCTGGCTGTAGAGAAGCACTATCACACGCGCTTGTTCAGAGAAGTTGTAGAAATACAAAAACACGCGAACAGTTTCAACAAGAAAGAGGAAAGCCTTAAGGTAAACGGATCCTGGTTTCCCGTACTGCAGCGAACGGCCGTCGCAGGTAGCAAGAGGAGAACCGCACCGGAAATGACCGCGGAGAAGCCATCGGACGTCGGCGCGCCAGTCTGCGGCCGCGAGCTCGGCTCCAGTTCACCACCGGCAATGGAGGGTGAAGCTTTGACAATGCCAGCCACTCGTGCTGGCGAAACGTCAGAAAAATCATTAGATCAACGTCGGCCGAAGAACCCGAGACAGAGGCCAATAGGCAGTTTGTCATGCTCACATCTGTTCAAAAAACCACTGTATGGCCATATATGTGGAATCAGTTACATTCAAAGTGGAATTATTGAATAGGTAATGACGTTTGAATGCCTTGTTATTGAATTTTCCAGAAGTGGAAATGTCAAAAGGAAGTTAGAGAACAAGTAGTAAAGGCAAGCAAAGTGACAGGGTACTTAACTGATACAGTTAGAAAAAACAAACATCTAGGAAAAGATGCAGAGGCAAGAATGTACAAACCAGTAGTTAAACGGAGCAAGGAGAATATAAAAAACTTACTGTAAACGACGAAATCGGCATCCCTGGTCAAGATAAATGTACTAGTATCAAACATATGATGTAATTTGAGGATGAAATTTCTCAGTATGTACGACATGCGTTAAGCAATCATTGAATAACTTCAAGCTATAGAAGGTAAAAACTGCGTAGGAAGACAAAGATTGGAATACATCTAGCAAATAATTTAGGACGTAGGTAGCAAGCGTGACTCTCATATGAAGAGTCTGACACTTAAGAGGAATTCATTGAGTGCCACATCAAACCAGTCAGAAGACTTGATCGCTCAAAACAAAAACCTAACAAACTTACCTAAAATCTTTTTCACATGAGAAAATCACTTCGGGAGACCACGAAATGCTCGAACAGTTGCTACTAACATAGATTGAAGAGCTGCAACACCGCGCCTTTGGGCTTGAGCGTGCACCCATGCACAGAAGTTCGAATGTGTAGGTTTTGCTCACATTTCCTGAGAGGTGGAGGAGTTGTGATGGTCCCGTCGCATCGGCCCCGCACACTCCCGATAGCACGCCATCAGACTTATTTTTATTGAGTTAAGTCGAGGATTAGCCTATTTGTACACAACACCAGTGAAATCACACTGCTTCCCTTCTCTCGCGAATTAGTGAATCAGTTAGACCTGTTGCTGCAGCAGTGCTGACCCGAATACGGTCAGAACACGAATATCGCCTTGATTTTCTCCGACCAATTAGTGGGACACACACAGAACTTCAGGCATGGGGGGAAAAAACTTATAGAACTGATAAACGTTTTACTGCAAAGTACGATGCTCAATTTCCAGTAGCTTCCACGTTTAGAGTTTTTGAAGTGATGGTGGACTTTGTGGACAACCTGTATGTTAAAATACGTTCATACCAGCTGCGAGGAGTATGGAAAGGTCCAAGGTAATGTTCTCTAAGTGATAATCAACCTAGAAAATAGTTGAAATTTGTGTTATTTGCAACAAGTAGATAATTTCAGCCATTAAGACGGAAAATTACCAGTAACATTAAGGGCATTTAGGGTAAGAAAAGTAGAGCTGCTATAGAAGAAATGTTTTACAGAAAAACTAATGTATTGTATGATCCATTAATGAAACAATTAACAGATAAGCGAAATGTTTTGTGTAGAGTATTGCCAGTGAAAATTGGGCATTGCGGCCAAAGCCATTCGCTGCACTATTAAAAAATACGAAAAAGTGTATTTCAGAAGCGACTCTTCGCAGGTAGACGCGGATTAGAAGTCACATGGCTTCTCTCCCTACCTCCTGATTGGTTATACTGCGTTTTAGCACAAGGTCTGTACTGCCGTTGGACCTTGGTACAGCAATTCAGCATTATTTTAGCAAAATTTGTCCGTGGGTAGAACGACTAGATTTGGCAAATACCATCTTAGAGACAAAGAAAATATTTAGAAAATTTTTAATTCTATGGACTCTGTTTTGCGACTGTCAACAGGGGCTGAGCAGTATCTTACTGGATACAAGCAGCGAACAGAACAGCAATTACGGTTCTGCCGCGGCTAAAGCCTAAATTCCCAAGGCGGTACTGGATCCCCGCGAGATAACGGTGAGAAGGCGGTAGCGTTGAACGGCCCCTGCGGGGAACGGTGGCGTGGCGGTGCTGAAGGCGGCCGAATTGATCGCGGACAGCCTGCGGCCGGCCCGGCCTGGCTGTAAGTGAATTACAGCCGACATACAGGGCGTCCGGCCGCCTCACCTCCCAGGGGACGCACCGCCGCCGCCCACACAAGCGTCCCGCCACTTTCTGCCGTCTCTGTCTGCGGACGGAGACACCCACTGACGGGGCCCCGGAGCAAGGGCAGAACAGACCTACACACAGCGAAACACCCCAAGTGCCTAGAAGTGAGCAGTCTGTGGGTTACTTGGACCAGAGCGTACGCTTCGTTCTGGATCTTGCGCTTCATTTTCGAGCATCTCCGATGGGTGTGTTTTCTTGAAATATTGTTTCGCACCTAGTGACACCTAGTTATCAGCCTTCAGCCAGTTAACAGCAAAATAATCACATAAAAATCTGTACACGATGTACCCCGTCACTCTTCTTTCGAGGCTGGATTAATAACAGGTAGAGGAAAGCTAAGATGGTTATTTTAATCCCCCCACACACACACACACACAGATACAGGACTTGAATACAACACAAATAACGTTTACAGAAACACATGACAGTGTCATAAAAGTTCTTCTTTGGTATATTGTTGAAGTCGTGCGTCACACTGCTTTCAATGTCTGGTATTTCGTTGAAGCGTTGACGCTGTATGTGAATTTTCGCACTTTGTCATAGGTAAAGTCAATGGGTATTAACCAATGGAATCCAGCAGAGAGCCTCCTTGGGCCATCCATTCACCTGATTACATTTTCTGACCACATACATTTCACTCTCATAATTACGTTTTACCCTCTGTTTGGTACCTGAGACGCTTGTTAGATTTCCTGCTCATTCCAGTTATTTCCAGCTTGTATCATCTTTTCGACTTTAGAATAGGACTGAAGGACTTGTACGAACGACTCAAAGATGTGGATGTGGTACACGCTCTTCTAACGCGAGCACCTTGTCGACGTGTGGAGAATATTTTTAAATATTGTCACAGCATGAAATGTAAAGAATAAATATCAGGAATTCGTGTGAATGCTACTGGACCCCTTCGACTGGCCCATCGCTCACCAAACGATACTATCAGATATTGACCTATGAGGCTTAGAGAACGATGTAGTGTCCCGTTCCGCATGAACTACATCCGTTGTTTTCCTGCATAACGGCTGGTAATTTCTCACACAGAAATTGATCAGGCACAGCAACTTAATTTCTCCGCTCTAAGAGCATTTGAAACCTAGTTCCTCCCCATGCATTGAACATAAAGGGTGCCCTAGATATGTTTCGACAGACTTCGAAGGGTTGCGGAGGGTGCCTTGATGAACAAATCAGGGATGGGAGTGTGTTCAGAGACGTTACCCAACGACGCTACAGAGCATCGAAGTATATGTGCCGGCATCTTCCATTAGGCCACTATCTCAGCAGAAAAAGTGACATTGTACGCTGACGTGCTATAGGCGTAACGTCTAACAATGTTGCATGTTATTGAGCGATCGATACTGATTGTCACGGTCGCCAGTGGAGAAGACAGAGCCAGCTACTGTCTAGAGGAGCCTTGTCTATTATGATGTGTTGCCTGGGTGGATGACGGTTTCGGGTACGGGTTCCCATCTGCAGTTTATTTTTCACCTGTATACCGAAAAATATTGGAGGGCTTAATGGGTTCCAGTAGAAAAATATATTGCACGTCGACACACATTTCCAAAACTATCATCCACGAAGGTGACAGAGCATCGCATTAGTAGGACACAAGACCTGTCCAAGCAGCAGCTAACTCCATCTTCTCCACTAGCGATCGTGGCGATAAGTCGCGATACCTAAATAAAAACAACACTGCAGAACGTCTCCTGCGGTCTGTCAGTGTGAAACGTCACGTTTGCTGCCGCAGGAGTGGCCTCGTGGCATAGCACCGACGCTTGTTACTTTGATGCTCCGTAGCGTCGTTGGATGATGTTTCTGGCCTCAGGTTCCTTTCCTCGATATGTTCCTCAACACATCCTCTACAACACCTCGTAGAAGTTTGGGGACACTTTTCTGGGACACCCTGTAAGCAAAATCTAATGCATTGCACTCATGAATGTTCCAGGATTTGCACCTGTCTGCACAGGATTCTTGTAGAAATTATATAACTCTGTGTAGTGTAATTTACACAGTGTCTATTTAGCATCCGGTCTCCTCACTGTCAAGCAAAACAAGTAACTAGAATATAAAGGTTGGGGCCATGAATGAGCCTGACAGATCTTTGTCCCGTCTCTATAATGTAAACAGTGAACTATTTGCTATGGAACATTAACTCACTCTGTATGTTACTACCAGTAGTGGACCTAAAATACACATCCCTGTGGTACATTGTTTCATGGTGTGCATAAAACGAACAGTAAAGTTTCCAAATTACTCTCTCGGTATTAGACAGGTTAGGCAAAATGAAACTGGTCCGGAAAATACACTTCTGTGCAAAGCTAAAGAACGAAAGTAACTCCCGCATGAAATAATAGTGCTCCATAAAACTTGGACCTGGATGAACTGGTATAATGTATTATAGAAAGTAAGTGCATGGAATATGAAACGAATCATACAGAAATAATACCTTCATTCTAAAAAAATACTCACTAAGAAGTCGCTGTGATTTATGTTGATCCCTCAAACACCTGCAATACGTCTCCCCAATGCATCCAGTACACGCTTGATTGGTTTAAACAGAGCGGACGGGTAGGCCAGTTCATTCGTCGAATATGCTTTCATTACAAGAGGTCCTCGACCAGCGCAATTCGATGTGGTTCAGTATTGCTATCCATAAAAATGAACACATGGCCGAAACCACACTAGCAAAAACGCACACGGGGATGGAGTATAGTGTCACAATAGCGTTGGCTGGTGGGTGTAATGGGTTTCCCTTCCAACAACAGGGTCACCACAACGATCATATTTGGCTATGCATGAACATACTCTAATATGGTGGGAGGAGGCAACTGTTAATGCACGCGCGAAAAAGGCCCGCCCTATGCATTTCCAATCGGGCACGTTTGGAATGGAGAGGTGTACTGGAGATGTCCTTATTCACCAACGAGCATCCACCAGGGATCACCCGCGCTGGTGGAGAAATGGAACACCTTGCCACGAGAATTCTTCACTAACCTCGTCGCGAGACTGGGAGCTCGTTGCAGAGAATTCAGTGCCGCTCGTTGTGTTCACAGACACTATTAAGTACTATCTCCTGTCCCTCGTAATATCCGTGAACGGCGGTGACCTCACTGTAATTTCTGTCTCTGAGTAGAAGCGTCATTGTTGTTCGTCTCATTGTGTACTTCTTTATGTTACCTTCTGACCTGTGCTGTACTGTAATAGTTCTTCATACGTGTGGTCCAAGCTTCATTTAGCTGTGCTATTTAGCAATGACGTACCAGGCAAAAGTTACATTCGTCCTTAAGTTCTGCAAACCAGTGTATTTCATGCGCCTTTAGATAGGCAACCCAATTTACGTTATTGCTTACTGGGGCAGGTAATGTAAGGTGGGTTGCCTATCTTGAGGTTCCGCAAATATTTTCAGGGACTTTTATTCTACTTATACCGTAGAACCATGGCTCAGCTGTGCAAGTTAAAAGTCGATAGGGACCACCTGGGGAGATAGCACAGTGACAGTAGGGGGCAGAGGGCGGCTCTGTAATTCAGGGAGCGCTGTTGGGCGGCGGCCGCGGGGCGGACGTGATACGCAGGCGGGCAGCGGCGTGTTTGCTCTGTAGGCAGCGAGCCAGATTGGATCCGATCCTAGGGCCGACACGCTGCCTCCAGCCTGCTGGCTCCTGGCTCCTGGCTGCGGCGCTGCCACGCCCCACAACGCGTCCCAGGCTAGCCGCCACCACAGCTCGGCTGAAGCCAATTTTGCACTCAGCTAGTTGAGTGCGGAGAGGGACACCGCAGAAGTCAGAAACGTAAACCCAGAGTCTCAATGGTGAAAAAACAGATATTAAGTGCTAGCTCTGAGCAAGAATCACTGAAAATGATTTGTCCCCTGCCCACTCTCCCCCACCCCTCCTCCCACCCTCTCTTTCTCTCTCACTCTCTTACCCTTCTTATCGCTTGTCCGTTTTCCGTTGCAGTTCCGTTTCAAGAAGAACAATTAACATCCTTCTTTATGTCTTTTTTTTCAGTCTGCCTCTTCCTATGTAATTCCTGTCTGCTCCTGCTCCCTCAATTATTGTTTTCAGTAGACCAGCATGTCGGAATATATGGCCTATCCCCTGAGCCCTTGTTCTTTTTAGGAGTTTCTGGAAGTAACTTTCCTCTCTTGATCAAAACTTAATGAAAACTTCCTCGTACGTGATCATTTCTCTCCAGCAGAGTTTCATCGTTGTTCAGCAGCACCACGTTTCGAATGCAGCGAGTCTGCTCTGCTATCTCACTCCTATCGTCCTACTTCGCTTCTGTAGCTTCCCACGCTCATCCCATAAGTCTTCAACATTTGTTTGTTTGACTTTTAGCCATTAGAGTGAATATATTTTTCTTCTTATTAATAGAATTCTTTGCCTGGGCAGTTATGCATATCACCTCTTTGTAGCTTACATCACTTGTGGTTTTACATCCCAGGTAATTATACTCGTTCACTTCTTCAAGCGTTTCATTTTGCTACTTTACCACTGTCTTGTTCTCTTTGTTTCTACTGGAGACTAGAACATCTGTTCTATCTGTCTTTATTGTCATATGCGATTCCTACTCCATTATTCTATTCATTATATTAAGTACTTTTCCTGGTCTCCTTCCCTTAAATAGTGCTGTATCATCCCTCAATCTCAGTATGTCTACCGTATCTCAATGAGTTGTTACTTCTATGTTTACCTCTTCTCTCAGCCTGTAGGCTACCTTCTGTACGTATAGACTAAATTAATATGGGGTAGGGAGCAACCTTGCCGTACTCCCTTCAAATGTCCTTTGACTGCTAGCAGATTTTCCTTTATGATGACAGCGAACTACCCCTATTTCACGTATGTCAATGTGATATGTGACTTCTATCTCTAAAACTGATTCCTGATTGGTGAAGGATACTGAATAACACATTCCACTTGACACTGTCAAATACTTTCTCAAGATCTAAAATGCTATGAATGTACTCTTGTCGTTCTTTAGTTGATTCTGTATCACTTCTCTCAGTGCTAATATTGATCCTATTGTTCCCACACATTTTATAAAACCGTACTGATGTTCAGAATATTGTCCCACTGTTTGTTTTTCCCAGTCTTCTCAGAATAATTCTGGTAACTGTTTTCGATGCATGGCACACAAGTCTCAATGTCCGGTGTTCTTCAAATGTCCTTGCATTTAAGGAAGCCTTATGGTAACTTTCCAGATTTGTAAATAGGAGATATCAAGTCATAAAATCCTATCTTCGCTTATCACTCAACTTTATAAAATTCCTCCTAGTACGCCTTTAACTCCCAGAGCCTTACTTTTTCTAAGGTCCTGTAGTGCTGTCTCATACTCTTCTTTCTTGAAAGAAGCCCCCCCACCCATCCAGCTCAGGGTAATGATATAATAAATTATTTGATAGTATAAAATTCATTGTGGGTTTCTGGGTGAATGGAATCTCTACCAGCAAACTTTTAGAAATGACATTATGGTTGAAAACTAGAAAACTTGTCTAGTAAACGTTGGCTCTGTAATGAATACCTAAAGAATGGACGTAGGCTGTGTATTGAATACCTTAAGAACGATCTAAGAGCAGAATGAGATTTTCACTCTGCAGCGGAGTGTGCGCTGATATGAAACTTCCTGGCAGATTAAAACTGTGTGCCCGACCGGGACCCGAACTCGGGACCTTTGCCTTTCGTGGGCAAATACTCACAGCTTTACTTCTGCCAGTATCTCGTCTCCTGCCTTCCAAACTTTACAGAAGCTCTCCTGGGAAACTTGCAGAACTAGCACTCCTGAAAGAAAGGATACAGCGGAGACATGGCTTCGGCACAGCCTGGGGAATGTTTCCAGAATGAGATTTTCACTCTGCAGCGGAGTGTGCGCTGATATGAAACTTCCTGGCAGATTAAAAGCTTGTGCCTGACCGAGCCTCGAAATCGGGACATTTGCCTTTCGCGGGCAAGTGCTCTACCATCTGAGCTACCGAAGCACGACTCACGCCCGGTCCTCACAGCTTTACTTCTGCCAGTATCTCGTCTCCTGCCTTCCTTTCTTTCAGGAGTGCTAGTTCTGCAAGGTTCGCAGGAGAGTTTCTGTAAAGTTTGGAAGGCAGGAGACGAAGTACTGGCAGAAGTAAAGCTGTGAGGAGCGGGCGTGAGTCGTGCTTCGGTAGTTCAGATGGTAGAGCACTTGCCCGCGAAAAGCAAAGGTCCCGAGTTCGAGGCTCGGTCGGGCACACAGTTTTAATCTGTCAGGAAGTTTCGATCTAAGAGCAGTTTTTGGTCTTTTCATGTTCTTCTATTGCTAGCGTTTTGCTCTCTACTTTATGGAAGGAGGCAGTATCGACCAGAACGCGAAAAAATCAGCTATGAAAATACATTGTTACTGAGCTTTAAGCACTTTTTCAGTGCAAGAGAGGTGTCATACAGTAGAGGAGATGTGGTTTACAGTAGCGGTGTTGAGAAAGTGTTCATTGATTTTAAGGAATGTATTTTGGAGCCTGTGTTTACTTGTCACTGTTTTTCTAATTTTAGCCGTTCCTGCCACCTCTGAAAGTCTGTTGGTGTAATTCTCTTTCACTCTATATACAGGGGGCAGATATATTTATTGGTGACTGAAGATAGTCTACTGAACAACGTTGAATCAGTATTTGCTTGGCTTACAGACAAATATTTATATTACTCCAAGTCATACGTTATTAGGTTGGGTGCAACCTCCAAGTACATGTGGCAATAGGAAGTCGTGAACTGTTATTTTCTCAGGACAGCTGGTCAGGTGTTCAAGTGTGGACACGTGAACGCGACGCAGTACACTTGGTGGCGCAATAACGACTGTGCCGGTCACATCACGTCATCAAGATTGTGACGTGTTTGTAGGAAGACTGCTCGATGCAGCGAAAAAAACAAGTAAAATACTGAAGTGTGTACATATCAACACACAAAAATATATGTAATTACACACGTTACACCCTGTATATGTACTGGTTGTCTGTCTTAAGAGATTTCAGATACATTTTCTCCAGTGTTTCGGAGATCGATGGTTTCCCGTTACAAAGAAAATTATTTTTGAAGTGGAAGGTAGCGTTCCCGTTGGGCAGTATGACATGTAAAATAAGAAATATTCCAGAAGCGGTTCCCGTACTGCAACGGCCCAAGCTACTCAGCCGCTGCTGGATTACTCGTTTTTCTTCTTGTTTTACTGTGCTTTGTAATACATATTGATTAAATGAACATCGCACTAAATCTAGGACAGTAAGAGCTAATGGGAAAGTAAAATACCGCTCTAAAACCATTTTGTTTGTGACGTGACACAAACCCACGCTTTCCGTTGGCTTCAGCTATATATTGCGGAAACGAAACTGCAAATACACGACAAACACCCCATACTACGCACGTAACGACTCGTAGGGGGACACCCGGTGTATGCATGGTGAACCACAACTATACTGGCAAATGTTCCGGTGCTGTTCAGGGATACCTTCCGAGTATTTTGATGTACGTGACCCGCGGTCTCCAGCGGGTCGTTACTGAGTTATTGCATTTTCTTTGGTTTCTTGAACCAGTCAGCTTTTTATGTGTGTTAAACTGAAATATCTGCGAACCAGGCAAATGAGGACGCTATGCGCTATATGTCTTGTTTGGAAAGAAACTCGCCATATTTCTTGTTGTCAAAATGCCCACTTTATTGTTTCCCATTTAGCTTGTATCTATTGCAGCTCGGATCTGTCTGGGGTCTGTTTGTCTGGTAATGTTAGCTGTTCCTTAACATGGTACGCCGCATTATTGATTGGTTTACTGATGACGAGGTGGTGATGTGCATTTCATGTGTGGGTTCACTGACTGCAGTGGAAGAGACGCGCAATGACGAACTAATCTGTTCCCGCAGCGAAGGCACAGCGTAGATAATTATTCTACTGCTATGTCAAATCCTCTTGTATCACACTGTTGAGAAGTGACATTTTCATATCGGAGACCTCGTGTTATAGGAAACAAACTGCGCGTTTTGGCTAACTTGAATTCCACATATTTCAATAATTTCTGTAATCAATACTGAAATATATAACTTTTCCCTCCTCGGAAACCAGTACCAAATAGGCAAGCGATGCGTGAGGTTTACGCCACTCACGATGGATATTGCTGTAAAGACCCGTTTCGGGCCATTAAAACAGTCACAACAGGGAAAAATCCACTTCCAAAACTTTTTATGAAAGCTACAAAATGTATAACTGAATTCGATCCATACCATCAGCTTCCTGGCAGAAAAAATGCCATACCATACTATACCGATCAGCTTTCCTGGCAACAAAAAACCACACATGCGTCAAAAAATCTTGTTACTGTAGTAGCTTCACAGTAGTTTTGCAGCCGTGGCTTGTTGCTGTACACTGTGTTGTGTGTTGCGCATATTGCTACGCGCATATACCATACATTTTCACTTTTACAAATTTGACAGAAGTACGGACAACTGGGGGAACCGACTGAATAAATTATAAATACACTCCTGGAAATGGAAAAAAGAACACATTGACACCGGTGTGTCAGACCCACCATACTTGCTCCGGACACTGCGAGAGGGCTGTACAAGCAATGATCACACGCACGGCACAGCGGACACACCAGGAACCGCGGTGTTGGCCGTCGAATGGCACTAGCTGCGCAGCATTTGTGCACCGCCGCCGCCAGTGTCAGCCAGTTTGCCGTGGCATACGGAGCTCCATCTCAGTCTTTAACACTGGTAGCATGCCGCAACAGCGTGGACGTGAACCGTATGTGCAGTTGACGGACTTTGAGCGAGGGCGTATAGTGGGCATGCGGGAGGCCGGGTGGACGTACCGCCGAATTGCTCAACACGTGGGGCGTGAGGTCTCCACAGTATATCGATGTTGTCGCCAGTGGTCGGCGGAAGGTGCACGTGCCCGTCGACCTGGGACCGGACCGCAGCGACGCACGGATGCACGCCAAGACCGTAGGATCCTACGCAGTGCCGTAGGGCACCGCACCGCCACTTCCCAGCAAAATAGGGACACTGTTGCTCCTGGGGTATCGGCGAGGACCATTCGCAACCGTCTCCATGAAGCTGGGCTACGGTCCCGCACATCGTTAGGCCGTCTTCCGCTCACGCCCCAACATCGTTCAGCCCGCCTCCAGTGGTGTCGCGACAGGCGTGAATGGAGGGACGAATGGAGACGTGTCGTCTTCAGCGATGAGAGTCGCTTCTGCCTTGGTGCCAATTATGGTCGTATGCGTGTTTGGCGCCGTGCAGGTGAGCGCCACAATCACGACTGCATACGACCGAGGCACACAGGGCCAACACCCGGCATCATGGTGTGGGGAGCGATCTCCTACACTGGCCGTACACCACTGGTGATCGTCGAGGGGACACTGAATAGTGCACGGTACATCCAAACCGTCATCGAACCCATCGTTCTACCATTCCTAGACCGGCAAAGGAACTTGCTGTTCCAACAGGACAATGCACGTCCGCATGTATCCCGTGCCACCCAACGTGCTCTAGAAGGTGTAAGTCAACTACCCTGGCCAGCAAGATCTCCGGATCTGTCCCCCATTGAGCATGTTTGGGACTGGATGAAGCGTCGTCTCACGCGGTCTGCACGTCCAGCACGAACGCTGGTCCAACTGAGGCGCCAGGTGGAAATGGAATGGCAAGCCGTTCCACAGGACTACATCCAGCATCTCTACGATCGTCTCCATGGGAGAATAGCAGCCTGCATTGCTGCGAAAGGTATATACACTGTACTAGTGCCGACATTGTGCATGCTCTGTTGCCTGTGTCTATGTGCCTGTGGTTCTGTCAGTGTGATCATGTCATGTATCTGACCCCAGGAATGTGTCAATAAAGTTTCCCCTTCCTGGGCCAATGAATTCACGGTGTTCTTATTTCAATTTCCAGGAGTGTATTTTTAAGTTTTAAATGGCTCTAGGCACTATGGGACTTGACATCGGAGGTCATCAGTCCCCTAGACTTAGAACTACTTAAACCTAAGGACATCACACACTTCCATGCCTGAGGCAGGATTCGAACCTGCGGCCGTAGCAGCCGCGTGGTTCCGGACTGAAGCGCCTAGAACCGCTCGACTACCGCGGCCAGCTATTTTTAAGGAAATATCAACGCCAGTTCCACTTCAATTTTTATTTCAAAATAAAAGAGAAGTGTAGATGGTGGATAAATTTGGAATACTGACGAATATGTTCCACCTGCTGGACAAGAAGACAAATCATAACAGCATTACTACTCCTTAATAATCCGCTAGAGGCCAAAATGCTTAGAAGGTACCCCAGAACAACCTCTGAGAGATAAGTCGCAGATTTTAGGTTCACCCTGAATATGGAAAAAGTAACCAACTATGCATCAGAAGACTATTATTGTTGGCGTTGTCCTGGATAATTTTTTTTCCGACGGCATAACGCTCGTCTACATACCGCTGTTGTAATCCAATACAGAATGCTACCTTGGCCTGGTCGATCATCAGGTCTGTCTCCAATCGAACACATGAGGGACATCAGCGGATAACAATTCCACCCTCATCCACAACCAGCATTAACCGCTCCTGTATTGGCTGAACAGGTGCAGCAGGCATAGAACTGCATTCCAAAAACTGAAATCCGGCACCTGTACACCACAATGCATACACGTTTGCATGCCTGCATTCAACGTTCAGTCTGTTACACCGGTTATTAATCTATCAGCATTTCACATTTGCAATGACTTTCCTCATGCTCACATTAATCTGTGATCCAGCAACGTTAATCGTTTTAATGTGTTACCTAGACAAATGTATTCAATTTCATTACTCTACATTAATGTTTTCTCTTTTTTTCCCAAACATATCTGATTTACTCTCGTACAACGACCAACAATCATCGGATAATTTCAGCGCCTAGATTGCTCTCTCTCCCCCCCCCCCCATGAACCATGGACCTTGCCGTTGGTGGGGAGGCTTGCGTGCCTCAGCGATACAGATAGTCGTACCGTAGGTACAACCACAACGGAGGGGTATCTGTTGAGAGGCCAGACAAACGTGTGGTTCCTGAAGAGGGGCAGCCACCTTTTCAGTAGTTGCAAGGGCAACAGTCTGGATGATTGACTGATCTGGCCTTGTAACAATAACCAAAACGGCCTTGCTGTGCTGGTACTGCGAACGGCTGAAAGCAAGGGGAAACTACGGCCGTAATTTTTCCCGAGGGCATGCAGCTTTACTGTATGATTAAATGATGATGGCGTCCTCTTGGGTAAAATATTCCGGAGGTAAAATAGTCCCCCATTCGGATCACCGGGCGGGGAATACTCAAGAGGATGTCGTTATCAGGAGAAAGAAAACTGGTGTTCTACGGATCGGAGCGTGGAATGTCAGATCCCTTAATCGGGCAGGTAGGTTAGAAAATTTAAAAAGGGAAATGGATAGGTTAAAGTGGGAATTAGTGAAGTTCGGTGGCAGGAGGAACAAGACTTCTGGTCAGGTGACTACAGGGTTATAAACACAAAGTCAAATAGGGGGAATGCAGGAGTAGGTTTAATAATGAATAGGAAAATAGGAATGCGGGTAAGCTACTACAAACAGCATAGTGAACGCATTATTGTGGCCAAGATAGATACGAAGCCCACACCTACTACCGTAGTACAAGTTTATATGCCAACTAGCTCTGCAGATGACGAAGAAATTGAAGAAATGTATGATGAAATAAAAGAAATTATTCAGATAGTGAAGGGAGACGAAAATTTAATAGTCATGGGTGACTGGAATTCGAGTGTAGGAAAAGGGAGAGAAGGAAATGTAGTAGGTGAATATGGATTGGGGCTAAGAAATGAAAGAGGGAGCCGCCTGGTAGAATTTTGCACAGAGCACAACTTAATCATAGCTAACACTTGGTTTAAGAATCATGATAGAAGGTTGTATACATGGAAGAACCCTGGAGATACTAAAAGGTATCAGATAGATTATATAATGGTAAGACAGAGATTTAGGAACCAGGTTTTAAATTGTAAGACATTTCCAGGGGCAGATGTGGACTCTGACCACAATCTATTGGTTATGACCTGTAGAGTAAAACTGAAGAAACTGCAAAAAGGTGGGAATTTAAGGAGATGGGACCTGGATAAACTGAAAGAACCAGAGGTTGTACAGAGTTTCAGGGAGAGCATAAGGGAACAATTGAAAGGAATGGGGGAAAGAGATACAGTAGAAGAAGAATGGGTAGCTCTGAGGGATAAAGTAGTGAAGGTAGCAGAGGATCAAGTAGGTAAAAAGAAGAAGGTTAGTAGAAATCCTTGAGTAACAGAAGAAATATTGAATTTAATTGATGAAAGGAGAAAATATAAAAATGCAGTAAATGAAGCAGGCAAAAAGGAATACAAACGTCTCAAAAATGAGATCGACAGGAAGTGCAAAATGGCTAAGCAGGGATGGCTAGAGGACAAATGTAAGGATGTAGAGGCTTATCTCACTAGGGGTAAGATAGATAATGCCTACAGGAAAATTAAAGAGACCTTTGGAGATAAGAGAACCACATGTATGAACATCAAGAGCTCAGATGGAAACCCAGTTCTAAGCAAAGAAGGGAAAGCAGAAAGGTGGAAGGAGTATATAGAGGGTCTATACAAGAGCGACGCACTTGAGGACAATATTATGGAAATGGAAGAGGATGTAGTTGAAGATGAAATGGGAGATACGATACTGCGTGAAGAGTTTGACAGAGCACTGAAAGACCTGAGTCGAAACAAGGCCCCGGGAGTAGACAACATTCCATTAGAACTACTGACGGCCTTGGGAGAGCCAGTCCTGACAAAACTCTACCACCTGGTGAGCAAGATGTATGAAACAGGCGAAATACCCTCAGACTTCAAGAAGAATATAATAATTCCAATCCCAAAGAAAGCAGGTGTTGACAGATGTGAAAATTACCGAACAATCAGTTTAATAAGCCACAGCTGCAAAGTACTAACACGAATTCTTTACAGACGAATGGAAAAACTAGTAGAAGCCGACCTCGGGGAAGATCAGTTTGGATTCCGTAGAAATACTGGAACACGTGAGGCAATACTGACCTTACGACTTATCTTAGAAGAAAGATTAAGGAAAGGCAAATCTACGTTTCTAGCATTTGTAGACTTAGAGAAAGCTTTTGATAATGTTGACTGGAATACTCTCTTTCAAATTCTAAAGGTGGCAGGGGTAAAATACAGGGAGCGAAAGGCTATTTACAACTTGTACAGAAACCAGATGGCAGTTATAAGAGTCGAGGGACATGAAAGGGAAGCAGTGGTTGGGAAGGGAGTAAGGCAGGGTTGTAGCCTCTCCCCGATGTTATTCAATCTCTATATTGAGCAAGCAGTAAAGGAAACAAAAGAAAAATTCGGAGTAGGTATTAAAATCCATGGAGAAGAAATAAAAACCTTGAGGTTTGCCGATGACATTGTAATTCTGTCAGAGACAGCAAAGGACCTGGAAGAGCAGTTGAACGGAATGGACAGTGTCTTAAAAGGAGGATATAAAATGAACATCAACAAAAGCAAAACAAGGATATTGGAATGTAGTCGAATTAAGTCGGGTGATGCTGAGGGAATTAGATTAGGAAATGAGGCACTTAAAGTAGTAAAGGAGTTTTGCTATTTGGGGAGCAAAATAACTGATGATGGTCGAAGTAGAGAGGATATAAAATGTAGACTGGCAATGGCAAGGAAAGCGTTTCTGAAGAAGAGAAATTTGTTAACATCGAGTATAGATTTAAGTGTCAGGAGGTCATTTCTGAAAGTTTTTGTATGGAGTGTAGCCATGTATGGAAGTGAAACATGGA
Source organism: Schistocerca cancellata (assembly GCF_023864275.1). Taxonomy (NCBI): domain Eukaryota; kingdom Metazoa; phylum Arthropoda; class Insecta; order Orthoptera; family Acrididae; genus Schistocerca; species Schistocerca cancellata. Next base: position 1,186,675,125 of record NC_064626.1, read on the forward strand.
CGGTAAATAGTTTGGACAAGAAGAGAATAGAAGCTTTCGAAATGTGGTGCTACAGAAGAATGCTGAAGATTAGATGGGTAGATCACATAACTAATGAGGAAGTATTGAATAGGATTGGTGAGAAGAGAAGTTTGTGGCACAACTTGACCAGAAGAAGGGATCGGTTGGTAGGACATGTTCTGAGGCATCAAGGGATCACCAATTTAGTTTTGGAGGGCAGCGTGGAGGGTAAAAATCGTAGGGGGAGACCAAGAGATGTTTACACTAAGCAGATTCAGAAGGATGTAGGTTGCAGTAGGTACTGGGAGATGAAGAAGCTTGCACAGGATAGAGTAGCATGGAGAGCTGCATCAAACCAGTCTCAGGACTGAAGACCACAACAACAACAACAAGATTGCTCTCTATAAATACATGTGTAACGTCCCCTTAGAAAAATTATATAAGACTGTGCTTAAACTGACACACAATATTTTTAGCGCAACGCAATCTGACTTTCAAAAATCCCTACAAAAGAATGGCCCTGACTAACATTAACCTATACGTTTCACAAATCACTTAGCTCACCAAAAATCTTCGTTACTCGAACTACTGCAATACAGCGAGCGCCACTACTGCCAGCTAAATAAAAGATTCAAACTACGGAAGGCACTAACTACTGATAGGCATAGTTAGCAAATGAAAGATTTTAATTGAGAACAAACAATGTATTTACCTCAATAGTGTTCAAATGTCATAATGTATATAGCAGTTCATGATATCCAGTATTACAAATTTCAAAACTCCGCCATCTCTCTCCTCACATCCACCACAGCTCGCGGCTCACCTCCAACTGCGCAACGCTACGCGCTGTTCACATCCAGCTGCCCAAGACTACAATGGCAGACAACAATGCAAACTAGCCACAGACTGCACACAGGACAGCCAGTAACCTTCATACAGAGCGCTACGTGGCGTTACCAATAAGAAAACCTAAAAGCTTACTTACACATGATGTGACACTGTGTGACTGAACTATACTGAACTGTACATTTTCCCACAGCTATCGGTTTCTACTCCACAACATCACATTTCTCTCCACCACCCATCTGTTCTCTACCGCACCCCACGGCTATCTGACTGTTCTTCGTGATCACCACAGCTGTCTCTATTCCAGACAGCTAAAGACACGCACTGTAACACTTATCTACGTGGCTCTTTAGCGCAATCAAATGGTTGAAATGACTCTGAGCACTATGGGACTCAACTGCTGTGGTCATAAGTCCCCTAGAACTTAGAACTACTTAAACCTAACTAACCGAAGGACATCACACACATCCATGCCCGAGGCAGGATTCGAACCTGCGACCGTAGTGGTCTTGCGGTTCCAGACTGTAGCGCCTTTAACCGCTCGGCCACTCCGGCAGGCCTTAGCGCAATCAGAGCCCGAAAAAAAGCGCGTAGGAATACATATTTTTTGTGCCCTTGCGGAAAGTGAAAGATGTCAGTTCCTCCTAGAGGTGTCTTTCTAGAGATTCGAAGAGCCTATGACACATCTCACACAAAAATTTGGCGGGAAAGCTCGTTTCTTCATCCGCGGACACCTCACGAGTCAAGCGGGTCACACAGGAAAATGTCGACGATCATTCCGACCGTTTCTTTCAGTGTGTCCATCCTGCTGTTGTTCCATTAAAGCTGACGTACGCTCCTTTCCCTTCTCCAACAACGCAGAGCAGAAATACGCCCCATCACCCAGATGTGAACAAAGGTTAGAGACTGGTGGCTACAACGGGCGCTTAAAAACAAAGTAAAACACTGGTTACACAGACACTTCGTCTAAGCATGGTTATTAGTTGAATTAAAAACAGGCGAAAAATTAAAATGTTACGCAAATAAGTTAATGAGTTATACAAGTAATGAAATAGATACGAAAATCAACGTACGTCTTTCATCAAGACACTATCCATTCCGTTCAGTTACCGTCCTAATGCCATTGGTGTCTGTTGCGGACTTACAGTGTCATTGGTGAACCTCAAAATCTTTAAGTATTTGTACATCTGTCCTTGTGATCGATGGTCTAGAGAACTTCGGACGTTTACTTACGTAATAAAATGAAACACTTACAGAGGTCATTTTGATGTTTTGTTGCAGGCAATTTCTGTGACTGAGTACACTATCGCTGACGGGTTGAACAGTTTAATACTAGTCTATGGACGCCAATTCATAGATGTCGGCCACTGATGGTATCGTTTATACGATTGGAGTTCACCGCCTCGGAACCAGTTAAGGCCTGAAGAGAATCTATTGAGTTACCGAAAAATGTTTCAATTTAATAAAATAACATCGAAACGACCGCTGTAGGTATTTCATATCTTACATCAAAATTTTTACATCTTCTCCCTGAACTAATTTCCTTTCGAAATATCTCCTTGGTTTTCCCTTACAACTTTCTCAGTGTACAGATTCAGTAACAGGGTAGGGACGCTACAACCCTTACTCACTCCCTTCTTATCTACTACCCTGCTTTCGTGTCCTTCGACTCTTAAACTAACAAACTGGTTTCGATACAAACTGTAAATAACTTCTCGCTCCTTGTATTTTATGCACGTTGCCTTCAGGATTTCAAAAAGTATATAGCAGTGAACGCCGTCAAAAGGTTTCTCTGAATCTAAAAGTGCCATAAACGTAGATTTACCTTTTTTCAGTCGATATTATAACCTAAGTCCGTCTCCGAAATACAGTAAAACAAAAGCAACATACTAGTACGAGGAAAAGCGGATGAAGACAATTTAGTAGGCAGGTTGGGATGGTACAGTATCCTCACATGGGAATGTATTTGCCATATTGAGCTTGTCCATTGAGCTTGTTGTAGCCGTGTCTACCAGTATAAGTAATCTTTACACGTTGGCAATACGGTGGAGATCGGTTATTGTTGTGGTGCGAGTGAGTTGCTGTTGGGTTCCCGGCCAGGACGGAGTGAGGCGAGCTTGGATAGCGCCTGCTTGTAGCCGTCTTATTGAAGTGATATCAGGTGTTCCCCAGGGAAGCGTCCTGGGACCTCTGCTGTTCCTGATCTATATAAATAACCTGGGTTACAATCTGAGCATTTATCTTAGGTTGTTCGCTGATGATGCTGTAATTTACCGTCTAGTAAGGTCATCCGAAGATCAGTATCAGTTGCAAAGCGATTTAGAAAATCTTGCTGTATTGTGTGGCAGGTGGCAATTGACGCCAAATAAAGAAAAGTGTGAGGTGATCCACATAAGTTCCAAAAGAAATCCGTTGGAATTCGATTACTCGATAAATAGTACAATTCTCAAGGCTGTCAATTCAACGAAGTACCTGGGTGTTAAAATTACTAACTACTTCAGTTTGAAAGACCACATACATAATATTGTGGGGAAGGCGAGCCAAAGGTTGCGTTTCATTGGCAGGGCACTTAGAAAATGCAACAAGTCCACTAAAGAGACAGCTTACATTACACTCGTTCGTCCTCTGTTAGAATATTGCTGCGCGGTGTGGGATCATTACCAGGTGGGATTGACGGAGGACATCGAAAGGCTGCAAAAAAGGGCACCTCGTTTTGTATTATCACGTAGTAGGGGAGAGAGTGTGGCAGATATGATACGCGAATTGGGATGGAAGTCATTACAGCAAAGACGTTTTTCGTCGCGGCGAGATCTATTTACGAAATTTCAGTCACCAACTTTCTCTTCCGAATGCCAAAATATTTTGTTGAGCCCAACCTACATAGGTAGGAATGATCATCGAAATAAAATAAGAGAAATCAGAGCGCGGACAGAAAGGTTTAGGTGTTCGTTTTTCCCGCGTGCTGTTCGGGAGTGGAAAGGTAGAGAGATAGTATGATTGTGGTTCGACGAACCCTCTGCCAAGCATTTAAATGTGAATTGCGGAGTAGTCATGTAGATGTAGATGTAGATGTAGATGTCGATTGCTTGACAGTGTGTCCGAACCACGATCGGTCGTTTCGAAGTTTCAGTGTAGAAACGATTGGTAGCAAATTGTGGCACTTAGATAGAAATGCTAGATATTATAAAAGTGTTAATGTTCCCTGAGTGTTAGAATAAATTATAACCCGTAATTCCCTTAAGCATCGATGTTCTCACCCTAGACAGTCATCATAGTAAACAATATTTCATGTTGCTGAGCAACATTCATAAAATAATTTTTAAATGAACACACCGCCATTTTACTGTATTTTTGTTTATTCAATTACTATCCAGATTTTGGCCTTTCATGCCACTTTCAAGTGATCGAGATTATGTCATTAACATATATTGCAGGACATAAAGTTCAAAATTGGCCATAAATTAAAAAAAATATTGGCTCCCCTCGAAATGCTAGATGTAAATGTCACCATCTTGTAAAAAGATCACCGAACGGTCCTAGATGCTTCAGTCCGGAACCGCGCGACTGGTACGGTCGCAGGTTTGAATCCTGCCTCGGGCATGGATGTGTGTGTGATGTCCTTAGGGTTGGTAGGCTTAAGTAGTTTTAAGTCTAGGGGACTGATAACCTCAGATGTTAAGTCCCATAAAGCTTAGAGTCATTTGAACCATTTGTAAAAAGAACATTAAATGGCAGGAGCAGCTCGGCACGTCACATTTAGTAAAAATAGGTTTTTGCTTTGGTATGTAACAGATAAGCACATGCAACCTTAGATGATCATTACCATTCAAGAACTTGTTTTCATCATTTAAAAGCGAAGAAAACCTGTTTTTACCAAACGTGACGTGCTCCCACTATTGTTTATTGATCTTTTCACAAGATGGTGATTTTACATCTAGCATTTCGTGGAAGGCCAGTATTTTTTCTAAATCTATAAGCAATTTTTAGCGTGTGTCCTGCAATATATGTTAATGACATAATCTCACGCACTTTAAAGGCCGAAACCTGGGTTGTAATTAAATAAACAATAATACAGTCATATGGCGATGTGTTCATTTAAAAAAAAGTCATCACAGTATCCTTTGAGGAATTATTTAATGAGATTATCTGTACGGAAAGCTTGTTCGAAATGTAAGGAGAGACTCCGATCTAATACAGCGGGCCTGGAGGAATACTACAGGATCGTTATAAGATGATCCAGCAGTTTTCGCTGCTTGGGGGTAAGAAGTTCTGTTTACGATGAAGAGAGTCGTGAAACTGGGAAAAAATAAGGAATTATTATGATGGAGGATGGACCAAAGGGATGAGATTGAGAAAAAGTGAAGGCTCCGCCAAAATATCTTTGGAAAGAAGCAACGTAGAAGATGTACAGCCTTGCAAGTACTTAGGACATTTGGTAATAGGAAATAGAAAGTGAAACTCATGAATAAATAGCAGAATAAGGCTATAAGGTACGTGGTTCGCTGAGACCAAACAAAAAAATTCTGGTAGAACAAAGAAATACTTCAAAAGCTCTTCGGGATATGCAACGAACCAGGAACAGTCGAAAAAAATGAAAATTGAATTGATGGTTTTGAAACGCTTAAGATAATATAGGCTAACACAATGACGAATGAAGGTGTAAGTCGTTCTAGGAACAGTAAGCAAAAAATAGTAGTAACTGTATGAATCACGAAAAAATCTGGAAACAAAGTAGAAGGGAATTTCCTTTAATTGCAGGCAGGTGGAGATTAAGAAGATGGAATGCTGGATGAGAATAAAAATGGACGAAGTTTTCTTTCTCTTTCTGATAAAGTTTAGGACAGAATGATTGGCAGATTAGAGAGCACATTTCGATTGTCTCAATCACATTATTCGCCATCGGCATTGCGTTAGTAATTCTGCTTCTTACAAGGAAGGTTTCAGATATGAGTGCATTTCCCAATCGGACATAAATTTGTTTGCCTGTGTGACGTTTGGACCTCATGAAGTGTTTGAACTGTTGTGCTTTTACACCGTACATTGTTTGCTTCACTTACTATCTCCCGACCGAACATGCCTTTGTCCCAAAGTAAAATTTTCTCTCGCAACCGTCCCACTCGCAAGTGAAACATGTCCTTGTCCTGTAGCAACGTTGCCAAAAATTTAGGAATTACTTTGAAAATAGACAAGTATAATTTTTAGTTTCCTCTGTATTGCAATAAATTTAGCATACTTCCTAGTATCTAGCTATGCTGTTTAACATGGGTGTGCTTCTGGGACGGTCCACATTTTATCTCCATGGATATTTGCTGGCTATGAAATAGCTTTTACAGCTGAGGCGGGTGGTATTTGAAATATGCTTATTCTACTAACATGATTTACTCGCATATTCCAGTATTCTAATAGTCATAAATACGAGTATATTTAAAAATATATCTGAGAATTACTGGTTTCCGATATTTACTGATACGAATATTAGGGAGTGCATTTTATCCAGATACCTCTGATATCGAAAGACAAAAGTAAATTTCGTTATTAGAGTGGGTTTATTATTCGGCATGGGCGCTTACACGATTTTTTTCGTTCTCCAGAGGGCCGCAATTTGTACGCATTGTATTTCGGCTCCCACGCAGATTACAGATGCTTTACTCGACACGCTCTGGCTCAACGTTTTTCCAGAGCAGAAATAATTCTGCGAGACAGAATGATGTTTCATTTGTAAGTACGAAGGGGGGAGAGGGGTTGATGGGGGTGGGCTAGGGAAAGGGGTGAGGGGGTTAGTTTCGGAATTGCACGCAAATGGTGACAAACAAGAGCCCGAACGGGCGAAGCCACAAATTCCGGAATCACTTTTCAATCGCCCTCGTCACAGAGAGAAATTTGTTTTGAATTAAGTCGCATGTTATTGCACGGCTGAGTGATTTCTGGTGGTGTGCTGGAACGACGCGAAGCCGGTGGGACGGGAAGTGCCGGGCAATGAAAACGGGGCGGCATCCATCACTTTTTGCTCCGCGCCCGAATGCCGCCCGTAATAGCAGCTGGTAATCACACAGTACCTGCACGGGACTGGCTCGTTCCTGGAATATAAATTGAAATATTATCCGGTCGCGAGATGGCGCTTCTGCCGTCCGTGATTCATCGGAATACCGGCGGCCGATCGCAGTCATCGCCTCTGCCGGCAATAACTTTATTGGCTAATTACTCGTTTGGACTCCTATGCTTTATTGCGATACCGCGTCGCGACTGTTGATGGCTGCGTTCTCCCGCCACGGCTCGATTTATTGCGCACACGCAGACGGCCGCCACGAGTGGCCGGTTGTGCACCCGCCGGAAGTCGCGGGGTCACGTGACGTCAGCTGGCGCACTCGCGGACTTCCCTTTTCCGGGAAACAGATTCGCGGCGCTGTAGCAGTTCCGGTCCGCATGTTTCACCTTGACACAAGTCAGCAGCGGGGCTGGCATATGATAAATGTTTCAGTATGATGTAAATATACTACTTGTTCCTCCGTAACCGAATTTGAAATTAATACACATTGCAAATGAACTGGTCGGCCGGAGTGGCCGTGCGGTTCTAGGCGCTGCTGTCTGGAACCAAGCGACCGCTACGGTCGCAGGTTCGAATCCTGCCTCGGGCATGGATGTGTGTGATGTCCTTAGGTTAGTTACGTTTAATTAGTTCTAAGTTCTAGGCGACTGATGACTTCAGAAGTTAAGTCGCATAGTGCTCAGAGCCATTTTTGCAAATGAAGTATGAAAGATATACCGGAATGATTAAATACACGTTGCCCAGGTTAGCTGAAAGTCTGACGACCAACAGACAACAACAATTTCCTCACCAGTGGTTTGAACGAAAAAGAAAATTACGTTTCAATGAACCGTTGACATTAAGCGTATTAGTGATGCAGCACTCTGACAGGGCAGGTCTAAAAAGAAAGTTGGCCACGTAGTAGTCAGATAATCCGTTAAAGTGCTCCATTCAGTTGAATTAGCAGTAATATGACATGGCTTGACTTTCTTTTGTAAATGAGTTCCGTATTCTAACAACTGCGATAGCAGGCTCACATCCCTGAGGCTTTATCGTGACTTAAATCGTGCTGTGGACAGTAACTGGTGTGCGAAACTTGTGGAGGAAAGAAACTTTCGCATGATATGCCACTGCCAAGTAACCTAGCTCGATGGAACTTGGACCATGTGTACTACAGCAGACCACAAAATGCAGTCGAAAGAAACACACAATGAGGCGAACAGACATGACACTTTGAAACCTTCCCGTCTCCTCTATATCTCTTTTCTTACGCAACCTTCCCTTCTACAATAACCTATGAAACGTTCCCTTAGGATTTCTATCTCTTCCTTAATAATAACAAATGAAATCTTCCCTCTGAAATTAATTCTCTTTCTCAATAGTAACAAGTGCAATTTTCGCATACAAATTTAAATGCTGTTTATTAAAAGAGATTTTCTCATTATTTCGATGAAACATAGAATGTGACGTCGTCGTGACCCTCCGTCGTTACCTGCAATAACCTAAACGTGTTCCTTACCTTTTTCACAGTTACTGGATCGCCATCTGACTGCTGCATCGAACAGCGACATGAATATAGTTACTCTGTTTTACGATACTCTATTAGATGCTGGTGGGCTGTCATAATAAGTGGCTGTATTTATTACCAAAGCTGACGTTATTCTTTAATAGTAAAGCTGACGTTATTCTTTAATTAATTTGACTGAAGATACGTAATTCATAGTTAAACTTTATCTTGACAACAATAAAATTTTGCAGGGTTTTACTTTGATGGCTTTTGGGATGGATTATATTCAGGAACGCAATATTGCTAGCAAAAATTAATTATATTCTGAAGACGATTCTTCAGATATTTTCTGTTGGTAATGAAATGATTTTACAAACGTTCAACTGGGACTTACTTTTTACAATAATCTTACAACTAGGATTGCGCAAACATACCTTCATTAGTCTTGAGTTTCTCAAAAACATAATTCAGTAATATTAGTTCCTCTTATGATAATAATTAGCTTATGTCTCTGTACATCCGTTTATAATCTCTTGTAAATCATAGCTGGTGGCAGGCAGGCACACCGCTTCTCTCAGCTTCTCGCTTCAGACCTGCTACCGACTCGCTTCACATCTCGCTTACTACTGTCTTCCTACGAACGCTAAAGTGCGGTCCCTCCCACCAACAATGCTTTCTGGTGCACACAATCCCTGCTACCACAATTATTTCCAAAATGACAAATATTAATTATTCCTACTTAATCCTATTAATAAAATACAAACATCTTTCTTGAATTGTGGTTTGACAATAAACAATAGTAATAAACATATCTTACAATTTTTACTCAAAGATAGTGACTACACTGAAGTCGCGGCGATTCATGATCGTCTCCAGGTCATTACAGACGTTGGGAATTAGGGCGCGTGACCACGAGGGACGGGATGGGTATTGTGGGACGTGCTCTCTTGCCGGCCACGAGTTTGGTAAGATGTTCATCTGGTAGGGCTTCCATTCCTCCGTCAGTGCCTTTGACAACTGGTGGACGGTGGTTGGTGTATGTGGTCATACTGCAATACGCTTCCCCGACACATCCCGCACGTGGTAGATGGGATTCAATTCGGGGGAACAGACAGACCAATCCACTCGTCGAATGTCCACTCGTTCAAGAATTTCTCTGCCTGTGCAGTTCGATGCAGTCCCGCAATGTCATCAATAAGAATGAAGTCACGGACTGGTGGACTCCTGAAGATATACAAAGCGGGAAGGAGGACATGGTCACAGTAACTACTACCCGTGACTGTACCGTGTTCACAAATTTGGAGGTCAGTAAACGCATGCAACCTTTTGCTGAAGACTAAATAAAAGCTCCACCACCACAACTATCATGTTCGACCATCTTCCTGGGTGGATCACGTGTTCCTCCCTCTCGTGATATAAGGGTACGTGCACCCATTTCCTCGACTTCAGTCTCATCGAGCAGTGTGGGATGCGTTGGGGAGCCGTATTGCAGTACTTTCACATGCAGCCTTCTAGCAGTTTTCAACAGCGCTAGTTAAGAAATGGAACGTCCAAACGTAATAACGTACCATCTATATGGTCATCATGGTAGTACGTTGCACATAATCCATTCCCGTTCACGGTGATCACAACTCTGTTAAGAACCATGCCCTCGCGTTTTGTAATGTCCATAGGAACTCATGGTTCGCAGTACCTTCACTGTAATTATTTGTTGAATAAAATTGTAGTTTCTCTTTCGTCTCATTCCGTATTTCCTTAAGTTACCTTCCGTACAATACTCTTACTGTACTTTCTACGTATTATCCATGGTTCTTCGAGTTGTGTTTCTCCGCAGCGACACATCATACGAAAGTTGCTATTGTCCTTAAATTTTAAACACCGGTGTGTATGGTACTGAAACCTAGTTTTATATTTTCCCAAAAGACTGACGATGTCCATATCTAAATCAGCTTCTTTTCTTAAATTACAATGGAACCGTGATATGCTCAGGCTTAATTTTTTGTAGGCACTCACTCTATGGACTTATTTCATGCTTATCTCCATCTTTTCTTATGTAGTACTAAACATTTCACCTCCACGTAATTATCAGAAGCTATCCTGGTCCGTGTACAAAACATTAGCCTATAGCATTTACGAGGACAAGCCGAAGCTTTTCCTTCTGCCACGTAATGTCCCTAAAAATTGTCGCTTGTGTCCTGCAAAATTCCTCGTACTCGCCTAGTTGGCCTACCCTTCCTACCCTTTACATTTCTCAGTAAGTCACTGTAATTTTTATACGCTTTCTACATTAGTTTTTAGCAGTTTACTCCTTATCTCCGCCCATCACGTCTTCTCTCATATCGATCTGCTTGTGATGATGATGATGATGATAGATTGTGGGTCGCTCAACAACGTGATCATCAGCGCCTGTACAAGTTCCAAATCTTTCCATTTCCAGTCCTGGCACTTCACGAATGATGATGAGACAACACAAACATCCAGTCCCCCGGGTGGAGAAAATCCCCGACCCGACCGAGAATCGAACCCGGGACCCCGTGATGCAAAGGCTGTAACGCTAGCCACTAGACCACGATCTGCGGACACGATCTGCTAGTAATTGGTGTTTAATGTTGTTCTTCTTATGAATGAACATAAACTTTCTTCCGCCCTATTATTGTGACAGTAATTTTCTAAATGTTGGATCCTATATTGTATCTAAAACACATCATCCTTCTCATAACGGATGTAACGTACAATACGTAAATTGCCTAGTTATCTGTATGAGAAGGCCTGATTAATTAGTAAAATCTAAATAAATATGAGATCATTGATTGTCTTTTGGTTCATGTTCCAGAACTACGTGCTGTGAGAATCACACATTCGAGCATCGTTCAAGGATATCAAAATACAACGATAAGGACAAAACTCTTGAAGAATTTGTAGCATCTGTTGCTTGACTCTCTTTTCTTCATAATTACGATAGAGTAGATATTTTGATCCTGGGCAACTGTATGTACTGCACGCCATAAAGGACAAAATTTACTATTACGGCATTCTGACGAATTAAAAAGTACCAGTATTCCTCGGATGTTCTAAAGTTTATTCAGTGTCATTGTTAATATTTTAACTTGATATCACGGTAATGTGTGTAAAAGAGTGGCTTTCTGCATGATACACATTAATGTCACTGCGTTGTCTAAATGTAATCCAAGTTTCTATTTTGTATCTATTTACTAAAAAATGGGACAACGTTTCCCTCCGAAGGCTATTGTCTGATTCAAAGTTCATAAAATAGGAGAATAGGTTCCAAGTAACTATATTATTTAGAAATATCTCGCCGATACTTCACCAAGATATAATGAGCACATCCGTACGAGGCAAATGCTAACACCATATTGCTATTCCTGTGGACTCCCTCTTTAGACCAAACTGTAACCTAAACGTGGGGCACGACCTTGTTTAAATCACTTATTGCAAAAATAAACAGAGCTACTGCAATTTCTTTCCCTAATCTGCAGCTAAATCTTGATTTTGAAATAACAATCTGTTGTCAGTATGTTACTTACTTCTGTTCATTTATGCGAAGCGTATGAAACACATAACGCAATAAACTGATGTTTAACCCACGTGTCAGCGAATGTGAAACAAATCTTTCTTTAACAGACTCACGACTCTAAAGCGTCTGCCTTGAATACTCTTTCCCCTTATTCCCCAGAACTACTGCTGAGCTGGCCGCTGGTGGCCGAGCGGTTCTAGGCGCTTCAATCTGGAATCGCGCGACCGCTACGGTCGCCGGTTCGAAACCTGCCTCGCGCATGGATGTGTGTAATGTCCTTAGGTTAGTTAGGTTGAAGTAGTTCTAACTTCTAGGGGACTGATGATCTGAGATATTAAGTCCCATAGTGCTCAGAGCCATTTGAACCATTTTTTTCAACTAATTCTGACATGTCAACACATCATCAGTAGGCACTGGCTAAAGTAGTAACTCAAAATTTCGCGTAGAACCAATCTGCCATGTAATTAGTTCTCTGAAAGTCTTCACCTGCTGTGTTGCCAAAAGAAGCTTTCGACTGCTTAACGGCCACTGGCGTCCGTTTCAGCCCTCCAGGGAGTCGTGTCAGAGGCACGTGGGGTCCAGTTGTCGGCTGGATAGGGGCAGTAGTCCGTGACCAACGTCTCTCCGACCGCTAAACGCGACTGCACATGGACAATTTTTTAAATATTTTACACAATGTAATTAATGCATTAGGGTGTCTAGCTTACATAACATTTCACACTGAATTACAAATATAACTAGTCAGTCAATTAGCTAGATACTTACATATCCCACATATCATTTGAACGATTCTGTTATCAGAATTTCGTGAAATGGTTGAGTTTATAAGATGTGAATGCGTGATTATTGTTAACATCAATGAACATATTTTTAATACTCCTTATACAAGTACAATTGAAAATATGATTTTTTTTACAAGCTACCACCTTGTGATTAGAAACTCGTGCATTGAATAGAGCAAGTCGTCTAGGAGAAATGATTTTAGGTTGCATTTAAAACTTGTTTTGCTGCCTGCCAGACGTGTTATGTGATTGTATATTGAGAAAATTATCAAAGTTTTCTCTCGCAGCATACTCAAACTCCTTTATGATCCAAGGATAGCTTTATCAAAGGGTAATTAGGTCATTTTTTCCTCTAATGTTGTATGTTTGCACGTCATTGTTCTTCTAAAATTGTGATGTATTATTTATGACGAATTTCACTAGCACGTGTATGTATTTCGACTGTGCACTTCAAATGTTTAACTACTTAGACTGTTCCAAATTCATGGAATTTCAGTGTCAATTTACGCTGGTGCTCTGTGCAGAAAATTGAAATTACACCGACACATTCAGTGTTCACTTATTTTTCAACATCCTTCTGCAACAAATTCCAAATGGCTCGAAATTCTACTTCTCGAGTTTTTCTCAGTCCTTAATTCATTTCCAATACTACGAACCAGAAGTACAGTCCCACAATCTTCATGTTGAGACTATTTCTGATAGAAGTTATTATTTAGCAAATTATTTTTATGTGGAGTGATCTCCCTGCTTATTAAAGTCTGCTATGCTCCGTATGTGACATCAATAGAGCTAAACATCGAAATATTGGTACGAAGTACTCTCCACCTTTGATTACTGGCCTAACTCCTTCTTTTAGTAATTGATCTTTTGACTGTTTCTGGCCACCCGCCGCTGCTTTCTCTGCGTGGTAACTTCGTCAGCACTTAACATACCGTGTATAAAGGTGCTTTCGGTATAAAGCACTCTTTGTCTTCCCCTGAAGTTTTTACCCTTTACAGCTCCCGCTAGTATCATGGAAGTTATTCCCTGAAGACTTAACATGTATCCTATCATTCTGTCCCTTCTTCTTGTCAGATTTTCACGTAGAAACCTTTCAACAACAATCCTGCAGAGTAATTCATCCTTCATTATCTCAACAGTGCGTCTAAATTTTCAACGTAATGCAACATCTCAAACGCCTCGAATTTCTTTCCCTGTTTTGCACTGTACGCGATAAACTTCTACACAATGCTGTCCTCCAGATTTATTGTCGCAGAAATTTCTTGCTCAGAGATCGTGTCTGATATTAGTACTTCCTTCATCCGCCATGCTTTAATTTCCTGCCAAGATATGTTGCCTCACTTTTGTACCTAACTGCGTATCTCTTGCTTCTCACAACTTTTGTCTCTCTTTGATCTACTCGATATCTGTATTCTGTTACCAGGAGACTGTGCATTCCATCACAGTAGCTAATCATTCCTCATGTCGGTGGTAATGCCATGAGCATGTCTTATGATTACCGCCCATTTAGAATCATTTATGTTGCGATGTGTGAAGTTTTCCTCTATTTCCTACATAGCTTCTTCGATATACAGAATAAACAAATAGGGAACAAAATCGGCATCCCTATCTTGTGGCTTTTTTTCATTCGAAATCTGTTTTCAGACTTGAATTTTAGGTTCCTATAGATACAGTGTAAGGGAGGTGTATCGTATTACTTTGCAACAGAATCGTCCAAAATGTGAGGAGGGGGCTTTATATCATAATTCTATATCTTACTGACCGATTTATTTTTCGGCAAATATATCATAGTCCAAATCGTAGATTTATGCAAGTCTCCAGAAGGACCTCGGCTCGGTCACATTCCACATCTATTTTACATATAGCGCAATGCTCATTAAAAACCGAAATATTGACTGAACTGAATGAAAGATTAATATTGTTCAAGTGATGCAACGGATAACGCTGCAGTTTAGTCAGAGCACATAGTACAGAACAATGAGACGGTTTTTATCATCGAATACATGTCAACAAAAGTACACAAGTATCATATTGGAATTGAAAGATGCGCAGGTGAAGGTACATGGGAAGCAACGCCTATTTGATAAGTAGGGGTTTCATTGTAAAATCCAAGGTCTTTTATTTCATCACAATATTAAGTCACCAGAGCCATAGGACAAAGTTCAAGTAATTTCAACAATCTAACTAATTAAGGGCTCCGTAACACAAACGAATGGCCGGGCAATCTGACTTTGCCAATCTTATAATCAGCGGAAACGATCCTACTGGGGAGAGAGGAAAGGGAATTCGGACAATGAGTAAGTAAGGAATAACGCGCATTAAAATTCGTTCTGTCATTCACAATGGTGGAACTGTGAGCACTAATTAATCAATTACATAACTAAGATCTAACTTATCGAAAAGGAAACGGTCATAGAAATGATCAGCCCCAGTCCAGGAACTTTTTTTTAACAAAATATGTTAAAATCGATAAACATTTAACGATGACCGAGCGAGGTAGCGCGGTGGTTAGCACATTGGACTCACATTCGGGGGAAGACGTCTCAATCCCACATCCGGTCATTTAGGTATCCAACCTCAACCCTTAATGAGGGAAAGATTCATGTAGGAGATTGTTCAGCTTGTAGTCTTCCGTACTGTGAAATGGACTAGATAGCTTGTGGCTCACCCACACAAAAAGGCTTGAGGTTGGGTTCCAAGAAAAATATATCAGCTAGTCCAAATGGACAGAAAAGTTTCGTTTTGCTTTGTTTTGTTTTAGGGCACAAAAGCAACTAGGGTCATAAGCGCCAACGTCAGAGCTGTAGAACACGAAGACAAAGAGAGGAGTTGAAACGACTACATGTTAATCCCAATCCACGGAACAGAAGACAGCTAAAAACTGGGACGTGGAGATAGGTCTATATAGCCGGCCGTAGTGGCCGTGCGGTTCAGGGCGCTATAGTCTGGAACCGAGCGACCGCTACGGTCGCAGTTTCGAATCCTGCCTCTGGCATGGATGTGTGTGACGTCCTTAGGTTAGTTAGGTTTAATTAGTTCTAAGTTCTAGGCGACTGATGACCTCAGAAGTTGAGTCGCATAGTGCTCAGAGCCATTTGATAGGTCTATAAAATACGCCATAGGGAAACGAAGGTTAGGAATTAAAAATTAAATGGCTTTCGCCATACTGCTACTACGGATGAAAAGTAAAACGCTGTCGACGGCCCGTGCGTGGTCGCAAAAATGGCCGATAACTCAGACAGCAAACATAAATGAGGACGTAAGTGGTTAAAAAAAAGTTCATTCCGTCAACGGTTGAGCGCAATGAGCACAAAGTGGTGGGGGAGAACCACTTAACAAATGGCGACGGCTAAAAAGACAGTGCCCGATACGCAGCCTAGCTAAAATGATGTCCTCACGGCGGGAGGGCAGAGAGAAGGTCGTCCAAGCCGCTTGGAGAGGCATTTTCCCATGGAGGGAGGACCAGTGGTGATACCAAAGTGACAGCACTTGGTGGAGAACTAGCGGGCGGAGGTGGTAGGTCTGCAGCCTTGGCAGCAGCGTCAGCGGTCCCGTTTCCTGTCAGACCGACGTGAGCGGGAACCCACATAAACATCACAGTGGCTCCATCAAGAGTCAGAAAGAGACAGCTTTCCTGGACCTGTTGCCTAAGGGACGGAAGGTGTACAGCACGCAGAGGCTTTCAAGGGCACTGTGAAGGAGTCGTACCAGATGACGCAATTCAGAAACCTGTGTCGCCGGAAGTACTGCGTGGCCTGATACAGGGTAAAGAGCTCCGCTGTAAATACTGAGCAGTGATCCGGAAGCTGATATCGGAAAACTTTGGTGCCAATGAGGAAGGCACACCCGACACCACGGTCAGTCCGACAACCATCAGTGTACACAAAGGTAGTATCGCGAAGTTCCGTGCGGAGGTCGTGAAAGTGAAGGCGATAGAATGAGACTGGAGTAGTATCCTTAGGAAGCGAGTGAAGGCTGGTCGCCGCACGAAGCCAAGGTGGTGAAAGCTCGTGAATTTACTGCAAAATATCACTCAAGACGATTGCTTCTCATAATAAACCAGACTGTAGTGATTTGTCACGCACTTTAAGCATGACGTAAGGACCTACACACCAAAGCCTGTTGTCGGTTCCAAAATCACTAAACGCGATCATCCACACCGTGAAAGAATTTACATTCGGAAACGCCGTAAGTCGAAGAAACCTAACCTTAACGGATATGTTATAGCTTATAATGGAGCAAAGATGAATAAACTAAGGTGTTCATCATTTAAGAAATAAATCTGAATCGAAAGCAAAACACTTCCTTAAAGGTGGGTGGGAATTCAGAAAATGACATTCCGATAGCTTTTGTTGATATCTAGTCAGAATAATGCTTAGAGAAATCTTACATTCTTGCAAACCAAAGGCTCAGACAAAGTGTCTTCCCCGTGCGCCGTGACGGGTGGGGTAGGATTCCGTTACTCGAACGGGTCCTACTTACTGTTAGATAGTGACATATCGCTGAGGACTGACGATCATGTTTCCTTCACTAATCTACAAATTTACTTTCTAGGATGGCAAACCTTTGACTTCGGGCAAGTAACTTTGATTTGGATCCAGACCATCATATTCTCACATCAAAAAATCGCAAAAATCATTCGAGTGATGGGATAGGAAACGGGTTGCTGTTTTAATATAAAAGTAATTAAATAATCCGACACATCCCTCTTCCAGAGTGATTTGTAGGTTGAAAGTACAGAGAACTTCTTTCTTAACAACACTAATGAACCGGACTTTACAGACTCTTTTCAGTAGTTCCTTCTCTTCCTATAGTGTGTATCTCGCAGTTTGGGATTTCGAACATCTTACGTCACGGTACATTGTAGTAAACTTTTTCTCGGGTGACTGGAACTGTAATGTCAATACTGCCTCTCTGGTGCCTTTGGCTTTCCTGGGGCCAAATTTATCACCATCTCAGAGGTTCTCAGTCTTCTTTTGGATTCCTTTACTGATTAGAAATGTGAATGTATGAGCTGTCAAGCTGTTTGAAAAGTTGTGATACATGCATTCCACTACACACTGTTAGCTTGCTTAAGGGGATAAATGGGACAGCACGTTCACAATGACTCCAAAACAAGACCAGATACCTTCGACAACATCTCTAATACCTACAAAAATGGATTTTTATATTCTTAGTTAATTAGAAACAAATATAATTAGCTGTGAAATATGCCGTTGAGAAATCTCGTAGAAAGTTTGAAGCGATATTCAGGTTTTACCGGAACGCGAACAAGGGGTGGAAACACCTATTGCAAAGTTTTTAAACGCCTTGAGACATGACTTCTGGGTACAAAGTTTACTCCGACGACGAACGAAATTATCGCAATATGGACGGGAAGTCTCGTGACTTGGCTGTTAAAGTTCGCAGTAGCTGCCTGTAATTACTACAGTAATCAGGTTTAAAAGTCTTCAGGAGACGTTAAACTATTTTCCCGTCCTATTCTGTACATCTGAGCTGCCGTCCGGGAGAAATCTAATTACGCACGGGAGTGAGTCGGCAAGCAGTATTCCCTTTGCTGCCTCCTCCATTATGACATCAATTGGCGCCGTAAGTCGAAAAAAGTTAAACAACGCCATTATGGAAGCTATTCCGCGCGGCCACGCTACCTTCCCCCGTGCTCGAGTGGCGTAGGGGGGAAAGGATGACAGACGCGAACCGTGACGTGCGCGGAAGTATTAAGGGGGTGGGGGTGTTAGCGGGGGTGGGGGGGGGGGGGGGGACGGGGCCGAGTACAGAGCGGTGGTTGTAGGACGTAACCCGGCGGGGCTTTCTTTGACGGGCGTACCATTACGCGACCGGCCCAGCTTTCGGCTGCTAATTAGATGCGGACGAATGCCCCTTTTCATGCCATTCGGCTGCTTTTATTTCGCGATCTCTTTTCGGACTTCTGTGCTTTTGTCTTCCTACACCTTTCTCCTGTGTCGCTCCCTCCCTCTCGCTTTGTCCTCCACAGTTCTTCCATATCCTCCAGCTTTCGTTGCTTTTATTTAGGACTGGGTACCAGATCGGCAGATGAATGCGGATTTTCAGCGTAGTGAAATTTTTCGGATCACGCATTTCTTCCATACAATGTAGAATATCAGTTTTCGCTCCTAATTTGCGAAATAACTGTTCCTGATCACATGATTTGATTCGTAATACTTTCACAATCTATCCGTGGAGAACGCTGTGTTTTGGAGAAATGATGACTTTGTGAAGTGTTAAAGACTTTACATAAACGCATGTAATAATTAGTTACATTTGCCACATCTCACATGCACGATAAGCGTTTCAAGGTCCTTGCCCTAGTACTGAAAACATGCTACAATAAGTCCTAAATATTTCCTATACTGAAGTGTCCTGGCGTATAGTCAGTGTATAAACACAAGTTTATATAATAACACGATATGACTACACAGTTATGGGGTATGACCTAGATCAGGAGAGACTTATCTTTCACGTCGTACCTGTAATGGGCTTAACTATTAACAGCAAATTTCGTTGATTGCTGTTTACTGTTACTAGCATGATAGACGCTGATATATAAAAATTGACCAGAACCTGAAAATATCTCGTAGTACAATTTCATCCGTAGCCCACCAGGTTAGCCGAGAGTGCTACTGCGCTGCTTCCAGTAATCGCGTAAGCGCGCCGGCTCTAGATCGAATCCGCCCGGCGGACTAACGACGAGGGCCGGTGTGCTGGCCAGCCTGGATGTGGTTTTCATGCGGTTTTCCACATCCCACTTAGTGAATATCGGGCTGGTCTCCACATCCCGCCTTAGTTACACGACTCGCAGACTTTTGAATCACATTCACACTATTTAACGATTTACGCTAGATGCAGAGATCTTGGGTACATTGATTAGGCCCTGGGGGGGGGGGGGGGTACGGGTTGGTGGCAGGAATGGGATGTGGCTACTCCTTCAAATTAACCATGCCAAATCCGACTGTAACCATACCGACCCTGCGAAAACTGCGGGACAAAGGCACAAGCAAAAGAAGAAGAAGAGTACAATTTTCGCCGTCACAACGCCCTTTCCGGAAATGTACACAAGAGTAGATGCGCATTTTGACCACCACAATTTTTTCATAATGCTGATTTAGTTAATTTTTATTAAGTTTTTATCATTAATTTTTGTTGAAGGTATATAGACGTGTAAGAAGGATACTTAACTTGAAAATATAAATACGAAATTTGTTGTGAAAAGTCATATTTACTACTAACACTTGCAGTTTTAGGTTTTGTTTAACTGAAAAATTCAAAACAGTTGCCGAATCTGGTATAAGAGACCACTGGGAACAATAATTTTTCGAAAAATTTAAAATATAAATTACACAACTATATTCTGAAAAGACCGGCATAAAGTATACCCTTCCCCCTTTCGTATTGCGGGCGTTAATTAATTGTTTATGTGATCCCGACAAGTTCAAATAAACAAATGAACTTACATGAGTTACGTGTAACCGAATGTGCTTAACGCTGATTTATGTGCAAGGAGATAACTCGGTGCAGTTTTGTTAGTATAGCAACACGTAAAGCAGTCCTACATTATATACAATGATGAACATGAACTCCATCAGCACCGGCAGCGAGTAACTATGCCAATCCGACAATTTGTGTGGGGCACCTAGACTTGGGAGTATGGAGTATTTTTGATATTTTCGAAAACAGTTTGTCAGTAGCCATAAGAAAGTTCCAGTTCCGACCCTGTTAAAAACCTACATCATACCGACTTTCAAATCGTGTTTTTGAAGGAAGAAAAGAAAAACACCTTACTGTGCTATATTAGTAGCTTTTCCTGTTTGTAAGGGGAGGGGGGCCCTTTGAAGCGACTGATTGCCTTCTCTTCTCAAAAAGCATGCATAAAAGGACGGAGAGTATTGATTACCATAACAGTAATGAAATGTTTATCCTAGAAACAATTCAAGAAAATGGCTATCTTTACTGAAGGCAAAATGCACATGGAATTGTTTAGTACCGACTGCAATGTGAACTTGGAGTAAAATCGTCGGAATTAGAAGAATAATGGCAAGAACTTTTGAATTAGAAATGAGTACAAAAAACTTGAGTTTGCTCCCAAAATTTACGTTTAGTTAAGTCAGGATGGCACACGCAATATTTATGTACAAAGCACGTTGTCCGTTTGAACGACAGGAACAAAAGAAGGTCTATAGGGGACAGTGACGTAACTTAGCACACTTTCCTGACTTTCACATCCAGGCAACACTGTAACACAGCCTTAGGTTATTTTTACTACTTTTTTTAATGATGGCATTTACTTGACATGTACCCCAGAAATTTTCTAACATGACAAAAATTTCTCCAAATGTTAAAACGCGTTCCAGGTTAGAATATGGTCAAGTTCGTAGGAACAAATATTCGACAGGAATTTGAAAACGTTAAGTCCCATAGTGCTCAGAGCCATTTGAACCATTTTTGAATTTGAAAACACTGTAATCAAGAAAATCTTGTCAATCGTGTATTTAATTTTCTGTAACCTTGTTACTGTACTACACACCAATAATAATCAGAAAGTGAAATCAAATTAGGCAGAAGTACTACCAAAAGCCAGTTACAAGTCGAATACCTCTTACAATCAAAGCTTTGTAGACTAACACAAATTTTAAGTTTCAAGACAGATAAAATTATTAGGACATCAAAGGAGTTGAATTTTGCTAATGTTACATGTTCCATGGTAAATGACGTTTTTTCATTTTCAAGTTACTATACAGCAGTTTACAAAATATGTGGGACACGAAGATTAAACATTACGATTGGACATTTGTAACTACATTTATACAAGTGTTGGAATCTAAATAGTAAAACTATTTACACACAACCGATACAAAAGAGTTACATGTTTACACATATTACTGTCCTTTAAAGTAGTCACCAGCGTTGTGTAGAACCCGTTGCCAGCGATTTGGGAGGCGTAGTATATAGTAGAGCCTGTTCTATTGGTGGTACGAATGGAGCGGTCTATTGCCCGTCGAATCTCTGGAACAGTTCTGAAACCAATGCCACGAAGTTGTTCCTTCATCTTCGTAATCAAATCAAAGTCAAATGGCTGGTTCAAATGGCTGTGAGCACTATGGGACTTACCTTCTGAGGTCATCAGTCCCCTAGAACTTAGAACTACTTAACGTAACTAACCTAAGGACATCACACACATCCATACCCGAGGCAGGATTCGAACCTACGACCGTAGCGGTCGCGCGTTTCCAGACTGTAGCGTCTAGGATCGCTCGACCACTGCGGCCGGCTAAAGTCGCAAGGGCTTTAGTCCGGGGAGTATGGTGGGTGGTACGGTACTCCCCAGACCCATCGACCGAACAGAGCAGCCACAGCTTCTGCTTATGCACCCGCGCATTGTCGTGCTAAATGATGGTTGCGTTGTGCAGAAAGTGTCGCCGCTTATTTCGCAATGCTGGTCGCAAGTGATGCTCCAAAAACGAACAGTAATCCTGTGCATTGACGGTCTGCCTTGGAGACACGTAATGCGTTATTATAAAACCATCACAGTCGTACACGAGAATCACCATGACTTCCACCGTACTGGGGCTCTGACGCACTTTCGATTTTCGCGGTGAAAGAAGCGGCCACTCTTTCTGCTCTTTTATATCGGTTGTGAATAAATAGTTGCTACTATTTAAGTTCCAACCCTCGTAATACACTTAGAAGCTAACTGAATATTGACAACTAATGTGCCCAACTTTTGCTTTAATGATCTTCTTGAACGCGTTATGGCGTGGGTTCGACCAGGTTAGAGGAAATGTTCGTAGTTTGTCTTTATGAAATCACACTTTTACCACATTTACTAAAATGTATCCTTTTGTTGAACAGTCTGCTTTATCAAGACGACTTTTCACAATAATCCACAAATTATCGATGGCATTTAAGTCTGGTGAATTACTGGCCCCTAAGCGAATTATTGTTGTTCTCTTCCACGAAGGTCTTGAGTGCTTTAGAAGTGTCAAATGGGCCTGATCTTGTGGACATGTTCCTCCGCCATCTGCAAAGGTCTGTAAGTACGCACAATCCTGCGCCTAAGGATTTTATGTATCTAGTGGAATTCATCATGTCCTCAAATGGAACTGGCGCTCCAGGGTCACTTGCAATGATGAAACGCCAAATCATTTTTGGGAGGGTGTTTTACTGTCTACTCAAGATGCTCAGTTCTCCCTGACTACCCTTGCTCTGTAACCTTGAACAATGAATCGCGATCCAGCACTGAAAATTCACGTTTTCAGTCACTCTATGTCCCATGCTAATAGTTTTTCTTCGTGGCAGGTGTTATCAGCGACTTTTATTGGCTTTCGTGACTTCTGTCCACAGTCAAGAAGCGTACGTCGTATGGTTGAAGAGTCAGTTTCAACCCCAGTAGGGAACAAATCTCTCTAAGCGCCTTTACACTGCCTGTGAGAATGAATTCTAGTATTACCAAGTGGAATTTCGTCAGGTCTAGGGGTGGTTTTCTATTTTCGTTAACATCTCCTTTTCTTTCTGGACACCATGAGGAAGTCTCACTGTGTGCTCTAATAAGGATGGGAACACTAAATTTTCACACACCGACAGAGATAATGTCTCTTATAGCGATAGATACATTTGTAAGACGAACAACTATGTTTGTCGGCTTATTACGTAAAATGTCCACCTTATGTCCGCTTTATCACACACACACAAAGTTTTTCTGTCGAGAACACAGAAAGAACACACGCTGTTTCTACGCATACAAGCACTCAACTGAAATGGAGTAGACCAACAATGGTTGCTCATAGTCAAGTCAACAATAGTCCGCCAAGAGTCCAACAACTGGGAGGGTAATATCGGTTACAGCTAACCAGCTTCAGTCTCTCTGTAAAATAAGAGGTTGTCCCAAATAATTTGCACACTACTGTAAGATGCACGACTGAAAAAGTACAGAAACTATGCACAAGTTGTATACATAGTTCTGAAATATGTAGCACTTTACTCGCCATAAAATCCTGTACCTGAAGATGAACAATATGTTTGAAACGAATTTAATATTTTATATAGTACTTACATATGTGTAAAGTGAAATATTAACAAATGATGCGGAAAAATGAACCTAACAACAAAAACACTCTTAGAAAATAGGGGAAACTGCTTTTGGTAGCTCGTAGTGTGCATTCCTTCATGTAATTCTAGAATCGTCATTAGACTTTAGTACCGACCAAGAAGAAGAAAACACCATGTGTTCCTAGGTACAATAGACTGTAGCTACAACGCTCTCCCCCTGTCTCAAAAACTATTGACAGAATGTCACTGAACGGAGGTGTCATGTGTTTGAATGCAATGCTGTTTGGACGGATTAATGGAAAACCGATTCCGCCCCGTAAATGGAATATGGCCAACTTTGCAAAGCCTCAAGCGCAACAACTCGTCATCGAAAACAAACCCAAATGTTCTTAAATTACTGTGAAAGATACCAGTCTGAGTCTTTCAATAAGACGAAGAAAGTACACACATTTTATCAACACAATATCTACCAGATCAGCAGAGTCGGATTTCAATTGTACTCAACTTTTAACAGAGCTGGATACTCAGACACTGTTTTCCGACCGCCTTAGTGCCAACGACACTTCCATAAATCGATAGATCGGTACAGAATATATCTTTGCAGTGTAGCTGCAAATTAATAATTAGCGAAATAATTTCAGTAGCGATCGTTGTGAAAGTCATACACGACATCCAACATCAACAACAGCCATATAAAATAACATATTTAAACATAAATATTTTAATGCAGATGTATTTTGATTGTAACATTCAGAATGGATACTACAGAATTCCTCTATAATGCGTTTTAAGTGTTTAGAAAAACACTTTTTAGCTGCATTTGAAAAACCTAGTGAAGTCTGTCTTCCATTTTATTTAACTGTGTAGAGTATTTCATGCATAATTAGACTCTTATAATATGTCAGAATATTTTTTCCCTTGCTTTTCCGTATTTTTCGATAGTGATGTTAGTCTCGAATTCACATGGATCATTGACACTCTCCTTCAGAGAAAAAACCTGCAACAAGTGTCCAGGCCGGAGGAGGGCTCGTTATGGTCTAGGGAATGTTATCGTGGCGTACCCTGGATGATCTAGCCATTCTGGGAGGCACAATGCATCAACACAAGTAAGCATCTGTCCTTTGAGACAAAGTCCACCCCTACACCACTAATTTATTTTTCTGCGGCACATGAGATCTACCATCTGAGTAGTGTAAAATGTCACACCACTCGATGTGCACGTGCGTAGTTCGAAAAGCACCTGGATGAGTTTATCGTACTTCCCTGGCCTCCAAACTCCCCGGATTTAGCTCCAAACGAGAATTTATGGGATCAGCACGATCGGGCTGTTCCTGCCACAGACCATCAACAGAGAAACCTAGAGCAACTGAACACAGCACAGGGGTCGGTATGGCTTCGTACCCTCGTCGATTCCTTCCTGAACCCCACTGGCTGTTCCTGTACGTCTCACAGCTGTTGTTTTTGACAGGTGATCACATTAATATGACCGGACACTTCACATTACAACTTAATGCACTGATTTTCCAATTTCTGTTTCTACGTTGAACATCACAACAAAATCTGAACCATCTGCAAGATATGACTAATTATTTCTCCCGTATTTTACCTGGCAATATCCAGGGTGATTCCTTCACAGTGTACAGACTCTAGGGATTGATCGATGACAGCCAACTGAACCAAAGAGGTCCGGAGAAGCATACTTTCCATGCTAGAGTTCTTCAATCGTTCATTGTTACAGAGACTAAGGTCTAATATGGGCTACACCATGTAGCCACAGTTGCAGTGTGTTTTGAAAATGTTTTCCATGTGCCTCAACGCATGCGTGTACGCCCGCAGCTTGTTCTATTTCACAAATTCACATCGGCCATGCTGTATCCGAACAGTGTCACATGAAGGATGAATATGATGCTCCACCGTCTCCTGATCTGGAATGGGCTCTGCATACGCAGTGCTTTTAAGGTGGCCCAGTAACCCGAAATCGCACGGGTTCAGATCTAGTGAACGAGCAGCCCAAGTAACTGGACCCATCGACAATGGATGACACGACTGAGATGCATCCAGACTTTAACAATGAAGTGGACTGGAGCACTATCATGTAGCAGCCGCGCAACCCTCCGAAGCATCAATAGCACTTCTTACAGCAGCGGAGGCAAAGTTACCCCCAAGAAACGCCGATAGCACCGGCCTGTTAGGCGACGTGGAAGGAAGACTGGTCGCTGAATATGGTCGCCAATTATCGCGGCCCACACATTCCGGCTGCACCGATTAAGATGATTGGCCGTTCTACATAGTGTTTCACAGATAACTATTACGAAAGTTGAAGATACCACTCCACGTAAAGGTGGCTTCAGCTGTGAGCAGGATGGATGACGCTAATTCTGGAATCGTGGTTACCTGATGAAGAAACCAGTGAGAAAACTGCTCCAGATGTGGAAAGTCTGTCTCTAGTAAGCCCAGCATAAGCTGTAAGTGATAAGGATAGTAAAAATTGTCCTGGACAACGTAGCGCAGGGTCGTCTGGTTTACCCTGTACCGGAGGGCCAACGGTGACATGACCGTCACCTTCCACAGCGTTAATCAAATTTTCCTCAAAGTCTGTATCCGAACATTTCGGGTACGTCCTTCTTGCTATCCTACTTCCTGAAACAACACTGTGTCAGACAACCGGCGAAACACTATTGCAAACATTGAATGCTATGGTTGTTGACGGTGGGGATAGGTCTCCTGATACAACCTTCTTGCCCCCTGCCGGTTGTCATTTGCCTTTCGGTAAGTAAACACCATGTTGGCAGATTTTTCATCCGAAACCAATGTTTACACTGCTGTGTCACATCCACTACAAGGTGAGTCAGCAAGAGGAGTCAATCGGGCACAACATTACCAATTACTATGGCAAGAGAGGGTGGTAGGCATCAACCCACCCATACTACAACTTTCGAGCCGGCCGCTGTGACCCTGCGGTTCTAGGCGCTTCAGTCCGGAACCGTGCTGCTGCTATGGTCGCAGGTTCGAATCCTGCCTCGGGCATGGATGTGTGTGATGTCCTTAGGTTAGTTAGGTTAAAGAAGTTTTAAGTCTAGGGAACTGATGACCTCAGATGTTAAGTCCCACAGTGCTTACAACCATGTGAACCGGTTTTTTCTAACTTTGACTGCATGGTACAGCGCTTATCAGACTGCAGTCTCTTTAAGAAAGTATGATTGAAAAAATGGTCTCTTGCATGGAGACCAAGCATTTTCAGACATAAGGTCATTGTATCTTATTTGTTCCGTATCCTCTCATCGATCAATTCCTAGAGTGTGAACACTGCGGAAGAAATCGCCCCACATATCCACAAGCAATGCCACCGTAATTTCTGTAACTATTGATGTCACCTGTTGTGCCTGAATGAAAGACAGGCAAATTATTGTACTTTTTATAAACTATTTCCTGTATGTACATTACAAGTTATGAAGGTTTTAAGGACGTTACATGTATGATACCTCAAACTAAACAGTGCATATCGTAACTTACTTGTATTCTCAAACTCTCATGTTTAAAATCGACTGAGCATAGCGTTTTATCTAAATATTTCATCAGCCTCTGTAGTGAACAAACGTACCTTTTAGAACTGCGAAAACCGAAAAGACAAAAACGACTAACTCAATTTTTTTTGGTCCTATTTAAGGATACATTCATTTTATATTTGTCACTTCTTTCCCTGTAAAAGGGGCAGAAATTGTGGTTTCCTGAATCAGGAAATGCTCAGATTTATCTTCCGTTCTTCGGAAAGAGTAAGATAAGCCGGCTGGTGTGGCCGTGCGGTTCTAGGCGCTTCAGTTATGAACCGCGTGACCGCTACGGTCGCAGGTTCCAGTCCTGCCTCGGGCATGGCTGTGTGTGATGTCATTAGGTTAGTTAGATTTAAGTAGTTCTAAGTTCTAAGGGACTGATGACCTCAGATGTTGAGTCCCATAGTGCTCAGAGCCATTTGAGCCAGTAAGAGATAAAAGCAAATAACCAGTCTCTTTTTGCTGATGCGATACAAATTTTTTCTTCACGTACTGAGGATCGGTAACAAGGAGCAATACAGTAATTTTTATAACCAGTCGTAGATTCCCCTGTTATTTGTGTTCTTCCCGAAATGAACATCTCTTTTAGCTGACTCCATGGAGAATTTTTTCCCCACGCACCGAGAATCGGTAACAAGAAGCAATACAGTAATTTACATTACCGAGCCAGCATTATAAATCTTTCACAGAGAGGGAGAGAGAGAGAGAATGGCAATTTATGAGAGCGGCTGTTGAAATTTCCAGCCCGCGGCAGACTGCCAAAGCTGATTCACAAGTTATACAAGCCAAGCCACCACGGCGCAGTCATCATGCCGGCCCACTGCCTCCATTTTCACAAATTGCATCTCGCGTTCCGTTAACAATGTTATTGCCAGCTAAAGGCGATCAGCTGCCTGACCTGCTTCACACATGATTCAGCTCCGAATCCGACAAGCGGTGCGCCACGTGTGAAACGGATCTGACCGCCTGTTCTGTGCCCCTTCAATCGGTGTGAATTATCACTCGTAGATTTGTATCTTCGAAATGGCGGGAAAAAGGTGAATTCAGCGATGCGTGCCAGCACGTGTTTGACGTGAAGCGATGATTAATGAACTCGCCTCTACTGCTGGTCGATCGTGTGCTATCGGCTGTGATCGTACCGTATATTGATGTTGGCGACGAGAGAGCGTACACTGCAACCATTAAATATAAGCTTCACCCAATACGAGGGTAATAAACCACATTTAACTATTTATTTCTTTTCGTCCAACAAGTGACGATATATCACTTTGTTACAGGAAAATTCGTAAGAAATTTATAAATTTTATACTTCGTATGGTGTGGATTGAGTCTGTATTTTAAAGTTCAATGCTTGGTGCTGATTGAGTCCCACATAATATTTGATAATACAACAGAAATGAATAAGCATCATTTAATACTACGCAGCCTGATTTTTCTCAGTAATGATTCTCGTACACCGATACTCAAATGCCGCAACGGACGTTGTATTTACTGCCTAAATTAATTTATTGGGGCCCACTGGTTACCTTAGCTTGACCTGAAATGAGACTGAGTTTGCCGAACATCTAGGTCTTCTGTAATTAATTAGATATGACTCCAAGTTTGTCGGCCAGTGTGGCCGAGCGTTACTAGGCGCTTCAGTCTGGAACCGCGCAACCGCTACCATCGAAGGTTCGAATCCTGCCTCGGGCATGGATGTGTGTGTTGTCCTTAGGTTGGTTAAGTTTAAGTAGTTCTGAGTTCTAGGGGACTGATGACGTCAGATGTTAAGTCCTATAGTGCTCAGAAACATTTGAGTCCAAGTTGGTTCAAAAATGGTTCAAATGGCTGTGAGCACTATGGGATATAACTTCTGAGGTGATCAGTCCTCTAGAACTTAGAACTACTTAAACCTAACTAACATAAGGACATCACACACATCCATGCCCGAGGCAGGAGTCGAACCTGCGACCGTAGCAGTCGCGCGGTTCCAGACTGTAGCGCTAGAACCGCTCGGCCACCCCGGCCGGCTCCAAGTTGGTGCATTCATATCTAACGTAACTTTTGCCATGACGATATTATGATCGCATCACAAAATATGCAATGGGAACGTGATGCACCCCCCCCTCCCCCTCCCCCTAGAGAACTTAGTGAACTTCTTCAGGTGCCTTACTTTGAGTCACCTGAAATCATCTTCATACAGGATGAAAATTGGCAAACTATACGAAGCACTCCGTCTTCAGGCCACGAGTGGCCTACCGGGACCATCAGACCGCCGTGGGGTCAGCACACCGCTCTCCCGGCCGTTATGATGGTATTCTTGACCGAAGCCGCAACTATTCGGTCGAGTATCTCCTCAACTAGCATCACAAGTGCACCCCGAAAAATGGCGATAGCACTTGGCGGTCTGGATGGTCACCCATCCAAGTGCCGACTACACCCAACAGCGCTTAGCCGGCCGCGGTGGTCTAGCGGTTCTGGCGCTGCAGTCCGGAACCACGGGACTGCTACGGTCGCAGGTTAGAATCCTGCCTCGGGCATGGGTGTGTGTGATGTCCTTAGGTTAGTTAGGTTTAAGTAGTTCTAATTTCTAGGGGACTTATGACCTAAGATGTTGAGTCCCATAGTGCTCAGAGCCATTTGAACCATTTGAACCCAACAGCGCTTATCTTCGGTGATCTCACGGGAACCGGTATAGCCACTGCGGCAAGTGTGTGAACTATACGAAAAAAATGTAAATTAGTTAGAAACTAGGGCGTGCACACACTTTATTGAACATGGAAACGTGACTACAGGCATTCGGTTTCAGGTTATGACGTGCTCGATGTGCCTGCCATCAATGGCGATGATGTGGTGCAGACGAACAGGGAAATTCTGCATGACCCACTGAAGTGTCGAAACATCGATGCTGTCGACAACCTCCTGAAAGACTGTTTCCAGCTCAGCGATGGGTTTGGAAGTATTGCTGTACACCTTACCGTTGCTATTTCCCACAAACAGGAGTCGTATGTGTTTACATCCGGAGAACATGGTGGTCAATCAAAGCCTATGCCAGTGGCCTCTTTGGGCCATAGAGCCAGAATGTTATGTCCAAAGCGCTCCTCCAGACATCAAACACTCTCCTGCTTCGATGGTGTCGAGCTCCATGGCTCCATGTTGCATCAACCATATCTTGTCGAAATCGGGGTCACTTTAGATAATTGGGATGAAATCATCTTCTAAAGCCTTCATGTGATGTTCGGTAGCCACCGTGCCATCAAGGAATGTCGCATCGATTATTCCGTCACTGGACTTTGTACACCAAACCCGTTGATGACGAAGAGACTTATCGATCGCTAAATGCGGATTTTCACTTCCCCGAATGCGCCAGTTTTGCTTATTGGCGAACTCACCCAAATTAAAGTGGGCTTTGTTCCTAAACCAAACCATATTCACATTCAAAATTCCCAACATGCGCCGGGGCCAACGGTACAGTTTCAGCGTCTTTACGCAAACAGTGCAGAAGTTGTGACGGTTTTATTTCATATAGTTCAATAACCGTCCCCCTGCACAACGAGTAGCTAATTTTGAATATAGGTTACGAGCGAAAGTGGTGTTGAATAAAATATGAATTGAACTTATCACAAAAATATTTAATTCGTTAGTGCCACACAATGCATTCGTGCAAGGCTGGTATGTATTATCACACAAGAGTTT
The DNA here is from genome assembly GCF_023864275.1 of Schistocerca cancellata. Taxonomy (NCBI): domain Eukaryota; kingdom Metazoa; phylum Arthropoda; class Insecta; order Orthoptera; family Acrididae; genus Schistocerca; species Schistocerca cancellata. The sequence continues at coordinate 1,186,706,110 of NC_064626.1, forward strand.
TGCTTCATTTAACTGAATACATGAATGACATGGGTCTGAAATGAAAGACAAAAGATTTAAGTTGACTCGGATTATCATTGTGCCTCATACAAGTAAAATCTGCATAGCTCATATCGATTAAAGCAACATAAAACACGCGCTGTCTTTATTACGCCTACACTAAAATCTGTTCATCAGTGGAAACTGCGAAATCATGTAGGACACTGTGTGTCTGGTGAATGATTTACCCGATCTCCGAGAAAAATGCAGTACATGAATAAAATGAAGCTACCCCATTTAATCTTACACGTGACAGCCACACTGCCACAACATTCAGTATATGAGCAAAAAAGATCTAAACACGGCAACTTGGTTCGCCCACATGTAGTAACGCTAAACTTACTTTTGTCCACATTCGTCATACGACAGGAACACTGACTTAATAAAACACATATAAATCATTGCTGTTTACACAGGGTGCTCCATCGAACATTGCCACCTCCTATACTTCCGAAATGAAACAAAAATGTGAAAAATACAACTTTCCAGGGATGCACTTATGTCAGAGGCTCACACAAAGGGCAGGAAGGCACAATCCGTACGTGTAAACAAGAATCACTTTCAATAACAAGAATATAACTTTGTGTTGAAAGTGATGTTGTTTTACATTTACGGATTTTCCATGACTGGCCATTGGTGTGCTCCTGACATAGGCGCAGCCCTGGTGAACTGCATTATTTACATTTTGTTTCGATTCGGAAACATGTGAGGTGGCACAGTTAGGCATGACGCCATGTAAATGGATGTTTCCCTCCTCTTCCTCCTCTTCGTCTCTCTCTCTCTCTCTCTCTCTCTCTCTCTCTCTCTCTCTCTCTCATCAGAGTGTATGAGCGTATAAAGGCAATCATTTCAATAGCATACCGTTTCACACTATAGTATAGAACATATAATATGTACGATAGTGACAAGCCGATGAAGAAGAAGGAACTGTTATCGTATGTCTTCAAAATCTACAAAATAATGGCCAGAGACTACGCACTAAACACATCACAGGCTAGGCGAAAGAACCTCGGCAGATACGCTCCCACAGCAGACGCAATAACAAAAGCCGATCATTGGGTCAGAGATAAGAGAAAAAGTCGCTTGCCGTTGATCGACACGGAAGAAACTGATTGTATGGAATTTGTCAAATTTCCAAATATAACATTCAACTTCAAAGTTGAGTAAAATTACGAGTTGATAGTTACAGCGTTATCCAGTCAGCCTGACTGACAATCAGAAGGTACTGAACAAAAGTGTGTAAAAAACACAAAAAATGGCAAAACGTGAATGAAAAAGGGAACCGTTGATAGGATATCGACAGTATGTTAATGGATTGAACTATGTTGATCAAACATTGTAAAGTGACACAGAGGTATGACTACAGTAAGGAGGTTCCAATGACTATGGGTTTCGGTAGTTAGCGTAGATGGAGATGGTTGCGTAGAATAGGCCAGTCTCTGGAATGAAGAGTGCAACAACAACATGATTTACTACAACTCTCCAAAAACTTCAGATGTATTGTCAAGCAACAACAGTTGCAGTTTCACTTTAAAAATGTTTAATACATATACAAGTACTTTAAGAACACATAAAATGTTACTCATCTTTTACATTTACCTACATTACAGCAGATTATGCTTTTATCTAGATATGAGTGAGAGTTATGATTAAGGCTGAAGATAATTTCATTCAAGATGCTTCCTTTTTCAAATGTTAGTGTTTCGTAAATAGGGGAGAAAGGCAGTTTTTTCGATCTTCAAATGATGGGCCACCAGGATTCTTGTTTATGACTTATCCCAATCAATCGCAGGATTTTTATCTATCACTTCTTTCATCTCTGGCAATGTCCGTTAAGGTTAAAAATTTCAAGTAGTACCCAGATTCAGAATCCATGTTATACTGTAAGGCCTACAATAACAGGCTGAGTCAGTTCTGTGGTCGGACAAAAGCAACAAAATACCATTTCCAATAGAACAACGTCTACTAAAGCACTATAGTGTTCTAACCAACCGGAGCGTTGATGACAGCTTTACAAAGATAGTTCTATCACCAAAAATGTTACACCGTTTTCTAATTGCTTTGGAAGCTGCGTAATGCCTTCCTCCCTCTGAGGATCTGTATATAAGTAGCTATTAAGAATTCTATGGTGGTAAGTTATTGTTGCCAATGAGCAAATCCTGTTTTGTAGGAGATGTTTCTACCATGTGTCAACCTCTTGAGTTGTTGTAAGAATTACTGAATATGCAAGCATAAATATGCCATTCTCATTTAGGACAGTTTGTTTCCAATTACTACAAAATGCGTTTCATAGAAAATATTTTACGTTGTGATGAAATTAGCTGCTACAGATTAGGGGAAAGAGGAAGAGATGGCAGATGTTGTAGCGGACTTAGCAAAGAATGCAAGTAAGACTGGAGAGTGGGCTAAGTTTAAGATTCCTTGACTTGTGCCATAGGGTGGTGGGGTTTCGGGTTCCGCTGAATAGGTCAGGAGTTCACTACACTCAGCTGGCGGCTACACGGGTAGCGGAGGCTGTGTGGCGTGGACTGGGTGGTTTTTTAGGTTAGAAGGCCTCGGGATAGTACGGGGTGGGCTGCAATCTCAAAGGGTGCATGAAAATACAGGACGTGCTTGGATCAATTGGTGGTGGAGTGTTTGTGTCTGTCAGTAGTGGTTTATCTTGTAGTGAATTCAAAGTAGATACTCAGTGCGATTTGGTATTGGTGAAGGTTATACTTAACAGCCGAACTAAGTTAATAATTGGCTCATTCTACCGACCCCCAGACTCCGATGATATAGTTGCTGAACAGTTCAGAGACAATCTGAGTCTCCTAACAAATAAATACCCCACTCATACGGTTATAGTTGGTGGGGACTTCAAACTTCATTCGATACGTTGCCAAAAATACTTGTTCAAAACCGGTGGTAGGCTGAATACATCTTCCGAGATTGTCCTAGATGCTTTCGCCGAAAACTATTTCGAGAAGTTAGTCCACGAACCCACGCGAATTGTAAATGGTTGCGAAAACACACTTGTCCTCTTAGCCACAAACAATCCAGAGCTAATAGAGAGCATCATGACTGATACAGGGATTAGTGATCACAAGGTCGTAGTAGCTAGGCTCAATACCGTTTCTTCCAAATCCACCAGAAACAAATGCAAAATAATTTTATTTAAAAAAGCGGATAAAGTGTCACTAGAAGCCTTCCTAAGAGACAATCTCCATTCCTTCCGAACTGACTATGCAAATGTAGACGAGATGTGGCTCAAATTCAAGGATATAGTAGCAACAGCAATTGAGAGATTCATACCTCGTAAATTGGTAAGATATGGAACTGATCCCCCATGGTACACAAGACAGGTCCGAACGCTGTTGCAGAGGCAGCGGAGAAAGCATGCGAAGTTCAGAAGAACGCGAAATCCCGAAGATTGGTTAAATACACAGACGCGCGAAATTTGGCACGGACTTCAATGCGAGATGCCTTTAATAGGTTCACAGCGAAACATTGTCTCGAAATTTGGTAAAAAATCCGGAGAAATTCTGGTCGTATGTAAAGTACACAAGCGGTAAGACTCAGTCAATACCTAAGTTGCGCAGTGCCGATGGTACTGTTACCGACGACTGTGCCGCTAAAGCGGAATTATTGGACGCAGTTTTCCGAAATTCCTTCACCAGGGAAGAGGAATGCAATATTCCAGAATTTGAATCTTGAACAGCTGCTAGCCTGAGTTTCTTATAAGTAGGTACCTTAGGGGTTGCGAAACAACTCAAATCGCTCGATACGGGCAAGTCTTCAGGTCCAGATTGTATACCGATTAGGTTCCTTTCAGATTACGCTGATACAATAGCTCCCTACTTCGCAATCATATGCAACCGCTCGCTCACCGATAGATCTGTACCTGCAGATTGGAAAATTGCGCAGGTCGCACCAGTGATTAAGAAGGGTAGTAGGAGTAACCGATCGAACTGCAGACCTATATCATTGACGTCGGTTTGCAGTAGGGTTTTGGAGCATATACTGTATTCAAACATTATGAATCACATCGAAGGGAACGATCTGTTGATACGTAATCAGCATTGTTTTAGTAAAGATCGTTCTTGTGCAACGCAGATAGCTCTTTATTCGCAAGAAGTAATGGCCGCTATCGACAGGGGATCTCAAGTTCATTCCGTATTTCTAGATTTCCGGAAAGCTTTTGACACCGTTCCTCACAAGCGACTTCTAATCAAGCTGCGGGCCTATGGGGTATTGTCTCAGTTATGCGACTGGATTCATGATTTCCTGTCAGGAAGGTCGCAGTTCGTAGTAATAGACGTCAAATAATCGAGTAAAATTGAAGTGATATCAGGTGTTCCCCAGAGAAGCGTCCTGGGACATCTGCTGTTTCTGATCTAAGTAAATGGCCTGGGTGACAATCTGAGCAGTTCTCTTAGGTTGTTCGCAGATGATGCTGTAATTTACCGTCTAGTAAGGTCATCCGAAGACCAGTATCAGTTGCAAAGCGATTTAGAAAAGATTGCTGTATGGTGTGGCAGGTGGCAGTTGACGCTAAATAACGAAAATTGTGAGGTGATCCACATGAGTTCCAAAAGAAATCCGTTGGAATTCGATTACTCGATAAATAGTACAATTCTCAAGGCTGTCAATTCAACTAAGTACCTGGGTGTCAAAAATTACGAACAAGTTCAGTTGGAAAGACCACGTAGATAATATTGTGGGGAAGGCGAGCCAAAGGTTGCGTTTCATTGGCAGAAAGCTTAGAAGATACAACAAGTCCACTAAAGATACAGATTACACTACACTCGTTCGTCCTCTGTTAGAATATTGCTGCGCGGTGTGGGATCCTTACCAGGTGGGATTGACGGAGGACATCGAAAGGCTGTAAAAAAGGGCAGCTCGTTTTGTATTATCACGTAGTAGGGGAGAGAGTGTGGCAGATATGATACGCGAATTGGGATGGAAGTCATTACAGCAAAGACATTTTTCGTCGCGGCGAGATCTATTTACGAAATTTCAGTCACCGACTTTCTCTTCCGAATGCGAAAATATTTTGTTGAGCCCAACCTGCATAGGTAGGAATGATCATCAAAATAAAATAAGAGAAATCAGATCTCACACAGAAAGGTTTAGGTGTTCGTTTTTCCCTCGCGCTGTTCGGGAGTGGCATGGTAAGGAGATAGTATGATTGTGGTTCGATGAACCCTCTGCCAAGCACTTAGATGTGAACTGCAGAGTAATCTTGTAGATGTAGATGTAGATCTTGTCATCTTGGTCAATAGACTAGTAACTTAAAAGAAGCAATTACTCAAGTTATTACCACTGGGTCTATAACTTACCTCAGTCTGAAGCAAATAAAGTTTTCAACAAATCAGCCAATTAAGATCAAACTTGAAGCCTACCAGTGTTATTAAATCGGACGGAAATTTGTAACACTACCAGAAATATGATCAGACACTGTTGATCTTTGAACGAAAAGTTAAGAGATGCACCTCTGGACCAATTCGAGGGGGGAAAACTTCTGAACATATAGAAAGGAACAAGAACTATACGACGTGATGAGAGGATCGAACATCGTGAGCGGAGGATACTGTACTTATGGCAGGACACTTTACCTCGATACGTAAAAGGCAACAAGATCTGAAGGATCTGGTTATCGTACACTCCTGGAAATGGAAAAAAGAACACATTGACACCGGTGTGTCAGACCCACCATACTTGCTCCGGACACTGCGAGAGGGCTGTACAAGCAATGATCACACGCACGGCACAGCGGAAACACCAGGAACCGCGGTGTTGGCCGTCGAATGGCGCTAGCTGCGCAGCATTTGTGCACCGCCGCCGTCAGTGTCAGCCAGTTTGCCGTGGCATACGGAGCTCCATCGCAGTCTTAACACTGGTAGCATGCCGCGACAGCGTGGACGTGAACCGTATGTGCAGTTGACGGACTTTGAGCGAGGGCGTATAGTGGGCATCCGGGAGGCCGGGTGGACATACCGCCGAACTGCTCAACACGTGGGGCGTGAGGTCTCCACAGTACATCGATGTTGTCGCCAGTGGTCGGCGGAAGGTGCACGTGCCCGTCGACCTGGGACCGGACCGCAGCGACGCACGGATGCACGCCAAGACCGTAGGATCCTACGCAGTGCCGCAGGGGACCGCACTGCCACTTCCCAGCAAATTAGGGACACTGTTGCTCCTGGGGTATCGGCGAGGACCATTCGCAACCGTCTCCATGAAGCTGGGCTACGGTCCCGCACACCGTTAGGCCGTCTTCCGCTCACGCCCCAACATCGTGCAGCCCGCCTCCAGTGGTGTCGCGACAGGCGTGAATGGAGGGACGAATGGAGACGTGTCATCTTCAGCGATGAGAGTCGCTTCTGCCTTGGTGCCAATGATGGTCGTATGCGTGTTTGGCGCCGTGCAGGTGAGCGCCACAATCAGGACTGCATACGACCGAGGCACACAGGGCCAACACCCGGCATCATGGTGTGGGGAGCGATCTCCTACACTGGCCGTACACCACTGGTGATGGTCGAGGGCACACTGAATAGTGCACGGTACATCCAAACCGTCATCGATCCCATCGTTCTACCATTCCTAGACCGACAAGGGAACTTGCTGTTCCAACAGGACAATGCACGTCCGCATGTATCCCGTGCCACCCAACGTGCTCTAGAAGGTGTAAGTCAACTACCCTGGCCAGCAAGATCTCCGGATCTGTCCCCCATTGAGCATGTTTGGGACTGGATGAAGCGTCGTCTCACGCGGTCTGCACGTCCAGCACGAACGCTGGTCCAACTGAGGCGCCAGGTGGAAATGGCATGGCAAGCCGTTCCACAGGACTACATCCAGCATTTCTACGATCGTCTCCATGGGAGAATAGCAGCCTGCATTGCTGCGAAAGGTGGATACACACTGTACTAGTGCCGACATTGTGCATGCTCTGTTGCCTGTGTCTATGTGCCTGTGGTTCTGTCAGTGTGATCATGTGATGTATCTGACCCCAGGAATGTGTCAATAAAGTTTCCCCTTCCTGGGACAATGAATTCACGGTGTTCTTATTTCAATTTCCAGGAGTGTATATTAAATGAATATTTCCTGAATTCAGCCTACCATACGCTATTACTGAACCCGTCAAAGATATGAAATTTATTAATGATGCACTGATCAGCCAGAACTTTATGACTATCTACCTAATAGCTGATACACTATGTCATAAAAAGTATCCTGACACCCCCGAAGACATACGTTTTTCATGTTAGGTGCATTTTTCTGCCAACTACTCCCATGTATTCCATATCAGCGACCTCAGTTGTCATTAGACATTGTGAGAAAGCAGAATGGGGTACTACGCGGAACTCAGGACTTCTAGTGTGCTCAAGTGATTGAGTGTCACTGGTGACATACGTCTGCACGCGATATTTCCACACTCTAAAACATCCCTAGGTCCACTGTTTCCTATGTGATAGTGGTGGAAACGTCGATGGACACGTACAGCTACCAGAGCTCAGATGGTAGAGCACTTGCCCGCGAAAGGCAAAGGTCCCGAGTTCGAGTCTCAGTCGGGCACACAGTTTTAATCTGCCAGGAAGTTTCATATCAGCGCACACTCCGCTGCAGAGTGAAAATCTCATTCTGCATCAGGATCCATTGCAAGTACTATGACAGATAGGCAGGAGGTGAGAAAACTTGGATTTCGTGATCGAGTGGCTGCTCATAAGCCACACATCACGCCGGTAAATGCCAAACGACGCCTCGCTTGGTGTAAAGAGGGTGAACATTGGACGGTTGAGTAGTGACAAAATATTATGTGGTGTACTAATCACGGACACAATGTGGCGATCCGATGGCAGGGTGTGAGCATAGCGAATGCCCGGTGAAGTCATCTGCCAATGTGTAGTGCCAACATTAAAATCGGTGGCGGTTGTGTTATGGTGTGCTTGTGTTTTTTATGGGGGGGGGGTGGCTTTCACCCCTTGTCGTTCTGCGTGGCACAATCACAGCACAGGCCGACATTGATGTTTTAAGCACCTTCTTGCTTCCCACTCTTGAAGAGAAGTTCGGAGATGGCGATTGTATCATTCAGCACGACCGAGCACCTGTCCATAATGCACGGCCTGTGGCGGAGTGCTTACACGACAATAACATCCCTGTAATGGACTGGCCTGTACAGTGTCCTGACCTGGATGCTGTAGAAAACCTTAGGGATGTTTTGGAACGCCGACTTCGTGCTAGGCTTCACCAACCGACATCCATACCTCTGGTCAGTGCAGCACTCTGTGAAGAATGCGCTGCCTCAAGAAACCTTCCAGCACCTGATTGAACGTTTGCCTGCGAGAGTGGAAACTGTCATCAGAGCTAAGCGTAGGACAACACCATATTGAATTCCAACATTACCGATGGAGAGCGCCACGAACTTTTAAGTCAATTTCAGCCAAGTGTCCGGATACCATTGATCACATAGTTTATGACCATCCTGGCATCGGAAACAGCGGCGACGCGTCATAGCATGGAAGCAATGAGATATTGGTAAGTCGCTGGAGGGCGTTGGCGCCATATTTGTGCACACAAGTCACTTAGTTCTGGCAAATCCCGTGATGATGGTGGTGGTAGGGGGGGGGGGGGAGGGGGAAGGAGGCGACGATGGGCTCTGACGCCACATTCAATCACGTGCTAGGTGTGTTCCAATGCGTTTAGGTTTAGCGAGTTGGGGGGCCAGTACATCAATACTGTGTTCCTCGAACCACTCCATCACACTCCTCGTCTTGTGAGATGACGCGTTATCTTGCTGAAAAGTGCCGCTGAAGGGGCGTACGTGGTCTGCCACTAGTGTACGATATTCCTTGGCCTTCATGGTGGCTTGCACGAGCACTACTTGATCCATGGATGTCCACGTGAAAGTTGTCCAGAGCATTATGTAGCAGCCGCCAGGTTGTCTCCGTCCTGCGGTACATCTGTTAAGTAGCAGTTCCCTTGGCGAGATGAAAAAGGCATCGGGATTCGTCAGAGCAAGCAACTCTCTACCATTGCGCTAACGTCCAGTACTGATGGTCAGGTGCCCATTGCAGTCGTAGGTTGTCGATGGTGTGTCGTTAACGTTGACACATGCATGGGCCTTAGGCTGCAGAGTCCCACGGTTAGGAATATTCGGCACACTTTGTGGTCAGACGCACCTGTACTCTGCTCAGAATTAAAATATGATATTAGTTCCGCCACAGTTCGCAGCTTATCCTGTTTTACCAGTCTGCCCAGCCTACGACATCCGACATCTATAACGAAGGGTGGCCGCCCAACCCCACGACGTCTCGAAGTGGTTTCACCTTGGTTTCGCCACTTGTTGAAGGCACTCACCAGAACAATCCTTGAACACCCGACAAGTCGTGCAGTTTCGGAAATGCTCGTGCCGAGCCTCCGGGCCATTGAAATCTGTCCTTGGCCAGACTCAAATAGATCGTGCGCGCCTTCCCCATTCGTCACACAGACAGCACGCTCACTGATACTATATGCACCGTGCGTGCGTCTGGCTAGCAGTCATTTCTCGCCACGTAGCGCTGCTATCGCCCGGACGAGGTTTTATCGATAGTTGATCGGTGGTCGTAATGCTCTGGCTGATCATTGTATAGTACTTGACAGACATTGTGACTGCAGAGTTACACTCCTGGAAATTGAAATAAGAACACCGTGAATTCATTGTCCCAGGAAGGGGAAACTTTATTGACACATTCCTGGGGTCAGATACATCACATGATCACACTGACAGAACCACAGGCACATAGACACAGGCAACAGAGCATGCACAATGTCGGCACTAGTACAGTGTATATCCACCTTTCGCAGCAATGCAGGCTGCTATTCTCCCATGGAGACGATCGCAGACATGCTGGATGTAGTCCTGTGGAACGGTTTGCCATGCCATTTCCACCTGGCGCCTCAGTTGGACCAGCGTTCGTGCTGGACGTGCAGACCGCGTGAGACGACGCTTCATCCGGTCCCAAACATGCTCAATGGGGGACAGATCCGGAGATCTTGCTGGCCAGGGTAGTTGACTTACACCTTCTAGAGCACGTTGGGTGGCACGGGATACATGCGGACGTGCATTGTCCTGTTGGAACAGCAAGATCCCTTGCCGGTCTAGGAATGGTAGAAAGATGGGATCGATGACGGTTTGGATGTACCGTGCACTATTCAGTGTCCCCTCGACGATCACCAGTGGTGTACGGCCAGTGTAGGAGATCGCTCCCCACACCATGATGCCGGGTGTTGGCCCTGTGTGCCTCAGTCGTATGCAGTCCTGATTGTGGCGCTCACCTGCACGGCGCCAAACACGCATACGACCATCATTGGCACCAAGGCAGAAGCGACTCTCATCGCTGAAGACGACACGTCTCCATTCGTCCCTCCATTCACGCCTGTCGCGACACCACTGGAGGCGGGCTGCACGATGTTGGGGCGTGAGCGGAAGACGGCCTAACGGTGTGCGGGACCGTAGCCCAGCTTCATGGAGACGGTTGCGAATGGTCCTCGCCGATACCACAGGAGCAACAGTGTCCCTAATTTGCTGGGAAGTGGCGGTGCGGTCCCCTACGGCACTGCGTAGGATCCTACGGTCTTGGCGTGCATCCGTGCGTCGCTGCGGTCCGGTCCCAGGTCGACGGGCACGTGCACCTTCCGCTGACCACTGGCGACAACATCGATGTACTGTGGAGACCTCACGCCCCACGTGTTGAGCAATTCGGCGGTACGTCCACCCGGCCTCCCGCATGCCCACTATACGCCCTCGCTCAAAGTCCGTCAACTGCACATACGGTTCACGTCCACGCTGTCGCGGCATGCTACCAGTGTTAAAGACTGCGATGGAGCTCCGTATGCCACGGCAAACTGGCTGACACTGAGGGCGGCGGTGCACAAATGCTGCGCAGGTAGCGCCATTCGACGGCCAACACCGCGGTTCCTGGTGTGTCCGCTGTGCCATGCGTGTGATCATTGCTTGTACAGCCCTCTCGCAGTGTCCGGAGCAAGTATGGTGGGTCTGACACACCGGTGTCAATGTGTTCTTTTTTCCATTTCCAGGAGTGTATATTAACGATGTGAAAAATTTATTGCGAAGTAGCATACTTTGTAACCGTAACCAATGACGTGATACGTTCAGTGCTAAAGTTAAACAATAATTTTTACCTTCACTTTTTGTTTGCAGCCCAGCTACGTTTCGATGATACTAATCTACTTATTTGCCTTTCAATATCTCCATACCATACACTATAGAGGCCATCAACATAAATGGCTTCCTGTATATTATAATGATAGCGAGCCAAGGAATTATCTTCTCTGTTACTGACGCTCATTAATAGTGTTCCATCATTTGTTAGAGCCTCGTCTTTTGCGCTTTATTAAAATCCCACAAGATACGAATTCTGCGAGAACCGACCCACAACTGTGCAAATTTTATGAGGGTAATATGTGCTGAAATATTCATTTAATTACCACAAGCCGTACTCCTAATGCACTTTTTTCCCCGTTCTGTTCCGGCAGTCAGCTCTGTATTACGGTCCACGCCAAATGGCGCACTGTGCGATGGCGTGGGCTAGCTGCATTTTTTATGGGGCTGTGAGTGGGTCTGAATTCCATAGCTGGCGTGTCGGAGGAGGTGAAGGATGCTATAACAGTACAGCAATTACTGAGAGCAGCCTACGAGGAGTTTAATTTGATGCTTATCGTATCACTCATACCTACCACGTTATCAAGTTGAAGTTATGACAATGCTGTTCCTGTGGTATGCGCCATCTACTTTAATTGCTCGCCAATAACAACAGACCACATGTTAAAAATTTATTTATTTACGCGTTTCAGGCAAAGTCATCGTCAGATTATCTTATAAAAGGCCATAAGACACAGTTCCGTGTCACACGAGACACAGTTTCGTGTCACATGGCTTCAATCTTAACGTAGGTTAACCTGGTTCGTCAGAGTTTTCACTCCGAGCGTCATTAAATGCATTTATTTCCAGGCCGCTTTAGGTATGCTGTAAACGTAACGTGAGTTTTGTGTGCTTTTTCATGACAATTCCTAACGACACAAAATTATTTAACCACGGCGCAATGAACTAAAGCCGTTATTTCGAATAAAAAGAGCCTCCAACTAAAATACGACTTCTTTCACGAAATAGAACTGACTTCGAGTCCAGGACGTGGAAGATTCAAACGCTGCTATCTATTCACTGCACTGAGCAATACCTCTGCTCCGAAGTTCCGTCCAGTTCGCTTACCCAAGTAAGTGTGTCATACACGACAATTGAAGGGCAGTCCTATGCCTTAAGTTGGCCGGAAGTTATAATAGTACCACACATATACAAAGTTTTTTTTTTCATTTCTTAAAGAAGAGTAACAATATAAAAGATACCTAAAAATAAAACTACAGAATATATTAAATATAAGAACATAAACAATAAAAAATAAAAGTGATACCATCCACACTGTAATAAAGCTTTGAATCCAGATTAAAGCATCGAAGTTGCTATGTTTCCTTCCCCCGTTTGTAAAACGTACGTACCACAATAAAACATCGTTCTGGCCATGAATATTATAAGCAAGTACGTTGTTCGTGATTTTACTATTATTTACTGAAAACGGAAACCATTTCTATTCAAAATATTTCCAGCATTAAGAGACAATTATGGCGCAGTTTGAGTCTTATAAACAAATATGTGCAGTTTATAATAACAGGATTATTTACCGAAAGCGAGAATTAATTTAAATGAAAACATACATCCAGCATTCAAAGACAATAGCGGCGTAGTGTGGCTATGTATTACACCGCAACTTTCAGTTGATGACCTATGGCGGCATTTTAAACATCATGCTTTTCCCAGCAGTAGTGTCCAGAAGTCACTATGTAATGCGAAATCGATTACCAAACAACAGGCGAACACACCAGCATGAAAGGAGGCGGAGACTGTGTCAAGTACTAGAGAAGCAGGACCAGCAAGATGGGTCCACAGGAGAGCTCAGTGATTTCGAACGTGAGTTAACCATTGGATGTCACCTGTTTAACAAATCTGAAACTCCAGCTAAATCACGCAGATTCAAGAAATGGCTCTGAGCACTATGGGACCTAACATCTGATGTCATCAGACCACTAGCACTGACAACGACTTAAACCTAACAAACCTAAGGACATCACAAACATCCATGCCCAAGGTAGGATTCGAACCTGCGACCATAGCAGTCGCGCGGTTCCAGACTGAAGCGCCTAGAGCCGCTTGTCCACCGCGGCCGGTTAAATCAAGCAGGGCTAACAGGTAATTAGGATTGTGGAAAGGGCCAAGGGAGATGCGATCGGATTCATTTCACAATTGTAATTTATTATCATTTAGTTCACAAATACACTTTTGGAAGAAAGAAATTTGCTTAGCGGCTGAAGGTCTCCAAAGAGATGCTTTAGAACAAGTTCAATTTTGAAAAGACATGACACACAGTTAAATTTACGAATGAGATAAATCGTATACATATATGAGATCAACATGGGGAGCGGCTGAAGGCCGCCGAAATAAATCTTCAGAATTCCAAATATACTATGATGATTACTGCAGGCAGAGGGCCACTATGTTTTACGATGCTAACAAGGCCGATGGCCCACAAGGTGCACAGAAACAAAGGCAAGGTTAAATTCTGCGAATTAAGGATAATATATGTTGTTGTTGTTGTGGTCTTCAGTCCTGAGACTGGTTTGATGCAGCTCTCCATGCTACTCTATCCTGTGCAAGCTTCTTCATCTCCCAGTACCTACTGCAACCTACATCCTTCTGAATCTGCTTAGTGTATTCATCTCTTGGTCACCACCTACGATTTTTACCCTCCACGCTGCCCTCCAATACTAAATTGGTGATCCCTTGATGCCTCAGAACATGTCCTACCAACCGATCCCTTCTTCTGGTCAAGTTGTGCCACAAACTTCTCTTCTCCCCAATCCTATTGAATACTTCCTCATTAGTTATGGAGAATTGGTAAAACTATAAATTAAGTTTAAAAATTTCCTTATGCAACATCAGCTTTGGAAGGCTCACAATAACTTGTAAAATCTTTCAGAGGGTATTACTATAACCTTTCAAGAGCAGAAGGCGATAATGTTTGGACTTGAAAGAAACTCTGAGAACATGTTTCCAGAGCTGAAGATCCACAACTAACCTTGCCGAACTAAAACTATAAAATACAGTTAAATGACAACAACATTGAGACTGCCAAAAGGATAATCAGGAGAACGGCACTCAGGAGTCTCCAGTGGGTCGTTCTGCCCTCTTGGGCGAGGCAGGTGGTGAGTCCAACTACACCTGATACGTGCAAACGCAATCCATGGTCAGTCACGGACCGACCGACCAACCGCTTGCTTGCCACGAGAATTCAAGGCCCCAAAAAAATTACAAGTATCACTATCCCCAAACAAAAGCGTATATGAACTGAGCTGCCAAAACTAAGCACCATGTTGGGCAACAACAACAGGTGTGGAGAAGACACTGCCTAAAAACTACGTTAGTGGCCAGGGCAGGTAACCAGAACACTAACGGCCACAAGGCAGAAAATTCCACTGGTGCACTTGACTATGGGTAAATTAATTTGATCCATTCCTCCCGACGGCGGCTATCTAGAGCACCTCACTCGTTGCTGTTCACAGGACCTCCACAACAGCAACGCAGGAATCAACAACGTAATCCTCAAAACCACTCTACCTTCAGGTCCTGGGTCGGCGAGCGACGATGCTCGTACAGATTGGTCAGCTCCAGACAAACTCCGACACTGTGCAAAGGCTGCCAGCGGGCCCAGTCGACCACGCCGAACGGAGATGTCCTCGGACCAACCGACCAACCAACAATCCACCAAAAGTCAGGTCCGGCTTCAGTGATGGGAGGATATTAGTGTTTAACGTCCCGTCGACAACGAGGTCATTAGAGACGGAGCGCAAGCTCGGGTGAGGGAAGGATCGGGAAGGAAATCGTCCGTGCCCTTTCAAAGGAACCATCCCGGCATTTGCCTGAAGCGATTTAGGGAAATCACGGAAAACCTAAATCAGGATGGCCGGAGACGGGATTGAACCGTCGTCCTCCCGAATGCGAGTCTAGTGTGCTAACCACTGCGCCACCTCGCTCGGTGCTTCAGTGATGTGTAGCGACAACGGTCGGGAGGGCGATGTCCACGCAGGTCTCACTGCTGCTGCAAGCCGGCGACTGGCTGGCCCGGGCTGCGCTCCAGACGCGTTGCAGCTGACTGCCAGGGCCCAACTCACCATCCGAACTGCCGCCATGAACTCTCCTCCTCGCACGTTCGGACCAACTCCACGACAGATAAGTAATAACAGCCGAGCAAATATTCTATCAGAGGGTATATATCGACACGCGCTACTAGCGCCGATGACGGTCAGGCGAAACAGCTGCTCAGTAGCGCCAGTAATCTAAATCAACGTGATGAGATGGAAATACGTTAAAACAGTGTGTAAAATACCAAATGGTGGGACGGCGAGCCATTCAACGCTCAAAATCCATCAGAGATATTTCATCACCTTTAACGCTGCCCAGTCCGACTGTTGATGGTGTAACAGTGAAGTGGGAAAGTAAAGGAACAGGGACGGCTAACCAAAGGCGGGACAGACGTCAAGTACTGACAGACTGTCGAGCATTGAGGAAAGTTGTCGAAAAAAGTCACGTGAAATCACGTAATTTATAAAATGGTTCAAATGGTTCTGAGCACTATGGGACTTGACATCTGCGGTCAAAAGTTCCACAGAACTTAGAACTACTTAAACCTAACTAACCTAAGGACATCACACACATCCATGCCCGAGGCAGGATTCGGACCTGCGACCGTAGCGGTCGCGCGGTTCCAGACTGAAGCGCCTAGAACCGCTCGGCCACACCGGCCGGCGAAAGCCACCAGCTTGTCATCTTCTGTTCATGGCACCTAAAAGCGCTTGCAATGTCTCTTTTGCCATTACCGTTCTCTCCGACCTCGTGTCTCAACTTAAGGAATTCAGACTGTAGGTAGTCTGTCAGAAATAACTTTTTCTCTCTGTACTAACGCGTTCAATACCGCTTTCTTGTGTACAGGGTGGTGAAAACAATCGGTGTTCAAATATCAATGAGAGTGCGTCTGTTTCCTGTACACTGAATTACCAAGCCTCTTCCTGCTTCCCGCTCAACTAAAACATCCAAGAAAGCTTGCCATCCTTTTACTCCTGACGAATATGGTGGAGATAGCCATCGAAAGCTCGAGAATTTTCTTTCAATTGACGCGTCATTAAAACCGAGATGATTTTATTCAGACATGCAGCCGCTCTCTGGGGACCCGGTGGATGAATGTAAACGAGGTGATTTTCAGTGGTGAATCACTGTATACTTTGTGGAAATGCGGTGGAAGAGTTCGGGTTGGCGAAAGCCTGAAGAACGTTACCTGCCTCTCAGATAGTGTGATTAGATAGGATAATTCATCCACGGAAAAAGTGGGTGAAAAAACGCTTGTCAAACATATTGTTGAGTATTGCTCGTCAGTGTGGGTCTGTTACGTGTTTGACTTGTGAGAAGAATTAGACAAGATCCGATGAAGAATGGCGCGTTTCATCGTGGGATCTGCCAACAGTATCAGAGGGCCTTGCCATAACTCCCGTGTAGCGAGTGTTATACGTGCCCGAGACGGAAGTGGAGCAGCGTCGCCTAATATGCAGTCTCACAGTCTACATGGAGACGTGGAAGACAACCCTCTATTGGTTGGAGTATGCTTGTGAGTAGTGAGCCTATGTATGGACTCATCGAGGTGTGAGAGCTGGATCGTGTCGCGAGCACAGGCGACAGATTGAGAGGTAATAGCAAGTTCAATTTCATTATAATTAGCTTGCTCCGTCGCATTATATTGAACACTATTGATCTTTGAGAAACTTTCATCATATTTCCAAATTTAAGAAATGTTAAAACACGAGTGAAGAAATGGACTACCAGTTTATTTCATTAGTAATCAGATAAATGCAGTTCCATTCCTTAATCCCTCTACGTTGTCCTGGGTTAATTAACTTCTAGTTCATATCAAGAGTTCGTCTGCTGGTAGTGGCAAGGCAGAGATATGGTTACCCTGTAGGTTGGTTAGTGCCAACATAAATTTGGGATGAAGGCAGCGGTCATGCACCTGTTTTCCAGGGGTAGTTCGGGATTGGCAACGGGTTCCCCTCCCCTCCAGGGCGGAAGAGAGCGACCGGTAAGTGTCACCATGACAGGGACACATGTCGTGTTGAACTAGTATGTGTTAGTGTAATTGTATCTAGCGCAAGTGTGGGGTTGCGTTACGTACGTCCTTAAGTGATCCAAGCAAACCTGATGTTTTTTCAGTTATTGAAGGAGCCTCCATTCGCTTCTTTATGAAATGTTTTGTGTAATAGTTGCAACGAGAGTGTGTACAGATGGGTACCATCTATATGAGAGAGCTATTATGATTCAGAGATTAATATGATGATCAGCAGGTGATTATTTTGGTAACCGTTCGACAGTAATAATTTTGAGTACTTCCTGCACCAGGGCTACGTGAAGCGTTGAAGATCTGTTAAATATTTTGGTATTTGTTTTAATGTTTCTTTTAATATGGGTGTGGAAGAGTTTTTTCAAACGCACGGAGAACTACCGTTGTAATATTTATGGCTTCACAACCATCATATTAAGCCACAAGAAAATCTTCTTAGAACATCTCAGAAGAGAGAATTGGGGAACTGATGTGATGCAGTGTGAGACACCGGTGACAGATGGTTTGTTAGGTACGGGTATCGTTTGTAAGACCGCCTAAATTGTAGTCGTCCTCCGCGATTGGCTGCTGCATTCCGAAGTAGCACGCCATAATGGTAAACCTCTACTATTATTATTAGAAAAAGAAAACAGTGAATACACCTCCCTTTCTTATAAACATCTCTCAATAGCAGGCCATCATTTCATTGCTCCAAAAGTATTAACTACCAACAGAATAATAAACAATAGATACAAGAAAAGCCAGACAAAGCACTTCGGAGATCTTCGGATCGCGCCAACTTGGACGAGTAAAAAAAATGGCATGTGAGCACTATGGGACTTAACATCTGAGGTCATCAGTTCCCTCGAACTTATAACTACTTAAACGTAACTACCCTAAGTACATCACACACATCCATGCCCAAGGCAGGATTCGAGCCTGCGACTGAAGCGCCTAGAAGAGAGAGGGGGGGAGAGAGTAGTGGTTCAGCTGTAAGATCAGAGCTGGTTCGGTAGTCTCGGAGGACCGACATGTTATCTTTTTTGGTCACTATCAGTTAAGAACTTAACTAGTGATCTCTGATTATTTGGGTATGTAACTGAGAACAGTTTGATAGTATTTGCGCAAATATGCAATTCATTATTTTATTTTTTATGAAAGGGGGAAGAATGGGAATCTGTGATTAATAAAGTGGACTAAAATTTTGTATTTTCTCGTATTCTGCTAACAAAAAGGAAGTGGCCTGCCGTTTAAACATGCCAATTCAAAATTCATTTATTTGTACAATACCAGCTCCTTGCTAACAGTCTATTACAGCCTCGCGAGCTACTTGCAGTTTTCTGTTCAGAGGACAACAACTACAGAAGACTCCAGGTTGGTAAATATTGTTCAGAATTTGAACATTCCACTCAGGGTGTTGGAAACTACTTGATATCTCGCGTGTAATGCGGTCTTAGTGCAAATGAGATCAGTGACACGTCATCTGTGATAACACGGAGGAAGTATGAAGGACGGAAATTTTTTGAGAAGAGGCATTTATAATACACAAGTAAATTCCTCTCGCTATCTATGGGTCACTCTACCACACTTTCCGTAATTTGTCATTTTTTTAACTGGCAAGATCAAAAATTTCTTTAAATGTGCTAATGTTACCAAATGTAAATGCCTACTAAATTGGGTCGTGATTGATGTTTGCGAAATCGCTCTTACCGCTAAGTAATAAATGACAACTTGGAACTAGTCCAGTAAAACTCCCAGCAAACTCCACTCTTCATCACACACACACACACACTCCTAACCATATTAGTCAGTGTGAGAGCGTTACGGAGATGCTCTGTATCTCCAGTGACAGATGGTATAAGAGAGGTGAGCCGTGTGCGGCACGCGTTGGTGCCGTTGGTTGGTTGGCATCGTGTAATAGGGATAGTGGCGTCTCGTTTTCTTCTTCTGTTTCTCGTTTTCTTCTTCTGTTTACTGGCGCCACTACGTTTGCTAGCGTTGTCTGTCCGCGAGTGGCAGCAGCAGAGTTTACCGATATCCAGTACCCATACTATCTCTGGAAGGACGTGAAGTGTTTTCCGGATTGTGTGTGTCAGAAGTTCCGTTGGGACGGAGCAGCAGAGAGGCCCTGCAGTGCAAGGACGTGCCAGGACCACTGGCGGCACGCAGATATTGCCGGGTCGAGGGGCTGTAGTTGCGAGGGCCAAAACGTCGTTGTCCACCGGACCCAGGTCGTTGAGTTGACTGAACATTAACCCAGTAGTGAAGCTTCCACTATTTGTGATCACGTTGTTTGTTCGTGCGCTGCTGCTCGCAAGGTCACTGTGAGATGAACAGCAACAAGTGGGGCTTGACGAGTTGGCAGAATCGATTAGCCATCTTCTACTGCCTGTTACTAGTTTTTGAATTTTGTGTTATTACTGCTGAAGTTCAAACAGTGGTATTTTACTGCCTAGTGGCCGCTAACGCCCCAGTTACCTGCCCTGGAGGTAAGCGTATTTTTGCGGCAGGGTACATTTCCTCGTCTTGCCAATGCTGTCCGGCATGACGTGTAGTTGAACAGCCTCCTTGATTGCGGTGTCTACCTTGGTTGTAGTGGTTCCTTGATTTGAAGATGCAATGCGGTCTGTCACTTCGTCCTCGCTTCTATTATTCCATTGTTGTAATGGTTATCACACGTTAGGTGGATTTGGTAAGAGCATTGATAGGCGTTTAAACTATCCCTAGTTTGAGTTGCCATCCTGTTAGGTGAAAATAGCACTTGGCTGCCTCTCTTACCGCTTAAGCAGCTGTAGGGACTTTTCTCAGGTCGATCATTGGAGCACTGTCTGTGGATCACTTCCTTCTTTATTTGGTCCAATTGTGCCAATTGCTTAAAAATTATATTTTGTTTAAATTATTCCTATTGCTTGTGGCCTTCAGCCAACAAATAATTCGAATTCTTTGTAATAAAGCCCTCAGCCGTCAATGTAGCTAGTGTTACGCTCAATTTTTTAATGATGGTTTAAAAAATTATTTTAGCATTTTTAACGTGTAGTTGTCTTCCTCATTTGTAATTCAGAGACTTCAGCTGTTAATTGTTCTGAAGTATTGCTCGTGGCCTTCAGCCGACAAATAATTTGAATTCTTTCTTAATAAGGCCTTCAGCTTGTGTTACAGTCAACTGATTGTTTTTAAAAAATTATTTCCTGAAATAAAGTGTATGTGTTTACTGTGGAAGCAAACGTAACTTATTAGGCGCCGTTCACATCTTTTCCTGCCTTCCCTAAGTCCCACGTCTCTACAATTGAAGTCCGCAGCTCGTGGTCGTGCGGTAGCGTTCTCGCTTCCCGCGCCCGGGTTGCTGGGTTCGATACCCGGCGGGGTCAGGGATTTTCTCTGCCTCGTGGAGACTGGGTGTTGTGTGACGTCCTTAGGTTAGTTAGGTTTACGTAGTTCTAAGTTCTAGGGGACTTATGGCCATAGATGTTGAGTCCCATAGTGCTCAGAGCCATTTGAACCATTTGAATCTACAATTCAAATGGGCCGCGCGGGGTAGCCGCGTGGTCTGGGGCGCCTTGTCACGGTCCGCGCGGCTTCCCCCGTCGGAGGTTCGACTCCTCCCTCGGACATGGGTGTGTGAGTTGTCCATAGCGTAAGTTAATTTAAGTTAGACTAAGTAGTGTGAACGCTTAGGGACCGATGATCCAAGCAGTTTTGTACCGTAAGATCTTACCACAAATTTAAAATTTAAATTGATATTGCCAGAGAGTACGCTCAGGAAAGAGGCGTACATCATATTACTCGTACTTACACCCACATATGTCTCGCTAATTCGTAATTAGGAGATTCGAGAAATTAGAGCTAATATGGATTACCGGCAAACATTCGAGCGCCATTTGTGAGTGGAATAAGGAAAGGGAGGAGGGATCTGTTAGTGGTACCAGAAGTACCCTCCGCCGAACACCGTCAGGCGGCTTGCGGAGAACAGACGCAAATCTAGAGGAATCGCTTTACGAAGTACGCGTCGAGAATTTTGCTTTACCCTGTACCTCCACGTGTAGTTACCAAATTACTCACTGTTGTGGGCTATCTGCATCAGAGTGGTTAAGCTTCAACTCATCAACTATCGCTGCTTTGCAGAAACAGTAATACACGTGCAACGCTTTGCCGCCGCAGGCAGACGTGGGTGGCTGCAGCGACTGCCGAACAGAGCTCTAAACGAACAGACACATATGCATGCATGTGTAGATACAACGGGGCGCCTTAACCTGTGCGTATGTGGCTAGTGCATTCAGACACAATAGGCCGCCGGAGCTCCGCCGCTTCCAGTTAGCCCGTCGCGTATGCCGACTGCCGCCAAATTAGGCACCTCTGCTCACTCCTCCCCTCTCCTCCACACCTCCCCCCCTTTTCATCCCCCTCAGTCCACCAACTGAAATAACGCAGGCGGCCATCGCGCCAGAAAAATGTGTCGGCGCTAACCGCAATCTCCATACGGTGGCAGTTCTGGCGCTGAAATGAGCTCTGCGACCGCTTGTTCGCCTCGTATTCCGGCAGCTTTACGGTCGTGATGGCCACTACATTCATTCAGCACCTTTCGGGGTACAAGCGAAAGCGATTAACGTAATGAAACACGCCAGCGGTACATCCAGTGGGCTTGCGGGTGATCGCGGCAGGAATAGCGCGGGAATAAATTAAAAGCCGCAGAAATAGCAGCCAGCAGCGCCGGGTGGAGCGCGCATCACCCTGTTGTGGAACTAGGGTACTTCAGAGCAATAACCGGCAACGCTAAACCCTCGTGGTTTCTGTACAGTGTGCTGGATTAATTTAGAAAGTTACAGTAAACAGGCCGTATTGGTGAATTTTGATAGATTTATCTCTGCGGTAAACATGTGTGAAGCATGGGAGCTCAGTGAATTCGAACGTGGTCACTGGAGGTCAGGTGAGTAAAAAATAGACCACAAACATCCAAAGCCTTCCAGTCGACTGCGAATGCGAAGGAGCAACCGCTGCTAAGCCAGTGGTGATGATGTTTGGTTTTTAGGGAGCTTAACTGCGGTCATCAGCGCCCGTGCAATATTCCAATTCTTACACAGTTCAATGTACTTCACAGTCCAGTCTAGCCACTGTCACGAATGCTGATGATGATGATGAAATGATGAGAACAACACCAACAACCAGTCCCCGGGCAGAGAAAAATCCTCAACCCGGCCGGGAATCGAGCCCGGGACCCCGTGATCCAGAGACAGTGACGCTAAGCACCAGACTACCTGCTAAGCCAAGACGTGGCAGAATCACATGTGCTGATGGACCGTCGAGCATTGCGAAGAATGGTTGTAAATATCCCATTAAATTATCGGTAGAAATTACTCGTGAGTTCAAAAATGCTTCCAGCAGTCAACCTAACACAATAACTGTGCATAGGGAGCTAAGAGTAATGGGGTACAATAGTCGAACAGCTCCTTACAAGCCACACATTTCTGTAGTGAATGGTAGGCGACTCTTGAAGCAGCGTAAAGGCCGATGCCACTCGACTGCAAGATCTAGACACAGAAAATAACCAGTACTCCAGTTCTGTCATACTCCAGTACTGACTGTCTTTGTTTTACGGTGGCACCAGGCAGTGCATGTTTGGAAATTTGTGGTAAGTTCTTATGGGACCAAACTGCTGATGTCATCGTTCCCTAATCTTACACACTACTTAATCTAACTTAAACTAACTTACACTAGTGACAACACACACCCATGCTCAAGGGGGGACTCGAACCACCGACGGGGAGAGTCGAATGAACCGTGACAAGGCGCCCCAGACCACGCGGCTACCCCTCGCGGCGCAGGCAGTGCGCGGCGGGGCGGCACACGACTCGTCACTGGAGTATTGGATATTCTTCGTTTTCTACAGTCCCTTTTAATACATATCGATGTAGCTAATATCGCTCTAGAATAATTTCGGACAGTTCTGTCCAATGACCAAGTAAAATTTTTCTTTATAGGTCATTTTCTTGGTAGGGGAAGAATCCTACGCAACCAATTTTATACTTACCGCCCCATGAAAGAAGTGAGGATCATTATTTGTTTGAGTTGATTCCAGCTACACAGTGCAAAAACAAAATTGCAATTATCTGATAAAACACTGTATTCCAAATGGTTGAAATGGCTCTGAGCACTATGGGACTTAACTTCTGATGTCAGACTGTAGCGCCTAGAACCGCTCGATCACCCCGCCGGATCTGTATTCCAATAAATTTATTTTATTGCTGTCTTTTGTTATTTAATATTTCTTTTCAACTAATAACAATGAAAAACTAAATAACATAATATATTTAATATAATATATTAAGTACTTTACTATATACGAGTATGTTATTAGTAAAAATATTTGAGTTTATATTCTAGGAAAACGCGCTTAAATGTACTTAAAGAGGACACAGTGTTTAGAAACGGAGTGATAGCGAGAGAGAGGGAGAGAGAGAGAGAGTGACGAAGAGAGACAGGGGGGAGGAGAGAACAAAATGATGCTGCAGTGTAACGAAATTAAGCCTTAACATGCTGCTTTACCTCATCCTGTCACGAACTGAACTATATATGAAAGAAAAACAGTACTCAGAGATCTACTTTGCTCAATTTTCACATTGAATTTCGATTTTCTGAACTGAAATTGGAAATTTTTGGTAAGTCCTATGGGACCAAACTGCTGAGGTCATCGGTCCCTAAGCTTACACACTACTTAAACTAATTTACACTAAGGACAACACACACATCCATGACAGAGGAAGGACTGGAACCTACAATGGGGGCTGTCACTCGATCCGTGACAAGGCGTCTTAGACCACGCGGCTACCCAGCGCGGCTCTAAACCGAAAAGAACCCTGTTTACTTCCAAACTTCATGAAAATAATCATGTCAGAGTTTGGCAACGAACATCAAAAGATCATGAAACACGAAAACTCCCGTAAATACATTTGTAAATAATTTAGGGAATTGCTATAATTTTATCCAGTTGTGACTGTAAGAGGCAAATAATGTCGCCCTTGATCATGTGTATGCCGTAATATGACGTCTTATTGAATATAAACGCATTTCAGGTAGCTGTCAGCTGTAAAATTCAAGTTCCCACCTACAGCGTGCCTAGCACCAATAGCGGACGAGCGGCATAACTATAATTAATCAGCGCTCAGAATTTAGTGGCGTACGATAAAAAACACTACACCCATGCATCAAAATACAAACCTCAAAACTAATACGTATAACATACGGAATAACAAATATGGTTCAAATGGGTCTGAGCACTATGGGTCTTAACATCTGAGGTCATCAGTCCCTAGAATTAGAACTACTTAAACCTAACTAACCTAAGGACATCACACACATCCATGCCAGCGGCAGGATTCTAACCTGTGATCGTAGTAGCCGCGTGGTTCCGAACTGAAGCGCCTAGAACCGCTCGGCCACAGAGGTCGTTTTAAATAACAACCACAATAAGATAAATTAATAGGATTATAGGACTAAATAGCAATAACTGCTAATAGTGGTGTGTCAACAGTGTTAACGAAGATAGCAAACACCCAACACTGAAATTATATTCGCCGGCCGGAGTGGCCGAGCGGTTCTAGGCGCTACAGTCTGGAACCGTGCGACCGCTACGATCGCAGGCTCAAATCCTGCCTCGGGCATCGATGTGTGTGTGATGTCCTTAGGTTAGTTAGGTTTGAGTAGTTCTAAGTTCTAGGAGACTGATGACCTCAGAAGATAAGTCCCATAGTGCTCAGAGCCATTTTTTTGAAATTATATTCATTTCTCAGGATAATAAATATTGAGAAAATTTATCACAAACGAAAAAGAAATTGCATTAAATCTATTTGAAATGCTTTAAGCCTTTACAGGTTGAGATAGCGTGTCGTCGCACCTTCCCTGCTTGCGACGTCAATAGCGGTTCTGTGATGCTGGCGGCGGAATTAATGTTGCCCCATCAGTCATGAAATTGCAATGGATTTGTCCTCTTTCTTGGTATATGATTCTCCAAGCGGTAATATTATCCTCCATCTTCCCTTTGTTCACAAGCCGATTAGACGTAGTTGTTGCCGTAGAAATCCACGTTCATATTTGTATGATTGAAACGTTCTTTACATACACATTTCTATTCCTAACGCCCCGCACACAGTTTTAAAACAGTATATAATACAGTTTTACTGGCCGATCGCGAAGTTAATAGACCGTCTGCATTTAGCAATGTTGGTTGCGAAATCACAGTTCTGGCAAAAAACATTACCACACGTAACGAACAGTTTTAAACTATTAACGGCGACAGTTAAAGTCTTAACGACCTCGGTAGGTCGTTAAGTTACTCACAAGGTAATAAAGTGAAACTATATTAGTTACTGCAACTAAATGTTTCACAAAACAGTTCGGTTTTAAACCATCAAAATCACAGTCCATTCACGTAAGCGTTGTCACTGCTGTTTATAGTATTCAATGAAGCTCAAAGTATTCACAGTCTAACTTTTTGTTTCATAAAGTCCATGTCAAAATTTTGCTTGTACCGTGATCGAAAATACAAAAGCGGGCATAAATATTCGCGTGCTTTTACCTAGCACGATTATACGACAGATGCACTCACGCCACGATGCTGCACTCCTACCGTATGTCACTGTTCGACTCCCAACTATCGATGTACAGTATAGCTCCTGCATCCGAGTTCGAACAACAGTGCTGCATATGACATCGAGTTTTACACAGCGTATGGCAGAAAAGCATTACAAAGAAGATCAAACATACATTGACACTTTTACATAATCAATTACAAAAATAGCACGTACAATATTAATAAAGCAAAAAACCGTTACATACGATATTTCGGAACAAATATTTTAAGCCATCAAAGATATGTGTACGGTGTAAATGAAGAACAAGGATAGGATGAGGCTGCATTATACCTTTGGCATATCGAGATTACGTCTTACACGTAAACTTGAACAGCAAAGGCCACTGGGCTACACTGCATTATTAGGACTATAATAAACATAGTTCTCACAAAACTTTCCATTAATTTTCTGTTTAACTCTATCCTTGTCATTGGCATGTCAGTCGTTTTAACTGCTAGATGGACCAATGAAAGGGAGTTAGTGGAAATGAGAATGCTTTGGAAACGCAGAAATAACGCTGTCTCGCTGCTACAATATTATTTTTATGCCGATAATCGTCCTTCCACGTAGCCGTCACATTAATCTGAAGCTTAGCAGCCACTCAACATCTAATATTTGTAGCCAATAAATTGATATTTTTTTAATTAACGGACCTCAGTATCTGGATAATCCGCCATTCGTTTAAAGGATCACAATTTCGACTGAGTTACCGCCTGTGGAATGCTAATTAACTGTAAATCCCATTAAGCAAGGGGTTGGCTGTGAACATCTGCGTTTCAAATGCCGGGCGCCGGTTGCCGAGGATATGGGCTGCGCGGAGATTAGCAATTTTCGCCTCTCCACATACGAAATTTGTATTGACTGGTACTGAGTTGGACATTATCTTCTGTCTCGCCTGCTGCGTCCAAAATTTGAATATGGCATAAGCAGTGGCAGAGCCGTCTTATTTGGCAGCATGTCTTGAGTTAAGTGAGTTTCAACTTGGGACGAAAATCAGTGCTAGACGCATGGGCCGCAGCACATCAGAGGTTACCCAAGAATCCGGGCTACAGACGTCAATAGTATCCCAGTAGCTTTTATTTACACTGAAGGGGAAAAATTTCCTAAATCAAGAAATAATTAAAGTTTAGTAAAAAAATTTCTTTAATACTTTTGTCTAGGTGACACATTTATGTGATTAAAATTGAAATATCGCAGGTTAATGTAAATGGGACATAAGCCATTTCAAATTTGAACTTCTGCTACTAAAAATTGTTCAAATGGCTCTAAGCACAATGGAACTTAACATCTGAGGTCATCAGTCCCCTAGACTTAGAGCTAATTAAACCCAACTAACCTAAGAACATCACACACATCCATGCCCTAGGCAGGATTCGAACCTGCGACCCTAGTAGCCGCGTGGTTCCGGACTAAAGCACCTAGAACCGCTCGGCCACAGCGGCCACCATCTTCAGGTACATTAATAACCGATGTAACCGCCATGATGTTGAATACAAACATGCAAAGGAGCGTGTGTTGTCATCTATAGGTGCCGGTTGTCAGTCTGTGCTGCGTACTGTCATGCCTTTTATTCCTGGTCAGTCAGTAGAGGATGTTCCGTATGCGCTCGATTGGAGACAGATCGGGTGATCGAGCAGGCTAAGGTAACACCTCAATACTCCGTACAACATGTTGGGTTACAACAGCGGTTATGTGGGCAGAATTATCCTGTTGGTACACACCTTCTGGAATGTTGCTCGTTAAACGTCAACAAAACAGCTAGAGCCATTAGACTGACGAAATAACTTGCGGGTCATGGTGCGTGGGATAAAATGAGAGTGCTCCTGCTGTCATACAAAATGACAACCAAAACACAGCCCTCACTATCACAGAGACACAACAGAGAAGGTTTTATCACGATACACAACGGCCTTCCACATGCCTTCTAATTAGCTATTGCTTGACAAATATTAAGTCGCAAATGGCGGTGGCTTGGGGCCAGTGCAATGCATGCCACAGAGCGTCTGGCTCGGAGCTGACCTTGAAATAACCGATGTGTAACAGTTCGTTGTGTCAGTATGGTCTCATCTGCTGCTCATATTGCTGCAGCAGGTGCAGTACGATTTGCCAGTGCCATATGTCGAACATGGCGGTCTTCCCCCCTCGGTAGAGCCAGGTGACTATCCGAAGCCAAGCCTTCATGCACCCGTGACATTATCGTGACCACCGCTGCCACCACTCATGTACAGTGGCTACAATCATGCCAAGTCTATCTGCAATAACGCAGAAGGAAAATCCTACTTCCCGCAGGCCTATAACAAGTCCTTATTCAGACTCACTGATATTGGTATCTATTTTCAGTAAATCTGATTTGCATCCTCATAGTGGCACCACTAGCGCCCTCTTTGCAACTGGGGTGAAATTTGAGTATATGTGACATGCAAATCATGTAGAAAAGCCCCTACCAACTTCCTGGTTTTCCGATTTTTTTCTGTCATTGTATTTACGCTTCACAATTACTGCATATTGTCGAAGAAGCTAGTGTAAGCCCAGCAATTCACATACTGTTTGATAATTGTATACACAGGGATGGGCAAATAAAAGTGACTCGGCTGGCCGGCCGCGGTGGTCTAGCGGTTCTAGGCGCGCAGTCCGGAACCGCGCGACTGCTACGGTCGCAGGTTCGAAACCTGCCTCGGGCATGGATGTGTGTGATGTCCTTAGGTTAGTTAGGTTTAAGTAGTTCTAAGTTCTAGGGAACTGATGACCAAAGATGTTAAGTCCCATAGTGCTCAGAGCCATTTGAACCGTTTTTTGACTCGGCTGAGTGGATACGCTTGGACGTAAATTTTTGGTATCTTTAACGGAGGAGGAAAAGATCTGCAGTTACTTCCAACAGAATAAGGCAATTGCCCACATAGCCAGCCGAAACTTGTAACACATTTTCACAGTCTTCACACCTGATAGAGTTGTTAACTGACGTCAGTCTGGTCGTAGTCCTAGCTGGCCACCAGGCGCAGTAATCTGTCAGTGTGCGATTACATTGTACGGACAGCCCTCAAGTAGAAGGTGTATCGCAACAACCGTCAAAGTCTTCAAGAACTGCAGCAGAAAATTTTGGAAGAGATTGCAGCAATTCCGACAGTGTAGCTTCAATCCACCTTCAGCAACTTGTTGACCAGGGCGCCAAAAGTGGGAAGAGATGACCTATACTATATATATATAGCTTATTTGATTCTAGTATTTAATAATAAGGTCTAAGGGGCGTTCAAAAAGAAACGAGAGGGAGGCATAATTACAGAGACCAGTACCTGTATGTTAGAAGTAATGACCCTGGCTGTTGAGACACTTGTCCCAATGTGACACAAGACGGTGAATCACTGTCTCATAAAACTCCCGGGGCTGCGATGTTTACCAATTCCGCACGTACAGTTGGACGTCGTCGACCGCGGTGAATCGTTTGCCCCTGAGAGCTTTTTTGAGGTGACCAAAAACGGCATAATCACAGGGAGAGAGGTCCGGACAGATGGTGCCCGAGAACCTCCCATTTGAATTTCTGCAGAAGTGCCGCGACTGTGTTGGCCGTATGAGGCTTTGCAGTGTCGTGGAGCAGAGTGATCCCACAGGTGAGACTGCCTGATCGTTTTGATTTGATCGCTTGGCGAAGGGTGGTCAAGGTTTCCGAGTAACGCTGGACATTCATTGTTGTCCCATGCTGCAAGAAGTGAATCAGAAGAGGGCCATATTGGTCAAAGAAGAACGTCAGCATTACGTTACCTGAACTCGTGTGGATGGCCTTGGCCTTTTTTTGTGGTGGTGACCCTGGATGCTTCCACTGGAGAATTTGTCGTTTTGCTTCTGGTTCGAAGTGTTGTCACCATGACTCATCTCCAGCCACCACTCGTGCAGGAACGCATTTCCTTCCCGAGCACAGCGCTGCAGATGAGCAAAACAGTGGGCTGTTCAACATGTTTCCTGGTGTGGTTCAAGACTGCGGGGTACCCGTTGGGCACACACTTGACGCAAGTGCAGTTGTTCCTTCATGATGGTATGAACACTTCCGGCGCTCAGTTCGACCACAGCGGCTATGACTTTCACTGTCACTCGGCGGTCCTGGGTAATGAGTGCATCCACCAGCTGGACGATGTCGTCGGTAATGCAGTGTGGTGCTCCAGACCGTGCCTCATCGGCTAATGACACCCGTCCTTCCCTGAAGCGCTTGTGCCACGCCTTGACCCTTGCAAGGGACATGCAGTGTTCGCCGTACACTTGTGACTCCTTCCACTATTCTAAAACGAACAACATCTCTTTGCTCTTCTTTTGACGTCTCCATGTCACTATTTGCAATGTGAGGCAGAGTTGGACGATTGATCCATGCTGCTGCTAGCTCTTTATAGTCACATGACCTGCACGCGTGCCCTCTAGCGAATGGCTGTGAACTTCCACGCTCTGGTTGGAACCACACCTCGTTACACACGCCACGATATTACCCTCCTGTTACCGGTTTGCTCATTCCAGACTCCGGCTCGTTTCTTTTTGAACGCCCGTTATAGTACTTCAATACTTATATTACAAACACTTCTAACACTACAAAATACAGGAGAACTCTTAACCACTTACCTAACCACTAACAGAACAGTTATCACTAGAGAATCTGCTCTGCTTTCGTTCATTTAATTTGGTACATTTAAAATGTAGATGGTTGTTACCGTTATTTGATCCACCCTCACGCTACCTCTTTGAAAACCCGTTATCTGCCTGATTCCTTGGACGTAGGGCAGCATGTCACCAGCGTTTCCACTGTAACAAGCAATTCCACAGTTCACTGTTACGTCTCAGAATCCACACTTCTGCTATCGCTTTCACCAACGAAACATAAACTCTTTAGAATCTATTTCATTAGGTGGTCGCTGACCACAGTTGTCTTCTCTTCATCTACAGAGTATGTTGTGTAACAACCATGCGGGCATGTGGTTGGATGGCGTGTGAAGTCTTCCTTGGCCGTCCTGGATACTGCCCCTGCGGTGTTATCCGAGATGTGCCAGGTTGACTCGCTGTTCAGTGCTGCTGTGTGATCCACATCTTCAATGCCTGACGGCCATTACTAGCGGCGACCTACCGAGTGTACAGTCCCACAGTGTGTGTTCTGCATGGCCTGCACTACTGCAGATGCAAATATCTTTCATCTGCCTTTGATTTTGTATCATACAGGCCATGACCGGTCAGATTATGTGTCAGTCCACTCTATGGGTTAAGGGACCTCTCGCTGATATTAGAGAGATGTGCCTGAAATGCCCCATACATCTAACCCCAGTTCTAATACATGGCCTCTTATTAACTTTCTTCCGAGTATCCTTCGTATTTCCATTTGATAGTGTTTCTTTAACATTTCCTAACTTCCATGCCCAACTGGCATATAGCTAGAGATGCTAACAATGCATTCTTCGGCGCAGTGCAGAAGGCCCCCGTTCATCTTAGCAGCAGCCCTTGTTGAACCCTTCTCATTAATGAGACTGGCTTCACAAACTGCAGTGTATGATCCAAAACGCTCGCATAGTATCCTGCTGATGATGCTTGTGTAAATTGTTGATATGCTCTGACTGCTTACAAGAGCAGACGAAATCGACTGTTTGCAACAGTTATAAATTTGTTTTCTACCTGCCTCCTCTATATGATGTGCGAAATTACGACGTTCCGCCTGGAATACCCCCAGATATCTAGTTTACTGTGTTTTTTCTTTAATTATTTCTGTAGTAGGCTTTCTTAATAGGTGTCCTGTCAGCAGGATGTATACAGTTTCGCGAGGTTCTAGAGACTCTTTGACACTTCGACGCCTTTCTTCGAGTGCAAAGAGTGCTTCTTTACATTGGTCTTCTATAGTCTTCTTCTTCTGGAGTCACCGCTAAGAACGAACAGCGCCTCATCTGCAAATGGTACCGGTCCACTTACGTTACCTCTGTCCTGTAGGTTCTGTAGTACGGACTCCAATGCTCCATCCAAAATCTCTAGACTACACACTGATCCCTAAGGTTAGGCTTTTGTTACTGTCTACCATTATAGTCCGAGAGGCATAGTGCCTCATGCAATTTTACAGCGCCTTTGAATACTCAAAGTCCCTAAATCAAACAAAGGAAGACGGCTACCAGATATTACCGAAAGCGCCAGCAATATTGATGATATCGTTAAAGCGTACATGGAATGAGTATCAGACGCTAGCGAGATCGCTTTAGTAATTGCGTCTTCATTTGACTTGCCTCTTCTAAACCTGTAGTGCTGAGGGCTCATCCCGTGTATCAGCCTTTGGTCTTGTAATCTCATGCATAATAACTTTTTTGAAATATCACGCCGAGAACATTCGAAAGACAAACTGGTCCATTGAATTTGAGTATCGTCGGATCCTTGTCCTCTCCTTCACTGTGACTACCTCAGCATTCTTCCACGCTGCAGGAAGCCTTCCTTGCAAGACACACTCGTTGTGCATCTTCAGTACTTTACAGTCAGTACTGGAGTACATTATCTGATCAAAAGTATCCGGACAACCAATAAACAAACGTTTCTCATATTAGGTGAATTGTGCAGCCACCTACTGCCAGGTACTCCATACAGTGACCTCAGTAGTCATTAGACGTCGTGAGAGAGCAGAATGGGGCGCTCCGCGGAACTCACGGACATCGAACGTGGTCAGGTGACATGGTGCCATTTGAGTCATTTGTCTGTACGAGAGATTTCCACACTCCTAAACATCCCTAGTCCACTGTTTCCCGTGTGGTAGTGAATTGGAAACGTGAAGGGACACGTACAGCACAAAACCGTACAGGCTGACCTTGTCTGTTGACCGACAGAGACCGTCGGCAACTGAAGAGGGTCGTAATGTGTAACATAGACATCTATGGAGACCATCACACAGGAATTCCAAACTGCATCAGGATCCACAGCAAGTACAATGACAGTTAGGCAGGAGGTGAGAAAACTTGGATTTCATGGTCGAGCTGCTGCTTTTAAGCCACACATCACGCCGTAAATGCCAAACGACGGTGTAAGGAGCGTAAACATTGGACGATTAAACAGTGGAAAAATGTTATGTGGAGTGACGAATCACAGTACACAACGTGGTATCCGATGGCTGGATGTGGGTATGGCGAATGCCCAGTGAATGTCATCTGTCAGCGTGTGTAGCCAACAGTAAAATTCGGAGGCAGTCGTGTTATGGTGTGGTCATGTTTTTCATGGAAGGGGCTTGCACCTCCAGTTGTTTTGCCTGGCACTATCATAGCAAGGGCCTACACTGCTGTTTTAAGCACCCTCTTGCTTCCCAATGTTGAAGAGCAACACAGGGATGGCATCTTTCAACACGATCGAGCACCTGTTCATAATGCACAGCTTGTGGGCAGTGGTTACACGACAATCCCTGTAATTGACTGGTCTGTGATGTGAATACATTTCCACCGCATCCTTACGATAAGAGTGCGGTGGAAATGCATTCACGTCTGTTGGACGAATGTAATGAAAGCAAACACTCCAAACCGACGTTTCTCGACAGTGAAAAAAAAAAAAAAACGTTGTAATGAATGCGTGAACCGTCTGAAGATGAATAAAAGAACTTAAAATAAATTGGTGGCTGGTTGCTGTCTCAACACCATCAACATTGGCCTTCAAATAACAGCCACGGTCTCCAACCATGTCATCATATGACAAAACTGCTTAGCTGATAACTGCTGTCCGCCGGTGTCTTGCTACATGGCTACGCGAAGCCAGGGTGGAGACCCCCAGTCCCCAGCGCATGCGCCATACGCCACAATGCGCACACTGCCTCTAGCAGAGGCGAGCAGCTGGGTCCTACGCCTACCCCTGTTTAGGCATTCATTATATCCTCGTCCACGCAGGACCGTCCCCGTTTTCAGATATTCATGAAGTCATCTAAAAACGCTCAAATATTCAAGCACCTATAAAATAGGCACATGGCGAAGACTGCACCAAGCGCGCTGTAGTCTATTGTTCAATGCTGTGCCGGATATTTGTAAGTCAAGTGCGAAGCCACAAGCCAAGTGCCTTTGTTCCGAAAAGTATGCTGCACACTTATCGTTTTATACATCTCCATCCCTATTGCCCATAATGGCACCGCAAAGAGGAGCAAAATTATCATTAATCTTCTTTAACAATGTTCTTAGAATATTAAACTAGAAAAATTGAATAAAGTATTACTTTATTTGTAACAGCAACAGCTGTTGATAGTAAAAAATTTTATTTGCTACGTTTCGGATCGAAATGCTTGTCAGCTGCAATATACGACTATTATATCCGTATATATGATACCACTCTTAGTATGATGCCAGTAACAAAATATATTGGTAAAAATTCTTTTAGTATCACCATCACTAAAAGTAAAATGCATCGATACCGGGGTAATCTTAGCAAACTGTCCATTTGTATGTTCACTGATGTTATGTGAAGAAAAGAAATACCTTTATTTCAATATACTGGTTGTCGCATTTACCTTGACCACCCTAAATAACTGTTTGTCCAGATGCGAATTAGAAAATGTTTCAACAAAATGTTCTTTCGCCACCAGGGCGACAACAATCAGCATGATTGCCTTCGTTGTAGCTCTGTTTTTTTTACAAAGACATGAACAGCGGTATGACTTTTTCAAATGGCATCCTGTATTTTTCATTCGGTAATTAATTTCCTTTCCAAAAGACATATTAAAAATATATCACAATGTACCATTCACTGAAAAACTACTTTATTAACGTAACACAAATTGACTTTGAGCCCGGGATCACAAACTCGTCCACTTGCTGGAGTTGTCAGAAAACAAATGAAAACCAAGTAAAAACATAACACGAAATTGACTTTGCTGTACCATTGCCCAGGAGTAGAAAATTCAAAGGTGCTCAAAATGGTGATCCTGGACACCCATACACTGGTGCACTCGTTGAATAAAAGAATTACTTACTGCTTCCAGTGTTGCTGCTGAAGAGAATTAGAAGCAAGCACGATACGTTCCTGCATGTCCTCTGGGGTTGAAATATCGCTATAGACAACATGTTTAACGCATCCCCAAAGAAAAATGTCCAGAGGACTTAAATCAGAAGACTTAGCAGGCCAAGTAACTGTTCCTCCTCGACCAATCCATCTGGTAGGATACCTTCGGTTCAGAACAAGACGTGGACGCAAGGCATTATGTGCTGGACATCTATCGTGTTGATACCACATAAGCATTCTGGTTCTTAGAGGCACTTCATCCAGAAGAGGAGGAAGAATTCGTCTGAGAAAGTTGGCATTCGCTGTGCCGTTTAGACTACCACTGATGAAATAAGGCCCAATAATTGTAGTAGCAAGCAACTCATACCAGGCGTTAACTCTCCATTGACGCTGATATTCCACATGTCGAAGCCATCGTGAGCTGCCGCTGGACCAATAATGCATGTTCCTTGTGTTTACCTGGCCTTTGTTTGAGAAGGAACATTCATCGGTAAACAGAACATTGGAGAAGAAGTTCTTGTTGACGAGGATTTGCAGCTGGGCCCACTTACAGAGCTGTACACAACTCTGGAAGTCAGTCCCACGCAATTCTTGATGTAGGTGTACATGGTAAGGATGGAACCGGTGACTTGTAAGAATACGATATACACTGATTTTAGGAATGCCAATCTCGTGTTCAAGCAGTCGTCTGCTCACAAATGGATTCATAGCAACGGAAGCGAGAACAGTAACTTCGGCAGTTTCGTCTATACGAGTGCTACGACGATTGCGTTGTCGTGGGTTAAAACTTCCCGTTTCCTGAAGCGTTGCAACACGACGAGAAAACATGCATCGGGAAGGTGGGTTCTTGCCAGGATATCGCTCTCTGTACAGTTCCGCTGCCTGCGTAGCATTTTGCCTACCTTCAATAACAACAACAACAACAATAACAAAAGAAAAGTTATGTCGATGCAGTTTGTAGGAAGGATAGCCGTTACTGTATGTCTACTCTACACAACAGAATTTCAAAGGACTAAACTACTGTGCTAATGTTCCCGTACATAAGAAAACAGTATTCCAATTACTGTTCTGCTAACTCACATACCCAAAGATGAGTAGCATTTCTACCTTCTCTTCGTTGGTGTATATTCTACTCACAGAACTCTTCAACCGACAGTAGTTGACGGAATGACGGGTGTGCATTCTACTTATGTTTACGTTTGTCCTCTGTAAACGTCAGCACGTGGAAGTGTTCCATTACCCCGAGGTCCTGCACTGAGCGCTGGGAGCGTGATCGTCAGTGCTGTTTTAGGTAATTAATAACGTTGTGTTTCAGTGAATGGCACGCTACGATACATTTTTGAATAGGTCTTGGTGTCAGTATGGTAAGCATTGGACGACTGAACAGTGGGAAAACATTGTGTGGAGTGACGAATCACGGTACACAGTGTGACTATCCGATGGCAGGGTATTGGCACGGCCAATGCCTAGTGAACATCATCTGCCAGCGTGTGCAGTGCCAACAGTAAAATTCTGAGGCGGTGGTGTTATGGTGTAATCGTGTTTTTCATGGAGGAGGCTTGCACCCCATGTTGTTTTGCGTGGCGCTATCACAGCACAGTTCTACATTGATGTTTTAAGGACCTTCTTGCTTCCCACTGTTGAAGAGCAATTTGGGAATGGCGACTGCATCTTTCAACAAGATCGAGCACCTGTTCATAATGCACGGCCTGAAACCAAGTGATTACATGACAATAAATCCCTGTAATGTCCCCCTGATGCTAAAGAACATTTGCTTGAAACATTTTGTAATTTGCATGTGGACAAACAGTTACTTAGGGTGGTCAAGATAAACAGGACACCTTGTATACGAGCTACGTGTCATTACTTACAAGAAACAATTTCTATTTAACTTGCCCAAATGTCAGTACATATTCTGAGACAAGAAAAAGGTGCGCCACGAAGGAACTGTCCGAGTGGCTCGGAAATTGGTATATGTGTATCACATGTACAGACAAACAAACGATTAAAATTTCAGAAAAAAATTGGATAGTTTATTCAATTTTAGCGTTTGGTCGTTATGCAAGCAGTTATGCGGCTTGGAATTTACTGATACAGTTGCTGTATATTCTCTTGAGGGATATCATGAGACATTCTGTCCAGATGGCGCGTTAGATCATCAAAATCTCGACATGGTTGCAGGGCCCTACACATAATGCTCCAAAAGTTCTCAACTGAAGAGAGAACTGGAAATCTAATTAAATAAGTTAGGGTTTGACAAGCGCCAAGACAAGCAGTAGAAACTCTCGCGGCATGCAAGTGGTCGTTATCCTTCTGAAATGTGAGCATACGATGCATTGCTATGACGGGCAACGTAACGGGACGTAGAATATCGTCGACGGGCCGCTGTACTGTAAGGATGCTGCAGATGACAACAAAAGGGGTCCTGCTATGAAACAGAGTGGTACTCCAGACCATCACTACTGGTTGTTGGGCCGTATGGCGGGCGACAGTTAAGTTGGTATCTCACTGCTGTCACAGGCGTCTCCAGACACGTCCTCGCTGCTCGTCGGAGCAAAATTCGAAGGGTGCCTCATCACTAAAGACAATTCTCTCCAGTCAATGAGATTCCAGGTCTGAACAGCGATGCGATAGCGACCAACCTGACGGTCGCCCACCACACAGTCTGACAGCCAGGAGTGGTGATGTGAGGCACCATTTCTTTTCATCGGTTCAAAGTGGTTTAAATGGCTCTGAGCACTATGCGACTTAACGTCTGAGGTCATCAGTCGCCTAGAACTTAGAACTACTTAAACCTAACTAACCTAAGGACATCACACACATCCAGGCCCGAGGTAGGATACGAACCTGCGACCGTAGCGGTCGCTCGGCTCCAGACTGTAGCGCCTAGAACCGCACGGCCACTCCGGCCGGCCTTTTTCGTCGGAGGACCCCTTGTTTCTTATCTGCAACACTCTTGCACCACAGGGTACGTCGATGATAGTCTACCGTTTTGTTCCCCTTCATGGCAAGCCATCCTGGGCTGAATTCAAGGATGATAATGCCCGCTATAACGTTATGCTGTCTGGGCTGTCTAGGAGTGTGGAAATCTCGTGTACAGACGTATGACACAAATGACACCCAATCAGCTGATCACATTCGAAGTCCGTGAGTTCTACGGAGCGCCTCATTCTGCTCTCTCACGATGTCGAATGCCGACTGAGTTCGCTGATATGGAGTACCTGGCAGTAGGTTGTAACACAATTCACTTAATATGAAAAACGTATGTTTTAGGGGGTGTCCGGATACTTTTGATCACATTGTGTATATCACATCAACCGATTTCTGTTACATTCCGACTATTCCTACGTCGTGCGTCGTTGTCTGGTCTTATAGGGTATTTCTGCATTTTTTTTTCTTTCGTTATTAGTTATGGTTTTGAAAAGATACAAATCCTAGGCCGAAAACCTACTTCCGCTTAGCTTGTGTTGTAGTGACCAAACCTGTCATGTATTATGGCAGCAAACATAGATTATTTCTATATTCATTGAAATGGCTGATTAGAAACGAGAAGGAGCGATCTCTTTTAGTTGATAAAAAACTTTCTAAAGCCAAGATAGCATTTTATTTACTTTTGTTAACTGGTTTAGACAGGCTTTGCTGTCATGAAAATTTTTTGTTAAATAACTTGAACATTCGAAGTTGTCCTATTTCTAGAAAAATGTAGCAAATTACGCAAAGGTTTGACGGAAATAAACAGTTTACAATTAAAAAGCACCTTGTGCCCGGCAAAGGTTTGACGGAAATAAACAGTTTACAATTAAAAAGCACCTTGTGCCCATTGCTATGTAAGTACATGTGTCAGTCACCGATGATTGTTAAGTCTCGGAAAACAAAATATATAGTGAAATGTACGATAGCACATTTGTTTACGTTATTTTAACATGTTTCACTCATTTTTATTTTATTCTGTTGCCAAACCAAAGTAAGAAATGATTTACGCCATTTTTGTTAATAGATGTTATGAGGATTGTCTGATTTTGTTTTAAGGTATAAAAACAGCTACCAACCACCAACTTCAAGATGTATTTCGTTAGGCTTCTTATGATTTCTTGCCATTAATGGTTCTCGGAGTTTTCATCATTATCGTGCGAATCCTTTGTATTTATATAGCGGACTGTTATTCTGGTGTTGAGTACTATGAGTTCCATGGTGCTCTATAGGGAAATATTTCTAAGTGATATTTTTTACCGGAAAGATAATGAAAATAGAGAATAAACTGAAGTTGCAGTTGTTTTAAACGTGTAGAACGTGTACTTACAGTTACAATTCAAAGCACTGAACAGCTGATAAGCAGTTACCCCTGCAAATACCCAGCTGCCATCTTATGATGAACAGAACGCTGGAAGCCGGTAATGGCGAGAAACATTAAAATGTGTGAAAAGAAAATATTTGCACGTTAGTGGTTGATAGGTTTTCATATCATATCTTGTAAGATGTACGTTTCTCTTCTCGCTGCTCGGTGCTCATATTATACTACATGTGCGTTTTTAAATGCAATCCTGAATATAAGAAAAGTGAAACACACACTCATCGCGGCTATATGACCCTCAAAAGTGGTGAAGGCTTAAACAAAAGGTGATGAAATCAGTAAGTAGATATTATCTGTGAAATATTATTAGTCTTCGGTATATGAGAATTTGTAATACACGCAGAAAGGCCTAAATAGTGTGGGACGGTGGGTGGAATAATTGTTAAATGTTCCTATTATTTATTTAATGCTGTTGTTTGCCGTTCTCAACACTGGTTCCCTAACTACAATATTGGCTACCAGAAAGTGATTAGCAAAACGTGAAGCCTGTAATTAGAATTCCTAGTGCCCACTTCATCTGAGAAATACATTTATAGCTATAGCTTATAGCTCTGAGGAATTAGGAGATTGTTTGGGATTCATAATCAAAGACCATTCTCTCTAAAATGTTCACTATATTCTGAAAGTCACAGACCAAAAAGAATCCACACAATCCAACTACCAGAGCAGTTCAGAGTCTAATGCGCTGATGCAACTATAACAGTTCAAATTAAATGTTTAAGTAAATGCTCGCCATAATTTGATGATAATGTTCATCAAACGCCACGCTAATAATGGTAGAATGTCTGTCCTGCGGCGGCACGTGAAAATATGACATACACAAACTAAAGATAGATCATTAACGTCATCCCAAAATTAACACTTCACTCGGAAACTATTTCATGGTTACGCGTATCCCGAGTAACTTATTACTGCATCCGAGGGTGTTTATATCAACGATACCGACGCGACGCGACTCCCGGCACAGGTGGTGCGCTAATCAGCTTCTGGAGAGAACTGGGGCCTTCCTCCTCTCGTGCAGCGTTCTTACATATAAAGCCGCGGTGCGGACGGCTAAGGGAACGCCTGATCAAATCTGCTCTCCCGACTAGCTGCTGGGCTAGTAATGCACCACTTTAAGTTATCGAATAAATCATTACTTCCTTTGCTGATGGCCGATGAAGCTTTCAATTTAATTGTGCAATCAGCACACGAGTAAGTAATCATAATACAAGTCTGACGTGGCTAAGTCAAATATTTTGGGCGAGAGAATTAATTTAATTACACTACACGCAGTAGACGAGCTCTGAACTTGCTCTTTGGAGATACGCTATAGTTATAGTTTTATAGTTATTCTGTTGAAACTTCTCACATTTTTATGATTGTAGCGGATCTGCCTTCTACGTAAATTTAAACATCCTAGATTTATTTATTCGCCTAGTTAATCTATCTTGCTTCCTTAATTTCTAAGACAAAAACCAGAAATTCATGAATTTCAACTAAAATTTTAATATGTGAGATCCAGAATACTGTTTCTACTAAATTGTTATTCAAAAGGAATCTAAATATAAAATTTTAAGTTTCTATCTCTTTTCTGTTGCGCCAATGATTTTTACAGAAAAACATCCAAATTTCGAAAATGGTTAAAGTTATTGAACTGATATCCAACACATATTGATTTTGTATTAATCCTGACATGCTAGAAACGTTTCAGGTTATTTACTTCATTTTAAAGTATTGCGCAATATTTATGACCTCAGAGCTAGTTACAGCGGACTAGGCTGGCACACAGTGGAATGACTGATGTGAATTTTATAAGGCGTGAGTATGCTACTTCCCTACATCACCCTCTACTTAATTTTTTTGAATGTAAATGAAAAAAAATTAATTACAAAAAAGTAAGCAAGAGTACAGCTTACCTCCATATGAAAATTGAAATTGAAATGTAAACATATAGAAATATTAAAAGAAAACTTATTATCTACTTCAATTATTTAAATTGCTGTCATGTTCACTGCCTCTTAAGCAACATTATCACTCAAAATGTAAGAAAAATCAATGAAACACTTTGGCAT
The DNA here is from genome assembly GCF_023864275.1 of Schistocerca cancellata. NCBI lineage: Eukaryota > Metazoa > Arthropoda > Insecta > Orthoptera > Acrididae > Schistocerca > Schistocerca cancellata. The sequence goes on from NC_064626.1 coordinate 1,186,747,373, forward strand.
ACATCTTGCCTTAGGTAGACAAACACATAAAATATGTAAAATTATGAAACTCTTAAATCCATTAAATTATCTGTAAATATTTTTACATACACAAATTCAAAGAAAATAACACAGTATAAACAGATAATTATATCTTAGCAATCTTTTCTAAACCTGAAAGAAAATTTCACAAATCATGACAATTTAACTTTTACACACGTGGTTGGCGTTCTACACTTCCATTCACAAGGGTAGAGGAGGGGAAGTTGCTATGGTGTGCGTCCTTCACGTTCACTCTAAATTATATGGGGAAAGGGAAGGGGTCACTGTGAGATGTGTCCAAGTCACTACACACTTTCACGCAGCTGCCAGGCAGCCATTATCTGGTTTGTCCTGTAGAGCAAAATAAAAGAGTGCCTCAGAATCTGTTCACTTAATATGTAAGGGTGGGTCACAATGAAATGGGGATATATACATTTTATGTTTCAATTTGTTACTGGAACAAAGTTAACAGAACTTTTCCAATTTTGCTCTCGCGGTTACTTAACTGTCAGAAAAACGGTAAACAAATGGCTCACAACGCCATTAGTCACGTACTAGAGAAAATTTATGCTCAAGGCATACAATCATAAATCCTATTTAATCTCAATTGATTATTTCTGGGCCGGAACACTGAACCAATGCTTGGTACATTCCTGAGAAATATGTATTTTATTTACTTAACTGACTCATCTTCGATTACCTTATTCTTAGAGATAGTATGAGTATATTTGATTAGCAGTTGTCTTCTCAGCCTCTTTGTACATGTGAGTAACGTGTGGTAATAGTACAGTTCTGAGTGTTCAAAACACATTACTTTTACTTGACTACTAAATCCACTTATTGATCCTCTGCTGCTGTGTCAGTTCCACATCTGCAATTATGTACTTACTTCATCGAAGTGTATTTATGCTGAGCTATAAATAATGTTTCATGTCTGCCATTATGTTACTCAATTATGTTGCTAGTATATGTACTTATTTAACACTCACTCTATTAACATTTAACACATAGGATAGCACATTTGTTTCATATCTATAGTGTATTGCAGCTGATCAGTTTGCTCACGTTGCAATCCATTTCCACTTGATTGGATGCTGAAACCACAGGTAGTCTCTCTCGACCTACCACTAAAGTGCATTAAGTAATTATGGACGAGCGTAATGCTATATTCCTTAAACCTATAGGACACCATGAGCTGCTCTGTCTCATCTTACATAAAGGTACCTATGCTCGCATTCACGCCTCCAACTCATAAACTCAATACGTGTAGGTGTGTCCTGTCACACACTACACCAAATAACGGCCAGCTCCAACCTTATAAATATTTCAAGGACGTGTCCTTCACGTCTCAACCACAAACACTGTTCAATTCTATTACACTGCCATTCCTTGCTACACAAGGTGAGTTCATTCTTATAACTTACCTGCATATTTTTCATAACACTTGCAACCTCTTTTACTATTCATTAGTTAGCTCTACAGCTTACAATAGGTTTCAATGCCACTTCAGATCTTGCTTGTACACGAATTTGTATATCTTTTCAAATTACTGTTGGTCGACCATTTCCAATAAAATAACAACTTTGTACTTATAATATTACCAGGGTTCTATATATACTTGTTACTCAAATACCTTTGTATCTTAATTACACCATACTTCTCTGTTGTTTATGTCACTGTTAGGTATGTCACATTAGGTATTTTCTTCACTAATCGGTGGATAGAATGGTTACAGAACTCATGGCTTGATAGCCATGATGGAAAATTTTTGTATTGCAAAGAAGGAGTCGAAACTTTGGTGGATAGGAAAGATGAAGATAGAGTGAGACCTGAAATGGAAAAGAAGATCTCACCCAGCTGGGACTGCACAGCTGCCACACTGTGTAGAGGTTACAGAACAACCTCCTGTCTACAGAATTTTGTCCAAAATAATTGCTTCTTCTTCTTCTGTGTTTAGCTTACGTTTCCTAAGAATAACACCTTCGTCCCAATATCTCCTATTTTTCAGAACTCGTATAGGCAGCTCCTAAGTTTCGTCATTAGTTACTACATGTTTATTAATAAAACATACCGTAATTACTCCGGTTATCGGCAAGACCATTTTTAACTGACTTCTTTCAAAGTCAACAACACTCTGATATTTTGACAAGAAATCTGTGCCAATTAAAACCTCAATACTGAGATTATTTACAATTAAGCATGGATGATCAATTAAATAACCATTAATGTTAAAGGGCAGCCAAGCTTCTTGTTTTACCGTTTTTGACACCTTTCCAGTGGCACCATTTATTCTTAGTCCTGGTACCCTCATTACGGTAAGCTTGTCTTTACTAGGTAATGCTTCAAACAAGGACTGAGATATCCTACTCACCTCACTTCCACAGTCTAAGAGACAACGTACATTGATACCCAACATATTCACTATTATTATAGGGTGGCTTATTCTAGGTTGTACAGGAGGTTCCTCAAACTCATCTAATTGCTCCTTTTGGACTTGTCTCCAACTAAAGTGATCGACATCTGTCTTCATTACATTTAGGTCAAAGTGTGTAGGTTTTTCCTGAATTGTGGTCTAGCGCTTCTGGCGCTGCAGTCCGGAACCGCAGGACTGCTACGGTCGCAGGTTCGAATCCTGCCTCGGGCATGGGTGTGTGTGATGTCCTTAGGTTAGTTAGGTTTAAGTAGTTCTAAGTTCTAGGGGACTTATGACCTAAGATGTTGAGTCCCATAGTGCTCAGAGCCATTTTTCCTGAATTACATTTTCAGCTGCCTTTTCCAGTCGGTCTATTAATTTCAAATCGAAACACCGCACGGCGTCATTACATTTAATTTGCTGAACATTACCCAAATTATTGTAGTGTGAGCGATTCTGCGCCTTTAGACCGGGCATAACACTAGTTACAGCTAAACCACTTTCACTATTATGATCGGGTTCCTTCTCAAGTGACAACTGGTCGCAGCTACTGGGTTCATCGACCCCCAACAGGGTATCCTCTACATTCTCACTTACCTCCTGTCCTAAATCTATTAGTACAGTATCGCATCCTGCACAGGCACTTTAGATTAGAGCACATCATCCTTATCGTAAATATAAGCATGAGTTTCTTCTGCTTCTTCACCTGACAATTCAGTATTTTGTAGCTCTTCCCTACCGTTACACTGCTGCGCCATCTCTTTCTCTTCCCACTTAGAAAGCGTCTCTAACATAGTATCTATTAAATACTGTGAGTGATCTAATATTTCTGCTGTATCCTTAGATGCTACCGACCCCTCATCCACATGTTCAGCCTGAGTATTCTGATCTGTCTTACCAATTACTTTAATTACTGACATAGGAAAAGTAACCGCCTGGTGAGCGCCAGTGTCCTCATAGACGGGAACTAGTTTTCCTTCCTCGACCTACTACTGTTTCCTTTATTTCCATTATAGCTAAGTTCACAGCATTGCTTTCTGCACTGTTGTTTGCCTGCATAATTTTGTTTGGAACAAAATTACTATCATTTGGATGCCATTGTTGGTTCTGATAATTATTTCTCCAATTCCTACCTCTCTTAAGATGGCGAACACCTACTGTTCTGATGTTTAAATTGCCATTCTCCTCGTTCTTAAAATTACTACTAGTATTATTAGCATTTCTGTTATTAGGTGCTTGCTCCTTATTGGCAGCCACACGCTCTACACATTCCAAATATTCAATAAAACGATCCATATTGTCTCTAGGGGAAGATATAATTCTAGTTTGCCAATACCATGGCAGTTTGGCTTCAAGACCTAGTATTATCATTTCAGGTTTTAGCTTTTCGGCCAAATGTGACAAATGTGAGATCCATGACCTGGCAAATTCTTTAATATATTCCTTGCTTGCATTGAAGCGTTTTCCACTCCAAAATTCTCTCAACACTTCATTATTCTTATTACAAGACCAATACTCATTAATGAAAGCTGTTTTAAATTCCGCTAATGTTTTACACTTCAACATAACATCAGCTGAACAATGCATGGCGTCACTTGCTAAATGGCTTCTAATAAATGAGATTTTCTCTCGTTCAGACCAAGTTGGTGGAATCACATCTTCAAAATCGTTCCAGAAATCTAGCGGGTGGATATTTTTATCTGGATCGAACCGAAAGAACTGCCGACACCCGATAAAAGCGGCGTTTGCAGCTACAACTTGTTGCATACTACCATTACCAGAAGTTACTGAAGCTACTTTACTCTCAATGTTAGCAATGTTAGTACTAATATTTTCTACTCTCATTTCTACATTATCTACTCTTTGCACAATATGAGTAGTATCAGTTTTGATTGCGTCTACTTCTGCTTGACATATGTTTACTTTTATATTAACATCTTTAAACCTATCTGATCACAGTTCAGATTCCGCCTCGATCTTTCCTGTTAACTTGTGCTCCAGCTTCGAATTTTCCATTTGGAAGTCTTTGCGAACCTCAGCAACTTCGGATTTGACTGTTTTATACATCTCAGATAACTGTTGAGCAACCTTTTTCTTAATATCCTCATGGTTGTAATCAATTTTATAATTTAAACTGTCCAGATCCTCTTTCAACTTATTGCAGCCAGTCTTGAAGGATGTTTCTAATTCAGCTTTATTGGATTCTAATTTATTGTCCATTGTCTCAAACCGTTTATTAAAATTGATTTGGCTGGCCAAAATCCTGTTATTTACCTCAATTATATCAGATTTTACCTCAGCTGTCGTTCTAGCTTTACTGGCTGACATTTTTGCATTACTAGCAGCTATTGCTTGTAATATTACAGTTAAATCAATAGCCCCAGTATCTTTGGGTTACTCGCTAGCTGGCTTTTTATCACACTCAGGTGACGAAAAACTAGCTCCAACACCAGAATCATCAAAACTAAATGAAACTTCTGATTTATCAGTCATATCTAGCTTCTCCTTTTTAAAATCTACCATTAATGATGACTGTTTCATTTTTAAATCATCAGAGAAACAATCATCCAATAACTTAACACTTTCTGATTTCTGCTTTACTACAGGGGTCTCTACTATTGAATCGTTGCCCTTTTTCACACTACTGTCAGGAGACAGTAGTTCGGATTTCGCTTTAACATTACTATTTTCATGCATATTTAATCGTGAACCGTTGTCTGGATTTACAGTTTCTTCAACAGACATAGGTCCTAATTTAGGTTTAATTTCTGTTTCTTTTTGCGGTTCCATCGCCGACAGTCATTTAGTGCAGGTTAGTAAAAGTTTTAACAGCTTTTCACTTAACTTAGTTCCTTCTGCACGACGTATGGCGTTGCCGGCGCGACGTACCATGATTACCGATGTGACGCGGCGCGTTGAACTGAAGACGGCACCTCGACAACTGCTGTGTTGTCGGCGTAGCCCGCAACAGCAGACGCGGCTCCTGTCGCTAACACGGATGACTGCGGTGCGGCGAACTGACTTCTGGCGATGCCAGCAGTGCAGCTAGACTCAGCGCCAGCTCCGTCAATCCTGATGCGTTGTTAATCCAATTGCGTCGTCCACATTCACACGTAACACTGTCTATCACTGTTCCATTGTTCAGTTGCGTGTCGCATTTCACTTCCAAATTCGAATATTTAAAAATCACTTTCACTTTTACACAGTTTGCTTCCCGGCCAATGCACCATATGTGGGGCGGCGGGGGGATTAATTGTTAAATGTTCCTACTATTTATTTAATGCTGTTGTTTGCCGTTCTCAACACTGGCTCTCTAACTACAATGTTGTCAACCAGAAAGTGATTAGCAAAACGTGCAGCCTGTAATTAGAATTCCTAGTGCCCACTTCATCTGAGAAATACATTTATAGCTACAGGTTATAGCTCTGAGGAATTACGAGATTGTCTGGGATTCATAATCAAAGACCATTCTCTCTAAAATGTTCACTATATTCTGAAAGTCACAGACCAAAAAGAATCCACACAATCCAACTACCAGAGCAGTTCAGAGTCTAATGCGCTGATGCAACTATAACAGTTCAAATTATATGTTTAAGTGAATGCTCGTCATAATTTGATGATAATGTTCATCAAACGCCACGCTAATAATGGTAGAATGTCTGTCCTGTGGCGGCACATGAAAATACGACATACGCAAACTAAAGATAGATCATTAACGTCATCCCAAAATTTACATTTCACTCGGAAACTATTTCATGGTTACGCGTATCCCGAGTAACTTATTACTGCATCCGAGGGTGTTTATATCAACGATACCGACGCGACGCGACTCCCGGCACAGGTGGTGCGCTATTCAGCGTCTGGAGAGAACTGGGGCCTTCCTCCTCTCGTGCAGCGTTCTTACATATAAAGCCGCGGTGCGGACGGCTAAGGGAACGCCTGATCAAATCTGCTCTCCCGACTAGCTGCTGGGCTAGTAATGCACCACTTTAAGTTATCGAATAAATCATTACTTCCTTTGCTGATGGCCGATGAAGCTTTCAATTTAATTGTGCAATCAGCACACGAGTAAGTAATCATAATACAAGTCTGACGTGGCTAAGTCAAATATTTTGGGCGAGAGAATTAATTTAATTACACTACACGCAGTAGACGAGCTCTGAACTTGCTCTTTGGAGATACGCTATAGCTATAGTGTTATAGTTATTCTGTTGAAACTTCTCACATTTTTATGATTATAGCGGATCTGCCTTTTACTTAAATTTAAACATCCTAGCTTTATTTACTCGCCTACTTAATCTATCTTTCTTCCTTGATTTCTAAGACAAAAACCAGAAAATCATGAATTTCTACTAAAATTTTAATTTGTGAGATCCAGAATACTGTTTCTACTAAATTATTATGCAAAAGGAATCTATATATAAATTTTTAAGTTTCTAGCTCTTTTCTGTTCCGCCAATGATTTTTACAGAAAAACATCCAAATTTCGAAAATGGTTAAAGTTATTGAACTGATATCCAACACGTATTGATTTTGTATTACTCTTGACATGCTAGAAACGTTTCAGGTTATTTACTTCATTTTAAAGTATTGCGCAATATTTATGACGTCAGAGCTAGTTACAGCGGATTAGGCTGGCACACAATGGCAAGACTGATGTGAATTTTATAAGGCTTGAGTATGCAGCTTCCCTACAATAGGACTTTAAAGAAGAAGCTCAATCATGTACAAACAATTAGTAACTATTTTTAATTTTAGCCTCTGGCTGATTTTTTGTTTCTTTCCAGTAATTTAATATGTAGCCATAGAACACAACCACGAATTTTCAGAATAAATGAAGGAATTGTTCTTTTGCAGCAATGCTATATAAAACGCATGTGCCTTGCACATGTGGTTTGATCTGTTGTTTCCTTCTGTTTTTCCTACCGCGTTCGTACAGTTTATGACGAATAAGCACGCACAGAAACAATTGACGTCCGCTTCACGCTACGGTTGTCGATTTCTAGGTCAGCGTCTGCAGAACGCAATACCTGAGTCTGAGTTAATTACTGTGGCATGAGGGATTGAAATGAGAAGCTACGAATCTCTGCAAGGCCGGTAGCACTTCGGCGCTGTAATTAACGAGCCATCGTGTGTGTAGCGGGTACCCGGCCATTGAATAGCCCGCAGACACGGCTGCGTACCGACATTATTTGAAACGAATGCCACGCTGCCTCGCTGCATACGTACCAACAGGTAGTCAAATTTCCATTAGATGTCAATAGGCACATTTTTCCGTCACACACAGCTGACATTCCTCATATGTAATAAAAATGGAAATTATGAATTTTAACTACGTACCAATGGAGGCAACTTCTGTTGATAGAATACCACCTCTCGCGATTAAATCGTTTGTCATTAACAACGTGGCTATAAACCGAAGCTTCTCTGTGTTTCCTGAAGATAATTGTGATCATCAATCAAGAGCAAAATGTTATTAATACTTGTTTCACACACATAAAAAGGTGAAATAAAACTAGAGAATGGAAATTAAGTATATATTTTGTGATACACAATCGTGAAAAATCTAAGAAGATCGAAGTCTAATGTGCCCTCAAGAAAGAGGTTGTAAGAAATGGACCGTATTATACACCGTAAATGAGAGAAAACTGGCAACTCGTTTCTCAAAGAAACAGTTCAAGTACGTCTTATGTGTTCTAGGACGACACGGAATGCTTTACGTATATGTAATCGAAAGGTTTTGAATTATGTCATGTGAAGAATGATCCTGTTTGAAAGTGGCGCTGGCAGCGGACAAATTGGGTAGCCGACATTAGGATTCGAAGCCGGTCCCAACTACAACCACCACAGATATGGATGCACTCCCTGACACTTTATCTCAGAGGAGGCTGCGGTTCAGTAGACCTACAAGATTACATCCCATAGGAACCCCTCAGCGTCTGAAGATGATGTCTGACTCTCATGAAACGTTGCTTCAATACCACGCTCCCATTCGTCTTATAATCGAAAACCATTTCTTCACGAAATGATACTTCATTGCTCACGGGGTTAATTGTGGTTACTCTCGTCAGTCCTGATATTAGATTTGGTGAATGAAATGTTCGTATTGGTTGTCTTAATGCTTGCCAAACTCTAAAAAATGTTTCAAATGGCTCTGAGCACTATGGGACTTAACTGCTAAGGTCATCAGTCCCCTAGAACTTAGAACTACTTAAACGTAACTAACCTAAGGACATCACACACATCCATGCCCGAGGCAGCGGTCGCGCGGTTCCAGAATGTAGCGTCTCGAACCGCTCAGCCACCCCGACCGGCTTGCCAAACTCTACATTGGCCAGCAACGTCGTTGGATTTCTCTACTGGGAATAAATAAGAATAAAATGGAAAATTAAAAAAAAAATATTAGTTTGACTGTTCAAAATTTTAGATGCACTGAGAGAATAAAATTTACATCGGAAAATAATTGAAACGTGTGTAACAGCCGGAAAAATAAATATTAAACATCTACAAATTACAACGCAGTTTCCCAGTGTAGCGCTGGGTGTATTTTCGGCAGCGGTATGCTCTTTCACATTATGGTATAAAGAATGTGAAACAGAATACCGATGCCGAAAATAGACCCAGCGCTACGTTGGAAAACTGTGTCTCTATAGTGCTGTCACGTAATAAACAATCACTTATTCGATATTGTAGAGTTTAGTAGGAAAGTACGACGTATATTGAGGTCACAAAAATCATGGGAACCGCGGGACTGCTACGGTCGCAGGTTCGAATCCTGCCTCGGGAATGGGTGTGTGTGATGTCTTTAGGTTAGTTAGGTCTAAGTAGTTCTAAGTTCTAGGGGACTTATGACCTAAGATGTTGAGTCCCATAGTGCTCAGAGCCATTTGAACAGATGGCGGTAGTTCCTCGTACACATGGTACGTAAAGGCAGTCCATTGGCGGAGCTGTCGTTTTTACTGTGTCATTTATGCTAGGTGATTCACGTGGTAAGCTTTCCGGCGTTATTATGGCCACACGATTTGAATTAACAGACGATGAACGCGGGCTGGTACTTGGAGCAAGATGCATAGTATATTCCACGTCTGAAACCGTAATGGAATTCAATACATCGACATCCACAGTTTCACGAGTGTGCAGAGATAATCACATTTCAGGTGTCACCTCGTACCACAGACAGCGCAGTGTCCGACGGCCTTCACTTAACAATCAAGAGAAGCGGCCTTTGCGTTGTCAGTGCTAACAGACAAGCAACACTGAGTGAAATAGCCGCATAAATCCTTTAGGACAGCGCTACTAAATTTGTTGTTAAACGGCTATGGCAGCAGAATACCGACGCAAGCACCTTTGCTAACTGCACGAGATCGCCTGCAGCGTCAACCCTGGGGTCATGTCCATATCGTTTGAAATCTAGACAACAGAAAAACCGTGGCATGGTTAGATGAGTCCGTATTTCATTTGGTAAGAGCTGATGGTAGGGTTCGAGTGTGGTGCAGTCCCACGAGGTCACTGACCCAAGTTGTCAACAGGGCTCTGTACAAGTTGGTGGTGGCTCCATAATGGTGTGGGCTGTGTTTACATGGAATGGACTGGCTCCTCTGGTCTAACTGAACCTGTCGTTGATTGGAATTGGTTCTGTTCGGGTACTCGGAGACGATTTTCAGCCAATCATGGACTTGAAACTTCCTGGCAGATTAAAACTGTGTGCCCGACCGAGACTCGAACTCGGGACCTTTGCCTTTCGCTGGCAAGTGCTCTACCATCTGAGCTACCGAAGCACGACTCACGGCCGGTACTCACAGCTTTACTTCTGCCAGTATCTCGTCTCCTACCTTCCAAACTTTACAGAAGCTCTCCTGCGAACCTTGCAGAACTAGCACTTCTGAAAGAAAGGATACTGCGGAGACATGGCTCAGCCACAGCCTGGGGGATATTTCCAGAATGAGATTTTCAGTCTGGAGCGGAGTGTGCGCTGATATGAAACTGTGAGTACCGGCCGTGAGTCGTGCTTCGGTAGCTCAGTTGGTAGAGCACTTGCCCGCGAAAGGCAAAGGTCCCGAGTTCGAGTCTCGGTCGGGCACACAGTTTTAAACTGCCAGGAAGTTTCATATCAGTGCACACTCCGCTGCAGAGTGAAAATCTCATTCTGGAATCATGGACTTAATTATCTCAAACAACAACCAAATTTTTATGGTTAATAGACCTGCATGTCACCAAACAACGATGAAATTATTATGGAAGATAATGCTCCATGTCATCGGCCACAATTGTTCCCGATAGGTCTGAAGAACATTTTGGACAGTTCGAGCGAATGATTTGTCTCTCCAGATCTTCCAACATGAATCCCATAAAACATTTATGGGACGTAATTGAGAGGTCAGTTCGTGCACAAAGTCCTGCACCGCTAACACTCCGCAATTATTGACGGCTGCAGCAGCAGCGTGGCTCGACATTTCTGCAGGGGCTTTCCAACGACCTGTTTAGTCCAATACACTTAGAGCTGCCCCAGCTTCGCCCGGAAGAAGGACGACCGACACGATTTTAGGAGGCAACTCATGACTTTTGTCATCTCAGTGTATTGTAAACATTACTAAAAATAAGCAGTGGACGGCTTCTCGTTGGCTGGATGACGTGATGGTGAAAATCAGGTGGACGTCTCGGACATTCTCTGTACAGAAAACCTACGCATACAGATTTATATCTAACCGCAGGTAATTGTCACCACCCAGCTCGTGGTCTCGGACATTCTCTGTACAGAAAACCTACGCATACAGGTTTATACCTAAACGCAGGTAATTGTCACCACCCAACTCAGAAGAGAGCTATGCTGAATACCTTGGTACCCAGAACAATGTCTATTTCGGAAAAGGATCATCTCGGCTCCGAGATTTACCATCTGACGACTGTAGTCAGAAAAAAATGGATATTCTGAACGTGATATCAGATCTAGTCTGGCGAAGGAATCTAGGAAGGATGCTGTTCGAACAGATCATGAGGACCGACACTTCGCCCGGCTACCATTCTGCGGTGCAACGACCAGCAACATCTGTAGGGTCCTGAGCCGGCAGGGAATCAGACCAGTCTACCGGTCACCCAGGAAGATTAAGGAAATGTTGCGACTCGCGAAAGATATTCTCGGCCTGAGAGTACCGGGAATTTGCAGCTTTCCTTGCGAATGTGGCAAACATTATGTGGGCCAGTCTATAAGGACTCTTGCCGGTCGCTGGGTGGAACATCAGCGTCACCAGAAATATAGGTATCTATAAAAATCAGCAGTAGCTTAACACCGTTTGTTAAATAAACATAAGATTCTGTTCGATGAAACAAGAATACTTGCTCACGCTTCAAACTATTGGGACTCTGTCATCATGGAAGCAGTTGAAATTAGACTAGGTGAAAATAATTTCAACAGAGACTCCGGATATGTACTCAGCAATGCATGGAAGCGCGCAGTTGATAACGAAAGAGCGTAGAGGGAGACTTCTTACATTCCACGTAGTTCTCCGCCTGTTGCGGTGGATGGCGCTGCAAACAACGCCGGATAAAGCGCGCAAACCAAATCTATAGAGGCCGCCACCTCCGTACGCACCATTTTCACCGTGACGTCATCCAGCCAATGAGAAGCCGTCCAATGATTATGAAAGCGGAAGCCTCACCGGTCCACGATTGTTATTTCCATCTAGTGATGTGGGTTTTTAATTGTGTGCTCGACCTGTTTATCGTCCATGGAAGTTCCTTGCTACGCCGTCCGTCATGTGGCTGTTTTACTCGTTCTACGAACTTTTATGTTCCCGCCGTAATTTGCCTGGTACCTTTTAATGTAGTGTGTGGTTTTTTTTGTATAAAATACTTTTTTAGATTATTATCTCCGATTTACAATCACCGCTTTGTATGTCTTCTTTGCTTATTTTCTGCCTTTTTTGTTTCTATATTCCGCCATGTTATCTCCTATATATTGTTCTTAATGTCTTCCTGTCTATTTACGTCTCTTGGGTCAAGAGCAGCGCTTATGCTGCTGCCAGCCCGCCCCTGATGGGGAATGGAAATGACAATAAAGGAGAAAAAACGGTCCACGACAGTCAGTCTACCCCTGACGACGGAGGTAGTCATCAAAGCTCGAGATTTTATCCAAATTTGGAGCGGCAAGTACACCGAGTACTTTTTATGCAAGGACTCCGTCGCCAAAGATTTCGTAGTCACATTACTAAATATATACAGAAATACTACATATTTCTCGAACCATTGCTGAAATTGCGATAAACAGCTTTTTTGAAACGGATGCTGCCACCTACTGAGAACATGCATAAACAACAACAAATGACACAAAGAAACCATGTTTGTTAAGGTTTGCGTTGCAGTCAGGCATAGAGACTTTAATTCAAAAAATATAATATGGATGTAGCATATATGAGGAGACTATCGTTGACGTCTTCCTACTAAATCCATGGAGTCAACGATTTTCAGTCGACGTAGAAAATCACGGATCTTTGATGTGACAAGTTATTACGCTAAATGAGAGAATTTAGAAGAAACTCGAAATAATTAACGTAAATGAGCTGCCAGAGTGTCTACAACGTTCGCTGTATGCTGATGGTACATAAAGCTGGATCGCACTAGTAGTGCTGGGATAGAGGTACTCATATCCGAGGATCGATGCTCCACTCCCAGTATGGCAAACCACATTCAGGTTTTCTTGGTTTCCCTAAATCGCATAAGCCAAATGCAGGAGAGATTTCCTCGTAAAGGGCACGGCCGATTTCCATTTCCGCTTTTGAGCAAATCGATGTTGTGGTCCGTCTCTACTTATCTCGTTGTGGAGAGATCTTCACACCCCAAATCTTTCTTCCTAAGATGTAAGTAATGCGTTCTATACCGTAAATGCCTTTATACATCTATCTGCTGCATTCAGACTAATAATGCCAGCGTAAGAAGACAGGAGCGTATATATCCAACAGATTAAAGAAATATTTTGAAATATTCTGATATTATAGGAGATTAAATAAAAAAATTCTTCAAATGGCCTTAAACCCTATAGAACTTAAAATCTGAAGTCATCAATCCCCTAGACTTAGAACTACTTAAACCTAACTAACGTAAGGATATCTAACCTAAGGATATCACACACATCCATCCCCGAGACAGGATTCGAAACTGCGACCGTAGCAGCAGCGCGGTTCCGGACTGAAGCGCCTAGAACCGCTCGACCACTGTGGCCGGAGAGATTAAATATATTTTTCATTTTTTTACGGTCAGTGTATCGTTATCAAAGAATAGTGTAACAATACATCAACGGAAAAACTTGCAGTACCAAGAAGAAGTTTATGACGTGTTTCTACACCTGACAAATGATGTCTATTCAAATTTCGCGCAGGTTGCATCAGAGTGGCGTTAGCACCGTCACTATGATGGAAATCAGCGTCGTGAGCGTTAGTTAGCTTTGACGTAGAACGTGGTGAGTTGATGTCAGTCAAGAATGCCTTTGAGGTGGCAAACACGCTGTTATCAACACCTCAGTTAGTTTGAACGGGGTCGTGTAATACGGCTACGATAAGCTGAATATTTCTTCCATGATACTGCAGAAAGATTTGACAGGAACGTAGCCACTGTACATGACTTCTGGAAGCGGTGGTCACGAAAATGTACGGTGGCAAGGAAACCGGACCTCGGACGGCCACGCGGCACTACCGAGAAGAAGACCATCCTGTTCGGCATAAGCCTCTGATAACAGCAATTTGAGCTGCATTTGCCCCACAGCGACACAAAGAACGATTACAAATCGGTTACTTTAAAGACAGCTCTGAGTCAGGCGTGCTTTAGCTTCCATTCCACTGAACCCAAATGGTTCAAATGGCTCTGAGCACTATGGGACTCAACTGCTGTGGTCATAAGTCCCCTAGAACTTAGAACTACTTAAACCTAACTAACCTAAGGACAGCACACAACACCCAGCCATCACGAGTCAGAGAAAATCCCTGTCCCCGCCGGGAATCGAACCCGGGAACCCGGGCGTGGGAAGCGAGAACGCTACCGCACGACCACGAGATGCGGGCCAACTGAACCCAAACCATCGCCTTTGCTACTTCAGTGGTATCAAGCGAGAGCTAATTGAAGAGCAGGTTGGAGGTCTCTTGTGTCTTCTGATCAAAGCTGGTTCTGCCTCGGTGGCAGTGATGACCGGCTGGAGGCCTGCAACAAACATGAGTGCTAGACGCACTGGACATACACCTGGAGTTACGGTCTGGGATGCGATTTCGCTGTCCTGACATTTGTGAACAGCATTCCAAGGGGTGTATTCCAATAGGATAACGCTCGCTCACAAAACTGTTTTAACCTAACATGTTCTATAGAGTGTCGACATGTTGGCTGCGCCTGCCCTGTCATCAGAACTGTCTCCAATCGAGGAGCTGCGGGACATCATTGGACAACTCCAGCGTCATCCGCAACAGCATTAACCGTCCCTGTACTGACCGACCAAGTGCAACACGTATGGAACTCCATCCCACAAACTGACACCCGGCACCAGTACTTCACAATGCATGCATGCATGTTTGCATGCTTGTACACAACATTCGGGCGGTTACACCAGTCATTAATGAACTAGAATTTCACATTTGTTATGGTTTATCCCGCAGCTATATTGTGGACTTGCAGTGTTAATTATTTAAATATGTTACCTAGAGAAATTCATTCCCGCAATTTCGTTACTCTACGTGAGCAATTTCTTGGTGTTGCGTTTTTTTCCCCCGACGGTGTAATTCAAAATGCAATCTTAGCTGGAAATAATGTCGTTTATTAGCCGTAATAAGTATATACGTACTGCCAAAAGAAAAATGAGAACGATAGGCTATGACTTATTACAGTCCTGGCTGCAAAAACCTACATGGGAATCGGGATATGTACGATTGTTATTGAATTAATGATCTATGAGAGGAGATAGATAAGTGTGTGACATATGGAGGTTTGGTTCAGTCTGTGAGTGTGCTCGGTAGGACGACTGCTTACCATAAGTGAGAAAGCCAGTTTCGAGTCCCGTTCAGCACAAGTTTCCACACGTCACTCAAGGTAGTATATTTATTCGTATAACAGTGAAGTTGAATTTCATAAATAAATTTCATATTGTAATGGGTTATGATTTTTGACAAATGTGCTGTCGATATGTCGAATGATTTTAAACATAGTATCTTTTGACAATAAACTACAAATTTTTTAATAACAGTAAAGCTGAGGGAGAAAATTAGAAACTTTTAGATTTGTCTACGATAATTGTATCAGAGATGTCAAAAGACTTGGAAGATCAGATGAAAGGATCTTGAAACGAAGTTATAAAATGAACATTAATGACTATAAATCAAGATTACTGGTGTCTGGCCAAATTAAATTAGATGTTTCTGAGGAAAATGTACTAGGATACAGATCAATGATAGTACCCGAACGTCTTTTCTAAATCCACAGAAAAATAAGAGACACCGACAGAAGTGGAAAGAACTAGCAGTCGTAAAGAAAACTTTCCCGAAAAACGCTACTATAAATGTTAGTATTTTGAAGTCTTTTATGAAAGTAATTGTCTGGATAATAATTTTATATGGATGTGGAGCGTTGACGATGAACAGTACAGATAAGGAAGTATTACAAGGTTTTGGAATTTGGTTCTAAAGATAAAATCAGAGATCACGTAACTTATGAAGACTTTACGAATCAATTAGGACAGGAAAAAAGAGATTTATGGCTCAACTTGACTGAAAATAATTTGGTTCGACGCAACCTGAGGCCTCATAGAATAATACCGTTCTTGTTGCAGGGAAGTATAGGTGATAAGAACTGTAGAAGGTGAGAACACTACTGCAGGCAGGTTCAAATTGACGTAGGTTGAAGCAGTTACGTACAGATAAGGAGACATGTAACTAGACACAAGCATGGGAAGCTAATCAAACCAGTCTTCGGACCGAAGACCAAAGCAGTTGTATTACGCTCGTTCAAAAGTAAATGAGCCTGTGGCTGTGAAATGAGAACCACTGGAGGGATCGTTACGTCTTTGCGTGCGGAAGAAGATGAGGACCCTACAAGACCTCTGAAAACACCCAAGTGACGACAGAGCTAGTACTGGCATGCATCGACCGTCCACAGCATTCAGTATTGCTGGAAGCATAGATATGTAGGTTTTAGAAGAAGGGCAGAGAGCGGCGTCGAAGAATTGTATTGCGTTTTATTACAGAAAAATAAGTGCAGGGAACTGAAATTCGTCGAAAAACAGCACAAGTGTACGGAGTGCGTGGAATATTCATAGCAATTCCGACGATCAGTCGGATCGTTGAGGCAATGTCTGCCACAGCAACTCGCCCGTCTTCAATAGCAAGAGCATCCAGCTGCTGGAAAATGGTGTCGGCAATTATCTGTGCCTTTCCAGAACTTGCGCCAGCGGCCAACGGCATCGTTCCTAGAATCCTATGTGCCAACGGACATACAGTGCTCTTCGACAATTTTTGCCATTCTTCTATGAATTCGATTACCGCCCTCCTACCATTGTCGGTAAACGTTCTAGACGATTTTGCTCCTCTTCGGAAGCCTCTGTTTTCAGTACTACTGAATGCAATGGACTGCCGACACGTGCATGTGTGTTAAGTGGGTGTTCCCGTGTCCATGTAGCAGCGCGTATGTGGTCTTGACACTGCTACAAAATTTTCTGCAGAGGTGGCGTGACGAACCCTTCAACGAATTCCATTTTCGTAAATCTAGACAACACCGTCCGTGGGGAGCAGCGATCTGGGGCTATACTTTGGTTTTAACAACAGTCGAGACGGCAGTAACATTTTTTTATTCCGACAGGCTTTGGTTTATCTTAAAGCCAACGTTAGCTTTTTTTGCCCTTGTGGTTGGTGCTGGTGGCTCCTCTTTTTTTTCTCGTGATGCAGTGTACGATCGGGGTAGCACACGAAAAACCGAGCAGCCGCCAGCACCACCCATAGCGGCTTAAAAATGTGAGGATGTTTTAACACGAGCCGAAACCAGTCATAATAAACAAATGTTATTGTGATCTCGATTGTTGTTGTAACCAAAGGATATCCATTTTACAGCCACTCGCTCCAACACTTCAATTTATTTTTATTTCTTATGTTTTCTTAATATTTTTGTGATTTTGTAAGATAATTAATTGTATTTGTTACTGAGAGATCATTTAATATCCCTAAAGGTTTATTCTTCCTTATTTATTCGTATTACAGGCAAGAGTTCTTAAAATAAATTTTTGAAAGGGTTTGACTTATTTATCAGTGAATGACCCTAACGCATTGAAACGACTCTAGAAGTGACGATGTCACCCACCATGGTAGGCCAAAGCCTGAAACGTCACAACTAGCCCAAACATGTCACCTGAACACTGAGAGGATTCCGTATAAATGACTAATTACCCTCCATTACTAAAATTAGCCCATCCTGTGAATAGGACACCATCCCCAAAGGGAGCGATATCGAGTAGACGATAAGTAAATACACATTTACGTGCAATGGGAAACCTAGCAGGGCAACCCCTGAGGAAATGATATTACACCGGCCGCGTATTTGGGGCAGGCCTGAAATTCCGCGATTAAAAGGCGGCTCTTTGAGCGTCGATTTTTTGGCTGACGAGACCAAAAACAACTCCGACGCCGTGCGCCGCGACGCCGATAGGGCGGCGCCGGCTGGGCGGCTGGCAACAATATTGAATTTGCGATCCTTTTGATGAGAATTTCGTTTCATCAGAGAAGAAACGCGGCGGCGCAGTCTCGCGCACCAGACGACCGGAACAAATGCAATTTGCGAGCGGCGCAGCTTCCCCCTGTAATCCGGCGCTAGGTGCGTCCGCGACTGCGCCTGCGTCGGCAATCAGGCGCGTTCACAGTGGCGACCGTGCCAGGACAGTTAGGTGATGGCGTGCCATCCTCTCATCTCG
Organism: Schistocerca cancellata; assembly: GCF_023864275.1. Lineage (NCBI taxonomy): Eukaryota > Metazoa > Arthropoda > Insecta > Orthoptera > Acrididae > Schistocerca > Schistocerca cancellata. The sequence continues at coordinate 1,186,765,732 of NC_064626.1, forward strand.
ACAGACCCGCACAAAGATTGAGTGGTAGACATAATCTTTTAATTATAACCTAGAAAATATTCGAGCTGCTACCATAAAAACTTGGTGAGGATTGGAGATTTTAAGCTTTTTTATACCTATTCAATTACGATAATATTTTACCAGCGATAGGTGACATGGTAGAAATACTATTTGTAGAAGCCTCAGTGATAGCCCCATCTTCATAATGCCTGGCACAAAACTGCCTTCTCTATGTACTGAAAGAAGCTTCCGAAGCGGGTTCTGTGTCAGGTGTGTATACTGCAAGGTGGGACAAATTTTGATAACCCAAAGAAGCAGTATGTGTGATAGCGTCCTGTATAGAATGAGCCGTGATATTGCCGCTTCCAGTGATACTTTATGCCGAAAGTCTTGAAAGAATGTTGTCATATTTTAGTTGCATTCTTCTGAGATGGTATGACCGTCACCACATAGCCAATTAGCACCATACTGCGGCACTGCGAAAAAGCACTCACATTGCCTGATGATTTTTATTTGTTCTCCTTTTCATGTTTCACTTACTTTGGTACTTTGCCTCAGAATCATAGCAATGCAGCCGGTCTTCATCTGTTGTGATTGGATGATTAAGGAACCCTATTGCATTAGTCTAAAACAACTCAAGAATATCACTGTTTTCGCAGTTTGGTGGGAATTCTTAATAGGCATAACCAGTTGTTTAACTCAACAATCAGTGACCTTTATGATTTTCGAATACTCGATGTTGAAAACAAATGGTTCAAATGGCTGTAAGCACTATGGGACTTCACATCTGTGGTGATCAGTCCCCTAGACTTAGAACTACTTAAACCCAACTAACCGAAGGAGATCACACACAGCCATGCCCGAGGCAGGATTCGAACCTGTGAACGTAGCAGCAGTGCGGTTCTGGACTGAAGCGCCTAGAACCGCTCGGCCACAGCGGTCGGTCTGCTGAAAACATCCATGATTAACTTCTGTTCTTGAGCTGTCACTGCAGTTGCACATGGGTCTCAATTTCTCTTGGGATTCCCATTCCGTCACTGATGGGCTGCCACTTTGTAGTCATTTGTATGTATTTGGCCACATGGGAGCATCATAACCATCAGTCAGTTGTGTCACATGATGTTATTTGAGACTTCCACTGAATCAGATTTGGTTGTTGCGTAGTTGTTCTCCTTCAAAGGCAGAAAACGAATTGCTGCACGGTACACCACTTTGTTAGTGGGCTGCACCGTTTGACTTCGCCACCTCTGACGGCATGCTGCAGTACTATGATTTCAATGTGTATCGAAACTGCAATCGCGTACCTGAAAATAAACTAGAGAATCACTAACAATAAATATTTTGGGTATGATACTGTGTCATGCTGTAAATATCACGGATTAAACCACCGTTTCCTCCATGATGCTCTGGCCTTCTTCTGTGTCACCTAGTAGACCCAGTAGAAGTCCCTATTAACGTGGTCAGAATGTTGGTATGATCAGTGGAAATATGACCCAGTACTGCACCAAGAAACTTCTGTGTTAGCTGACTATGGCCGCTGAAGCCTACGATAACGTTAAGTGTCAAATCTTTTTATTTCGAGTTGCTAGTTAAAACCACGTATATTCTTTTTGACATTGTTTTTATAGCCATCAAAGTGTGGTAACGACAGTTCGTAAACTTACATCAAGATCTATAATCCATAAGTCAACTTATGGTGTGTGGCCAAAGGTTCTTTCTCCACCACTGTTACTTCTCCCTGTTACTGTTCCACCGACGATTTGTGCACGTCAAGATAGATTGTTGGTATGTCTCTGTGTGCGCTCGATAGTCTATAATTTTAGTTTAAGGCTTTTTTCGCAAACTCTTTGCAGCTGGGAGCTATAAAACGTTGTCCCAATGGCGTAACCTTTCCTAATATTTAAGGGTAAACAACACAGTGAAGGAAAAGCCCATATTTATACCGTCTGCCGCAGATAGATGAGTATCTTGATGACCCTTTCGAGCTTATTACGAGTACCTGTAACGAAATGCCCTGGCCCTCTTTCAGTCTACTCCGTTTGCTCTGATCAGTCTCAGCAAGTAAGTGTGTCAGAGACGAGCAGTACTACAATGATGGTCCATTTAACGTTACGTGAGTACTTCTATGCGTCTCTTACACTTTCCAAGGTAAACTTTAATGAGTGTTAGTCTGGCTTCTGTCTTTCCCATGATCATGGTCATGTAATTGTTCCACATTAAACCATTGTGGGCACATACATTCCGAGATTTAATGGATACCACTGTTTCCAGGGTCCGTTCGAGTATCGTATAATCATACGGTAACGACTAATTTCGCAAATTTATTTCTGATGAGTTACATTTGTTTATGGTGAGAGTCAACTGCCAATCACTGCAAGAATCGCCGATCCTCTGTATGTCTTCCTGCATCTCGCTACAGTTTTACAGAGTTGCGTTTTCCTCATGTACAAAAATGGTTCAAATGGCTCTGAGCACTATGGGACTTAACTTCTGAGGTCATCAGTCCCCTAGAACTTAGAACAACTTAAACCTAACTAACCTAAGGACATGACACACGTTCATGCCCGAGGCAGGATTCGAACCTGCGACCGTAGTGGTCGCGTGGTTCCAGACTGTAGCGCCTAGAACCGCTCGGCCACCCTGGCCGGCCCTCACGTACAGCCTCATGGAGCTTACTACGTTATTACTAAGTTATTTATAAATATGACATTGTGAACCGTATTCCTATAATACTCCGTTGTGTAATTCCCGATGTTACCTTTTCCATTTGAGACACTATTTCTCCACTCCTTGAAGAAAGGAGGTACCCAAGAGATTGTATATGAAGGTGGGAGACAGGCACTGGTGGAAGTGAAGATTTGAGGCCGGCTGATGGGTCGTGAATGGTTGGTTCGGGACAGCACTAGCCCCTGAAATGTAAAAATCTCACAAGGACACCACACGGCAAACGAAGTTCTGTATTTTTTTTTTTTTTTTTTTTTTTTTTGCACTTGAAGATTGGACTCAAATACTACTTAAACAAGCCCGGTAGATGCAACTCTCAAAAATTCTCTTGAAAGTCAACTTTCAAAATTTCCGAGATACTTCAGTTCACTCCGAAAAAATTCAGTTCACTAGAAGTAGGACGAATTTTATAAGAGGCTGCTTGAATCATATGGTAGCGTTGGAAAGTTGCGATCGGGTAGCTAGTACATCACTGAGTGGAATCTTTCTACGGTCTTTCGCTTTTGTTTTATATTTTTAGTTCAGTTCCAATACCTACATCATTTAAATACAAGATTCATCAAATACATGATAATTAACATTTTCCAAACGAAAATTTCTAATGAAAAATGCATATCCTCTTGTCTAATTACGTTCTGCACTCGTTGTAAATATAAATTTTTCATGATATTCTATAAATAAAGACTATTTAACTTTTAAAAAATTAGAAACTTATTAACAATATTATGTAGAATATCGGTAGTTAAAAATTTACATTTGGAATGGTAGCAGTAATTTTTGTGTGTGATATGTAATTTGAAACCAGAAGCCATCCATTTTTCGTAAAAAAATAATGATTAGATGTGCACTGATTAGCATATAATTGATGAATTTTGTATTTAAATGCTGTAGATATTCGAAATGAACGAAGAAATCCAATACGTGTCTCAAGCCAGCACTCCATTGATTACCCGATTAGCATTGTCCAACGCTACCGAACGAAACACACGGCCCACCTTGACACTGGACTTAGTTACAGTGACCTACGTTTTCCTAAAATTTCAAAGAAGATTTTCGTCTAGAATTTTTGAGAATTGCATCGCTGTACATAGAAAGCTACAAAATCTCGGTTATCGGGAAATTCCCTTGTAAGGTTCGATTCCCGATGCGGCACACAGTTCCAGTCAACCAGGAAGTTTCTAATCAGCCTGCAATCCGCTAAGTGCGAAAATTCATTTTTGTAGCTTACATCCGAAAGTTAACTAGTTATAGCAGCTCCCCCTAGTAGAGACGCTTAGTGGTCCATATAACCACTTTCTTGTCTGCATTTAATAGAAGAACACCCAAACATTACTTGTTTTTCCTTTCTCAGAAAGAGATTTTGAAACTTCCGTATACAGTATCTATCCTGCCGATGAACGTTTCGTTTTCTGTTTCATCACGTTTCTCATATACTCATATCATTTTCGTTTACTTGCTCTTCACTTTAATTTCAGTCTTAAGTGGCGAACGGCTCTATTCCTTCTTTTTTTTCTCTCTGAACGCCTTTTTACTTCTAGTTGAAGTATTATATTAATAGCCATACGTGCAATATAAAAAATAATACCCTTTCTAGAATGAAGTTTGGAGGGTAGGAGACGGGGTACAGCCTGAATTAAGGCTGTGATGACGGGAGGTTGGTCGTGCATGGGTAGCTCAGTTGGTAGAGCACTTGCCCGTGAAAGGCAAGGGTCCAGAGTTCGAGTCTCGGCCCGGCACACAGTTTTAATCTGCCAGGAAGTTTCATAATACTCTTTGTCACTAGCGTAGATTGTGACGCTGTGTAAGATTAACAGTTTCGCTATTATGCAATTTTACTCTTTTTTGATGCTTCTAATAGACTTTTAAACTCCGCACTCAAACAGCCGAATATAAACAAACATAAATAAAATAAAATAATGAACGGAAATCATGTAGCACTTATTGTACAATAAAAGCATTACAATAACTGTAATCGATTGGCCTGGAAAACAATACTAATAGTTGTAAACCCAGGTACAGTCGACCTGTAAAGAACGGAGGCTACGTGTACCATTGATAGCTTCTTCAAGCTCATTTGTCTAGTTATTTTTGACATATCATGGTTCAGTGGTTATGTGATAGCATATGGTCAAACCTTTTTATATGAAAATGAGAAGCTGTGGCAGGTTTTGTAGAATATTGCCTGATTCAGAGGAACCATCTCTGAAAGACATTAAGTGGCTTCCGATTCTCGTCTTAATCTTACTGCTTCTCAATTCGCTCTCAAAAGTATACGTTACTTCATGTTCAGCTCACAGATCAAAAAGTAACACGGTAATTCCCTACGGCAAAGACGAAGTCATTCCAAATGCAAAACGAGCTGCTGGACTGAGTTAAAAGAAAGCACGAGTTATAAGATTTATATGACTCTCGCCAGAAGATAAACTCCCCACTGGATCCGCCCAACTTTTTAATTGATCCCGTGTTTGTGTATCCAGTTCGTAGAAATTTCTCTCCTTCGCGGTTTACAGATTGTCGGCCGGCGTCTGACTTAACGGCGATGCGATTGCGCTCTCCACAAAGGTGGGGGAAGTAGTGGGGGAAAGTAGCGGGGGGTGGCAGGGGTTTGGTGAATGGAGATGAGAAAACTGCGGTGGAAACCGAGCGTGGGTGCACAACGCTGCGAGATTCGGCGATATCGGAAAGGCAAGTTTTCGAAGGTCACTCTGTGAAACTGGCGCCCGGTCTACATTGTGCAAAAACCAACTGTGGAGGTACTGAAAAGACATCGATGCATGTTTGAGGAAGCAGAAACTGAACTACCATACATAGGTACTAATTGGAAGCCTGTATTTGACTTTATACAGAGTTAACAGAGAATCATTAATATATGCTATGGAGTAGAAGCAAATTTTAAAATGAAATTTTATTATGAAAACAACTTTGCAAATATAGTTTATTGACCTGTCTTCCTTAACCTCTATACCCCTGACCAATGTCTAGACAAATTTCTTCTTTCCGTCATGATAAAAAGCTTTAAGTCATCGTGTGTGCCCATTCTTGCTTCTTCTACGCTAACTCTTCATCCGACGAAAACTTGGATTCACTTAGATCCTCCTGCATCCGATTGTAAAGATGGAAATCACTTCGACGTAGATCAAGATAGTACGCTAAGTACTATACAGTTCAAGTCCAAGATTCTAATTGTACTGCAGTGTTTTCTCAGCTGTATTGGTTCGGTTTTAATTCTGAAGCAAAATGTCATCTTCCATCTAGGTACTAACCTTTTATTTCACAAGTGTATTACTCAGTGTCTGACATCTGTCACTATTTAATGATTGTTGTTTAAATGTAATGAATGAGTAGTGGACCTCAAATATCTCAAAACGAAGTCGTCATCCTCTTCCCTGCATAAGAGTGGCATAGAACGCCTTTTTCTGTAGGTGAATATGAACCTTTCCTCACCACTCTGTGCTACGTACTTTGTGGTTCATAGTAACTCCTCAAAACGTCTTAAACATTTCTAAACTTATACCAGTTGGCACAGTACCTAGCAAATACTAGCTTTGCTTTAGTTAAGAGATTCATGGACCATTACAAAAGCTGCTAAACGGCTAATATTCCACTCATAGGCCATACCATTAATTCTGAAGCGAAAATAATTACAAATCATTCGCTCAGTTGTCTAGATATTCCTGTACGTTTCCTAAGTGGCCGGCCTTCACCAACACACTTCGTCGCAGAAAAATACATCTCCACTTTTAAAGCGGTTTGTTAACTCGTTATTTCCTCATTCAGTAAGGCAACTGTCGCCACACTACGGCTGAATTCTGCCTATAAACTCCACAGAAGTAATCCCTTTCAGCGTACAGAAAACGAAGCTTTCCCTTCAGTTCTTCCTTGGAGCGTATGGAGGTGGCATTCACGACGAAATGCATTACGAAGGGAGCTGTTCAATCAAGCATCGCACCTAACAAATGAGAAGAACAGAGAGTGCAAGTTACTTCATAACTGAGTCAGTCAGTGCCGTCGACCCATGGAAGACAAAAATAATACCTCTACTGGTTAACTTGCCTTCGCAGAAATGTGACGTCATTTCAAATTGGGTAGAGAAGGAGACTTTGAAAAATATAGACAGATTTGTGGAAATGCACCACGTGATCACTGATCTTTGCCCTTTTAAAATACAACAATAGTCCTCCTTCATATTGCGAAGGGTTTGCGAAAATACACCATGTGATCTCTGAATTTTGCCTCTTACCCAGTAACAAAACTATTCTTATTTTGGTATACGAAAGAAGTAGTACGACGTGGTATTTTGTTATGTCACTATTCATTCTACGTAGTGGACATAGAGGCCCCGTACATATCAAATCAGATTATGTGATAATCGGCAAACTGCCATAGGTATGTGGTCTGGCGCAATTGGAAATTACGACCAACGACTGATATCTTTCCTGCACCACAAAAGCGCAAAAGTGTTATGTAGCCTATGAGCACCACGTTACATTATACGAGGCTCAGAGTGACCATCTACCTCAATTAAAATATCCATGGAAGAAACTGAATGTTTTGTTCTCACCACCGTTGGGTAACGGGACCTTGATCTATAGCAGAAACGTTGGGTAGTAGAACTTCACCGACAAAATTGAGGAGGTTGTTCTGGAATGTTTTCTGGGTATTTCGGTATCTGTGAATTGCTATCTTCGGTTGATCATAACGAAGTGATAATGCAATTATTACACTTAAGCCCATTTATTTGTCCAATAAAACGAGTAACGCAGTATAATACAATCTTCAAACGAGACACGTTCGTAGAGGTGTTGATGACGTTGCGTGGGATCAGTTAACCATAAAGCTGTTGTTCTTTTCTTCCACTGCATTCACTCAACCGATATAAAAGGTGTGTTTCGTTCAACATATAGCAATAAATTTCCCTGTATTGTTGTGCATCATTACTGCCGTGAGCTAACACTCCCAGAAAAGAAACCTCAGACACAGTTTAGGAGTAGTAAATGCCAACATAGGGGTGAAGGGTCAATAGGTTAAGTTTGTTTTCAAATACGACACAAAGGGCATACCGCCGACGTTTAGACTGTTATGCAGATATTTTCAGTGAAACAGAGATACAAAGGCAAATTCAGTTACACAACAAACAAAATACTACTACTACGTATCAATGGCTCCCAAGTATCAAAATATTTAGAAAATGTTTTTGGGTAACCTTTAACACTGGATCCCAGTATAATAACAGGTTATGGATTGAGACTGTAGGATAGCATTTTAAATAATATAACCAAGTGCTACGAAAACAGTCGTGGTTATTGTCGTGAAATTCAGTATAATATGCTGCTAAATATTATTAACCTGTACTACACTACTGGTCACAACGCTTGGTATGTTGAAACGCCAACAATTCAATTACAAAGCAGCAACAGACTTTCCGCTACTTTCCGCGTTATTTTACCGAACTGATCGTTATCAAATTTTCAGTTGCTTTGTGAAACTCTGAAATTATAAAGGAGAGATCAAAAATAATATTTCTACACTTTCACGTAGGCGAAATTTTGGAAGACTGTCGTAAATTTCCTGTTAAAGCATAATAGTCAACTTCTATCTGCATTACTGGGTATAAAAAACAGGTTACCTACCTAATGGCTTCCATGGGCATATAAAGTTGTTTTTCAGTATTACATATAAGTATTTACGGAATTTAACAATTAAAATGTGGTCTAATCTTACGCTAATGGTTTAACATGATTAAGGTCAAGTATTTAACACATTAACTGATTTGTAAACTAATCAGACGTTTGAGGCGGTTTTGTAAATGGATGTTCGATTCATTAAAGAATTAATTGGAGGGGGATTTACTGGTGCTTTTATACCTGGCAATAAACATTAACGTAGAGCTGTTAATGCACTGAACGTCACTAATGATAAATCAAATGCCACATGGTGATGGAGAAGGGTATAACTTGTGCGTCATAAATTTTGACTGTGAAAGTGACAATAGCGTTTCGAAAATACACAAGGAAGAATTTCAAGCTCACGTACATAGAGTGCAAGAAAGCCTATGATTCAGTAGACAAACACTGTTGTAGATTTAGGAGGAGATGAGATTGGATGGGAAATAAAGTGAACTTAATAAACGGACGTTAAGCAACAAGACATACCGGAGTCAGGGAGACGGCCTCTACCCCATTTTCTCTTCAGCTGTTTATTTGGTAAAATGATCGGAGAACGGTTGCGAGATGTGCAAGGACTGGTTGTAATACGACTGGTATGTGAGGGATAGGATGCGTAGATTGTCTGGAATTCGCAGACAATATCATTAGAGACAAGCGGCTAATACAGATCTACAGATCTCTGTCGACAAGACACAGTGTATGACAAACATGAAACGCTTCCCACGCCCGGGTTCCCGGGTTCGATTCCCGGCGGGGTCAGGGATTTTCTCTGCCTCGTGATGACTGGGTGTTGTGTGATGTCCTTAGGTTAATTAGGTTTAAGTAGTTCTAAGTTCTAGGGGACTGATAACCATAGATGTTAAGTCCCATAGTGCTCAGAACCATTTTTACAAACATAATAACAGTTCCTCGTCGGATTACAATAGATGGATAGAAAATTCAGAAGGTAGGGGCATTTAGATACGTAATAGATGGATAGAAACGGATGTGAGAGAAAGAGAAGCAATGGGAGCAAGAATAAACAAGATGAATTTACCATGCAAGGTATGAACATCGAGGTGCAAATTTTACACATCGACCACGGCCTCTCAGCCCGGAAGTTTTAACTGAAGACAACACCGGCCGTGAAAGCCTACATTGTGTGATTAAACGCCTCTACGGGGAGGAAATGTCAGTTTTGGTTGGGCGACTGGAGGGACAGCGCAAGAAGAAAGCACAGCAACTGTGTACGCTTACTTTCCTGCTACGCTGGCGGGTCACCTCGACTTGTGCCGAAGTTTCTGAAGGCGAGGAGAATGTTTCACTCGAACCGTATTTACAACCGCATGGAACTAGCGATGCTACGGGAACGAATTCATGACACGCGGCGAGAATTAGGGGCAACTAGCAGTAAGCTGTTACATCTCCATTTATATATCAGTAACATAATGCAATGCTATGACTGGAATAAGGTGGACTGTCTAACGGTCAGGACCATGGAGCTCAGTGCAGAAATGGCAAACAATAGGCAGAAGAGGAAATTCGGTGGCTTACAGAAAGGTAGAAGTGAAACATCAGCCGCTGTCAATTCTCGAACTGTCATTAACATGCCTGGGAGAGAATTAACAAAAGAGGAACATTCAGTTCTATCGAAAGGAGGCAACTTTACAGTCACGCCACTAAAGGTTCCTACGGAGGACATTATAGTGAATGTGGAGGCAGGAATCCGTTTGTTATCATCGCATTCCGTGGATGAAATCAGGACTGAAGCAGCCAGAACATTACGCCAAGCGAAACGGCCTACCAGCAATTTGTCTCAAGCGGAAAGGAGGGCGCTGAGGGAGATCAGTGCGAATAAGAGCGTTATTGTACTTGCAGGTGATAAAGGAAATGCTACCGTTTTGCTGAACACCGAAGATTATCACAAGAAGATTAGTGACCTTTTGGATCCCACTACCTAAAATATCTTCAGAAGGATCCTACAACCGAAATTTTGGGAAATACCAATCAACTGGTAAAACAATCTTCTCTTTTTTCGGATGATAAAAAACAGCTCTTCAAAACGGAAGTTTATCCACCCAGACTATATGGACTCCCAAAGGTACATAAACCACAGATCCCAACGAGACCGATTGTGAGTGCTGTAGGATCTCCAACACAAGAGGTGGCCAGATATCTCGCCTGCTTGCTGCAACCATATATTGGCAGAAGGGACATTTACATTAAAAACTCGGCTCATTTCATTGGAAAACTGAGGGAGATTAACGTCAGCCCAAGTGATATTCTTGTGAGCTTCGGTGGAGTGCCATTGTTTACCATGGTGTCTGTAAACGAAGCTATTTCATATAGCACATACTTTTCCGACTGACATAGTGGCTTTACTTAAACACTGCCTGAAGACGACTTATTTCCCGTACAACAACGAGTTTTACGAACAGATCGACGGGCTGGAGATGGGAAGTCCAGTTGTTGCCAATTTATTTATTGAGATCTTCGAACAGCGAGCGCTGCAGACTGCCAGTAAAAAGCCAGCTAAATGGTACCACTATGTTGATGACACATTTGTAGTGTTGACTCATGGTGAAGAAGAGCTGGATGTCTTCTTGGTACATCTGAGCAGTATTAACCCGAAGATACAGTTTACGATGGAAAAAGAGAGCAACGGTCAACTCAGTTTCCTGGACGTGTCGGTAATTAATCAGATGGCTGGGACGCTGGGCCACAAGGTATATAGAACGAACGCTCATACGGATCGATACCTCCACAAGGAATGAAACCATCATCCTAGGCAAAAAAAAAGATGTCATGAAAACCTTGGTGGACAGAGCCAAAGAAATCTGCGAGCCAGCTTCCTTGCAAGATGAATTAAATCACTTACGCTCAGCCTTCATGAAAAACGGATATACCAGCAAGGAAATTGATCGAGCCCTCCATCAAGGAAGAAAAGAAGCCAGAAGTCAAGAGCATTAACGGTCACCTACTGGAAAAGTTTTCCTACCGTTCATTAATAAAGTCACGGACCGTATCGGGAAAGTTCTGGCTAGTTATGGGATGGAAACAATCCACAGACCCACCAAGAAGATTAAGATTTGAGAACTGCAAAAGACGCCTGACACCCCCTACCAACACCTGGGGTATACAAAATTCAATGCAGTTGTGGACAAGTATATACTGGAACAACGAAAAAAAGTGTCAACACCCGCTTAGCCAAACATAAAAGAAACTGTCGCTTAGGACACATCGAAAAATTGGCTGTAGCTGAGAATGTTTTTCGAGATGGGAACACGAAATTAAATTTAATGAGACAAGCTTTCTAGCACGAGCATCCCATTACCATGCGTGCATGTATAGAGAAGCAATAGAGATTGACAAACACCATAATAATCTTAATAGAAAAGAGAAAGTTTTAAAGTTGGACCAAATGTGGATGTCGACGTTGCGCCAACAGAATGACAATCGATTACTCTTAATCGAGAATCATGACGCCTCCAAAGATAGGCATACCGTCGGCATCACTTGACGGAAGGTGGTGCCCTCTAGGTGCTCTAAAAATGCGAGAGTACCTGGAGCCTCAGTGGCCGGACGACCTCAGAAGATGTCTCCCGCAGATGGAGACGAAACTTTAGGTGCTAATTTTATACATCGACCACGGCCTCTCAGTCCGGAAGTTTTAACTGAAGAATGAGAAGAATTGTTCGATGCAAAATGAGACATCAAACTGTGAGCTCTCCTAAACCCATTTACATTAAGACAAAAACGGAGACAATGTAGAAAAATTTATAAAAATATGAAATACGTATGCTTTAATTTTATTATCATGTGTTGCTAAAGAGGAAAGAGTATGACTGCCGTAGTTCACTCTGTGTGGCACTGTAGTCCTTTCACAATAATGGCTGAAATAAACGACCATTCATATAACTCATTAACAGTTGCAGTATCTCTTGAAGACATTGTGTTACAAATTTGTTTTACTTATCAACTTTTCGTTTTGTCCTTCTAAATTACTCCAGAAAATGGCATTTAAGGTTGCTCCAAGGATTTTTGTGTGCAGGCGCTGCCGTAGATAAGTAAATAGGCCAGAGAAGGCAGGACGGCGGTGTAGGATTTTGTGTTTGTGGGTCGGGACGCACCCCGCGGCTGCGCCGTCCGTCTCCGGCGGCGGCGCCTATCTGGCCACCCTCCACCCTCCACGCACCACCCTCCGCCCTCCAACCCCTGCCTGCAGCCGCACCCCACCCCGCAGGCCCGGCTATCTGGCCACCCCTAACCCCGGCGCCTCCCCGCGCAGCCCTGGGCGACCGGCCGTTATCTCCGCTAATAAACCCCGCTAGCCGCTGCCCCTGCCGGGCGGGCCACCCGCGCAGCGCTTCGCCTCGCTATCTGCGACAAATTTATCACCATGTTTGGGACCTGCCTTCCGTCAAACTTAAGCTCTGCCCGTCGACCCCTTGTTAGAGCGACTAGCCACCAGCCCTCCTCCCCAAAGCCGTCTTATGCTCTCCGCTATGCTATTTCTAAGCAGGATTTCAGAACTGCGCCCATATTAAAAGTCAAAACATCAAGTAAGTCAATGACTGGCTTTACTCCACCACACTATTTTTTACCGACAACTTCAAACAATCTGGAGCACTTAAATCATGTACAGAGCCAGTCAGGGAAGTAAACCTAAAGGAAGTGTATCAATTACGTATATCCTAACAGACTACCACTCACCATCCGGTGGCACCTCTTTATTGGGCGTCACGCGTGGAAGTTCATACCCACTTCGAATTCACTAGCATATCATACTGCTACTTCTCCGTATCTGACGTGTCGTGTCTGCAGTCGTCCGCAAGCAACAACGCAGCTTAGGATCCTCTTGTAACGCGCACTGGAGTCAGTATGGAGCAAGTACATCTCCAAAGCCAGGATTTTAACCGACTCCGGCTAGCAACCTGGTTACTGACGAGGCTCAGAACAACTTTAGATGTACTAAAATACATGAGAGCTGCACTCCTGCACACGTTTCAGTACCTTATTTGATGCCATTTTAACTGAGGATCACAGCTCTGTCGCTGTATTTACAGATGGTTCAAGACAGGAGGAGTCCGTCGGATGGTCTGTTGTTTTCCCTGATTGCACCCTCAACATCTGACCATCTCTAGACTTTTACTGTCTTCCACACGCAATAACACGTGGCGCTGCAAGCACTAGAGCACATGAGATGTGTTGCGATTGCTAAATTCTGATTCCATGAGTGCTCCTCACACTCTGTAATGCTTTTACCCAACAGATAAAGTAGTCTAGGATATCCAGGGCGCTACCTTCCCCCTAAAATAGCTACCGCGCATCGTGGCACATAGGTATTTGGGGGAACGAATTGGCAGATTTAGCATCCATGGAGGCACGTTGTGATCCTGAGCTACATCAGTGTGTAATCCCCATACATGCTATCGGCTCGGTACTGAGACACGGAGTCAAGCGTTGTTGAGAAGAAGAGTGGCTGGAAGTGACAGACAATGAGCTGGTAACTGCGTCTTCTCAAATCCATAATATGGCCGCGGCGTACCTTCTCCCCACCACGCAGCCGGGATGAAGTCCTCGTTACTTTTCTTTGCATATGTCATAACCTTGTGTCTCCTGACGTTTTGCTGCTGTGAGAAGACCGTCCCGTGCACAGTCCTTGTGGTGTGCAATTTACGGTACACATTGTAGTATATTGTCTATTGTATTCCGAAAAGAGGGTCGAAGTTTATTTGTCAATGAATTAGACCTCCATTTTAAACGACAATTACTCGTCCGAAGCGTCCTATCCCACCCGTCGGCTTTGACCCGTGAAGCAAGACTGTTGTGGCGTGTGACGTCACGACGGCGAGGAATTTAGTTTGTGAGAGTGCCGTGTGTGTAGGTGTCGTTTTGATGTGATCGGTGGCGCTCTCTGGTGGTGTGTTAGGTGATGTTTTTGGTTTCGTTTGCGTGTGTGGCGTGTTTATAGGTGGCGTATTGTTGCGGTCGGTGGTTTTCTCTGGTGGTGTGTTTATTGGTAGCGTGTTACTTGGCGTATGGGGTTCATTTGCGTGATAGCATTGACGTGTGTGGTATCGGGTCTGTGCATTTAGCGGAATATTTTTCAGTGTGTTACCGATTTTAGTTCTGTTTTTTCGACGTTGTTGTAGTTTTTTTCTCTTCGTCGTGTGTCAATTTTGGTAAAATGCTTTTTTTATGTCTATTGTAGGTATGGATATGAGTGACAAGGTCAACAGTTTTTTGTTGTCGGCGATGATGGGGGACAGTGCGTTATCTGTACTAAAATTTCTTCAACTACTCGGATTTTTGGATGAAGTCATGAAGTGTTCAGTATGTTGTGAAGAAACGATGCTGTATGTGGAGATGTCGTAAGGGAAGTGTTCGATTCCAATTTTGTTGGTTTGTTGTGTTTTCTGATGTAGTGATGATTATGGACGTGTTGTAGTTTCGGGTATTATGATTTCGTATCGGTAGTTTCTGTTCACCTATATAGGTCAAGCGAAGCGTTCGATTCCAATATGTGGTTGTGGCTGTAGGTGTCCCGGTATTGGGAGATGCTGTTGAGCTATATAGGTGAAGGGATGTGTTCTATTCCAATTTGTGGGATCGGGAGCTACTATTGAGGTATATAGGTCAAGGGAAGTGTCCGATTCTAGAGGATATTGTGTGTAGCGGAATTTAGGGAGTTTTGTGTTGTCGGTTTTTTTCTTCATTTTGTGTGGTTTGGTATGGTGTTGTGTGTCTGAATTCGTTTATATTTACTTTTTCCCCACCCAAAAACCCCCCAATTCCTACAATTGTCCCGTTAGTTTCATTAGGTTTTTTGTGGAACGTGTGTGTTATTTTTTGAATGTATTTTCGTTATTTCGGTCATGTTTCCGAAATAGGCACCGTACTGGTGTCGTAGTGTATGGTCGTTTCCGTCATATTTGTGAAGTAATGGGTCACAGCAGACGGGTGGAATCTGACGCTTTTGTATTTGCGAAAGCCTCTTTCATTTTTGTGCAGTGTCCGATTTATTCACGATAACTTAGAGCAACATTTTTATTGTGACCACGAAGGCTTTCCCGGTGTAATAATTGATAATATTCTTCTCGGGTATGCAGCCGGAACATAACGTCTTCATGACACAATATTTCCGCGGTCCAACTGGCCGCCATCTTCAGGTGAGAGTGCTGGTGCACGATCTCGCCGGAACTGACTTCCCAGCGCAAGCGGCGGCCACTATATAGGCCGCAGAAGACCCACAACGCGTGCGCGAGAAGGGGCCGTAACTGCCCTCTAGCGCAGTAAACATACCGCGCCGCCAGTGGTGGAAACAGGCGAAATCGAGATATCGCTGTCAAAAGTTAAAATTTTTTTTAAATTTTTATTCCGACGATCGAAACACAGACCGTTGTTCATCAAGTTTACCATGGAGGTGGAAAGTGATGGAAAGCTTCCGTTTCTGGATGTTCTGGTGTACAGAAAGGATGATGGGACACTGGGACACAGTGTTTATCGAAAGCCTAACCACCGGACCGTTACCTGCATGCTTCTAGCTGTCATCCATTGTTCCAGCGTACGGGGTCCTGCGGACGTTGGCGAGAAGAGCTTATGCCCTTTCAGATGGAGAAAGCTTGACACAAGAATTGGACCATCTTAAGGTTGTGTTCAAGCAGAATGGCTATACAGATAAACAGATCCGTCGTGCTTTCCAGTTTGGACCCTCGCTTGAACCACCAGAAGATACCTGCAAATCGGTGGCTTTTCTGCCTTTTGCTGGGAGCATTTCTTGGAAGATAGGAAGAATTCTGAAAAGATATCATATCAAAAGTATTTTTCGTGCGCCAGCCAAGATTAGTGCGCTTCTTGGCTCTGTTAAGGATGACTTGGGTTTGAGGATGCCCGGTGTGTACAAGATCCTGTGCTACTGTGGGAAGGCTTATATTGGACAATCTGGACCATTCAGGACCGATGTGTTGAGCACCAGCGGCACACACGGTTACTTCAACCTGAGAAATCTGCAGTGGAGGAGCACTGTCTGACCGAGGGACGCAGAATGCTATATGACGAGACACAAACGGTATCCCGAGCATCTCGCTATTGGGACTGTGTTTTAAAAGAATCCATAGAGATTCGTTTATCTCATAATCTTATTAATAGCGACAAGGGTTATCTTTTAAGTAAGACTTGGAATCCGGTGTTATCAGACATTAAACAACAACGGTCTGTGTTTCGATCTTCGGAATAAAACTTTTAAATTTTGATAGTGATATCTCGATTTCGCCTGTTTCCACCACTGGCGGCGCGGTATGTTTCTTTGTGCTAGAGGGCAGTTACGGCACCTTCTCACGCACGCGTTGTGGGCCTTCTGCTGCCTATTTAGGAGCCGCCGCTTGCGCTGGGAAGTCAGTTCCGGCGAGATCGTGCACCAGCACTCTCACCTGAAGATGGCGGCCAGTTGGACCGCGGAAATATTGTGCCATGAAGACGTTATGATCCGGCTGCATACCCGAGAAGAATAATATCGACATTTTTATTGTCTTATCAAGGAGACCGGCTCATATGTATTTGTAAATGATCAGCCAGCCAAGTATTTATGTGAGTTTACTTCACTTTTCCTGCTGTCTTTCTTCGATCTACATAGATGTTTCGGACCACTGAAACAATTTTAATGCTATCTCTCATGATGCGAGATGGTGTGATTTTGCTGGTGATCATGGGTGAGAGCGAGTGCGATTCTATCTGACACTGCTTCTTTTGTCCCTTTCAGAGCACTATCTCCGTTTGGATCACTTTAGTTTTCACTAATTTAGTTTGGGTGCTGATAACGTTCTCGTTGAGCGCCACTAGACCAGGAACACACACTCACACACACACACAACTCGAAAATATAGGTTTCGCAAGGTGCGTCTTTTGATTCCCGCAAGGTACAAATAAACAATCGACGAAACAGAATCAATAAGGCAACGCTCACGATCAGGTCTCCAAAACGATATTCGGTTTCCATCCCTCTGGTTCAGGTCGCAAAAAAAACAGAATTAGAATCCGAGAGAGTCAGTGTTGGGCTCGCTTCTATAGCCAAGAGACAGAGACTACCACAAAGGTTTGTTTAGGTTCATGTCCACAACCAACCGAACGAGAGTCTCACAAAATAGTGCTCACGTTCAAGTCTAAAATCAACGGAAGGGGAGTCCTGCAAAATGACACCAGGTTCAAGTACAAAATCATCAGAACGAGAACCGCACAGATCAGGACCTGGTTTCAAGTCCTCAGTAACAGACTGATGGTCCTATGAAGTGCTGTTCAGGTGTAACTTCACAGTGAACAAAACGCAAATCCCACAAAGTGGTGCACTGATTCGAGACCACAGTCCATAAAACAAAACTCCCAACGATCGGTGCTCAGTACACAGTTAACAACAGAGAAGTTCCATAGAGCTCTGCACCGTTTCTAGTCCGTAATGAACAGAACAAGTCACACTGATGGATTCTCGTCCACAATCAACAGAATGGGAGTCTCTTAAAGGCGTGCCCGAGCTGAAGTCCTCATAAATCTGGTCAGATTCAAGTCTAGAGTCTAGAGAAAGGTAGACCCATAAAGCAGTGATGAGATTCAACCATCAGCGATATGTGAGTCTCACAAAGTCGTGCTTGGGTTCAACTTCACAATTAGCGGAACGAAAGTTTCACTAACTGATGCTAGGTCTCTAGTTCACAATAAAAAAGACAAAACTCCTAAAAAGCAGATACACCATGTGATCAAAAGTATCCAGACACCTGGCTGAAAATGACTTACATGTTCGTGGAGCCCTCTATCGGTAATGTTGGAATTCAGTATGGCGTTGGTCCACCCTTAGCCATGATGACAGCTTCAACTCTCGCAGGCATACGTTCAGTCAGGTGCCGGAAGGTTTTCTCGGGAATCGCACCCCATTCTTCACGGAGTGCTGCACTGAGGAGAGGCATCGATGTCGGTCTGTCAGGAATGGCAGGAAGTCGGCGTTATAAAACATCTCCAAGGCGTTCTATCGGATTCAGGCCAGGACTCTGTGCAGGCCAGTCCATTACAGGGATGTTATTGTCATGTAACTACTCCGCCACAGGCCGTGCATCATGAACAGGTGCTCGATCGTGTTGAAAGATGCAGTCGCCATCCCAGAATTCCTCTTCAACTGTGGGAAGAAAGAAGGTGCTTAAAACAGCAATGTAGGCCTGTGATTTGATAGTGCAACGCAAAACAATAAGGTTCCTGATGCAGTTTGGAATTTCTATGTGATGGTCTGGACAGATGTCTACTTATTACACATTACGACCCTCTTCAACTGTCGGCGGTCTCTGACAGTCAACAGATGTGGTCGGCATGTACGCTTTTGTGCAATACGTGTCCCTTCACGTTTCCACTTCACTATCAGATGGGGAACAGTGGACATAGGGATGTTTAAGAGTGTGGAAATCTCGTGTACAGACGTATGACACAAATGACACCCAATCACCTGACAAAGGTTCGAGGTCCGCGAGTTCCGGCGAGTACCCCATTCTGCTCTCTCACGGTGTCTAATGACTACTAAGGTCGCTGATATCGAGTACCTGGCAGTAGGTGGCAGGACGATGCACATAATATGTTTTTGTGGGTGTCCGTATTTTTTGATCACATAGTGTATTACGTCCACAGTCAACAGAACGAGAGCCCAGCAAAGCAGTGCTCGGATTAATGCCAGCAATAAACAGAAAGAGACTCCCACCAAATGGTGTTCTGGTTCAGGTCCATCAACAAAGCAACGAAAATTCTGTAAAGCTTTGCTCGGGTTAGGGTCAACAATTAATGAAACGAGAGTCTGGCAGACAGATGCTTAGAATCAAGTCTGTAATCAACAGAATGTGAGTCGCCCGAAGCTTTCCTTGAGTTAGAGTCCACAAAAAATAAACGCCGATATATTAATTGGAGCTCGTAGAGGTCACTTTCGGCTTGCACCTGCCCAGAAATGGCGTGATATCGTAGGAGAAATTGCCATTCTGCCGTCTTGTAAACACTTGAAAGCTTTAAACAGCAAAGTACGTGCCGTTGGAAGTGAAACTGAATACAAATTCCAAGTACAATGAGAGATCGTCAATACTGGTACTTTGCAAACACTTTCTTCTTTCTTTTCTGTTTCGCTTGTCGCTTATTTTTACCGACCCACCACATACATGACTGCCTCTTGGCCTCTACGACCTGTGTATCGGACCCGAGTGTCTCTGACCAACAGCTCCACCCAGCGACGACATCCGCCCAATCTGTTGCCTGTGTCTCTCCACATGGAGGCGGGCTTGTCGTTCATTTCTGTCTTTCGTTGTTTCTTTTTTGTTTGTTTAGCAGCGTTGCAGTTTATCAAAATATAGTACATAATTCGGAAACGGAAATTTAAAAAGTTCGTTGAATTTAAAAGGAAACAAAAAGAAAAATGGGGGCAGTTAGAGATATTAGTCGTGCCACCTAAATATGTAAGCATGAATATCTTGGCATGTGCCATTAACTCCCAGACATCTTGTATGTTAGTAAGTGGGATGGTCCTTATACTATATTCCTTCATCTTAACTATTCTGTCTATATGCTCTGTATGCATATTTACAGATATATAGTACCCTCTGCCGTAAGAA
Source organism: Schistocerca cancellata (assembly GCF_023864275.1). Taxonomy (NCBI): domain Eukaryota; kingdom Metazoa; phylum Arthropoda; class Insecta; order Orthoptera; family Acrididae; genus Schistocerca; species Schistocerca cancellata. The sequence goes on from NC_064626.1 coordinate 1,186,785,728, forward strand.
ATTTTTGACATTACACCGACAAATTTAAGGATAATTTATCTAGTCGCTGTTTACCTGTACCTTGTGCCCATTGGCTAAGGGAATTTGTGACAATGCACCGGCACTTTATGAAATACCTCATCCTAATGTGCACAACCAAGTTTTCATGATTAGAATGACATATTATTGCTAAATATTCCTTCCGTTAAGTTAATGCCCAAGTTGAGCAGCAGTTTGGTTACTAAAACATACTGTGCATACATAGAAAAAGAAATCCACTACTGTACAGCTACACTATTAATGACAAACAGCTGGAATAACTATCCAGAACGACCTTAAGTAAAATACCCACATAAAACAAATAGTGGGAAAGCAGACACCAGACTCAGATTCATTGCATGAATCTTTTGGAATTGTAACTCACCCACGAAAGAAGTGGCTTATAAGGTGCTTGCTCACCCGATTCTTGAGTGTTGTTCAACTGTCGGGGATCCCTATTAGGTAGGACTGATAGAGGAGATAGGGAAGGTCCAAAGAAGAGCGGCGCTTTTCGCCACGGAATCGTTTAGCTGCCGACAGAGCGTTACGGAGACGCTAAAGATAATCCACTGGCAGAATTGACAAGAGAGCCGTTGTGCATCACAGAGAGATTTACTATTGAAAGTTCGAGACAGCTCTTTTCAGGAGGAGTCGGACAACAGATTACTTCTCTCCCACATACATCTCACGTATTGAACACGAGGAGTAAACTCGAGATATTAGAGCCAATACAGAGGCTTGCCGACAATCACTCTTCCCACGCACTCGCGAGTGGAACAGGGTTGGAGGGATCAGATAGTGGTACCGAAAGTACCCTCCACCACACACCATAAGGTGGCCTGCGGAGTATGATGTGGACGTAGAAAAGTGCTGTCGTCTGTACTGTCAGCTGTATTGCTCTCTGTATTGTCCTTCGTGTCGTTGTCCACCCTGTGGATTCTGTTATCCTGCTGCATATTGTCTTCTGTTGCAGTCACGAGTGTAGGTATTCTTCGTAAGTTGCCCTTGAAATCCTGTCTGTCAGTGTATTTCATTGTGTCCATTCTGTTTCGTTTCATAGCTGGCTCTCCGCGTAAGCGTTGCGTGCTTTTATTGTGTCCCTGATGCGTCTGTAAATCTCTCAGAATAGGACTGTGTGTTCGAGAGATTCCATCTCCCAGCAAGTACAAATAGGTACCTGCATCAGACTGCCTCGGTTCAGGTGCGTGGGATAAGGTCCGTATCCTTTAGGAAGTGAATCGCGCCTCGGCTATGGCCGCCATGTTTCATTTTTAAATGTTCCGATATCTCCGGAAAGAATGTGTTAACTCTCCGTCCTTCGTCACTTGTGCCCCACTCATTCTGCTAGGATTCCATTCGTCAGAGTTTAGGCTAGCGCTTGTTGTTAAGGGAACATCCGTTATTTGGCTCACTCGATGTGGTCCACCGATTTTTAACCAATACTGTGCAGCCCGATATCTGATAGTGATATCAATCGTGTAGATTCAGAGAACCACACATAGTGCTTCGACCGATGTAGTTCCGAAAGCTTCAGATAGTCTAAGAAGGACCCCACCTAACCGCCGTTCTGTTGGTGGTGAGGGTTAGCCGATGCGCCCATGTATTTGCTGGAAAACTGAGTACTAATTCGAAGAGTGCACAGTGATGTCCTCTAAGTACTGACAAGGGTAACCTCTATTGTCCTGAGTTTAGCCTTTTCAGTTTGTGTAGTACTTTTTTTTTGCCTTGTGTGTAGTTACTCTGATCGTCGAAGTTTAACTAAATGTTCAAAGGGTGTGAATTCTTAAGGGGCCAAACTGCTGAGGTCATCGGTCCATAGACTTACACACTACGTAAACTAACTTATGCTAAGAATAACACACACACCCATGCCCGAGGGAGGACTCGAACCTCCCGCGGGAGGCGGCCGCGCAATCCGAGACATGGTGCGGCGAGGTTTAACTTTTCGTCTATGTGTACTCCTACATAGAGTGTTCATACTCTTTATGATTATATACCCGATTTTTATTGAAGGATGGTTTAAGCGGACAGTTCAGTACAGTATATGTTGTTTTGTAACTTGCTGTCTGGTGTTTGTACGTTGTGCACCATTGTGTGATTGTCTGTAATGTGGGCCTTGCTTTGTCTTCTAGATGGACTCTATTGGTAGCAGGAACTACTGTCAGCAAGTAGTCTGCTTAAGCAACAACTTGTCTCGATCCAAGAATTCTAGGATGGGTCCAATAGTAATATACCACAGATCGATCCCTGTGCGTATCCCTTGGTAGCTATTCTGATTACTTTGCGACTGCTCAAGCACCATTCCACTACTTCGTCCCTGCAGTAGTAAGGGGGGGGGGGGGTTCTGTACAGGGAACAGGGTACCTCTAATTGTCGTAACCTCGCAAACAGTGCTGGCCACCACAACTTGTCGAAGGCTCCTGCAATGTCTACCTGTATTGCTGCTGCGTTTTTGTCTGGACTTTTTGTAACAGTTTCGAGTATTTGATTATTTGCGTCGTCGATGGGTTTTCCGCCTCTAAACTGGATTGGTGGGTACTAAGGCCGTGAAGAGCTCGGCGGGACTGCAATCGCCTGCAGGGTAGCTCCTTTTGGACCTTAGCCATTGTGTTTATAAGACATGTTGGTCTGTATGATTTGGGATATGAAGGAATCCTGTCTGTGGATTTTTGCATTATTACTGTATTTGAAGTTTCCTAGATAGTAGGCACCTTGTCTAGCCTTGGGTCGTCATTAAGAACTTCTGTTAAATATGAGATGATCTGCGGCGATAATGTTTTGAGTACCTCTGAGTGGATGCCACCGGGCTCCAGAGCTTTTTCAGTCTTTAATTCTCTTTTCACTACTGCGACTTCTTCCTGAGCCAATGGACGGCTGACAGCAACGGTGTTGTATGGTGCATGTAGTTCTTCTCTCAGTATTGTTTGTTGTTGTGCTTCTGTGTTCACGACAGATTCGGCTAGTAATTTATTCGGAACAAATTGTGCTGAATTCCTCCACCCTCTTGTCGTTGTGCCGTCGTCTTGCCTTAGTGTACCTAATGCTAATGAGTATCTTGTACGATTTCCCATAACGTTCTGTTATGCGTGTGTGTGGGGGAGAGCATGAATTGTTCCCAAAGTTTCTTGCTAGTTTACTACAATCTAGTTCTTTGTTTGAAAGAGTCTATACGCAATAAGTCGAGTCTATTTGTCGCTGTGAGGCCATACTTGTTGGTAGAACCTTCGTTTCCTCCTGACATCTCGTTTTAGTCTCATTAATTCGTCTGTCTAAAGTGTAGTTCTCTGTTTCACGTGTGATGATTTTAGTATTGATTGTTCCTTTTCATATTCTATAATCTGTGTGAGTTCATTTCCTCTGTAATTTACACTTTCTCTAATATTATATAGGTTGTGATTTTCTACTATTTGTTTTAGTTTATACCAGTCTGCTCTCTGGAATACGTAGTGTTTTGTTATCCGTTCCTGTGTTGTGTTAGTGTTTTGTGTAAATTTGAATACTATTGTGATGCCGTAGCTCGTTCTTTTATTGTCGTGTATCGTCCAGTTGGTGACATGTGTGAGAGGTTTGTTGTTTGCTAATGTCTCTGTTAGTGAGTGATCCGTCGCAACATGCATATGTATGTATTTGCCTCGCCATGTTCAAAATACGTAGTTGTGACGGCCGTATCGTGTCATTAATCTTGTATCCTCGGTCATCGGTTGTGTCTGAGTGCTATAGGGTGCATCTTGCATTAATGCTAGCACTTAAAATTAAGTTATTATGCCTAGAATGGTTTGCTGTCCTTTATCATATCGGCATATGGTTCAATTGTAAGACTGTATTGGGCATACTGTGAGGCTATTATCCATGCTTCCCCGGCTTGTTTCTAATGTTACCAGGTGGATGTTGCTCAGTTCAGATACCTTAACAATGCTGATTGGACTCTCAAGGACTACAATCGTCGGTTTGCAGTCCTAACTGACGGTTACTGCGAAAGAATCTATGGGTAAATTAGTTTCCCAAGTCTAGTATAAGGCTCCTGCAGACACACTGAAGAGGCAAAGAAATTGGTATACCTGCCTAATATCAGTAGCCCCCCCCCCTCCCTCCCGAGCACGCAAAAGTACCGCAACACGACTTGGTATGGACTCGACTAATGTCTAAGTAGTGCTGGAGGGAACTGATAGCATGAATCCTGCAGGGCTCTCCATAAATTCGAACGAGTAAGACGGTGTGGATATCTTTCCTGAAGAGCCTTTTGCAAGGCATCCCAGATAAGCTAAATAATGCTCATGTCTCGGGAGACTGGTGGTCAGCGGGAGTGTTTAAACCCAGAAGAGTGTTCCTGGAGCCACTCTGTCTCAATTCTGGACGTGTAGGGTGTCGCATTGTCTTCCTGGAATTGCCCAAGTCTGTCGAATGCTCAATGTACGTGAATGTATGCAGATGATCAGACAGGATCCTAACGTAAGTGTCATCTGTCAGAGCCGTATCTAGATGTGTCAGGGGTTCCATATCACCAACTGCACACGCCCCACACCATTACAGAACCTACACCAGCTTGAATAGTCCCCTGTCCCATGGATTCATGAGACTGTCTCCATACCCGTTGACGTCCAGCCGCTCGATACAATGTGGAAAGAGTCTCGTCCGACCAGGCCACGTGTTTCCAGTCATCAAGAGACCAATGTCGGTGTTGGTGGGTCCAGATCAGGAGTAAAACTTTTTGTGATGCAGTCATCAAGGGTACGCGAGTGGGCCTTCGGCTCAGAAAACCCTTATCGTTGATGTTTCGTTGAATGGTTCGCAAGCTGACACTTGTTGATGGCCCAGCATTGAAATCTGCGAGAATTTGTGGAAGTGTTGCACTTCTGTCACGTTTACCGATTCTCTTCAGTCGTCGTTGGTAGCGATCTTTTTCCTGCCGCAGCGATGTCGGATTCCTGATATTCACGGTACATTCGTGATATGGTCAAACGGTAAAATCCCCATTTCATCTCTGCCTCGGAGATGCCGCATCCCATTGCTCTTGTTCCGACTATAACACCACGTTCAGACTACCTTAAATCATAATAACTTGCCGTTGTAACAGCAGTATCCGATCTAACAACGGCGCCAAAATTTGTTGTCTGATGTAGGTGTTACCGACCCAAGCGCCGTATTCTGCCTGTTTACATTTCTGCGTTATTGAATACGCATACCCATGCTAGTTTCTTTGGCGTTCCAGTGTAAGATGTTAGCTTTCAGGTCCTGAGCAACTCTAAGGACTAATGTACTCCTCATTGAATTACTCAAGCGGGTGTTACTAAGTAGTCCGGCGGCTTTGATTTTGTTGGCTGGTATTCGGTTCTCAGGACGATTCTATTCATTTGCTCCCTGGTCGGGAAGCAGATAGTATGTCCATGAGGATGAAATAACTGTGTTAGGGATCTCTGTGCAATATGAAATACTGTTTTTCGCTCTAACCTGCTTGGTTTTAAATTTAACTCTACATTATGATAGTCGTCTGTCCAGAGCAACTCGCTGTGGTCAGGTCCTTTTCCTTTGTATCGCCAATATGAGGGGAACTGATGGGTGTGCTGGTTCTCCCACTGTGGCGTTATTGACATGGGAGACTGCTGTTGAAGGCTCTATCCGAAGTGTGCACTTGATGGTGGCTGTGATGGTTCGCGTAGGCGCCTTCTTATTGATGTTTTTAACTAGAGGGGATTCCTTATTTGTGCTATTAGCTTTCTTCTTTCTTAAGCTGTCTGTTGTGCTTGATGACTGTTTGAGCGGCGCTTTCACCATCACTGTCGCCATTGGCATCTAGTTCGCCGTCTTTGGTATACTATTAGTCTCTTCATGAAGATTACGTTTTCTTGCGTTTCTTTGTCAGACGCTGTGCCTTGGGTGTGAGTACTTTGGATTGGGCTGGGTTGCGTGCACCAGTTTACTACTGTCCACCAGAAATGAATTTGATAGGCGTAATGTATTTTCCTCACTTTTTGTTGTCACACATTTTCGTGTACATGAGCATGGGTGACTTTTTTTGCGTTATATTGTGTGTCCGTTAGGTGTGCTATTGTGTTGTGTATCGGTGTGGTGTGTGTTGTGAGTGTTGTCAGATGCCGGTCGCGGTGGTCTAGCGGTTCTAGGCGCTCAGTCCGGAACCGCGCGACTGCTACGGTCGCACGTTCGAATCCTGCATCGGGCATGGATGTGTGTAATGTCATTAGGTTAGTTAGGTTTAAGTAGTTCTAAGTTCTAGGGGACTGATGACCACAGATGTTAAGTCCCATAGTGCTCAGAACCATTTAAACCATTTTTTTGTTGTTAGAATGTTTACGTTGTTTAGGGCTTGCTTTGTAAGTCAATTCACTTTCTATTTTCTCAGTTCTGAGTTGAAGGGCATTCTGGAAGCTTGCCCAGTAGTACAATTGTTTCTTTATCTGTCTTGCGGCATCGAAATCAACTTCCCCGTTATATGTCATTTGGACTATGTACTCTGTTGTATTTCTGTAAATGTCTTGTAGTGCCTGTGTTTTTATTATGGATAGTATTTCGTCTCCGTATGTGTAATTGTCAGGCAAGAATCCCATCACATTTCCCCATCTAAAAGATCGTTGGCACCTTCTATTGAAGGTGAAAGGAGTCTTACATATTATTTAGCAGGTGTCTTGTTTTTCTGAACTATGTTTAAGCACGATAGTGTTTTCGAGTAGCCTATCGTTGAAAAATTTATGTCCGACATTCTCCCACTTTGCTCTTGTTAGAGTGCCTCTTTTCTGGCAGAGGGTACAGATCAGTGGTTCGTTCAATGTACGAGCGGTGCATTTGTGGCCTTGTTGTCCACACTTGGTGCAGGTGATTTCTGTTTCAGTCCTCTTCCTTCTCGTCTGACCAACGTCGCAGCACTTGTAGCACTGAGCGGGCACAAAGCAGTTTTTCACCGCTGGGGACTGAGAGTCTATGTAAACCCTCTCAAGCTGGACCAGTATCTTTCGTATAGGTGGGCTTACCTCTAAGACCTGGTGATCGCAGCCTTTGCCCTTTGGTCGTCAGATGGTGCGTGTTTTCACCTCCTCGACAAAGATCTCTCTTGTCGTGCCCTCAAATACTTTCAGCTGGCATCGACTATCAAGGAAGTCACTGTCGTGCAGTATGTTAGGCACGGATTTGATCACTAATAATGGCTTTCGATTCCTATGGGTTTCACATTGTAATTTTTCAATAGTTCTGCCTGTTTCTATTAGTTTTTTACGGTATTACTGTGTGAATGTTTCTACTGCCCGAGTTGAGGCAGTTGTCCTGATTGTTTTAATTTTTAGTTTCTCTTTTCTTGGGTCGATTTCTTGAATGACTGAGGAACGGTTTTGGGATACTGATCTATGGTTGACATCATAAAAAGTGTGTTAGCTTGTCGTGCGGGATGAGCCGAGCGATCTAAGGCGCTGCAGTCATGGACTGTGCGGCTGATCCCGGCGGAGGTTCGAGTCCTCCCTCGGGCACGGGTGTTTGTGTTTTTCTTCAGGATAGTTTAGGTTAAATAGTGTGTAAGTTTAGGGACTGATGACCTTAGCAGTTAAGTACCATAAGATTTTACACACATTTGAACATTTTTTTGTGTTGGCTTGTTTTGCTTTTGCTTGTTATATTATAATGTTTTCCTTTGTTTTTGGCTTTGCTGTAAGGCTTGCTGCATATGTGGTGAAAAGTTGGAATTGTGTTGTCTTCACTTTCTCGACCGCTGCCTTAAGCTTCTCCGCCTTACCTTGTCTAGTTCTAGCTCCTCGACTTGTACAGGCAGCTTATGGTTTTTTTTCCTGTAATATATCAATCCGTCCCTTAAATCTTGCCTGTCACCGTGGGTCAATCGAGTCCACGTAGTGCCTAGCAACCAAAAGCGTGCGGACATCTACCTGTTGCCGCAGTCGGGTGTTTTCTTCCCTTAGGACTTCCATTTGTCCTTCTATAGGCGGCACCGCTATTGCACCATGTAACAGCTGGTACTTGAAGGTTGACAGAAGGCTTAGACAAACCTTGTCCCGTTTAAATTCAAGTGTGATGTCATTGACTAGACCTTCTATTTTATTCAGCTTGTCAGCCAGTGACCGTCGTAGTCAGTCTGGCTCGCGTGCGTCGCTCCAGTTTTCGTCCTTAGAGCGAAAGTGGAGCCCAACACGACTGTAAAGTTGGCCCAAGCGCCAAGTCCCTTCACAGCGGAAGGAGTTGAGTGAACAGCTTCACACAGCAGAGCAACCTCCTCTGGTGTACATTCCGACGGACGTTAGAGACCTCTTGAGGACAGAGGGTTTTCTCAGCGTTGGTGGTCGTAACGATGTTCTCAACAGCATTTCTAAGATTTCATTGTTGCAGGATCACGATACAAAAATTTAGTCATGGGTGCTGTCTTCATCATAGACAATAACACAAGAGTTGTCCAGGAAACAGTATTCTATAGGGACGTCAACAAAGAAATGACATAGTAAACGTTTATCGAATAATGTAGACCTATTATCGGTTACTTTCATCTTACAGTGTTATTCAGCCAAATAGTTCAGCTAAACTGTTCCTGAACCGTTCGAGATATCATATTTACGTCCTGCGATGGATGTGAATAAACTACTTTAATCGACGTAGATGATGTGTATTAGATTTCATTGTTCTGTATACTCAGTTCTTCCTCTGATTTCTGCAGTATTATCGTTCATACTATGTTTTGTCATGTGGGAGACCATGAAAAATATAGGTTGTAAAAAATATTCCATTATTAAGAGGTGACACTGTAGGTCAAAACAAGACAAAAATGTGTAACAGACTTGGTCTCTAAAGGTGCATACGCTGTGCACTTGTTTATTTTTGCTACTGCGAAATACCTCTTCTACTGTATGCGGTTTGCTATTACGATTAACCTATGAATACAGTAAACAAAGGTGTAAACACATGAGAAAGTGTTATACTCATAGAATGAACCGCCAAAACATTATATGCACCTCCCAGGGCAACGCTGGATTCTGCCTGCTGGCGTCGTGGTTACGTGACGCGCTAACAAAAGTAAGCGGAGCAGACACGAACAGGGGATCACCCTAGCGAGGATATGGGCTGTAAACGGGAAATTCCATAGAGGTAAGCGACTTTAACAAAGGGTAAATTGTTATTACGCGGAGCCTGTGATCGAGTGTCTCGAAACGGTGAAGTTAGTCGCATGTTAACGTGCTATTGTCGTGAACATCTACGGAAAGAGGTAGGACAGTGAAACTATCGGTAGGCGCTAAATGATTGGAGGCCCACGACTCTTCGCAAAACGCGTTCGGAGGTTTGCCTGCTCTATAAAGTAGGATTTATGGTGATCTGTGGCATCCTTGGCGAAATAACACAATGCTGGTGCACGCACAATATTTCGTAGCGTTTCGTAGCACACCGTTCATCGTAAATTGTTGAACTCGGAGCTCCGAAGCAGACCACCCCTACGTATTCACTTGTTGACCAAACGACATCATCAATTACGAGTGCAGTGGGCATGAGACCATAGGTTTTCGACCGTCTGCACCAACGCCGTCATCGAGGTGAACGGCGGCTCGGAACGTTCAGCGCGCCACAGACGCAGGCTGGTGGAGGCATTATTGTGGTATCTGGAGACATTCGTCATGTGTTGGACCTGTGACATTAATTGAAGACACACTGACAGCTGCGAATCACCTGCAGACATTCATGCTTGATGTATTCCCCGACAGCGATGTCATCTTTAAACAGAAAAATTCTCCTTGTCTCGGAATCAGAACCATGCTACAGTGGTTTGAGTAGCATTTTAGTGAACTCACGTTGATGTTTCGGCAACAAACTTCGCCTGTTGTAACTCCTATCTGGCGCTTTCATTGCGTATGCAGATCACAGATCCGTTATTAATGCGAGTTATGTGATCTGTGAATGCCACGTACCTCCACAAACCTACCAAGAACTGTCGGATCCCTGATACACAGTATCGATTGTGTATTTCGTTCCAAAGACGGACATACCAGCTACTAAGCAAGTGGTCATAATGTTCTGACTCATCAAAAGTACTTCCTGCACTTGTGGGACATCATTAAATGGCTGTTCTGTATGAAGTCCATTCACATGAGGCTTGCTTCTCCCCGTCGCTTAAGGAATCACCCAATCTCTGAAGAAAACTCGAAATTGGTCACGGATGTCCTGGTAGGCTTTGGTGACTTGTTACTGTAGTGTTTGTATATCGTTGACGAGACTTGCAAGGCCAAAGATATCAAGTTACTCCCCTACTAAAATTCCAAAGTATTAAGATCGGAGGAATAGGTTGACCAACTTACTGAACCTCCACAACCAATCCATAGCTCTGTGTGAGGTGTCTTCAGACAATTCGGAGAAAATGGGGTTGTGCTCCATCACATCTCTAGGCGCAGATGGAATGGTACCTCTTCTAGCAGGACAGGCCTGTCGTTTGTAGCAACTGAAGATACATTGTATTCTGTAGGTCGTTCGTACTAGCAAAGTGATGACAACAGAAGGGATGTGTTTCGTAGTAGGTACAATGAACAAGTGGCAATAGCTCTTAAGGCATGCATTTTTAAGTCACATTTTTTAGACAGTTTTTTTTAATTTTGTGGTCCACTGTATCACATCTTAAAGTATGGAACACGTTTTTTTGACAGCCCTTTGTATCAGTGACGTAGCTATTTAATGATAATCGACTGGCAGTAAAGTCGGTGACATGAGCGTCCAATTGTCAGCGGACAGGCGACAGAGAGTGCGGCGTCAACCCTGCCTGCGCGCGGACTGCGGCCAGGCAATCCGCACGCCGGCCAGAATTTACCGGCCTATTTACGCGCGGACGCTGGGACGAACCTTGCCCATCGAGCTTAACGCCCTTTTAAAAACACCTGCCTCGCAGCTGGCGCCGGTGGCACCTGCCCACAGGGCACAGGGCAGGGCCAGCGGTCGGAGCCTAATCCGGCAGAAATTCAGGGCTTAATTAATGGCCGGCAAGTTTTCAGCGTGGGACGTTACCGCTTGATTAAGGGAAGAGAGCGCCGCGCACAGCAGTCGTCACCCGCCCGCGGGCGCCACCGAGCTACGTTAATTCAATTCCTGCTGCTCGTGCGCTACAATTGGAGCCCTATTATCTAGCAGCTATGATTAACAAAGTTATCCTTCCACGTATACAGTTGTGAACCACATATGTATAAAACGCATCCAAAATAAAGTGTTGCAAACTTGTAGAATACATCTCCAGACGTTTATTGACTATTGTCACCAAAGAATTACAACGTTTGTAAAAGACACTGGAAAAGAAATTACACATCTATAATGAAACACAAATGTACAGTAAATGACATCTTTGGCAGTGTGATGGTAATGCAAAGTAATAAGCAAAAAGTTTAACAACAAATAAATGCAAAGGCAGTAAACAAAAAAACTTTAACAAAAAACTGGAACAGCATGCCTACATACGAGTTTATATTAATAAACAAAACCAATAAAATAAAACAGAGTGAGTGCTTGACAAGCATGCTTCTGGAGGTATAAGACATGGGGACTGATACACAAACCTTTTAAAAGTTATCATTATAACTACAGAATGTATGAAGGGGATTATTCATATAATCCTCAAAGTTTTTCGTCACTTCTCACTCTGTCTGTTTCTTCATATTCGCCCCCTCCCCCATTACTTGTATTTATTGAATTCTTCCACATAGTCGGAGGTTACAATTGTTAAGTCTTTCTTTTCATTGTTATTTGTATTACTTTACATGTTTAATACCTCTTGAAGTTTTCTTGTCAAGTGCTGTTTGTATTTCATTTTGTTTATTTATCTAATGTACGCTGTTATACAGGCACAACTTTTTGTATAGTGCTAATGTTTTTCCTCTTTCTTCCCTTTATATTTGTATATGGTTCACCGGTTGTTCTTTAAACTGCAGTACCACCACACTCTCAAAGATGGAGTTTACTGTGTGTCCCCACACACTCCTACATTTTCTTGCATTTATTCATTTCTGTTTATGTTATGGATATTCCTTAAGATCTTTATATAGTCTATAGTTAAATAGGTAATTCTTTATTTTAATTTTCTGTGTATCGCTCTCCATGTCTTATACCTCCTGAAATATCTTTGTCAAGTACTAATTTTTATTTTTATTTTATTGGTCTTTTTTTGTTAATATAAACTTTTATCGACAACATTTGTAAATTCTGAAGATGGCCTTATAAGCCAAAAACCGGTTAACACAATAAAATTAATACTGTAGAACAAAAGCGAACTAGTGCTTTTTATTTACTGTAATGTTGTTCTAGCAAGAACTGAAGGAAAATTCAGTCAAAATTCATCCTGTGCAAACGTTCTTATTGTGATCTTAAGCCTGAAGACTTGTTTTATGCACGTCTCCATGGTATCCTGTCCTATGCAGGCCTCTTAATTTCTGCATACCTAGTGCAGACGACATCTATTTGGACCTGCTTACAGCAGTCGAACTTTCCGCTACCTCTATAACCTTTATCATGTACATATCCCTTCATTACCAAATTGATGTTTCCTTGATGCGCCAGGATGGACTGTATCAACACTGCCCAACTCTCTGTCAATTTCTGCCATATAATTCTTTTATTCTCAGTTATATTCAGTACCTATTCGTTAGCTATCCCAGTTAATCATCTAATATTCAGATTAGTCCATATCACCACATTATAAAAGGAACATTGTCTTTTTATTTACTGTGGCTATTACCCACTTCACACTTCCATAAAAACCTACATTCCAGTCAAATACATTCAGAACGGTCTGACCATAACAAATTTATTTTAAGTACTAAAATATTTCTCGTTTTCATCAGTTTTTGCCATGCTGTTACTAATCTTCATTTTGTATCCTCCCTGTTTCGGTATTTGTCAGTCATCTTGATCACGACGATGTAGCAGAATTCATCTACTACTTTCAGCGTTGCATTCCTCATTTGACAACACTCCACAGGCTTTGTTTTGTTGAAGTTAATCTTAATAACCCTTTGAAACATACTATCAGTTTTATTCAACTGACCTTCCAAATACTTCGTTGCAATCTACGGATGAATTACGTCACTAGCAAACCTTAAACTTTATATACATTGTCCCTCCAACGTAATTCGCAACATTGGGACTATCCTGTGAGAGTTAGTAGCAAAGAACGTTACAGACCTTTTGGCGTTTATTTGTAAGCTTGTTTATATAGTTTCCAACACAATTTTCGATTTGCCCAACAGCAGTTCACCTGATGGGCGAAACCGGTTGTAACGTAATAAACGTACCTAAATTTGGCTATGGTTATTACTATTAACGCTGTAGTAAATCAGCTGTGGAGCACAGAATGAGCAAGGTTAATAAAATTATTTCCTTAACAAAGTTTCTCTTTGATTTTCCTGCACTCTGTTCTGAGTGTACATATTGAATAGCACGGAGTATAAACTATAAACCGGTCTCCCTCTCTCTTCTTTACTGTGGCTTCCCTTTTATGTATAGTCTTGTTTCTATTCTTCACACATGGATGAAAGTGAAATAACCTTTGAGCACGGGTGGTGAAACGTTCCATCGCCCAAGTCAGATCGTATTTTCCACTGCCTATCGTAATTGGACTTTCGCTACTTGAGAGGGCTTCAGAGTGCCCCCACGAAAAATGGGTGACCGTAGTGCAATGAAACATTGTAAAAACATTGTGTAAGGGCATGCCAAAGAGAAATATCGAATAAACCATTGCTAGAATACATTTTAATTTCCACGTGAAAGGGTCACATTTGTTAACTGCATAGCATGTTTACGTTCCAGATTACAAGCGACACTCAGCCTGGCGACTATCTGGAACACGACAATCTGGAACCACACCGGAGATACCATTTCACCACTATTCGCAGCACTTTTCTAAAGGTGGACCATGGAATGTTCAGCTGTCGGACTGAGCTCGCGCCGTGAAGACAGTATCTTCTTCAATAATTTATGCCGCAACTGGCCAAATCGGCAGTTAACTGGGACTTCCGCATCATGTTCTTCAACGCCGGTGCTGAAAGAGAACATCTATGTATTCTTTTAACGCTTCGATACTCGCGAAGCACAACAGCACTATTGCTGTTGTTTTAATGAAACAGCTTTAGGAGTGAAGCCTCACTCATCCTTTTCAGATCCATCTTGACTGTCTGCAACTGTAATGCAAACTGATGCTTTACTTCAGTCCTACGTCAGCGAACATCACAAATTTTGCAGCGCACATTCTGAACATTATTACTACGAAGTTTGGTACCCATACGGAAAATAGGTTTTCGTTCTACACTGGCTCAAGTATCGAACGTTTAATTATAACCACCGTGTATTTCGCGTTCGCTGTACCAGCGGTGCTAGTATTGTTCCGTAATTAGATTTGACTCTTGATCACCTCCAACTCTCTTAAAACAGCATCGTATTATTTGCGTTTTACACTGTGATGAGACAGAGGTGAAAATTAGTCTGTATAAATTTACTCGCAACTCACTACACCAGCACTGCAGCATTTGCTTGCGACTATGATATTTTGCTTTCTGCAACGTTCTTTTACTGTTGAAGAATACTAATGAAAAATTTTTCTTTTGTTTCAGGTATGTCGTACCAATGACAGTTCGTCTTTGTTCCAGATCAAGAAAATACAAGAAGTCAAGCAGTGTTTTACAATAAATGAGAATGGTGAGTAATCTGTACGCACTTGTTGTATCATGTGATGTGGGAACAACGGAATCAGGTTTTTTAAATCTGGGCAGAAACCTGAGAGAAAAAGAGTTGTATTGTATGATATGTGCAGCTTTTGGTTACACGCAGGAGTATGTGTGGAAATTTTACGCAACTACCATTATTCAAACCAGTTCTAGGTCTATGATAGAGCGACAACTTATTACTCTTCCTCGCAAGGGAAGGGTATGATATGAGACACTCGGAACAGCACGAAAATGTGCCCAGCATATAAATCGCTCGTGCAAAAAATTGTGGTATGAGCCAGGAGGGAATTAGTGATTAACGTCCCGTCGACAACGAGGTCATTGGACACGGACACAAGCTCGGACTAGGGAAGGATTGGGAAGAAAATCGTCCGTGCCCTTTGATAGGAACAATCCCGTTATTTGCCTGAAACGATTTAGGGAAATCACGGAAAACCTAAATCTGGATGGCCAGAGACGGGTTTGAACCGTCGTCCTCCCGAATGCGAGTCCAGTGTGCTAGCCACTGCGCCACCTCACTCGGTGGTATGAGCCAGTTGCAGTTGCATGCAAAATTATGGTTTTCATAATTGAATGGTCAACAACTCAAGGTATAAAGAAGAAACTCTGATAAGGCGAAGAAAGGAAATATGATGTAATCGGACCGAAAATCTCACGTATCTCAATATGGTAACTACACTGAAGTGCCAAAGAAACTGGTATATGCATGCGTATTTAAATACAGAGATACATAAACAGAAGGAATACGGCGTTGCCGTCGGCAACGCGTATATAAGACAACAAATGTATTGAGCAGTTGTTAGATTGGTTACTGCTGCTACAAGGCCGGTTATCAAGATTTAAGTGAGTTTGAACGTGTTTTTACAGTCGCCGCACGAGAAATGGGACACAACATCTCCACGGTAGCGATGAAGTGGGGATTTTCCCGTATGACCACTTCACTAGTGTACCGTGAATATCAGGAACCCGGTAAAACATCAAATCCCCGACATCGCTGCGGCCAGAAAAAGATCCTGCATGAACGGGACCAACTACGACTGAAGAGAATCGTTCAACGCGGCAGAAGTGCAACCCTTCCGCATATTGCTGTAGATTTCAATGCTCTGCCATGAATAATTGACAGCGTGCGAACCATCCTACAAAACATTATCGATATAGGTTTTCGGAGCCTAAGACCTACTCGTGCACCCTTGATTACTGCATGGCACAAACGTTTACGCCTCACCTGGGCCCGTAAAATCCGACATTGGACTGTAGATGAATGTAAACGTATTGCCTCGTCGGACAAGTCTTGTTTAAAATTGTATCGAGCGGATGGACGTGTACGGGTATGGACACAGCCTCATGGGTCCATGGACAATGCGTGTCAGCGAGGGCCTGTACAATCTGGTGGAGGCTCTGTAATGGTGTGGGGAGTGTGCAGCTGAAGTCATATGGGACACCTGATACGTCCAGATACGACTCTCGCAGGTGTGACGTACGTAAACATCCTGTCTGATCACCTGCATCCATTCATGTTCATTGTGCATTCCGACGAACTTGGGCAATTCCAACAGGACAATGCGACATCCCACATGTCCAAAAGTGCTGCAGAGTGGGTCCAAGAACACTCTTCTGAGTTTAAACACACCCGCCGGCCACTAATTTCCATAGACATGAACATTACTGAATATATCTGGGATGCCTTGCAACGTGCTCATCCGAAGAGATTTCTACTCCCTGTAGTCTTACATTCATGGACAGCCCTGCAGGATTCATGGTGTCAATTCTCTTCAGCACTACCTCAGACATATTTGTAGTCCATGCCACGTCATGTTGCGGGACTTCTGTATGCTCGCGACGGCTCTGCAGGATATTAGGCAGGTGAACCACTTTCTTTGGCTTTTAAGTGTAATTACGGTAGTTCCTTCTGCCTTAAAGTAATTACGCTATCAGAACAACAATGTTTTTATACTGGCCGGGTAACATTACACTGCTGTTTAGTCTTCAAAGTGCAGGTGTGGAATTTCAGTTAAGTGAAATGAAGTGGAACCAAATAATGTATACATCCGACTAAACCCACTTTCACGCATTCAGCATCGTTTCTGGATTCTAGAAACCGAATATCAAACACCACACCAATTACGTTTTCAACATGGCGTTGATGTTGGACTTGTTGAAAGCAGAAGCAATTCTGAATGTTGAAAAGTAGGTCTAGCCATGTGTGCATAGTACAATAAGTAGCTCAGATAGCGAAATTACTTTAATCAGACGGAAATACGAGCAACATCACGACATTGAAATAAGTGTATTTTTGGTATCTATTAAATTGATATTTTCTTCCTTTACCTTACCGAAGCTCCATTCTGTGGTCTTGAACAGGTGACAATTGAAATGTCTTTCATGGGAAGACGCGTAGTTTTGCATGCGAATATTTCATACCACCGTTCTTGGAATGAGCGATTTGTATCTTCAGCACAATGTCGTGTGGTTCTGGGTTTAGAGATCAAGCACTTCCCATGTCGGTAGATTTTGCGTCGATTGCAGCCAGTGTGAGTGAATGGTAATTAGCATTAGATCATTTACATCGGTACATAATATATAGCATGTTATTACTCAAATATTAATCACATAACAATTTTTGATATCCTACAGTTTTATATGAAGTGAAAAGGTAAGGGGTATCATGTGTGTTCTTTGTCGATCTTTATTATTTCATACTGGATGTGATTAACAACGATTCCTGCTTGACCAACATATAACAAACTGAAGACATACTGTAGTCGTCATGATGAACTGAATTACTGATAAGTAACTTTACATAACTTATAAAGCAGTTTTAGAGGCCTTGCGGACGTATGCAGTAAACGGAAAATGTAATGCTACTAGCCCACGTCAGTCAAACGGACTAAAACAGATTTCACATGATGTAGAAAAATGCAAATTCCATGTATAGTTATAGAATGGTGTTACATTTTTCTCAAATGTCATTAACTACATGAATTTTATAACAAAATAATGGAAGTATATTCATCAACTGTCAACGTTTTGGTGTTACTGATAGATTATGTACCAACATATTACTAGGTTTAGTACCGCTGAAAATTAGCATCCGAAGTAGGATATGGAAATTTTCTCCACTGTTCCCGACAATTTTTCACAAGTACCGAAAGGAACTACAGTTTTAGTCACCTAATGTATGCATGAACCAGCAAAGTTATCATTAAACATCAGTTTTAAGTTCCTCACAAATCACCAATACAAAAAACTTGGCGATTCATTGGTTTTCTTACAGCCGGTATTCTGTTGAAGTTTTGCCAATGGTTGAGGCTTTGCTACCAGAAATATATCTTACCTTCACAGACAGGAAATTTACTAGTACAAACTATGTGCAGTATCTAAGATTTAAATTTTAGTCATACCCATAATTTGACAACTACTGTTATTGTAACAGATATTTTCAGAAAATAGACAAGTGGGAAAGATTAGCGGTATAAAGCGTACTTGGCGTGACGCGTGTTACTATGATTATTAGCTGTTTTTATTTATTTTGCATAATTGATGCTAAATCTGTGCACAACAACATTCACACCCGTTACGAAATGTAGCCAGTGAACAAAATTAACAGTCAAATTTTTTTCAATTGACAACAAATGAGGGAGTTAAATCTGGTATAGTACCTGTTGGTGGTCTCAATAAAATTGTTCTATTCATCAGCAGAAATACCGTCTGAAATACGTAGATTAGTGTGGAACCAGTATATTGAGCACCTAGATCACTAATCGCAAGTGGCTACAAAAGTGCTCACCTAACTCCTTTCTGGTTGCTGGATAGAACGTGGAGGCGTTGATTCTCCCACACCTTGGCATTTGACATTACTGGATACCTTTATTTCCTTTAAATTCAGTGATGAGGTCCTTGCACAAGTTGCAACGACCAAAGAGGATCTAAATTAGGCCAGGCAAGGATTTCAGGTCCCGGAGTGTGATCGCGCAGCCGAGGTTGCTCAAAGCCAGTGCTACTAATTCTTTGAGCCCAGCATTGCAGAATACTTTTGTAAGCAGGATTGTATCACGTGCGTTTATTTTCAGCTTTTTTGTTTTTCTGCCAAGGCAATAGCTTTTATTACTTAAATAAGCACATTACACCTTGCTAATATGGTGAGTAGAACTTCTAAAAGCTTCAGACATAGAATTTAACACTACGCTGTGATGTTTGTACAAGGGGCGTTCAGGAAGTAAGGCAACATACTCGTATGTTTTACTGAAAGCAAGTTGGTGCTCTTCAGGATTCAAATGCACCATATTATTCCCCACTCCTTTGGAGACAAAACCATATTTTTCGACATTATGTCCCTTCCATGCAACGTCCTTACGGCACTTTACTGGGAGGGCTTGTACGCTTCCATTGAACCACTGTACTGGTTGATGTCGGATGCCAAGTCTTGCTGCATCATTCATCTCCCCATCATTCAAGTACCTCTTCCCATGGAGTGCATCCTTCATGATGGAAGTCGGAAGCTGCGAGATCCGGGCTGGGGGTGGATGAGGAAGAACGGTAGAATGAAGTTTCATGAGCTCCTTCCGGGTGCGTGAATTGTGTAAGGCCTACCAACAGAAACGTCTAGTGGTGGTGCGGGGTGTTCGGTTGTGGTCTGTCAATCACCTCGAATGAGGGTTTTTAGCAATGCTGTTCACCAACAGCTGTGCACCTGAGATGTTATTTTATTTTATTTTGACTCCTAGTTTCGGCATTCCATTATGCCACCTTCAGGGCCTATATGTATCTTTCAAAAATAAGCGATACTGTTATCCTGTGGCCATATGTTCTTGGATGTCGTGAATTCTAAACCGGTTGCCAAGTGCTTCCATGGAATATTTGATTGCAACTCCACTTGAACCCCTTGATTCCAGTCAGAATTCACGTCATCCAGGAACATATTGTCATAGTATGCCAATATCGGTTCTTTTTGAAAGACGCATATTGTGTCTGAAGATGGCATAAAGGAATGCCAAAACTGGTAGTCACAACAAAATAAAATAACATCTCAGTTGCACGTCTGTTGGCGAATTTCATTTATAAATACTTGACCAGCCGTTATCCCATGTCCACAATGGATCACGAGGGATCGAATGAGGATGTGCTTAAGTTCTAGCATTGCAGCAGTCACAACTGTGTACGGCCGGCCGGCCTGCTAGAGATCAAACAAGTTTGTGAGACCTTGTGTTGATGACAAACGCCTCTACCAACGACTCACCTTCCTTTTGTTCAGTCAGGTCTCTGGAGACAGTCTGCAATCGCCTATGAATATCTGGGATGCTCTGATTTTCAGGTAAAAGAAACTCAATGACAGTTCTCTGCTTCGGACGAACCTCCGTTGCAGACACAATTTTGAAGGCCTCACGTAGCTCCTAAACATAGCAACTTCATGAAACTATAGGAGCTGATGCGGGCATATTACAAGACGTCCCACAACAAGTTTCGCATTTTTTCAACAGAGATTGGTTGACAGAGAAATGTCCAGCATTACTTATAGTTTGCCTGTTGTAAATTTATACACATTTTGATTTTACAATGCGTGATACATATAAAGTTACGTTTCGTCAATCACAAGGAGCTATGCAGATTAAAGTCTGTTATATGTGAACGTTGGTGGTGCTTTGTCAGTTTCGTAGCACAAAGACTTGTTGAACCAAACACTGAAATAACTTAAGTGACTTGACTGTGCAGCCGAGGATATTGCTCTTTGGCAACACTTTATAAAACATTGTAGTTTCATGGACTGGACCAAGACATCGATGATCTGTGTGCTACACAGTAGTCGATCAGCTAAAGCTGCAAGTACTGAAGTACATCAGCAAGAAAAAGCGAGGACAGTCTGTGAAATACACCGAAATTATTCTTCAGTCGTATAGAGTATTGGAACTCATGGTGAAATGTTTCAGTCATTGCAAAAAAAAAGTGATTTCTGTATCACAAACGACTACTCTGACTTGCAGTAACTGTTCCATGTCATGAACATGAAGCTGATTTTTCTAAAGGATCAATTTTTGTTTGATGGCATCAATATTGTCTGCAATATCTCTTACGAAAGTATTCTTCGCTTGTATTGAGGCAATCAATTCAAATAACTGATGATACGGTCAGTAAGAGATGTAGTCACCACCCCACTTACCCTTAAATTAGTATTTCCCTTCAACGACAGTCTTCAGTCCAGCGAGAATTCACTGCCGTTCGTCACAAGACAAATACATAATATCACCTACGGGAATGGTGTTGTAGTGACGTTCCAGTAGGTACTTTTCCACCTCATATTAGTGCGATGGCATGCTAGACATTTTGCTTGGCCTTTAAACGATACGAAAAAGAAAGAATTCCCACTCGATACCGAACGATGTGGCAAACGGAAATGTAATTTAATACAATTGGTATCACTAATCATTTGTTTGTGGTGGGACAAGGGGACTGGCGAGCGGAGTGGCCGCGCGGTTGGAGGCGCCATGTCACGGATTGTGCGGCTCCTCCCGTCGGATGCTCGAGTCCTCATTCGGGCATGGGTGTGTGTGTTGTTCTTAGCATAAGTTAGTTTAAATAGTGTGTAAGCCTACGGACCGATGACCTCAGCAGTTTATTCCCTTAGGAATTCTCACACATTTGAACATTTTTGACAAGGGGATTGCTTTCCTGTTCCTCTTTGCCCCCCAGCCTCAGCCGCCGCTGCGTTGTTTCGCCAGGCCTGATCTAAAACATTGCATTGTTGCCGCATGTGCAGTGATATCGAACAATTTTCTACAGTCTGTCTGCAAGTCGTTGCAGAAATACCTACAAAGCAGATGTTTTCAATCAGGCATTTCGATCACCTCATGGCATAAATGATAGATTACCTTTTTGTTGCTTTTGCGAGTGCAATTTTGCAGTGCAAGTATGTATCTTGATATAAACTCGTTATGAGAAGTTATTATTCAACAGTCCTGATACCTAAAATCCTTCTTTCACAAAACCATCCAATTTTCGACGTGTACTTTGCTTGCAAGTCTCTGAAAGTAAAAGAGGCAGAATTATTACCGCAGCTCATTGAAGTCATGTTCTTTGTCATAACTGGTGTGTCGATTCAAACACATCTAGCAAGAGTGACTGGTATCAGTTTCAAATTAAAATTTTCTCCACTCTCTTAGCTACCTCAAGTCAGCGTAACGTGACAGTTCGGCATGACACTCAGAAACTCCCATTGTACAACAATAGGGGCGGTGTTTAAAACAGATAAATCTACTTCTTCACCTGCTTAAGTACTCAGCAATTCACATTTTAAGTGCCCGATAGAGGGACATGGAACCACCTTCAGACCCTTTCTCTAGCGTTCCAATCTCAAAGGAGTGTCCGAAAAATGAACGTTTATATATTTCCGTGAAAGCTCTGATTTTTCTTATTTTATTAGATCGATTATTTCTTCGGGTGTAGGTTGGCGTCAATAAAACATTTTCGTATTTAGAGGATAAAGTTGGTGATCTTATATATAATGTAATGTCTCCGAAACTACTATTTCGGATTTTGAAGAGGTAATTTATCTCTCTAAGAATTACGACAACTCCTGCCGGTATTACTGTAGTGCCATATGAAAACCTGTAGTTGATATCAGGATCTCTGTAATTGAAACAGGTACGAACAGAGGCTCAATTCATCTGGGTGGGAACAGCGAAGCGTAGGATCTAGCAGTAGTAAGGTTTGTGATGGACACTGTGCAGGCTTTAGCTCAGTTTAACAACTATTAGCCAACCCTAGAGCACTGAAGGTGGGAAATGTTGCATTGCTACTAAACAACCGAAAATTTTACTACTCCAGATTTCTCTTTTATTCAACGAAAAAGTTTTATTAATAGGTTCTGCACTATTTCTTTATTAGATATCGAATGGTATGTTAATACCAAAATCCTTGTTTTATACTCTAAAAATTTTACTGCTCAAAATTGTTACTGGAAAAGGTGTCATAATTTACGTTACGGACTAACTGTAGAATAAAAATGTATAAACGAATCACTATCACAGATGAAAAAAGCAAGATGTTATCAGAATTCCCGCTACAGCTTTTTCGCGATATGCGATACATATCTCAACGATACCAACATGGCTTAATATTTAAATTACCGTCAATCGAAAAGATTTCTTGTTCCCAGAGCACCTAAAAGGCCACAAAATAACGTGAGTACATGACAGATTACGTTGCAACCTAGTGCGCGCCAAAATTGTACCACAATACCACCGCAAATTCCAGTAGTGTTAACACACTTTTGTTAATCCGCACTGACATATTTGTTAGCAGCAACCACTCATACCTTTACATACGACGTGCCTTATGGCGAAAAGCGGCAACAAACATAGAAATTATGCCACGAATAAAGTAAAGAGGTACTTTAAAATTATTCACACAATATCAGTAACAAAACAATACGCATGTAATAAAACTTTTTAGTAATGTATTGTAACGATGCAAATTTTTGCAAGTTTTGGAATAAAGAAAACGACTGCCAATAGTGATATCACGCTTGACTCGGTTTTGGAGCGTAAATAAACAAAAAATATTTTGAATCAAAGCGGATCCGCTGTCACATATAGTGTTAGGCAGGCACGGACGATGAGAAGCATTCAAGTTACAGTGACTAGCTACATATGATGAAGTGTGAACAGTTAAGCCACACTTCGTCAGGTCTGCACCGTCCTGTACCACGAAGTGGAAGCAGTACTTCTACCATGGACATTTATATTGGTCTGCAATAACTTTTATTTCAATATTCATTTAACTTATAACTGATTTTTGAAAATACCCCTACTAAATTTTAGTTCACTTACTGATTGCTGTTGTGCAGTAAAATGATAATACAACACAGCCGTGTGGATTGACCGTGCTGTTTGAGGCGCCAGGTCACGGATTGCGCGGCCCCTCCCGCCTGAGGTTCGAGTCCTTGTTCTTAGAATAAGTTAGTTTAAGCAGTGTGTCAGTCTAGGGGCGGATGACCTCAGCAGTTTGGTCCCTTAGGAATTCACAAACATTGGAAAATTTTTGCAACACACACAGTATTACGTATAATATTGCCAATAGTACGCCACTGGCATACAGTTAAATTTCAGTATAATATTTGATTCTATGTAAATGACCGTGTTCTACAGTGGAACATTTTTTCACAATTGGAAAGACCTTAATTTTCCCGAGTAATGTATGGCTGCAGCACAAATAAACAGAATGTGATGGTTAAAAGTGGAACAAGAAAATATTTGAAACTAACGTATTGGGCTGGTAAAAATAAAGTTTCATTTTTCCTACACGCCCTGAAATTCTTATCGATGTTTCGCTTTGTATTACAAACGTTTATAATCACTGTATTCAAACTGAATTTCCCTTTACAGTGCGAATCCGATTTCCCATATGCTAAACAGGCATAAGAAGGCTCTACTGAAATCCCTTTTTTTCCTGATATGGACGCATGAGGCTACTTTCTCGTTGGCTGAGAATAACATCTGTGCGTTACTCACAGTAAACGCAGCGCACCGAGGATGCGAAGTATCCTGGGAACTGGCGATGTAACAACTATAGGACACGCAATCCGCTCGGCCCGGGCCGCTCGCTGGCCGTTCGTCGACGGTTATTAAAAGCCCGTTTGGCGCCGTCCGCTTCCGGCGCAGAGCGGGCCGTGTCCTCCACTCCGAGGAAACGGCTCTTATTAGCTGCCGTGCCGCCATGTTTCGCCGCTCTTGTGATTTAATTAAATCCTCCGGCTCCTCTGGCCTTTCGGTCACTCTCTGCCTCGCCTATCAGGGACTACGCTACACGCGCGGGCGCCACGCTGTGTTAAACTCGAATTAGGCTCGTATTTACACTTCGCAGTGCTCTGTGTACGTTCTGTAACAAAACAGCGCACCTGAAGAAAGTTCGTAACACTGGAGGAATTGTGCACCACGGCTACCGGAGTGGATGTTCCTACGACGAGACAGAAGTGTGGTTAATGTATCGGTTTAGAAAAATATGAAAAAGGCAGCTTCCAATTTTACACTTTGTTCGTGATTTTCGCACCGACGTCTTTAATCTCACTAATGTAATCAGCACTCTGCAGACCACTCTAATGTCCATGATAGAAGTAATTCTCATTAACGCCCGGAGTGGCCGATCGGTTCTAGGCGCTACAGTCTGGAACCGCGCGACCGCTGGCTGGACGCCCAGCGGGCAGTGCGGCACTATGCTTTGTTATTTTTTTAAAATTGTTGTATCCTTGAGCCCCCGATTACCAGATGTGCATCTAGCGGGTTTAGGCTGACGCCCCCGGTAACGTCCGCCGCGCGTGGTCTCGCGGTAGCGTTCTCGCTTCCCGAGCACAGGGTCCCGGGTTCGATTCCCGGCGGGGTCAGGGATTTTCACCTGCCTCGAGATGACTGGGTGTTTGTGTTGTCCTCATCATTTCATCATCATCCAGGAAAGTGGCGAAATTGGACTGAGCAAAGGTTGGGAAATTGTATGGGCGCTGATAACCACGCAGTTGAGCGCCCCACAAACCAAACATCATCATCATCATCCCCCGGTAACAGGAGTCAAGGAAAATACTTTATTAATAATTATAATACAAAGTAATATCACCAGTTACAGCTACATTCTCAACAAGTACACCAAGGCCTTTAATCCATACATGTATTTTCTCATCATTACAAACTTTTCTACGTGAGTGGGTATACAGTGTAAAAGGCATATTACTATAAACAAAAGTAGGTCTGCTTTGCGTCTTCGGCTCGATTCCCTGCCTCGGGCAGGGATGTGTGTGCTGTCCTTAGGTTAGTTAGGTTTAAGCAGTTCTAAGTTCTAGTGGACTGATGACATCATCAGTTAAGTCCTACAGTGCTCAGAGCCACTTGAACCATTTTTTTAAAATTCTCATTGTTCTTCTTATTAAAGCTCCTTCTCCTTCCTTTCACGTATAGAGTGCTGGAAGAATACCTAATTAAATGCATCTGTGCACACTGTAATTAGGTTACTTTGTCTTCTCGATCCGTCCTGTATTGGTACGTAAAGGACTGTAGTACTCTCCGAGATTCACTATTTAATGTTGGTTCTTGAAAATACAGAAGTAGGCAACTGTTTTGGCTGTGATCATTTGCCGTGAAGAATTTCAACAGTTGCTGTTTCAGCCCTGTTTAGAATCTTGCTTCCATGAAATAGCTTACGTCTGTCTTCAAGCATATACCGGTTCAATTTTTTCTGTATCAGAGGGATAATTGCACGCAGAGAAAGGTAGAAGGTACTTGTATTCACATCCAATAAAAACTCATTACATGGTCACCATCCTCCACCTTTACGACTGACGCGCACGTTAAATGTGTTGCCGAATCTATGTGAGAGATGTCTGAACACCAGTTGGATGACACCATCTGAAAATTTAGCGGCTGGATTCACTGAAGCGTGTAATAAAATGGAAAATCTGAAACCGTCTCTGGATGTCATTTATTAGAGAGCTATAGCTTTGGGTGATTCAGTACACTATCTTCAGCCCTTAACTGACGCTGAGGGGGGGACCTCCAATCGTATACACGATCCCATCATCAGCCAACATCTGTGAACTGGTTTCCGTAGACTACTGTAACCGCGATCTTGTGTCTAGAACCACCTGCCGAAGACTGGCCTGCGTGGGAAACTCTGAACAGGCTCAGAACTGTGGTCGTATGGTTTAAGGACGGTTTCAAAAAATGGAGTTTTACCACATCATGAAGCTTTTATGACTGGTGAGATCAACAAACTACGGAACACTTATACCTATGAATAATATGTCCTGATGTCCGCAAGCTCTCAAGCCGTTGTGTTTCAAACACTGGGCTAAAGTTGCTAATATTGTCGTCTTTGTCTTTGTTTCTACTATTTAACATTTTTTTCATGTATAACAATAAGGAATATGACATATAAGACGTAATATTTTGTACAATATTGCTCTATATCAACAACTTATTGTAAATGTTATAGTGCTATTAATATATGTTCTGAAGTTTGGTGCTTTGACACGAGTATATAAATAAATAATCCTCCTGACGCTCAGCTCTGCACGAAAGAAACATGAGACTATTCGAGGTGATTTTCTTTCTGAACGTCAAATATAACCTGTGAGCCCTGTTTTGAATGGGCCCTATGCACTTGAGCAATGTTGTACGTTGGGTGTGCGAGTAAGGTGTCTCCTTTGCTGATTGATTGCAGTTTCCAAGGATTCTAGCAGTTAACCGAAATCAGTAAACTACCTTGCCTACTATGCCTATGCGGTCGTTCCATTTCATATTCCTGCAAACAGTTACATCCAATTATTTCTATGAGTTAACTGATTCCAATGATTCGTTCATTATATTGTGCTTTTATTTCTTCTTATAAGGTGCAAAATTTTACGTTTCTGAACATTTCTGACAACTTGCTTATCTTCACACCACTTTCAGAGCTGATCACGACCAAATTATTTATGCAGCTATCTTTAATCAGAAATCCATTACAAAGAACTGCATGAGCTGCAAAGAGGCTAAGGTTTTTATTTGTACTGTCTGCCTGGTTCTCCACATGCAACATGAACAGAAAATATACCCACAGATTTCCATTGGTCATTTTTGAGCATACATTTACATCTTTAAACGACTCTCTATCTGCTGTCGTGCTGTCGTACTTCTTGCGCCTGAAAAGACGTTGTAATGGGGCTTCAAATATTGATGAGCAATAACCTCTCATTTAGTAGATTTGAAATTCATTTGTTTTCCTGTACCGTAAGAATACTGTTACAAATAAAATATCAAATTGCAGGGAATCTTACTTCTTTCTACAGTAGCCAATGCGTATACAAATATTTGTAAATTTTGTTGAAGTAAAATAAGGTGAAGTAAAATCTGAATTAGTGAATTCATGTATAGAGCTCGTACTAATGGTCGACCCATGAGCACTATATGTGCTACTTTCAAATCTAAAACCAAACATTCAACTGTCATAGAAGCCGTACTGTAGGAAATAGCTGAACATTTTTCACTTCAAACAAAAAAGGAAAGTTAATTTAATATGTCTAAATACAGGTTACATAAAATACAAAGAGACCACACAAATCAATCAGAAAACAAGAGAAGGTCCATCACCATTATTCTTATGTCTATCAAACAACCAAAAGGTTACATAAAATACAAAGAGACCACACAAATCAATCATAAAATAAGAGAATGTCCATTACCATTATTCTTATGTCTATCAAACAACCAAAGATTAAAATGTGAGGCCTGGAGTAAACAAATAACTTACCATGCGACAAGCGTTGTTATCTGCAGATGACTAGAAACTCATGTCTGAAAGTCACTGTCGTTTACAGAGATATATCATCAGCATTTTCTCACAAGGTGTAAAATGGAAAGTTTTGGTCATGAATCCAAGGTATGTCTCTGATTTTAAATAGTACTATAGTCGAACTAGTAGCAGATTTCATATACTTATTTTCTTACTTTCAGTAATTTACACCTAATGCGGAATTTTTTAATAAATTTAAAATCATTAATCATTTCATAAAACAACCTTTAATAAACAAATAATAAAGCTATTCCTTTCACATGTGGAACATAGATTACAAACCAATTAATAGGCGAGATTCGTATTCCACTTAAGGTATAACTTCGATGGCAATAAAGATACTCTTCTAACATCAACTGTTGATTCATCTTCTGTTAAGATTTCCACAAATTATTTCACTTGTTCCTTGATGCTGCGCCACCTATCCAAATAATATTGTAATGTTCATAAAAGTCATAGAGTATCAATTATCTGTGACAGAGCTAGAGTGGATACTAATGTGCATTAGTATTGCTTGTGCTTATTGTCGTTATCTAGCCCGCTAGGGTGTAGAAGAGGGATGAACACAGTCACATGTTGAATGATCACTTTGAAGGACAAGGTATTGCCGTCACTGTTTTAGAAGTTCTTTTAGCAGATAAACCCTCCAAGCAGTCCTGCAATTTGAGAAGTTATTTTAGTTTATTTTCGATACCTGTTTCAAATGGTTCAAATGGCTCTGAGCACTATGGGACTTAACATCTATGGTCATCAGTCCCCTAGAACTTAGAACTACTTAAACCTAACTAACCTAAGGACATCACACAACACCCAGTCATCACGGATACCAGTTTCGGCAATTCAATACGACATCTGCAGACCCCATATTCACCTATCATAAATTATCGATTTTAGCATACTGGGGACCTTATTTTTTAGATGTCGTAATTTTCAAGTGCTTCCTTCGAAGACTTCGACTGCAACTACAAAAAGGTGGTCTCATGGTGCGCATCCTTTTGAGTGGCTACCCAGATTTGTAAACATTCGAATGTGACAGTAGCCTAATGATAGACTTCATGGGAAAATGAGAACCGGGCTGAGGCCTGTCGTTTGCTTCCAGTGGACCATCTATGACCAACACAGGATCGCCATAGTGCAACAAGGACATTGTACGCCTTCATATATGTACCTGCTGTCCAAGAGCAATTAATAGACACCCTTAAAATTCTGTGTCATCCCACACCATTGATCTGACTCTGGCAACATGTGGTCTAGGGACATGCCGCCTTGTGCGTTGCATGTCGTTAACACAACATAATCGGCAGCATTTGGAGTGGTGGAGTGAGTGGAAAGCACGGATTACTAATGAATGGCGTCGCACTGTATTCAGTGGTGACTCCGGTTCTGCCCTATGCACAAAGACCATCGTTGGCCGGTAAGGGGAGAGGTCACATTCTTCCAGTGATTGGGAGAGGAATGGTGCTGGTACTCCTGGCGTTTGGTGAGGGGAGCCATCGGTTGTGTCAGGTCTGGGTAGAGATTGAGGGAACGCTGATGGCAGAACGTTACGTCACGGGTATACTGCGTCCTCATGGTTTATCTCTTATACAACAATGTAGTGGTGCCATTTTTCAGCATCAAAATGCTCGTCCTCATATGGAAGGTGTCTCTATGAATGGTCTGCATGTTGAGGTACTTGTTTGGCCAGCAAGATTCCCAAATCAGTCCTCAACACAACATGTATGGAATTGCTCTGATGTCAATACCATCCCACCGTCAGTATCCAGGATATCAGCGATTTGCTTTGAATCAGTCTTCCGCAGTATTGGCGAAAACGGGTTTATGATACTCTTCCCATCTGAATCAGTGTTTGCATCCCAGCCAGAGAGCGTGAAATGCCATACTCAGGAATGGGATCATACCGTCAACTTTTTGTACATTTGACACAATTTCTTAACTTCTGAAATAACATCAAATATCCTCTCTCCATGTGAAATTAGTTTGTTTCCTACTCCCCTTCAGGATACTTCTCGTTGCACTGCAACGTCATTATCAAACTTGAAAATCAACTTCACAATATATTTTCGATGCTCGAATATCAAGCGTGCTCCAGCCATCTTGTTTTCTCAATACGAAATGAAAGTGCTAACATCTGTTGACCCAAAGAACATACTACAACACACTCGTAATTCAGATCGAACGACTATATCGGTACCTCGATAGAGCCTAACACAGGGTGTATACATTTTTCTGACGGACTCTGTATAATAAGTAAATGTAACTTCGTTACGTTACAATTTCCGTAACAGCCGCTACTTAGTTCTGTCGGAGGAAGCTAGAATTTCCGTGCTTCCATAGAGCCCAAAGGCCCGACGGACAGAGGCTCGGTTTGTGAAACGGCCGGACTAGGGGGTAGGCCGTCTATTCCCACAGGGCTGCGTAATTGAGACCGTGTGTCCGTGCGGTCAGCGGGACAGCCTACCAGGAAGGGGCGAGACAGCTTCCGGCGGCGTAGCAAGGCCTACTGAATCGTGGGAATTCTCCGCCTCTCGGTACCGTATTGCGTTGTGGACCTTCTGTGAAGTGTGAGAACCAGATACGTCAGTCCTAACAAATCCACAGCACACACGTCAAGTGAGCTAAACATAAACTACAATGCTACAACAGATCTACATATCTGCTGGCCTTGCCTGGAAGAGAGAGAAATGATTTGAAATGGTTTTGTTGCAGTGTTAAAGTTCTTACAAAGTATTGTTACTGTCAGACATATGAAAGGGTTAATATGAGATAGGGTAAGCGGGGCTATAGTGGCCGGGTGGGTAAGGTTGCAATTTCGTTTTATACGTAGTGGCGAAAATTGAAAGCTATTCAAAGAGGCTTCTTTTCAGGACTTTCGTGAGTAGTTGCGCACATTTCTCTGCACTGAAATGTTTCCTTTTTCTCTACGATTGATGTAAGGCAAGTAAAGAATTCAAATGCAAGCATTAACACAATATTTATTGTGAGAGTTAACTTCTGCAATGCTGATAAAACAAATTTTAGCCTTCGAAACCACGTGTTAACGAACTGCGTAAGTTATGTAATTTCATATTCAGGCAACATTTACTATAATAGCATCTAGTTGGCTACAGTAGCCATTCGCCTGACAGGGCAAAGTGGCCATAGCCCCTTTGCTCGAGTTCACATTTAGTAATGTGTTTACCTCGTTTCAGTACAGCTGAACTGATGATAAGACAATAGTATTTAACAAAATAGTTATACTACGTCACCAGTGTGTTAAGAACTTGTGAGAAGCAGTGTTCCCTCATTACAGGTGTATGTTAACATGCCAGCAAACAGTTTAAGAAAATCTCTGCTGCAATCAAGGGATTACGAAGCAATGTAACAGACATTGGACTTGGATGAGGAGACAAAAGATGTCTGTTGTATGAACTTTCGGAATTGCAGCCGGATTACGTCGGCTTCTTGCCACGATATTTCGGCTGACATCCATTCAGCCACATTCTGGTGAGTGTTTTGCACTGAAGAGTGCTAGTTCACTTCGCGAAGTTTGTACCAAAAGCTGACCTAGAGACACATTTCCAAAGGAAGCCGCTACATCTGTCGAATTTCGCCCTCGCTTCGAACATTTCGCCACCTATGGCCACATGTAATGGTGATGTACATTTGCGCACTCTGCCGGAATTCGCAAACGTGGAGTTAAACTTCAGATGTCAAAATTAGTGAAGTTAACTTTCACCAGACATGTTGTTAGTCACAAAATGTTTTATTTCTGCACAAATTAAAGAAATCACATGGCCTCACGCCTTATCCAGCTGAAAGCCGCCATCAAGGCTAATAACATATTTCACCAAATGACTGACTATCGACTTTTAATAACTGAATCTCAGAAGAATCTCGTCGAGGCCAACATTTCCGAGGCAGAATAACCCATGGAATGTCCTATGAAGATAACTTGTTCCGCTATAGCTGACTTACCGAGCTGCGAAAAGCGGGTGTGGCAATTACGTTCAAAGCACCTTTCACTTACTGTGCGCGTTGTCTGGCCAGTGAATGTTTTGCTGGAAAGGTATTGCGTAAATTCCAGCCCAACGCAAACCACGTTCGTCCCTACCGAATCGGGGAAAGCACAAATCTTTGTAAATGGCAGGAAGATTACTTTGACTACTTTGACATAAAATCGCTCTATTCTAACACTATCGCGTGGGACTGGTAGAGCAACAGTAACAGATCTTAAAATGCAGGAAAACAGTCTTGATTGCACAAGATAGGTTTATTTTGTCTTCACATGTGACACGTTTTCCCTGTTCTAGGCATCATCAAACAGTCTGGGGAAATTACAAACTGGTATATGCACAAATTGCTATTAAAGACAATAATAAATGAATAAATTAAAAACAACAAAAGGAAGACAAACATCGCTTGAACATTGGAGCACAGGGTCACATTTGTGTTTCAGGGGTTGATAAGGGCTATAAATTTCAACTCATAAAATATTGCACAATGACTGAGCTTACTTATAAAAACTGTTTCCATTCGTCGTACGTAATTAAAAGTCCCATAGGATCGGGAGGTAACAGGCAGATAGCCACAGTCGACGCTTCATGAAATCACCGATAAAATTCTTCCTGCACATATCCAAGATGTCAAATGTGATTAAGAATCCCAAAGAACCGGAAGTAAACAACCAAAGGAGACTTTTAATCACGTTCGACGCCTTGGTTACGATTAGAAAGAGCTTTTGTCGGTAAGTTCAGTCATGGTGCATTATTTTATGAGTTGAAATTTGTTCCCCTCACCACCTCCTCATACAAAAATGGGACCTTGTGCTCCTTAGTCAAATCGATATTTGTCATCCTTCTGTTTCTTTTTTACTTTATTCATTTGACATTGTGTTTAATAGCAATTTATGCTTATACCAGTTTGCAATTCCGCCAGATTGTCTGATAATGCCTAGAAAAGGCGACAGGCGCCACATGTGTTGATTAAATAAAACGCCCGCAAGTACAGGTTTTTCTGTGTGGGCTTACGGTGGACGGAGTGCCCTAGTGATCCAGCCACTTTCCAATTGACCAACACGTCCAGAAGTGGCTGACAGCCACCCTTGTCCACTTCAGACATAATTTTGATATTCTCGTAGATAGATTCAGATACTGAAAAAGAGCATAACAGTTCTTCTTCAACGTGGAGCGACACTACAAAAGTATCATCCACATATAGCCAAAAGACTTTTGGTTTAACTGCTGCAGAAACCAATTTTGACATCTGAGTTTTAACTCTGTGAGTATCCATTCAGACAGAGAGCGCATATGTAATATCACAAATATGCATGAGCCTGCGCGCTATAAATGTAGCGATATTGGAAGAGTGCACGAAATTTGACAGATTTTTCTTATGTAGCGACTGCCTTTGAGCATACGTCTCCGTAGTACTCTTTAAACAGGGAAAATTTCAAGAATCACATGTCTGTTGCTACAGAACTCAAATTATTAATTGTCACAAGAAACACATTTAAAACACTGTTTTTTTAAAGAAAAAACGTGATGGTATTAATGATATTACCCATCGAACGGAAATCAGAATGAATTCGGACAACGGTAACAGAGAGCCACGCTGTCCCAGACGAAAAATCAACATCAGTTAAATCAAAATGAGAGCGTGCACCCGACAACACTCACGGATCATTTAGAACACGAATGATCTTTACGGCGCCCACATTCATGTCACGGATTGTCTCAACATCTAAAGCAACCTTGTAGGTAGAAAGACTCCAGCGAAGCATACGCTGCTCACGATGGCGAGGCATCTCGACGAGTGATTTATTCGCGACAGTGAGGTTTCTTACATAGCAATGGGGAAATAGCACGAGGTAAATCACTGATAATAGACTTTGAAAAATTTTGGACGCTTGATGTATTTGGGAATTAGATCTAGCACCGCCAGTCGCTTCATTGACTTATCAGTGGGCACTGTCTAAATTCCGGAAAACTGTATTGCAATAAATTACGAAATCTTTTGTTTTACAGAGAGTCCCAGATGCAGGATACTGAGGTGAAGACCAGGGAGGCCAAAAAAGAAAAGAACAGATGAAAATGAACACACTTCACACTTCGTTCGCTGCTTTATAGCAACTTTTATTGGTCCAAGATCACCGCTTTCAACAGTCTTATGTAGTCCGAGAACATAATGAGAAGGGGTGGGGAGGGGCGGGGGGAGATCTCCAATTAATTTCAACTATTGTATAAAACAAAAAATTTCATGTACGCTTTGCAACTTGTGTACCATGTATCATGTATCAAAAAAAAAAAAAATGGTTCAAATGGCTCTGAGCACTATGGGACTCAACTGCTGAGGTCATTAGTCCCCTAGAAATTAGAACTAGTTAAACCTAACTAACCTAAGGACATCACAAACGTCCATGCCCGAGGCAGGATTCGAACCTGCGACCATAGCGGTCTTGCGGTTCCAGATGCAGTGCCTTTAACCGCACGGCCACTTCGGCCGGCTATCATGTATCATGTGTCATGTATCATTACATGAAGTCAGAGCACAGGAGGAACTCCTCACGTATGATACCTAGATAAAAAAAAACACACAGCTGATAAGATTCACACAGTTGATAACATTCTCGCAGCATCCAAAAATATAGGCGTCGAATATGCCTCTCCCAAGCTTGCTGCGCAACACTAAGATCGTGACTGAGTGTTAAAATAGAGGCGGCAAATCCACTACGACGTTACCTCTCTCGCCCTTGGATGGTGTACGTAGTACACGCTAAATGGTCGCATTCTCTGGTTTCAAGCAATGAACAGCAGTGCACAAGACAAACATGTCTGATATAACGGTTGGGAATGCCAACTGACGATACATTTAACATGAACATGGGCTTACCCTTCATAAAAATAATCTATAGCCATACATATTGCTTGCT
Organism: Schistocerca cancellata; assembly: GCF_023864275.1. Taxonomy (NCBI): domain Eukaryota; kingdom Metazoa; phylum Arthropoda; class Insecta; order Orthoptera; family Acrididae; genus Schistocerca; species Schistocerca cancellata. The sequence goes on from NC_064626.1 coordinate 1,186,820,651, forward strand.
TGTTGCAATTTAAAAAAAAGTAACCTAGATCTTTAATTAACAAAGCAAAGTGAAGTACAGAGGAAACCGCACTGGTGCGTGCACGAATGCTAAGCCGACCAGACTTGGTGAGATCCCGCAAAGTCTCACTCATGAAAAGGATTACCGTACCGAAAAACCGAGCGGGGCTGAACTTACTTCAAGAGCCATCTAAATCAAATGCAAGCCTTATAGGGTGCGAAGTGTCTATTACAGAGTCAGGTCGAAACGATGTACATATAGAAAGTAATGTAGACAACTACAATAAAATTAAAGGTATGAATGGGTCATAACAAGTGCGTAAATCAATAGGTTATGAAAGCGTATGAAAGATGTCTGTAAAACATGCTGTGCGTCAAAACCAGGAGCATATTTTAACTGAAATTCACTTCCTGGAATCGGAGGATAAATATGATATTGCAATGCCTGTTATGTTAAGGAAAACGATGCAGTACTCCTTCTGAAATGCATGTCCGGAGAAATAGGCAATGCGGCGACTAAAACCGTTATGAAATGTTTTCGAAAATGCAAATACGAACAACCATCAGCAGTAGAAGAACTTTGTATTGGACAAGTATGCGTGTCCGGAGGAACATTACATCGTTCTTCTCAACGCAAAGGAACTGCAATATCGTATTTATCTGTCAACACCAGGCGGAGACTCCCAGTTAAAATGTCTCCCAGTCTTATTGTGTGTACGAGGGCAGTTTGTAACGCAGGAACGTCACTATGTGGAAGTGTCCATCTGGCTATGGGTGGCACACGGATAGACAAAGCGGTTAACGCAAACGCTCAGGTAAAGCGTGAAATGCACTATGTGATCAAAAGTATCCGAACACGCCAAAAAACATACGACTTCCATATTAGGTGCATATTACTGCCACCTACTGCCAGGTACTCCATATCAGAGGCCTCAGTAGTCGTTAGACATCGTGAGAGAGCAGAATGGAACGCTCCACGGAACTCACTGACTTCGAACGTGCTCAGGTGATTGTGTGTCACTTGTGTCATACGTTTGTATGCGAAATTTACACGCTCCTAAACATCCCTGGGTCCACTGTTCCGAGGTGATAGTGAAGTGGGAACGTGAAGGGACACGTACAGCACAAAAGCGTTGAGGCCGACTACGTCAGTTGTCTGACAAAGACTGCCGACAGTTGAAGAGGGTCGTAGTGTGTAATAGGCAGACGTCTATACAGATAGGAATTCCAAACTGCATCAGGATCCAATGCAAGTACTATGACATTTAGGCGGTAGGTAAGAAAACTTAGATTTCATGTTCGAGCGGCTGCTCATAACCCACACATCACGCCGTTAAATGCCAAACGACGCCTCGCTTGGGGTAAGGAGTGTAAATACACGATTTAACAGTGGAAAAACGTTGTATGGAGTGACGAATCACGGTACACAGTGTGGCAATCCGATGGCCGGGTGTGGGTATGGCGAATGCTCGGTAAACGTCATCTGCCAGCGTGTGTAGTGCCAACAGTAAAATTCGGAGGCGATGGTGTTATGGTGTGGTCGTGTTTTCCTCGGAGAGGGCTTGCACCCCTAGTTGTTTTGCGAGGGACTATCAAAGCACAGGCCTACACTGATGTTTCAACCACCTTCTTGCTTCCCATTGTAGAAGAGCAATTCGGGGATGGCGACTGCATCTTTTAACACGATTGAGCACCTGTTCATAATGCACGGTCTGTGGCGGTGTAGTTTCACGACAATAACATCCCTGTAATGTACTGGCCTGCACAGAGTCCTGACGCGGACCCTGTAGTACACCTTTGGGATTCTTTGGAACGATAACTTCGTGCCAGGCCTTACCGACCGACATCGATACTTCTCCTCAGTGCGGCACACTGTGAATAATGGGCTGCCATTCCCAAAGAATTCTTCCAGCACCTGATTGAACGTATGCCTCCAATAGTGGAAGCTGTCATCGCGGCCAAGGGGGTGAAGGGGGGAGGGGGCAACACCATATTGATTTCCAGCGGAACCGATGAATGGCGCCACGAACTTGTAAGTTATTTTCAGCCAGGTGTCCGGATACCTATAATTACAAAGAGTACGTTCCAGTACCGGTCCGGCAAAAACTTCAGCAATTTATTTCCTTAAGATTTCACACACATTTGAACATACCTCTTTCCTATCGACTCCAGTTTCTTTTTCTAAGAGTATCACGTCATCATAGAGGCCTTCAAATTATTGTTTCCACCTATCTACTCTCTCCTCTGAGTGGAATTATCATTGCACACTTAGTGTTACCCATCATGCAATTCATTCCACCGAACGCTGTTTCGAATTTCCTATACACTGAGGCACCCCACCCGACGATAATTTCCTTTTTGATTTCTTCTGCTGTTTCCATTTAGCCTTGGCTTCCCTGCGCTTACTATTTATTCATTCTAAAGGGCAATACATTGCTCTACTCGTATCTTTCTTTATTTCGTCGATCAACTGAAGTACTTATTCTGTTTCCCAAGGTTTCTTTGCGGCTACCTTCCTGCTGTCAATATAGTCAGTCCAGCATCTCTGAATGCTAGTCTTAGAGATTTCCACTTCTTTTAAAGCTAACGTCCTACTGTGATATTAGTTATAGCAGTATCCCACTTCTTACCATATTCATTTTTACGGGCGGTCCTATCTTCATCATAATAAAATTGTGATTTGAATGTGTATCTGCGCCTAGGTAAGCCCTACGATTCCATATTTTGTTTCCAACTCACTGTTTGTCAGTGATTTAATCTTTATGGAAACTTCAGTGCCTCTGTGTCCTTCCCAAGTATACCTCATGCTCTTATGTTTCTTGTATAGAGTATCTGCTATTACCACCTGAAAATAATCGAAGAATTCAGTCTTCCTCCTTTCTCATTCGTACTGCTAAGGCCATACTGTCTCTTTACCCTTTCTTCAAATCCTTCAATTCCTTCCTCAAGAATCGCATTCCTATCCCTCTTGATTATTAGATTTATCTCCCTTTACGTACTGAATTATCCGTTCAATATCCTCATGCTCTTTCTCTACGTCTTCATGTTTTGATTGGGATGTCGACATCTATGTTACAACTGTTGTTGCTGCCGTTGCCGTCGAATCTGATGAGAACAACCCTGTCACTGAACTGTACACAGTAGCTCACTGTTCGCTCTACATTCCTCTTCATAACGAATCCTGCTCCAGTTAGACGATTTTCTGTTGCTTTTGATACTACCCTGTATTGGTCCGACCAGATATCCTATCTTCTTTCCATTTCACTTCACTGAACTCCACATTATCCGGATTGGCCCTCGGATTTCCTTTTTCAGCTGCGTTTAGTCTTGGAATTGTTTTCGCGGCTCAGTGATACAAAAGAACTGTCCGATATATACACTCCTGGAAATGGAAAAAAGAACACATTGACACCGGTGTGTCAGACCCACCATACTTGCTCCGTACACTGCGAGAGGGCTGTACAAGCAATGATCACACGCACGGCACAGCGGACACACCAGGAACCGCGGTGTTGGCCGTCGAATGGCGCTAGCTGCGCGCATTTGTGCACCGCCGCCGCCAGTGTCAGCCAGTTTGCCGTGGCATACGGAGCTCCATCGCAGTCTTTAACACTGGTAGCATGCCGCGACAGCGTGGACGTGAACCGTATGTGCAGTTGACGGACTTTGAGCGAGGGCGTATAGTGGGCATGCGGGAGGCCGGGTGGACGTACCGCCGAATTGCTCAACACGTGGGGCGTGAGGTCTCCACAGTACATCGATGTTGTCGCCAGTGGTCGGCGGAAGGTGCACGTGCCCGTCGACCTGGGACCGGACCGCAGCGACGCACGGATGCACGCCAAGACCGTAGGATCCTACGCAGTGCCGTAGGGGACCGCACCGCCACTTCCCAGCAAATTAGGGACACTGTTGCTCCTGGGGTATCGGCGAGGACCATTCGCAACCGTCTCCATGAAGCTGGGCTACGGTACCGCACACCGTTAGGCCGTCTTCCGCTCACGCCCCAACATCGTGCAGCCCGCCTCCAGTGGTGTCGCGACAGGCGTGAATGGAGGGACGAATGGAGACGTGTCGTCTTCAGCGATGAGAGTCGCTTCTGCCTTGGTGCCAATGATGGTCGTATGCGTGTTTGGCGCCGTGCAGGTGAGCGCCACAATCAGGACTGCATACGACCGAGGCACACAGGGCCAACACCCGGCATCATGGTGTGGGGAGCGATCTCCTACACTGGCCGTACACCACTGGTGATCGTCGAGGGGACACTGAATAGTGCACGGTACATCCAAACCGTCATCGAACCCATCGTTCTACCATTCCTAGACCGGCAAGGGAACTTGCTGTTCCAACAGGACAATGCACGTCCGCATGTATCCCTTGCCACCCAACGTGCTCTAGAAGGTGTAAGTCAACTACCCTGGCCAGCAAGATCTCCGGATCTGTCCCCCATTGAGCATGTTTGGGACTGGATGAAGCGTCGTCTCACGCGGTCTGCACGTCCAGCACGAACGCTGGTCCAACTGAGGCGCCAGGTGGAAATGGCATGGCAAGCCGTTCCACAGGACTACATCCAGCATCTCTACGATCGTCTCCATGGGAGAATAGCAGCCTGCATTGCTGCGAAAGGTGGATATACACTGTACTAGTGCCGACATTGTGCATGCTCTGTTGCCTGTGTCTATGTGCCTGTGGTTCTGTCAGTGTGATCATGTGATGTATCTGACCCCAGGAATGTGTCAATAAAGTTTCCTCTTCCTGGGACAATGAATTCACGGTGTTCTTATTTCAATTTCCAGGAGTGTATGTGCTGTACAGATTCAGTGAATTCAACTGAGAAGAGATGTAACGACGTATGTTGAGCTTTTACCTCAACAATTGCAAACACGTAACGGTAACGTCGTATCTGAGACTATTCCCTGTTTTCTGTTGTACCTTTTTGTGATTGATTATTATAGACGTTTTCGCTGACGTAGGGTAATTTCAGAGAAAGAACGACGATCAGCTGAAAATCATAATTTACATTACTGATAAGTAACAATCCGTCGGGGTCGAGGGTCCTATTACTGAAATACTTAGTAAAAGTTGATGGACTTCTGGTTCCCCTGTATATACACTCCTGGAAATTGAAATAAGAACACCGTGAATTCATTGTCCCAGGAAGGGGAAACTTTATTGACACATTCCTGGGGTCAGATACATCACATGATCACACTGACAGAACCACAGGCCCATAGACACAGGCAACAGAGCATGCACAATGTCGGCACTACTACAGTGTATATCCACCTTTCGCAGCAATGCAGGCTGCTATTCTCCCATGGAGACGATCGTAGAGATCCTGGATGTAGTCCTGTGGAACGGCTTGCCATGCCATTTCCACCTGGCGCCTCAGTTGGACCAGCGTTCGTGCTGGACGTGCAGACCGCGTGAGACGACGCTTCATCCAGTCCCAAATATGCTCAATGGGGGACAGATCCGGAGATCTTGCTGGCCAGGGTAGTTGACTTACACCTTCTAGAGCACGTTGGGTGGCACGGGATACATGCGGACGTGCATTGTCCTGTTGGAACAGCAAGTTCCCTTGCCGGTCTAGGAATGGTAGAACGATGGGTTCGATGACGGTTTGGATGTATCGTGCACTATTCAGTGTCCCCTCGACGATCACCAGTGGTGTACGACCAGTGTAGGAGATCGCTCCCCACACCATGATGCCGGGTGTTGGCCCTGTGTGCCTCGGTCGTATGCAGTCCTGATTGTGGCGCTCACCTGCACGGCGCCAAACACGCATACGACCATCATTGGCACCAAGGCAGAAGCGACTCTCATCGCTGAAGACGACACGTCTCCATTCGTCCATTCACGCCTGTCGCGACACCACTGGAGGCGGGCTGCACGATGTTGGGGCGTGAGCGGAAGACGGCCTAACGGTGTGCGGGATCGTAGCCCAGCTTCATGGAGACGGTTGCGAATGGTCCTCGCCGATACCCCAGGAGCAACAGTGTCCCTAATTTGCTGGGAAGTGGCGGTGCGGTCCCCTACGGCACTGCGTAGGATCCTACGGTCTTGGCGTGCATCCGTGCGTCGCTGCGGTCCGGTCCCAGGTCGACGGGCACGTGCACCTTCCGCCGACCACTGGCGACAACATCAATGTACTGTGGAGACCTCACGCCCCACGTGTTGAGCAATTCGGCGGTACGTCCACCCGGCCTCCCGCATGCCCACTATACGCCCTCGCTCAAAGTCCGTCAACTGCACATACGGTTCACGTCCACGCTGTCGCGGCATGCTACCAGTGTTAAAGACTGCGATGGAGCTCCGTATGCCATGGCAAACTGGCTGATACTGACGGCGGCGGTGCACAAATGCTGCGCAGCTAGCGCCATTCGACGGCCAACACCGCGGTTCCTGGTGTGTCCGCTGTGCCGTGCGTGTGATCATTGCTTGTACAGCCCTCTCGCAGTGTCCGGAGCAAGTATGGTGGGTCTGACACACCGGTGTCAATGTGTTCTTTTTTCCATTTCCAGGAGTGTAACATGTTTAAGCATATAGGACCCTGCATTCTACGCTCTCTGTTAATTGCACGTTAATTCCAGAAAATTAAAGTTTTTGTTTTTAGTCATTACTTTTCTGACTGGTCTGATGCAACTAGTAGACTTCTCGTGGGCAGTAATGCCCTTTCTGCCAGTGCTAACCTGCTTTCGATGTCCTTCTTGCTCCATCCGGCATTGGTTATTTTGTGCTTAGGTAACAGAATTTCTTAACGTCTCTACTTCATCAATCCTGGTGTTAAGTATCTCGATGTTCTCAATGCTGCTACTTCTGATTACTTTCGTCTTCCTTCGATTTACTCTCAGATCATATTCTGTACTCATTAGACTGTTCATTCCCTTCAGCAGATATGTAATTCTTCTTCGCTTTTATTCAGGATATCAGCGAATCGTATCATTGTTATCCTATCACCTTGAATTTTAATTCCACTCCTGAACCTTCCTTTTATTTCCATCATTGCTTCCTCGATATACAGATTGAACAATAGAGGTGAAGGACTACGTCCCTGTCTTACACGACTTTTAATCCGAGCAATTCGTTGTTTGTCTTATTATTATTATTCTTCCCTCTTGGATCTTGTACATGTCGTATACTATCCGCCTCTCCCAGCAGATTACCCCTCAGTTTTCCGTACATCTTGCACCACTTTACATTGTCGAACGCTTTTCCCAGGTCGACAAAGCCTATGAACGTGTCTTGATTTTTCATTAGTCTTGCTTCCTTCACAATCTGAATTCCCCCGCTAGTGCCTTTACCTTCCATATAGCGAAACTGATCCTCGTCTAAAACATGCTCAATTTCTTTTCCAGTCTTCGATAAATTATTCTTGTCGGCAAATTGGATGCATCAGCTGTGATGCTGATTGTGAGCCAATTCTAGCACTGGTAAAGTCTTGTACTGTTCGGAATTGTGTGGACGACTTATTTCCGAAAGTCAGATAGTATGTCGCCAGACTCATACATTTTACACACCAACGTAAATAGTCGTTTTGTTGTATTGTCCCCCAATGTTTTTAGACATTCTGATGGAATTTAATCTATCATTCCTGCCTTACTTGATCTTAAGTCCTCCACAGTTCTTTGAAATTCTAATTCTAATACTGGATCCCCCATCTCTTCTTAATCGACTCCTGTTTCTTCTTGTATCACTTCAGCAAATCTTCCCCCTCATAGAGGCCTTCAATGTACTCTTTCCACTTATCCGCTCTCTCCTATGCATTTAACAATTGAATTCCCTTTGCACTCTTAACATTGCCACACTTGCTTTTAATTTGACCGAAGGTTGTTTTGACTATCCTATATGCTGAATAATTCCTTCCGACAATTATTTAATTTTAGATTTCGTTTTAACTTCTCTGCACGTCCTATTTATTTCATTCCTCAGTGACCCGTATTTCTGTATTCCTGAATTTCACTGCACGTTTTTGTACTTCTTTCATCGGCCAGTTAAAGTTTTTTTCTGTTTTCTCTGGTTTCTTCTCAGTTGCCTTCTTTGTAACTATGTTTTCCTTTCCAGCTTCTCTGATGGCCCTTTTGAGAGATGTCCATTCCTTTTCAAACGTACTGCCTACTCAGCTATTTCTTATTGCTGTATCTATACCCTTAGACAACTTCAAGCGCATCTCGTCATTCCTTTGTACTTCTGTACCCCAGTTCTTTGTGTATTTATTCTTTCTGACTAATCTCTTAAACTTCAGTCTATTCTTCATCACTACTACATTGTGGTCGGAGTGTATATGTCCTCTTCGGTACTTCTTACAGTCCATTACATGATTTGGGAATCTATGTCTGATCGTGATGTAACCTGACTGAAATCTTGCCCTATCACCCAGCTCTTTTCTAAGTATGTCTCCTTGTCTTCTAATTCTTCAGTTGATATGGAGAATGAGTGACTTACTACCTGGATAAATATTCAAAACAACTGTGCTGATGGGGTGGATGCTAGAGCAAAAAGGGAGAAGATTACTTCGAGAATAAATGGTCCACGCTGATCCAATGTCTGCTAATATAGTAGCAAACTTTTCGTTTCCAAAACTGTCCAGCAAAGTGATCTACAGCGCCTCCATATACTCAAGAAGTATCGAAACATCGACCAGTAATCGTCAGATGTTTTAAAAGTGATGATGTTATATATTTATGTTCGGTTTATATTGGCTGAGTAGTACTACATAAAATTTAATGTGGCAATTTTGGCGTAAAGCAGTGTATCCTGGAGATTTCAAGCTACATGCCTCAAAATTACATTTGTCTACCTGTTACCTGGTATTCTTTTGTCTACATCGGTTATGTCTCTATTAGTATGCGTTTCTCAATCAGATGAAACTTAGTTCCACAACCGAAACAGGAGACTGGTTGGTCAGGAAGGTAAAATTATCAATTATTAAAACGTTTACGTATTTGAAACTTTACCCTACATTATGATACCTGTTAGTACTTATAAGCGTCATTTATGATTCGAATTTGAGAAAAAAAAACAAGTAACTGTTTTACTTCCTTTTTTGGGCTAAAAATCTAACGTACTACATTTTTAAGTAGAATTACCTCAGCAGATGGAAACTCATTTTCAGTTGCTGATCACACACGCTGAACTACTGTGTTATTGATATATTCATTTCTTTGCAATTTTTTAGACAACTTGTTATGTGGAACATATATTTTGAAGTCACTATTACCGGAGTGACAGGCACATATACCCCAACACGAGTGACCTGATTTTTCTAAGATGATACGATTTACAAGGTATCTTGTGTAAAACTGGCCCAGAAAATTCCACTGAACTTCTGGTTTATGTAATGATGAAACCAACTTGTGATAGTTCCAACGTCTAATGCCTCTTTATTGTTACGCTATTTGCTTATTACGTCCGTCGTATGTTATTTTGTCTCATGTGATCCGTTTGCAAGTAGCCGTCTATCTACTGATCACATCATATATAATTTTCTCGCGGAAAAGTTGAAGTGAGAGCACAGATTCTGACACAACGGTTTTTTTTAGGAAGAACTGCAGCGATATATCTCCGTTTACGTCAGCGGAGAGCGAGGGAAAGTAGAGTTCGCCCGTCAGGGGGAACATGATGTTACAAGATCGGCGTCGCATTCCTATCGAGGAACTGCCGCCATCCATCATGGCTGCTCTGGCCTCCCTAGACGCCGCATCGCCACCCCCGGAGGTTTCCAAACGGCCTCCTCTCTCTATAGCTCACGCTTCTTTCCTACACTAGAGGGCGTTCCTCGACCACCCTTAAAGACCAGCTGGAAGTGAGCTGATTCTCAGCCACGATTGCCGTAAGTAGACTCAGAATCCTCAGAATCATACTGCCAGGTGTTGGATCCAAAGGGTGAACCGAAATTCGCTCACTCGGATGCGACAGCGTGGTTCATTATATAGTAGTAGCACAAAAATGTCTCTAACTTGATTTTTCCCCGTGCACATTACCGAAAGAAAACAAACGTCAAAGGAAGTCAGTTTGACAACACCATAATCGCGTTTATGGCCAGTACATTCATTCAGTGCTGTGCCGCTCTTCTGCCCATTTGGTGCAGTGGATAGCGTTTTCCATTGGGAAAGGAGAGTTTAGTTCTAGGTCCATGAAACACGATGAACTATATCACAATACAGATATTTTTTACTTTCCATACTGTTCAGTATTAAAATACTGTTTTTAGTACATGTACTCTGTTGATTAGTCATCCCTAACAACGTCATCTATACACTATTAAATAACAATATAAATGTTCGTTTGTTCAAAATCAGACAGTTCTTCACCGACTGCTTTCAAATTTTGACGAAACGTTACATTAGAAACCGCTTGTAATTTTATTTACTTACTGGAGCCCCCTTATTATGTACTTAAAAGACACCAAGATGTCCAAAAGTTGTTGACCGATATTTGTACACGTTACTTTAACAACCGATCGGATGGACATAGACTGTCTATTTCTAGAATATCTAATATGTAAATGTACATATAACGTACAACAGGGAGACGTTATTAGCAAAAATCTTGAAAAGATCTTCACTCAAATGGTTTAGATGGCTCTGAGCACATTGGGACTTAACATCTGAGGTGATCAGTCCCCTAGACTTAGAACTACTTAAACGTAACTAACCTAAAGACATCACAGACATCGATGCACGAGGCAGGATTTGAACCTGCGACCATAGCAGCAGCGCGGTTTCGGACTGAAGCGTCTAGAACCGCTCGGCCACGACGGCCGGAGTTCTTCACTCATTCACTTTAATTTTTTTACAGGTCACTTATACAATCATACATTCTTTCTATACGGCAATGTACAGGTTTTCTGCTGAAACCGACATCGAGAAAGAAAATGCTGTGTTTTGCGCTGCAGTGAATATGTGTCGCTTTGTTTTCCTTCTCACAATTAGTTCTGATTACAATAACTGGGCATGTAAAACACTAGAACATTGTTTCTCCTATACACCTTCTTCGTCATCATATGTTTTGAGTCAAAAATTGGACAGACGACAATGTGCTCTTTTTGTTTTGACCCTCGCAGTCGGTTTCACAGAAAACACAAAGGTGGTTTTTATGGATTATCACTTTATTATTAGAATACTACTACGGAATCATTATCTGCAATAACAATAAGCAAGGTTGAACATAAGAAGAAAGGGGAGGAGTAGATGCACAGAAAAGGGAGAGAGGCAATATATAGTAGAGAGGAGAAGATAGAGGTAGGGGGAGAAACAGATTGGGCGAGAGGGAGGAGGAGGAGATAGACAGAGGGGGGAGGAATTGATTGACAGGGAAAACGGGGATAAGGAATGGAGAGAGAGAGAGGGAGGGAGAAGGAGATCAGGACAGATATGAAATTCCTACATATTTTCAACAATTGCAAAGCACTATCGGGTTCGCTATTTAGAAAGGAACTTCTTTACATGTTCTGTTTCAAAGTCTTTTCATCAAAGGTCTATGGGCGATAGATCACGTCATGGGGAACTACTTTTGTTGGGAAAAAAAATGTTCACTGGCGCCTTCTAGCGACGTTGGCCGTCTTTTTATTGCATTAGTGGCATCCTATATGGTGAAACACAGTGAGAAAGAAATATTGTTATTTTATGTGGCATAGCAAGAAGAGAAAATGTAATAGTTCAACATGCATTGGAGGAAATTAGGTCAAGCTGCAAGCTGATTTTTGCACAGAGCACAATATTTCTCATTACTATCACTTGGATCAAGAATAATGCCAGAAGGTTTATGTGTGGAAGACACATCGGAAGGTTTTAGGTGTATTACACAATGGTAATAACTATTCAGAAAGGAAACATTGAACAGAAAAACGTTTGAAGCGGCGGATGTAGATTTGGGTCATAATTTATTGGGTATGAAATACGGAGTAAATCTACATAATTAAAGAGATGAGTCTCTTCACCTAGACAACTTTCCTTCATAATAATTGAGATCTTCTGGAGGAGATTCCATGACAAAACTATTGCATGTATTACGTTAGGTGTGCGAGGTTCTCAGATTTCATGAATGTTATAATAATTAAATTTTGAAAGAACAAGATTGCGAATATTACAGATTCATCAGTTTAATACTTTCCTTTTTTCAAAATATTGACACAAATAGTTTACTGTGTATTTAAGGAGTAGTAAAATCTGCTGTTGAGGAGGATCAGATATCAGAGAAATGTAGGAACACAGCAGGCAACACTAGTGCTATTAAATGTGTTGAATGACGTAGTGAAGAAAGCAAACCTTTGCCTGCACGATTTGCATATTTACAGAAAATTTTCGACAGTGTATTGGAAACGGCATTCAGCTGTATGGATAAAATGAATGGAAAGGTAGGCTATTCACAACTTAGAAATTAGACTGCACTATAACCTATATATTCGTCGCGAGAGATTTCAAGCAATGTATTGATATTATTAATTTTTATATAGAGTTTATTTTATGGTCTCCATTATATACTTTTACAGTACGATTACCTACAGCTCTGTGTAGTTCCCTCATCAACCATCTTATCTATATACGTAATACACATCTTAATGTTGTCAATGACACATACAATTCTTAAATATTAAATGTAAATCACACTCCAATTATAAGGCCCGGACATGAGAGGGAAGCAGGGTTTAGAAGACGACAGACAAGGCTGTAGACCATCCTTGATGTTTTTCAGTCTGTACGAGCTGTGAAGAAAACGAAGGGGGCGTTCGGAAACCCAATTAGAATCTAGAAGGAAGTATTTTTACTTTTTAAATGTTTTTGTTAACGAGGGAGGAATGCAGAGTCGTTAGGTGCATCGTTAAAAAATAAAATAAAATCCAACCGAAAGTATGAAACCCTTAAGTTCCCCTGGTAACCGCGCTGTTAAGTGTCCAATCACCCCACCCTCCTCCAACATATTAAGATTCACCAAAAACATACGTATGAACAATACATTTTTGTAATTTGGAACTGAGCGATTTAACTGAAGCTAGCAAACTATTAAGCTTCACGCCACTCTATAGGTTCTGTTCCAACATATATTAACCAGCACAATATTAACTAAAGCAGACAGAAAAAAATGCATTAGCTGAAGTTTCATAGCAATAAAATAACACGAATGGACATTTGGTCTTCAGGTTCGATCAGGAAATAGTAACTATTAAAGAACATTGCCTTATATGTTGCGGGACAGGGCACCAGTTAATCACTGGAGGCGGCGCAGCTGTATAAGCAGGGCAGTGGTATTCACACAACAGTCAATCATATGACAACGGCAGTGGAAGTCTCCGCCGAAAGCTCGTGGACGGTTAACCAACTGACGCTGCTTGAAACCCAAGAATATTTTGTTAATGGATATCGCCACGAGAGCATGCTCTCGTACTATTGACGAACTAATGGGCGTTGATGAAAGATGTAGAAATAAACGCCGAGCTGGCTTCAGCTGTGAGCAACGTACTGAACACTACATACTCAAGTGAGCATGAGTAACACTCCTAAATTAGAGACTGGGCTCAAGCACAGTAAACCGGAGTATTTATAACATAAACAGCCAGAAACCTTGAGCGAATACATAGTTCTCCGAATAAAAATTCAAATAAAGTTTTATAAATATGATTTGGACCAGATTCCCATGCGGATTAAGATATGAAAATTGAATCAGCCTTTATGCTAAGTATACATTACAGGCCTCACTCATAATATTCATGAATTATCCTTCGAGAACTAAGGTAACTGACAGAAATAAGAGTGAATCAAAACAAAATTTACGAATGTAATTCCCGATAAGTGACTCTTAGCAAGACTAGTGTTAACCGAAGCATAAAACAAACACAAACAATATAAGAACACCGTCGGCACAGTAGGTGACTCCAAATAGTTTCTACATCTACATTTATACTCCGCAAGCCACCCAACGGTGTGTGGCGGAGGGCCCTTTACGTTCCAGTGTCATTACCTCCCTTTCCTGTTCCAGTTGCGTATGGTTCGCGGGAAGAACGACTGCCGGAAAGCCTCCGTGCGCGCTATAATCTCTCTAATTTTACAGTCGTGATCTCCTCGGGAGGTATAAGTAGCAGGAAGCAATATATTCGATACCTCATCCAGAAACGCACCCTCTCCAAACCTGGACAGCAAGCTACACCGCGATGCTGAGCGCCTCTCTTGCAGAGTCTGCCACTTGAGTTTGCTAAACATCTCCGTAACGCTATCACGCTTGCCAAATAACCCTGTGACGAAACACGTCGCTCTTCTTTGGATCTTCTCTATCTCCTCTGTCAACCCGACCTGGCACGGATCCCACACTGATGAGCAATACTCAAGCATAGGTCGAAGAAGTGTTTTGTAAGCCACCTCCTTTGTTGATGGACTACATTTTCTAAGGACTCTCCCAATGAATCTCAATCTGGTACCCGCCTTACCAACAATTAATTTTATATTATCATTCCACTTCAGATAGTTCCGCACGCATACTCCCAGATACTTTACAGAGGTAACTGCTACCAGTGTTTGTTCCGCTATCATATAATCATACAATAAGGGATCCTTCTTTCTATGAATTCGGAATACATTACATTTGTCTATGTTAAGGGTCAGTTGCCACTCCCTGCACCAAGTGCCTATCCGCTGCAGATCTTCCTGCATTTCGCTGCAATTTTCTAATGCTGCTACTTCTCTGTATACTACAGCATCATCCGCGAAAAGCCGCATGGAACTTCTGACACTATCTACTAGGTTATTTATATATATTGTGAAAAGCAATGGTCCCATAACACTCCCCTGTGGCACGCCAGAGGTTACCTTAAAGTCTGTAGACGTCTCTCCATTGGGAACAACATGCTGTGTTCTGTTTGCTAAAAACTCTTCTATCCAGCCACACAGTTGGTCTGATATTCCGTAGGCTCTTACTTTACCAGGCGACAGTGTGGAACTGTATCGAACGCCTTCCGGAAGTCAGGAAAATAGCATCTACCTGGGAGCCTGTATCTAATATTTTCTGGGTCTCATGAACAAATAAAGCGAGTGGGGTCTCACAAGATCGCTGTTTCCGCAATCCATGTTGATTCCTACATAGTAGATTCTGGGTTTCCAGAAACGACATGATACGCGAGCAAAAAACATGTTTTAAAATTCTTCAACAGATCGACGTCAGAGATATATGCCTATATTTTTGCGTTTCTGATCGACGACACATCTTGAAGACTGGGACTACCTGTGCTCTTTTCCAATCATTTGGAACCTTCCGTTCCTCTTGAGATATGCGGAACACGGCTGTTAGAAGAGGGGCAAGTTCTTTCGCGTACTCGTGTAGAATCGAATTGGTATCCCGTCAGGTCCAGTGGACTCTCCTTTGTTGAGTGATTCCAGTTGCTTTTCTATTCCTTGGACACTTACTTCAATGTCAGCCATTTTTTCGTTTGTGCGAGGATTTAGAGAAAGAACTGCAGTGCGGTCTTCCCCAGTGAAACAGCTTTGGAAAAAGGTGTTTAGTATTTCAGCATTACGCGTGTCATCCTCTGTTTCAATGCCATCATCATCCCGGAGTGTCTGGATATGCTGTTTCGAGCCACTTACTGATTTAACGTAAGACCTAAACTTCCTAGGATTTTCTGTCAAATAGGTACATAGAGTTTACTTTCGAATTCACTGAACGCTTCACGCATAGCCCTCCTTACACTAAATTTGACATCGTTTAGCTTGTGTTTGTCTGAGAGGTTTCGGCTGCGTTTAAACTTGCAGTGAAGCCCTCTTTGCTTTCGCAGTAGTTTCGGCACGTGTCTGTCTAAAATGCATTTTACGATTGCCTTGAACTTTTTCCATAAACACTCAACATTGCCAGTGTCGGAAAAGAGATTTTCGTTTTGATCTATTAGGTAGTCTGAAATCTGCCTTTTATTACTCTTGCTAAACAGATAAACCTCCCTCCCTTCTTTTATATTCCTATTTACTGCCATATTTAGAGATGCTGCAACGGCCTTATGATCACTGATTCCCTGTCCTGCGCTTACAGAGCCGACAAGTTCGGGTCTGTTTGCTATCAATATGTCCAAGATGTTATACCCACGAGTCGGTTCTCTGTTTAATTACATCGAGATAATTTTCGGATAGTGCACTCAGTATAATGTCACTCGATGTTCTGTCCCTACCATCCGTCCTAAACATCTGAGTGTCCCAGTCTATATCTGGTAAATTGAAATCTCCACCTAAGACTATAAAATGCCAAGAAAATTTATGTGAAATGTATTCCACATTTTCTCTCAGTTGTTCTGCCACTAATGCTGCTGCGTCGGGAGGTCGGTAAAAGGAGCCTAATATTAACCTTGCTCGGTTGTTGAGTGTAACCTCCACCCATAATAATTCCAGGAACTACCCACTTCTATTTCACTACAGGATAAACTACTACTAACAGCGACAAACACGCCACCACCGGTTGCATGCAATCAATCCTTTCTAAACACCGTCTGTGCCTTTGTAAAAATTTCGGGAGGATTTATCTCTGGCTTCAGCCAGCTCTCCGTATCTGTAGCGATTTCAGCTTCGGTGCTTTCTATCAGCGCTTGAAGTTCCGGTACTTTACCAATGCAGCTTCGACAGTTTACAATTACAATACCGATTGCTGCTAGGTCCCCGCATGTCCTGACTTTGCCCCGCACCCTTTGAGGCTTTTGCCCTTACTGTACTTGCCCGAGGCCATGTAACTTAAAAAACAGCCCAGTCCACGCCACACAACCCCCGCTACCCGTGTAGCCGTCTGCTGTGTGTAGTGGACTCCTGACCTATCCAGCGGAACCCGAAACCCCACCACCCTATGGCGCAAGTCGAGGAATCTGCAGCCCACACGGTCGCAGAACCGTTTCAGCCTCTGATTCAGACCCTCCACTCGGCTCTGTACTAAAGGTCCTCAGTCAATCCTGTCGACGATGCTGCAGACGATGAGCTCTGCTTTCATCCCGCTAGCGAGACTAGCAGTCTTCACCAAATCAGATAGCCGCTAGAAGCCAGAGAGGATTTCCTCCGATCCATATCGACACACATCATTGGTGCCGACATGAGCGACCACCTGCAGATGGATGCACCCTTTACCCTTCATGGCATCCGGAAGGACCCTTTCCACATCTGGAATGACTCCCCCCGGTACGCACACGGAGTGTACATTGGTTTTCTTCCCCTTTCTTGCTGCCATATCCCTAAGGGGCCCCATTACGCGCCTGACGATGGAGCTCCCAACTACCAGTAAGTCCATCCTCTGCGACTGCCCAGATCTTGCAAACTGAGGGCCAACCTCTGGAACAGGACAAGCAGCCATGTCTGGCCGAAGATCAGTATCAGCCGGAGACAGAGCCTGAAACCGGTTCGTCAGACAAACAGGAGAGGCCTTCCGTTCAGCCCTCCGGAATGTCTTTCGCCCTCTGCCACACCTTGAGACGATCTCCCACTCTACCACGGGTGAGGGGTCATCCTCAATGTGGGCAGTATCCCGGGCAGCCACAACCGTATTCCGATCGGGGGATGCGTGGGACGAGCTGGCCGTCCCCGACAAACCCCCATCCGGACCCCCACAGTGATGCCCATTGGCAACAGCTTCAAGCTGCGTGACCGAAGCCAACACTGCCTGAAGCTGGGAGCGAAGGGATGCCAACTCAGAGCGTATCCGAACACAGCAGTCACAGTCCCTATCCATGCCAAAAACTGTTGTGCAAAGAACATTTGAACTAATCTACAGAGCACAAACAATTCGACACAAAATTTAAACGGTTATTAAAATACAAGGTTGCCTAGTAAATGCAGTAATGCTGCTACTTGCGCACTGCTGACACACTGCTCGGCTGCTGAAGGAGACTACGTGATTTTACACTATTCAGGTACTAAAGCGCGATGATACAACTCTCAAATACTATAATACGCCGGAAATTTAAGAATTAAACAATGCAAGTACTCAAAAACAGGTAAATAAATTAAGAATTAAACTATGTAACAAATAAGTCGCCCCCCATGAAACATGGACCTTGCCGTTCGTGGGGAGGCTTGCGTGCCTCAGCAATACACATGGCCGTACCGTAGGTGCAACCACAACGGAGGGGTATCTGTTGAGAGGCCAGACAAACGTGTGATTCCTGAAGAGGGGCAGCAGCCTTTTCAGTAGTTGCAGGGGCAACAGTCTGGATGATTGACTGATCTGGCCTTGTAACCCTAACCAAAACGGCCTTGCTGTGCTGGTACTGCGAATGGCTGAAAACAAGGGGAAACTATAGCCGTAATTTTTCCCGAGGGCATGCAGCTTTACTGTATGGTTAAATGATGATGGCGTCCTCTTGGGTAAAATATTCCGGAGGTAAAATAGTCCCTCATTCGGATCTCCGGGCGGGGACTACTCAAGTAGACGTCGTTATCGGGTGAAAGAAAACTGGCGTTCTGCGGATCGGAGCGTGGAATGTCAGATCCCTTAATCGGGCAAGAAAGTTAGAAAACTTAAAAAGGGAAATGGATAGGTTAAAGTTAGATATAGTGAGAATTAGGGACGTTCGGTGGCAGGAGGAACAAGGCTTTTGGTCAGTTGAATACACGTTTATGAATACAAAATCAAATAGGGGTAATGCAGGAGTAGGTTTAATAATGAATAAAAAAAATAGGAGTGCGAGTAAGCTACTACGAACAGCATAGTGAACGCATTGATGTGGCCAAGATAGACACGAAGCCCACGCCTACTACAGTAGTACAAGTTTATGTGCCAACTAGCTCTGCAGATGATGAAGAAATTGTTGAAATGTATAATGAGATAAAAGAAATTATTCAGGTAGTAAAGGGAGACGAAAATTTAATAGTCATGGGTGACTGGAATTCGAGAGTAGGAAAAGGGAGAGAAGAAAACATAGTAGGAGATTATGGATTGGGAGAAAGAAATGAAAGAGGAAGCCATCAGGTAGAATTTTGCACAGAGCATAACTTAATCATAACTAAACCTGGTACAAGAATCATAAAAGAAGGTTGTACACATGAAAGAATCCTGGAAATACTATAAGGTGCTCAGATAGGTTATATAATGGTAAGACAGAGATTTAGGAATCAGGTATTAAATTTTAAGACATTTCCAGGGGCAGATGTGGACTCTGAACACAATCTATTGGTTATGAGCTGTAGATTAAAACTGAAGAAACTGCAAAAAGGTGGGAATTTAAGGAGATGGGATCTGGACAAACTGATTAAACCAGAGGTTGTACAGAGTTTCAGGGAGAGCATAAGGGAACAATTGTCACAAACGGGGGACAGAAATACAGTAGAAGAATAATGAGCCAACCATTACCATGATCGAAATCACAAGTTTCGTCGACAAGTGCAGTAGCAGCAACACTCTTAACTGGTATGCGGTTCTTCTTGTCTCCAGCTGTTGTGGCGAACTCGATGTTCCCGATGGTTTTACACACTGTCTGTTTAGAACGGCGACGAATTCTCCTGTCTGTGGTTGCAGACTTAATTTTAGTATTGACATTAACGATACTTGCGATCATGGTATTGGTTGGCTCACTGTATCCATTGTACGTGGAGGTATAGGGATGGCTAGAGGACAAATGTGAGGACGTAGAGGCTTATCTCAGTCTGAGGGATGAAGTAGTGAAGGCAGCAGAGGGTCAAATAGGTAAAAAGACGAGGGCTAGTAGAAATCCTTGGCTAACAGAAGAAATATTCAATTTAATTGATGAAAGGAGAAAACATAAAAATGCGGTAAATGAAGCAGGAAAAAGGGAATACAAACGTCTCAAAAATGAGATCGACAGGAAGTGCAAAATGGCTAAGCAGGGATGGCTAGAGGACAAATCTACGGATGTAGAGGCTTATCTCACTAGGGGTAAGATAGATACTGCCTACAAGAAAATAAAATATACCTTTGGAGAAAAGAGAACCACTCATATGAATATCAAGAGCTCTGATGGAAACCCAGTTCTAAGTAAAGAAGGGAAAGCAGAAAGGTGGAAGGAGTATATAGAGGGTCTATACAAGGGCGACTTACTTGAGGACAATATTCTGGAAATGGAAGAGAATGTAGATGAAGAGGAAATGGGAGATACAATACTGCGTGAAGAGTTTGACAGAGCACTGAAAGACCTGAGTCGAAACAAGGCCCCGGGAGTAGACAAAATTCCATTAGCACTACTGACGGCCTTGGGAGAGCCAGTCCTGACAAAACTCTACCATCTGGTGAGCAAGATGTATGAGACAGGCGAAATACCCTTAGACTTCAAGAAGAATATAATTATTCCAATCCCAAAGAAAGCAGGTGCTGACAGATGTGAAAATTACCGAACAATCAGTTTAATAAGCCACAGCTGCAAAATACTAAAGCGAATTCTTTACAGACGAATGGAAAAATTGGTAGAAGCCAACCTTAGGGAAAATGAGTTTGGATTCTGTAGAAATATTGGAACACGTGAGGCAATTCTCACCTTACGACTTGACTTAGAAGAAAGATTAAGGAAAGGCAAACCTACGTTTCTAGCACTTGTAGACTTAGAGAAAGCTTTTGACAATGTTGACTGGAATACTCTCTTTCAAATTATAAAGGTGACAGGGGTAAAATACAGGGAGCGAAAGGCTATTTACAATTTGTACAGAAGCCAGATGGCAGTTATAAGAGTCGAGGGACATGAAAGGAAAGCAGCAGTTGGGAAGGGTGTGAGACAGGTTTGTAGCCTCTCCCGACGTTATTCAATCTGTATATTGAGCAAGTAGTAAAGGAAACAAAAGAAAAATTCGGAGTAGGTATTAAAATCCATGAAGAAGAAATAAAAACGTTGAGGTTCGCCGATGACATTGTAATTCTGTCAGAGAAAGCAAAAGACTTGGAAGAGCAGTTGAATGGAATGGACAGTGTCTTGAAAGGAGGATATAAGATGAACATCAACAAAAGGAAAACGAGGATAATGTAATGTAGTCAAATTAAGTCAGGTGATGCTGAGGGAATTAGATTAGGAAATGAGACACTTAAAGTAGTAAATGAGTTTTGCTATTTGGGGAGCAAAATAACTGATGAAGAAGTAGAGGGGCTATAAAATGTAGATTGGCAATGGCAAGAAAAGCGTTTCTGAAGAAGAGAAATTTGTTAACATCGAGTATAGATTTGAGTGTCAGGAAGTCGTTTCTGAAAGTATTTGTATGGAGTGTAGCCATGTATGGAAGTGAAACATGGACGTTAAATAGTTTGGATAAGAAGGGAATAGAAGCTTTTGAATTGTGGTGCTACAGAAGAATAATGAAGGTTACATGGGTAGATCACATAACTAATGAGGATGTATTGAATACAATTGGGGTGAAGAGGAGTTTGTGGCACAACTTGACTAGAAGAAGGGACCAGTTGGTAGCACATGTTCTGAGGCATCAAGGGATCACAAATTTAGCATTGGAGGGCAGTGTGGAGGGTAAAAATCATAGAGGGAGACCAAGAGATGAATACACTAAGCAGATTCAGAAGGACGTAGGTTGCAGTAGGTACTGGGAGATGAAGAAGCTTGCTCAGGAAAGAGTACTATCAAGAGCTGCATCAAACCAGTCTCAGGACTGAAGACCACAACAACAACAACAACAAATAAGTAAGCTAGGAGTGTACGATTTGCTGCTGGCAGCTGCTTATCCAACGGCGGCAGGGAGCACACAGTCCCTGCGTACGGTCTACACACGAAGATGCTCGCAGATATACGTAGATACCAAACACAGCCTGTCTTCCACCAGATTCAAACGTCGTGTTTTTCAGACGTGTAAACTGACTGTTTCATAGTGCAGAAATTCGGTCAAAGTGCTAATGAATTCCTCCAGGTGCCTGCAGAGTCCACGGCTCACATAACCGCAAGGCGCTGACACTGAACGGCCTCTCTAATTAGACAGAAACAACGGAGACCGCGCTGATCTGTGTTGGTGTCAAGTCGATGTGGCAAACTATGCATGCCCCCTCGTGGCACACAAAGCAAGCGTTTGGATAGGTACAGGGAAAGCGGCTGAATGGCTCCTTCGATAACATATTAAAAGTGTGCACGAGAAGGAGTACAAGTTAAACTGAAAGGATGACAGCTGACAACATTTGCGATTGGTACTGTATAATACAGGATATTTTGTATTTGATTTAGTATGTAACATACCACTGTAATTAAGGACATCATAAGCTATAAAACACGAGCTTCTTTTATTAAAATGTGAAGTAGTACACTTTATGATGGTTTAGTAGCAATGCGACACTTCTCCCCTTGAGTGTTCTACGGGTTAAATATGCATAGTTATAGGGACTTTTGCAATCGATGAATTTTTTATAAATATGGGGACGAGAGGTATTGCATTAGTCAAATCATTTATCGCAGCTGCTGCGGATCCAGTTTCACTGAAGATCAGCTTCAAAATGGGCTGTGAGATGAACATCAGCAACATATAAGCAGTGGTAATGCAGTCAGTTTCAATCAGGTGATGCAGATGGAATTAGATTAGGAACAGTAAAATTACTTGACAAGTTTTGTTACTTGCGAAGTAAAGTAACTGACGATGGCCCAATTGGAGAGGACATAAAATGCAGTTAGGTAATAAATACGTTTCTGAAAAGGAGAAATTTATATACGTGGAATTCAAATTTAAGTTTAGAAAATATTTTATGAAGGTATTTGTCTCGAGTGTAGCCTAAAATGTTCCTGAAACGTGGGAAATAAACAATTTGGACAAGAATGGAATATGAGCTATGGAAATGTGTTGTGGTAGAGTAATGTTGGAGATTAAATGGTTAGATTTTGTGATTAATGAATGGGTACTGAATCGAATACATCACAAAATATGAAACTTTGTGGCAAATTAAAACTGTGTGTCGGACCGAGATTCGAACTCGGGACCTTTGCCTTTCGCAGGCAAGTGCTCTACCATCTGAACTACCCAAGCACGATTCACAACCCGTCCTCACAGTTCCAATTCTGCCAGTACCTTGTCTCCTACCTACCAAAGGTAGGAGCACTTGCCCGCGAAAGGCAAAGGTCACGAGTTTGAGTCTCAGTCCGGCACAGAGCCTTAATCTGCCAGGAAGTTTCATATCAGCGCACACTCCGCTGCGGAGTGAAACTCTCATTCTGTCACAAAATAAATTTATGGCACAAGAATAGTAACAAAAGTCATCGGTTGATACGACACAAACGAGGCATCAAAGGAGTTGCCACTTTGGTAATGAAGGATGTGAGACAGTAGAATTTGTAGAGTGACGGAATGACTGGACTATAGTAAGTAGGTGCAGGAGAATAAATGTTTACACTAGCCATCTAGAGATGATGAAGCTTACAGAGGGAGAGCTGCATTCAGCCAGTCTGCGAACAAATGACCCCGACAGCAGCACCTTGCACTTCCATACTATAAATGCATTAGTCGAGAAAGTGAATCTAGAAACGGCCCTAGCGGGAACGCGATTTGGCGCGTCATTAAATGTACTGACAAGGAGGAGAGCGCCGACCAGGAAAGATGAAGACACGTGAGAGTAAAAGTTTGACGTGAAGAAAGTTGATGGCGTGCAAATTATGCTTGGAGAGGTTCAGTGCTCACTGGAGACTTGTTAGACCGAAGAAGATTAAATCAAAGTGCACACAGTGAGTTTCCATGGATGATACGGATAAATAAAATTATTAAGATCCTTTGTATGATGTCACAGTCTTCTGAGGTCCGTTATGTATCCCAACGCCGGCCCGTCTGCAGAGCAGTCTATTGGGTTATTGTGTCGTCGACGTCGGTCCAGACACAACAGCGCTTCACCACGGTCTGACATTCAATATTCTATCTCGCACTGCGGTGCGGATGTGTGACGTCACACGGGAATTCTGAAGACCATGATAGCCTTCTCTGCCCCCGTCCCCTCTCCCACCCCCCACACACGGCAAACCGGAGAGAAGCTTTCGTTTATCTAAGAGACCCCGGCATAGTAACTCAGTGAATTTTAGGAACCTCAGCTTTTCCGGTTGTGAAATTTGTTATTGGCAGACGTTTCTGCGGCATTATGAGCAGTATGAAGAACTATCACTCATGCGAAAACTTCATTACTTCTTACAGAACTAATCTTCTCTGAGAAAAATTCTGCTGATGGGATGCGATTTGAAAAGGTTCCTTAATAAACGAATTCCAATGTGTAAATGAGAAGAATTATTTTTAAGAAATCTGGTAAGGTGCGAGTACAACTCACACACTGAGAATTCCGTAGAGATTTAATTACACTACTGGCCTTTAAAATTGCTACACCAAGAAGAAATGCAAATGATAAACGGGTATTCATTGGACAAATATATTATACTAGAACTTACATATCATTACATTTTCACGCAATTTTGGTGCATAGATCCTGAGAAATCAGTACCCGGAATAACCACCTCTGGCCGTAACAACGGCCTTGATACGCTTGGGCATTTAGTCAGAACTTAGATGGCGTGTACATGTACAGCTGCCCATGCAGCTTCAACACGATACCACAGTTCATCAAGACTAGTGACTGGCGTATTGTGACGAGCCAATTGCTCGGCCACCATTGACCAGAGGTTTTCAATAGTGAAAGATCTGGAGAATGTGCCAGCAGTCGAACATTTTCTGTATCCAGAAAGAGCCGTACAGGACCTGCAACACGCGGTCGTGCATTATACTGCTGAAATGTAGGGTTTCGCATGGATCGAAAGAAGGGTGGAGCCACGGGTCGTAACACATCTGAAATGTAACGCCCACTCTTCGAAGTGCCGTCAGTGAGAACAAGAGGTGACCGAGACGTGTAACCTACCGCACCCCATACCATCACGCCGGGTGATACGCCAGTATGGCGATGACGAATACACGTTTCTAATGTGCGTTCACCGCGATGTCGCCAAAGACGGATGAGACCATCATGAGGCTGTAAACAGAACCTGGATTCATCCGAAAAATATTTTGCCATTCGTGCACCCAGGTTCGCTGCGGAGTACACCATCGCAGGCGCTCCTGTCTGTGATGCAGCGTCAAGGGCAACCGCAGGCATGGTCTCCGAGCTGATAGTCCATGCTGCTGCAAACGTCGTCGAACTGTACGTGCAGATGTTTGTTGTCTTGAAAACGACCCCATCTGTTAGCTCAGGGATCAAGACATGGCTGTACGATCCTTTACAGCAATGCGGATAAGATGCCTGTCATCTCGACTGATAGTGATACGAGGCCGTTGGGATCCAGCACGGCATTCCGTATTACCCTCCTGAACCCACCGATTCCATATTCTGCTAACAGTCATTGGATCTCGACCAACGCGAGCAGCAATGTCGCGCTAAACTAAACCGCAATCGCGACAGGTTGCAATCCTAACTTTATCATAGTCGGTACCGTGATGGTACGCATTTCTCCTCCTTAACGAGGCGTCACAACAGCGTTTCACCAGGCAACGCCGGTCAACTGCTGTTTGTGTATGAGAAATCGGTTGGAAACTTTCCTCATGTTAGCATGTTGTAGGTGTCACCGCCTTCGCCAACCTTGTGTGAATGCTCTGAACAGCTAATCATTTGCATATCACAGCATCTTATTCCTGTCGGTTAAATTTCGCGTCTGTAGCACCTCATCTTCGTGATGTAGCAATTTTAATGGCCAGTAGGGTATGTATGTGGACCAGGACCGGCCACGTTGTACGTAACTTCAAACATGCAACGTGGGCGGGCCGTGTACGGGGCAAGGCCTGACCTGTCGCTCCAATTTTCTCAGTCGTTCTTGGAAGTACTCCGAAAAGCACTACATTTAATTTAGTTTTGCGGTGCGGCATGTTTCGGTGGGCAAAACGCTTGAGTTCGACAGAATCGTGGTGTCTCAGCTGTTTACCTTTCGCTATTTATTAGGATACGAAGGACGTTCACCGGTCCAGTGGCTGTCTGAACTAAAAGGGGGAGTCACCGACCTCTCTTATAATCCTTTCAGTGAGTTGGAATGGGAGAAGAGGGGGCTGACATTTCTCAATTCTCATAAGGAACTGCTACAGCGTATATGCTATGAAACGACGCTACAGTACCATCCAGAATGAATTTAAAGAGCAAAAAATTACAACGATCTACAGAAGGAATTCATTGTTATGCACATCAAGAGACAACTTGCGCTAAATTTCACATTTTAATCAAAGAAGGCCATATTTTATAGGTTATGTGGTATGTTACATACTAAATTAAATACAAAATATCCTGTATTATACCCTACCATCCGCAAAATGTTGTCAACTGTCATCCTTTCAATTAACTTTCATCGCGGCCTGTGTTGTTGCTGTCCGATAAGAGAGGCCATTTAGTGTGAGTGCCTCGCGGTTACGTGAGCCATTGAAATTGGTGGTACGGATAGAAAAATTTAGGAGATCGCACTCATTATTCCAATGTCATTTGCAACAGTCTTCAGTTGAACTAAACAAAGAGTGTGGAAACTTTATAACTTACTGTAAGGTATGTTGGTTACGTCAAGGGACATACCTCGAACAATTTTTCGATTTAAAATTCGATGTTATTTAATTTATTAAGGAATACGAAGTGCAGGAATCACAATTAGAAAATCAATAATTGATAGCAGACTACGCATTGTAAGTGAACGTGACTGTACACTGCTCAAGGTAAGACATTCCAACGTAACTTCTTTCCGATTTGGTGGTGATGCTCTTAAAAATAAAATCCCATTGTGCAAGGAACGCATTCTTACAAAGACAGTCCAGTTCCCTAAGAGTAATAATAAACGCGAGGTTTGCTGTAGCCTTGAAACAAATACGAGGGTAGTTTTATAAAGGTTTTGAGGGCACTGCCAGTCTTGCATCTGCTTTGAAGCTGTTCTCCAGACCGTTTGCCATTTCAGCTGAAAGTGCCTGTGTACATGTGCAAATGTAACAGACTGAGCTGCAAGGCCTACCTCTGTGGCCGAGCGGTTCTAGGTGCTACCGTCGCAGGTTCGAATCCTGCCGCGGGGATGGATGTGTGTCCTTAGGTTAGTTAGGTTTAAATAGTTCTAAATTCTAAGGGACTGATGACCTCAGATGTCAAGTCCCCTAGTGCTCAGAGCGATTTGAATCATTGACCAACAAGGCAATTTTAGTTTAAATGTCAAAGTTTTTTCCGTTAAAACTGTCCAAGACGTCTACATTGCTTTCTTCAGATAGTCTCCAAAGTGAAGTTGGAGAAATTCTGTAATATTTCGATCGGCATATACAGGGTGGTCCATTGATCGTGACCGGGCCAAATATCTCACGAAATAAGCATCAAACGAAAAAACTTCAAAGAACGATACTTGTCTAGCTTGAAGGGGGAAACCAGATGGCGTGTGGTTGGCCTGCTAGATGGCGCTGCCATAGGTCAAACGGATATTTTTTTAAATAGCAACTCCCATTTTTTATTAACTATTCGTGTACTACGTAAAGCTAAACGTGTGGCTCACAATTTTAGACGAACAGTTGGTAACAGGTAGGTTTTTTAAATTAAAATACAGAAAGTAGGTACGTTTGAACTTTTTATGTTTGTTGTTCCAATGTGATACATGCACCTTTGTGAACTTATCATTTTTGAGATTGAATGCTCTTACAGTGTGATTACCTGTAAATACCACATTAATGCAATAAATGCTCAAAATGATGTCCGTCAACCTCAATGCATTTGGCAATACATGGAAGACATTCATCTCAACAGCGAGTAGTTCGCCTTCTGTAATGTACGCACATGCATTGACAATGCGCTGATGCATGTTGTCAGGCATTGTCGGTAGATCACGACAGCAAATATCCTTCAACTTTCCACACAAAAAGAAATCCTGGGACGAATGGTCCGGTGAACGTGCGGGCCATGGTATGGTGCTTCGACGACCAACCCAAATGTTATGAAATATGCTATTCAGTATCGCTTCAACCGCACGGGAGCTATGTGCCGGACATCCATCATGTTGGAAGTACATCGCCATTCTGTCATGCAGTGAAACATTTTGTAGTAACATCGGTAGAACATCACGTAGGAAATCAGCATACATTGCACCATTTAGATTGCCATCGATAAAATGGGGACCAATTATCTTTCATCCCAAAATGTCGAACCATACATTAACCCGACAAGGACGCTGATGTTCCACTTGTTGCAGTCATCGTGGATTTTCCGTTGCCCAATAGTGCATATTATGCCGGTTTAAGTTACCGCTGTTGGTGAATGATGCTTCGTCGTTAAATAGAACGCGTGCAAAAGCTCTGCCATCGTAACGTAATTTCTCTTGTGCCCAGCGGCAGCACTGTACACGACGTTCAAAGTCGTCGCCATGCAATTCCTGGTGCATAGAAATATGGTACGGGTGCAATCAATGTTGATGTAGCATTCTCAACGTCGACGTTTTTGAGAGTCCCGATTCTCTCGCAATTTGTCTGCTACTGATGTGTGGATTAACCGAGACAGCAGCTAAAACACCTACTTGGGCATCATCATTTGTTGCAGGTCGTGGTTGACGTTTCACATGTGGCTGAACACTTCCTGTTTCCTTAAATAGCGCAACTATCCGGCGAACGGCCCGGACACTGGGATGATGTCGCCCAGGATACCGAGCAGTATACATAGCATACGCCCGTTGGGGATTTTTATCACAGTAGCCATACGTCAACACGATATTGACCTTTTTCGCAATTGGCAAACGGTCCATTTTGACACGGGTAATGTATCACGTAGCAAAATACCGTCCGCACTGGCGGAAAGTTACGTGATACCACGTACTTACAGGTTTGTGACTGTTACAGAGCCATCTATCGCAAAGCGAAAAAAGCAGTCCAACTAAAACATTCATATTTGTTTATGTACTACACGAATATGTAGTAAAAATGGGAGTTCCTCTTTTTAAAAAACGCAGTTGATATCCGTTTGAACTATGGCAGTGCGATCTAGCGCGCCAACCATAGCGCCATCTAGTTTGCCCCTTCAAGCTATAAGAGTTCTTTGTGGTTTTTTGGTTTGATGCTTATATCGTGAGATATTTTTCCCTGTCATGATCAATGGACCACGCTGTATATGTGAAATGGCTTTTTCCGATTATGAAATTAAATAAGTCACAATTAAGTGATAACTCTGTGAAACTTTCTGGGTATGTCACTTTCAAAAATTATGAGTTCAACACGTCAAATATATATATATATATATATATATATATATATATATATATATATATATATAAAATTTGTTTTTCTCGTGACCTGCGTTGTCCAGAAATGTGAAAGATAAGACCAAGCAGCGTTCAGTGCAAGTGCACTGGCATTTAAGTGCAGCGCGTTCGCATTTTTCTCCTCCTCCCCCTCCTCACGCTCAGACAGGCCGGAGTGGTGATGGGGGAAACCTGCTAGCCGGGATGAGTGCTTCCGCACTCGGATCCGAGCATGGCTCACAACCCAAAATCTTGGCCACCCCTGATGTAGCTGATGTAGACAGTTCATCAATTCCAGGAATCGAGAACTTCGTCAATATTTGTCTGCTATCGGTACTGTTAGTCCCAAGGTATCGGTCCCAAGAATTCCAAGACATCCGAGTATGTTTTAATTTCTCACGTCTGAAGTCGGATAACAAATGACAAAAGAAATTTTTCTTCTTGTCATACAATTATAAATCAACAATTTTCAGATTTGCTCCTTTACTTGGTTTGTGAAACCTTGTTCCGAGCCACATTTCATGATTCTTCCTCAATAGGAATTGCTCTGTGCGTTTTAATGAGTGAGTGTTCGAGTCTCAAAACTATATGACACAAATGGCCGTATATTTTTACTGCATTGAGTTAGAAGCTTAATTCTTTTACACCAACAAAGCACCGTGTACCTCAGTGGATGACATAAATTTTAACATGTTAGCCCAACCCATTCCTGAGAAAAAGTGCATTTAACAGACGGATGGATAGACAGACAGACAGATAGCAAAAAGTAGTGATATAATAACAAATTCGTACTTTTTGGACTTTTCTGTTTACGATTACAGAGAAACCTTGGTTCTTGGCAAAATTCATTATTTTAAGCCAGTCGGAAGTAGCGTATAAGTTTTGATCAGTGAGTTTCCGAGTATCAGAATATCTTTTGACTGCACTGACTCAGAAGCTTATATTTATTACACCTACAAGGGACTCTAGACCTTAGTACGTGCCATAAAGTTTACTTGATACGTCGAATCGTTCGTGGGAAAAAGAAGCTTAACAGACGGACGGACACACAGGTACTCCGATAACAAATGACAGACTTTTTTATGTGATATTACTACAGATTAACTATTTTCCCAGTTTGTCTTTGGTTGTACTGTCAAACCTTGCTGTTTACCAAATTTCGTGATTCTATGTCAGTAGAAGGTACCCTATAGATGTGTTTTCGAGTATCAAAACAAATAAATAAATGGGTGCACCTTTCAACATATTTAGTTAGAAGCTTCAGTGTTTTACACCGCCAAAGAACCATATACATTAGCAAGTTACACAAATTTCAACCTGATTCTTTCGCCGTTCCTGAGAAAAAGGGTTTTTGACAATTGGACAGGCAGAGAGAAAGACAGACGGAGAATATACTGATACTACTAGGGTTTCGTTTTTACCGATTGAGGCACGGAACCATTAAAAAGCTAAAATGTTTTAAGAAACAATGAAGAATCGGGAATACAGCGACGAATCATTTATTTTGACTTTATACTCTGAATAAGCATTTCGAAGTGATACTGTGCCAGGAGTCTCGTGAAACAAATGTATCCTTCAGTGTCTGATTATTTTGTAATTCCTGATGATGACATATTAGACAGTACTGCTGTCCTAGTTTTTCCGAGTGAGAGATGTACATGCGAGATGTCCGTCACAAAAACAGTGTGCGGACATGGAAAACTCCATTTGGAACAAAAAGTAATACATGAGGCTTGTAAAGGGCGACGAACCGTAAACAGGCGCCCCGCGGCACATTTATTCGGCGCCGTATGAAAATTCCGGCGTCGTATCTGGCGGCAGATAGGCGGGTTTTGGGCCGCACTTTGCATGCCGGCCGCTCGCCCCTGTGATTTATGCTGCGCCGCAGCGCAGCCCCAGCCCGGAGCCACAACATCCCAGTCCGGGCGGCTACACCACACCACACGGCACAGTGCGCCACTCAGCGGCAGCCTTGTGGCGCGGTCTCCCATTATGACCGATGTCTCCCACACTCGGCAGACCCCTGCTGGGGAAATGTTTCCGCTGCAGCACCACCGACAACAACAGTGTGCGGCGTGGGCGCCAGCACTGTACAGCGTGGGCGGAGGCCGTTCTGGAGAGCTCCACACTCCAGCGTCACACCGAAAACGCGGTAAGATCTCTTCTATACGAACTTGAAACACAGTACTAAAACTCGAACTATAACCATAAGTTAACATGTAACCTCTGATTACAACGGTTTTCTTTCATTCTGAATCAATAGCTATGATGAATTTACAGAATTACACTATATAAACGATAATTTGAACGGTTTCAGCCTCATGCCATGTTCAGATACATGGGTACATTTCTTAGCTGTATAAACATAAGTTTACTGTCAAGGCCAATAATACAGGATGACTGAAAAGTCTTAATGAAGCATGCACACTGATGAGCCAAAACGTAATGACCATTGGCTTCATAGTTGTTTGTCCGACTTTGGAAAGAAATAAAACGCTGACTCTGCATATCAGGGATCCATCAGTTTGTTGATAGGTTTGTGGAGGTATGTGGCATGACATGTCTATGCACAGCTAATGTAATTTGTGTAATTAGCCGGCAGCTGATTAGGGTACGTGGTGATGGCGCCCGATAGCGACACAGATTGGTTCCGTAGATTCACATCAGGCGAATTTCGTCACCGAAACATGAACGTGAGTTCACGATAATGCTCCTCAAACGACTGTATCTTGGTTGTGGCTCCGAGATACCGAAAATTATACAGCTGAAAGGTGACACCGGCATCAGGGAAGACACCAGGTCTGAATAGCTGCAGATGGTTCGCTGCTGTCAGCGTGTCTTCGATTACTACAACAGATCCCATCCAGGTGCAGGAGAATGTCCCCCATTGCATAATACTGCTCCCACCATCCCGCGTCCGTGGCGCGCAGCACATCTCGAGCCGCCGTTCATGTCGATGACAGCGTTTGTGAAGACGACGATCGAAATAGTGTAGCAAAAATCACATTCGCCCGAAGAGCAGACACGTTTCCATCGATCGACTACGGATCCCGATGGTCCCATGACCACGGCAAGACGCTGATTCTGACGTTGAAAAAGACGATCCTATCCTTGGCTCGAGGTGGTGCAGTTTAGACAAAATTTGTCATTCCTGCGGTTCCTGTAAAAGAGAGAAAGATATGTTACGACTCTTGTTGATTGGTCCTAGCTGGAGTAACCTGGAAAAGAGAAAGACACACTCTGGTGAGGGATTAGTAAAACTTAATCCCTCAGCAGGTCAGGCCAACGCGTGGTTGGCCTGTGATGAGGTTGTGGTCCCAGTCCACGAATGAGCCGGTTGCGGGAGCGTCCCGTCTTCTCCTCATCGTAACTGACGATGTCGTTGTGTCAAGACGTTAACACATATCGGTTGTCTACTGCGGAGTTCCATGTTCAAAAAAACTTACGATGAACGGTGTGCTCCTCCGTACACAACGTTCTGTGAAGTCACGTGGATATCCAGTCAATTGTTGATTATTTTGCAACAAAAATATGGACCTTTGTTTGTCAATGGTTCTACATGTGTTTTGGGATCCTAAATCCCGCACAATAAGGGTGGAAGTTGACAAAATATGGATTTTCTCCCATCATCCCACTTAAAACCCATGCTCCTCAGAGGCATCAATAGCTTATATCTTACAAGTGCAATACAGGTTGTGTGGCGGTTTTTGTATATCGTCAACATCGACAAGTGCAATGAATACGGATGATACGATACTCTATGGTATTCTGCGGTTTGAATTCACTCTGGGATTTTTTTTTTTTTTTTTAGCTGTTTTTGCATTGATTTGATTTTGTAAATGATACTGACAATATTATACACATGTATAATGCATTACTCAAACTACAACTTCTCCCGGATAATTATTTTGTTAAAACTGCAGAAGAATTCCACCTGATGTAGTGTAATAATGTTGACTGTAAGCTGTGTTCATATCACTAAAATTACAGATCGTACATCAGAGCTCTTATAATTTTTTCGTCTTCGATGGATTTAATTATTCTTAGCAAACTGATCATGAAAAGGAACCACAGAATACCACCCGCACACAACACTGACGTATGCTACCAGAAATATTTTCTCCGTGATTCGTGCGAAGTTTAATTTTGGCCACATACATCAGCAATGAAATCTTGTTCAACAATAAATACCATCAGCAATGTTCTTAGAAAATTCAGTCTGATTTTTTCTTTTATAAATAGAGTTCAGTACCACCGGTGCACATTTATTTATTACACATCGGAATATTGAAAGTTTGCAGTTTCAAGTAATTTAAATTTGCCGCTGTGATAAAAGTTAAGATGGCGGCCAACAAAAGATAGAGGATTTCTTTTTTAATTAAGATTTTCCTTTTCCCAATAGATCATTTAAATCATTTAAATTGATGCCACCGATAAAAAAATATTAAATTGTTTTCGAAATAGTTTAACACAAACCCATGCTATTTTCAACTAGAAGTACAGACGAAGTTGCTATATAATCGCAACTAACAATGACTGCACTTCTTGCAACTATGATAAAACAATTAATACAAAATTATAATAAAGAGGAAGTGAATTTTCAATAACTAAGCATAAATAGTTTTAACGCATTTGACTGTATTTGTTTTTACCAGCAAATGAACATAAAAGTACAATAATTTTATCTTTAATGTTTTTCATTTACCAGACCTCAAATCGATTCGCGTCTCGCGATGTACATCAAAAGAAGACGACAAAAGGGTACCAAACAAAAGAAAAGAATGACATAGATTAACAAAGAATGTGAGACAAATAATGTCTCGTTTTACATAATTCTCATCTTTTTACGAAATAATTACATAATTGAATGAATATTATCCACATGTTCATATTCCACTCGTAATAAAAAATATATATATAACGTCGATGTTATAGTTGCCAAGGTCTGAGTGGGAATAGGCGAACAGGACTCTTGCAGTAAACTGTGCCAGCAATGTGGAGGGTCGCACCCTAACGTCAACGACAGAGGAAGCGACAGAAGGTAAAAGCGTGTGATATTTTGCAGCATCATGGATCCTTAATAATCAGTTTTTGTGTATCATAAAATTTATGAATCAATCAAGGTTTTTTTTTCAGTTGACGAACAGCAAGAACTCTCTGTTTACTTTGAAAATTCTACTGAATCTAATGCTTTGCATCAAACTTCCATTGCCAAAACCCTTTTGCCTGGACCTTCTAGTTCCCAAGGAACACTGCCAGTGTTGCCAAACGCCGCACGGAGACGAATAAAAATAGTGCGCAGTTGACATTAGTACAGGCATATCTTGATACATCGATAGTTCACTTCATATTCTGTCACCAAATGCCTTCTTTATCTTCCAGTTGGAGAATCTACTCGAAATGATGGCCTAGTCCTGGACTCGACGTTCACTCACTTCTTAATACATGACAGTTTCTGTACACTGTCATGTATCTGATACATTAGAAGAAGAATTTTTTAATGTTATCATCAAACATTCACAGAAAGGTGGAAGGAGTATATAGACGGTCTATACAAGGGCGAGGACAATATTATGGAAATGGAAGAGGATGTAGATGAAGATGAAATGGGAGATACGATACTGCGTGAAGAGTTTGACAGAGCACTGAAAGACCTGAGTCGAAACAAGGCCCCCGGAGTAGACAACATTCCAGTAGAACTACTGACGGCCTTGGGAGAGCCAGTCCTGACAAAACTCTACCATCTGGTGAGCAAGATGTATGAAACAGGCGAAATACCCTCAGACTTCAAGAAGAATGTAATAATTCCAATCCCAAAGAAAGCAGGTGTTGACAGATGTGAAAATTACCGAACAATCAGTTTAATAAGCCACAGCTGAAAAATACTAACACGAATTCTTTACAGACGAATGGCAAAACTAGTAGAAGCCGATCTCGGGGAAGATCAGTTTGGATTCCGTAGAAATACTGGAACACGTGAGGCAATACTGACTTTACGACGTATCTTAGAAGAAAGATTATGGAGAGGCAAACTTACGTTTCTAGCATTTGTAGACTTAGAGAAAGCTTTTGACAATGTTGACTGGAATACTCTCTTTCAAATTCTAAAGGTGACAGGGGTAAAATACAGGGAGCGAAAGGCTATTTACAATTTGTACAGAAACCAGATGGCAGTTATAAGAGTCGAGGGGCATGAGAGGGAAGCAGCGGTTGGGAAGGGAGTGAGACAGGGTTGTAGCCTCTCCCCAATGTTATTCAATCTGTATATTGAGCAAGCAGTAAAGGAAACAAAAGAAAAATTTGGAGTAGGTATTAAAATCCATGGAGAGGTTCGCCGATGACATTGTAATTCTGTCAGAGACAGCAAAGGACTTGGAAGAGCAGTTGAACGGAATGGATGGTGTCTTGAAGGGAGGATATAAGATTAACATCAACAAAAGCAAAACGGGGATAATGGAATGTAGTCTAATTAAGTCGGGTGATGCTGAGGGTATTAGATTAGGAAATGAGACACTTAAAGTAGTAAAGGAGTTTTGCTATTTGGGGAGCAAAATAACTGATGATGGTCGAAGTAGAGAGGACATAAAATGTAGACTGGCAATGGCAAGGAAAGCGTTTCTGAAGAAGAGAAATTTGTTAACATCGAGTGTAGATTTAAGTGTCAGGAAGTCATTTCTGAAAGTATTTGTATGGAGTGTAGCCATGTATGGAAGTGAAACATGGACGATAAATAGTTTGGACAAGAAGAGAATAGAAGCTTTTGAAATGTGGTGCTACAGAAGAATGCTGAAGATTAGATGGGTAGATCACATAACTAATGAGGAAGTATTAAATAGGATTGGGGAGAAGAGAAGTTTGTGGCACAACTTGACCAGAAGAAGGGATCGGTTGGTAGGACATGTTCTGAGGCATCAAGGGATCACCAGTTTAGTATTGGAAGGCAGCGTGGAGGGTAAAAATCGTAGGGGGAGACCAAGAGATGAATACACTAAGCAGATTCAGAAGGATGTAGGTTGCAGTAGGTACTGGGAGATGAAGAAGCTTGCACAGGATAGAGAAGCATGGAGAGCTGCATCAAACCAGTCTCAGGACTGAAGACCACAACAACAACATTTACTCAGAACTGGAACTTTTAATTCAGCAACCCTCGAATATGAATTTCATACCTCTCTAAAATTAAAATAACTCGAGTGTAGCTACAGACCATACCAAAAGAGATTACTTGAACCACATAAGTTTGTTAAACAGGTCCCAAATTTGACACACAGTTCTCCGAAATTAATCAAGTATAGACAAGAGATAAAAAATAAAATCAGCAGGTCAAGCTAATTCCATGTAGGTAAATTGTTACCCTCTGTGAATCGGCTGCAGCAGATCGCAGCTTAAGCCTTTATAGTCCACAAGCAGTCCACGTGGCAATTTCCATTAGTTATATATGTTCTGCAACGGAATGTGCTAAAAAAAATTACTTTTCGTTACTTGTCCCTTCCCTCGCACCAGCTATTACACTATTTTGATAGTACGGCTGATTTTTCTAGATTGAGTAGCATTAATCGCAAAAAAAATTGTATTGATTTTCCAGTAGAGGAGCCAATATTAGGATATTTGATCCTGTATTGCTGTCACAGAATGTATGGTCATATTTGAAACCATTACACAGTTAATAGTGAGAGAAGGAGATGTCTTTCACCTTGCCAGAGAAAATGTTGAGATTTTTTATGAATCCCTATCATGAAAATTTATTTTAGTGCATGTGTCTTCTGATCATCGTACCAACATTGTGCGCCAAAGTGGTCAACGAATCTACCAAACCTCTTTTTATGTTGTTGGGATAATACTATTTGAAGAATTTTTTACAATAGCCATAAATGAAGTTTACTCCATAAATTCCTTTCAAATAATATTCTATTTTGTTTCTGATAACAATATTTTTGTCTTAAGACCAGTTTCCTAACCTTCTCACGTCCCCTCGTCACACTTTTTCACCACTGTTTCTAATTTCACATACAAAGAGCGTCAAACATTGGTCCAATCAGTAGCAGGGAAGTAGATTCTGAGAATCTACTCTGCATTTATTGCTGAAATACATTGAAATAATTTAAGTACCCAATGCTTGGATGGTACGGATCTACATAATTCAAATGAGAATATCGACGCAGAGTGTATGGGAAGGTGAATGAGATTCATTGGGAACTTGTATGGAAGATTTAAGTATGCAGTAGTCAATGTAGTCTATCTAGCTTACTTTTCGCGACTACAAATAAGGGGATAGGATGTGTATAAAGTAATACTGTTCTTGCTCACAATTTTCATGAAGAGTTAAAGGCAGGAGCTTCTAGCGCTGCTGCCAAGTATCTTACGTTTTACTCGGTAAAGCGACCTGTATTAATTAACCACAGAGTTAGACAGTTTTACGTTTTACAATCAAATTTCCATCGTCCTTCATCAATTTCATCAGTTCCTCTATTTCCTACCATATTCTCTCTCTCTCTCTCTCTCTCTCTCTCTCTCTCTCTCTCTCTCTCTCTCTCTCTCCCACTCTCTATCTCTCTGTATGTCTATCCATCTACCTTCTTTTTGTCATTAGCTTATGACGCGGTCATTTGAAATTTTATAACTGTAGTTCGTACATTAACTTCATTCCGCTGGAGTATAAAAGTAAGTTAATCACTCTTAGTAGGTTAATCTGGTGACTGACTTTCTGTTCGTAATAATACCAACAGCTGGTATGCCATTTCGTGATTCTGCTGTTCCTACCCTGCATAGAAATATCTGTAATCTTTCCGTTTTGCCATTCTGTACCAACTCTTCTTGTAGCTTTTCACCTCTACTTTCAGAGTTTCGTTCCCTTATTACATGAAACTTATAACACCCCTAACTCTGGATTTTTATCCTTCTGATAACCAATTCTTGATAATTCCCCACCATAAAATACGGTTGTGCAATACTACAAACGATGTTTCTGCAAAATAAGTGGTCTCCATGACATTATGTGACAACATGTCTTAGTAATACACTTTATAAGTTTGTAACTTAATTTCTTCTGCTTACTTCTGCATCCTCACGTGGCCGATAATTGATGAATAATCCGGCTTTAGGAGAAGGGAAATGGGCGTCCTGTATCTCTATTCACTTCTCGGTCTTCTTGCAAGTAGGCGACTGATAGAATGAGATAATACTAGATGTTTATGGCAACCATACGTGATGAGTTTCACGTAGTATACAGCGCGAAGAAAAATTCGTGGACTCGGACTTAGCAGCGTGATTCCTCACATGCTAGCAACGCGAAACTGCCCCTTTCAAAATTACGTACTGCGCGTATTTCCTGGACGTTAGACTGTCAGTGTGGCAGCACTGTGATCACGTGTACGTAACTACGTCTGTAAATAGAGAACAATAGTTTTGTGCTGTTGGTGCAATGGACAGCGCTTTGACCTTGCATGTTAGAGATCGAGTGCTCGAGTTTGGGTCGGGGCGTGTTTGTGTTTCTTTGCTGAATGTACTCTGTGTGGTAGCTGGTGACTTCACAGCCATACAGCGCCTACAGTGGGTTTTCTACAAAACATTTACACTTACGTACTATGAACACAGAAATGGAGTACAATCCTTTTCACTGGTCAACTTTTAAAGAAGCCTTTTGCACGCCGTCGACGCGAATTGTTTTGCATCTCTGCATCTACTAGATTCCAAACCTGTTTTCTCTGCACCCTCCCCCGATAGTCGTTTCGATTAGTACCAACTACTACCTTTGACACTTTCTGGTGCATTACATTTTGTTAGGGCGTTACGTCACCAGTAGGGCTATGGAACGTGCTTTCAAATGATTTCCTAGCATGGTAACTATTTGTATGTAGTATCACCATGGAACCAGTAATTATTCCTTTCACTATTGAGCCTGGCCAACGCATGCCTTTTAGTAAGTATCTCCATGCGTTACTACTACTATTATTATTATTATGTTATTATTACTATCGATGGAAATGTGGAAATATCACGCTCATGAACGTTGCGGAAACACTGTATATGCCGGATACGTGTGGCTTATGAAACGGTGTACATTACAGAATAATATGCCAGAATGAAACTGGCGAATAAAAACGGATACGCTTCGACCAAAATCGAATCCTCGACCACTGCGTGTTAACTCAAACGCTATCCACTGATCCAACTTCACAGAACTTTCGATATGTGCTGACAGAGGTAGTTACCGTACATGTGATTACAGCGTTGTCAGCTTTAAACCTTTAACGTCCAGTTACTGTTGAAAATATGCACAGGACGATATTTTCTGAGAGACAATTTTTAGTATTTTGTCTATCTTCCGCAATTGTAGTCTTCTATAATGAAATAATCAGCAACCAGTTGCATATAGGAAATTTAATTTCTTGACCGGTTTCGGGAACTTAGTGCCCTTCGGAATGTTATGCCTGTCGTATTATCTGCGCCAATAATAAAGTTCATACAGCACAATGTCATGATCATGTATTCGCAGCGTTACGGAGACATTGTGAATACATAGTCATGACATTGTGCTTCATGCCCTTTATCATTGACACTAGCAAATTAATGCGAACCGCATAAACTTCTGAAGAAGGGCACTAAGAGCCCGAAACGATCAAGAAAATAAATTTCTTGTATGCAACTTGTCGCTTATTACTTCATCACAGAGACACTTTTGTATTGCTAGGATGAGAGGAATCGCGCTGTGAAGTATGAGCGTCCGAATTTTTCTATACCCTTTATAATTAGTGGCTGGGTTCGTATCAGAGAAGCTACCACTAGACTAGAAGTGCACCCAAATACAATAAATCCAATTAATCAGGGAAATAAATAAACTAAGTTATTTACGTCAGTGATTTAATCTTAGCTGCTTCTGTTCCTAATTACAATGATCAGTATGAAATGAATGTAAGTAATTCGTTCCAAATAATCTCTCTACCGAAGAGTACGTTCGTCACTTACATCTTTCACGATTAGTATTCGGGACTCACAGGTCACGTTGCAGATACAAATGGTACGCTGGGAAACAAACGGGCATGCTGTATCTGGGGCGTCTCCGAGTGGCGGCTCGGCCATATAGCAGGCAATTTTTTCGCCGCTTAATGTAGCAGCTTCTTCGGCCAACGACCTGCGTTACAGAGTTTTAGTGGTAAACAGTAACATTTGTCAACCGTAATGTCCAGTGAACTCTAGGTAATGTTTCACTTGCGTTCGTGGAAACATAAACGTAGTGCTGCAGACACAGCCGTTACTTGCGCTCCGTTACACGATTCATGCAATATTTTTGTCTCTACGTACCCATTTCAAAAGTACTTCACCCAGTGACTAGTATAGCTTGCTAAAGGATTATTGCTTGTAAATAGCAAGCAGCCGAACAAATTCGCATCTCTTTCTGTATTCGTGAACGGGCACACACACACACACACACACACAGATATGGATGCACGAACACCCGTATTATTTAACAAACACACAGGACATATTCATGGTGTACAATAAATACAAACTAAAACTGACACGAATTAAAATATACAATAATAGAAGCAAAAACGTTCCATTAAACATGGATCTCTGAACGAACCGTTTGCTAGATAACAGTGTTGTAGAGAGCCGCCAGTAATTGCAGTACGGAAAGTTCCCTTAGTTTGTACAAAGGTATTTGAAATGTAAACCCGCTGAGTGCGAAGTCGTAAGTTCAATAAGTTAAATCTTCAGTACGGCTCATTTCAAGGTCTTGTGTTAACATGCCGACGACATCCAACTGTACATAAGTGCAAGCCCCAAGAACATTGCTGACGCAGTAGCGAGTATGAACGCAGATCTTTGATCTGTTTCTCGATGGGCACAGAACCTAGGTCTGAAACTAAACCCCAAGAAATCCCAGGTCATAATTATATCTCATCCAAAGTTAATCAGTCGGTACTTTCGCGAAACAGTCCCTCAAATGCTCCTCAATGGTACCCAACTACCATATCAAAAAACAGTAAAAGACCTTGGAATAATCTTGAATGAACACCTAAACTGGGAAGAACAAACAGTCACAGCTTGCCGGAAATCGCTCCCCTCCCTACATGCAATTCAAAAATTTAGAAAAATATTTCCAACCCATGTTAAACAAAAATTAGTCCAAACACTAGTCTTGCCTAATCTTTACTACTGTGATGTAGTTCAACACGGCACAAATAGTGAAAATTCGAGATTCCTCGAGCTAGTGATGAATACTTGCGTTAAATACGTATGCAATATACGGTTGCATGATCATATCAGTCCTTCATACTCCCAGCTAGGTTGGATACGCCCACATAAGGCACGCGATCTCCACACGATGTGCTTACTTCATCGATTTCTTAGCCACTGGTGCCCCCAATACTAATCATCTCACATTAAACACCTATCATCATTCCACAACCGCAATACCAGATCGTATACGTCTAGCATCTTGGCTGTACCTTTACGTAACACAAAATCTTTCTCTGTGTCATTCTCCATCTCAGCTATACGACTATGGAACGCGCTCCCCTTTGATCTGCGTCTTATCCAGAACCACTTAACATTCAAGAGGGAACTCAAGACTTACATATTAGGGACGGTATAGCCACCATTGTCGTGCCCCTCTGATCTTTTCCTTTCTGCTCTCCATCATAGCTTCGAATTTTACCATTCTATTTCTCTTCCTCTAACCTATCTACCTCTTCTATATCTCTTTCACCCCATTCTATCGTCTTACGTCTCTGCTTGATGAGAATAACTCACAAGCTGCAAGAATATATCGAGAAAATTCCCAACTAGCAATAGGACTGACATTCATAAAAGAAAAAATATGTTTACTTTCCTATACATAGTCATTACTATTATTATTATTCTTGATTATTATAATTACTTTTTGATTGTTATAATTAACATTGTACTACTTATAATCTCTAATTTTTTTCTGTAACATTAATACTGTATAACATGTTATATGTCCTTAATGTTCTGTAGAAACTGAAATTTGTTGAATCTGAGTATGCCTGGTTAGGTGTAAGAGAGGGCCTGAAGGCCCTAATCTTGCCAGGTAAAATAAATGCATAAATAAATAAATAAATAAATAACATTTACGACACGAAAAATATTAGCTACTAACGACTCACCAAGTGCATCAAGATGCGACAGAAAATGAGTGTCTGGGATATGTGGTGATCAACCTTCTACAGGATGTACGTATTACACTTCACAAATGGACGTCGATATTCAAGAAATTTCCGAAACAAAACATTAACTTGCACCATGAGTACAGAATGAAAATTGGTGCGCCACACGCACAAAGATTCTCACTAGCAAGGTCGAAAACGAATTCCTTCGGAGTCGCGAACAATGTGTAACATTCAGCTGGGTACCACTCTTACAGATTTGACTTCGTTCACAAAAAATAGGGTTATTTATAAGCAAAATCATGATTTCAGAAAATAACAGTGTGCAAATTACAAGGCATACAGAAAAATG
Source organism: Schistocerca cancellata (assembly GCF_023864275.1). Taxonomy (NCBI): domain Eukaryota; kingdom Metazoa; phylum Arthropoda; class Insecta; order Orthoptera; family Acrididae; genus Schistocerca; species Schistocerca cancellata. The sequence continues at coordinate 1,186,863,257 of NC_064626.1, forward strand.
TCGCACATCTCACGAAGTTATAGTTTACAATACGCGATTGGACATAGTTGCAGAATGCACTGGTAAGGGTAGACTTGTCAGAAAATGTAAGACAAATTATCCTGTCCTTACGTCGCATCGAGTTATTTTGCACCTGACCAATGAACAGACATCAAATGTGGACTGCTGCCATTGCGGCCACATGGGCAGCCAAGAGACGTGACTTTACAGAATGCGCGTACTCCACCATCCACATTGATGTTTGCCATATCAAAATGGTGCATAATTCGAGTGCCTGTAATGTGAGTTCAGACCTCTGTCAACTGATATGTGTGTATTCTCTATATGTCTTTTAGTCTTCACGCAGTCATCTTTTTAAACTATGAAGGTACTTATGAATGACCCTGTAAAAGTTTTGTATATTTTCATAACATTGCATGTGTATTTCGTACGGAATTTTAAAAGAAATAAATGTTAACGATACACGTAAGAAGCAGTCTTCCTCTTCTTCTATAATTCATGCTATAGGCAAAATGGATGTTACAACTAGATATTCCCATCTTTTGCTAGGTCTTCCAGGATCTCGTCTCCATTGTGGCTAATTTTGGTTATGTATCATCATGTATTCTATGAATATGTTCTTTCCGTTTTCGTCTGTAATTGTTCACTCTTTCCTCAGTATTATAAATATTAAGATCTGTTCCTATGTATTTGTTACTCATTCCGTCCAATTTTGAGCACATCTTAATCTTTACGTGTATATTAAATGTCTTCACTGTCCGATTCAACATCACCTGGTGAAAACCCCTAAAGATACAAACTTGAAATTTCTGGAGGGTGGTGATCTTACAACGTAGACATCGTTTAAGAAGTAATTTTTCGAAACTGCAGTAATAAAGAACTGAAATAAAAGATGAAAGTTTGTATAATGTGTCGCTATTAAGGCAACTTTTAAGTTACAAGTATAAACATTAATGTTTGGTTTCTCAGTCAGAAATAAAGAAATACGTGATTTAGCGCTTTCGGAAATTCAGTCCTTATGGGAGTGAAATATTGGGAGAACATTTTTTAAAAAGTAAATTATTATTACAGAACTACTGAAGCAGTTTCAAAGTTACGGCCATGAAAATTGGAATTTGACTTCTCAGTCTAAAATAAGAAGAAATGTATGTTTCAGTGTTTTTGGAAAGCAGATGAAAATTATTATGGAAATATTTCATACCGAAAGTGTTTTAGAAACTAAATTTATGAAAATCTGTATTTGGTTTCTTGGTTAGAAATTAAAAAAAAAATGGGTTTACGTTTTTTTTTTTTTAATTCAACAGATAGGTGACAAAAATTTCCATTAAGATAATTCAATGTATTGAAACACCTTTAAAGCTAAATCTATGAAAATTGGTATTTGACTACTAAAGGAATATATGTTAAGGGATGAAAGAATCTGTGGAAATATCATCACAAGAGCTTAAAATGCAGAATAAAGTTAGACCTCTGTCTGCATCTTCCAGAATCGCGTTTTGGTCTGGAGTACTTTCGGGAAAGAATATGCATCTGTAGCCTTCCTTAACGTGAAAAGTTTAGAAAACATTGTAATTTGCGAATAACTTAAAATTTCTATTACAGAAAACAAAAAGAATCTGTCCAGAACACACAGTCTATGAGAGCAAAGCGGTGGGAGCTTAGTCGATCTTTCTTTAAAACCGCATTTCTGATGTTTGGATTTGTCCTTATGTGTATGCACACAGCTCTTACTATCATGCACTAAAACTGGTATTGCCGTTACTTTATAAATTTTGATTCTGGAGTCCTTCCATGCCTTGTTCTCCAACATCCTGTTTATGGTACCACAGAAGTGTTCAAATGCCGGACCTCAATTTACATATTTTGATTTTTATAGCAAATGGTTTTTGCTCCTGTGTAAAATAAATGAGATAGGTTTTCTACGGATGCTCAGTTGACAGTTATATTGAGTATTTTCCCTGAAATGCCATTGCTCTAGTCTTAGAAGACCATTTTAACTACTTTGTTTTGTTGGAAGATGATCCACAAACAGATAAACTTCAAGATTTCGTTTTTTCCGGTGGTTGTCTCTGTTTTCCAGCCTTTATCGATACAGTCAATAAGAAATGCAGATGAAGTGATACACCCTTGTTTTAATCCTTGAGTAGCTGTCAATTTAATATTCTTAGTCATTCTGATATTGAACTTCAATAAAATATAATAAATTTGGTGTACCCATCTAAATAATTGAATTAATTGGCGGAGTACTCTCTGAGACTCATAATTTCCCATATTTTAGATGTGTTTTATTATCAAAGATTTTTTTTAATCGTATAAATGCAATATGAGTATGCAGGCTGAATTCTCGGTGTTCTTCTGTTAGTTGAGTGAAGATGTTATCTGTACATGAACGACCTTTCCTAAATACTGCTTGTCTTCCTCTTATATTACATCAGGTATTACCTTAAGCCGATTATGTATTAACCTGGAGTATACTTTACAGGCAGATTTGAGTATTCTTATCCTTTTGTACTTCTCGCAGTAGTGTCTTTCAATTTTCTTAAATAGTACTTTTACTGAAGCTGGCTGCTGCAAATATGGTACGTAAGACTTGTTCCAACATTGGGTTGCAAATTGTGAGAATCATACCACACCCGCTTCTTGGAGCAATTCATCCTAGGCTACACTCTTTCTTTGTTACGTCGTTCTATTAAGGCTTGTCTCAATTCTAATAGCGTTACTGGATCTACGGTATTTAATTATCTCACCCTTACGTTCTACTTTTTTATCTCACTACACTATAAACCTTCGTAGAGGTTTCGCACGTCTCGTCTTCAGTTATCTTTAATCTTACTGTGTTATTTTCTGTTGTATTAAGGAATTTTAGTACTCCTTCCAGGTAAAAACTAAGAGCCTGATTTACTTCTGTTTCTTACCGTCTTCTTCGTTTTGTAGCGAAATAAAAATATGTTTTGGAGAATACCAGTCTCTTTGTTAAACTGTGTTTTATAAGGTTCTCCTTGTTTTCACTTCTTTTATTCCATCGTGATCAGTAAAATTTCTGTTGAATCTAACTTTTCGTGGTGTCACTTTACCTCCAAATTAATGAGAGTCTACTGTATACATGGATCGATACAAAATTTTTTGAAACACATACTGTGCTCAAACATTATAATCATGTCGAAGGAAACGATTTATTTGCAAGTACCCAATATTTATTCATAAAATATCGTTCTTGTGATACACAACTATCTCTTTATTCTCGCGAACTAATGGATGGACAGGATACGTGAAACTGATTTCATATTTTCAGATTTCCAGGCTTTTGAGAACGTTCCTCGCAAGCGACGTCTATTTAAATAGCACGCCTATGGTGTGCCGTCTCAGCTGTGTGACTGAATTTGTGATTTCCTATCAGACAGGTGACATTTCGTAATTGCTGACCGGAAGTCATCAAGTAAAACATAAGTAATAACTGACATTCCCCGAGGAAGTGTTATAGGCCCCCTCTTCTTCCTGATCTACATAAACGATTTAGGAGACAATCTGAACAGTTCTCTTAGATTGCTTGCAGATGATGCTGTCATTTACCGTCATATAAGGTCATAAGATGATGAAAATGACTTGCAAAATAGTTTCGAAAAGATATCTGTACGGTGTGAAAAGTGGTAACTGACTTAAATCATTACAAGTTTTAAGTCGTCCATACGAGCACCAAAACTGATCCGCTAAATTTCACTCACTCGGTAAGTCACACAGATCTAAAGGCTGTAATCTCAACTATATCTTTAGGTATTACAGTTACGAATAACTGAAACTGGAACGATTGCATTGATAAAATCGTGGCTAAAGCAAACCAAATACTGCAGTTTAATGGCACGGCAGTTATAAATTGTAGCATGTTTACTAAAGAAACTGCTTACCCTACGCCTGTCCGTCCTCTCCTGGAGTATTGTTATACGGTGTTGGATCGGCATGAGACAGGATTGATGGAGAACATCGAAAAAGTTCATAGAAGCGTAACCTGTTTTCTGTTATCGTGAAGCAGGGGAGAAAGTGCCACGCATGTGATACACTAACTAGGGTGGCAATCGTTAAAACACTTTTTCGCTGCGTAAGGACCTCATTAACTGTCAGTCACCTCAGAGTGTGAAAATATATTGTTGGCCACCACCTGCATAGGGACAAATAATCACGCTAGAGAAATGAGAGCTGGAATGGAAAGATTTAAGTGTTAGTTTCTCCAGTGCGCTGTTCGAGAGTGTAACGGTAGAGAAGTAGCTTAAATTTATATGAAAAATGAAGAAACTCCTTAAGCTGTATTTAAGGTGTAGGTTTTATTCTGGCAACTAGGTTCAACATTGTAACAACGTCATCTTCAGGCCCATACATTTGTTGACGTCAACTGCGTGCGGCTGATACTAGAAGTCAGTGGTGAGACATGAACATGCTCCGTGTGGAAGGTGGTTAGAAACTAGTTGCAACAAGTTGACGTCAACAAGTTAATGGGCCTGAAGATGACGTTGTTACAATGTTGAAACTAGTTCATCATCATCATCATCATTTAAGACTGATTATGCCTTTCAGCGTTCAGTCTGGAGCATAGCCCCCTTATAAAATTCCTCCACGATCCCCTTTTCAGTGCTAACATTGGTGCCTCTTCTGATGTTAAACCTATTACTTCAAAATCATTCTTAACCGAATCCAGGTACCTTCTCCTTGGTCTGACCCGACTCCTCCTACCCTCTACTGCTGAACCCATGAGTCTCTTGGGTAACCTTGCTTCTCCCATGCGTGTAACATGACCCCACCTACTAAGCCTGTTCGTCCTGACTGCTACATCTATAGAGTTCATTCCCAGTTTTTCTTTGATTTCCTCATTGAGGACACCCTCCTGCCATTGTTCCCATCTACTAGTACCTGCAATCATCCTAGCTACTTTAATATCCGTAACCTCAACCTTGTTGATAAGGTAACCTGAATCCACCCAGCTTTTGCTCCCATACAACACAGTTGGTCGAAAGATTGAACGGTGCACAGATAACTTAGTCTTGGTACTGACTTCCTTCTTGCAGAAGATAGTAGATCGTAGCTGAGCGCTCACTGCATTAGCTTTGCTACACCTCGCTTCCAGTTCCTTCACTATGTTGCCATCCTGTGAGAATATGCATCCTAAGTACTTGAAACCGTCCACCTGCTCTAACTTTGTTTCTCCTATTTGGCACTCAATCCACTTATATTTCTTTCTCACTGACATTACTTTCGTTTTGGAGATGCTAATCTTCATACCATAGTCCTTACATTTCTTACCTAGCTCTGAAATATTACTTTGCGAACTTTCAATCGAATCTGCCACCACAACTAAGTCATCCACATATGCAAGACTGCTTATTTTGTGTTCACATATCCTAATCCCACCAAGCCAGTCTATTGTTTTCAACATATGATCCATAAATAATATTAACAACAGTGGAGACAGGTTGCAGCCTTGTCTTCCCCAGAAACTACTCTGAACCATGAACTCAATTTACCGTCAACTCTAACTGCTGCCTGACTATCCATGTAAAGACCTTTAATTGCTTGCAAAAGTTTGCCTCCTATTCCATAATCTCGTAGCACAGACAATAACTTCCTCCTAGAAACCCGGTCTTATGCCTTTTCTAGATCTATAAAGCATAGATACAATTCCCTGTTCCACTCATAACACTTCTCCATTTTTTGCCGTAAGCTAAAGATCTGGTCCTGACAACCTCTAAGAGGCCTAAACCCACACTGATTTTCATCCAATTGGTCCTCAACTAATACTCGCACTTTCCTTTCAACAATACCTGAGAAGATTTTACCCACACTGCTGATTAAATAGATACCTCTGTAGTTGTTACAATCTTTTCTGTTTCCATGTTTAAAGATTGGTGTGATTACTGCTTTTGTCCAGTCTGATGGAACCTGTCCCGACTCCCAGGCCATTTCAATTATCCTGTGTAGCTATTTAAGACCTGACATTCCACTGTATTTGATGAGTTCCGACTTAATTTCATCCACCCCAGCTGATTTATTGCACTGCAATCTGTTGACAATTGTTGAAACTAGTTGCCAAAATAAAATCAACACCTTAAATACAGCTGGTGGAATTTCTTCATTTTTAATATAAATTTATACCATCTGGCGTCCCACTGTCCTCCATTTCAACTATGGATGTACGAAGTAGCTTAAAGGTGATTCGATGAATACTCTGCCAGGCTCTTCACTGACAACTGCTAAGTAATCATGCAGGCGGAGACCGGTCCCAGTACCTGTAGCAGTTTCCACATGGCACTGCTTCCTGTGGCAACCGGCTGTACATTTCGGCCCTCACGTCGGAGCGTAAGCCTACGCACCAGCGTCCGACACTCAGTGGCCAGTCTCGCCGGCCCGCGTCCAGAAATTATTCACGAAGCGGCGAGTGGAGGAGGGAGTGAGGCGTCGCGTTACGCTCCACAGCACGTTGGCCGTGGACGGCCGACCCAGGAGCATCGCTTGCCCGGCGCCCGTGGCCCCGGGACAGGGCGGCGATAGCGTAATCACTGCCTTAATGGAAGCAATTTTCCTTCCACTGCGTCCAGGTTACCGTCCATTTAATGGAAAAAGTTCCGGGTCGTGCAGCCCCGCGAGGCAGTTTCTTGCGCGCGCTGGCCTGCACGCACGGACACTATGCTTGTATGCAAATGAGGGGGGCCGGCGGGCGGTAACTGAGGTCTTACGGAGAGGAAAATGAGCCTGCGAATAGACCAGAGAGTCTGGAAAACTTACTGCGGCGCGCTAAGACCCTTTAAGGTGAAGATCGAAAAATACGCCAAAGTTTCGAAAGGGTATGTGTTCCACCACTTCCGACTGAGGACACGGAGTTAGGCCCGGTCGACGGTCGCCGCAGGGGCTGTTAAGTTGGCGGCACTGTTCACCAGCAGACTAATGGCGCCGCCGTTTCCGTGACCCGTACGGTCGGCCCATTAAAAGACGGAACGCTCGGCCTCGCAGTGGTTTATCGCGCCACTTAATCTCTGTCGCGTGGCGTGGTTTATTGCCACATAATCGCTTTCAGATTCACGTCCCTTTCCGGACTTCTGCTGCAGATGTTACTCGGAGGCAGACTGAAACGGCGAGTTTGGGGCGATAATTTATTATCGACTTGCCGTTCCTCTGGATGGTACACAGTGATTAGAAGCTGTTGTTCTAGCACTCAGTCTGAAGACTGGTTTGATGCAAGTCTGCCTTCGAGCCTGTCTTCTAAGTCTCTTTACCTCTGCAAAACTTGAAACATACATCGTTTGTGGATAGCTTCTGTATTCTAGACGTGTACTCTATATGCAACTTCCATCCATCACTCTTTCCTCCACTCAAAAATTAGCTATTCCTTGATGACACTGGATATATATTATCGACTTACCCTTTCTTTTATAGGACGTGCCATAAATGTTGTCTTTGTTCAGTTTATCTCCTTTCATCATATTCTGTACCAACGTAATCTTATTCTTCTTCAAAACCATCCCTTCTCTTCTAGTCTTCAGCACGTATCCCCAGCAAATACTTTAGATGGAAGAACTCGTGAACCTGGCTGCTTCTGCCACTGGTTGGTTGTGAATCGGAGACGTGTAGGACACTCAGAGTAGGGTTCCGAATAGGGCTCTGTTCTAAGAGGGGATGCAGAAAGAGATTGCTGCATCTATGATCGAGATATCTGTTGCTATGTGTTGAGGAAGAGGGTTCAAACAAGAAGTGGGTGTCACGTCTGAAAGAGCGTTCGGTACCATATGAGGAGGCAGTATTTTTTGACGAACGTCGCAAACCAGCCACCATACTGATACGGTGAGGTTCGTCATAACTTCGAAGTTCAACAACCGATAAGTGTCTCATATTCCTTTATATTTCACTTCTAAATACGGCTTACTGCCGAACGTGGAAGTTTCGAAGCTAGCAATTAACGCGGGTCTTAAAGCGTTTGTAGATAGTTCCACAGTATTGGAGGTATATGCAGTTACCATTTGCGCGACAATGCGTAAATTAGGATTGCAAGTGGCTGAAAGGTACTTCTAACGCCGTTTAAAACTTGACATCGAATCAGTGCATGTTTCTGTCACTACTCCCGAAGGCGTTGGACCAGATATACCACCGCTTTACGAGGCTGACGCGTGGTTCTTCATCTAATATTACAGTGAAGTTATGGTGGGAAACAATACCGTGAGCTATGGTACGATTTCTGTGTAGGGTGAAATTACTACAGTCAGAGGTACAGTAATGTACGGTTCGTGACTTAGTGAAGACTGTTGCCTTAATCCAGAGAGAGCTTCATTCGCATCTGCACCATACTCCGCATGTCACCTATCGGTTTGTAGCGTATGGTACTTTGGTACCATTAACAGATCCCCCCTTCCCTGTTCCACTCGCGAATAGTCGCAGGAAGATTGGTTGTGGGTAAACCTCTCTATTAGCTCTGATTTCTTGAATTTTTTCGTCGCAATCATTTCGCGAGATGTATGTTGGGGAAAGCATACGTTTGACCCTTCCTGGACGGTTCTCTCTCGAAATTTTGATAGTAAACCTCTCCATGATGAATAACGCCTTGCTTGTAACGCCAGCCAGTGGAGTTTCTGAGAATCTTTGTATCATTCTTACGTTGAATGAACGATCCCGTGTCGAAACGAGCTGCTTTTCGTTGGATCTTCTCTGTCTCTTCTATCAGTCCTACCTCGTAAGGATGCCACATTGATGAACAATGCTCAAGACTCGGTTGAACAAGCGCCTTGTAATTCACGTTCTTAGTGGACGAGTTACATTTCCTTAAGATTCTTGTTATGCGTCTCAGTCTAGGACCTGCTTCTCCTACTATTAGTTGTATGTTATTGTTAAGGTGGCTCTAGATAGATATTGCTAGACGTTTTACTTTAGATACTGTTTCCAACAACTTGTCGTCAATGGTGTAATTGTATGGTAGTGACTGTCTGTCGCTATGAATCCGTAATATGTTACAGTTATTTAGGTTCATGATCATCGGCCAGAATCTGCACCATTTGTCGATCCTCTGCAGATCATTTAGCAAATCGATACTGTATTCTAGCGTTGCTACTTTATTATATACAACCGCTTCATCAGCGAACTGTCTTACAGCTTCTGGTGCTTTCAACTACACTCCTGGAAATGGAAAAAAAGAACACATTGACACCGGTGTGTCAGACCCACCATACTTGCTCCGGACACTGCGAGAGGGCTGTACAAGCAATGATCACACGCACGGCACAGCGGACACACCAGGAACCGCGGTGTTGGCCGTCGAATGGCGCTAGCTGCGCAGCATTTGTGCACCGCCGCCGTCAGTGTCAGCCAGTTTGCCGTGGCATACGGAGCTCCATCGCAGTCTTTAACACTGGTAGCATGCCGCGACAGCGTGGACATGAACCGTATGTGCAGTTGACGGACTTTGAGCGAGGGCGTATAGTGGGCATGCGGGAGGCCGGGTGGACGTACCGCCGAATTGCTCAACACGTGGGGCGTGAGGTCTCCACAGTACATCGATGTTGTCGCCAGTGGTCGGCGGAAGGTGCACGTGCCCGTCGACCTGGGACCGGGCCGCAGCGACGCACGGATGCACGCCAAGACCGTAGGATCCTACGCAGTGCCGTAGGGGACCGCACCGCCACTTCCCAGCAAATTAGGGACACTGTTGCTCCTGGGGTATCGGCGAGGACCATTCGCAACCGTCTCCATGAAGCTGAGCTACGGTCCCGCACACCGTTAGGCCGTCTTCCGCTCACGCCCCAACATCGTGCAGCCCGCCTCCAGTGGTGTCGCGACAGGCGTGAATGGAGGGACGAATGGAGACGTGTCGTCTTCAGAGATGAGAGTCGCTTCTGCCTTGGTGCCAATGATGGTCGTATGCGTGTTTGGCGCCGTGCAGGTGAGCGCCACAATCAGGACTGCATACGACCGAGGCACACAGGGCCAACACTCGGCATCATGGTGTGGGGAGCGATCTCCTACACTGGCCGTACACCACTGGTGATCGTCGAGGGGACACTGAATAGTGCACGGTACATCCAAACTGTCATCGAACCCATCGTTCTACCATTCCTAGACCGGCAAGGGAACTTGCTGTTCCAACAGGACAATGCACGTCCGCATGTATCCCGTGCCACCCAACGTGCTCTAGAAGGTGTAAGTCAACTACCCTGGCCAGCAAGATCTCCGGATCTGTCCCCCATTGAGCATGTTTGGGACTGGATGAAGCGTCGTCTCACGCGGTCTGCACGTCCAGCACGAACGCTGGTCCAACTGAGGCGCCAGGTGGAAATGGCATGGCAAGCCGTTCCACAGGACTAAATCCAGCATCTCTACGATCGTCTCCATGGGAGAATAGCAGCCTGCATTTCTGCGAAAGGTGGATATACACTGTACTAGTGCCGACATTGTGCATGCTCTGTTGCCTGTGTCTATGTGCCTGTGGTTCTGTCAGTGTGATCATGTGATGTATCTGACCCCAGGAATGTGTCAATAAAGTTTCCCCTTCCTGGGACAATGAATTCACGGTGTTCTTATTTCAATTTCCAGTAGTGTATATGACTTATCTACAAGGGCTATTCTGAAAGTAAGAAAAGATCGTCCGCGATATCGAAGCCACGGAGAAACTAGAACGTGTTTTATTTGCAACAATTAGGCACACTCCCAGCTAGTTCTCTGCATAGCCGCCACACCAACTTAGACATCTGTCGTAGAGTTTTACCCGTTCGTCATAGAAGGCAGCCTCCTGTCCTTTCCGGCTATTTTTTACGCTGGACTGCAGATCGTTGTCTGTGCCAAAAAGCATTCATTTCAGCAGAGATGAAAATCAGAGGGAACCAGCTGTGTGGTGGGTAATTAAACACTTCCCACAAACGTCTTCATTGTCCCTGCAGTGTGCGACAGAGAACTGCTATGAAGACGGAAACGGATGACAGTAACGATACCTGGGGTTGTATCCATTCTGATACAAACTAGGTACTGTTGGGAATAAGGTCGCTGCTGTCCCACCTCTTATGACGTAGCCCGAGAGCTGTAACGTTAGCATCTTAACTGCCATGCCTCGACGAGGCGACTGTCGGTCCTTCAAGGCAGAGTCCCCTCAGTTTAATCCGATTCACTGCGGATTGCTCGCCTTGGTGGCATCCACTCATTGTCAGCCTGAGGGCCTTTTCTATGGGCGACACCCAGGCATGACAGTATCAGCCTGACGCTGTGGGCGTTGCCGTGAGTGCTCCTAAGAAGACGAACCGAAGTAGAACGTTGGTAAAAATTGGACTCTCGAGCTGGTTGATAATGTGAATGCACTGACACTGGACCCCTATCCATGCACCTCCTCACGAATGAGCCTGGAGCAAAGTGGCGGGTCTAGCTCTGTTTATCCGTAACTATTTCTTTAAAGTTGTGTTTATATAACGCTGAAAGTCGATATCTGGGACTTTAAAAAAAATGGTTCAAATGGCTCTGAGCTCTATGGGACTTAACAGCTATGGTCATCAGATCTGGGACTTTACCTTCAGTCCTTTCTCCTTCACATTCACTTCTATTACCTACATTTCTCTTGCCTTTTCGTCCATTTCTTTTCCTTCACCTTAATTCACCAGGCGTTCGATACAGTTCCCCACAGTCGTTTAATGAACAAAGTAAGAGCATATGGACTATCAGACCAATTGTGTGATTGGATTGAGGAGTTCCTAGATAACAGGACGCAGCATGTCATTCCCAATAGAGTGATTTCAGGTGTGCCGCAGGGGAGTGTCATAGGACCGTTGCTATTCACAATATCTATAAATGACCTGGTGGATGACATCGGAAGTTCACTGAGGCTTTTTGCAGATGATGCTGTGGTGTATCGAGAGGTTGTAACAATGGAAAATTGTACTGAAATGCAGGAGGATCTGCAGCGAATTGACGCATGGTGCAGGGAATGGCAATTGAATCTCAATGTAGACAAGTGTAATGTGCTGCGAATACACAGAAAGATAGATCCTTTATCATTTAGCTACAAAATAGCAGATCAGCAACTGGAAGCAGTTAATACCATAAATTATCTGGGAGTACGCATTAGGAGTGATTTAAAATGGAATGATCATATAATGTTTATCGTCGGTAATGCAGATGCCAGATGCAGAAGAATCCTAAGGAAATGCAATCCGAAAACAAAGGAAGTAGGTTACATACGCATGTTCGCCCACTGCTTGAATAGTGCTCAGCAGTGTGGGATCCGTACCAGATAGGGTTGATACAAGACATAGAGAAGATCCAACGGAGAGCAGCGCGCTTCGTTACAGGATCATTTAGTAATCGCGAAAGCGTTACGGAGATGATAGATAAACTCCAGTGGAAGACTCTGCAGAAGAGACACTCAGTAGCTCAGTACGTGCTTTTGTCAAAGTTTCGAGAACATACCTTCACCGAAGAGTCAAGCAGTATATTGCTCCCTCCTACGTATATCTCGCGAAGAGACCATGAGGATAAAATCAGAGAGATTAGAGCCCACACAGAGGCATACCGACAATCCTTCTTTCCACGAACAATACGAGACTGGAATAGAAGGGAGAACCGATAGAGGTACTGAAGGTACCCTCCGCCACACACCGTCAGGTGGCTTGCGGAGTATGGATGTAGATGTAGATAGATGTAGATTTGTTTCTGTTCACTTTCATTTCCTTCTTTTTTCTTTACCTTCAATCCTTTTTTCTTTACCTTCATTTCAGGTTTCTTTACTTTCATTTTTTAGTTTTAGTTTTGTTTTCTTTATCATTTATTTTTGTTTATCACTCTTCTCACTGGTTGATGCTGCCCACCACTAATTTCTCTCCTGCGCCAACCTCTTCATCTCAAAGAAGCACTTGCAATCTACAACCTCGATTATGTACTGGATGTATTCCAATCTCTGTCTTCCTCTACAGTTTCTACCCTCTTCAGCGTCCTCTAGTATCACGGAAGTCATTTCCTAATGTAAAAGATGTCCTACCATCCTGCCCCTTCAACTTGTGCATTTTTTCCGCATATTCCTTTCTTCTTCGATTCTGTGCAGAACCTCCTCATTCCTTACACTATCAATCCACCTAATTTTCAACATTCGTCTGTAGCACCACATCTCAGATGATTCTGTTCTCTTCTGTCCCAGTTTCCCACATTCCATGTTTTAATACAATACAATGCTATACTCTGGGTGTAGATTGTCAGGAATTTCTTCCTCAAATTAAGGCATGTGTTTGATACTAGTACACTTCTCTTGGCGAGATATGCCCTTCCAGCCAGTGCTAGTCTGCTTTTGATGTCTTCCTTGCTCCGGCAATCGTTGGTTATTTTACTGCTGAGGTAGCACAATTCCTTAACTTCATCTACTTCATGACCCTCAATCCTCATGTTAAGTTTCTCGCGGTTCTAATTTCTGCTACCTCTCATTATTTTCGTCTTTCTACGATTTACTCTCAATACATATTCTGTACTCATTAGATTATTCATTACATTCAGCAAATCATGTACTTCTTCTTCACATTCACTCAGATCTGTATCATAATTTCTGTATTTCTTTCCCTCATTTCGTTTTTCTTTATTATTCCTTTATATATCCCTTTCTCTCTCCCTTTTCTTTTTCCTTTTTTTCTATTTCGGCTAACATCAAGTGATACATAAAAATGGGACTGTATAGAGATTATAGTTTATTTATGGTGCTGCCTTTGCTAAGTCGATAGCTATACATGCTGGCACACCTATACAAATGTTCCTCGTCACTCGTCAACAGCTCTGTGTCATCAGAAGTATTGAATAAGGCCATTCATTCAAGAAGAAGCCAACAGCGGGTAAAATTATATTTACAGAGACTTTCACTTTGCTGGTTTGGAAAATCCTGGAAGATATAACTTCCGAGAATTCTTCCTGGTTGTATGGCCGTAGTCCATGGAAGTCTTCTATCCCTGACGTTTCTTCCAAAGCTACGTTGGACATTTTCAGAGGTGCTCCTGGTTGTGCTGAGTCTTGCCGACTGACGAGTGTGCCGTCGAAGAATGGTCTAAATAGCGTGGATAGTGGGTGTGGTCTCGATTTCACGTGATAGCATAGATAAACCGTGTCAGGGATAAAATATAACTATCGATCATAGTACGTCAAAGATAAAATCTTCTTATCGATTCTGTAGCGCCACTGTCAATAAATCGCTGAGTTTCATGGCTTCTTCTTTTCTGTTTAAATTATCCTCATGTTTACATATTTCGATAGCTTCTCTGTATAGCCATGGATAATAGTTCGTCATAGTACATAAAATTTCAGTTTCCGAAAATTTAACTACGTGATCACCCGACTGAAGGGCATGTTCCGCCACGGCTGACTCGTCTGTTTTCCCTAGTCGGCTAAGATTTTTATGTTCTTTCAACCGTGCATTCACACTTCTCTTTGTAGTTCCAAGGTAGACCCCACCACATGTACACGGAATCTTGTATACACCACTTGCAGACAGAGGGGGACGTTTATCCTTAACGGAACGAAGTGCTTGGCCTATTTTCTTAATTGGTCCGAAAATCTGTCGAACGTTATGTTTCCTTAAAATCTTGCCGATTTGATCCATTACTTTTTTGATGAAGGATAGAGAAACCGTGTTCCTCCATCGCTGTGTCCTATCGTTGTCCTTAGACCTCCAGTTATTCGGTCGAAAACTCTATTTCCTTCCTAGAGTACCAATTCTTTTTAGAAGCCTGCTTTAGATGTTTTAACTCGGCGTCCAGCTATTTCGGCACACAAATCCTTTTATCTCTGGTCACTAGACTCTTAATTACACCTCTTTTTTGTTGTGGATGATGATTGGAATCCATATGAAAGTATCTGTCGGTATGCGTAACCTTCCGAAAGACTTTATGTTTCAAGCTGCCATCAGTCTGTCTCATAACGAAGTCTTCCAAGAAGAATATTGCACTGTCTTTCTCCATGTCCATGGTAAACTGGATTTTAAGATTTATACTATTTAAATAACAAAAGAATTCCTCTAAAGCTTTTTTCCACGTAACCAAACCACAAATGTATCATACACGTATGTATACCATCGACATGGTTTCTTATTCGTTTTCTCCAGAACTAATTGTTCGAATATTTCCATGTACAATTTGGCGATTGTAGGACTCAATGGGTTACTATGACCATACCATCAAGCTACTCATAAAACTCATCCTCCCACTGGAACTGACTAGAGGTGAGACAGTTTCTGAAAAGAGTAGTCAGTTCTGCTGGGAACACATCCGCTATGTAAACCATAACTTCGTTAAGCGGAATCATCGTAAATAAAGGCACTATGTCAAAAGTGACAAGAATATCCTCAGAGCCAAAGTTAGTCCCTTCAGTTTCTCAACGAAATGAGATTAGTTTTTACATAAGAATCAGTTCGGCCAATATGTGGTTGTAAACAAGATGCCATATATCTTGCTATCTGGTACGTTGGGGGATTAATAGCACTGACAATGGGTCTCAGATAAAGGTTAATCTTATGAACTTCAGATAGGCCATAAAGTCTGGAACGCATAGCTTCACTCGTCAACAAACCTTTCTTCTCCTCCTTTTGAATTCAAGCAGATGTCTTTAACAGCGTATTTATTTTCCTCAATATGCTAGCCGTAGGGTCTTTCTTAAGTTTATTATATTGTCCTGACCTTAAATGATCCTAAATCTTACTTCTATAATCCTCTTTATTCTTAACAACAGTAGCATTGTCTTTGTCAGTAGGAAGAACCATTATCTCTTCGTTTGCATTTAAATCTCTGAGAGCCCTTCCTTCACCTTTCGTTAGGTTACTGACCAAAGATTTACTGCGGCACAAGACTCTGGTGGTTTCGATTCGAATTGCATTTGCAGTTTCTTTGAGGAGGGTTCGCATCCCTGCTTGTACGTTCGCAATTATATCGTCAAATGGTACTTTCGTAGGTATATTAGCAAAGTTTCCTCCTTTCACAAGGACCGAAATTTCATATTGAGACAATATTCTCTGTGATCTTTTAATTACAGTATCTGAGATGACAACGCTACTAGTACTTAAAACATTAGGTTGTAATTTATCAAACTTCTTCTTGTGCCTACTAGTAGTTACTTCGATTCCATCGACATAAACGTCAGGTCATCTATTATATTCCACATATCTACCGATACCTTGCTAGAAATGAGTAAATGTAGTTGCAGTAATTTAAGGTCAACAGAATCCATCTCTAGTCTTGTAAAATGTATCATTTCACGGAGTAACGATGCTTCTGTATAATCATAAATCGGTTGTACCCTGAAAGATTAAAACTGTCTGCTGGGCCTAGACTGGAAGTGAGAAACTTTATCTTTGGCAGTCATAGGCACTGCCAACTAAGACATCCAGGCAATACTTTGCAAACCGCCCACACAGCCTTATTTCCCTCCAGTTCCTCCCTACCGCTCTCAGAATTTGCAGAAGTTCTCCTGTGTAATATCCGGACTAGCACTCATGACTCATGGAAGAACGGATAATGTGGAGAATGGCTTAATCACATCCTGGAGAACGTTTCCAAAATGAATCTTCATTCCGTAGCGGAGTGTTCGTGGATTTGAAACGTCCTTGCAGATGAATGGTGTGTCCTCCACAGTAATTCGATCCCACAATCCTTAGATGTGACAGTGGGTCGTGACTCAGGCCTGGATAGCTCAACTGGTTGAGCAATAGTCAGCGAAAGGCTAATACTTCATTTTGGAATAGGTGTACAGTGCTATATATGCCAGGAAGCTTCATTCGTATTTGCACAGAATCACTAGCTGAACTCAACACAAATTACTTTGTGCTAAACGAAGCAATCGAAGGAATGATTGGGTTTCCAAGCCACCTCACTTAGAGTCAAGCAACATTAAATTGCCTGTGAAACGGACATTGGATAATATCAATGTATTCAATAAAATTTTTCTGGGTTTGTGACTACATTGTCAACATGTAAAACTACCGACGTTCTGGTTCCTGTTGGAAGTGACCCTCTTCATGGTGTGGCCTGATACAGGGTGATTATAATTAATGTGTAGCTACTCACAAAGGATCTATGTTGGCTGTAATTTCGTATGACAGTGGAATTCGGTAGATATTCTGATCCGTCAATATGCGACCGGTCTACGCTGTAAAAAATTTAGTTCCAATTTCGGCAACCAGCAGAAAATCTAGATCCCTGACTGCAAGATCACGAACGGGACGTGGGCAGAAAAGTCAAAGAAGTGACGAAGGTTGGCTACACCTGATTTTCTTATTAACCGTCGCTTACACACGTCGTTCAATATGAGCAACGCAGATGTCTACAGGGAGCTGCATCAATAATTGCTTCCACCAATTCCGATCGATTGTGAGGAACCCATTACTGTGTATCGGCCTTCCGATGCCCGATCCCAGAGCCAAGAAACACATGAATTCCGAGAAGGTGATGTTGCAGGCGTTGCATATGGAGACAAAATGTCATGAGATGTAGCATTAAGGAGATGTTTCACTAGGCGAGTGTTATGAATTGTTGCACCATCTTGCATGAAAATAGTGGTTTCCACAAAGTTGCGCTCTTCAAAGCAGGAATCACATGCTGTACAAGTAGCTCTCGATAACGTGCTAACTTCACGAAACACCTGACAGTCCGTCTGGACGTATTCTCTTGAAAGAAGAACGGATCGAGAATACCGGCGCTTGTGAATCGACACCAAACAGTAACACAGGTAGAGTACAGTGGCTCTTTGTGCGTAACACGCGGTTTAATTGTTCAGAAAATTCGGCAGTTCTGTGTATTCATTGCGCCCTTTAGTGTAAAATGTGCCTCAAGGCTTCATAGAATATTGCCCGACCACAATTCATTTACTTCGATCCGTGACGGAAATCGAAGAGCAACTTCAGAATGTGGCTACGGGTAATGAGATGTAAGCTGCTGCAATATCTGTATCTTGTACGGTTAAAAGTGCAAAATAGACACTATCCAGGGCATGTGCTGCCTGGTCAATTACAGAAACAGCAACGTCGTCAGTAGTTTCCACCAGTATACGACGCCTTCTTCTTCCAGGTGCAACACCACTCTCACCTGTGTTTTAAAATTTTATTAACATCTTCTTTAAACCATTTAGTGACATCGGACGTCTGCTCAGACCGCTCAGACCTTTAAGTCAGCGATAATACATCACTGCGGCACTGTAATATCTGCAGTTCACATAAAACAGTTTCACTAACAATGCAGTGCCTCTCCCCTACATAGTAATGCTGTTCACTCACGTTATGGCTTGCTAAATGGCAGCGTTTTGTCATACCCGCATACCAACAGTGTACAGCGCCATATTTGCGCCTGATGCGCAACAATTTACCAACAGCCGTATGTATTGTAGAAATTTATTTTAGTTTATGAACTTCTGTGTCCTACCAGTTTCGGCATTACATTGATGCCATCTTCAGACCTGGCCAGCAAGAGCTGTTGCAGGACGATTGATTCACGGATCCAGTTATATGACTCCTTCCGTGTATAGCGATTTTACGACTATGACGAGTGGGACCTGAAGATGGCATCAATGTAATCCCGAAACTGGTATCACATAGAAGTTCATAAAATAAAATAAATTTCTACAATACACACGGGTATTGGTAAATTATTGCATGAAGAAGTTCATGCCAGCCGTCGTCCCACGATCCATAATGGATCAGCGAAGATATTTGCACCTGGTGGCCAAAATTGGAACTAATTTGCTCTTTTCTTCTCGGCTTTCGCCTGCCCGTGTCAGCTCGTACTAAATCTCCCATAGCAGCGGAGCACATTACACAGTGATGAAGGGGGTTAGCGACCGTGCGAGGAGCGCGCGGAGAGAAGAGGGATGAAAAAGCGGCAGTCACTGCGGACGGAGATTCAGCGTAACAAGATTTGTGGAGTAACCAGAGCCACGCTCCTGAGAGCCGTGGACATTTTGCGGCGGCGGTGGACCGAGCGTAATGCCGCCGCTACTGGCTCCGTCTCACGAGAGCGGCGGCAAAAAATTTATTACCGTGGCTTCCTTTTCCGCTTCGCGGCTACAAAGAACTTGGTTTTCATAAGCGGCCGTCTCTTCGGCCAGTGACACGGGCGCTTGTTAATTGGATTTACGGCCCGTGCTCCCCCGTGTTCAATTCCATGCGAGATCTCGTCTGCTCGACGGTTTCGGCGACTAAGAACCTGCTTACCATCCATTCTTTTTATCCGATGATGTTAAACAACAGGAATTCCCCGAATGATAAATGGCCCAACAGGAAAAGACTGTCAGTGACATATACATGTAGTGGCGTGTTTATAGGCACCTGCCTTTATAGACATTACCCGTATCACCGCTTCTACGTGTACCTTTGAGCATGGAACGCTACCAGCAGTCAGTTACCATCGAGCGATGGATGAAGATGTTGAGGTGTAGCAATGCACAGTGTTGTGCAAAACTTAAGGATGAAAGAAACTCCCGTATGATGTGTTAGTGCCAAATAAAGTAGCTCGATGAAACTTGAAAAATAACACTTAAAAAGGAAAACAGTTCCTAACGTTTTCAAATTATATTTATTTGGTTACGAAATGGCTTTTAGCTTCTCAGGCCATCTTTAGGTAATTATTGAATGTCACAAATACCAGATAAACATTATGTGCAAATTCCACAGATATTATTTGTTGAAAGACACAAAAGTGACAAAGTCTTTACACTGGAAAACATTACAATAATTACATTAACTGAAAAGAGGTAAACAATGTTCTTGCATGAGACACATTTAGCAATAATGATAAATAACGTAAATTTACAGTTTAAATCGAGTACTTTAAAGAAAACTTAGTTTAATGAAGGGAAAAATGGGAACTGAGTCTGATCATTTAATAGTAGGCTGGCATTCTGTACCAGGTGTTTGTTGTTTTTCAGAATTTCCAGTAGGGTCATCTTTCTGTTTTTCTTGACAGTATGTGAAACTTCACATTCTATATCACATGAATCGTTTTCTGCTAAAAGATGATCAACGACGGTCGAATCGCTCAATTGCCAGCTTCTCCAATGTTCACGTAGCCTAACTGCCGAAGGTCTGCACTACTTACAAGTGATTTTATATACATCACTCTGTGCCAGAGGTTGCAGTTTGTCTTTACTACTGAATAAATTTTTTTACATGTTATTGGTATTATAAAATGCATGTTTGTTGTTTGGAGAGCAACATTTTCTATGATTCTCTGAAATTTTGCCGATATATGGAATTTTTGCACCAGTATTTGTAACAACTAAGTCACTGCTGTAGGCCTATGTACAGAAGTAGTGTAATTTTATTCATAACCGTAGAATATTATCGGTTAGGGCAGAAAAAATGGTTCAAATGGCTCTGAGCACTATGGGACATAACAGCTATGGTCATCAGTCCCCTAGAACTTGGAAATACTTAAACTTTACCAACCTAAGGACATAACAAAACACCCAGTCAATACGAGGCAGAGAAAGTTAGGGCAGAGCTACAGCCATTGCTGCAAGCGATGGTTTGTAGGTCTGTTTGAAAAGCTGATTCGGGTAATAGAACAGATATGAAACGATACACCGTTAAATGTAAAGATGCATGTTTGTTGCTATTTCGATGCTGGAAGCTTGCAGAGGTTACATTTACGATTATTAAAAGACAATAGTTACACTGAAGTCACCGCTATTAATGGTAATCTCCTTGAAACTACAAAAGGCGGGACATGTTCTTAAAATGGGTGAGATCAATATGGACAAAACGGCATGCTCTGCGACTTGCTCATGCACTGACCACCAGGTTGGTAAGAATTCTTCTAGTCGTGCATTCCGCCATTGCTGGATGGGCGTTGATGTATGTAGACAGGCTGCAATACGGCTATGTTTTCTCTGAAGACGCTGATTACGTGTTTTCTGTTATTAATATCTATATAAAGGTCTGACAAATTTATAGAACAGCCTTATAGGTTCATTGTAATCAGAATTTTCTGATATTGTTACTTTAACTGCCGTGTAAATGTATTTCACTGTATTTGACAACACATGAAAGAACTGCTATACTGTAGTACAAGGTAACTGTAAGAAATACTCGATGAGGCGAAAAGAAATCAGAATTACGTATAATGAAATACAATAATTACACTGAAGTCACCGCTATTAATGATGATCCCCTTGAAACTGCAAGAGGCGGGACATGTTCTTAAAAGGGGTGTGATCAATATGGACAAAACGGCATGCTCTGCGACTTGCTCATGCACTGACCACCAGGTTGGTAAGAATTCTTGTAGTTGTGCTTTCCGCCATTGCTGGATGGGCTTTGATGTATGTAGATAGGCTGCAATACGTCTTCCCTACACATCCCCAGTGGTCGATGGGTCGTAAGTCGGAGAATGGACAGGCCAGTCCATTCGCCAAATATCCTTTCGTTGGAAGAACTCCCTCATCTGTGCACTCGAGCACTGTCATCCACAAAAATGACCTCAGAAGCGATTGCGTCCCTGAAAAGTTGCACATAGGGAAGGAGAACTTTGTTACAATGGCTTTCACAAGTGAATGGGAAGTGTTCAAACATTGTGCGATCAGTGCCCCCCTACTAAATCACGCTTCCCTGCAGTATAAGAATAAGACTTGCACCAAATGAATGATCGTATTTGACAATGCTCTTGGCTGCATTATTGCTCCCACCTTCCACCATATGAGGGTACGCTCAGCTAGACAGGTCGGTTTACGTTATCGATACCACGTTACGTTAGTTCTCACGATTTTTAGCTTTGTGTATTGGTTTTGCCTTTTATCCTCTGTTGGCTTTTTGTATTTCTATCATCTTTTGCTCCTTGTATTATTACAGTTCTTTTAAACTGAGCTGCAGATGTCACGTCATATTTTTGATACCAGCTATGATACTTAAATCAACTGTTGTACCTTATAGCCGAGCTGTCTAAGGCGCTGCAGTCATGGACTGAGCGGATGGTCCCAGCAGAGGTTCGAGTCCTCCCTCGGGCATGGGTGTGTGTGTTCGTCTTTAGGATAATTTAGGTTAAGTACTGTGTAAGCTTAGGAACTGATGACGTTATCAGTTAAGTCCCATAAGATTTCACACATATGTGAACATTTTTTGTTGTATCTTATTATTCTGATTATTTGGTATTGTATATTTGACTATTGTCGTAACTATGATGTTGGTATTTCACATTTTAGATTGTCCACGCCATTTTCTGCTATTGTGGCGTGAACTTCAATACTTAGTATTGAGAATCTCTGCCATCTGTCTTATATTCTACACTGAGGAACAAAACGGTATGACCAAACCTTCAGGAAACGTCAATCACATGCACACAAATAAAAAAAAATTTATATGGACATCAGTCCGGAAATGCTTCGTATCCATGTTAACTCTCTGTTTCTATAACTCGTCAGGACATTATTCACGGGAAGTACAATGGAAAAAGACGTACCAGCACAGTAGGAAACTGGGTGTGCGTGATGTCCTTACGTTAGTTAGGTTTAAGTAGTTCTAAGTTCTAGGGGACTGATGACCTCAGAAATTAAGCCCAATAGTGCTCAGAGCCATTTGAACCATTTTGAACACTACGAAACACTGTCGTAAATTGAATGTTTAAAATGCCCTCCGTTAGCAAGGATACATTCATCAATCCGCATTCGCAGTGATTTCCTAATTAGCTGATGCATGCCTGCAGAGCAGCGTAGTGTTTCATAGCCTTCCGCAATAAGGCATGAAGACTCTCTACATGTTGCCACACAATTCGCACATAAGAGTTTCATAAGGCTCCAAAAATTAATCTCGTTTATATAGGTCCGGAGAGCATGGAGGCCACGGAATTGGTTCATGTCTACTTATCCACCTGTCACAGCGATGAACCTAAAAATCACACAATACTGTACATTCAAACCGAAAATAGCCGAGAGGGTACCTTGGACTTGTCAAGTAAGAAAGCGTTTCACGTAATACTGGTACGTTCCGCCGTGCGGGATTAGCCGAACGGTCTAGGACGCTCCAATCATGGAGTGTGCGGCTGGTCTCGTCGGAGGTTCGAGTCCTCCCTCGGGCATGGGTGTGTGTGTTTGTCCTTAGGCTAATTTAGGTTAAGCAGTGTGTAAGCTTAGGGACTGATGACCTTAGCAGTTAAGTCCCATAAGATTTCACACAAAGTTGAAATTTTAATTTTGGTACATTCCATTTCTGTGTATTTACCATGACTGATAAGGTGATTCTGAAGCAAGCAGAAAGTAAGATTTGAATTAGAAATAAAGCATTTCCGGACGCAATTCCTTACTGTTCTTCCTGACAGTTTGGCCATACTGTTTAGTTATTTCCTTTATTTTTCGGCTATGGGAGTGGGTACTGTTGTCCGTCACCCTCTGTTTGTGTGACGTCATTTGTAAAAGCTGACGGATGGTATTGTAAGCTCTGGTTTATCTGAAATGGATGCAACAGTGGAAACCACCGCAGCTCCAAAACTGTTTCTTCGCGCAGGTCACTCAGGCGCAAGTGAGAATATTTAACAATTCGGCCTCATAGGCTGTTCCCAAGACCCTCCCCCTCCTCCCATTGTTATGCAATCTCGTCCGAGTGCGGCGCACAATGGAGCAGCAGTGGATTCTTTGCTGAGTCGGAGCGCCTGCATCGCCGCTACTGTGCGCGCGCTGACGTACGGCGGGCAGCGGGTCCGACACGCCTCGTTCGGCCGCACGGCTCACGGCGCCTGCCCGCAGCACGGCGCGGCAGACCCGTTGCGCCAAAAAGCTGCCGCCGGCGAGGTACAGCGCCGCACAAAAGCACCAGAAATATGCATCACAATTGTGCGCGCGGGGCCGCGAATTTCCGTGCCTTATATGTCCGCTTTGTCCGCCACTGAATTAGCCGATATGTTTTAGCGCAAAAGAATGCACCCGGCGGGTAGCGGGCGTTCACACCTCGCGCCCGTTACTAAATTTACAGAGCCAGCCGCGCCGTCGGGTAGGCCGCGAGAAAAAAATGGAGTGAATCCATTCTGGTGCGGGCAGTCGCGGATTGCCGTTGCGAATATTTTCACCGCAGCTGTGCGCGATGCGCTTTTCATTACCGGGACAATGACTGCAATTGCGGTATAGACGTACTCCGGATCTGTCACTGATCTGCACTGCGATTTTATTCGCTCCAATAAACGGGTAGATACTGGAAAGTTTTATTTTTTGCCATTTCTTTGCATATAGCTACACAGCAATTTTTTTTCACCTTGTGATATTGCAGCTGTTGAATCTGAACAATGGACTTGCTACCAACGGAGCTGAGCTTCATTTAAGTGTGCTATTCATAGAGCGAAAGGAAAGATGTTCCTCAAGAATATTCATCGGTGTTTCAGAAGAAAGAAGAGCTTCGAAGTCTCCTCACTATCAGAAGTAATGTCAGTCTTCATCCAAGCACAAGTATATCTCCATTTTTAAAACTACTGTGTACTGTCAGACATAGCCGTGTCGGCGAGATGTTTCTTGACATCTTGGTTTGTCGGGTGTTCTACCGGATATCAGCGTCGTACTTGCACGATATTTCGTTAAGCAGCTCGTAACCGTTCCTCTACTGGACCTGTTAAAATATACATGGTTGTGGCCTTCCCCCTCCACTGGCGGTGGCAGGCGTTCCCTCTGCGCTCTGCGCCAGCTCGCTGCGACCTGGAACGTTGCCGTACCGTTTTTCGTCCGCTGCGGTTCTGGGTGTTCCCTATGTGGTCCTCAGCCACCAGACCCTATCCTGGGTGTTCCATCTTCCGTCTGGTGCGTTTGGAATTCTGTCTGAGGTACCAGGCGTTCCCTCTGCCGTCTGCTCCTGCTCACGGTGATCGGTTGGAGCGCTGCCGTTCCGTTTTCTGCCCACTACGGCTCTGCATGTTCCGCCTTCGGTCAGCGCCCGTCGTTTTCCGTCTTCTGCGAATCTGGTCCACGCCCGTCGGAGCCCCTCCTGGACGTTCCATCTTCAGTCCACCGAGATGTTAGTCGCTAGTGGACTCCTTCCTCGAGTCCTAGGTCTTTTTGTTTTATGGTACAACAATCGTAGTTTCTTTTTACACGCGTTTGTCCTGGAAAACTCAGCGACTCCTGTTGATATTGTGGAATCTATATGAAGTGATGGGTGAAATTACGGAAACACCAAAACCGCAACACATTATCATGCCTAATAAAGTGAAGGAAAACCTTTGGCATAAAAAACTTTCCACTCGTCTTGGAATGTCTGAATACAGGTCACATATTGTTTTAAGGGAACCCTGTACAATTCTTCCCTCACAATAGACGCAAGTTCAGGTAACAATGGTGGAGTTGGATAGCGACCCTTTTCCTCAAAGCAGACCACGTAGGCTCAATAATATTGAAATTTACTGACTGTTGGTCAGAGTAGGTGTGACAATTCAACCTTATGCTTGCAAAACCGGTTCTGGACCATATACACTGTTTGAACAGGGCCCCGTCGTCTTGGAACATAGTATCAGTCATGGGGAACAGACATTGTACGATGGGATGGGCCTGATTAGCTAAAACGCTAACACAGTCCTTGAGGGATATACGACATTGAAGAGTAACCACGTGGCCCTAGTCTCTCATGATATGACTGCGTACATCATCACTCAATCCCCGCCATGTTTCACTCTTGTTTGTAAAGTCGACCAGAAGTCGGAAACAGTGTGACTCTGTGTGACTCGTCCGACAAAACGACTTGCTTCCCTTGCTCAATAGTTCTAGTTTTATGGTATCAGTCCCACGTTTTCCTGTTACGGGTATTTGCATCACTAGTGTGTCTTTCCCCTCTTATGGAGCTCCCATCGTGTTGTTTCCGTGCCGACACGGCTCTTGACTGCATCTTTCAGTACTGAAGTGACTTTTGCTGTAATTATCTTCTTTTTCCTTACGATCCTCTTCATTGAACCACAGTTCCAAACATTCAACACACACTTGTGGCCCGCGGTGTGATTAACGTATTATTTTTTTCCCGCTTTACTTGCATGCAACATAAATCTTAGATATGGTAGATTTTGACACACCAAACATTTCAGCTGTCTTGATTACGGAAGCACAATAATTTTGCCATATCTGAAATGACTTAGCTCCGATCTTGTGCACTCGCTACTACAGAGAACACTATTTTGACCACTATATATACTTGAAATGTATTAAGGACGTTGCATGTGGGCATTTATGTTCAAGCATGCATTTATCGCAGTGTTTACGCATTGTTGTCCAAACACTGTGCAAAACATGCGCTTAATGCGAACGGTGGGTATTATGTCGGAATTTATATTTTGATCGAGGTTTGCCTTTAAGATAATGCGATTGATAGGCATAAGTTCGAAGTATCACGAATTATAGTGGTAACTAGGGTTTATTTGAATTATTTTACATTTGGTAAGTATGAGATTAACAGCGGTAGTAATAATGGTTTTTGAAGGTAATTTGATTGCAACAGAAACTAGCGAACAGCGCGTGGGAAAAACGAACACCTAAACCTTTCTGTTCGAGCTCTGATTTCTCTTATTTTATTTTGATGATCATTCCTACCTATGTAGGTTGGGCTCAACAAAATAGTTTCACATTCGGAAGAGAAAGTTGGTGACTGAAATTTCGTAAATAGATCTCGCCGCGACGAAAAACGTCTTTGCTTTAATGACTTCCATCCCAACTCGCGTATCATATCTGCCACACTCTCTCCCCTATTACGCGATAATACAAAACGAGCTGCCCTTTTTTGCATTCTTTCGATGTCCTCGGTCAATCCCACCTGGTAAGGATCGCACACCGCGCAGCAATATTCTAACAGAGGACGAACGAGTGTAGTGTAAGCCGTCTTTTTAGTGGACTTGTTGCATCTTCTAAGTGTCCTGCCAATGAAACGCAACCTTTGGCTCGCCTTCCCCACAATATTATCTATGTGTTCTTTCCAACTGAAATTGTTCGTAATTTTTACACCCAGGTACTTAGTTGAATTGACAGCCTTGAGAATTGTACTATTTATCAAGTAATCGAATTCCAACGGATTTCTTTTGGAACTCACGTCACTGTCACCTGCCACACCATACAGCAATCTTTTCTAAATCGCTTTGCAACTGATACTGGTCTTCGGATGACCTTATTAGACGGTAAATTACAGCATCATCTGCGAACAACCTGAACTGCTCAGATTGTCACCCAGGTCATTTTATAGATCTCAGAAACAGCAGAGGTTCCAGGACGCTTCCCTGGGGAACACCTGATATCACTTCAGTTTTACTCGAAGATTTGCCGTCTATTACTACGAACTGCGGCCTTCCTGACAGGAAATCACGACCCGTAGCTTGATTAGAAGTCGCTTGTGAGGAACGGTGTCAAAAGCTTTCCGGAAATCTAGAAATACGGAATCAGCTTGAGATCCCCTGTCGATAGCGGCCATTACTTCGTGCGAATAAAGAGCTAGCTGCGTTGCACAAGAACGATGTTTCCTGAAACCATTCTGATTACGTATCAATAGATCGTTCCCCTCGAGGTGATTCATTATGTTTGAATACAGTATATGCTCCAAAACCCTACTGCAAACCGACGTCAATGATATAGGTCTGTAGTTCGATGGATTACTGCTGCTACCCTTCTTAAACACTGGTGCGACCTGCCCAGTTTTCCAATCTGTAGCTACAGATCTATCGGTGAGCGAGCGGTTGTATATGCGAATTTATTCGGGGAACAAAAGTCATATCTCTAGTAAGCATTTGATTTAGAGGATTCTGATTTAAAAATTGAATGAGTATTCCTTCGATATGCAACAAGTACGAATGGTGTTCAATAAGTAATGCAAGACATTCTTTCTTGATAACAAGTTAATTTTATTCCGGATTCCAGTACACCATATTATTCCCCACTCTTTCGGAGACAAACCCTTATTTTTCAACATAATCATCTTTCAGTGGGACGGACTTACGCAACATAACTGGGAGGGCTTGTATGCCCGCATGGTGCTACTCTTCTGATCGACGTCAGAGGCAACGTCTTACTTCACCAATCACCTCGCCATTATTCACGTACTAGAGTGCATCCTTCCTTGGGCGAAACGGATGAAAAACCGAAAAGTGCGAGGTCCGGGATGTAGGGTGGATGAGGAAGGACAGTTAGATGAAGTTTTGAGAGACTTGTGTGAGACCGGGTGCGGCATGTGGAGTGGCGCCGCTCTATTGACTCTTGTCTTGTCTGCGGTTCGAAATGATTAAGCCATATTTCGACGCCTGCGACGATGGTCGACAAAAAAGGGTCACGCTCAGCCTCGTAGCATGCAAACTATTCCGCACAGGTGTTTCTTCGTTGCTCCTTATGGTCTACTGTTACGCGGTGAGGATTCCAGCCAACACACACCTTTGAGTACCCCGGTTGGGTGATGAGTGTTTCAGTACTACCAGCAGAGAGGTTGAGATGTAAAGAAAACTATTTGACTGCTACGAATGAGAGTATTCGCGAGGTCTAATATCGCAGAAGTCACAGCTCTGTGCGGTCGGCCGGCACGCTGGAGATGGAACAGGTTGCGATGATGACAGACGCCTCGCCCAACGACTCACCTAGCTATTCTTCACGGCTAGTTATATACAGATATTCTACATGTGTCTACGAATATCTGCGATGCTCTGGTTTTCCGCCAAAAGAAACTCACCTTCGTTAAAGACGCCATTTTAAATGAAACATAGAGAACTTCCACGTAGTGGAGCTTCATAAAACTGTAGTGACTGAAGCGGAAATATTCCACAGTGTCCCACAAAAAATTACGAATATTTCCAGCCGAGATCGTACAAGGAACAAGGAACAAAAAGCGTTGCGTTACTTATTGAAGTCCCTCTTATTAACCTTCTTTTCATTAGAGTTTTTCTTCTCCAGTGCGGTACCCAGCGATCTAGGATTTGGCAACTTTTTAACTTTATGTTGTAACTTTGCAGCCGGATAGCTGCCCTTGCGCCACATTCGTCGAGATAAACTGCTCAATTACTGAAAACACAAAATTGTCAAAGCTAACTTACAAATTTTGCTGTGATAGTGTCCGTTTAGGGCACATGGGACATTATTTGAAGCAAATACAATTAACAGATGTGAGCTCCTCTGTTGGTTGTCGGTCATATTTTCTAAGCTCTAATAGCCATTTTCTGTAGGAGCTTTAAAGATATGTTGTAGTGGGTCGGGGTGTTTGAGCACTACCGCGGCAGGGACGGCTTACGGCACTGGGTCGTTGTAAGGAATTTGGCTGTTGGTAGCATACGGAACAGTATTAATAGTCAAACATTTTGCTCAGTTCCGAGTTACACTCGTAGTATTAGTCCGTAGGGGTAACGCCCTCGTGGGCGTGTGTTGACGATAGCGAAGCCGGAGGTCACGGAGGCAGCGAACGGGCACTGGCCGGCATGACGTCAGCACGGTGTAGGGTTGCCGACGCGGGAAGCCCGCGGTGACACGTGCGCCGCCTGGCCTGGTCCTTCAATTCAGGGCAGGTCCTGTCTGCAGACGCGGAAGCCTTTCCCGGTTCTCGTAACGGAAGTCAGGCTCTAGCAACGGAGCCTGCCCCTGTGATCAGTAGCGTGCAGCGATAATCTGCCAGCTGCGCCGTCCTGGACACGAATTGCTGCCCTCCAAGGCAAGAGTCCGGCGGCGACTGAAGGAGGCCGGAGATGGACTACCAGCTGGAACGGACCAATACCCGGCAGTGGACGCAGCCCCATTCATAGGCTGTCGATGGCGGGGTCCAAGCCTCATAGTGAAACCTTCATAAACAATGTTGCCCTCTTTCCCCAACGCATAGAACTTCCCTATAGGGTAGGTGCTGCAGGCTGCTACTAAAGACGGCTGTTTATACCGGATTGGTGCTCATTTGTTGAGCTGGTCACAAAGTCTTCTTATAAATTAAGAGGGTGTTAGACAATGACATCATTGAACCAGCAACCTCCACGTACAAGAACCCCCGAAAGTGGTGGAAAGTCCGACCGTCAATCCATTTGATGCTAGATCCTCGCCAAATTAATACCATCATAGAACCACAAGTACATTGTCCCGAGAACTGAAGAAACTCCTACAAAGCTTTCATGGCGTAATATCATTCTCGTCCTTCGATCTGCGGCACAATTTCTGGAAATTTACACTCCATCCAGACTGCAGGTAATCCACTGCATACCTCACCTTCGGTGGATGTTACCAATTCAAATGGCTACCATTCGTGTTAATGGTGTCCTCAGTACCTTAAGGTATTTCGTGAAACAAGGAAACACCACTTACGTAGACGACCTCTTAATTGCGGAAACGACGTGGAAAGAACACATTACTGCTGACCTTAAAGGAATGCGGCATAACTGTCAACATCACGAAGTCATGCACTGGGACGTCACGAGTACAATTCCTCGGCAACATCTAATCATATACACCGAAACAAGGCGGTTACCAGCATCTGTGACAACTAGCAGGCCGTTGCTGTGGTCGGCCTGCTTTTCTGCTATATCGGAGGTACTTCAGACCGTGGCCCCTGGCTGGCTATGTAGAAATTGGCTGGTGTTATTGCTGCGTCTGATGGAATGGCGTTTTGGATCCGCTCTGCCCCAGGCCGCCTGTATACGTAATCTGTGGCAGTACTTATATTACATCGGTAGCGCCAAAAATAACTGCGGTGCCGCAGTTTGACCGATCGCCTGTAACACAACAAATTTTATTTTATTTATTTATACGTGTATTTAACTTTCCGTGACTTCTGTTTTACATAACCAAAAGTCCATAGCAACATTACAATATGTGTAGTACCGTATTTTACGGCCTATAAGACGCTACGAACTATTAGATGCACATTAATTTTAAAGAAGTTTCTATGAATAACATTTTTACCATTTTTGTTGTTAGATTGGAAAGCCAAACTAAAGAAAATTCTTAGTTTATAAACTGAAATGACTCTCAAATCCCTCGAAATATCTATTTGAACATTTTTCTTCTCTTTTTCCTTCGTCTTCTACTTACTTCTTCGCCGTCATCGTTGTCCTCTTTGTATATAAGACGGTCATCATTGCCATCGAGAGACACAGTATTTGAAAGATTTAACAATGTTTTCTGTTACTCTAGACCACGACTGTTATATCCAGTGACAAACTTGTTTGCTTGTAGGTTTATTTATTTATTTATTTATTTTTCGAAGCTGCTTTCGGCGTGAATTTATCTTGGGTTTCATCAAAAACCACTTCATACACTTACCTCTCATACACTCTTTCAATGTTTTCTTTTTTTATCGAGACATCAAGAGGTCGTAATTTTGGAAGGAAATCCTCCTGGAATAACAGTAAGCTCCGTTTTCCCCTTTCTCAATTTCTCTTTCACAGAATTTTTCAGATAATTACTAAACTTACTTAGCCAAGCAGCTCTCCTTGTCCCTCACACTCTGTTAATCCGTAATTTCATACCAGCCTCACCCATGTCATGTACGTCAACAACAACACTTGGTGGTATTTCAGAAGGTTCTGGGATTGTTCTGCGCTTGAAAATGACCATTGGATTAAGTTTAGTACCGTCAGCACAGCATGAAAGAACAACAATGTAGTGCATTTTTTCATGTCTATTTCTTTTTATAGTCACTGTTGCAGCACTTTCCTAGGTAACAGTTCTGTTACTCGGCGTATAAAATGTCAGTTTTGTCCATATTCACTATCTGGCTTGGAACCACATTGGTTTTCTATCGATACTGAATAATAAAGCGATGGAAAGACAATATTTCCCCTTCATACTCTTGCGGCATTTTCTGAGGTATTTTGGTTTTCGTTCTCATGCTAAACACACGAGCTTCATGAACCTATAGCACCAACCAACTCAGCCCTTAACGTCTATTAAGATCCACCGCAGCCCTAGTTTACGTGCGCGTATTTGAATCATTTTTGTATTAATTCCAGTGCCATCCTGGCAGTGTCCATGTCTCCATTTCAATGCGTCATCTGGTTTTGTTCATTTTGCATTGAGTCACCTATTTGCACATTTTGTCCTCCTCATGTTTTGCAGTTCCTCTTTACTAACCCGTCAATCGTGAATGGTTTTCTTCTGTTAGTGGAGGCCGAAATGCCCTGAGCTGCGCTCTTTCTATGTTCTTCTGCATATGCTATTACTTTCAAACTATAGCCCGCATCATTGAATACCTTTTTGTTTTTGCATTGCGAAACTAGCTATTAGCAAAAATTTTGTATCTAATCTTATCGATAAGACAAATCATTTTCAATTCAAGTTCACTGGAACCATATACAGAAATGATGCATCAACGGATAGATAATGTTCTGTTTTCGTAATGGTGGTGTGCTGTTGCTGCCAGTTGAATGTAAAACTGCCAGATGGAGATAGGTTTCCCGTGGCATCGAATGCATGGGCATTTTTAAGACTGGAAAAAATTTTAAATCAAACACTGGACATCTTCATACTGATCTCGAATATAAGACGCACCTGAACTTTTTAGGCCTTTTTTCCCAGAAAAATGTGCGTCCTATACTCCACTGAATAAGTTATATTGGTACAAGTAATAATAATAATAACAATAATAATAATAATAATAATAATAATAATGAAAAGTCCACTCCACGATCGATATCCGAGGACAGCACTTTGCCAACCATACACGGTGTCATCCTCTTGCCATAAGGCATGTTCCATATACTATATGTAGGGGCTTCAGGTCAGCGCACCGCCCTAACCAGCCATTGTCGCCTTTAGAGATCTTGGAGCCGATTCACTGCTCCTTAATCGGCATCACGAAGCTGAGTGGACCGGTCACAGTGCTCAAAGTCAGTAAAAATCCGTGATTGCACTGGAAACTGAAACCGGTTCCTGTCTATGCCAGTCGGGGGCGCAGAAAACTCAGTTACGGAGGCGGCCATAGAAATAGTAGCAATATTAATAACAGTTTTCTGCGATGTAGAAAATGAATGGAGTTTATTCAAAGACACTTTAGTCGAAGCAGCACAAGAAGTATGTGGTAGAGCATATGCAAAGGAGAAAGTAGGACAGACAAGTTGGTGGGATGATACCACAACCCAAGCAGTTAGAAGAGAAAATGGAGAATGGAGAAAGTGGTGGAAAACTAAAAAGTGCAAAGGAATAGGGGAAACAGCAAAGAAAAAGGCATGGGAAGAGTTTACAAAAAAAGTTGAAGAAGATGTGAAGAGCAATAAGAAAATGTTCTATAAAATGATGAAAAATAAAAGGAGCGCTTCTGAACTACCAGCAAAGATGGAAACAGAAGTTGGTACTGTGATTGAAGATCCAGAGAATGTAAAAGATCTCTGGAAAGAACATTTTAATAAACTGTTAAACGCTGAGGAGCAGGTACACGAGGAAACAACAAATAATGGAGAAATTGAGATAAGTTGGGAAGCAGAATTAGAACAAATTGCGCGGGAAGTAATGGAAATAGCTGTTAAGAAGATGAAATGGGCGAAAACCCCAGGACCTGATAAAGTATCAGTGGACATGATAAGAGCAGCAGGTCCAGTGGGAATGCAGTGGCTGTATAGAGTACTATCAATTGTGTTGAGAAATAGTACAGTACTTGACGACTGGAGAATAGGAGACATTGTTCCCATCTTCAAAAAAGGCAATAAAAGAGTTTGTAAAAACTACAGAGGAGTAACCCACATGAGTCATACAGCCAAGATTTTTGAAAGAATTTTACTAAATCGGATAAGTGAGGTGAAAAGGAGCTGAGTGAAGAACAGCATGGGCTTAGGAATGGAGGAAGCACAATCGACCTGATATTTTCTATCCGTCAGCTGAAGGAAAAAAGTTGGAAGTGTGACGAAAAGGTGATAATGGTTTCCATAGACACAGAAAAGGCCTATGACTCAGTTAACATGGAAAATCTCTGGGAGGAAATGAAGAAAATAGATATAGAAGATGGATACATTAATGTAATAAAGACAATGTACAAGGGACACAATTGTAGAATTAGAACCTCATTGGGGAACACTGAATGCTTCGAAATAAGACAAGGACTTAAATAAGGAAGTATTCTACCTCTGCACTTTGTAATGTTGTGATGGAGAGAATGAATAGGGCAGTTAAAGATATAATAAAAGAAGGAGACAAAAAGATGATTTTTGCACATTATATGGTCAGATAAAGAGGTAGATGTACAGTTACAACTTGATGCGTGGAAGGAAACAATGAAAAGGTATGGCTTAAAAATAAATAAAGATAGTAGTGAAGTAGTGGTATTTGGAAGAGACAAAGGGATCAATGGAAATATTACTTTGAATGGAGAACCCCTCGAAGTGGTAGACTATTTCACTTATTTAGGGAGTGAAATATCTAGTGATTGAAGAATAACCAACGAAATTAATAGGAAGTTACAGAAGGGAGGCAATTTCTACCAAACAATAAAACACCTGATTTGGAATAAGGAAGTTTCAGAAAAATCAAAACCCTTATGCATAAGAGTTATTCCTTCCCTGTTGTCACCTATGGAGGAGAAACATGGACAATGACAGAAAGGGACTGGAGCAGACTGCAAGCAGGGGAAATAAAATTTCTCAGAGCAGTTAAGGGAAAAGCAAGAATGGAAGGATCGTAGATATCAGAAAGGACCTCAAAACAAAGTATGAGACAAGAAATTAAAAAATAAGAGACTAAAATGGTACGCGGATGTTAAGAGGATGTGTGGGCAGAGACTCCCCAAAATTATGGAAGAACTAAAGATGGATGGAAAAAGACCTAGTGGGCGCCCAAAAACACGGTGGAAAACGGAAGTGAGAATATCTGTGGAAAGGAGAAGTGTGACCTGGCAGCAAGTGGAGGAAGAAAAGGGGAGAACCAAGCCAAATGGAGAAGACTCGTCATCACCCAGACCCGGCAGTAGCTGGAGCGGGACCCGGATATAGATAGATAGATAAATAATAACTGTGATAATATCAATGACAGTAGACGTCGTGCTGAACGCACGAATTTCATAAATGTCACTCTAATTAACAGCGTGTTATGTAACTTCAGTATGTTATTGTCGCGTGTGAGTAAGAACACATTAACAGAATGTATGGAAGCAGTACAGAAATAAAGGAACACGGGGAAGAAGCAGACTTGCCTGCAGAAGTGTGGGACGTGAGAGAAAATGATTAGCAGTTAAGATGGAGAAAAGACAAAAAATAAACAGCGTTGCGTTAAAGAAACAATTGTGTTCCACAGTCGTGAGGTTGACATGGAGATAGATAAAGACTCATTGTTATGCATACGTGAAGTTATGACACTGGACGTAATAGATCTTGTGTTGCACTTGCGAAACGCTCATAGGCACTTGTGTGCGAGAGAGGTACTGAGGCCACCTGTGACTTAGAAGACGAGGAATGTAACCCCATCATAATCCCATCACCAGGTACAAAATGTATTCCAAAACTTGAGGAATGTCTGCATAAAGAGAGGTCGTCCAGAAGTTGAGGGTGCTATAAGAAAAAGTTCACATTTAACAATATGAATTAGTCAGTCGTATAAATCATTAATCTATTGCAGATCTTGTTTTCGACTGTAACACAGCCACCATCGATGAATTACCAGAAGAGTCACACAGATACCAACATGTCAGAGCATAAATTTGTAAAAATTCGCTATCCTTTACATCACAGACACAAAACTGAGGCCGTTTCGAATTCATAGAGACACATGTTTCAAACTGCGATTCCCGTCTACTTCTGTAGTAAATGAAAACACCTCTCACTGTCTCTGGTCTAACTTTCTAGACTCCACAGCATCTTTTCCATATGTCCACGAACTCTTTGCAGAAGATTTCCGGTGTTTTGAGAACGGCACAACACGAAATCGCTCCATGCCATTTCCAACAAATGTCTGTATAGAAGACAGAATTATAAGAAAACATTACTTATTTTATTACTAAGCCTTCACACACTAACTTAAATATCAACGGAGTAGGAAGTATACTAATCTCCACTCAGACATCTTTCCATTTTTTGTCTCTGAAGTAAGCTTTACTATTCACCTATCGGTATCTATTGTTTATTTGTTATATATGAAACGAATAATGTAACTGCATTTCTTATGTCAGCACACGATTAGATTTCAGTTTTCCACTCTACACGTATCGCCTTGTAATGTTTATTGACTATATGTATAACGAAGAAAGTAATTGCGTTTCACATTTCAGCACTCAATTACATTCCAGTTTTCCTCTGTGTACCAATTAGCAATGTAACAGTTTGTTAGCTCACATGATCCATGTTTAACTAAGCTGCTTAACTAGCCATTAGATTTCAGTATTAGTGTTGCTGTGATTTACATCTGCCCTTGGCAGGATAAACGGTAATTCGTGCATCACCCATTTTTTCTCTTTGGTGTTCTGTTCTCGAATACTGTGCGTGGAGAACGGCTGTCGGTAAGTCTTCATATACGAGTAAGCCCCAATTATAAGCCTCAATTATAAGCCCCAATTATCATCACGGTCATTTCCCGAAGTGTATTTAGAGCTGCTACGTTGTTTGACTATTTCCAGACCTAAGTTCTTAGCAAGAACATGTATCTACATAATGAACAGTCCATTCATTCCACGTACCTTGTTTACAGTTCGCCTTTCTGAAATTCTTCAGACGACCGGCGCTACGTGTTTCTTATCCGTGCTGCCCATTTAATTTCGTTATATGGGAAATAAGCACTGCATATATATTGTAGAATGAAGGCTTTCACGACCGGTTGACATGGCTGTTGATATACTTTCCGGGATGTGAGGTCGTGGTCCAAGAACTTTTCTGCTCCTTACGTTTCGTCCAGGACTGCGCTGGACTTCCTCAGAGGCACTGCTCCGCTGAGTGTCGGCAAGACTCAGCGGAGCAGTGCCTCTGAGGAAGTCCAGCGCAGTCCTGGATGAAACGTAAGGAGCAGAAAAGTTCTTGGATCACGACCTCACATCCCGGAAAGTATATCAACAGCCACTGCATATATATGTTTTAGTGTTTTCCTTGGTATTTATTCATAGAAAGGTGAACTCCGGTTACTTTATGATCTCACAATAATAATAGTTGATCCTATCGATTACTGATATAAAAGTATTATTCTTACAAATGGTTCAAATGGCTCTGAGCATTATGAGACTCAAATTCTGAGGTCATTAGTCCACTAGGACTTAGAACTAGTTAAACCTAACTAACCTAAGGACAACACACGCATCCATACCCGAGGCTTGATTCGAACCTGCGACCGTAGTGGTCTCGCGGTTCCAGACTGCAGCACCTAGAACCGCACGGCCACTTCGGCCAGCTATTATTCTTACGTCGCACAACTTCCATTGGTTAGTAATACGTCTACAGATACTGTCACACTGTTTAGCAAATATTTATCTCCATCTTCAACTCATCATAGATCACCGTTAAGCTGCCATAGCTAAATTAAACAATTACATAAATAGTAATCTGCATTGCGGATTATATTTTTGCTTTCATATCAGCGCACACTCCGCTGCAGAGTGAAAATCTCATTCTGGAAACATCCCCCAGGCTGTGGCTAAGCCATGCCTCCGCAATATCCTTTCTTTCAGGAGTGCTAGTTCTGCAAGGTTCGCAGGAGAGCTTCTGTAAAGTTTGGAAGGTAGGAGACAAGGTACTGGCAGAAGTAAAGCTGTGAGTACCGGGCGTGAGTCGTGCTTATTAATCAGTAAGTTTATCCACAAACGTAATTTGGTTTCACGAAAATATTTCAGCAATTACTTTTGGTTTTTTTCACTGAATGTGTAGTTTTCTGCTTATTAATTTCTTTCAGAAATACACACAGAAAGTAGTGTATATGCATTCATTGAAGCACTGTTTTTCATTGATTTATATGCACCTTGTTCCTTCTGATGCCTCACTTCGAATTTCCATTTTCTCTTGGTCTCTCCCTCTCTCTCTCTCTCTCTCTTTCTATCTGTCTCTCTCTCTCTCTCTCTCTCTCTCTCTCACACACACACACACACACACACACAGACACACAAACACACACAGACACACTGTGTGTGTGTGTGTGTGTGTGTGTGCCAGAAGGAGCATTAAGTGAACGTTCACAGGACCAAACTCGTAGAGCAATGCAGAAAATGGACACAGAAAAACTTCAAAATTTAATGACCCTGGGCAAGGCACGTCTTCAGCTCAGATTCATAGTATTTAATAAAATATTGACTTGTATCTCACCTATTCTTCATAAATCAAATCTATTCAGCAAGAGAGATAAAAACTGCGATAAAATTTTTAATATTTAACGAATTTTCTAGACCACTGGAGACCTAGTCTAACAACTGATCATACATTTTGTGTCTATTTGGCTCCACATCTATCCTCAAACTATCAACTTCAGATCGTGGTAATTTGACTTGATATAACAGAATGTTATTTTTCAAACTGAAATATTTTGTTTTACTTCTGATCACTACTGACTTTCCTCTTCACAGTCATGGGATAGCTGGCAAATTTCTTCTACCTTTTATCGACTTTTAATTCGATGATTATGTACGTTAATTGAATTAACATTGTAACTGAAGTAACTTAGTGACGACACAGTGCTGATTTACTTCAAATTTACGTTATTTTTCATTTCATAATTCTCGAAAACTGTGTAAACAATATGTACTGTGTCGCACCGAGTAACAAAACAATTTTCTATATTTATACACATTAAAAAAGTTTTGCATCACCTTGGTTCCGAGCGTTCTTGAACCCGTACAGAAAATTGGGATTGAGATCAATGTAAACATCATTTCCGACCTTTTTATTGCTCATGAAAACCACACATTACTGGTTGTACAAACATACACCTAGACCTTCTGAGGTGGTGGTTCAGATTTCTGTACACCGGTACCTCTAATACCAAGTAGTACGTCCTCTTGCATTGAAGGACGCCTGTATACGTCGTGGCGTACTATCCTCAAGTTCATCAAGGCACTGTTGGTCCAGATTGTCCTACTCCTCAACGGTGATTCGGCGTAGATCCCTCAGAGTGGTTGGTGGATTACGTTGTCCATAAACAGTCCTTTTCAATATATCCCAGTTATGTTCGATAGGGTTCATGTCTGGAGAACATGCTGTCCGCTCTAGAAGAGCGATGTCGTTATCCTGAAAGAAGTCCTTCACAAGATGTGAACGATGGGGGCACGAACTGTCGGCCATGAAGATGAATGCTTCGCCAATATGCTGCCAATATGGTTGCACTATCGGTCGGAGGATGGCATTCACGTATCGTGCAGCTGATACGGTGCCTTCCATGACCACAAGTGGCGTACGTCGGACCCACACAATGCCACCCCATAACAGCAGGGAACTTCCACCTTTCTGCACTCGCTGGACAGTGTGTCTAAGGCGTTGAGCATGACCGGGCTGCCTCCACACACGTCTCCGACGGTTAACTGGTCGGGGGCATATGCGACACTAATCGGTGAAGAGACATTGATCCCAATCCTGAGCGGTGGATTTGGCATCTTGTTGGGCCCATCTGTACCGCGCTGCATGGTGTCTTGGTTGCAAAGATGGGCCTCGCCATGCATGTCGGGAGTGAAGTTGCGCATCATGCAGCCTATTGCGCACAGTTTGAGTCGTAAGACGACGTTCTGTGGCTGCACGAAAAGCATTATTCAACATGGTGGCGTTGCTGTCAGGGTTCCTCCAAGGCGTAATCCGTAGGTGGTGGTCATCCACTGCAGTAGTAGCCCTTGGGCGCTCTGAGCGAGGCATGTTACAGACAGTTCCGGTCTCTGTATACCTCCTCCACGTCCGAGCAACATCGTTTTGCTTCACTCCGTAACGCCTGGACACTTCCCTTTTTGAAACCCCTTCCTGTCACAAAGTAACAATGCGGACGCGATCGAACCGCGGTATTGACCGTCTAAGCATGGTTGAACTACAGACAACACGTCCTTCTTTGTCGAATGACTGGAACTGATCGGCTGTCTGACCGCCTCCATCTAAGCGGCGCTGCTCATGCATGGTTGTTTACATATTTGGGCGAGTTTAGTGACCTCTCTCTGAACAGCCAAAGGGATTGTGTTTGTGATACAATATCCAAAGTCACCGTCTATCTACAGGAGTTCTGGGAACCGGGGTGATGCAAAAATGTGTTGATGAGTGTACATAAAAATATGAACCAATATTAGAAAATTTTGTGGTCCAATACATGTCGTACAAGACTAGTAACTGCAATAGGCATCACTTCTCAAATATTAAATCAGTCTCCATTTTGACGCACGTACTCAGAAAATCATTGCTGTAAATTTCGCATAACGTGGCACAACGTGTCCCCTGGCATATTGGGATTTTCTTTTTAATCTGTGTCTTGAGCTTAGCATTGGTTCTTGGTCTAGTCTGGAACACGACAGGCATCAGTCTGGAACTCTGGAAAGCGGCTCCGTCCTTTGAAATACCAGATGTGCTGAATGATATATTAGGATATAACGTCACAGTGAGAGGGGCTCCTCGTTTACATCCAAAACAGTAAAGGCCTATCGCCAGATGACACGAAACTTATACCGCGAAACTGAGCAGGTTTTCACTGAGCCCAGTGAAGGAAGGCATCATTAATCACGTAACCATTTAAGTGGCGTTGCCTTCACGATACATTCAAGCTTTTCCGCACCTTTACTGACTTTAGACAACAGTTGTACAGAAACTTATGGTTGATGCATTCAAACAGTGGTATTCTTCGACGGTAGATTCTGCAGGTAACTAGGATAAAACTGAAGCTTAAGGGGTATTCTTCGAACAGTCCGACGACCGAGATGCAACGACGTGGCAGGTTTCCGCAACGAAGCACTTAGAATCCTTACGATCGCAGCTGGCGCAGTTTAGCATGTAGAGAGAATGAAATCTCAGTAGACTTTTTTTTTTTTTCAAAGCGGAAGCATACGGTCCAAAAGTCCAAACGTTATGTTTGTTGCAGAAACGCACTTTGAGGCCTTTTCCTCGTTTCTTTTGCAGCTGCAGTTCCTCCAACGTAAAATGTTCCCATTTCTCTGGGCCAACTTGAATAAAATTCAGCAGTATGAGAAAGGTACAGTAGGTAAACTTTTACCAATTAATTATAGTTCTTCTTACTTAATTTCTACGTAATGAAATTAAAGTCTGAATAATTTAGTATAGGGTCACAAAATATAAAGATGAAAATATTACCAGTTTTCAATACCAGTATATAGGCAAGTGTCACAAAATGCTGTGACATATCGGGCTCGAAACTTACCAGAACAAAGCGATTTCTCACATGGCAATGAAATGACGTAAGTATGACAAATGAGCCAGGATTTTCAGAGCATAATAGTACTACTTGTTTGATGAGTGGGCGGGTTTTGCTCTATTTAATCACGGATTACCATGCAAAACACGCGTTTTAGAGGATATGAATTAATGAAAGGGCTATGGCCTCGCCGAAGGGGAACGGCTGTTCCATTTTACACATCGGTATTAGTAGCTCTTTCGTTGATATTCAGATGAAATGTAGTGACGAATTCCATAGTTAATTTCAGCGACGCCAGCTCCTGGCTCTAAAATTAATAACACTGAACAACTGGAAATAAAATTTCCTGATTGCAGCGATGAGACACTCATTTAAATTGTGTATGATAATTACACCGAAACTGTGATAGTAACATGCTTATATTACGTTGTTTTCCTTGAAACAGGGAGAATGCGAGTAGCATCACGATTCAGTGAAACTGAAAATGATTGAAACAGTGACCTGAATCAGAAGCAGAACGCGCTTTATGTGCGCTGTATTGATCTACAAGGAGAGAAATTTAGTTTCGATTCCGAATACATGTATCCTCAATCATAAAAAATCATCTCGATGCATGCGAAGATCCAGCTAGCGACGTTCAGTTATACCTGATAGAGTTAAATGAAAATCAACTCCTATATTCCGACAAAATTGTCGTAAGGAGGGTGACCAAAATGTATCTTAAATTCTTATTTGCCACTACCATAGTGAAGCCATAGTCCCAGTACACAAATGTTTTTCAAGAAAAGAGGTTACTTTACCGGTTTCAACTAACTACTTTGTCATTTTCAAACATAAAACATCAGTTGGAGATAT
Organism: Schistocerca cancellata; assembly: GCF_023864275.1. Lineage (NCBI taxonomy): Eukaryota > Metazoa > Arthropoda > Insecta > Orthoptera > Acrididae > Schistocerca > Schistocerca cancellata. Next base: position 1,186,905,248 of record NC_064626.1, read on the forward strand.
ATAATGGGAATTACGACCATACATCTTACAGAAATTATTTCTCGTAATTTTTGTAAGATGTATGGTCATAATTCCCATTATATTTTTTCCAACTGATGCTTTACATTTGAGAATGACGACGTAGTTAGTTGAAATCGGTTTTGTAATCCTTTTTCTTAAAGAAAAAGTTTTGTGTACTGGAACTAGGGCTTCACTATTCTAGTGTCAAATAAACATTTAAGAAAATAAACTTATTATGTTCTATTTGTGGCATTAAAAACCACTATACCAGGATGGCAGCATTAGGTAAACATCAAATTGGCACGAAATTGCATGAATGCTTCGTTCTACTGTTGATTCAGTGAATGGAGAATAATTTGGAAACACCTAAAACCCATTACCACGTCTAATATCATCGAGGAAAACGGTTGGGATTCAAAACGGCTTTCAGTCGTCCTGTACTGGATAAATACCAACCCTGTATGTTTTACAAAGGAACCTTATTCAATTTTTTCTGCATAATTGTGGCAAGTTCAGTTAAAGATGATGGAGGAGGACATCTGTCACCAGCTCTTCTCTCCAAAGTAGACTATAAGGCTCAACAGCAGGGACACGTGGTAACTTTGGTGGCCAGGGAAGAAGCGAGAATTCATCCACGTGCTCATGAAACTAGTGCTGGATGATGTGATGTGTCAACAGCGCTCTTTTGTCTTGGAACACAACATCTGCATTGGGGAACGAACCATTGGTATAAACTGATCAGCCAAAATCGTCATATATCCCCTGGCAGTAGCGTGATCTTCCAGAGAACCCATTGGGACTGTGGTCTATGATCGCGTATATCATTGCTAAACCCCAACCATGTTTCACTCTCAGGACGTAAACACTGGCGGAAGTTAGCAACAGTTTGAAACAAAACTCATTCGAAGAAATTACATTCTTTCACTGCCTCTTGGTCCAGTTTTTATGGTATTTGCCCGCGTTTTCCAACTATGGACATTTGCGTCAATAATCAGTTGCTCTGCAATTAAAACTGGCTTTGTAGTTCCCTGCTTATGCACTTGCCTTCGGGTTGTTTTGTGCTGACAGGGTTGGCGAGTGCGACATTCTGATGTGCAGTGACTTTCACAGCTGTTGCCTCCTTATTTTTTGTCAGAAAGTTCTTCAAACACAGTCTGTCACAATCACTCAACCCACGGTTTCGTCCACGTTGTAACTCAGCGGATGATGTTTTTTCCGCTTTCATTTTAATAGAGTGCAAATCTTCGATACGGTGCCTCTTGAAACACCAAACAACTCGGCTACCTTGGTTACGGAAGCACACACCATACGAGTACCAAAAATGTACCCACGTTCAAATTCACTTATCTCCGGTATAAGCACTCACACATACATAGAATACTGTTCTGACCAAGGCTGACACTTGCAATGTATTGAGGATATTGCACCGCAGCCGTTCCTTGTCAAAAACAACAGTGCTATAGGCTAGTATCTCCATTTCTTGTCGAGCATGCGTTTTTCGTGGTGTGTCCATTTTTTGTCCAACCCTCTATATATAACCCTGTTCACATTTCAGCGTAACCACATAAAATAGGTAAGTGTGACGTCATTCTCCATAAAAAAAGGTTAAGTATGTGGTTTCTCATTCAGAAATTTCATTGGGATGTTGTTGCTTGTAAGCAGATCGTATCATGCATCCTGCAACAAGGAGAAAAGTCTGACAGCGTGTACCAGCATCGGCGGTATCATCGCCTGTCGAGGTCTTACACTGCACTCTATCTGAGCACTTCGTACATTCTTCATCATTCGTCCTGTTCTTGGTTCTTTAAATACCCTATATTACCTATCTTTCCCCATAGCTTACTCTCGCTTTTTCGAACAATTTACATTGTCTAACCCTTTTTCTAAGTCGATAAATCCTATGAACTATTCCTGATTTTTCTTAGTCTTGCTTCCATGATCAAGCGCAATGTCAGAACTGCCTCTTTGGTGCCATTACCTTTCATAAATCCGAACTGATTGTCATCTAACAGGGCCTCCGTTTTGTTCTCTACTCAGCTGTGTGTTATTCTTATCAACAACCTGGATCCATGAGCTATTAAGCTGATTGTCAGACAGTTTTTGCACTATTCTGTCCTTGCTATCTTCGAGATTGTTTGGATGATATTTTTCCGAAAGTGTCACTTCTTATCTCCAGTACGATATATTCTATACAACAACTTGAATAGGCGTTTTATTGCCACTTTCCCTAATGATTTCCATAAATATCTTTTTAATCCCTTCTTCTTTATTTAATAGAAAGCCTTTCCAAGCTTTGTGACTCTCTTGATCCCTGTATGTTCCATGTCGACTCGTATTCGTTCTATCATACCATCAGACAGTTCCTTCTAATCGAAGAAGCTTCAGTGTAGTGTTTCAACCTATTTGCAGTTTCCTCTGCTTTTAGCAGTTGAATTCCCGTAGTAATCTTAGTGTTGAACCCTTGATTTTGATTTCACCGAATGTTGTTTTGACTTATTTATACGCTAAACTTATCCTTTGGATAACCATAACGTTTTGTATTTCTTCACTTTATTCCGCTGCGTTCCGTGCACTTCATATTCATTTCGTTACTTGTGGTAAGATGCCAGTTGTTCTAGGTTATGAAAGCACGTGTTTCACTGAACTGGTATAGAAGTAATGCATTTCTTAGATACATCTGGTGGTGGATTGTAAACTTCGATATCGATGACATATGGGACTGCGCGGCCCCTCCCGCCAGAGGTTCGAGTCCTCCCTCGGGCATGGGTGTGCGTGTTGTCCTTATCGTAAATTATTTTAAGTAGTGTGTAAATCTAGGGACCCATGGCCTGAGCAATTTGGTCCCTTATGAATTCACAGTCATTTGAACATTTTGATGAAGTATGCTGGATGGATACTCAACGGCAGTAAAATGTAACCTGATAAAGCCCTTAATCATTCACATTGTAAAATACATACAATAAAGAGACAGTACTCGGTCTCAGTGAAAAAGACTGCAAATAACTATTCATTTCTTTAAGGAGCTGTCTTTTATTCGATAGTAGAAAGATTTGCTTAAGACTTTGCTTTTTAAGTGAAATTCCTTAGCTGAGTAATAGGCAAACCGATAACCCAAGTATCCACATAACATCATCCTGCCGCCGTGGCTGAGGTTTTCCACGGAAGGAGGAGCGCAAAGCGAAGATACGTGGCTTTGCTGCCCGACAGTCGTGATGAATTAACGTTATCTGGCAGCGGAGCGAGGAAATTAGCTTTGCAGCCCCTCCCACGCCGCTGCCTCGCAAATTTGTGCGATTAAAGATCGCCGGCGGCCACGAGATAAGCGATGAGTCAGCGGGTGTCAGCCGCGGCCGCAGAATCTGCGGCGTTTACCACTTGGGAATCAATTGCGGATGTTTCGATCTATCCTTTTGAGTCAGTGTGGAACTCAGAAATGTGCTTGCGCATGGAATCATCTGCCGACTATGGAATAAGTTTTGGGACGTAACTATTTGTTTCACATCTGGTATACGTTCGAGTCCACGACGTGTCTAAGAGTCAGTAGTACTAATTCGGTTGTATTTCATAGATCATTCCAATATTTTAAATGGAGCCAAATAACAGCTCGCTTCTCCATGTGAAATTAGTCATAAGCTATACTCAGGCTGCACGTAGCGTGATTGGTATCAATGGCATTGCTCTGTTTAGGGAAATTGGACATGGTATATGCAACGTACTAGTGTTAAAACTGGATACATGATGAATAAAATCGATTTTACCGAAACGAGCCAGTTTAAAATTCCCACAAGATACTACAGCCGTAAATTCATACTGATGGCAAGATATTTCAAACTTTATCTTAAAAGACTCTTAAGATATTTTCCAGGACATCAATAGATTTCAATTTACGTTTGGTCAAAGGAGAACGTAAAAGCCTTATATGAATCTTTGAAGACTGATTCAATGGCTCTTATGTAATTTTGGTCACAAGGGTGGACCAAATACTTTAAATTACAAATTATTACAGATGATATAACACACACACACACACACACACACATATATATATATATATATATATATATATATGTATATGTATATAAGGACCAGCATACAGGTACTGGTATTCGTGGACTTTTTTTCATATTATTCGTTTCGGACCTCTTGATAAGTATGGAGGTGTGATTACGCATGTCAATCACATCGCGATTACGGGCAGCATGGGGTTCACGCCTGAGCCTCAGGACGTGCGCTAGCAGCGCATGTCGGGTGTTCCAAGCGTCAACTTCGCGTCTCAATATCTCGGGATGTAATGGGAATATTGCGATGCAATCATCGCCATTATGTACGGGCTTTGTCATGCTATGGATTGCTGAAGAAAAAATATATTAGGTCCATTTAGAAAAACATAAGTTTGTGTTAAAAAACACATATGCTTTCGTTTTAGAATGTTTCCAAATATGTACATTCATGGGCCCCAGCCCTACATTGATACCGGTGAAAGTCGTTTTCCAATAGCTGTTATTGTTCCATAGATATTTTGCGTGGGCAAGATAGCTGGGACACCCTGTATAATAAAAAACAACTCACTGAATATACATTTAAACAAAAATTCTATAAATAAAAAATTCCCTCTACGTCCATCTGTATACAGGATGGTTGTGGGAACCCCGCCGTTCGATATAAAGTGTCAAGTGAAAACGCATTCAGTCCTATAAATTTTCAGTTTTATTTTACTTTTGCTACCAGTATTTTACTTTTGCAGACCGATGTGTAGAAATAATCTAATCTCTGCTGCAGTCGAAATAAGGACCAGCATACAGCCACTGGTATCCGTGGACTTCTTTTTTTTTAAAAAAAATCCCTTCGATTATAACCTCCAGACTCAAGAAGTCTGTCAGGGGACCGAAGATGACGTAGCGTAACGCTGGAAGTGGCAGCAAAAATAAAATAAAACTGGAAATGTAGAAAGATGTAGTTTGTCGTTTTACTTTGTAAATAAAAAATGCCTTGAGTACAATACCACACTCCTTTGTCATTATCATAGAACACCAAAGGAACAACCCAATTGACGACTGTGCAGGACACTCGGTGCAGTACTAATTCTGAATTAACAGCAACAACTAAAATCCTTGGATCAGCGTGGTAAGAATATCCCTTACTTATACTGCACTAGGCTACTCACTCTGACAATATTTATTCTTGGAAGAAACATGTAACACAATCGACCAAAGAAGCAACGATGTACCAGACCACAGCTGCGAACGATAATCTTGTGAAATACGACATTGCGTTGCCTGCTTTATTCAGAATTACGATGTAAAGTTCCTCTAGGCAAGTGTCTCACCTGTAGGGGCTCTACATAATGGATGTATGAGTATAGGCTGTAGACGGATGGTTTACGACATTTGTAAGTTTGGGTCTGGCCGTGAGTCCTGCGTGGGTAGCCAAATGGTGAGGCGATAGCTCGCGATAAGCGGGAAATCCGGGTTCGAGTCTCGGTCCGGCACAAATTTCCGTTATCGTTGTTCCATTCTGCAGTTGATGGATGTCCATATTCGCTGTGAAAGGAAGCAATGTTTGCAGCACGACTTCAATCATCACACTGCTTTGCTCATGTTATTGTTGTAGTAGTTGTTGTTGTTTTGGTCTTCACTGGTTTGATGCGGCTCTTTATGCTACTCTATCCTGTCCAAAGCTCTTCATCTCAGAGTAACTATTGCAACTTACATCATTCTGAATTGCGTGAAAATGTTATCACATGTGAGTTCTAGTATAATATATTTGTCCAATGAATATCCGATTATCATCTGCATTTCTACTTGTTGTAGCAATTTTAATGTCCAGTAGTGTAGTTATCTCATAACTATCTCGAAGAATATAAAATATAATCTTTAAATATATGAATTTCGAGAACGTTGATGTCTTCAGAGCCTCTTACTTAGCATGAGACTGTTTACTTTAATGTAGGAAATGGCTCTGAGCACTATGCGACTTAACTTCTGAGGTCATCAGTCGCCTAGAACTTAGAACTAATTAAACCTAACTAACCTAAAGACATCACACACATCCATGCCCGAGGCAGGATTCGAACCTGCGACCGTAGCGGTCGCTCGGCTCCAGACTGTAGCGCCTAGAACCGCACGGCCACTACGGTCGGCTTTAATGTAGAGAATTGAGAAGGTAGGAAAACATTGTATTTACTTACATATTTCCTACGTTAATCACTTCGGTTATTCTTTAACGATTTTTCCACTGCATACCCCATTTTTGCTGCACAATACGGTTGAATGAGAGAGTGCTACGGTTATGGGACAAGGATTGGTGCCGCAGTACCTTTTCGCTGCGACAGTATCTTTTCACGAAATTTCAAACAAATTTCTCCTTAGGGCATGAAAATGTTTTGTTGGTGCCCACCTAAATAGGAGAAAATGATCCTTATAATAAAATAAAGAAATCAGAGGTCAATGGAAACATTTAAGTGTTCGTTTTTACGGCTCGTTGTTCGTAAGCAGAAAAATAGAGAAGTATATTAAAGGTGGTTCCGCAAACCCTCTGTCAGACACTTAATTCTGAACAGCTGAGTAGTCATGTGGAGACAGATGTCGATGTAGATCGTCCTACTCCGCGTATCGTCAGTCACTGGCCTTAACTAGGAAATAGTAATCATTCTTTGAACAGAAAAGTGCGTTAGCGTCATAAAATCAGCTGATGTGATTTGACGTGATTTAATTGTTTGTAATGACTATGCCTTGCCTATGAAGACTTGAAATCAAATGAGGCAGAATGGATAAATAACATGCCATCGAAATTGCTAAAATTACTAGCGGACGAGGCTGTTAAACTACTATTCAAGTTGGCTTGTATAGTCTTTCGACGTGCTGTCAGACTTTTCAAAGAACGTCCACACAATGTCGACGATATCAAGAGCAGATAAATGTGACAACAATCGCACAGTTAGCCTAGCAGCTAACGCGTCCAAGTTGCTGACAAGAATAATATAAAGAAGAATTTAGAAGGAAATTGGGGATCTGTTAGACAACGTTCACATTGGTTTTAAGAAAGGTAAAGGCATCAGAGAGGCAGTACACTCTTGGTAATGGAGGCAAGGCCGACCTGGAAAAAAGTTCGACAATGGAAAATGTTGCGAGACATGCGAAATTCCGAGGAAAATAGGAGTCAGCTGTAGGGAAGCACGGGTAATACCGATATACGGTATGTAGAAGAACCAAGAATGTGCAATAAGATAGGAAGACGAAAAACTAAGTGCTTGGATTATAAAGGGTGTAAAATAGGGGTGCAGTTTTCCACCCCTAATTTTCAATTTACACTTCGAAGAATCAATGTCAGAAATAAGAGAAAGATTCGAGAGTGGGATTAATATTCGAGGTCAAAGGATATCGATTATAAGGTATACTGATGACAATGCTATCCTCAGTGAAGGTGAAGAAGAATAAACTCATAATATGTTGAATGGAATAAAGAGTCCAATGTCGAAAGTAATGAGAAGTAGCAGAATTAAAAATAGCGAGAGACTTAACATCAAGCTTTGTGATGAAGAAGTGACTAAAATAGCTTAACACCGTCCGAACAGGCCTTGGAAGGCCCAACGATACCGACCGGCCGCCGTGCCACACTCACCCCACAGACGTTACTGGATGTGGATATGGAAGGGCATGTGGTCAGCACACGGCTCTCCCGGACGTATACCAGTTTACGAGACCGGAGACGCTACATCTCAATCAAGTAGCTCCTCAGTTTGCCTCACAAGAGCTGAGTGCACCTCACTTGGCAACAGCGCTGGGCAGACCGAATGGTCACACTTTCAAGTGCTAGCCAAGCCAGACGGCTCTTAACTTCGGTGATCTGAAGGGAATGGGTGTGACCACTGCGGCAAGGCCGTTGGCGGACTGAGGTAAGAGAACCAAAATAATCCATGATGGACGAAGTGAGAAAGACGCGTTCCTGACCAAAAGAAATCTGTATTATGTTACTTAAAATCCGTCTTGATTGCATTTTTTTTTATTATTATTCATATGGCCGGTTTCGGTTCATTCAGAACCATCTTCAGATCTGATATTTCAGTTACAGGAGTAACCCGTCCAAACATGATGTGACGTAGCATGTGAAAGTTGCTGGATTTGGACGGGTTACTCCTGTAACTGAAATATCAGATCTGAAGATGGTTCTGAATGAACCGAAACCGGCCATATGAATAATAATAAAAAAAATTGCAATCAAGACGGATTTTAAGTAACATTATAAAATCACTGATTGCTGTTATCCCATAAGACATTATGTCTGTTTTTGCAAAATCTATATTAATATCAATCACAGGGTCTTTATCTGAGAAAGAAATTTCTGAGACTGGATCATGGAAGGTGGTAAAATCGGAACGGAAGAGAATCGAAGTGTTTGAGATGAGAAATGATAAGGTAAAGAAAGAGAAGATAGTCCACAACATCGACAAAGGAAGGGACATACGGAAAACACAGAGAAAGAAAGGGACATGACGAAGGGCATGTGTTAAGACATCAAAGAAACAGATCCATAGTACTAGAGAGAGCTGTAGAGGGTAGAAAGTGTAGAAGAAGGCAGAGACTGGAATGCTAACAACAAATAACTAAGGACATAGTTTGCAGGTGCTACTCTGAACTGAAGAAATTAGCACAACAGAGATATTCGTTGCAGGTCGCATCAAACAGTTCAGAAGACTCATTCCATGTAGGCTTTCACGGCCGGCGTCTTTATCAGTAAACTCTTCCGGGCTAAGTTGCGGTGGTCGATCTGTAGAACTTCTTCTCCCTGACGTTTCGTTCTCAACTACGGAGAACATATTCCGAGGTGAGTCGACGACTCACCTCGGAAGATGTTCTCCGTAGTTGAGAACGAAACGTCAGGGAGAAGAAGTTCTACAGATCGACCACCGCAACTTAGCCCGGAAGAGTTTACTGATAAAGTTCAGAAGACTAGTGACTCAGAAGACTGAAATATGTCAGTACTCAGGCATTAACGGCAAGTGCATGAACTAGCAGTGATTCAGGCTGCCGCCTATCCACTCTAACTGTGGGTGTAGTGCCCCATGTCATCACTAACCAGTGTGTGTGTGTGTGTGTGTGTGTGTGTGTGTGTGTGTGTGCGCGTGGACTGACGACGGGCTATTGCTAAACTTATGACGTAACCCAAGTTAATGGGCAGCGAGCTGATAATGCCAGCAACCAACCGCCCCCTGCTGTGAGCAATCAGCGAAGCAGCGAATATGGCTGTAAACGCGGCGTCCATACCGCAAGGTAATACGAAACCTGCTATCAGCATTTCGTATCGCCGATGTCACTGTCTTACTCACTGGTGAAATTAGAAGTATTGTCTGTTAAGACAACAATTATGTACTTGTTGGGAATGTTATCACTTCGAATGTATGTGAATAGTCTGAGTATTGGATAGGCTTACATACTACTAAATCTAACTTAAACTAACTGACGCTAAAGATAACACACACCAATGCCCGAGGGAGGACTCGAACCTCCGACGGCGGGAGACGCGCGAATCGTGGCAAGACGCCTCGGAACACGCGGCTACTCCGCGTGGCTGTCAGATTTTATATCTGCCTTTTGCGGATATCGTCCCTTAGTGGCCCTGCAATAATTCTGTGTAATCCACAGTCTCTTCTTCTTAGCCTTTAATCATCACCTGCTGGCAGGTGTCCACGTTTCTCATTCACCCCTTCTAGTGACATGTGATCTTACATTTCCTCATATTTTAATTCTGCTTTAGCCCCTGTCTTTTGTGAAGCACGGGTCGCTGCACAGGTCGCTGCATCAACTGCTGTTCACAAATGCTTTTCTCATTTCCACATATACTACTCGTTTCGTCCATTGTCTTTCTACTTGAGATTCCGAGTAAGTAGTTGATATGACAGTCAAATCGTTCCCAGGATTACCTTTCGTCTTACTTTCGATAACCAATATTGGTATACAAATCTTGAGTTAAGTGCATCCACATTTCTTTGTAGTTAACAAATGTTATCGTTATTAAATTAATTCCTTATCGGTATGATGATGACATCTGCAAACCTAAAGATGGTACGGTCTCAAGCACCCAGCTTGACATCGAACATAAATAGGCAATTAAAGTTAGAAAAAGGCGTCTGCAATTACTAAGTAGCTCTGCAAACACGAAACCCAGTCACTTAGCCCCAGACCAGTGTAGCAAATAGTCGAGGGTGAAAGACCCATGTTTCAGGGGCCTTAAAAGTTGACCCAAGACTAAGACAAACAAAAAAGCGTGGCAGAATGTAGAATGTGACAGGTGCCGAAACTGGACAGATCACTACACTTGTCACAGCACTAAGTTTATGTGCAGGACATGGTATAGCAAAATCCTGCTGTTTGCTGGTAGATTAGATTGTAGATCATCACATAGGAACTTCGTCCACCACTCTAAGGAAATCTGCTTCCTATTTAAAGGTTATACTGGCTCGAAGAGGTTATTTGTCACAGTGCGGTTACAGTTGCGCCAGGGAGGATGATTGAATTGATCGTTGCCTGTTATTTAAGCTGTCAGGAAAATTAGTGCGACGTATACCAATGCCTGAAACAGAAACATAATTGACATCCGAGATTGGTCCACACATGCTCTGTCGGAGACATATCTGGTAGTGTTGTTGGCCATAGGATTACATAACCATCGTGCAGACACTTCATGCACAATGTGCAATGTATTGAAGAGCGTCATCCTGTTGAAAATACATTCCCGGAAATGAAAAAAAGAACACATTGACACCGGTGTGTCAGACCCACCATACTTGCTCCGGACACTGCGAGAGGGCTGTACAACCAATGATCACACGCACGGCACAGCGGACACACCATGAACCGCGGTGTTGGCCGTCGAATGGCGCTAGCTGCGCAGCATTTGTGCACCGCCGCCGTCAGTGTCAGCCAGTTTGCCGTGGCATACGGAGCTCCATCGCAGTCTTTAACACTGGTAGCATGCCGCGACAGCGTGGACGTGAACCGTATGTGCAGTTGACAGACTTTGAGCGAGGGCGTATAGTGGGCATGCGGGAGGCCGGGTGGACGTACCGCCGAATTGCTCAACACGTGGGGCGTGAGGTCTCCACAGTACATCGATGTTGTCACCAGTGGTCGGCGGAAGGTGCACGTGCCCGTCGACCTGGGACCGGACCGCAGCGGCGCACGGATGCACGCCAAGACCGAAGGATCCTACGCAGTGCCGTAGGGGACCGCACCGCCACTTCCCAGCAAGTTAGGGACACTGTTGCTCCTGGGGTATCGGCGAGGACCATTCGCAACCGTCTCCATGAAGCTGGGCTACGGCCCCGCACACCGTTAGGCCGTCTTCCGCTCACACCCCAACATCGTGCAGCCCGCCTCCAGTGGTGTCGCGACAGGCGTGAATGGAGGGACGAATGGAGACGTGTCGTCTTCAGCGATGAGTGTCGCTTCTGCCTTGGTGCCAATGATGGTCGTATGCGTGTTTGGCGCCGTGCAGGTGAGCGCCACAATCAGGACTGCATACGACCGAGGCACACAGGGCCAACACCCGGCATCATGGTGTGGGGAGCGATCTCCTATACTGGCCGTACACCACTGGTGATCGTCGAGGGGACACTGAATAGTGCACGGTACATCCAAACCGTCATCGAACCCATCGTTCTACCATTCCTAGACCGGCAAGGGAACTTGCTGTTCCAACAGGACAATGCACGTCCGCATGTATCCCGTGCCACCCAACGTGCTCTAGAAGGTGTGAGTCAACTACCCTGGCCAGCAAGATCTCCGGATCTGTCCCCCATTGAGCATGTTTGGGACTGGATGAAGCGTCGTCTCACGCGGTCTGCACGTCCAGCACGAACGCTGGTCCAACTGAGGCGCCAGGTGGAAATGGCATGGCAAGCCGTTCCACAGGACTACATCCAGCATCTCTACGATCGTCTCCACGGGAGAATAGCAGCCTGCATTGCTGCGAAAGGTGGATATACACTGTACTAGTGCCGACATTGTGCATGCTCTGTTGCCTGTGTCTATGTGCCTGTGGTTCTGTCAGTGTGATCATGTGATGTATCTGACCCCAGGAATGTGTCAATAAAGTTTCCCCTTCCTGGGACAATGAATTCACGGTGTTCTTATTTCAATTTCCAGGAGTGTATCACCACGATATTGTCGCGTGAGAGGTAGCACAGGACGCAGAATGTTCGTGACGATTCATCTGAAACGCTAGAAAGTTAATATAGGACTCCAGTATGTCAGCAGAAGCGGAATCCTTGCATAATCTCTCGAGAAATCGTGTCAAGTAAAGCATCGTTAATAAGTTTCACATAGAATATTTTCAGAAAGGAGGAATTCACATCTCTGCCGCATTCGTTTGCGGCAGATGAAATTTAGCACCGAGGCCATATTTCGGACTCAGGTCTGCTACTTGCTAGGCAGATGCAGTACCAGCCTATGCCACCTTTGCACAGTGATTACAGACAACTGCATAGACTATCCAAGCACGCCTTCCCCTTCATCTAGATTCCTATTTGCCAAAGTAGCGTCCCCTAGCCCTTTTTCCTCTGTTTGCTCTTTGCATCAAGCAAAGTCCCGCGCGAGTTCAGACCAAGAATACTGTGCACTGAATGATCATATTAGCCTTCACAGAGCATGCATGTCTATGTAAGTGGTGTCTATTCTGTCGCACCTGTCTGAAAGAACAGGCATCAACCACATAAAATTTGACACAGACTGTGTTACTTAAAGCGAATAGTTAATTCCGACGATGGAAGGTTTCACATAGACCGTGTTAGTTACTATCGAAACATGGATGCCGACGATGTCGGCAGCTGGGATCTTTGCCTCTTCCTATGAAAAGCACTCGAAAAGCACTCGACAGCAAGTGCTTTTCGTGTAGCAAACTCGTTTGTAGAAACGAATTTTGATGTAGATTTCCGGTATTGCTTCGTCATGATCTTGTCGTACTACAGTGTCAAGTTAGTAACGGCTGGTGGAAATAAACAAAGCGAGAGTTCACACGCTACGGGTGGGAACAAACAGCATGTCCGCTCCATTTGGCTGCTAAAGCCGGACTGATCACTGTACTACGAGGCGGCTACGATAATGCGTGGTGACACACGTTCCTATGTACATTCTGATGCACAGCGTGATGAGGCAGTGTTGACATCTCCTCGTTTTCGTACACATGTTCTTAAAATTCACCCATACTGATTTTGCTAGCTTTTGCTTCTATCTTGATGAGCAATCGCATGCTGAAATCAAGTGTTACCTTTTTTTTCATTCTTCATATCCAACAAGACCTTATGACAAAACTAACCATGAACTACAGTAATGTACTCTGGGAGCCGTTTTAGAGTGTTCCCCAGAAAGTAATGCACCACATATCTTTTTCTAGGCTGAAAACAATGCTACGAAAGCGAAATGTTACATATGTAAAACTTGAAGTCTCCTGAGTGAGCGACCCAAGTTTTCGTCATTTCCGACAGATAGCGTAGCTGCAGGACACTTTGAAAATGGCACCTGTAGGTGATGTATGTTGCAAGCAAATTGCCGTCATTGAATTTCTCAGTGCAGAGAAAGAAAGCGTGGGGAACATTCACAAACGCCTTTGCAAAGTCTATAGAGCATCTGCTATCGACAGGAGTAGAGTTAGTCGCTGGTCACGAAGGGTGAGGTCATCAGAAGGCGGTTCGGCGGAGCTCCACGATTTGCTGCGATCGGGGGGACTGTCCACGGCTGTCACACCTGACATGTTGCAGCGAGCTGATGTTGTCATTCGTGAGGACAGACGCATTACGACTCGCAGTTTGCGCGGGATCAGCAAAGGAAGTTCACACAGTGATGCACTGGCTCCGCCACCAGGACAAGTCTTGGTACCGACAAGGCATACGCGCCCTTGTTGCGAGATGGAGGAACGCCATAGAACGGGTGTCAGATTACGTGGAAAAATTTGGTGTGCAGATAAACACCATTCTTTCGTGTGTGTAATTCGCTTCATGTTCACCAAAGAATTGTTGAAGAAAAAACATGCGGTTCATTACTATCTGGACAACTCTCGTATGTGTCACAGAGAACTGCAGCGCCCATGATTTACATACTCGCCGACTGTGGGTGTGTGTGTGTGTGTGTACGCGTAGAAAGTTACATTGACAACCGACTATGTGTTCAGAGTGCTTCACTTTATATGTTAATGAACATTGCCATAAGGTTTATGCTGACGTCATGACCTGGTGACTGTTACAGTGCATTTATATTCCTGTAGGAATTCTCTTTCACTTAATTCACTAACTTTTCTGACGCAAATATAAATGGCAAACAATTCTGGCCATAGTACGCAGCATTCTCTTATTCGCGCTAATTTTTTCTTCGTCAGATTCTTTTCTTTACAGACTGAAGAGTACTGGTATTTGTGTTTCATATAACTATTTCAAACCCCTTATTGTATCTTATGCTGCTGAAGACTTTATTATGTCTACAGTCTCTATGAATATATCCTGATACTTGAGTACCTTAAGTTTCGTATGAAGACACAAATTCATATTTACTTTCTTCATCTCTTTGCTTATACTGAAACCAAACTGATCTTCTTACAGCACATATTCGTTTCAAAATATTTCTTTTGTCTATAATATCTACTTGTGCAAATTATCAAACATCGTTCAGCCTTCGTCGTACTAACCTTTATCACTGAGTGGTAATGACTTATTGCAATGTTAAGTATACATTAACATATAACAAATTTAAACTGCACAAGGTGGCCATGAAATATAAAGTAACATTTACTTTCCTTCTAATGGTGGGTGAAGTGTTGTATGAAAATTACTCAGGTGGTGCTGATTTCCATCATATTTTCTCAAGAATATTTTATGCACGGAATACACAAACAGTTTTGAGTAGCACATAGCTTCTACATTTCCAATTCTAATTGATTTTACGTTATTGTAATATATTTATGTAAAGGGTGGGTCAAAAAGGACTTAATAACTTTGAAATGAGATAGTAATTCGTTGACATAACTTACACGTTCGGTAGATATGTCACTTTGTAGCAAAAAACCTCATGTTTCCATACTTGATGTAGAAATACTTCCATGGTAGTGGCAGGTGACCATTCAGACTTGCCACAACTGTAAAATATAGGAAGGTCTAGATCGCGCAACTCTTTATTAAGAGTTTCAAAATTTCATCACACTGAAGCTGTCGAATGATGCGAACAAGAATTTTTTATGCTGTTAGTATGAGTTTCCCTTCCATAAAAATAACAGAAATTTTTTTGGTACATTTGTTCACTAGGTTCTGACATGTACTTAATCAAAATGTTTGGAAATTTGTAATGTTACTCTTTGGCTTTCTATGATCAATGGTAGCACCACCTACTGGCCTTCTTTTACCTCTTTGATAGCTCAGTCGCCACAGTCAGCTTGGCACTGGCTCTATTCGAATACACGAGACACTGTCACATATGCCTACACGAGGCGACATTTGTATTGTATTCAATCTATGTGCTCACTTTCGTGAGCCTTGTACTAAAGCTTACTTTTGTGTAACCATGATACAGCTTGAAATTTCTGTATATTGGACTACTCACATGCACATGTATACTTATGTATAAACATTTATGTATACTTTCCATTGTTAATTTCTTGTACTTTTCATACACAGCTTCAGTCAGACGACGAAATTTTTAATTGCATAACACTCAATAAAGAATTATGGGATCAAGAACCTTCTGCCTTTTAAAGTTGTACCAAACCTCAAGTTTTACATAGATGTTTAGCGTCATTTTGATTCAATGTGGCTAAAATTAGTGATGCGGCAAACGTCCCACCAGAAGTCAGTTTCTTTCCACAAGTGTTGCAACAAATCAGCGGTAGCTTGCACAACGGTAGCGTAGATTCAATTTTTCAGTTCGACTGAATTGTTTGGTAGGAGAGAAACACACATGGCGTTTAATGAAACCCAAAAGAAAGAAAGAAAGTGGTGTCAAATCTGGGGAGCGAGGTGACAGTGCGATTGATCCTTCACAGTCAAACTACCGACATTTAAAGCCATTGTGAATCTGTATGGTCTCTAGCGTAAACGTCTAAGCAGAACTATCCAAACAGTCTCTTGCAGAATCCCAGTCCCACGAGATGGACGTCGCATTGATTTTTGTGGACTGCAGGCAAAGCCCTCCCTAACGTGTTTCACATAATCATCAACATACGAGCAACGTGGTGATATATCATGTCTCAGTGAACAACTCGTCTCAACAAAGTTCTTGGTGTACTCTGTCCAAAATTTACGCCGAGCAGTTTGCACAGAATTCGTTTCATGGAATCGAAACACACAGCGAGCATGCTCCGCAGCAGTGAAAGTAGTCAGTTTAATTGTGCAGTACGCTGGCGCTCCTGGAAGCGGAATGGGGTACTGATGCACTACGTGAATCAAACTTGTGGTTGTTTGCTACAAAACGACACATCTACAGATTCTATGAGTTAGCTCAGGAAATTTCTGTATCATTCCAAAGTTGTAAAGTCCTTTTTGACGTTCCCTGTATTTTGTAAAGGCTCAAACAGATTGCATGTTTGGTTTTAGAGATGAAGTAGCACTTCTCATATTTGACAGTGATGGAGGAATCGCTCTCGCAATCACCTGGAATGTCATACGTAAACCCCCTTGAGGAACGTAAAAAATTGTTTCGGAATCTGCAACCGCGTCGTTCTCGGAGACGATGTCAAGGATATGTCAATCTGTTCAGTTTTGAATGTCATAAATTTAGTTAACACGAAAGTATTAATTATTTTGCAGTGATATTACTTTTATTCAAGAACTAAACCACCTACATTTGAGCCGGCCGGTGTGGCCGAGCGGTTCTAGGCGCTCCAGTCTGGAACCGCGCGACCGCTACAGTCGCAGGTTCGATTCCTGCCTCGGGCATGGATGTGTGTGATGTCCTTCGGTTAGTTAGGTTTAAGTAGTTGTAAGTTCTAGAGGACCGATGACTTCAGATGTTAAGTCCCATAGTGTTCAGGGCCATTTGAACCTACATTTGCGTCTCATTCGGTATGTGATGAAAAGAAAGAGACTTACATAGCAGTAAAGTACTGCTGATTTAATTCTCAGTCCCATATGAAATTAAGAAGAATGACGAAATAACGGGCGACTAGCCTCGAAGGGTTACAGAGTATTCTAGCAACTGAATTTATAGTGTAAAAGCTTGGATCAAATGGCCGGGCATAAATAAAGAGCGATATGGGGGAGATTTTCTCGCTATTTACTAAAGTTGGACGCTAGATCCTCACCAAATAGGCAAATGTACTTCCGATCAAAGTTTATTTTTCAATTGCAGACCCTAATATTCTCGTTGCACACAATGACTCGTTTCCATGTGCACTTCGGTAATCGTTCAAATGTTCAAATGTGTGTGAAACCTTGTAGGACTTAACTACTAAGGTCATCAGTCTGCAAGCTTACACACTACTTAACCTAAATTATCTTAAGGACTAACACAGACACCCATGCCCGAGGGAGGACTCGAACCTCCACCGGGACCAGCCGTACAGTCCACGACTGCAGCGCCTGAGACCGCTCGGCTAATCCCGCGCGGCTCGGTAATCGTTGTCACATTGTGCTGTAAAACAATTATTAATTATATTTAGCCCTAACGCTAATGTTTTGGGCCACCTTCCTACCTCAGACTGTGACTCACTTGGTACAACGACCACACGAACACTAACATACACATACACACATACACACACACACACACACACACACACACACACACAACATGGCTCTGAGCACTATCGGACTTAACTTCTGTGGTCATCAGTCCTCTAGAACTTAGAACTACTTAAACCTAACTAACCTAAGGACATCACACACATCTATGCCTGAAGCAGGATTCGAGCCGGCCGCGGCGGCCGTGCGGTTCTAAGCGCTTCAGTTTGGAACCACGTGACCGCTACGGTCGCAGGTTCGAATCCTGTCTCGGGCATGGATGTGGGTGATGTCTTTAGGTTAGCTACGTTTCAGTAGTTCTAAGTTCTAGGGGACTGATGACCTCAGAAGTTAAGTCCCATAGTGCTTAAAGCCATTTTTGAACCAGGACTCGAACCTGCGACCGTAGCGGTCGCGTGGTTCCAGACTGTAGCGCCTAGAACCGCTTGGCCACTCCGGCTGGCACACACACACACACACACACACACACACACACACATACATACATAATATGTACATATGCTCACACAATCACATGGAAGCGGAAAGTGAGAGAGAAAATTTGGTGTGTGTGTGTGTGTGTGTGTGTGTGTGTGAGAGAGAGAGAGAGAGAGAGAGAGAGAGACAGAGAGGCAGAGGGAGAACTGTAGTTAAAGGGTGGGGCAGTCGGTTACGCTTGAACCTCTTATCTACTGTGTAGACAGAAGGACATATCCTACCTCGGTAACTACAACTGCGATGCTATTTCATTCCGTAGGTCCGCTCATTGCAGAGCAAAACGCTGACGCAAGCACCTAAGAAGCCCTACACACCACTGTACAGATTACTGTATCTCTTCTCCCGCATTTCCGTGCCGTTCCAGAGAGGTTAGCAGGCAGTCGACTTGGGAGACTACTGCAGCTGTTAGCTTTGACTGCCAGAAGCATTTGCGAGAACAAAGGGACACGCGCCGTGGTCCGCTCGCTGTGTCGCGCGTCGCCTGCAGATGTACACACAAGGGAATTACGCGGCACACCTCTGCTGCGGCCTGTTACACTTTATATTCCACAGCACATTTACATGAGCTAAAATATGTGTAGGGATCTTCTTTTCGGATTACACAAAACAGCTATGGCGACACGTATCAACCAGAGTCAGCTTACTTAGACGTTTTCTAGAGCATTTCAAAAGTAGAGAGAATAATATTTCTGGCAAAACATTTATTTACTCTTTAAGATACAAACACCTGCAACTTTCAAAACTATTTTCTGGATTGCAAGTTTGTAGTCACAGACATTGTTTTTTCCCGGAACAAGTTAAGCGTAAACATTGCCTTCCAAAAGTGTAATATTGTTAAATGTACTTCACAGCTGTACCACGCAGTTAGTGCTGAAAAAAGTTGAAAAAGTAATAACATTTTAAAATTTTTAGTCTTCATTTTACAATTTACGTGGCACGATAGACTTTTCTTTTTTCTTTTAAGAAACGGTGTGAAACGAAACAGTTTGCAACCGAGTAGCTGCCTGAATCAGTTATATGGTAAACGTAGCTCAAGCATTATTGTAAAAGCGAATCTTTTCCTCAATTCCATAACCAGTTCTAAGCAAAGAAGGGAAAGCAGAAAGATGGAAGGAGTGTATAGAGGGTCTATACAAGGGCGATGTACTTGAGGATAATTTTATGGAAATGGAAGAGGATGTAGATGAAGACGAAATGGGAGATACGATACTGCGTGAAGAGTTTGACAGAGCACTGAAAGATCTGAGTCGAAACACGGCCCCCGGAGTAGACAATATTCCATTGGAACTACTGACGGCCTTGGGAGAGCCAGTCCTGACAAAATTATACCGTCTGGTGAGCAAGATGTATAAAACAGGCGAAATACCCTCAAACTTCAAGAAGAATATAATAATTCCAATCCCAAAGAAAGCAGGTGTTGACAGATGTGAAAATTACCGAACAATCAGTTTAATAAGCCACAGCTGCAAAATACTAACACCAATTCTTTACAGACGAATGGAAAAACTAGTAGAAGCCGACCTCGGGGAAGATCAGTTTGGATTCCGTAGAAATACTCAAACACGTGAGGCAATACTGACCTTACGACTTATCTTAGAAGAAAGATTAAGGAAAGGCAAACCTACGTTTCTAGCATTTGTAGTCTTAGAGAAAGCTTTTGACAATGTTGACTGGAATACCCTCTTTCAAATTCTAAAGGTGACAGGGGTAAAATACAGGGAGCGAAAGGCTATTTATAATTTGTACAGAAACCAGATGGCAGTTATAAGAGTCGAGGGACATGAAAGGGAAGCAGTGGTTGGGAAAGGAGTGAGACAGGGTTGTAGCCTCTCTCCGATGTTATTCAATCTGTATATTGAGCAAGCAGTAAAGGAAACAAAAGAAAAATTCGGAGTAGGTATGAAAATCCATGGAGAAGAAATAAAAACTTTGAGGTTCGCCGATGACATTGTAATTCTGTCAGAGACAGCAAAGCACTTGGAAGAGCAGTTGAATGGAATAGATAGCGTCTTGAAAGGAGGATATAAGTTGAACATCAACAAAAGGAAAACAAGGATAATGGAATGTAGTCGAATTAAGTCGGGTGATGCTGAGGGAATTAGATTAGGAAATGAGACACTTAAAGTAGTAAAGGAGTTTTGCTATTTGGGGAGCAAAATAACTGATGATGGTCGAAGTAGAGAGGATATAAAATGTAGACTGGCAATGGCAAGGAAAGCGTTTCTGAAGAAGAGAAATTTGTTAACATAGAGTATAGATTTAAGTGTCAGGAAGTCATTTATGAAAGTATTTGTATGGAGTGTAGCCATGTATGGAACTGAAACATGTACGATAAATAGTTTGGACAAGAAGAGAATAGAAGCTTTCGAAATGTGGTGCTACAGAAGGAAGTATGAGGAAGTATTGAACAGGATTGGGGAGAAGTGAAGTTTGTGGCACAACTTGACCAGAAGAAGGGATCGGTTGGTAGGACATATTCTGAGGCATCAAGGGATCACCAATTTAGTATTGGAGGCCAGCGTGGAGGGTAAAAAGCCGTAGAGGGAGAAAAGAGATGAATACACTAAACAGATTCAGAAGGATGTAGGTTGCAGTAAGTACTGGGAGATGAAGAAGCTTGCACAGGTTAGAGTAGCATGGAGAGCTGCATCAAACCAGTCTCAAGACTGAAGACCATAACAACAACAACATAACCAGTGACAGTATGTGCATAAATGTTTTAACCAACAGTTTCATATTCAACTCTCAAAATACCAAGCATTGTGGGGAAGGGGGTTGGGGAGGGAGGGAGGGCAGGGCTACTTTGTGTCCACCTTGAGAAAATATTGTAACGTCTGATAGTTTATACTTTAAATTTTTGAGACAAATGTGTGTTGTTTTTAATGATTTCCTAACAGTTTTAAATTTTACAGTAAAACTTAACACAGAAATTTAAGTCTCAGTAGTGAATGTGACTTTTCACAACAAATGTATTCATATTTTCACTTTCTGGACCATTCTTACTCACCCATGCCACTTTATAAAGTATGTCGTGAAAAAAATTCAGTGACAATTAAAGAAATTTTTAGATTTTAAATTTTTTTGGTGGTCATAAAGCACCCCACCACTCGGGGTAAACTTTGAGGAAAAGGTATTGGTGTTACTAAGAATTGTGCTGAAAGATACTTTCAGGTTCTATATCTTACTTATGCATCAGTACCAATTTAAAAACTATGGTATTATTCAAAGTTACATACATTTAACATAGTTTGCTTTTTTTAGTTTATTTTGGTGTTGGGCACAAAGGATTCCCCCTTGATATTACGCTTTGTGAAAAATGCGTTGGTATTGCTAGGGTGAAGTAATCAAAAAATTCACATATACAGTAGACGTTAAAACACATTTATTACTGATAGGGCCTACTATCGTTTCACTTCGTCTGGACACACCTCTTGTCTGTGATCCGGAATCTGTACGACTTGGTAATTCTGCCCTTGGAGTACGGCAAAGTTACAACTACGGTATGTGAATAACGTGTAGCTAGTGCCAAAGGCTTCATTATTTGCTTGTAGAAAGGTTTCAAACAATTCAATTTATGTTACGAAAATATTTACGATGCTATATGAAGAAGTAATCTTAGATGAAACTGAAGCGAAACGCTCCGAAGCAATAGAAATTTCGTTGTGAAGCTCGACAAGAAGACAGTGTTCGCCCATACACGCCCCATGAAGTGTAATACGTGTATCAATTTTCCTGACCAGAACGACTGATGGAGTTGTCTGCAGTGGATCGCATGTGGGAATGTGATGGGATGACAAGTGTATATTGGGTCTCGTCCACCCACATGTCTTACACAGAAACGAAAACACGCGGAACAGATGTGCGATAACGCACCCTACGACAGTATGCGTCTCCTATATGACGGCCCAAGCTAGATTCAGTGACCGCGATGTCACACTGCACAACATTACGGATGTTACCTTTTTCCCCACAGTTGCTTCAAATATTCATTTGTCAATGTAATTAGCTCAAGTTCTCCATCTACATTATTTCTACAATCAATTTTGAGGGGATTACAGTATTCTCAATAGGTGTTCGGATTTCATTTAGAATGTTTATAACTGTACGTCAGATACATGAAATATAATCAAAGAGCTAACTGAAGGAATGGGAACACATCATATGAAGGAAAACAAACCACAGAACTATATATTTGTAAAAGATCGTTGGGTAGCAGCAAAACAGAATTTGGCACACTGATGTGCTTTGTTTGATGTTGCAGACAATATTATACTGTGGTATTTGAACTAACACATACGCCTACTAGATGGGCAGCGACATTGGCAGGAAAAATCACAGGCTGAGACTTTATCCCAAGGGCAAGATGGTAAAGCCCAGTTGGTAAGTGGACAGCTTGCGAAAACTGGCAACACAACTGGAATCCAGGTCTGGAATGCAGTTTTAACCTGTGGGAACCCAGTGGCTCGACGAAGAGCGAAAGAATTCAATTTCAGTTTCACGTATGAATCTATGAAAGGGTGAGTCGTGTTGTTACATCCATACACCCAAGTTCATAAGTCCACGGCATGGGTGTGTCTCAGAGAGTAGTTAGCTACGAAAATCAGGGAACTTAGTAAACTGTTGAATAACAACAGCGCCAGGCTAATCGAATGGTTTTAGATCTGTTAACATATTGTACACTAGAGGCAAGTGTCGGTATTCGAACCGCTGACCGAAATACTGTTTCACTCGTTATCAGTACAGATAAAACTGTGCAAAGTGTCGAAAAAATGAATTTCTAGCTACAGACAATTACGTTCGTATTTTCTCCATTCACGCCGTAGACGCTATTCTAAAATCAAGTGTTGGAAATTTATCGAGCTCTAATTATATTATTTACTTTACAGCCGTTGAATTAATTGGATTCTTGACGTTCTTGTTCCTGGAAATGTGACTGCCAATGTAAAGTTAAAAATGTTGTCGGATATGACGATTTGTGAAAGAATAGGCATAGAATATAAAAGACTGGTTAGTTTAGTTAAAGTGAAGTTAAATGGCGATGTACTGGTTTAACAAGGGAATGTGTTTTACCTTCTACTAATTATTACAAGACCAAGAGGGCACTTGCGGTAGAATGCGCAACATTGGGTTTCCAAGACTTTATTACGGAAATGAAGAGTTATATCATTAGATAAAATATTTGTGTATTTGCAGCAATTCAAGTAAGTCCATAACATATGAGTCATCTGAATACTAGGTCTTCTTCAAAAGACGTGTTCTAATATTAGAAAGTTTCCTAAATAGGCCGCTACGCCTGTGTCGTATGTTTGCATTTTAAGCCAGGGGACATTTTAAGAGAAACGCTGGGGGTGATGTCTGCGAAACGCTATAAAATATTATTTGCCAGACACCAGAGTTTCACATAATAAAGCAAGTATAAACGGCAGCAGAATGTTTGGAAATAAAGCATCGGGTTTCATCTGTGACGTACTTCAGTCAGTCAACATTTATGAATGAATTCCTGGAAGACTCGATATAACTGACGTGCAGTAATAAATTCTTTTTCTAGTTGTGCACTGTTTATAGCCGTTGAATGTCTGGACATAGAGCGTCAGGTTTCATCAATGAAATACGTCGGTCAGTCAGTGCATGTGAATGAATTGCTGAGGCACTCGATAAAACTGCCATGTAACAAACAGTACAAATCTGGTTCCCTTTTACACTTTTCAGAGATGTAGAGAACAGTTACTGCTGCCATCGTTACAGATAAGCGAGATGTGTGGAAACCAAAGCACATAAAACAGTCTCATTTTGAAACTTACATTGTTCAAGTGTTTTGTGTATCTCTCTTAAACGAACTACTACCATTTACTACACAATAACGCTACCAACGTTCTTTTGATGAGATATCTTTCTCACATACTGTAATTTCCATAGTTTTCAATTTAAATTTCATTTTTACCGTGCGTAGGGATTTCCGCAATCACAAATTAACAAACTACAGTAACACCTAACTACAGTTTTATGATGTGTGTGTATTGTTCAATTACATAATGCAGCAATTTTGTTGGGATTCTATAGCATTAATAGAATAGTCTTGTGAGTTGTCTTACAGACCAAATTTATACAATCCAAATGCAGCAGATGTTGTTTTGATTTCAAAACACGAGCTAGAGTGCGTATCTAATAGGCTATCGTTTTCCAGTTATCGGTTTTAGTTACCAAGTTGTTGATGTATACCTTTGCGAGTTATCTACGGGGGTCTTGGTAAACGATTTTTGAAATTACTGGCTCCCCAACAATCGTACGTTCAAGTGATTAGGTCGCCAAATGAAAATTTTCTGCATCAGCTAGTCACTTCCATCTTCATGATATATGTTTCAAAGTATCCTGCGCTTTATTACTATAAAGATTATAATAAAAAAAGCAATAAGAAATTCGACAGTCTCGTTGTCTAACCATGGGAACATATTTTTTCACGTTTTGAGTGGTATTTACGATGGGTAGTCATACTGTTTTAATTATTCCCTTGAAAAATAAAGTTTTTTTTTCGGTTTTCCGCAAGCACATATATATAGACTTGCTAAACACATCGGGAATCACCTGTCGCTGCTAGATGAGAAAAACAAGGCAGTACATTGTTTAAATGTGATATCGTGCGGGAATTAGTTTCCTGAATTTGAGGGTGGCAACACAATAGTGTCATACAATAAGGGCTTTCAGGATAGAATGTATTCGCTGCTGGTGAATGTTTCCGGTTGTACTGTCGTGGTCGATTAAACTTTGCCGTTCCCAACGTTTAGTGTACAGCTGCACTGTGATTTTTCTTCCACTGAATCGGCATCACTCACCAGAGATACACCAGGAGCTAATCCTTGCTGGATTAGTGTAATTGTAGGACAACCGTACATCGTCATACGACAGCGTGGTTATGTACTACAGGCGTCTGTAGTATGGTCAAACAAGATTGAATGACGGACAAATGGTAGACAGTCTCTGTTAATAAACGGGAATTACAAGAGAGAGGGAAACCCTGGTGCTCAAACACAGGTGTATCACAACCGAGGTGATGTGGAAAAACATGAAAATCTGTCATGGATTTTGAACAGGACTGAGTTCACTGTCCTCATGTCCAAAGTTAGTTCTACACTTCATGCAGTAACATTTCACTATTTGATGAAGTAGCGATCTTGAGTGTAGCTGTAATTAACATGATCTTGGTGCCAATTAGCTTTCTTTAATTATCTGGTGTGTGCTTTATTGGTAACTGCTGTTACACACAGTTCAGAATGCACTGTGTCAGTTTGTATCCTGTGTGCTATTCAAAGGGAAATATTAACGAAAGTAACTTCAATAACCAATATTCAATTTTCTTAAACATATATTTCCAAATTAATATGCCTAATTGGGCTGGCGACCGTTCAGTTTTTCTCATTCACTTATGATTTTATCACTTTCATTAACTCCCAAAGTTAAAGTAGGTTCAAATTTTTTCTGTTAATTTTACCACATTCAAAATTACAGTCCGATACCTGTGCCCATTACACACGCGTGCGGTCAATTTTCGAAATCCTCTCAGAGAGTAACATTATCTTGTTTCACTGCAAGTTAGTGTTATAAATCGAACAAGTGCTTTTTGAAATTGTTGTTAACAAAGGTAAACAATTATCTGTCTGTTTATAGTAGCGTGCAAAGCCCAGTTGTAAATAAGCAATGCCATAGTAGGCCCTCCTCATCTTATATTCTTTTGATTTGGCTCGCTTCACCTTCTTCATGTTTGTTTGGGTGGATAAGTCATTGCATTTAAAATATTTGCCTTAAGACCATGAGGAGATTATGGTGGTTTATCGTCCCGTCAACAGCTAAAATCAAGGCTTGTGGAAACAAACTCTCTGCTAAGTCATTCGTCATTGGGAAAAATTGGGAAGATTGAATATGTATGGGAGTAACACTAATTAATAGCCCATCCAGCAATCGCACTTTGTAATTTTTTATATCTATGGTATGTGAAGTTAAAAATTCAAATAAAAATCTCCCAAAGCAGTCTGCTGCAACTCTAAAAAGTTCAAAGTTTCCAAGGACGTTTAATTCCCTATAGGGAAGGCGACAATCGGAATGGTTCACTAGGTAGGCTTTCAGACCTGTGACTAGCGAACATATCGACCTCTAATTCGAATGTCACCATGGTCTTTTCTTTACTTTTACTTTTTTCACTCAGATAAAACACCTACATCATGTAAATACAACATCGGTCAAGTACATTTGCTAACACATATGTGA
Organism: Schistocerca cancellata; assembly: GCF_023864275.1. Lineage (NCBI taxonomy): Eukaryota > Metazoa > Arthropoda > Insecta > Orthoptera > Acrididae > Schistocerca > Schistocerca cancellata. The sequence goes on from NC_064626.1 coordinate 1,186,931,700, forward strand.
TCATCATTTTTATGAAAAATGCACGTCGTCTCATTTGTAGTTACATCCTGCACACACTGTAAATTTAATTCATTATATTTTATATATAAAAAACATTTAAATTTATTAACAATAAATGTAAACTGCAATTTAACGTGTGATAAATGGTTGGCAACAAAATTTGTTCATTTTTGATAAAAAATTATGATTTGATTTCTATTAACAGTCATACATGTTATGAATTTTATATTTTAATGATGTAGGTATTCGAACTGAACGAAATGAATAAAATAAAAAAGAAGACCGTAGGAAGGTTAGAACTAGAGACCCATTGATTACCCAGTTACAATTTTCCAACTCTAATGGGTGAACAACATGGCCTGTCGTGAAACATCATCTTACTTTAACCTACTAAGGCTCCCCACAAAGTCTGAAAGCTGATTTTCCGGAGAATTTTGAGAGTTGCATCGCACTGCTGTGGTGGATTGTTATTGAGTTCACGTAACATAAGTAGATAAGTAACAAAAAAGTGATTGCTGGGAGTTCGTCTTGTAAGTTTCGTGTACGCAATTTGATTACTCGAGGTAATTAAAAATAATTTGATTATCTCTCGCAGTAAGTTAAGTGAGACAGTCAATAAACTACAGTTAAAGATTTCTCCGATCTCGCAATAGCGAGAAACAGTGGCACTGAATTCTGTTTGGAACTCATAACAGCCGGTGAACAAGGGACAAACCAAAGAAGGGGCGTAGGTGAACTGTCCAAACGCTCACTTGTCATTACAGGAGCCAGTCCACTGGGGATAAGGCAAAGTTGTCTTGCGACAACGTTAGCGACCACAACAGGCGACAGCGGGAACAAGCCGGAACAAGAAGAAGAAGAAAAGGAAGAAGAAACTCCGAGACAGGAGGGGAAAACTACCGGCGACTCGGGACCTGGGAGCGCGCTCAAGTCTGCCAGAAATGATTTCATTGGGCGGCTCCGGATTGGGATTCCGTGGGGCGCGTCTTAACAGCCTCACCTGTGAGGAAAGCCGAAGCGACGTTGGGGTGGTGTGATCTGGGGGGGGGGAGGGGAGGGGGAGGGAATGTCCTGTGGGGACTGGCGCCAGCGTCGTGACGCCGCCAGCCAATTACTTGGTGGCGCAGCAGCGGCGAGCAGCGACAGTTGCTGTAATTAAAATCCGCCGCTCCAGGCCAGAGCCAGTTTAATCTGACGCCGCGGCGATACGGCCGTTAAACACTGGACACGGACTGGGAAAGAGCGTCCTTCGCAGCGGTCAATTGGTGTCCTCTTTTTCTGTAACCGGCACCATTACGGAGGCGCTGGTGCACAATGCTTATTAATCCGATACAGTCCGTATTAATTCCCGCTATTCACATCATGGTGTTGCTTCTATTATCACCTTCTCAATTAATTGGCTCCGCTCATGGAAAACTCTCTCTAGGACTGATTCAGTTGGAAAAATACATTTTAAGATGGTGGTGCTCCATAGGTCGTTAAGTACTTGAATAACCGCCATGAGCTGCTGTTCAAATTTCATTATTAAACAGTTTCGGTTCTCGGACCATAATCACGTTCATAAACTATTCGCAGTATCAGTAACAGGCGATATAAAATCAGTGGGGTCAAATAACAAAATCTACAAATTCATCACTGTTGTCAAGTAGTAATACAAATTGCATCGACAATCATAAAAGTGTGCCAACGAGTGCGCTCGTTTATACAGGGTGTTACAAAAAGGTACGGCCAAACTTTCAGGAAACATTCCTCACACACGAAGAACGAAAATATGTTATGTGGACATGTGTCCGAAAACGCTTACTTACCATGTTAGAGCTCATTTTGTTACTTCTCTTCAAATCACATTAATCATGGAATGGAGTGCGGTAGCGTTCTCGCTTCCCACGCCCGGGTTCTTGGGTTCGATTCCCGGCGGAGTCATGGATTTTCTCTGCCTCGTGATGACTGGGTATTGTGTGATGTCCGTAGGTTAGTTAGGTTTAAGTAGTTCTAAGTCCTAGCGGACTGATGACCATAGATGTTAAGTCCCATAGTGCTCAGATCCATTTGAACCATGGAATGGAAACACACAGCAACAGGACGTACCAGCGTGACTTCAAACACATTGTTACAGGAAATGTTCAAAATGTCCTCCATTAGCGAGGATACTTGCATCCACCCTCCGTCGCATGGAATCCCTGATGCGCTGATGCAGCCCTGGAGAATGGCGTATTGTATCACAGCCGTCCACAATACGAGCACGAAGAGTCTCTACATTTGGTACCGGGGTTGCGTAGACAAGAGCTTTCAAATGCCCCCATAAATGAAAGTCAAGATGGTTGACGTCAGGAGAACGTGGAGGCCACGGAATTGGTCCGCCTCTACCAATCCATCGGTCACCGAATCCGTTGTTGAGAAGCGTACGAACACTTCGACTGAAATGTGCAGGAGCTCCACCGTGCATGAACCACGTGTTTTGTCGTACTTGTAAGGGCACATGTTCTAGCAGCACAGGTAGAGTATCCCGTATGAAATCATGATAACGTGGTCCATTGAGGGTAGGTGGAAGAACATGAGGTCCAATCAAGACATCACCAACAATGCCTGCCCAAACGATCACAGAAAATCTGTGTTGATGACGTTATTGCACAATTGCGTGCGGATTCTCGTCAGCCCACAAATGATGATTGTGAAAATTTACAATTTGATCACGTTGGTATGAAGCCTCATCCGTAAAGAGAACATTTGCACTGAAATGAGGATTGACACATTGTTGGATGAACCATTCGCAGAAGTGTACCCGCGGAGGCCAATCAGCTGCTGATAGTGCCTGCACACGCTGTACATAGTACGGAAACAACTGGTTCTCCCGTAGCACTGTCCATACAGTGACGTGGTCAACGTTACCTTGTACAGCAGCAACTTCTCTTACGCTGACATTAGGGTTATCGTCAACTGCACGAAGAATTGCCTCGTCCATTGCAGGTGTCCTCGTCGTTCTAGGTCAGTAGCGAGTCATAGGCTGGAATGTCCTGTGCTCCCTAAAACGCCCATCAATTGCTTCGAACGTGTTCCTGTCGGGACACCTTCGTTCTGGAAATCTGTCTCGATATAAACGTACCGCGCCACGGCCATTGCCCGGTGCTAATCCATACATCAAATGGGCATCTGCCAACTCCGCATTTGTAAACATTACACTGACTGCAAAACCACGTTCGTGATGAACAGTAACCTGTTGATGCTACGTACTGATGTGCTTGATGCTAGTACTGTAGAGCAATGAGTCGCATGTCAACACAAGCACCGAAGCCAACATTAGCTTCCTTCAATTGGGCCAACTGGCGGTAAATCGAGGAAGTACAGTACATACTGACGAAACTAAAATGAGCTCTAACATGGAAATTAAGCGTTTCAGGACACATGTCCGCATAACATATTTTCGTTATTTGTGTGCGAGGAATGTATCCTGAAAGTTTGGCCGTACCTTTTTGTAACACCCTGTATTACTAAGTAATGTACTGATAAGTAATTTTGTGTGAAAACTCTTAAGGCTCTTAAGGCCTCTTAACTCGTCTATGTGAAAACTCTTCCTCGTGCCACATATTAATTTTCCGCGTAGTCACCCTGATGACGAGTACGCTTTTCTCAACGAGAGACCAATTTCTTTATACCGTCACCATAGACTGTTTGTCTTTGTTGACGGAGCCACTACCTCACCTGTGCTTGCACCGCATCATCACTAACAAACTGAAATGCTCTTTAGGTTTTTGAAACAGGGGAAAATCGACTGTGACCAAGTCGGGACACTATGGAAGACGATCGACGACAGTGAACCAAAGGTGTCGGAATGTTGCAAATGTGGCAGCTCACATGTGTGGTCTGGCACTGTTATCTTTGAGGAGATGATGCTCCACGTGAGTAGAAACACTTGTAGTTCGAAGTTCAATTGCACCACGGTGTTTATCGCCCACCCGATATAGTTACGTTATATACCACCACATTACACGTCACAATTCGGAGCGCTCTAGAGACGCAAATATGTAGACAGGAAGAATAAAGATGTAGCATTTTAAGAACTTTTCTTTTACTTATAAAGGTTCAAGAGTGTTTGCGGTTCTAGGCGGTTCTGGGCGCTTCAGTCTGGAACCGCGTGACCGCTACGGTCGCAGGTTCGAATCCTGCCTCGGGCATGGATGTGTGTGATGTCCTTCGGTTAGTTAGGTTTAAGTAGTTCTAAGTTCTAGGGGATTGATGACCACAGATGTTAAGTCCCATAGTGTTCAAAGCTATTTGAACCGTTTTTCAAGTGTGTTTGCACGAAAAATTCGGAAGCATTACTTTCCACTACGCCCTCGTATACTAATAGTCAACCTTCATGTTAAGAACGGAGATCCTACTGCCGACTGCATAGCTGATTACAGTAATCTCCTGTTCAGTCGGAGTTATGTAGAATGCTTCTGTTTGTAACATGAGTGAGTACTCTTTTACATATATTTATTATTGAAAACGTAATTTATACTACTCCTTGGCAACAGTTGGGTATTCACGATGTTATTATTTGGCATTATAGATTGCATATCGTCTAGTAAGCCTATGACTATGCAAATGTTTTGTGAACTTGATGATACTCTGTGGACCAAAACTGTTTCGATAATAAAGGAATTTTAAAGAACTTCAATAAGTCATGACGAACAGTTGGAAAAATGTACCCGCCTGTCGAACAGCAACTGTTATATTTGTTGGACTGCCTGAGTTATATTGCTGTTCTAAATTGGCTGTGTGATTCGAGATTTTGTGGACATTTTCACTTCCATAGGTTGAAGTTGGCCGTACATTTCATAGCCGATGGTCGAGCATCATCTCGCCTAGTAACCAAACCCTTGATCCACGATAGTAATTAGAGTGCTTCTTCAAATCATTTTTGTATTGCAAAATGTACATATTGACGTATTTACTTAACTATTGTTACCAGCTTTCGATATAAATTAAAATACGCGATGATGGCAGCCACTATCGGCGTCATATGGTGGTCGTCGTTGCAATAACTGCTCATATTCACACCGTCCTCTGAAACACATGAATCTGTCTAGGGAACAGGCAAATGACCGGCATAAACGTTAAGTCGTAGTGGAACATAGTTAAGACCTTCCTTTCCCACAAGAGACGAAACGGGATAATTCATACCTACAGTGCACGGGGAATGCATTTAGCAGACACTAGCCACACTACAAATAATATTGAAAATCATATGCATGTTCCGTGCTAGGCAGAAATAGATCGTGCTCGCAATTTGTTAGAAAAGTTAAAGATTTACAAACCAAAAACCATAGACCCACAACGGTACAGAACGCCCACCTCGCTTTGTTTGGTAAACAGCAATAACGCCCCTTTTTTTTCTTTATTGATTTTCAATTCCCCCCGAAGGGGGCGGGCCGGCAGCAGCTTACTACGCTGCTCTACAGCGTACAGACTTTTTGTAAATAAAGGAAGAAGAAAGAAACAAGGAAAAACAGGCGATAAAATGGCGATTTAAAGTGAAAAATGGCGTAAAATTGCGGAAAGTTAAAACAGAAAGCAAAGGGGGTTGGCAATGTAGATAAAAGACACAGGAATCAGACAAGTAACACAGTAGACACACAATTAAAAAACATGGCGACGGTCTGGTTTCTGTTCGCAAGTAATAAAAAGCACACCCAGCGACAGTATGATGGCTGTTCGCTACACTTCCCAAAAGACACAACACGGAGCACGCACTGGAAAAACACACTGGAAAACACTGCACGAAAAAGGCGGCACAAAGTTGGCACTCCCGACCCAAGGCAGATGGGGGGAGGGACCTGGAGTAGGGGGAAAAACAAGGAGGGAGGAGAGGAAAAAACGAAAAGGGGGGGGGGGGAAACCAAGGAGGGAGAGGACTAATAAAGGGGGAGAAGGGCAGACGCGAGAGGGAATGAGAGGAGGCAGAGGAGGGAAATGTAAAAGGACGCGGGGAAGAGAAGGGGGCAAAGAGAGGGGAGGTGGGGAAGAAAGAGGATGGAAGGGGGGGAGAGGGAGCCTGGGAAAAGGACAGAGGAAAGGAGGGGGAGTGAGGATCAGAGTTGATAGGAGGGATAAAAGGAGGGAGAGAGGGCATCATCCTGGAGGGGGAGTTGATGGAAGCCACCTTGGGAAAGGAGATGTAGGGTGTAGAGATGGAGGGTAGGGGGGACACAACGGTGAAGACGTGGCAGGGGGCGGGGATGGGAGAGGAGAGGAGCAACCAGGGGGTGAGGGGGTTCAAGACGGCGGGAGGTGTAGAGGATGCGGATATGTTCGAGGAATAGGAGCAGATGGGGGAAAGGAATGAGATCATAGAGGATCCGCGTGGGGGACGGGAGGCGTATACGTAGGGCGAGGTGGAGTGCATGACGCTCAAGGATTTTGAGGGACTTATAGAATTTGGGGGGGGGGGGCCGATATCCAGGCAGGACTGGCATAACAGAGGATGGGACGGATTAAGGATTTGTAGGTGTGGAGGATGGTAGAGGGGTGCAACCCCCACGTCCGGCCAGAGAGGAGTTTGAGGAGACGGAGGTGGTTGTGGGCTTTGGATTGGATGGAGCGGAGATGAGGGATCCAGGTGAGGTGACGGTCAATGGTGAGGCCAAGAGAGATGAGGGTGGGGGTGAGGCGGACAGGACGTGCGCAGAGAGTAAGGGAGAAATCCAGGAGCCGGAAGCAGCGAGTGGTATGACCTACGATGATTGCCTGGGTCTTGAAAGGATTGAGTTTCAGGAGCCACTGGTTACACCATGCAGCAAAAAGGTCAGGGTGATTCTGGAGAAGGCGTTGGGACCGTTGGAGGGTAGGAGCGAGGGCGAGGAATGCGGTGTCATCAGCATGTTGCAAGAGGTGTACTGGAGGAGGGGGGGGCTGGGGCATATCTGCCGTGTACAGGAGGTAGAGGAGAGGGGAGAGGACAGAGCCCTGGGGCACACCTGCAGAGGGGTAGAAGGTGTGGGAATTGGCATTATGGATGGTAACATAGGAGGGGTGGTGGGAGAGGATGGAGGCCATCAGACGGATGTAGTTGATAGGGCATAGGTTTGGAGTTTAAACAGGAGACCGGGATGCCAGACACGGTCGTAGGCCTTTTCGAGGTCAAGTGAGACGAAAATGGCGGAGCGACGGGAGTTAAGCTGGAGGGAGAGGAGATGATTGAGGCGGAGGAGTTGGTCATCAGCAGAGAAGGAAGGTCGAAAGCCACATTGGGTGTTTGGGAGGAGGTGGTTTTGGTGGAGGTGGAGATGGATGCGCTGGGAAAGGATGGATTCCAACAGCTTGCTGAACACCGATGTGGGACAGATAGGAAGAGGCATCAGATGGAGGCTTGTTGGGTTTGGAGAACATCAGGATACGGGAGGTTTTCCACAGGTCGGGATAGAAGCCAGTGGCAAGGATGACATTGTAGAGGGTGGCAAGGAGGGAAAGGAAGGAGGGAGGGAGGGCAGTGTTTGAGGTGGCGGTAGGTAACGCAGTCGTGGCCGGGAGTAGTGTTGCGTTGCAATAACCCCTTACTGCCTTGCTTATTTATATCTAGCCTTGTCGCTGATTTATGCCGAGAACGGTATGCATTTGCCTTACTTCCATAAATTCGTCGCTCTAATCCTGTAAATGATTATATCCCACCTATTCATGGATTTTATGGCCAGACTGTACAATCTTATTTATTGAATGTTAGTATGATGTATAAACCTTTCTGTGGGAGACGTATCACGATGTACGAAAAGCTCTCTAGCGGTTAAGTCCTTACGATCACTACGCTCCTAGGTGACATCCTGGTCGCCGAACCGACAGAGGGCGCTGATCATTGATCTGTCTTTTGTTCCAAACATTTATTTTGTCATATACACATTTTATCATTCATAGGTAATTTATAGGTTACTATAGGCAGTGTATTACGTATATCTTATTGTTGACCATACATTCACCACAAAGTTTCGGACCTATTGCCTTCATGTATTTCATTTAAATATTTTATAGATTTAACTGTTTTCATCTTTTGTTTTATCACAATTGGTTTCTATGGTAGTTATCAAAATTTAAAAGCGTGCTACATCTATTTTACGTACTGTTTTTTTATCGTATGATTGGTCTTACGTAAACGAAGAATACATCTAAGCCAGCAGTAGCGACAACTATGAAGCATATAGGCAAACACATTTCTGGTAGCTACTGCACTTCAGTATTTTTTGTACAGTGACACCAATAACAAAATGACTGTGTGGCTTATTTTACACCATATTTTAGTTCTATGAGACGATACTTTGCTGAGTGTTTATATGATTTGACGACGCCATTATGGCTTCATCATATTAAGACATGGTGCGGATTTTTTTTTTTTGTGGCAGTGTAATATTACACTGTCTCGGTGGGCAAGTGAGAGGAGACTCAATGCAACGGCTGAATAACAGCCGAGCATAGCACTTTGAAGGTGTGGCGGTGGAACTTTAAGTTCTGTGCCACCCTCTGACGGTGGAAGTACAGAGGAGGGGTACAGTAATGCGCCAGCTCCATGGCGAAGGAAAAAACGTGGTCGTATTGGGCCTATCGTCAGTCATAGCCCGAATCAGAGTCGTGCAGGATGATGAGCGGAACGGGGAGTCGCCTTGGAACTGTGGTGTCGACGGTGTGTAGTCCAGCTACCGTCTCACGGAGGCCGTCCACTTTACAGCATAGTTGGCGATCCTTACGGCGAATGGTCGTCTTGAGAAGGGCCGTAGTTGTCTCCTCATGCAGAGTGACAATCCTGGTGAGCGGATGGGCGTGAAGACTCCACCTGAGAACTTAATTCTGTAGGCGCTGGAGAGTCAGCATCCTGGACTTGGTAATCGTAGCCCACGCAGAGGAATCATATGTTTGTGAGGGTAGGACAACGGAGCGATACAGCTGGAGCTTGGTATCTTAAGTCAGTTCTCGGCTGAAGAAGAGCGGGTACAAGGCCTTTGCCAACTTTAACCCTTTTTGGGTGATGTATTCTGCGTGGCGGTGGAAGAAAAATTTCTTATCCAATCAGACTTGGTAGCTTGGGCCCACGAGACACGGATGCCCCCAACTGAGATGTTGCGGTGGAGTACAGGGCGCCGATTAGTGAAAAACACTGCCGTAGTTTGGGCAGCATTGAGGGCCATCTTATTGCAGCGACACCAGGTGACCGTTGCGTCCACTTGCCTTTGGAGGCGAGCAATGAGTTGGTCAGGATTGCGGCCGGTCGTATAAAGCGCCGTGTCATCGGCGTATTGCGCCAAATGGCAGTGACAGATGACGGTCATGTCGCTGACATAGGCATTAAAAAGAAGAGGGGACAGCACAGAGCCCTGAGGGTTACCCATCGACATGGGGCGTACACTGGAGCGCTTTCCACGATGAGCAACGAGGAAGGTACACTGGTGAAGAAAATCTTTCCCAATATTAAAGTAGATATCAGGGATGGGCGTTTGCGTCAGCATCTTTTGCACCAGGTTTTCCTGACAAATCTTATCATAAGCATTCTGCACGTCCAAGAAGACCACTGCCGTCGACGTGCTGGAATTAATACCCTTGCTGATGTGCTCCATGATCCGGAGAACTTGCAGTTAGGCGGAAAGGTGTGAGGTAAAGCCAAACTGTTCGGGACGGATCGTCCCGGCTGCTGCCAGAGGCTGGAAAATGCGGTGCAGTATGAGAGACTCCAGGACCGTCGCCATGGTGTTCAAAAGGCTGATGGTTCTGTTGTTGGTAGGGCCCGCAGGGTCTTTAGAAGGATTTGCGATCGCAGTTAGCTTTTCCTGATTCCACTGTGGATGGAAAATGCCATCCTGAAGACAACTGTTCAATTTCCTGGTGAATAGAACCAGTGGCTTATGCGGTAGCCGACGGAGATGTTCGTTGACGATCCCATCCAGGTCGGGGGCCGAATTGCCTCGTTTGCTCCGGAGGATTTGAAGCACTTCCGCCGTGGACGTAAGGCTGGTGTAGAACAGGTACGCTTTACCTTATTTTATCTGTACATTCCCAATCTGTATGAAAGTACACTCCTGGAAATGGAAAAAAGAACACATTGACACCGCTGTGTCAGACCCACCATACTTGCTCCGGACACTGCGAGAGGGCTGTACAAGCAATGATCACACGCACGGCACAGCGGACACACCAGGAACCGCGGTGTTGCCCGTCGAATGGCGCTAGCTGCGCAGCATTTGTGCACCGCCGCCGTCAGTGTCAGCCAGTTTGCCGTGGCATACGGAGCTCCATCGCAGTCTTTAACACTGGTAGCATGCCGCGACAGCGTGGACGTGAACCGTATGTGCAGTTGACGGACTTTGAGCGAGGGCGTATAGTGGGCATGCGGGAGGCCGGGTGGACGTACCGCCGAATTGCTCAACACGTGGGGCGTGAGGTCTCCACAGTACATCGATGTTGTCGCCAGTGGTCGGCGGAAGGTGCACGTGCCCGTCGACCTGGGACCAGACCGCAGCGACGCACGGATGCTCGCCAAGACGTAGTGCCGTAGGGGACCGCACCGCCACTTCCCAGCAAATTAGGGACACTGTTGCTCCTGGGGTATCGGCGAGGACCATTCGCAACCGTCTCCATGAAGCTGGGCTACGGTCCCGCACACCGTTAGGCCGTCTTCCGCTCACGCCCCAACATCGTGCAGCCCGCCTCCAGTGGTGTCGCGACAGGCGTGAATGGAGGGACGAATGGAGACGTGTCGTCTTCAGCGATGAGAGTCGCTTCTGCCTTGGTGCCAATGATGGTCGTATGCGTGTTTGGCGCCGTGCAGGTGAGCGCCATAATCAGGACTGCATACGACCGAGGCACACAGGGCCAACACCCGGCATCATGGTGTGGGGAGCGATCTCCTACACTGGCCGTACACCACTGGTGATCGTCGAGGGGACACTGAATAGTGCACGGTACATCCAAACCTTCATCGAACCCATCGTTCTACCATTCCTAGACCGGCAAGGGAACTTGCTGTTCCAACAGGACAATGCACGTCCGCATGTATCCCGTGCCACCCAACGTGCTCTAGAAGGTGTAAGTCAACTACCCTGGCCAGCAAGATCTCCGGATCTGTCCCCCATTGAGCATGTTTGGGACTGGATGAAGCGTCGTCTCACGCGGGCTGCACGTCGAGCACGAACGCTGGTCCAACTGAGGCGCCAGGTGGAAATGGCATGGCAAGACGTTCCACAGGACTACATCCGGCATCTCTACGATCGTCTCCATGGGAGAATAGCAGCCTGCATTGCTGCGAAAGGTGGATATACACTGTACTAGTGCCGACATTGTGCATGCTCTGTTGCCTGTGTCTATGTGCCTGTGGTTCTGTCAGTGTGATCATGTGATGTATCTGACCCCAGGAATGTGTCAATAAAGTTTCCCCTTCCTGGTACAATGAATTCACGGTGTTCTTATTTCAATTTCCAGGAGTGTATATCGTGATATGAGATACTGTATTGTTTTGAATGATAAACTGCCAACTAGTTGTATATTTTTAATATTGTAGATCTGAAGACGGTCATCGTCGAAGGACTTTTTATTGTGATCAAAGACTGGAATGAAACAGTTACAAGCCCAGGAGTGACGCTGCAGGCGATATCGTACTGCCAGCAATGCCACTCGCCTCATCGTCCGCTACCATTGAATATTATTGCGAAATTTCGCCACAGTGTCTAACGGACCCGTTCGTCGTACGTCGCTCATTGATTTCTTCTGTTGTCTCACGCAGAGTTGCCTATCTGTTGGCAATGACCACTCTACCCAAACGGCGCTGCTCTCGATCCTTAAGTGAAGGCCGCTGGCCACTGCGATGTCCTTGATGAGAGGTAATGGCTGAAAACTGGTATTCTCGGCACATTCTTAACAGTGTGAGACTCGAAATATTGAATTCCCTAATGATTTCCGAAATTGAATGACCCATGCCTCTTGCTCCAACTACTATTCCGCGTCCAAATTCCGCTAATTCCCGTCGTGCGGCAATAATCATGTCGGAAATCCTTTCATATGAATCACCTAAGTACAAACGACAGGTCTGCCAATACACTGCCCTTTCGTAACTCGTGTACACGTTACTCCCGCGATTTTCATTTGTGCGTACCGTTATGCCATGACTTTTGTCGTCTCTTTGTAAACAGTTCTTTATTAATCACTTAAACTTGATCAGTTATTCTGGTACTCATTCGTCTCTGACGCAGTTTGGCGTTGTCATATGTCCTCTTGGAGAAGCTTGTTGAAAAGGCAAATTAATCAGCCACAGGCATACACGTTTTGCTCGGCAGGCTTGCAGTAGATCAGACGCCGGGTGCTGAGAAGGCTGGGACGTACAGATCATTGGACGTCGCCCTTGAAACGTCCCCTTTGAACAATTATACGTGACTGTGCTTAAACTGGCACACAATATTTTTGGCGCAACGCAATCCCTAAAAAAGAATGGCCCTGACTAACATTAAACTATACCTTTCACAAATCCCTTACCTCACAAAAATCTTGGTTACTCGAACTACTGCAATACAGCGCGCGCCACTACTGCCAGATAAATAAAAGATTCAAACTACTGAAGGCACTAACTACTGACAGGCATAGTTAGCAAATGAAAGATTTTGATAGAGAACAAACAATGTATTTACCTTAATAGTGTTCAAAAGTCATAATATACATAGCAGTTCATGACATCCAGTCTTACAAATGTACTGTCTCTGATGGACACACGTCCAGATCATCCGCTCTCAAAAATCCGCCATCTCTCTCCCCACATCCATCACTGCTGGCGGCTCACCTCCAACTGCGCAACGCTACGCGCTGTTAACATCTAGCTGCCCAACACTACAATGGCAGACAACAATGCAGACTAGCCACAGACTGCACACAGCACAGCCAGTAATTTTCATACAGAGCGGTACATGGCGTTACCAATAAGAAAACCTAAACAGCCTACTTACATACCATCTCTACAAGGATTACAGAGGGTCTACACCTTTGATGACTCACCAATACTATTATCTCTACAAGGACTGCAGTGAGCCTCCACCTCTGATGGCCCACCAATGCCGTAATCTCTACCAGGACTACAGTGGGTCTGCTCTGTGATGACCTACCTATCAATATTCTTCAATACTACAACTGACTCTGCTGTGGGTTTGCTCTGTTGTGGCCCATTACCTCTCTGCAGGTAAAGAGTCAGCACTGTCTTTCCGTTGGAAGGACAACACTACTTCTTCAAGACTGCATGGAAATCCAACACTTCCGTGTGCATTTTCTTTTACTGCTTAGACTTTGAGAAAAACACTGCAATTATACTGTGATGTACGATCAGGACTGTCTGTATGGACTGTAAGAAAATTTTAGCTTTTGACCAACATTGTATCAATAAGTGTGTGCATTTGATTTCTTTGTTATTGTAATTGTGAAAAAAGTTTAACAAATATGTATTGGCCACTGCCCAAAACAATTTGTAAATTTTTTTGTAGGGAGCATAGGGGCTATATAACTAGGCTGTTAGGTTTTCTTATTGGTAACGCCACGTAGCGCTCTGTATGAAAATCACTGGCTGTGCTGTGTGCAGTCTGTGGCTAGTTTGCATTGTTGTCTGCCATTGTAGTGTTGGGCGCTGGATGTTAACAGCGCGTAGCGTTGCGCAGTTGGAGGTGAGCCGCCAGCAGTGATGGATGTGGGGAGAGAGATGGCGGACTTTTGAGAGCGGATGATCTGGGCGTGTGTCCATCAGAGACAGTACATTTGTAAGACTGGATGTCATGAACTGCTAAATATATTATGACTTTTGAACACTATTAAGGTAAATACATTGTTTGTTCTCTATCAAAATCTTTCATTTGCTAACTATGCCTATCAGTAGTTATTGCCTTCAGTAGTTTGAATCTTTTATTTATCTGGCAGTAGTGGCGCTCGCTGTATTGCAGTCGTTCGAGTAACGAAGATTTTTGTGAGGGAAGTGATTTGTGAAAGGTATAGTTTAATGTTAGTCAGGGCCATTCTTTTTAGGGATTATTAAAAGTCAGATTGCGTTGCGCCAAAAATATTGTGTGTCAGTTTAAGCACAGTCATGTATAATTGTTCAAAGGGGACGTTTCACCCTGTTATGGGAATGAAGCAGCCAGGAGGTTGCGACGTCGCCCAATCAAACTCTGGGCTGATGACTGGGAAGCGGGGGCTGGCGGGGGCGGAGCCTTTGCTCGAAGCACCCGAGGGCTGATGGTGGGAGGGGGCGACGGCGTTGGCTGCTACGTTATTGTTACTGCTTCCCAACGATCCTGCGATCAACACGGACGATGCTGCTATATTGCCCAGCTGGTTGACATCCATGAATAGTCGGACCCGGGTTTTCAATGTAGCAATCCGATGCTTACTACGCAGAAGGTACTCCATTTCTGTGTCAAACGGAAATGTCTGTGCAGTGTAACTGACAGATATCCACGTGTTCTCACAGGCAGTCTGTTGAACTGAAGAAGCCTCCTGAAGGTTGGACCCAGGCCGTTGACACACAGAACCAGCGGCGAGGAAGCGGCTTACTTTAGCTGGAGCCGCTGAACACACAATACATTAACCAGTGGCGTTCAGTGCTCAGAACCCAGTGCTGTGTCTAAGACAATGAGCACAGTCTGTATTAAACTACATTTCAGAACTGATAGTGTCTTGCCGCTGGTGTACTTTATATAGACTAGAATCTCTTTCAATTTCTCAAGATTTCAAGACAGAGTTTTGTTGAGAAAATTGCTAAAAGCATCGTGCATCAAATTGAACTGATAGTGTCTTGCCGCTGGTGTACTTTATATAGACTAGAATCTCTTTCAATTTCTCAAGATTTCAAGACAGAGTTTTGTTGAGAAAATTGCTAAAAGCGTCGTGCATCAAATTGAACTGATAGTGTCTTGCCGCTGGTGTACTTTATATAAACCAGAATCTCTTTGAATTTTCTAGATTTCAAGACAGAGTTTTGTTGTGAAAATTGCTAAACGTATCGTGCATCAATTCCACACTAAATTGCGAGTTTCTGTAAAACGTCGCCAGTTTTGAAGATTTTACGTTCTTCTAAACCTACCATGTTATCTTCATCGCTTCTTTAACAGCGACCTGTTTTCGGTATCGTGTGGTATCTGTTCTGTCTGTTATTAATTCATTTCGTATAAATCTCTCAGTTGCCGCCAATGCTATATATATTTGAATTAATCTGTTACTCAGCTGCTGATGAATTCTGAGAATTGTTTCGTAGTTGGTTTTACATAGAAGATGATTATGAGATGAGCTTTGTCACTTCGGTACCTCACTCCTCCTGATATTCTTCCCGATAGTCCCTATCTTTATTAGCTCCTGGTTCTTAAGGAATAGCAGATTTCTTCATGTCTCCCAGTAATCTATACTCACATTCTTCATCAATTACGACAACGTTGTTTCAGTCACGATCATCAAATGTTTACATCATACGGATGATGACGATAATAACAAATTCACTGAGTCCCAAAGGTTCCTACATAATTAACCGTGAGTATTGCTTCTTATGTTGTTTCAAATTCAAACTGGCCATCTTACATATTTTCTTACTTCGTTTCTACGTGCTGCTTGATAACCACGGGTATTAAATTCGAAGCATGCGATGCAGGGCTGGCTTTTTTGAATTGCAATACACCTTCCCTCAAAATTGTGAGGTGTTTCGTCCATTATGCACTTTGTCCTTTACTTCAATCGACGATTTTTTTCAGTACTCGTACAACGATGTTACCCCGAGCGTCTCTTACGACGCATTATTCTCCGAGTTTGTGCGGGAAATAGTGCTGGGGATGGTGACTACGATAACCGTATACGCCTCGGGCTTTCCTCTGTTTTTGACAAGTGTTTTTTTTCGGTTTAAACAGGATAATCGTCGAGCCCTTTACGACTTCACACTGATGTCACAGTTGCATCTGCTTACAATGCTGTATAAAACCTGAAACCGTAACGGTGGTACTCCGACTGACCATTGCAGATACTGTCAGTTGAGGCCGATCTTGCAAATAACTATTGCAGCCTATTCTCCACGGAGAGACTAACCCAAAATGATATTTGTTTCTAATGAAGCATCGCTCTGTAATCGATAGTGAGGTGTTTTAAATGATAGGATAGTTTCCACGATCTGCAGCACCTCGTAATATATACATTTGTGGTGTGTGCACGCACCGCAAAGCACTCTGAACTGCACTGTGGAGGGTACTTTCCAATGTAACAATTAATAGGCCTACTTCCCGTTCCGTTCTGACGTGTGGAGTGTAGAAAGAGTGATTACTTAAACACAGTAGCAATCGTTTCTTGCTACATATGTGAATAACGTAGATGTTAATAAAAACCACCGCAGCTGTAGTCCAGGTATCTTTATTATTATTTAGTTCTGAATGACTAGCTTCGTCGAAACAAATTGAACCAGTAACTGGTATTGCACTAATTGCCAAGAACATACCTATTTTCACATCATTTCAGGTAAATAATGAAGATTTTTCCGAAATCCAAAGTCGATTGTTCAGTGAGTTCACTTTAATACAGAGAACCATTGCGGATCAAAAGAAAATTACCATTTCAGTAACTAAGTATCCATTAAGCACAAAGTGCAGTAGCCAGTTGCTCTCCTGTTGTCGAATAAGGGTAGTGACACTTTTAAATTTTTTAGTCTATGTACCAAAGTTAGTTGTAAGATTGCAGTATGAGCTGGTGCATAGCCCTGTACTTTTGGCACACCTGTCTGAAATGGTAAATGTTTTATGGGTTTAATTCCAGATACTAATAACTCTTCTAGTTGGGCTAAAGCAAATACGCTGTCTGACCCAAGAAGCGAACCGAATAGTACGCAGTGATCGAAGCTCCCCACATATAACGGACGATTATGCCACCCCTACTGACGTCGTTTTATGGGAACCACAATGTTTTATCTGGTCTTCTCAAAACACCCTCGCTGCAGAAACCTGTTAGTCCTACGGAAATAATGAGTATACCGTAACAATTTTTAACATTGTGCAGCCCTGTCAGCAACTGTGATAATTGAACATGTAACATGTCAGCCTCAGTTGCAAAAAGAAACTAAGCTTTACCCAGGTTTCCGCCAAAATAATTTGGCCTTCTTCAGTTTTATACCTGATATTGGCAAACTCTGCATGCAGTAGTTTAGTGTCACTCGCTTCTGAAGAAGGCCAAATTATTTTGGGTGAAACATGGTTAAAGTTTGGTTTGTATTTGCAACTGAGGCTGACGTGTTACATGCATTTTAGGTTCTTATTTTTACGGTGGAGCATTGAAGGGATAGGGATATATATCATTTCTTCAACACACACTAGCGCTCCTCATTGAGGATCTAGGATTGGAAACTCGTCTATCAATGTGGTTCCAACACGATGTATGTCCTCATGGAGGATCTATGATTAGAAACTCGTCTATCAGTGTGGTTCCAACACGATTTATTTCCCTCAAACAATGCAAAAATTCCCAGAGACGTTCTAGATGCGACATTTCCAAATAGGTGGATGCTATGGGGAGGTACTGTGCGATGGCCAGCACGGTTACCCGACTTGGCGCCATTAGACTTCTTTTTCCGGGGTGCAGTGAGAGCCGGCCGCGGTGGTCTAGCGGTTCTAGGCGCTCAGTCCGGAACCGCGCGACTGCTACGGTCGCAGGTTCGAATCCTGCTTCGGGAATGGATGTGTGTGATGTCCTTAGGTTAGTTAGGTTTAATTAGTTCTAAGTTCTAGGCGACTGATGACCTCAGAAGTTAAGTCCCATAGTGCTCAGAGCCATTTGAACAATTTTTGTGCAGTGAGAGACAGAGTGTATCAAGAACCCCTAACGACAATAGAGTATATGCAACATCGTATTACTTCGACATGCACGGCAATATCTTTAGAAACTCTACAATCTGTGCAACACTCTCTCGTTACCCGTCTGCAAACGTGTATTGAGGCAAACAGAAGGCACTTCTAACATGTGTTGACGTGACACAGTTTCATTAGGTGTATTTTCTATGCTGGATGTAATGCACAACAATACAATTTCTGTGGGTGACAGGGTACTAGTAAATGTGTTTAGAAAAGTGAATTCAAGTGTTACCTCTAATTGTAGCTCTAGTTGTCATTTTGCTAACATAAACATACATTTACAATTTGAAAAACGTAACTTTGCGTTGGACATGTTTTTTGTTTATTTTTGTGGATTGTGTATACCTTCCCATTGTGTGGGCCTCTGACACAGGCAGCGTGAGGTGCACGCTTGAGTCTCCGGACATGCACGAGCTTTACGCTTCATTTATGTCAAGCATCAACTTCGCTTCGCATTTTCTCGGGATGTAAATGACGTATTGCGATGCAACCAATGTCAGTATTTTTGTGATTTTTCATGGTATTGATTGCATACGAAATAACTGGTGGTGTCCATTTAAAAATATACAAATTTTTGGTGAAAATAGTATTTGTTTACCTTTGAAAATTCCGCATGATATTTGGTTCCCAAGCCCCTGCGGTACGTTCATGCTGGTCGAAACCGTCTTTGAATATCTGTAGTTGTTCCAGAGATATTTCAGGTGGCAGAGTTAGCTGAGACACACACACACACACACACACACACACACACACACACACACACACACACATATATATATATATATATATATATATATATATATATATATATATTTTCCCTTTCTTCTATGTTCATCTAATGGGTTTACTCTCTGAATTGCTTGGTATAATTGTTGTTTCTTTGGAAAACACCCTTTACCTTCGAAACCCGCTGAAACGTTGTTGCCGGAGTATAACGCATTGACTGGGCTGTCAACCCGAGAAGATTTTATCATCAAGATTCGCCGGGAAAGCCTGAATTCTCATCCTTTACCTGCTTAAGGCAATTCTACGTAATATTTGTCCTCTTCATTTCGTCATGTTAACAATGCTTGGCCTTTACGCTTTCTTATACGTCTTCATGAAAATGCCTCCAATATCTTAACCACTTCTTGCTCAAAATTACCTATTTTTCCTGTTCGCTACTCTAATCCATATGTTTGTTTGCAGTCTGAAGCTCATGTGTTGTTCTTCCATGTTATCAAATTTTAACAATTTCTGTTGCTTATAGTATCAAATTAAATGTTTGCTTTTACCTATGATGTATAAAAAATCACATTACTCGTTTATTATGTATGTTATTATTTACGCTTCCGTATTAAATTCGGTTCCAGGCGCTTCAGTTTGGAACCGCGTGACTGCTACGGTCGCAGGCTCGAATCCTGCCTCGGGCATGGGTGTGTGTGATGTCCTTAGGTTAGTTAGGTTTAAGTAGTTCTAAGTTCTGGGGGACTGATGACCTCGGATGTTGAGTCCCATAGTGCTCACAGCCGTATTACATTGTCAACTGTAGCATCTCTCTTGATACACTACCAGCTTCTTCTATCGTTGGTGTGAGGGGCCAACAATAATCTTATACTTATTTCGGTTCACAAAATGTATTGTCGACACGCAAGATGACCATACTGTTTTCTTGTCAGAAAATTTCAGGTTTACCCGCAGTGTTATGTTGTACCACATACAGGTCAGGCACGGCATTGCTTTAGAATATAGTAATCAACACTTCCTTAAAACTGTATGTGGTTCAGTGCGTATTATTCTTACGTTATCGTTTCCGAGATTTTCCTCATACGTCAGCCGAAACTGGTCAACCCTGTGGAACCGTCCTGAGTTTCACTAACATAATTAACGTAATCGTGTCCCTAGAATTTCGAGGACCTTTTTATCACACTGTTTTGACTGGAGTATCCTGGCAATTTTCGGTTACACTTAACGATGTTCCCTAACTGCTGTTTGGGATGATCTTATGCGTATTCTTCATATATCGCAGAAAAAGTCCACTCGGCTGAAGATATGGATATGTATCTTTTGTCACAGTGACCTATAACCTTGCATCTGAAATTTTTCACTCATATCAGCAGAATGTGTGCTACGACCAATAGCACGTATAAGTGATATGGAAAATTGCTTGCCACGGTAACGCATTTGTTATGTGACTTAAAGAGTTCAAGTAAGGACATAAAACATAACAGTGTGTCAAGGTAGTTTCACTATCGTGTTACGCACAACTGTTAGTCTAACCTGAACTACGCACGCAGCAATCGTACCTTTGAGTTAGGTGATACTGTCAGCACCATTGAAGCCGTAAAATCTCTGGCCAAGCATTACAGTCATGCAATTGGCGAAAAATATATTTATATTTAAGCGTCTATTATCTCTTGGGTGTCGTGCTGTAGCAGTGACAGAGAAATGTTGGGATTGCGTTTCTCACTGAACACATAACGCTTTGTGTTCCATTTGCTACTGTGTATTTGTAACAAATATCGACAGTCGCGCTGTGCGTTGTGGGCCGCGTTAGAGGGCATTAATGAATTATTTTACCAGGCTTGGGGGCGTCGCTTTATGTAGTGTCAGTAATGCAAACTCTGATTCGTTGCTTAGCGGTGTGAACAGAGGTAGTCCAATAGATATCAAACCCACAGTATCATTCCTGTCTTGTGCCTCGTTTTCGCTGCTTAAGAACACGGCGTGTGAATTTATTGATAATCAGCAAATTGCATAAATCATGGGAGTGTTCGATGTACGAGTACTTACTGTTTGTGTCTTACTTATTTCTCTCTTCATCAGCTAGTCTTTACATTGTAAAATTATTCATTAAACAGGTTTGCTAAATTAAAATACTACTATTGTTACTATCATGATTACGTTATCAATTAAACGGACTGTATCAGGTTTTATTCACATGTTACCTCTGATTTCGCTCGTATTAGCCTATCTTCAGGTTTAAAATACAGCACTGTTGCTATCAGAGGAGCCATGTCACGAGGCGTCATCTCTACTGTTATTGTTGTTTTTATTGTAATAATTGTTGTTGCTGTTATTAAAATTAACATTTTGATTTCAGTACTGTAGCACCTCGAACCATTTGAGAAATAAGCAACGGTAAGAATGCTTCGAAATCTAGACCTGTTAAATATCGCCTTCTATGGACTTAACTGATCCTAGTTCATTCTTACAAATATTTGCCTGCTTCACCGGCTGACACACGAGAGCTAACATTATTGAAAAGCAATGAAGACCACTTAAGCCAGCCAGATTCTTAAAAGTCTCTGATTATTTCTTGTGCACAAATAATCTTGTGAACCTTGAAGGTGGTGCAAGTCGCTTCTACTTGAAAAGAGAGAGAGAGGAAAGGAGAACCTTAAAAATATGGATGCAATATGCAATTTATTTCAGACCAATTTCGCAGACGTCGGTCTGTTGCAGGAATCTACGAGGGTAATGCCAAAAGTAAGGTCTCCTTTCTTTTATAAGTACGTAGACCTGTTTATTTCTACAATGGTTTACATCAGTTTACAGCTTGAACATTTAGCTATTTTTCGACATAATCACCATTTCCGTCGATGTATTCTTGTAGACGCTGTGACAGTTTTTGTATGCCGATGTCATACCAGCTCGCCGCCATGCTGTTCAGAAAGCTATGAACCTCTTCTTTCACCTCGTCGTCCGAGCTGAATCGCTGGGACCACAATTAACGCTGACACGTACCGTGAGACTCTGAAAAAAACTCATTCGGGCGATTCAGAACTGGAGAAGAGGGATGTTGAGCAAGGGCGTTTACATTCTCCAGGACAACGCTCGCCCACATATCGCTCGGCAAACCGTGGCTGTCCTGCAACAGTTTCAGTGGAACATAATCACCCATTCACCCTATAATCCTAACTTGGCCACCTGTTCCCTAGGTTAAAAGAACATTTGGCCGGAAAGCGATTCAGCTCCGACGACGAGGTGAAAGAAGAGGTTCATAACTTTCTGAAAACATGGTGGCGAGCTGGTATGACATGGGTATACAAAAACTGCCACAGCGTCTACAAAAAGGCATCGACGGAAATGGTGATTATGTCGAAAAATAGCTAAATGTTCAAGCTGTAAACTGAGGTAAACCATTGTAAAAATAAACAGGTCTATGTACTTATAAAAAAAAGGAGACCTTACTTTTGGGATTACCCTCGTAGAACAAAATCTAGAGAATAATGTATGCTAATAACTTATAATGTTCTTGGAGAAAAACTGGTTGGTGTCAAAGAATCAATCCGGCTTCAGAGAAAACCTGATGTGAAAAACAGCTTCGTTTTACTGCTCACGTTTTCTTGCATAAAACAGATGTACGTTAACTGGTAGATCCCAGTTTCGTAGGTTCTCGAAACGTGTTAGACAGTACATTATATTGTCGACTCCTAATCAAAATACGAGGATAGATAGTATCTTCACAAATAAGTGATTGGGTAGAGGAAAAAGATGGTTCTGAGCACTATGGGACTTAACATCTGAGGTCATAAGTCCCCAAGAACGTAGAACTTCTTAAACCTAACCAACCTAAGGACATCACACACATCCATGCCCGGGGAAAGATTCAAGCCTGTGACTGTTGCCGGCTGGCTAGAGGAGCTCTGTACACTGTACGTAATGGTGAATACTCCACGGACGAAATTGACATCGGATGAACTCCTTGGAAGTGTAATAGGACGTCCAATGTAACTGAGTAGGCTTCCGCGGCCAGAGTCAGTTGCAATAAATGTTTTCGGGGTATGGTACTGGAAAAACTACTTTTCGGCCACAGTTATAGTGGTATTCGTCTGGGTCTACTGACACATTTTTTCTGTGTAGGGTCATCTGTATTAGTGTTCACCGAGGTCACAGTTTTAAAAATATTGAAATAAACGGTGTATTGACGCGCAACGAGTTGGGAACTTTATCGCAACAGGTTACTGTGGAGTAGGGGACTGGAATCTGCTGTTGTCTGTTGCTTCTCGCAGTGTATGCCATGCTGGTAGTCATCGGCGAATGAATTAAAGGCTCTTGTTTTGCTCTTGTTGTGCGCACTCCGCGTGGCGACTGTTACTCGCCGTTACCGCTCCTGTGCCGTGTTGCCAGTGTGGCCTTTTGTGCCCTGATGGGAAAAGCCTGAGTCCATCCTTCCTATTCATGTTATTGGAGCGTTTTAGTATTTCGATGGCATCTTTGATGTTGCATCTCAGCACCCCCAGCTGCTTAGCAAGTACTAATGTTTCCCTAAAGTATGTTTCATTGTCTTTCTCGTGCTAAGCTCCTGCAGATTTGTGTTTCTGCCAAAATCGAACGTAGCGGATGTTCTCGCTTAAATGCGTTATTACTGGTCTGCTCGTTTCGCCGATGTAGAACTCTCCTTACTCACATTCCACTTCGTACACGCATGAAGCAAGCGTAAGATGTACCTAGTAGCCTTGCACATTTAGGATCCTTCACCTGCTGTACAGAAGAGGCTGGACACCGCCCTGAAGAAAGTGATGACCACTCCAGTCGCTAATATTCTTCATATAGGGTAAATGTGCTAGTTGTTTGTTCGTTTCAATGGTTGTGTGGATCGATAATGGCTACTCCATCACTTGGAGAAGCTGTTGGGTTAATGTGGCCACAGTGCTTGTAGGTGCCCAACTTTGAATGTCCATCTCGTAGGCTAGTTCATCTCTATCCGACCAAGACATGACCATACCTGAACCACTACAAAGGACCACATGACGATTTCCAGAAGACGGTTACTAAGGCCACCTCAGACACCACACGAGCACAATGCAAAACCATGCTCTGCTTCCAAGTACGGCGCGGGATATGGGAGGCCGTTGGGCTGAGGGCTGTGAAAATATGGGGTTCTAATCATTCGTTGTTTCGTTAAAGAATAATTTGTATAAAAATACAGCAAAGCCTTCCATTCGAAAACTTGCGTTCATGAATTTCACATAACTAGTAACACAAAAAGGAATGGAATAATTCAGCCCTCAAAGTGATCGAAAATAACACACAGTAGGAACTTATCTACATCTACATTTACATCTACATTTACACTCCGCAAGCCACCCAGCTGTGTGTGGCGGAGGGCACTTTACGTGCCACTGTCATTACCTCCATTTTCTGTGCCAGTCGCGTATGGTTCGCGGGAAGAACGACTGTCTGAAAGCCTCCGTGCGCGCTCGAATCTCTCTAATTTTACATTCGTGATCTCCTCGGGAGGTATAGGTAGGGGGAAGCAATATAGTCGATACCTCATCCAGAAACGCACCCTCTCCAAACCTGGACAGCAAGCTACACCGCGATGCAGAGCTCCTCTCTTGCAGAGTCTGCCACTTGAGTTTGCTAAACATCTCCGTAACGCTAACACGGTTACCAAATAACCCTGTGACGAAACGCGCCGCTCTTCTTTGGATCTTCTCTATCTCCTCCGTCAACCTGATCTGGTACGGATCACACACTGATGAGCAATACTCAAGTATAAGTCGAACGAGTGTTTTGTAAGCCACCTCCTTTGTTGATGGACTACATTTTCTAAGGACTCTCACAATGAATCTCAACCTGGTACCCGCCTTACCAACAATTAATTTTATATGATCATTCCACTTCAAATCGTTCCGCACGCATACTCCCAGATATTTTACAGAAGTAACTGCTACCAGTGTTTGTTCCGCTATCATATAATCATACAATAAAGGATCCCTCTTTCTATGTATTCGCAATAAATTACATTTGTCTATGTTAAGGGTCAGTTGCCACTCCCTGAACCAACTGCCTATCCGCTGCAGGTCTTCCTGCATTACGCTGCAATTTTTTAATGCTGCAACTTCTCTGCATACTACAGCATCATCCGCGAAAAGCCGCATGGAATTTCCGACACTATCTACTAGGTCATTTATATATATTGTGAAAATCAATGGTCCCATAACACTCCCCTGTGGCACGCCAGAGGTTACTTCAACGTCTGTAGACGTCTCTCCATTGATAACAACATGCTGTGTTCTGTTTGCTAAAAACTCTTCAATCCAGCCACACAGCTGGTCTGATATTCCGTATGCTCTTACTTTGTTTATCAGGCGACAGTGCGGAACTGTATCGAACGCCTTCCGAAAGTCAAGGAAAATAGCATCTACCTGGGAGCCTGTATCTAATATTTTCTGGGCCTCATGAACAAATAAAGCGAGTTGGGTCTCACACAATCGCTGTTTCCGGAATCCATGTTGATTCCTACAGAGTAGGTTCTGGGTTTCCAAAAACGACATGATACTCGCACAAAAAACATGTTCTAAAATTCTACAACACATCGATGTCAGAGATATAGGTCTATAGTTTTGCGCATCTGCTCGATGACCCTTCTTGAAGACTGGGACTACCTGTGCTCGTTTCCAATCATCTGGAACCTTCCGTTCCTCTAGAGACCTGCGGTACACGGCTGTTAGAAGGCGGGGCAAGTTCTTTCGCGTACTCTGTGTAGAATCGAATTGGTATCCCGTCAGGTCCAGTGGACTTTCCTCTGTTGAGTGATTCCAGTTGCTTTTCTGTGTTGCTTCCTCTGTGAAACAGCTTTGGTAAAAGGTGTTTAGTATTTCAGTTTTACGCATGTCATCCTCTGTTTCAATGCCATCATCATCCCAGAGTGCCTGGATATGCTGTTTCGAGACACTTACTGATTTAACGTAAGACCAGAACTTCCTAGGATTTTCTGTCAAGTCAGTACATAGAATTTAGCTTCTGTTTGTCTGAGAGGTTTTGGCTGCGTTTAAACTTGGAGTGAAGCTCTCTTTGCTTTCGCAGTAGTTTCCTAACTTTGTTGTTGAACCACGTTGGGTTTTTCCCGTCCCTCACAGTTTTACTCGGCACGTACCTGTCTAAAATGCATATTACGATTGCCTTGAACTTTTTCCATAAACACTCAACATTGTCAGTGTCGGAACAGAAATTTTCGTTTTGATCTGTTAGGTAGTCTGAAATCTGCCTTCTATTGCTCTTGCTAAACAGATAAACCTTCCTCCCTTTTTTTTATATTCCTATTAACTTCCATATTCAGGTGCTGCAACGGCCTTATGGCCACTGATCCCCTGTTCAGCACTTACAGAGTCGAAAAGTTCGGGTTTGTTTGTTATCAGTAGGTCCAAGATGTTATCTCCACGAGTCGTTTCTCTGTTTAATTGCTCGAGGTAATTTTCGGATAGTGCACTCAGTATAATGTCACTCGATGCTCTGTCCCTACCACCCGTCCTAAACATCTGAGTGTCCCAGTCTATATCTGGTAAATTGAAATCTCCACCTAAGACTATAACATGCTGAGAAAATTTATGTGAAATGTATTCCAAGTTTTCTCTCAGTTCTGCCACTAATGCTGCTGAGTCGGGAGGTCGGTAAAAGGAGTCAATTATTAACCTAGCTCGGTTGTTGAGTGTAACCTCCACCCATAATAATTCACAGGAACTATCCATTTCTACTCCACTACAGGATAAACTACTACTAACAGCGACAAATACGCCTCCGCTGGTTGCATGCAATCTACCCTTTCTAAACACCGTCTGTGCCTTTGTAAAAATTTCGGCAGAATTTATCTCTGACTTCAGCCAGCTTTCTGTACCTATAACGATTTCAGCTTCGGTGCTTTCTATCAGCGCTAGAAGTTCCGGTACTTTACCAATGCAGCTTCGACAGTTTACAATTACAATACCGATTGCTGCTTGGTCCCCGCATGTCCTGACTTTGCCCCGCGCCCTTTGAGGCTGTTGCCCTTTCTGTACTTGCCCGAGGCCATCTAACCAAAAAAACCGCCCAGTCCACGCCACACAACCCCTGCTATCCGTGTAGCCGCTTGCCGCGTGAAGTGGACTCCTATCGAGTGGAACCCGAATCCCTACCACCCTATGGCGCAAGGCGACGAATCTGCAGCCCACACGGTCGCAGAACCGTCTCAGCCTCTGATTCAGACCCTCCACTCGGCTCAGTACCAAAGGTCCGCAGTCAGTCCTGTCGACGATGCTGCAGATGGTGAGCTCTGCTTTCATCCCGCTAGCGAGACTGGCAGTCTTCACCAAATCAGATAGCCACCGGAAGCCAGAGAGGATTTCCTCCGATCCATAGCGACACACATCATTGGTGCCGACATGAGCGACCACCTGCAGATGGGTGCACCCTGTACCCTTCATTGCATCCGGAAGGACCCTTTCCACATCTGGAATGACTCCCCTCGGTATCCTAAGACACAGGCAACAGTAATACAGAGATAAAACGATATCGTTTGTGCCTGGGATAACGATCAGCAGAATGCCTCACTAGAATGGTCTACAGTCCATTACCACTACCAACTCGACAAAAACACAGAATACTACACAATCTACATGATATATAACCTGCCACGCAACCAGCGAAGACAATGCATAAACAAGATAAAGTTATGACTTATCCGTAATACACTGTTGTCTCAAGACGTCCACACTATACAAAACAATGATGGTATGTCCAGATAGCAGCATTGCGATTCTGTGCAAATACATTTCACTACAGTTATGGTACAGTAAGGTTTCTCACGGCGTCGCCATGCTTCTTCACAAAAGCAAACAATACTAGATCAGCTTCACCGATCACGGCACACACCGCCACATTGTATTTTGGTTGGTATGTGCCTTCCAACTGCAATTACGGGACCCGCGAAACCACATCGCGCTTTACGCTCTGTACTGTGTTGCCTTTACCGAAACTCTCCACCGCCCTTCTTCCCTGTCTATAATTGGAATCTTGTTTTGAACGCTAGATCTCTGTGATCACTGTACTGCACCCAGTTACACCCAGTACTGGCCGTTGCACGCCATTGGTTCTGCTCTCAAGCTTCTCTCGTTTTTAGGGTAGTCAGTTTCCCTAGAGTCCTCTTTCATCGGTGGACGTCAATTAATACGCATCTTATAAACTGCATCCCACTCTTTGGGCCACCCATGTCGAAGTAAAATAAGTTGGCCTAACGAACCATAAAGAACCTGTCAGCAATCCACGACTTAGCCTGTCGGTCTTCGCTCTCGCATTTTAAGCGAATTTCTCTTGTAACCTTTTTCGCCCTTACAAGACTGAAACACATCGGCATGTGACGAGAGGAAATAATGACAATATAAACTAAAACTAGCAATGTATAAAACGTCAACTGCCTGTATCAGAACGTGGTAGTCCAACATAGTTTCATGGATCTAGTGCTTGGCAGCCCTACCTCTTTTTTTTCTGGAAATACAAGTCAAACTTAATTGACTTACCCACAGGGCAGCTACCTGCACTTTGCACACCAGCCTGTGTAAAACGTAAACTGCCTGTATCAGAACGTGGTAGTCCAACATAGTTGCATGGATCTAGTGCTTAGCAGACCTACCTCTATGTTTCTGCAAATACATGTCAAACTTAACTGACTTACCCACAGGACAGCTACTTGCACGTTGCACACCAGCCTGTTAGTTCTGCGTACAGAAGTGCAACGAAAATAATACTCTGGGAATGTAGTTACCTTCGTAAATAAACCAAAATAAATCTGATATATCATCATCATCATCATCATCATAATCATAATCATCATCAGTATACCTCTCCAGTGACTGGGCAGGAGCATTGTGAATGGTATGATTCCACTGAATTTTGTGCTGGAATAGCGTTATGCGGACGTTCAATAAGTAATACAACGTCTTTCTTCGCGGTCGATTTCAGTTGAAATTATGAGAAATTTGTTATGGGACATCGTGCAATATTCCCGCTTCAGCCCCACTAGTTTCCTGAAGTTCCCTTATGTGACAGCGCTATTCGTAGCAAAAAGGGGAGACAACTATGTCCTAAGATGTTGTGGCTCACGTATATGTGATCTGTACTGTATGCTAACGTAGGCTTTCTCGGCGTACTGCCTTGCCGAAGTCCTCTCGGAAAACCAGCAGAGTAAAATATTCATTTCGGAGCGACGTTACGACAAGTCTCATACTTGTCATTTTCTGGTGAAATGTATGGGTCCTGTCGGATACTGATATTCATCCGTTTCGGATCGTGTCTTTCATCTCCCGAAACCGCGTCAGCAAATCGCCGCGAGCAAATCGCGAACGCTCTGGTGTGGGAGTTCCGGCTGGGGGAGGGTAGGAGGGATGGGGAGCGGTAGAGGGGGTGGAGATCGTGGCTCAGGCATACAAAGAATCGTGGAAGATCTGCAACCGAATAAACGCACCAGCTGCATTTTGTATGTGTACTATCGGGACGATAGAAATACAGCCATTGCAAAATATTATTGGGAGCGGGAGAGATTGTGACGTGAAAACATCCTAAGCTGACATGGCAGACAAATATCGTAAGCTGACATTTTCCTCTTGTATTTCAGTCAACCTCATATCGCACATACCTCTCCTTGTCTTGCCACTTCATAATTTGTATTCTTCTTGAATCGCACTAGAAAACAGTATAGACCAATTATAAACTGATGAGTTCAGAACTGGCAGTCCCGTTAGGTAGGGATCGTCAGTGTCTCCTGTCTGTAATTAGTATTCTCATGAGGGAAGTCTCCTGGCGAATGTTGCATAATATATTACCCCGACCAGATCGAGATGGAACTTACTGTAACTGTTCGTTAGATTCCATGCACTCTTATTTCTATCGCGTTTTTCATTATATATCCCTATAAAGCGCTGGCGCGACATCGGGTAAATCAGATGAACGTTCCTCGCTTTGTTTTTGAGAAGCAAGGTGGCGTTTGACAGATGTACTGGCGGCCACACTTATACGTGACACCACACGCGCCTGGTGTTTTTAGTCCTAAGGGATCTCTCATGGCCGGCCGCTGTGGCCGAGCGATTCTAGGCGCTACAGTCTGCAACCGAGTGAGCACTACGGTCGCAGGTTCGAATCCTGCCTCGGGCATGGGTGTGTGTGATGCCCTTAGGTTATTTAGGTTTAAGTAGTTTTACGTTCTAGGGACTGATGACCTCAGCAGTTAGGTCCCAAGTGCTCAGAGCCATTTGAACCATAATTTTGTTAATTTCACATGGAGCCAAGAGTGCATGCAAGGCAGAAAACCGTCTTCTCATTATGCTCGTTCTCACTAGTGGGCTGTCCAGCGTACGGGGAAAACGACCGGCCCTTGCTGTCATCTTCCCTCTTTTGCTTTTTCATCCGGTGTTCTCTGTTGAGGGCGCATTTTTATAACTGCGGCTCTGAGTAGCGCTAGTGTAATTAATGCCGAGAAACGTTGTTCTAAATGGTGGACAACTTCGAACGTTTAGGTAGAGGTCTATTCCCATCTTCTTAGAGCAAAAAGAAGTGCCATCCAGTTATTTATGACAGGACTTTGATTTCGGTTTCAACTGCTGTTCCCTCGAAGCGCTTCACGTGGAAGCTGGTGATGTCATCGCTAACCTATTTGTCTGTTATCATTACTCACCCTCACACTGAACGTTTGAAAATATGTGCTTACGAGCGCATGTTGGAACATACTGTATCAAGCAACTGTAAGGTGTCTTCGAGTGGCAATAGCACGAATAGTGACGTCATGTCAAAGCTAACCGACATGTCATCCTTGTCCAGGCGCTTACTTCGGAGCACTCAGGAACACTACGGAGTTGTTAACATGGTGGGAACAATGTCCTGTCAATGAGTTCATTAGTTTCGCTAGACGTATCCCCAAACCACATGTTCGAGAACTCATGGTATCAACTATCTGCCGTAGTGGTGCTGTCCATTAGCGTACTTTAGGGAGATCATAGAGTCGTGGCAGTGGCGGTCCGCTCTGGCACATTATTTTAACAATCTGCTAACAAGGGAACATCCCCATCGCACCCCCCTCAGATTTAGTTATAATTTGGCACTATGGAGAGGCCTTGAGAAACTGAACACAGATCAATCGAGAAAACAGGAAGAAGTTGTGTGGATCTATGAAAAAATAAGCAAAATATACAAACTGGGTCGTCCATGCGTAAGATAGGCAATATTAAGGGCAATATGAGGCGAGAAGCTCCGTGGTCCCGTGGTTAGCGTGAACAGCTGCGGAACGAGAGGTCCTTGGTTCAAATCTGCCTTCCTCAGAAAATTTTGCTTTCTTTATTTTCGCAAAGTTATGATCTGTCCGTTCGTTCATTGACGTCTCTGTTCACTGTAATAAGTTTAGTGTCTTTGTTTTGGGACCGCACCGCAAAACCGTGTGATTAGTTGACGAAATGACGTGCCTCTCCAATGGGAACCGAAAACATTTGATCGCAAGGTCATAGGTCAACCGATTCCTCCACAGGAAAACACGTCTGATATTTTGTATACGACACTGGTGACAGCATGTGCGTCACATGACAGGAATATGTTGTCGACCCACCTAACTAGTACACCTGGCGAATGGGTGAAAAGTTTCTTCATCTTGCCCGATTTAGGTTTTCTTGTGGATGTAATAATCACTCCAAAAAAAGTGATGAAAACATAAGAGTTTTTCACATAAACTGAAAATAAAAAGTTAAAATCTTCGGTCGAGGGAAGATTTGAACCCAGGACCTCTTGTTCCGCAGACGTTCACGCTAACCACGGGACCACGGAGCTTCTCGTATCACATTGCCCTTAATATTGCATATGCTACGCATGGACGCCCCAGTTTGTATATTTTGCTTATTTTTTCATAGTTCCACACAACTTCTTCCTGTTTTCTCGATCGATCTGTGTTCAGTTTTTCAAGGCCTATCTACTGTGCCAACTTATAACTAAATCTGAGGGGGGTGCGATGGGGATGTTCCCTTGTAAGATATCTTTCTTATCCTGTTTATGGACTATTGCGGAGCTGACGTTTTTAGAACTTCTTCTCGATGATACGCTACGGCACCCGTATTTTCCTTTCAGTTTCAGCGGTTACAGCGTCTGTTCGTCTTTCGGGATCAAGCAAGTCCAGTATATACCACATTTCATCAGGACTATAGGATATTCACCGAGAGCTGGGACGAAACATAAACAGTGTCACGTGAGCGACTACGCTCGTTTCCAGAGAAACCATTCGGTGTTCACGTGATACGTAGGGGTGTGGAAAATCCTTGGCGCACACTTTGCAGCTGGCGGCGTTTGGCTGGCTACCGAGCTGTCACAGCAGACCGTGAGAAACCTGAGCAACAATGTATGAAATAAATTTAAAAATAATGTTAAACTGAGTTCATTATGTCGAAGCAGTTTTGTTGTCATTCAGGTTACTAACAAAACGCTCCATTCAAACACAATTAATTGTTAATTTTAATAACAATACCAGTAATAATAATGATAAAGGACGAAACAAGGTTCACTCTGTCGAACTGTTTTCATTGAGGTTTATAACAAACCGCTCCTCTCTCTCCTCTATAATGTAGTCTAATTTCCACATTTGAGTTTCCACTTTTTCTACGACATGGAGGACGCACTTGCTCCAATTCTCTGCAGTCACTGTTCTTACTGCTTCTTCTAGCAGTACTTTAACTTCCGGCATTTTGCATGTTTTGTTTTTCGCTGCAACATAGCCTTTGATTCTGTCCACACTAACTCGATGGCGTTTAATTCACAGTGGTACGGAGGAATTCTGAGAACAGTTTTCCCTGCATTCTTCGCCATTTCATCTATTGCATATTCGTTGTACGCTGTTCTGTGATTTTTAACTATATCTAAAAGTTCTTTCTTCAACATACCGTCTTCGAAATCGATGGTTTTAGATATTAGCCACTCTGATATTTCGTGGTTATTGGAATTCGCACTGGGAACTTTTTCTTTTCTCCGAGAATGGTACGGCGCATTATCAAGAACAATAACCGCATTTTACCTGAAGCCGAGGAAGAACATCTTGAAACCACTTCTCGAAGGTTTCGGCGCACATCTCCTCGTGATAATCTCCACTTTTCTTGGATTCGAAAGTCCACACACATACTTCAACGAACCCTGCTTTGCTGCCAATGTGTGCGATAATCAGACGTTTCCCTTTACCTGATGGGCCCTTGCTTCCGGTGGATAATGCGGACAGAAACGCTTGTTTTGAGGAATTTATAATGTCATCTACCCAGACGTAACTTCGGGTATGTTCTGCGCTCACCCACGTGTCGTCCAAATAGTAAATGGGTCTGCCTTCATCTCTCAACCGTTTATAACGCCGCCTCCATAAAATCATGTCATCCCTGTCTATAAGCATGCTATCGCGCCCACGCCGGACATATTTGAAATTAATTTCTCTCAGTAACTTATAAAATGTAGTTCTCCGAAAATTGCCCAGATCTGCATCTACGTTCACGACTGTAAGCACTTTGTCAATTCTTGGCAATTCCTTACGAAAAAAAAAAAAAAATCGTGTACTTTCCTTCGTATCGCATTTCTATCGAAGTCATCAACACTTTCAGAAAGTTTCTGTCGTAATTTTCCTTTCTTGGGAGACTTCAAAGAGTGTGTGGCCTTGTATTCACTCATCACACGATACATTGAAGAATGTCGAACACCGGTAGCTGCAGCTGTTTTCGAAACAATGTCACTCATCGACTGCTCTGGATGTAACAGTTCCGTTTTATACACATTAAGCACCATGTGCTTCTCAGGAGAACTTAATGATTTCTTCTTTGCTCGCTTCTTTGGTAGACTCAGAACTGACACGTCGACCTCGCTCGCTGAATCCGTGGATGATTTAATGAGGACAGCCGTATGTGATGCTAATGAAATAAGTGAATATATAAAATAAGAAACCATGCTATTGGATTCACACATAAACAGTGAATGCTCAGCGTCACTACAAACAGATATACTTACTCTAATAATCAACAACTAGTCTTTCAAGCGTCTTTACAGATGAATTTAAGATATCCTGAAACCGCCACTGCACAACACCCACTAACGAGCTCACACCAACTGAGACGGCCACATTGACTGAGCGCCGCGCCTGCGAACCGCACAATGCGTCGCTCGTAAAGGACAAACGGTTGCACCCATCGCATTCGAACAAACTACAAAATTAAATTCAAACCTTTATGAAACTTTTCTCGCCTACACCCCCACAAAAAAATACAAAGGGGAAAAGTTTGTCGCTTACTATATTTCGGATGATGATTTGGTAAAAGTTCTGCATCAGACGTGAGATTTTAATTTATTACTTCACTATTACTGACTCTATTGGGCAGAAAATTTGCAGACGTCATCAACATATAGTACTGAAGGCAATTATAAAATTATTTTGCTGTGCGACCCACAGTTTATGAGATATGGCGTGATAAATATAGAGTAACGCGAGAAAACAACTTTTCCTGATAGCTTAAATATTTCTCTTTTTCAGTGACAATAAATTTTAATGTAATGTAAAAAAAGGTGTCGGAAGGTAGTTCTCGGATCACTTTATCAAGTTCAGGCGCCAAATTATAAAAAACACGTCTTTAATATTTTAATTTCTGACGCCCCTGCCTTGTACACCCCTCGACGGCACCGCTGTGGTCACGCGCCTTGCCGTGTTTACAGTACGTCTCTTGTTTCGGTGAATGGAGTATAGTGGCTGACGAAGGAGCTTTCCTAGACGGAAAGAGAAGTAGAGCTTTACGAAGCTTTACTTTTTGCACAAGTGGATTATTTGGTGATATACGACATACAAAATTCTCGATTCCTTCTAATGAGAGTAGTTGCTGCTGATTGGTGGAAAGTAAAAAATCTGTGTATTGCGATATCCTTTCTCTGCCTTTCCGACGATTTATGCGTGATGCAGTCACACGTAGACACTGTCAATTGCTCTATCGTAAATATCGGTTACTCGACAAAGTGTTTTCAGATTTGGTATTAGAACAACGTGTTTAACACAGCACAGCTTGTAATAGTCTGCAGTCTTGATGCTCTCCCATACAATACGTTTTTAATTACATGATTAGAGGAAGACCTCATTTAGTATGTTGTCTGCTTAAAAGTGTCTTAGGAAACCATATTTCGGGATCCAGCGTGTAAGGCTGCACGTTTGCCGTTGGTAGGGGTAGCATGGAATGGTACAAAGAGTCGCAAATACCCGTATGTTCTGTGCTACTTTTAGTCTGCATTCAACACCATGTAACATGGTCTTATATCTGTACCTATTCCCCCGTAATCCCTATGCACATTTGAACTCAGCCGCTTACTGTGTGCTAGGTTTCTTGACACAGGGATTTTAATTAACAATAATGGCCCAGTTCTAATTGTATTTACTAGTCACACACAGAAGCTGAAATCTAAATTCCACTACTGGCCATTAAAATTACTACAACACGAATATGACGTGCTACTGATGCGAAATTCGAAATTTAACCGACAAGAAGACGATGCCGTGTTATGCAAATTAATAGCTTTTCAAAGCATTCACACAAGTTTGGCGCCGGTGGCGACACCTAGAACGTGCTGACATGGGGAAAGTTTCCAACCGATTTCTCATACACAAACAGCATTTGACCGCCGTTGCCTGGTGAAAAGTTGTTGTGATGCCTCGTGTAAGGAGGAGAAATGCGTACCATCACATTTCCGACTTTGATACAGGTCGGATTGTAGCCTATCGATATTGCGGTTTATCGTATCGCGAAATTGCTGCTCGCGTTGGTCGAAATCCAATGACTGTTAGCAGAATATGGAATCGGTGGGTTAAGGAGGGTAATACGGTACGCTGTGCTGGATCCCAACGGCCTCGTATCACTAGCAGTCGAGATGACAGGCATCTTATCCGCAAGGCTGTAACGGATCGTGCAGCCACGTCTCGATCCCTGTGTCAACAGATGGGAACTTTTGCAAGACAACAACCATCTGCACGAACAGTTCGACGACGTTTTCAGCAGCATGGACTATCAGCTCGGAGACCATGGCTACGGTTACCCTTGACGCTGCATCAGAGACAGGAGCGCCAGCGATTGTGTACTCAATGACGAACCTGGGTGCACGAATGGCAAAACGTCATTTTTTCGGATGAATCCAGGTTCTGTTTAGAGCATCATGATGGCCCCATCCGTGTTTGGCGACATCGCGGTGAACGCATATTGGAAGCGTGCATTCGTCATCGCCATACTGGCGTATCACCCGTCGTGATGGTACGGGGGGGGGGGGGCATTGGTTACACGTCTCCGACCCCTTTTGTTCGCACTGACGGCACTATGAACAGTGGACGTTACATTTCAGATGTGTTACGACCCGTGGTTCTACCCTCCATTCGATCTCTGCGAAACCCTACATTTCAGCAGTTAATGCACGACCGCATGTTGCAGGTCATGTACGGGCCTTTCTGCATACAGAAAATGTTCGACTGCTGCCCTGGCCAGCACGTTCTCAAGATCTCTCACCAATTGAAAACGTCTGGTCAATGGTGGCCGAGCAACTGGCTCGTCACAATACGCCAGTCACTACTCTTGATGAACTGTCGTATCGTGTTGAAGCTGCATGGGCAGCTGTACCTGTACACGCCATCCAAGCTCTGTTTAACTCAATGCCCAGGCGTATCAAGGCCGTTATTACGGCCAGAGGTGGTTGTTCTGGGTACTGATATCTCAGGATCTATGCACCCAAATTGCGTGAAAATGTGATCATATGTCAGTTCTAATATAATATATTGGTCCAATGAATAGCCATTTACCATCTGCATTTCTTCTTGGTGTAGCAATTGTTAATGGCCAGTAGTTTATTTAACAATGCAATGGGTGACACTGGCTGCTCCTCGAACCAACAAATTCAGTAGAGGACAATAGTGGAAACAATTATTGATGTTGTTCATTAAACCTTTAATAATTCCCAAAACACTATGACCACCTACTTAATAGCTCGTTTTCCGTCCTCGGAACGAGATACATCACTGATCTGACAGTTGGTGGGTAGATTTATGGAGGTATGTGGCATTAGATGTCTATACATAGGCCACGTAATTTGCGTAAATAATGGGCCTCCCGCTGATTCGCGTAAGCGGTGATGGGGCCCAATAGCGATAAAGATGGGTTCCGTAGGATTTCCGTCAGCCCAATTTCGTCGTCGAGACATAAACGTGAATTCACTCCTCAAACCACCGTAGCACGTTTCTGGCTCCGAGACACGGACAATTATACAGCTGAGAGATTACATTGCTATCGGGGGTTAAGTTAGTTAGTTAGTTAGGTGTTCCATTGATCAATAGCACGGAAAAGCCGTTATGACGTGGAACGTGTCAAATGCACAAGAAATGCGCACAGGAATCAAGGTTTTTTTTTTTTGCATTATAGCCTCATACGTAAATATTTCTAGTATCTATCCCATTCCCTTCAATGGCACAAAATGCATATATTATATCTCCAGATGTATTTACTCACATTCAAAAGGATGCACGGACGCAGGTCCCATGCATGCGCAGGAGAATGTCTCCCACAGCATAATACTGCTCCCAACCTCCGTGGCGTGCTGCACCTTTCGAGACGCCGTTCACCTGATGATGAAGTTTGTGCAGAGGACCATCGACATGGTAAAGCAAAAACGTGATTCACTCGATGAGCCGCCACGTTCCCACTGATCGAGGGTCGAATTCCGATGACTGCTAGCCAACTGCAATCGTAATTGACGATGTCGCGGGTCAACACGTCCACAGGGAGCTCCACGTTCAACAATGTAAGACGAACGGTGTGCTGCGAAACAATTGTGCGTGTGCCAGCATTGTGCTCTTTCGGTAGACCACTATCTATCCTGTTTTACACAGCAGACAAGCCTCCGATACCATTGTTCTGTGAAGAGCCTTGGGTGTCCAACCATTTATCGCCTAGTGGTAGTTTCTTCACTGTTCTTCTACCTCTTTCCGCAAATGCCCACGACAATAGCACGTGAACGTTCAGTCAGCTTCGCCATTTTTGAGATACACGTTTACAGGCTCTGCGTTATAATCTGCCCTTTGTTCAAAATGGTTCAAATGGCTCTGAGCACTATGGGACTTAACATCTGAGGTCATCAGTCCCCCTAGAACTTAGAACTACTTAAACCTAACTAACCTAAGGACATCACACACATCCATGCCCGAGGCAGGATTCGAGCCTGCGACCGTAGCAGTCGCGTGGTTCCAGACTGTAGCGCCTAGAACCGCTCGACCACCCCGGCCGGCCTGCCCTTTGTCAAAGTAGCTTATCTCAATCCGTTTCCATACTTGCAGCCCACGTCTCTGCCGTCCGCGTCTGCTTTGCTCACAAACTTTTGTTACGGCGTCATATTCGTGCAAAGCCACCAGGCGGCATTCATTGTCGTCGGGGGCAGTGCTCATAATGTTTTAGCTCATCAGTGTATATTTCAACTCATGCTCTGCAATGGTGTTCAACATAATATGCATTTACTAACGAAAAGAAGTGGTGATCTGGTCATAGTGATCTCGAAACGTAGTTCTTCATAATTATCTGCATATATTGATCTAAAACACTGCCTTCACCGTGAGGTTGTAGGTGTAATAATTTAATCTCGTTTGATGACAACAGATATGAAATATACTTTATTTGAGCTACTACCTATAAAGCAACTTCTGTCACACTACTGGGTAGGGACACGTATTAAATTCAGTATTGTTCCACGTAACAGCATGCAACATCACATTCACACTAGAGCACATCAAGACTACAGAGAAGACGTACGGAGGAGGAGGGAAGTGGTGGAGGTGGGTGCGTCTGGTAATTATTCCGAATATTTGCGCCAGCTTGCACTGCAAGGAACAGGAGCAAAACTGACATTTTTGATGGGCTTTCCCTAACTGAACATTACGTTATACACTAGCAGAATAGTCACCGTATCCGATATCGTTTACCAAAAACGGACCCATCAGATTAAATCTACCACGAAGTTTAAATTTAAGGTAAATAAATGAATTTACCTTTTACGAGCTGTTATTCCTCGCCAAGGGATTGAAACAAACGTTTTGACGAACTGAGGGAAACTAACACCCAATGATGGGAATACATGGAGTACGTTAGCATTCACAAAAGCAATTCACCGAAAATTTATAAATTATTATGTAACACGTGGCTGATGTCCATCAAAATCATTAGATCGTACTGCAGGAAGCTGAACAGTATCTGAATCAGTCTCGATTTACGTCGACCGCGTG
Organism: Schistocerca cancellata; assembly: GCF_023864275.1. NCBI lineage: Eukaryota > Metazoa > Arthropoda > Insecta > Orthoptera > Acrididae > Schistocerca > Schistocerca cancellata. Next base: position 1,186,970,583 of record NC_064626.1, read on the forward strand.
ATCTATTGCTGTACACATGTCGAACCTCACTTCCAAAGAAACATTAAATTCAAACGGAAATTCCCACAGAAAGAGAATATCAAACTACGTTGCAAAAGCTTTATAAAGTTGAACACACTCTGATACCTCAGCTGGCTCAGAACAGATTCAACGCACCCATGTGGTGACCAGGTAGTTCCAGTACAAGTCACAAATAACATGTCCTAAATTTTTACAATAACTGTATAAAAGTATTGTGGCCAGGCTTCTCTTCTTATTAGACAGTTTTCAAGAAGCTTAAACACCCGCAAAAATTGAATTCCTAATTAGTAAACTGCACTCATAGAATAGGCTAAACATGTGGTCATGACCACGTCACTAATAAACTGATATAAAATTCATTTTTATCTTACAAAACTTTAGTATTTAAGCAACAGTTCGACACATTATTTGAAATGAACAGCTATTACTGACAATTATTCCCCAAATGGAATGCATAGTTGATGTCCAACAGTCATTGTCAGAACCACAATTTAGCAGTTACTGCACACCGACAAAATTATGATATTTCCTACCACTTTCCTGACTAAATTGACTCTAAACAACACATTATGAACGTTATCCACGATGATCTAATCCCCACCATCCATCACGTCAGCAAGAGCTACTCAGAAAGGTCCAGACCACAGGCCAACTCGGCTAAGAGCGGTCAAGCACAGTGAAATTCCGGAGACAATGTTTCCTTGTTCACTCTGTCCGAAGGGAAACGTCACCTATTGGCTGTAGGAAATAACAGTTTGTTGCTTTAAATTGAACACCAGTGTATATGGACTCTTGTCTCTTCTTCTATCAAATCTTCAGACAATTATTTCCCCTCAAACAGGCTTTCAGCGTATTCTTTCCACCTGTCTGATCTCTCCTCTGTATTTAACAGTCCCATTGCGCTCTTAGTGTTACCACACTGAATGAAGTTTCGATTTTTCGAGATGCTGAGTCAGTCCTTCTGAGAATTATTTCTTGTTCGCTTTCTTCACATATTTCATGCAACCATTTCGCCTTAGCTTCCCTGCATTTCCAATTTATTCATTTGCAAGTGACTTGTATTTCTGTAGTCTGTGTTTCACTGAAAATTTTTACTTCCTTCTTTCATCGATCAACTGAAGCATTTCTTCTGTTATTCATTGTTTCTTCGCAGTTTCCCTCCTTGTATCTACGGTTTCCTTTCCATCTTCTGTGATTGACCTTCTTGGACATGATCATTACTCTTCAAGTCAATTCCCTACTCAACCGTTCCTTATCCCACTATCTATAGGCTTACCGAACATCAAGCGTACATCTTCATTCCTCAGTAATTCCGCATCCCAACCCAATTCTTTGTGCATGAATTTTCCCTGACCACTCTCTTAAACGTCAGCCTACTCTTCGCCATTACTAAATTCTGATCTGACTCATTATCTGCTTCTGGGTACGCCTTGGAATCCAGTATCTGATTTCGGTATACCTCCCCGAGCGTGACGTAATGTAACTATAATCTTCCCGTACCTCCTCGTCCTTTTCAGATTCTTCCTCCTCTTGTGGATCTTGAACAGAGTATTCGCTTTTACTCAACTAGTCTTTCTCCTGTACCACTCCTAGTGCAAGGCCCATATTCTCCTCTAACCCTTTCTTCTACTCCTTCCCCTCCAACCGCATTCCAGCCCGCCACGACTATTACATTGTCATCGGCATGTGTACTTGAACTATCCTTGTCGATATTGGTTTGCTGTCGATTATGATGAGTACAACACTGTCACTGAAATGTTCACAATAACTCACTCTCTGCCCTACCTTCCTATCGATAACTATTCCTACACCCCTTCTACCATTTTTTACTGCTGCTGATATTACCCTATACTCATATGACCAGAAATCCTTGTGTTCTTTCCATTTAACTTCACTGACCCCTACTGTAAATAGATTGAGCCTTAGTAGTTCTCTCTTCAGCTTTCCTAGCTTCCCTACCACTATCGAACTTCTTATATTCCACGCCCAGACTCGTACACCGTTATCCTTTCCCTGGCTATTCAGTCTTTTTCTCATAGTCACCTCCCACATGGTAGCCCACCTTCCTTCCCTGGAGATCCCAATGGGAGACTAGTCTGTAATCTTTTGCCAATGGAGAGATTATCATGAAACCTTTTTCAATTACAGTCCACACGTCATGTGGACACACAATGTGTGTGTTTATATAGTGGTACCCATTGCCTTCTGGATCCTCATGCCGTTAAGCATTGCTGATTCTTTCGCCTATAGGGACAGTTTCCCACCACAAGGGCAAGAGAGCGCCCTGATCCTCTGTCCATTCCTCCGCCGTCTTTGAGAAGGCCATTGGCCAAATCAGGGTAACTACTTATGCTGAAAGTCTTCGGCTGCTAATCATGATGATTTTTATTCAAATTTAAGCGGAGGAGAGGTACTAACCCAAGACCGAGGACATATTGATTCCATATTGATATCCTTTCTTCCATTTTGTTCGTGATTGTTCGTTGCATTTGGTCTGGTCTGACATCATTTTACACCTACTGAAGCTCATCGTTGACTGACTTACTCAGTTTTTTACTACAGTGAATAGCCAGTCCTCTGAACCAAGACACTGAGTACCGTGCCGGCTTACCCCTAGACCACCAGCTGCACACTGATGTTGAAATAGCATACGACAAAAACCACGTTACGCATGTTTTGACTTATTGCGGAGGTGAAATTTTATATTTGACTGACGCCTGTCGTCTTTTTAACGTACCTCTGCCACAACATTTAACTCATTTGTCTATATTTCCTTCTGAAGAAGACGTTTTATTAAACAGCGAAACCTAGGCAAAGAGGTTTTGAAAAACTTTCCAATTTAGAACTGACTAGCTGCTTACTATTTCTACAAGATTTTATTCTATGGTTGCTGCTCCAGCCATATACAAAATTAGTATTAGTGAAATTTTAAAGTAGTTTTTATTTACCTTTATATGCTGGCAGGCTATAACTACCCAGAACGACTACAAAACATATAATTATGGACAAACATGACCAAAGAAACACATAAACATCATCATTAACATGAAATTACGGAAGATCTAATAACACCAGATATTTGTGTCCTTCCCTAGCAATGCAGTGACTAAAGAGAAAGAGATCACGTAAGATGATGACAAAAATGATGGGTTTAATGTCCCGTCGATGTAGAGGATCACAGAAATGTGTTACGCCAAATAATGATAATCACGTAACACAAATGAAGCACATATAACACATTTTCTGACTTCAAGCTTTCACACAAGATTTACTGGTGCACTTAATCACTACCTCGCCTTCTCGCTTCCCGAGCACCGGGTCCTGGGTTCGATTTCCGACGGGGACAGGGACTTTCAATTGCCTCGAGATGACTGGGCGTTTGTGTTGTCCTCATATTTTCATCATCATTCATGCGAGTGGCTAAATTGGGCTGAGTAAAGGTTGGGATTTTGTACAGGCGCTGATAACCGCGCAGTTGAGCGCTCCATAATCCAAATATCACCATCATCATCATTAATCACTACCAAGGGACTTCGGCGAGGAGGACATTCTTGCTAAGTAACTTGGAGGAGAAGCTATCTTGAACATCTCCGAGAGACTGTTTCCTCTGTTGACATCTGTCTGCCTCCCCAGGTCTGCAACCTTCACAACTCCCTTGCTTACTCTCCGAGCCGATTCCGTGCTATCAGTAAACAGATGCTATTACCAGTTCCATTAAACTGTCGCACTTTTTCATACTGTGTAACTTCTCCTGTACCACGCACACCACACTTCAGTGGGACGTATCTGCAAGCCAGTCAAGTTTCTAATTCACACAGTGTTATTCCTACACGTCACATTGTTGTTGCAAAGTCTCAACACAAGCAATTAGAATCAGATCCACCCAGGCAGTTGTCCCCTGTGCTCTACCTTCTTTATTACAGCGTCATGTATCATTGCTAATGGTGAGTTCGTCATGTGACGGATCTTGTCTCAGCTTTTAAGCTGTTTTAACAAAGTTACTTCCATTGCTCGTGAAAACGGACTGATATATGTTTTCAAGGTTCCCCCGTTATTCACAGGTGAAACGTCTTTAAGTCCTCCACCTTCTACTGGCATTCTCTCTGCCACTCGTCACAATAGTACTGAGTGTTCATGACAGTGACGTTTATCTTTTTAACATAACTATCCAACTGGCAACGATGTTCGTACGTAGTGACACATTACTCCTGTCGCTTGATTAACGCAGTATGGTTAAACTCAGAGTGTCCTGTGGAGTGATTACCAACTACTCTGTCTTCTTCTTCGGTGCTACGCAGGAGTTTATGTGCTGTAGATGCTTACCTGGCAGTGCACGACCTCCCCTTGTTGTGATCTGCCTCGAAGGTGCGACGGGTGCGTCGAGCAGTAATTCCGTTGACAGCGGAACCGTCTGCTTTGCGGCTGTGTCTGGGAGCGCCTTGGATAGCGACGCGGAGCGCTGGGGGTGACGCTCTCGTTCTGGTGTCAACGTACCCAGCTGAGTGCAGTGGTTCACCACTGGCACCCACGCAGCCAAATTGCCTTTCCGCTACAGGAGGTGGGGATGCGGCAGATCGCTGCCGTTTCGCAGCGCGACGTTGACGCAGCTAGGCGAGCGGCGCGTCGGTGCAGTTCACCCGCTCCCAGCCAGCCACCGCTCCCAGTCCCTCACCAGCAGCTCCTTTCCGTTTCTGTCCGGCGTTCTCTTATAACACATACCAAAGGAAACGTACTAGCAAATCTGCTTGGTTAGGGTAACCCTCCATGCCTTTCGTACACCTGCTCGGCTTACACAAATACGAGGGCAGTTCAATAAGTAATGCAACACATTTTTTTTCTGAAACAGGGGTTGTTTTATTCAGCATTGAAATACACCAGGTTATTCCCCAATCTTTTAGCTACACAACACTATTTATCAACGTAATCTGCATTCAATGCTACGGCCTTATGCCACCTTGAAATGAGGGCCTGTATGCCTGCACGGTACCATTCCACTGGTCGATGTCGGAGCCAACGTCGTACTGCATCAATAACTTCTTCATCATCCGCGTAGTGCCTCCCACGGAATGCGTCCTTCATTGGGCCAAATATATGGAAATCCGACGGTGCGTGATCGGGGCTGTAGGGTGCATGAGGAAGAACAGTCCACTGAAGTTTTGTGAGCTCCTCTCGGGTGCGAAGACTTGTGTGAGGTCTTGCGTTGTCATGAAGAAGGAGAAGTTCGTTCAGATTTTTGTGCCTACGAACACGCTGAAGTCGTTTCTTCAATTTCTGAAGAGTAGCACAATACACTTCAGAGTTGATCGTTTGACCATGGCGAAGGACGTCGAACAGAATAACCCCTTCAGCGTCCCAGAAGACTGTAACCATGACTTTACCGGCTGAGGGTATGGCTTTAAACTTTTTCTTGGTAGGGGAGTGGGTGTGGCGCCACTCCATTGATTGCCGATTTGTTTCAGGTTCGAAGCGATGAACGCATGTTTCAACGCCTGTAACAATCTTTGACAAGAAATTGTCACCCTCAGCCACATGACGAGCAAGAAATTCCGCACAGATGGTTCTCCTTTGCTCTTTATGGTGTTCGGTTAGACAACGAGGGACCCAGCGGGAACAAACCTTTGAATATCCCAACTGGTGAACAATTGTGACAGCACTACCAACAGAGATGTCAAGTTGAGCACTGAGTTGTTTGATGGTGATCCGTCGATCATCTCGAACGAGTGTGTTCGCACGCTCCGCCATTGCAGGAGTCACAGCTGTGCACGGCCGGCCCGCACGCGGGAGATCAGACAGTCTTGCTTGACCTTGCGGCGATGATGACACACGCTTTGCCCAACGACTCACCGTGCTTTTGTCCACTGCCAGATCACCGTAGACATTCTGCAAGCGCCTATGAATATCTGAGATGCCCTGGTTTTCCGCCGAAAGAAACTCGATCACTGCCCGTTGTTTGCAACGCACATCTGTTACAGACGCCATTTTAACAGCTCCGTACAGCGCTGCCACCAGTCGGAAGTCAATGAAACTATACGGGACGAAGCGGGAATGTTTGAAAATATTCCACAAGAAATTTCCGGTTTTTTCAATCAAAATTGGCCGAGAAAAAAAATGTGTTGCATTACTTATTGAACTGCCCTCGTACTTGCAAAGGAAACCTTTCCAAATGATTCTTTGATGGTTTACACCATTAAGAGAAATCAAAGAAAATTATTAACAATGTTATAAAATAGTGTGTTTGAAAATGAATATACGGGGTTTTAAGGCGTGATAGCACTTATTGCATTTGACTTACAATTATAAATAACACAGCAAAGAAAGAGCAGCTCAAACAGATTTGTTTGTGTACCCGTGCGCAGGTTCGAATCCTGCCTCGGGGATGGATCTGTGTGATGTCCTTAGGTTAGTTTCGTTTAAGTAATTCTAAGTTCTAGGGGACTGATGACCTCAGACGTTAAGTGCCATAGTGCTCAGAGCCATTTGAACCGCTAAGGGAAGATCATGCAACGATGGAAAGTAACTGAAGAACATCTTGGACGAGTGAAAATCTTTCACATGGAGCCCCAAGAAATCAGTTCGTCCTTATCGTTCGCAATTGTTACAAGCTGTAAAGCCTACAAACTACGGTTTACATGCCAAATTCGCAAACGAAATTTTGCTGCATGAGATGAAGATTATCTGACTCGTGTCGAGATTCAATGGTGAATCGACATTTCACCTAAATGGAAATGTGAACACACGTAATGTGTGTATCTGGAGGTCAGCAATTCCCCACGAAATGGTACAGTTGCCACGACACTCGTCTCGACTTTTTCGGTGAAGCAAATGTAAGTGCTGTTTCTCCTCTTGATGCTCTAGACCTATGACTCATTCCTCAACCAGAATTTTTTTTGGCAGCAAAATGGTGCGCCATTTCACTGGCATAACTCAGCACGCGACTGGTTAAACGACGTCGTACCCTACCGCTGGATGACAGCTCGTTTTATACAACGACCTTCATGTTCACACATGATCTGACCACATACGATTTTTTCATTTGGAGCTTCATGAAGGATGACGTGTGTATGTCACTGTTACCAGCTGATCTATCTGATTTCAGAAACAGCATTGTCGCAACAATTACTATAGACACAGTGATCAAGGCTTTGGAAGAAGTCTCCTTTCAAGTCCATGTATGCCGATGGTGCTCACATTCAACACTTCTAAGAAAAATTTTTTTAGTTGCTCTTTCATTTGATGTATTATTTATAATTGTAATTTTAATGTAATAAATGCTACAAAGCCTTAAACTCCGTATATTCATTTTGAAACACCTTGTAGCTAAACGCCCCTATAGAGCTCTATGGACTGTACAAATAAGTATAGGGCTCTCTTAACACCACCAAACTCTAATATTAAACCCAAGTGTATCCATTCCTCTTGCGGCTAATCAAGGGTTTTGATACCGCCTTGCATGAGTTCTGTGGTACGCACATGTGAAGCAGTTCCAGAAAGTTACAGGATGGTAGTTTACCAGCAGGCAGGCGGCGCCCGATATGTGGTCCGGTGGGTAAGATAGGCCATATCTGCTGGCGAAAATTGGTATGTGAGGTCACCGTAATGCCTATCAAACCACAGTAGCACGATTATGACCTTGCAACACGGACAGTTATCCTGCTGGAAGAGGTCTTCGCCTTAAGGGGGACTTCAAGCGTGAAGTGATTCCGGTGTTCCGCACTAATGTTCACGTGTTTCACTGCTGCCACGATGCCTTTGATTACCACCACAGGTCCCACGGATGAAAATCTTAATATACCCCACAGCACCATTCTGCCCTCACCGGCCTGTATCTGTGGCGCGGTGCACGTTTCATGCAGGCATTCCCCTGCATGACGGAGTGTAACAACCCAACCACCGATCAGTTGTAGCAACAAACGTGAGTCATTCGACAAGCGACACATTTCTATCGTTCTACAGAGAAAACTCAGTGATGATGTTGAAAGGTGGCTACACTGAGCCACAGCGCCAGAGATCGCGCCAGAGAGTATTGTTCAGCCGCCTCCACTGGCAGTGATTATTGAGAAGTAGCGGCAGGCAGTTCTTGTCGAGAAGCGGTGCTAGGCGGTTCTTGTTCAGATGTAGTGGAGAGTTCTTGCGGAGATGTTGTTGTGGACATTTTGTTTATTCCATGTTTTATGCAGTTGTTTGATGGGAGAGATAGCAGATGTTATTCTAATGGAGATATTGTAATGATCAGAGTGCATTTCGTCAATATATATGAAGGTAACAAATTCCCTGTTTTTTTTCTTTTTAATATTTCTGTATCTCAAATAATGCATCATTACAGGTTCAGTCAACAAAGCATCTGGCTTGTGTTCTTGTATTAGAGTGTAATTATGCTTTCCTTACGCAATTATAGTATTTCTAATTTTCTTTTATCACGTCAGTATAATTGGTATTTAAAAATTCTTGTCTTGTTGAAGAAGAACCGTGCCAGATGTGCGTTGAGTCATACTACCACACACAGAACAGCTACACTTGTGCTTTGTTGGCTTCGTAGATTTTATAGTTGCTGTGGACTTAATTAATTAACTGTGTTAACGAAAATTTTCATTTCATTCTTTGTTGTTGTTCCATGCAGTCAGATTGCGTACAAAAACTAGTCAGGGCCAGCCGTTTACGAGACTTGCGTAATCGGACATACAGCTACAAAAAATATTTGCATTTTATTTAAATTAAGCCCCCATGCAATGTGCCTACAGCAATTATAACTGACGATGTCATTGGGTCAAGTACGAACACGTACGGGGTGTGTAATCTGGAGCTCCACGTTCAACAACGGCCTTTGAACAACGTACTCTGAAATATTTGCACTTGAACCAGTATTGTACTCTGTCGACAGACCTGCCACAGATCGCTGCCTAACTTGTACTTCGCAGTGCGAGATGCTTCGACCTCTACGTTTTGGGATGAGACGTAGTCGTCCAGTACCATACGGCCTACTCGTTATTTCACCGTCCTTCAACCACTTTTCGTAGGTGCTCATGGCAGTAGTACGCAAGCAGGCAACTGGCTTCGCCGTTTCATAGATTCTCGGCTCCAGCCGCAGTGGCACAACAATGTGCCCTTTGTCAAAACCGCTTGTATCAGTGGATTTCAGCATCTCTAAAATAATGACTGCCCATTCGTCGCTCTGCCGCCTATATTCATTCCTTTCCTCACTGCGTCACGTGCCCACAACACCACCAGTGGGCATTCAACCTTACTGTGGGCTGTGGTCGTAACGTTTTGGTTCAACCAGAAATCAACGGGTCGGCCTGCAGTGCGCGAAGAAACGGTTGAACGCGTGCGGGCAAGTTTCACGCGTAGCCCGTGGAAAATTGGCTCATGCCACAACTGGAGACCGACAGCACCGACTTCATCTTTCAACAGGATGGTGCTCCACCGCACTTCCATCACGATGTTTGGCATTTCTTAAACAGGAGATTGGAAAACCGGTGGATCGGTCGTGGTGGAAATCATGATCAGCAATTCATGTCATGATCTCCACGCTCTCCCGACTTAACCCCATGCGATTTCTTTCTGTGGGGTTATGTGAAAGATTCAGTGTTTAAACCTTCTCTACCAAGAAACGTGCCAGAACTGCGAGCTCGCATCAACGATGCTTTCTAACTCGTTGATGGGGACATGCTGCGCCTAATGTGGGAGGAACTTGATTATCGGCTTGGTGTCTGCCGAATCACTAAAGTGGCACATATCGAACATTTGTGAATGCCTAAAAAAACTTTTTGAGTTTTTGTATGTGTGTGCAAAGCATTGTGAAAATATCTCAAACAATAAAGTTATTGTAGAGTTGTGAAAGCGCTTCAATCATTTGTAATAACCATATATATATTTTGAGTTTTTGTATGTGTGTGCAAAGCATTGTGAAAATATCTCAAACAATAAAGTTATTGTAGAGTTGTGAAAGCGCTTCAATCATTTGTAATAACCATATATATATATATATATATATATATATATATATATATATATGGTTATTACAAATGATTGAAGCGCTTTCACAACTCTACAATAACTTTATTGTTTGAGATATTTTCACAATGCTTTGCACACACATACAAAAACTCAAAAAGTTTTTTTAGGCATTCACAAATGTTCGATATGTGCCACTTTAGTGATTCGGCAGACACCAAGCCGATAATCAAGTTCCTCCCACATTAGGCGCAGCATGTCCCCATCAACGAGTTAGAAAGCATCGTTGATGCGAGCTCGCAGTTCTGGCACGTTTCTTGGTAGAGAAGGTTTAAACACTGAATCTTTCACATAACCCCACAGAAAGAAATCGCATGGGGTTAAGTCGGGAGAGCGTGGAGATCATGACATGAATTGCTGATCATGATTTCCACCACGACCGATCCACCGGTTTTCCAATCTCCTGTTTAAGAAATGCCAAACATCGTGATGGAAGTGCGGTGGAGCACCATCCTGTTGAAAGATGAAGTCGGTGCTGTCGGTCTCCAGTTGTGGCATGAGCCAATTTTCCACGGGCTACGCGTGAAACTTGCCCGCACGCGTTCAACCGTTTCTTCGCGCACTGCAGGCCGACCCGTTGATTTCTCCTTACAGAGGCATCCAGAAGCTTTAACCTGCGCTTCCATCGCCGAATGGAGTTAGCAGGATCTTTGTTGAACTTCGTCCTGAAGTGTCGTTGCACTGTTATGACTGACTGATGTGAGTGCATTTCAAGCACGACATACGCTTTCTCGGCTCCTGTCGCCATTTTGTCTCACTGCGCTCTCGAGCGCTCTGACGGCAGAAACCTGAAGTGCGGCTTCAACCGAACAAACCTTTATGAGTTTTTCTACGTATCTGTAGTGTGTCGTGACCATATGTCAATGAATGGAGCTACAGTGAATTTATGAAATCGCTTCAATCATTTGTAATAGCCCTATATATATATATATATATATATATATATATATATATATATATATATATGGCGAACCACTACCACCCACTCATGGTGACCCATGAGTGTGGTGGCAAAGAGGTCTTGGTCCGATCTTGTTAGTAAGTGCGCAATACAGTGGGTGAGTGTGGTGGACAGATATCCGCGAAATATGGAGCAATGGATACTATTAGGTAAGGCTATATAACACTAGGAGTTAGAACATTCTAATTATAAATTTACAGGACTTGTAGAGGGGAGTGAGGTGAGCATATAATGTGTTGGAAACCATGTCCGGAAACGTACGCATTCCGTATTACAGTCGTTTGAAAACATGTTTGTAACACGACCACTTTTACAAGTAACTGATTGGGCGTGGGCAAGTACATAACATGTTTTACAGTTCACTCATTAACAGCCAAAGAAATTGTTCGTGTACTTGTTGACGCGTTCTCTTCAACGTGATGCAGTACAGCCTCTTCCACTTCGGTTGTGCAGCGTCTCCTTGGAGCATCACAGTCACGCGGTGAATGCACCCTTTCTCGAGGCCGCTGCGTAATTGTGGCGGAAAGGGTATGCGATGGAGTCGCACCTTGTGGAAAACGATGATGATATTTGTGCTGAGCACCTCTGACACTACCGTGAACTTCGCCGTTCAGAAGCACCATATCGGTGTATTACTGGAACGTATACTCATCCATGTTGCTGTAACACTCAAAGACGCTCGAATGAGGCTCGAACTATGTCATAGAGGTAGTGCTGACATCAAATGACATCAGCCGACCCGTCGTAACCACCCTTACAATGACTACCCTGTTACATACCTATCTAACAAACACGTTTTCAAATGGTTGTAACACAGAAACGGTACATTTGTGGACATGGGTGCCTGTTCAGAATATTATGTACTCACCCCGTCTGTAAGTCCTTGAAGTCTGTAACGGGTATTTCCGAACACCATATTTAGCTTCACCTAAGCGTATTTATTGCTCCATATATCCCGGATATTTTCCTCACCACACTTACTAGCTGTGAGCTAGCTTACCAACAGGAAACCGCGTTCATAAAATTCTCAATGAGATAGATGTCTGTATGTATCTGATATCTAGAATGGTAGTCATGCCTTCTCTCATGACATATATTCTAACCTGGGCAACGCCCGGTATCTCGGCTGGTCTGTAATATAATGTGATTAATGTTCCATTAAATGTCTTATACACCATGCTCAAAGCAATTAAAGTTTGGAGAGGTTCTCTTTATCTTGTTTAACCTAGGTTGTCTATGATGCGATATGTAAGGAAATAATGAGATTGAAAACTATTCCAGCTTCAATATAAGTCAATCATGACCTTCTCCCTTAATGATGACTTATAAGTTAAACTTGCATTAACTTTTAAACTTAGGTTGTACCTACATTACTGATTTCACCAACGTGGTTATATGCATAAGCATTCAGTGGGTAAACTACGCTCCTGTTTCTTATTTACAAGATGTAAAACAAATTTCACGAAGTTTGCTCTCATTACAAGATACACAACTACAAATGAGGTACCTGACCACACACCATAAACACATTAACTTTAAAAAATTAAATTTTTTCTTAAGAAACTAGATGTCCTAGGAAACGAATAACATTTCATTTCTACAAATAGCGTAACAATAATTATGACACCTTAACTGTAATTTATTTGTAAATCAGCCTAAATCGAGATAAGCAAAGTAACTGCTTAACCAAGATAGCTCATGAAACTCAATGAGACATTCATTTAAGGAAAGCAAAAATATTATCTGAATTACTTACCGGCTTCAGCATCCAAAAAACAAGAGTAAATATGGCTCATGATTACCTATCCACACATTTCTTTCTGACCACTTCTTTAGATGAAATACTGTTACCATCCCTGTTAGCAAACTCTACAAAAACAAATTCCCACAATCGGGTGTTAAAACTTCAGCTGTTCACCAGTTCACTCCTTCATGAGTATCTGTACACTTTTCTCGTCCAGTGACTAATGAAATACTAGGCACCTCATATCTATGGTCTGTTAACAATAAACAATTAGTTCTCATCGCAATGCACCATTACTGATTCAAGAGCACAGTTATTTTAAGTTAACTAACTTACAGTCAAGTACATAACAGTAATACGACACATGATCTTTTTATCTTATACTCATCACCTTCTGCTTTATTTGCTTACACGTAAGGTTTACCTCATATATTGTATCCCTTCCGAATCATCCCCTCTCGGTTCCCATCCACTTTCACTAGCGCTCCATTCCCCTTCAAGGTTCCTCATGTTTATCAGAATATAAATCAGTCTTTCTCTCTCTCTCATCTCTCTCTCTCTCTCTCTCTCTCTCTCTCTATATATATATATATATATATATATATATATATATATATACTTATCGCGAATGGACCCAGAAGGATCACGCAAAGCTTTCTGACGTCGTTTCTTCCATACTTCTTTCATTCGTTCTCCATGTTTTCTTTTTCTTTCTTCTGTCCATTTTGTTCCTGGTCTCTTTAGTGCTTCCTTCTCCGACAATATAATCCACTTTTCCACCTTATTTCTAAAAGTTTTTCTATCTTTGACATCTTTAAGTTCAATATTTGCTTTTTGTAAATCTAATTTTACTTGGCTAATCCATGGTGTTGTTGATTTGACTTTTTCTATGTAAGTGAGAATTCTGTTGGTGAGTCGTGTGGGGGGAAGTCTAGTGACATGTCCATAAAATTTTAATCTTCGCATTCTTATGTCTGCTGCCAGGTTTGATATAGTTTCTGTGGTTCTTCTTGATTGTATCCGGTATCCTTCTTCTGTTAATTTTGGACCTAAAATCTTTCTCATAATTTTGCGTTCTTCTTTTAGTATTTTTTCTAAGTCACATTTTGTGTGGAGTGTGAGCGTTTCACTAGCATATAGTGCTGCTGGCGTAATTACTGCGCAGTAGTGTCTGATTTTTGCGTTCGAGGAGATGCATTTTTTATTGTATATTTCATGTGTCATACCATATGCTCTCTTCATTTTCTGTTGTCTGATCTTCTGTGCAACTTTCTCTCCTCCGGTTGGCTCCAAAATTTCACCTAGATATTTAAAATGTTTTACTCTATTTATTTTTCCATATTTTGTGTTCAAACTGTGTATATGGAATTTCGTACAGAAAAATTCTGTCTTTTGAAACGAAATTTGTAAACCTACTTTATCCGCGCATTCCTTAAGGATCTCTATTTGTTTGGTGGCGATTTCTTCATCATCTGCAAGTATGGCCAAGTCGTCCGCGAATGCTAAACAAGATACCTCCACGTTGTCTTTGGTTCTACCAAGATGGATTGGTTTCCAGTAGGATTGATTTTTTAATTCTTTTTCCCATTCCTTAATGACTTTATCCAGGACTATATTAAACAGAAGTGGAGATAGCCCGTCACCTTGACGTACTCCAGTTTTTATGAGAAAAGGTTCAGAGATTTCTCCCCTGAATTTAACTTTAGATACAGTGTCTGTCAGTGATTCTTTGATAAGCCTTAGTGTTTTGGAGTCAAGTCCAAGTTCCTCTAAAATGTTAAACAAAGATTGCCGGTCAATTGAGTCATAGGCTTTCTTAAAATCTACAAATGTACAAATTATGGGGGCATTTCTAATTGCTTTGTGTTTTAATATTGTCTTTAAATTAAATATTTGTTCTATGCATGAGCGACCGGGGCGGAAGCCTGCTTGATAATCACCAATTTGGCGTTCCAGCTGCTCTTGTGTTCTTTTCAGCAGGCATGTTGAGAGAATTTTGTAGGTGACTTGTAAAAGTGAGATTCCCCTGTAGTTATTGACATTTGTTCTGTCTCCTTTTTTATGTAACGGGTGAATAAGGGCACATTTCCAATCCTCTGGTAATTTTTCTGTTTCCCATATTTTTGTTATTTTTTTTGTGAGCTCTTGCAACGTCTTTGGTCCTAGGTTTTTTAATAGCTCTGCAACAATGCCATCTTCGCCAGATGTTCTATTATTTTTTAAGTTTTTAATGTGACATTTGATTTCTTCCTGTGTTGGTGGTAATGAATCCGGTTGAGCGTTGGCACTGATTTCTTTGGAAAACCTTAAACTAGGTTCTGGGCAATTTAGTAGGTTAGAAAAATATTGAGCCAATACTTGACAGTTTTCCTGGTTTGTTAGGGCTAATTTACCATCTGGTTTTCTGAAACATAAATTTTGAGGGATATATCCTCGTATTTTATCTGCGAAAGTTCTGTAGAAGTCTCTTGTATTATAGTTTTGGAAATTTTCTTCTATGGCATCCAGTTGTGCCTTTGTGTACTTCCTTTTTGCTTGCCTAATAGATTTTGAAACCTGTTTTTTAACCTCGTTAAATAAATGTAGACTTTCTTGTGATTTTTTACTGTTATATTCTTGAAATGCCTTTTTTCTCCTTTCCAATGCATTTTCACAGTCTGAATCCCACCAAGGCTGTTTGAATATCTTTTTCAAGGGAATAGTTTCCTTAGCTATTCGCGTGATTTTAGAATGAAATTCTTCCCATGTATTTGCCTTTTCCTTCTCCCATTCTTCTTTTACTTTAGATTCTTTAATCTTCTTGGTGTCATATTTCTGTTTTTCTGTTTTCTTCTGATGACTTCTTCGTGCTGTAAACTTGATTTTAATTCTAGTTAGGTAATGGTCTGAATCAATGTTTGCTCCTCTGCGTACTTGGACGTCGTAAATTTCTTTTTGTACTGGGTATGAAATCGCCACATGATCTATTTGAAACTCGCCAATTTGTTGTATAGGAGATCTCCATGTCTTTTGTTTTCTTGGACATTTTCTTAGAGATGTTGACATTATCTTCAGGTTATTCTGCTTACATAGTTCGACGAGCCTTGTACCATTTTTATTGGTAAATTTATGTGCAGGGTATTTGCCTACGGTTTTTTGGTGGATTTTCTCTCTACCAATTTGGGCATTAAAATCGCCGAGTAGAACTTTTGTATCATCTTTTGGAATCTTGGCCATTATATTCTCCAAATTGTACCAGAACTTTTCTGTTTCTATGGGGTTTTTCTTGTTGTCTCCGTTTGGGGGAGCATGAACATTAACCATTGTGTATGTTTTGTTGGCACATTGTTAGCGCATCGTCATTATCCTATTATTTACGGGAGTAACTTCCTTGATGGAGCTGAGCACGCTCTTGTGTATGGTAAACGCCATCCCGAGTTGGGGGGCTCCTCTTCCGATTCGTTTATCCGTCTTGCTCTTAAAGATGCGATAGTTGCCATAATCTGATGTTTCTTCATCTGTAAAACGTGTCTCCTGTAAAGCTAGTATTACTATCTTTTGCTTTTCAAGTTCTGTTGTAAGGTTTAGAAGTTTTCCTGGTTGGATTAATGTATTTATGTTAAAGGTTCCAATGTATGTAGGTGTTTGAAGTGGAAGTTTGCCACAGACCTCCGACTTTCTCTGATGTAATCGTGTAAGTCCAGGTTCCCCAGAATCCGAATTCCTGGTTGCCATCTGTTGATGGGTGGATTGGTTACCACCTGGGGTAATGTTGTTATTACTTGCACGAGTCATACTTGCTTGTAATCAAGTTGGTCCAGTGTTTCCACTGGGTGTTTAGAACCAGGGATTGTTAGTTCCTGGCGCATTATGACCAGCCGCACATTGTGTGAACAGACGCTGACCAGGATGCCGATGGTTCCCACTTCAGACGCGTCCTGGATTTGGGTGTTGACAGTGCTTATTGTAATGGCGGCACTTACTCGCCATGACACAGCAACGTCTTCGGGTTCTGTGGTTTTTGAATGAGTGCGACCCTTGCAAAAAGTCACCCTCCCACACCCTCGTGATGCTGCCGCCTCGGTCCGGGACTGCTTATTTGGGTTTCCCCTTATTCGCAGCTGTCCACCATATCTGATGGATCGTTCGCTATCCACCACCTGCGACCCGCCCTGTACCTGAGGCTCGGCTAGGGTATATATATATATATATATATATATATATATATATATACTACGACAACTTCAAAACCTGCAATTAGAAAGAAAAATTCAATACGAAACAAACCACAAACACGCACACGCACACGCACACACACACACACACACACACACACACACACAATCTCCTCTCTTTTGCACAAATCATCATTACAACAATTATCTGTTATTCCACTCTCGAATAGCGCACGGAAGGAACGATTTTTGATTTCCCTTATTTTATTATGATGATCGTTTATCCCTATGTTGGTCGTCGTTAGCAAAATATTTTCACATTCGGAGGAAGAGCTGGTGACTGAAATTTCGCCAGAAGAATCAACGGCTACGAGAAACGCCTTTTTTCGATGCTGGCTACCCCAAAACCTGTGCCATGTCTGTGACACTGTCTGTATTTCTCGATAATTAAAAACATGCTGCCCTTCTTTGAACTTTCTCGATGTGCGCTGTTAATCCTATCTGGTAAGGATCCCACATCGTGCAGCATTATTACAAATGAAGACGGACAAGCGTAGTGTAGGCTGTCTCTTTAGTAGATCTGTGAATCTTCTCAGCGATCTGCCAACAAAACGCCCACCAATTTAATTACCACGTATCAAATTTTCTGTGCCTGTTCCACCTACCACGACTTCCATTGTCAACAGAATGCTGCCACCTGTAGTTGTTATCTTCAGTTTGACTACCAGAATGATTCCTAACAAAACTCATGACATTGTCTGATTCGCTTGGTTCCCGACCCGCACCTTTTTCTTGGAGTAAAGTTTGAAATGGCTTCGCATCGTTCATAACAATCCCAGCAACAGTTTGCCCCTCCTTAACTGTTCACTAACTTTGTGAGACGGACCCGAATTACCTCTGGTAGTTCATATGGACCAGATACTAAGTGTTACTCTGTTCAGTGCTCTGAGTGAAGAAAACTCTTCGAGAAAAGCTTCTATGAAATCTTCGTATGTTTTACAATCTTTCACACGGATCTGCAACCTTCCACACAAATTTTATGGGTAGTAAATAACCTTATGAAGTGGTTAATGAATAAACGAACTGAGATAGTCACATGGGGGGATGAACGTTGTTGTGTACATCACCAAAGATAGAGTACTTCTGAACAGATAAAAATATCTCTGACACTCCTCTTCATCCAGATAATCACTTTCTCTATTAGACTTGCAACTAGGCTCCGCCATATGTCAAAGAGTACACAGTCCCGTTTCTAAATCACGAAGCTCCTTTTCTTCTTCTGTGCCTACGTTTACACCCTGTCTATGTACCGCTACACAGGACCTGGTGGCTATCTCTATTATAAATTTTGTTATCAACTATTGCTCGATAAAATTTTCTCGGTCTACAAGCCACACCAATCCGAATAAAACACTGGAGCTTTCGACTGACGTCCCCGCGATTGTCATCAGGAGATGAAATTGCTGACTGCCAGGGCTGACATGATGTCAGAAATTTCTTTCTTTTTTTTTTCTTTTGAGACATTAGTCTTCTGACTGCTTTGTTGTCCGCCACAAATTTCGCGCCTTAGCCAACCTCTTCATCTTAGAGTAGCACTTGCAACCTACGCCCTCAATTATTTGCTGGGTGTATTCTAATCTCCATTTTCCTCTACAGTATGTACTATCTACAGCTCCCTTTAGTAGCATGGAAGCTATTCACTGATGTTTTAACAGATGTCCTATTATCTTGACCCACCTTCTTGTCAGCTTTTTCTATATATATTCCTTTCCTCTCCGAGTCTGCCCAGAACCTCATCATTCCTTACCTTATCAGCCCATCTAATTTTCAACATTCGTCTGATGCACCACATCTCAAAAGCTTTGATACTCTTCTGTTCCGGCTTTCCCATAGTCCATGTTTCACTGCCGTACAATGCTGTGCTCCAGACGTACATTCTCAGAAATTTCTTTCTCAAATTATTGGCTATGTTTGACTTCTCTTAGCCAGGAATGCCCTTTTTGCATGGCGCAGGGAATGGCAATTGAATCTCACTGTAAATAAGTGTAATGTGCTGCGAATACATAGAAAGGAAGATTTAGCTACAATATAGCAGGTCAGCAACTGGAAGCAGTTAATTCCATAAATTATCTGGGAGCACGCATTAGGAGTGATTTAAAATGGAATGATCATATAAAGATGATCGTCGGTAAAGCAGATTCCAGACTGAGATTCATTGCAAGAATCCTAAGGAAATGCAATCCGAAAACAAAGGAAGTAGGTTACAGTACGCTTGTTCGCCCACTGCTTGAATACTGCTCAGCAGTGTGGGATCCGTACCAGATAGGGTTGATAGAAGAGATAGAGAAGATCCAACGGAGAGCAGCGCACTTCGTTACAGGATCATTTAGTAATCGCGAAGGCGTTACGGAGATGATAGATAAACTCCAGTGGAAGACTCTGCAGGATAGACGCTCAGTATCTCTGTACGGGCTTTTGTTGAAGTTTCGAGAACATACCTTCACCAAGGAGTCAAGCAGTATATTGCTCCCTCCTACGTATATCTCGCGAAGAGACCATGAGGATAAAATCAGAGAGATTAGAGCCCACACAGAGGCATACCGACAATCCCTCTTTCTACGAACAATACGAGACTGGAATAGAAGGGAGAACCGATAGAGGTACTCAAGGTACTCTCCGCCACACACCGTCAGGTAGCTTGCGGAGTATGGATGTAGATGTAGATGTAGATACTAGTGGACTTCTCTTAGCCAGGTACGTCCTTCTTGCTAATGCTAGTCTGCTTTTGATGTCCTTCTCGCTCCGTCCGTCAAGGGTTATTTTGCTGTCTAGGCATCAGAATTCGTTAACTTCAGCTACTTCGTGATCAACAATTCTGACGTTAAGCTTATCGCTCTTTTCATTTGTGCTACTTCTGCTGATCATATAAATATAATGGCAGGGTTTGGAACCTTACAGAGAGGGCCACAATGGCTCTTATGTAGAAGGCAAGCTGGGCAGCTCCTAGAGGCTCCGTCCCGTAACGGGACCGAGTGACATCGCATGGTGTGAACAGTCGGCGCCACGTTCTAATCTGCAGCTCCCACGTCCCTACGTCTTTGCCCTCGCTCAGTGTCCAAAGCCCGCCGCCATGCCGTGCTAAGTTTGTGTACCCCTTTCCTCTGATAAAACTATTGCTGTTTCTTTTAATCTCGCCCGATTCTTTGATAAGAGAATCACAGAATAATGTTTTTTGAGCCGAAACTCTTTTTTTCGATTATATTTTTAGGCAGTGTTCAATAAAAGCAGACTTATCAAGATGTCATTGTTTGTTATGTCGCAAATGATCTGCACAGCGCTCGGTAACAGTTCAAATGGTTTGACCTATGTAAATACTACCTCATTCGCAGTGGACACCATACACGCCAGGAACTTGAAGACCTATATTGTCTTTACCAGGCCGTCATGTGACTCATATCTTGGAGGAGGGGCGAAACTCTGGTCTCAGTTCATGTCTCTGTTCATGTAGCGTGCTCCCTATGTAGCTCGTAGTTGCTTTACAGCATCGAAGGAATACTGTTGGCTTGGGCTGTTCCGGCGATTCACGAGGCGTCTTTCGCCGGTGGCTCTTGAAGGCTTTAGCAATTCGTCCTTTGAAGAAACAATTTTGTCTGAACTAGTGCTTTAAGTCCTCCAAGTCAGGCTCTAGATGTTGGTCGCTAGAAATTATCTTCACCCTGCGTACTAACGTCTTCAGTACCGCTTTCTTGTGTATAGGACGGTGAAAACGGTTGGCGTTTAAGTACTGATAAGTTTGCGCAAAATTATTGTACAATGAATACCCAAGCTGGCCTCCTGAATTCCATCAACTAAAACACCCAAGAACGGAATGGTGCCATCTCTCTCCAACTCGAAAGTAAATTTAATGGTTGGATGGACACCGATCACGTGGTCGACGAATTGCTTCATCTCATTTTCACCATGACGCCATATCAGTAAGGTGTCGGGGGCAAGATGCACGCAACCTCGCAGAGTATAGAGCTTGCTCCTGAAATTGGTCCGTGAAGAAATTCGCGATACTTATAGGGACGCGGGAGCGGTTTTTCAAACATGGTGCTGGAAGCTGTCGCCAACGGACGTCCCTAGGTCCCGCAGAGCCACCCAACTTGTCTTCCACGCATGCGCCACTCCCGTCCTCTCTGGAAGGTTCCAGTCGCTGCCATTACATCTATACAAACAAAACACCGTGCCAGCCCCAGCAGAGTGGTTTCAACTGTTGATAACGATGGTGGAGACGGCCGTCGAAAGCTCGAATGTTTTATCTGAAATAACACGGCCTTTATAAACCGAGAAAATTTTATTGAAGCATTCCACCGGGATGGACTCCGAGGACACACATAACATTCTTTCATACAAATCTGCAAGTATTTCCCTGTTTCTATTATTGTGTTCTATCTGTTCTTATTTAAAGGCCGGCCGCTGTGGCCGAGCTGTTCTAGGCACTTCAGTTTGGAACCGCGCGACCGCTACGGTCGCAGGTTCCAATCCTGCCTGTGGCATGGATATGTGTGATGTCCTAAGTTAAGTTAGGTATAAGTAGTTCTAAGTTCTAGGGCACTGATGACCTCAGTAATTAAGTCTCATAGTGCTCAGAGCCATTTGAATCTATTTAAAGCTATATAGCGAACGTATCTCCTCACATTCTGCTACTGGTACGAGTTGGACCGGTCAGATGCATCTTCATGGTTCAGTGACATTTGTTCCACGGCTACAAGTTCATCTACTTTCTTTACCACCTCATTAACCTCTTCGGATTGCGCATACCCCTTTTTCTACGATTGACAACCTACTCACCTAATAGGTCAGTGAGCTTGCTCTGACATTCACCAAATTTTCCTACAGAGTCATCGATCTGCCCAGCACTGGACACTTTTAGATAAATAGTGTTCAGTTGCAACCATTCGTTTCCAACCTTTCGGTCTCACCAACACTATCTTGTCTGACACCATGCATCTCCCGTTGAAACGATTCAATCGCGGTTTTATTTTCTGTTAGCACTGCACCCAATCTCTATCCAGTTTTGGTGATGTTGCTTAAATGTACCGTCTTAGTCGTCAGAGCGATGTTTAATGACACGATTATGTCGACTAACTCTCTCTTCCACATTATTAACATTCTCTCTCTTTTTCTGTTTGAACGCATCTAATTTCTACCTATTTTTCTCCCAAGTTTTATCTAAAACTTGTATCTGCTCCTGCCTTAGTGCCTGCACCCGTTGCAGAAGCAGCATGAGCGCATCATTCTATGATGTGCTCTGCTCAGCCTTTGCTTTACCTTCGCGAGTCTACTCCCGCAAACCGTTGGTTCTGGATCCACACTGGCATTACTGCATACCTCGTGCCCAGTCGCCTCGACGCTGCAGAGAATTCGCTCCAATTCCATTTCATTATCTAGAGATTCTACTTGCTGCCGACACCCTCCTTCCTGTTCGTTGCTGAGACTGATGGGTCGTCCGTGCCTGCTACGTTAAATTCCTGACAATTCGCTAATCTGCTGTTGTCGTCTGCGTTCTGTTATTCCTCCACCGTTCCAAGATCTTGTCAGAACAAAGCGCATCACCTAATCTACCTACTTAACGAACTATAACAATCCAAAACAAGACACGAACGCCAGCCCAATAAATTCTCTATTTTGTATGTAACAATTATTACCTTTGGTTACACAATAAACAAGAACGCAGTTTTCTCCCAGAATAACAGAACAAAATTCAATGTAGCAAGGACCGTCGTCATGAGAACAAAAGACAGTTCTGCCTGGATAACGAATAAAAACTGCTGTTAGTACAAAATACACTTATTACAGAAGGAGCTACAGCTCGACCTAAATCCTTGGCAACGGCCGTGACGAGCACCGTTATCGTCAGTGGTTGTAGGATGAAGCTGCAGTACATAAACCTCTAACAGCCTCAATGCTGTGCTCTTTTTATTCAGTATTCCAGACTATGTAACCTCTGGTGATCCTTATGCACACCCTAACCTCTAAGTGCGTGCTGGGGTTCTTGGTACTGCGATTTTAATTAGCAATGACAGCCCGATTTTAATTATGGTTACTGATTCTACATTGCACCAGAAACCTTTTCAACTTGACAATGCAAAAGTTGCACCTCGAAACAACATATTCAGTGCAGAGGACGGACTTGGAGACATCGGGGCCCTGCCTGCTTTTCGATTCTCCTCCAGAGGTCGTATCCTATCGGTGTTCGTGATGCAGATTCGAGGTGGTGCGAACGAGAGAGGGTCGGCCGAGCGAACGTGCAGAGTGAGGAATAGTGAGTAACAGCGAGTGGTTGGCGATGGAGACGAGAGGCTACCTTGGCGGCGAAGACTGTCGCTATGAAAACGTTCATTCGAGTCGGTGTGTGCTGTATTGGGCGCGCTTTGGGGATGGACTGCGTAGCGAAGAAATTTGGTGGTCGTTAGATAATTACATGTTTTGGGGTTCCTGAATAGTGACCAACTTTTCCGGTGCTGTTAGACACGTACTTCAACTGACGTCATTAGGTGATATCGTTGTATTTACGTCATTCGTTGGAGACATATTTTCTGTCCTCCGTGTTGCAAGTCTGATGAACCTGAGACAGATTAAAATTTATCTTGTGGTTCGTCCTTAAGAAACTCGTTGTGTCGTTTTGACTGTAGTAGTTCCTGTTGGCATCTGACTGCCTCGATGTTTCGGTTTACCGTTTAAAACTTGGGGCTTACTGTGTGTTATTTCTTAATAATACTCCTTCTACCAGATCTCTCTTCGGAGTCTTGAATGTTTGGGTCCGTCAAGGACGTGTATTTATTGAAAGGCTAATTTATCATTTTATGCCTTTCCTTGAGGTAATCTTACGTTAGTGTGATTTAAATTGCATGGTTAAAATACCTGCGGTTTGAGTGTGATTTGGTTACTGCTTGGAGGCAGAGACAATTTGTTTAATGTGTTTTAAAACTGCTGTAATTGCACTGCCTCGAGTTAATTACGATAGGATTATTTATTTAGGGACTTTAAGTTGTAACGTGTTAGTTATCGCGTTGGGATGCGCGATTTATTGGAGCCTTGGTTGTGGATCTGACCTCCGCCTTTGACAGCTTTCGTATCTTTCTTATTCCGTAGACTCTAATGTTCAGTTCCAGATGAGGAGGTTGGCACGGGAAAGGAATACGTGGCGGGCCGCATAAAACGAATCTGATGACTAATGGCTCAAAAGATTAAAAACAATAAAAAAATTCAGCTTATGCTCCAGGTACAACCAATAACAGTTGTCTGTTTCGAAGTTAGTATTGTTTGAAGAAGTATATGTGAAACAAAGTCTGTCTGAGACTTGCATACCTCGCACTATTGGTCGGGCCGACAATTTGTGGTCGAGCGGGACAGCTGGCAATCGTCCACAATGCCTGTTGTGTACGGCGTTCGTGTCTGTGACTGTTTGGCACCTGGTGTTCGGATACATTTGTAAGACAAGTGTCGTTTACTGGTCCACGATTCACAAACTTAAAAGGAATTTCTGTTTATGCAATTATTGCCTGTCCTTTTCAGGCTTTGGCTAAATTGTGTATCAGACGAAAGACTTGAATGTTTAAAGTTACTTATTCTATTACTTCGATTACAAATGCATTTGGCGAGCGCGTCATTTACAGTTTGTAAGTCACTTTTGCCATTCTTCAATTTGTTTTTAGTTTAATCTTCGAGATAATTGACATTGAAAGCATTTTATTTTGACCGCATTACCATAATCCAATGAACGTTGCATTAGCGAAAATCAGCTGCTGCCGTCTGATGTATAACTGCTAATCACTATAACGACAAGTTGTTCAACGAACTGTTATGTAATCCTAGTTTGTTACCTTTACTGATTGAATCTGTATAAAGAGCCAACTAGTGCCTGTTTAGATATCTAGTAACAACTCATTTGGCAAAACTTTTCATTATGATTTTTGTTTGATTTAACTCTTTACATGAATAAAACTTTGTGTGCAATATCAGGTGAATGAACTTCTCCCTCATCTAAGGTCCAGTCCTTCCAGTTACCGAGTGACGTGGCGCAATGGTTAGCACACAGAACTCTAATTCGGGAGGGCGACGGTTCAAACCCGCATCCAGCCATCTTGATTTAAGTTTTTTGAGATTCTTTAAGGGCTTTGTATTATAAACAAATTTTGTTATACGCCATCAGAACAGTCACTATATATGATATAGTTTAGTAAAGCGAGCTGGTGTGGATTGACTCAACATACCAAATCTACCACGAAGTTTAAATCTGAAGTAAATAAATGAATTTAGCGTTTACAGAATGTTATTCTCCACAAAGGCATTGGAAGAAACGTCTTGGATGGACAGAAGGTAACGAACACACAATGTTGGGAACACGTGGAGCCCGTTAGCATTCACAAGTGCGATTTACCGGAAATTCCTAAATTATTACACAAGATATGGCTGATGGCTATCAAAATAATTAGATACTTCTGCAGTAAATTAAGAAACCTCTGAATCACTGTCGATTTATGTACTAGGTGACCTCTTTCTTCGCACATGGCCAAACCTTACTTAAAGAAAACAAGTTAAATTCGAACTGAAAGTCCCACAAAAGCGAATGAGAAATTTCGTAGAATTACTGTCTCCAAAAATTAATAAACGTTGATATACTCCGATACCTCAGCTGGGCTCAGAACAGATTCCACTCACCCACGTGATGAGAAGTAATAGTCACGAAGAATCTGCCCAAAATTTTTAAAATAACTGAGAGAAAGTATTGTGGCCCGCGTTTTATTTTCATTAGCTAGCATTTAACAAGATTAACCACCCTCAAAACTTTGAACTTCTAGCCGTTAATATGCACTCACAGAACTGTACGAACATGTGCTTCTGGCCACGTTACGAAGAAATTGATATAAAATTCAACTGTATGCCACAAAACTTTACTAATTAAGCAACAACTCCAAACATTATTTTTCCAAATGAATAGCTGTTACTCACTATTATTGCCAGACAGAGTGCAACGCTGATGGCCAACATTCGTACTCAATGTTCACAACCACTAATTGCCTTTTACTTTACACCAACAAAATTATGAAAATAATACCTCCTAACACTTCCTTGACTAAATTGCCTCTAAAAGTGACTATAAGAATACTATCCACGATTATCCAGCTCATTTTTATGCCTTTGAGCTCCACAGCAATGTTCGCACATCATGCCTGCTCGTCTAACAGTGGTCAAGCGCCTTGAACTTTCGAAGACGACGTCTCCTTGTCAGCCTGCTCGGAGGGAATCTATGCGACCGGCTGTTGCCGCCTGACACCCACTACTCTCTGTCAATCTATCCTGAAGCCTAAAGGCAATCCCTTTGCTTACCATTCCTACATGTTGTACTTCGACAAAGACACATACACTCTGTCTTTGACAAGTCCCTAACTATTCTGTGCACCATCATATTCCAACCTTATGGAATCACACATTTATATATCCCAAGGCCATGTCCCATGAGGTTAAAAATTGAAGAATTCTAGTTATGCCACAGAGTACTATGAGACACAGTTTGGCGACACCCTAACAACACTGTCGTGCAAATGAGTATGAGACTATGCATTACAATCACCTGCTCGAAATTTCACAGTATAAAGGACGCCCTACATTACTGCTTCAGTGCCTGGCACTACATATCAATGTAACTGTATTCTGTCCACACGCCCTGGTGGTTCCATCTGTACCGACCTACCGCCGTGTCATCCACTGCCAATGGTGTCATTGGATGTGGTACGCGGCAAGTGGGTTCACCATGCCGCTCTCCTGCCATTGTCACTTTTCGTGACTTGGCACCGACACTACTCGGTAAAGTACCTCCTCAGTTGGCATAATAATGCTGATTCCATCGCGTTACAGTCCTCCTAGCATGGAAACACCCCTGACAGTACTTTGGAATAAAAACAATCTTGGTTGCAAAGTTATTTAATATCAATAACGCCTTTCGACCTTTTGGCGCAGCACCAGGTTTTGCAAAAGTAGGTGAATATGTAAACCTTGCGTGATAAAGCAATATAAAATGAAATTGGACGCAAAAGTAACTGGATGTGTGACTCACTCGTCATGAAATCATATGAAATGGAAAGTCAACCTTAACAACAGTTACGTACTCCACCGTAGCAGCACAGAATAGGACAGTGCTTACAAAATAAACGCGGTATCAGCCGCACACAGCGGGCACTTCCCATTTTATGTGGCTTTGTGATATATGGGTCACATATCAAGTTACTTTCGAGCCCACTTCCCATTTTACATCGCTTTACGACGGGAGAATTACACATCCAGCTTCCCTTCCACAATCTGATGATGCTCAAAGCGGGCGAAACGCGTTTATATTACACAACTTTCCAACCAAGGCTTATTATTCTGAAATAATTCAAATCGGTTGCCGTACCACTCTGTCACAATGGAACCGAAATATTTTTATCGCTGACAGCACTGGTAATATAGCCCAGGTGTTGCACATGGTAGTCAGCGGCGCGGAACACTCAGCAACGTAGGCTGACTCATATTAATGTGCTTCTTATATACATGGTGAGTCACTAACTATTGCCACCAAGAATGATTCCGAAAGTATGATAGGAGCAGAAATGTTTTTTTTTTAAATGGGATGCTTCAATTTGGTACCTATTTTCTGATAGCGGCTGTCGAGAGGAAACCAATGACGTGTAACAGAAAGGCATCTGAAGGTCAACGAAGGTCAAAAAGGTGGCATGAAAGTTCATTTACAGAAGGTGTTGAAAGTGATAACCATTCGTATCAATGCAGTACTGCAATCTTCTTATTATGGATTATCACATCGGCACTTACCGTAGCACATGCTGTAATAATTCTCTCTCACGTATCTTAAGAGGTGTAGTTGGAACATCCTTATAAACAATGTCTTTTACGAATCCCCACAACAAAAAATCCAAAGGCGTCAAGTCTGACGAACGAGCCGGCCAAGATACTTCTCCTCAGCGTCCAATCCAACGATTTGGAAATTTTATCTGCAACTCATTTCGAGCCATCAGCGAAAGATGTGACGGACATCCATCGTGTTGATACCACATGCTGTTCCTTGTTCCTAAAGGTATTTCTTCCAATAACAGACCTAATGTTTCTTGCAGGAATGCGATGTACTTTCTGTCATTATGATTTCCTTCGACGTAATAGGGGCCTATAATTCTGTCCTCCGGAATCCCACACCACACATTCACCGACCACGTTTTTTGGTGTGCAACTTTCCGCAGCCAACATGGATTTTCAGTTGCCCAATAATGCATGTTATGCATATTAACATTTCCATGGTTCGTGAATGCAGCCTCTTCAGTAAATAAAGTGAAGTTAATAAATGCGCCATCTCTGTGAATCCAAAGTTGAGCCCATCGGCAGAATTCAATGCGACGCATACAATCCGTACCAGTTAATTCTTGGTGGAGACTGGTATGTTAAGGATGATATTTATGGGGATGCAGAACACGAGAAACACTACTCTGGCTCATGCCAGATTCCCTTACGATTTTACGCGAATTAACACAAGGGTCTCGAACCGCAATGGCAAGAGTACCAATTTCCGTTTCCTCGTTAGTAACATTCCTTTGCCGGATATGTTTCCGATGCGTTAAAGATCCCATTGGTTTCAATTTATCATACACGTATTTAAATGTACGAGGTGTAGGGTGAGTACGTTGAGGATATCTTTCAGCGTTTAAGTCTCTAGCTCTCACTGAATTTCGTTGGCATTCTCCGTAAATAAGAAGCATATCGACTTGTTCCTTGAAGGAATACATAATTCACATTCGCTTCATTCGACGATACTAGTCTTCCCATTCCTATTAGTGTTGTATTGAGAGACCGTCGAATGGTGTTTACATGTCAATGGCAGGTTCGATGGATACACCACATTCGGCGAATATTTGCTATTTGCACGATATCAGAGACAGAACTGCCGGAGAATGTTCTTCGATAGTGTCGAACTGATATGGAATACCGCTGAATCCTTGATAAGAAGACTGCAGCACTGCGCTGATCCCAACTTCGAACACCTTCTTTAGATGGACTTTCATGGCACCTTTTTGACCTTTGATGGCCTTCATATACCTTAATGTTACACATTGGATTCGTCTCGATAGCTGCTATCAGAAAATAAGTACCAAACTGTAGCATCCGATTAAAAAAAAAGTTGATCTACATATCTCTTACGCGACCCCACCTAACAAAAAAAAAAAAAAAAAAAAAAAACGTCACAATCGTATTATGGCCTCCGTTGTCCCATGAAACTTTTGTCCCACAAAGTTTTCAGCTCCTATCATACTTTCGGAGGTATTCTTGATGGCAATAGTTAGTGAATCACACTGTAAATGCAACGAACACCGTAACTATCCACTAATGAAATGAAATGATCGTATGGCATTGTTGGCCGGGAAGTCCCATTTGGATTCGGCTGATTGCAGGTCTTATTTCATTCGGCGCAACATGAGCAGCTTGCGACCGATGATCAGGATCAAATGATGATGAAGACAACACAACACCCACTTCCGGAGTGGAGAAAATCTCCAACCCGGTCGGTAATCGAACCCAGGCCCATTGCACAGGAGGTAAGCATGCTACCACTCAGCTAACCCGGTGAACATTGTCCATGTACATACGTGTTCTTTGACACTAAAGTATTAATTTCAAATATAAAGCTAGGAAAATGTAAATTTTCATCTGATGCTGAGTACTGAGAGAAGGGCGACAATTAGGAAATATTCCTTTTAACAAAGAATTTTGTGATTTAGTACTAATTTGAGGT
The DNA here is from genome assembly GCF_023864275.1 of Schistocerca cancellata. Classification (NCBI taxonomy): domain Eukaryota; kingdom Metazoa; phylum Arthropoda; class Insecta; order Orthoptera; family Acrididae; genus Schistocerca; species Schistocerca cancellata. The sequence goes on from NC_064626.1 coordinate 1,187,000,294, forward strand.
GGTCAGGATAGGAATAGAGCAGCATTACTGAAAGTTGCCACATGCGTATTTTAGGACTCCAGTTGCGTATCTTATGCTGAGAACTTAAATATTCGCGGATCTATTTCTCTTAGGTCGCTTATAGCGGAGGTTGACCAGAGACAAACTACAACAACTAGAATTTTTACTGAACGTTAGGTGTCGCGATTCGCTCGTCAGTATTCTTTGAACCAAGCTTCCATAGCACTTATGTAACAAAAAGCGATATTAAAATGTTACTATAATGTCCCCAGCAACGTGCAACAGACAAAGCCAATTACAGTTATGCTCTTTCCTTTGCTAGCACTGGGCCCTCATTGTCGTTGCAGAGATGATATTTCTTAGAACGACAGCAATGATTGGCCCATAAATCATGGATCAGTGCGAAAGTATACAGTTTATTTCACCCAGTATTCACATAAACTGTTTAATAGCTATATCGATTTCAGATGAGTGGTCATTATCTGTAGATTACACAGTCCTTAGCCGATGGCTGCATCAGAGCTTGTTAGAAGTGAAAGTTTCCGATACAATGCCTTCAATATGGGCTGAAAGAATATGTTGATCCTTTGCAAGTTTTGACTAACACGTGATAGAGGCTATTGACGATGAATAACCAGTTGACACTGGCATAGCCATTAAACGGTATATGTAGGCATCAATTTAAGCAAGAACGACAATGAAAAGTAATGAGCAGACAGTGATGGTATTTACCAATAACAAAGCAAATATATACAAATATTTACATTATTCTAGTATTTTCTTATGAGATACCAGTTTTCCAGGATGAAGCCAGTGGTAGTTTCGGTGTTTCTGTAGAAGCGACGGCGTTACATAAGTGACAGAGTACTGTAGTGAACCTAACTTCGCTAACATTTCCGATCCAGTTCACAGGTCATAATTAACTGTGTAACAGGTAAAAAGGCTTGAGTATGCTCACTGACGAAGCGTTCCAAACACACAATATTGACAGCAAGTGGTCTGTACTAGTACAGAAATATCTTCAAAGTTTCTAATAGCCAGCGGTCGAATTACTCGATTTCCGAACCTCGTGGCTCTGAATTCCAAGGCATCGCTGTACTCGCAGAAGCGTTGCTCCCACCTATGTAGGCTCTGTTTTGATACAAAGTGTTCAATCAACGAACGAGCGTCACTTTACGAGACAGGGTTACGTCGAGAGCTTCGTAAATCCAAACCACGAGCCGTCCCGTAAAACACGATCCTTCTCTTTTGTGTCGTTGGCATGCCGTTGGCGGTCGCTGCCTGTTAGCTTCGCAGGCCCGCGACACAGTGTCCAGCTAGGTAGTCTAGATACTCAGGGGTAGGCCCGTTGGTTTCCGCAGCCCGCCCGGGGTCACACATAAACATGGGTCCTTATCTCGCAGTAAAACTCCGTGCAGCGCTGCTCGGTGTGTATGTGTAAGTATGTGTGTGAGCGTACGTGGGTGAGTGTGGGTGGTTGGATCGATGTGACCGGCTCAGGCCGCCCACGCTGATGGTCCTCAGCCTGCCCGCATTTTGTCCAGCACGATATCGCACGCCCTTTCTCTCTCTCTCTCTCTCTCTCTCTCTCTCTCTCTCTCTCTCTGTCTCTCGCCCCGCACCGACCCTAATAGGGCCGCATTACGTTTTATGACTCGATCCCCGGAGGCTTTTACTTTTTACGCCGATTTTTTCGAAAGCAGCGTCCTGTGCGGTCACGATGGGATCGGTGGTGGGCTGACAAGTTACGCAAGTGACACCTCGCAGCCCCGATTTCGTTTGATCCGTTCCGCTTGTTTGTGATTAATGGCTGTCAGCCATAAAGCCTGCCTCGACGACTTGGCTTTTTTTCTGGCCCGCTCGTTTGCAGTAACTGGGTCAGGCGGAAAAATGAGGCAGAGTTGCCGGCGAGTTGGTTGTAATCTGGTTAAGCCATCGTGTCGACGCCGCCGCGCAGAGATGGTCTCCCGCTCCTAACGCATTTAATGCTGTCCCTACTTTGCGATCCAGAAGCGGTAATCCACTCCACCCGGATGCTTTCTGAAGTACCGATTGAGCTACATCTTCTGTCTTTCGGAACCAGGAGACGTCAAACCGATATTGAAGAACATACAGGAGACCTGAAGTATGGTTTCGTAACGACCGCGAGTGTATAGTGCCTGAACACTAGCGTCACGTTAAGACGAGTATTGGTAATAATACATTGTATTTAACATTTCCATAGGAATTCCCTCACATAGTTTTAACTAAACTGAAATTTGATAGTGTAAAGCCTTATGGTGTTCAGCTTGTCAAAATGTTTAAAAATCATATTTATTTCGAAAATTTGACTGTACGCTGGCCTTTTACAAAACTGGATAAGTTATAATTATTTGTTTCCTATCAGGCAGGCCAAAGCACGTAGTAACTGACGGAAAGTCAAGTGCTGAAACCGAAGTGATATTTTGGTTCTGCAGGAAGTATGTCAACCTCTCTACAGTTCTCAACGTTATTAAATGGTTTAGGAGAAAATGTAAAATGCATATTAGATACATTGCATATGATTCTGTTATTTATTTTCTAGTGAACTCATTAGAAATTCTAACTGAATTGAAATGAGATTAATGCAAGATATCCATATTATGCAAAAAGGGAAAATAGACACCAACCAATGAAAGATTGGGGGTTCTACATGCTGATACTAAAAAAATTTGCGCCGAATTTCGGTTACACAATAAATGACACAAATTAAAATTTGGCAATTCAACTAAATTCTCAGGTATTAAAATTCCTAACAGAATGGGAACCATCACATAGAAAAATCCAAAACTACTTTTTATTGCCCGAACACGTATAAGGTGCAACAAATCTAAAAAATCATTGATTACACTGCGCTTCTCCATCTTCTGCGATGACGCCGAACATTAAACTTTAATCTTGCTTCATTCGATCTGTACATTTTGTCACGAATGTTATAAGCGAGTTTGGCTAACTATCGTTAAAATAATTTACGTTACTGTGAGAACTTCTCACTAAATTTGGATCACCACTTATCTCCTGTGAACGTCAAAACGTTTTTACTGCCTCCTACATAGAGAGAAGTGATGACAGTAATAGAATATATCAGAGCTCACATGGTAATATTTATGTATTAATTTTTCCCACCTGCCATCCGAGAATGGAACAGTCGAGATATGTTCTGAAGTAGTCTTTCTATCAACCCTCTGCTGTCATTTAACTGTGCCATACAGAGTAATCATGCACACGGAAATGTAGAATAGTTTCTTGAATGTAGGAGTGCCACATATCATCTACTCTGAAATTCATCTGTGGAGTAGCAGAAAGGGTCAACCAGAAATGATATCTAGTAGTAAATGATTTCTATTTGCACTTTTATTATATGCCACCACACTTAATTCACAAGGGGCATAGTCAAATAATTTTGTGGCTGAGTACTTTTCTCTTTCTGTGAAGAAAGGTCGTGTTTTGGATAGAGGCTATATTTGTCTGTAGTGTTTTAACAATAAATGCTGCTATTACTTTCAAATTGTACCTGATTTTCGCGTTAATCTACATAAGAAATTAATTTTATTGTGAGGCTGTGTGTTAGTACGTCAGTTTTTAAAGCAGTTACCCAATCCTGCGATGATACAATATGTGAATCATACAGTACGTTTCTGTTAACATAATTTGATTCATAGCATGAACTTCTCTTTCATTTTATAGATGACTCGACTAGACCTCAGGTTCTATTAAAGTGAAAACAAATTTACTGTTACGGCATGAAATAAAATATACATAAAAAGAAATACAAATGTATAACTCGTATCATCTTGTTGTAGACAGTCTGATACAATGTATTGCCTCATCACAATTATACCATGCGTGTGGTGCAATAGGCTATAGACAAGTATTCATGTTCATAACGCCCTGTATTTATGTGCAGCCCCTGAATGTTGAGCAGTGCTTGCATGCTACTTGATTTTATTAAGTCAAATTTTATTGTGTATTATAAATGTGTGGTGTAATAGCAATATGCATAATTTATCAGAAGATACATGATGAAATGAAATTTCAGCAATTAATAGCAACTCATTATTAAAAATAAGAACTACTACTTTATATAAAAAGCCTACACAGTCTTTCATAATGATTCATATACAAGGTACTACAGCCGATTATCATACTATAGTGCCATTATCAACAGAGACGCTTGTTCGATTATTAAATACTTAATTTTCCATGGAATTGATGGGACTGTTTGGTTAAGACCTGGCTGTCACTATAAGTAAGCTGATAAATTTACCTGAGTACTTCTGTGTCATGGATGAAGATATTTAACCTTTAATGCATGCAAAAATCTTAGTAATCTCTAGAGCATTTCTGTTTCATGGAGGAAGCTATTTAACAGTTAATGTATGCAGAACTGATGGTAATATACAGCACATTCCTGAATTCCTTTAAACATCCGTTGATTAATGCTTAAATTACAAGTCTTTTCTTGTGGAAGAAATAGATCATCACTCTGAGGAGAGGATTAAATGTATCGCTATATTTCCTTTTTCAGTAACAGTTTATTTGGAGTCACGCTTGAATCTGTTATGCAAAAGTTGTTTGATTTCCATCATTGGGATCATTCAGCGTGTGTAAAAAGTATTAAAATTAAACTACTACCCTAACTAAACCTAATTAACGAATGCCTGCAATAAGAATATTTAGCGTCACAAAGCAATCAGATATATTTACAGTACTGGTGTGGTGTTTGGATTCATTGTCAATCCATCTTAAGTGTACCCATTGTCTATCAATGGAGTTACAAATTTCTTTCGACATTCAGTTATGTGCACATTTTTGTTAGTTACTTATTAGCCCAATTAGTGGAGAAATTTCGTACATTTGCCCTCTTTTGTGACAGAACTGTCCGAAAATGTAGTATACTCAAGAGAGCCTCAAACCTGTTACGAGACAAAGTCTTACATACTTCATTTTTATACACAACATTCTTTGATCAGTTGTTTTGGAACGCAGGTTTTCGATCGAAACGAATTCAAAAAGGAAACTAGAAAGAGGTACACCTTTTGTTTTACTTCAAATGGTTCAATTGGATCTAAGCATATTGGGACATAACAACTGAGGTCTTCATTGCCCTAGACTTAGATCTACTTAAACCTAACTAACCTAAGGACGTCACACACATCCATGCCCGAGGCAGGATTCGGACCTGCGACCGTAGCAGCAGAGCGGTTCCGGACTGAAGATTGTTTTAGACTGCTTTGTACATTTTTCGTTGGCAGTACTGTCAATAATTCATTGCACGGCATAACGATTCGAATCGGTGACAATCATTTCCAAAACTGAGTCATCAAAGAACAATAGTTAGAAATCCAATACATCACAACAACCGGTCATTTCCACCTTCACGTGATCAGCTAATTCCTAATTACAGATCATGGCAAAATCATTCTTATTTCCAGTTACATCATGACAAATAATTTCAGAAACGGTCCTGGGAGGCGTATTTGCTGATTCCCCCATTCGTTCGCTTTCTTTTTCTCGGTCTGCCTTCATTGGACCCATCGAAACCACGATCGTAATTCTCAGGAGAGTATTCAGGATCATAGCCGTTAGGTACCTCGGCAAACGAATTGATCTCAATCTCAACGAATTCGATTTCCAACAGACAATTTTCTCCGTATCGGAAACTGTCCCACACTCAGAAGAAAAGCAGCTCCAAACCTCAAGGAAACACAACTTCAAACACACATAAAATCCGGCAACATTGCCGCGAGTTTAAGACAGGTTGTAAATGCAAGGAGACAGTTGACTACAGGGCACTCTATAATAGTCGACTGTCACACTTTTCGTTGACGAGTATCTGAACCAAAAGTGTATAGCCTCTCGAGATGGCCAGGGCAACTATACATCCATTTGGATTCAATGCAGATATATATACAGCTTAGGTACACGGACAGGAATGTATCAAATTGATGCACATGGCATGCCAGGAAAGTCACTTTGTGTATCAGCTTGACATTTCTGGCAGCCAATGTGTTAAGCAGTCTTTATTCTCTAGCTCCACGCACGAATATAAATGGAAGACCACCTGATAAATAATAAAATGGGACGTATCCTCTGCTATGTACTTCACAGTGTATCTACGGAATACTGATGAAGTTGAAGCTATAGGGCGTTAGTTTTGCAGCATTCGGGAGAAGCACGACTGAAACTATGTCCGGCCATAAATTTTCCCAATATTTCTCTAAATCAGTTAAGCGATGTCCTGGAATGGTTTCTTCCCCTTCCACCCCTGCTTTTATGTTATTTTACCAAGGACAATCTGAGCCATCCACCATTGATAAAAACGTGTCTAATTGAAGGTTGAATTTGAGAGAAGGTCTAACAGAAACTAAATTTTTCTTTCCTTTTCTTTTTTGAGGTGATAATCAAAAAGTTAGGAATATCCCTGTTATATAGCGGACATCACTGGCTCTAAGACTAATGTGCTTCGCGTTACGCGGATCGTTTTGTCGTAAGATCCGAAGAGCAGATGTGAATATATTGCCGTGGGTAGGGGAATGCCTTCCGTAACTAACGCGTGTTAAGGGACTATAAAGTGAAGACAACATTATAGTAAGAATCAGAGCACATTCCGAAATTGTAAACTGATTCAGAACCCGGGTGTACTTCCTACGCTGATAATGAAATGCAAAATCGACGCGTAAACCAAATGCCAACAGCTTTAAATGGGTGCAACGCCGAGAAAATGTTACAGCTGTAGAATATTTATCGAGGAATTTCGCTGCAGTCCCGAAGATATTGACGTGAAGCTAAATATGCTTCACGGCTCAGTCGAAATTCTGTGAAATCCGTTCCGGTGCATGTGTCTGTATTATGAAATAAAGGAGATTACGCGCGCGCCGTGGGCGTGGCCCAGCCGCCGGGCGCGCAGTAATTTTTGACTGAAAGGGCCGGCGCCCGCTGGGACGCACAGACAGGCCGGCGTAATTCCGATAGCGATCGGCCGGGCCGGCGCGTTTTAATGAAGTTCCTCAATCATATCCGCTTATGGCGTCCCCAGTGACTGCTCTTTTTACGCATCCGACCCAATTTATGCTGGACGACTATGGCGGTACGGAGACATAACTCTGCTACCTTTTAAAATGTAATCTTAAACGTTATGTTTATCTCGTAATTTCATTGGCAGTCGTCACCGTATACGAACATCCTCTGTATACTGGTAGTAAACAAAAACAAAATAATTCTAGTAACTGTAGTCTACGAGCCGAGATAGGACCACTGTCCGCTAAATAGGTTGCCCAATCTACGCTTGTCCACCGTCTTCTGAGATATTGCTCCGTGGTATGGGATCCTTACCGGAGTTGACAGAAGACATTCAGAAAGTTCAAAGAAGGGCAGCTCGTTGTTTATTTTCGCGAAAAAAAGTCGAGCGAGTGCCATGTGTATGATACGCGGGTTGCGGAGAACAGCATTAAAACAAAGGCGTTTTACTTTACAACGAGACTTTTACCGAACTTTTTAACCCCGCATACCAAAATATTTTTTCGACGACCCCCTACATCGGTAGAATTGATTATCGCGATAAAATAAGAGAAATCACAGCTGGAACGGAAAGGTTTAAGTGTTAGCTTTTCCGTGCACTGTTAAGATAGTATGTAATCTCCTCCCTCCTTCCTACTTCCATCTATTTTCCACATTAAACATGTCCAGTACAAGTAATTAATGTGCAAATTTTTTTGTGAAGAGCCGCGCGGGATTAGCCGAGTGGTCCAGGGCGCTGCTGTCATGGATTGTGCGGCTGGTCCCGACGGAGGTTCGAGTCCTCCCTCGGGCATGGATGTGTGTGTTTGTCATTAGGATGTTTTAGGTTAAGTAGTGTGTAAGCTTAGAGACTGATGACCTTAGCAGTTAAGCCCCATAAGATTTCACATACATTTGAACATTTTTATGAAGATTTGAGAGGAGGGAAGATTACAATAAACATTCCAGCTTACTTAGCCTGTCATGTTGAGATGGCTCCAGTTCTTCGTGTCTGGAGGTCTGATTCTTGAAGCTGAAAATGTCACATCAGATCCTCACGGTTGGTATGAACTAGATAAATCGGAAGATTGTTATTGTAGCATTCATATACGCAAATAAATTTTCTCACATTTTAGTATATCATACAGTGCATTGATTTTTCACATGAACAATGCCGAAATTACATTGCTCGCATAAAAATTCTAAAATACGTCAGATCACACCAAAGATGTGCTTACGATTCCCACACTCTGCGGAAATAACAATATTCCAAAGAGTTTACAATTTTTCTTAACATATGAATTTCTACTAGTTCCCGTCACATTATTAATTTCGATTATTACTTCATAAATGAATCCAGAAGTAAACATAGAAAAACAACACAGGTTTGCGTAAATAACAATAGAGATGATAAGTGTGATAATAACTCCTAATTTCGAAAGTTTCTAAAAAGATAATTTTAACTTTTCATTCAGAACTACTACTAAATGATTATCTACATCTACAACTACATAGATACTCGGCAAATCACATTTAAGTGCCTGGCAGAGGGTTCATCGAACCATCTTCACAATTCTCTATTATTTCAACCAGGTATAACTTGTGGAAAGAGTGAACACCTACATCTTTCCGTACGAGCCCTGATTTCCCGTATTTAATCGTAGAGATGGTTCCGACCTATGTAGGTCGGTGCGAACAAAATATTTTCGCATTCGAAGGAGAAAGTTGGTGACTGGAATTTCGTGAGAAGATTCCGTCGCATCGAAAGACGCCATTCTTTTAATAATTTCCAGCCCAAATCCTGTATCATTTCAGTGGCACTCTCTCCCATACTTCGCGATAATACAAAACGTGCCGCTCTTCTTTGAATTTTTTCGATGTACTCCGTCAGTCCTATCTTCTAAGGATCCCACACCGCACAGCAGTATTCTAAAAGAGGAGGGACAAGCGTAGTGTAGGCAGCCTCCTTAGTAGATCTGTAACATTTTCTAAGTGTCCTGCCAATAAAACGCAGTCTTTGGTTAGCCTACCCCACAACATTTGCCGGCCGTTGTGGCCGCGCGGTTCTAGGCGCTTCAGTCTGGAACCGCGTGACCGCTACGGTCGCAGGTTCGAATCCTGCCTCGGGCATGGATATTTGTGATGTCCTTAGGTTTAAGTAGTTCTAAGTTCTAGGGGACTGATGACCACAGATGTTAAGTCACATAGTGCTCAGAGCCATTTGAACCATTTGAACCACAACATTTTCTGTGTGTTCCTTCCAATTTAAGCTGTTCGTAATAGTAATATCTAGGTATTTAGTTGAATTTACTGCTTTTAGATTAGTCTGATTTACCGTGTAACCGAAGTTTAACGAGTTCCTTTTAGCACTCATGTGGATGACCTCACACTTTTCGCTATTTAGGGTCAAATATCGAAACTAAAATATTTTTTAAAGTAATTACTTTTCCTAAATTTTAGCTCGAAATGTAACTTACAGTGTGTAAAATGATATAAAAGTTTTGAGAAAAGCAACTGAGTTAATAGTTTCCTGTCCAGAATTCGAAAAATAATACTGGTATCGACAAGTACAGTTGAGAAAAAGTAACGCTAGAGGAGGGTGTCTCGTTACAATTGGAACGGTACAGAATTAATGACGAATCCTCTGTGTACCACTGAAGTGCGCATTGTAGATTAGTCATGTGGATGTAGATGTACACTGCGCAACAACATTAAAGGAAAATATTTTCGAAACACCGTATTTTTCCCATTACGAAGCATAATTGTGAAATTTGGCTCAAAGGCGCCTACAAACCTTCCGCTGTAATGGTGCAAAAGCTCGTAGTCCTGTGACGTCACTCTTCGGTTTGACAACGCTTCAGACCGCGAGGTGTTGACACTTGCGAAAAAAATCCAGAGTTCAATAATCAGGGTGCGTGCGGTACCGCCGTGTGTTGTATCGCCTCTCTGAAGGCGTACCCCTAGTCTCCTCACCGCATGCAATAGCCTTAAGCGAATACTGTCCCACCTGAAGTCACCTTGTTTGTCTACCCGTGTTAATGATACTCTTCTGTCCAGTTCACTCTGCTGTCTGTCTGTAAAATTTCCAGCCCACCCAAACGAAATTCTTAAAAAATTAACTGCAACATGTACTTGATATACTAGCAATCGTCGATGAAACAGTCAGTTTATGTGTCTTTCAACGTACATTAAGTAAAATTTCGATGTTTAGTCTTTCCTTGTGCTGCTATTTTAATAACCACTAGGGTATGTGAAAGTAGCAGGAATCCTAGCGAAACAATTGTTTCCTGTCTACCTGGAGCCGCAAACGAGCAGCGGCTGAGACAGCTCGCCCTCTCTTGTGCGAACACTCAGATTCTACACTGAACAGTGTAGCGTACTTTGAAAGTTACATTTCTACTGCGATCAGATCCAGACACCGTCAAGACTGACTTGTTCTCGTTTATTGTTCGGTCTCACTTGCATATTTGTAATTAGCTTACATATCCCCAGAACGAGTTTTTCACTCTGCAGCGGAGTGTGCGCTGATATGAAACTTCCTGGCAGATTAAAACTGTGTGTCCGACCGAGACTCCAACTCACGACCTTTGCCTTTTGCGGGCTGGTGCTCTACCAACGGAGATGCCGAAGCACGACTCACGCCCGGTCCTCACAGCTTTACTTCTGCCAGTATCTCGTCTCCAACCTTCCAAACTTTACAGAAGCTCTCCTGCGAAACTTGCAGAACTTTTTTTTTGGTCATCAGTCTACTGACTGGTTTGATGCGACCCGCCACGAATTCCTTTCCTGTGCTAACCTCTTCATCTCAGACTAGCACTTGCAACCTACGTCCTCAATTATTTGCTTGACGTATTCCAATCTCTGTCTTCATCTACAGTTTTTGCCCTCTACAGCACTCTCTAGTACCATGGAAGTCATTCCTTCATGTCTTAGCAGATGTCCTATCATCCTGTCCCTTCTCCTTATCAGTGTTTTCCTCATATTCCTTTCCTCTCCGATTCTGCGTAGAACCTCCTCATTCCTTACCTTATCAGTCCACCTAATTTTCAACATTCGTCTGTAGCACCACATCTCAAATGCTTCGATTCTCTTCTGTTCCGGTTTTCCCACAGTCCATGTTTCACTACCATACAATGCTGTACTCCAGACGTACATCCTCAGAAATTTCTTCCTCAAATTAAGACCGGTATTTGATATTGGCCAGAAATGCCTTTTTTGCCACAGTGAGTCTGCTTTTGATGTCCTCCTTGCTTCGTCCGTCATTGGTTATTTTATTGCCTAGGTAGCAGAATTCGTTAACTTCATTGACTTCGTGACCATCTATCCTGATGTTAAGTTTCTCGCTGTTCTCATTTCTAATACTTCTCATTACTTTCGTCTTTCTCCGATTTATTCTCAAACCATACTGTGTACTCATTAGACTGTTCATTCCGTTCAGCAGATCATTTAATTCTTCTTCACTTTCAGTCAGAATAGCAATGTCATCAGCGAGTCGTATCATTGATATCCTTTCACCTTGTATTTTAATTCCACTCCTGAACCTTTCTTTTATTTCCATCATTGCTTCCTCGATGTACAGATTGAAGAGTAGCGGCGAAAGGCTACAGCCTTGTCTTACACCCTTCTTAATACGAGCACTTCGTTCTTGATCATCCACTCTTATTATTCCCTCTTGGTTGTTGTACATATTGTATATGACCCGTCTCTCCCTATACCTTACCCCCACTTTTTTCAGAATCTCGAACAGCTTGCACCATTTTATATTGTCGAACGCTTTTTCAAGGTCGACAAATCCTATGAAAGTGTCTTGATTTTTCTTTAGCCGTGCTTCCATTATCAGCCGTAACGTCAGAATTGCCTCTCTCGTCCCTTTACTTTTCCTAAAGCCAAACTGATAGTCAAGAAGCGCATTCTCAATTTTCTTTTCCATTCTTCCGTATATTATTCTTGTAAGCAGCTTCGATGCATGAGCTGTTAAGCTGATTGTGCGATAATTCTCGCACTTGTCAGCTCTTTCCGTCTTCGGAATTGTGTGGATGATGCTTTTCCGAAAGTCAGATGGTATATCGCCAGACTCATATATTCTACACACCAACATGAATAGCCCGCAGCTCGTAGTCGTGCGGTAGCGTTCTCGCTTCCCACGCCCGGGTTCCCGGGTTCGATTCCCGGCGGGGTCAGGGATTTTCTCTGCTTCGTGATGGCTGGGTGTTGTGTGATGTTCTTAGGTTAGTTAGGTTTAAGTAGTTCTAAGTTCTAGGGGACTGATGACCATAGATGTTAAGTCCCATATTGCTCAGAGCCATTTGAACCAATGTGAATAGTCGTTTTGTTGCCACTTCCCCCGAAGATTTTAGAAATTCTGATGGAATGTTATCTATCCCTTGTGCCTTCTTTGATCGTAAGTCCTCCAAAGCTCTTTTAAATTCCGATTCTAATACTGGATCCGCTATCTCTTCTAAATCGACTCATGTTTCTTCTTCTATCACATCAGACAAATCTTCACCCTCATAGAGGCTTTCAGTGTATTCTTTCCACCTATCTGCTCTCTCCTCTGCATTTAACAGTGGAATTCCCGTTGCACTCTTAATGTTACCACCGTTGCTTTTAATGTCACCAAAGGTTGTTTTGACTTTCCTGTATGCTGAGTCTGTCCTTCCGACAATCATATCTTTTTCGATGTCTTCACATTTTTCCTGCAGCCATTTCGTCTTAGCTTCCCTGCACTTCCTATTTATTTCATTCCTCAGCGACTTGTATTTCTGTATTCCTGATTTTCCCGGAACATGTTTGTACATCCTCCTTTCATCAATCAACTGATGTATTTCTTCTGTTACCCATGGTTTGTTCGCAGCTAACTTCTTTGTACCTATGTTTTCCTTCCCAACTTCTGTGATGGCCCTTGCAGAACTAGCACTCCTGAAAGAAAGGATACTGCGGAGACATGGCTTAGCCACAGCCTGGGGGATGTTTCCAGAATGAGATTTTCACTCTTCAGCGGAGTGTGAGCTGATATGTTTCGATCACTCTGGATCATCTTCAAACCTGAAGAACTGCGTCTACAACCCATCTTGTCTACTCAGAACCACGTATTGGAGTATTTATGGGTAACTTCTAACCTTCTGCTCTTATATCGTCTAAAGATGTCAACATCTGACGTATTGTGATCAGTTACACACTCTGCATCTGCACAGTGCATTACCTTTATCTCAGCATGCCTTTCAAGATTCGAAATAAGCTATTTGCACAAAGAAGTGCTCATCTCCTTAACAGCGCTCATTTATCACCTTAGAGAGATGCAGATATTGTGAAGCTGCTACTGGAGGATCATGTGATCCTCCGTCGTTGGGAGAAGCTGAGGGGAATCTATCATGTTGTATGTGCCACTCGGTTCTAAGAAGGAACAACGTCGTGTAACAAACTAACAGCCAACAGTTACCGTGTTTTGACTTCACCATGAGCTCAACGTAGTGCAGCTCGATGTCGTGGTACATTATAGTGGTGTCTCCAGCGTACTACAATGATGACTTAAGATGCTTTTAATAGTGATTCAGGTCCATAAATACGAGGGTTACTCGGAAAGTAAGTTCCGATCGATCACAAAATGGAAACAACTGTGAAAATCGGACGAAGGTTTGCACATATGTTTTGGGCAGAGTCTCTAGTATGCCCATCGATCGCGTCACGTCACTCTTTTCGGTTCTGAGCGCACGTTCAGCACATAAAGACTCCTAGAAATTAGTGCCTCCCTCCAATTATGATGGCCTGGTAAGAGATTTCGCCTCATGCCATACAGTCCACATAAGATAACTGTCGTGCGATCCCTTCTTATTTACAATTCTCGGCTGCACTCTGCAAGTGACATAAAGATTCTCCTCAATGTAAAGTGGTTTGATCACCCGCAATACTACCCGTAATTGGCTCCCGCTCTGTTTCATCTCTTCTCTCATGAACTGCTGGCTATGAAGAGGCGTTTTGGCACAGATAAGGAGCTGTAAATAAGCGTAGAGATTTGACGGAAAGTACAGGCGGCTGCCTTCTATGACGAGGATATTTGAATGTTGGTACAGCACTACTGACAAATGTCTAAGTCGGAGTGTTGACTGCGTAGAAAAATGGCTGGAGAGCGTAGCTAACTGTTGCTACTAAAACATTTTTGATTATCACAGTGGTTTTCATTTAGCGACCGATAGGAACTTACTTTCAAAACGGCCCTCGTAATGAGAACCCACTTTCTTGAAAACTTTACTCAGTTTTTCAGGCATGGCCCATAATCAGAATATCAGTTGGAAAAATTTTATATCCAGTATCGCATCATCAAGTAGCTCTAAAACATCAGCGCAACTTAATGATTTGTTCCGCACAGTGGATGAATGGTAACAAGAACAACTACTAGAAAGTGTTCTTCGGTTTCGCTCCAATAGAATATCGAGGCAATGCTGTATTTTCCGGTGGGAGTAACGTACACAATGATGGATAGAGATCATAGCTCTGTTTCCTTTTTGTGGCTATAATGCTAACTTTTGTGATTATTCCTATTTTATGTTCCCAGTTTTGATTACGAGATGGCTGTCTTCTAAATTTTTCGGATAGTGAGAGCGAAAGGAAGGTAATCAGTTGTTAAAATAAAGAGACGAAAATGGCTACCTGGCACATCTCATGCAACATCTAAAATATCGGCTAATGCAGTTGGTCATAGGAGGAAACATAGACTGGAAGAATAGAGGCTGGAAGGAGATGGTACTATTACAGAAAAAGATCGATTACGAAGCATTTAACTAATACCACCGTTATACCTCAGCAAAATGCCAATTCGGAAGCCAGAGAAAATTTTGGTCCCACGCATGATCACTAAGTCGGTCGAAGGCTTCTGTGCTGTCATTCGTTGGCCAGGATGTTTTAAATTTCGCGTTAAAGTACCATTCACGTAGGAGGATCGTACAAGCATACCGTCATTAGACCACTGTACCGATTCCCGTATGCAGGACACAGTAATAGGCGATCCTGGCGTGGAGAAGCAACTGAAAGGGTTGAAAAAGTCCTGATGGAGTCCCGGTTCAGTTTTACAGAAAGTACTTCAGTGCACTGGCCCCTTACTTAGTTCGATTTTTTCGTGACTCCGTCGCCGGGCGCAAAGTTGGAAGCAACGGGAGAAAAGAGCAGGTGATTCCTATGTATAGGGAAAGTAAAATAATTGACTCACAAAGTTACGGGTCAAGATCCTTAACATCTGGTTGCTGCAGAATTCTTGAAGGTATTCTCAGTTCCAGTAAATGTCCTTGAGAGGGAAAAAACTTCTGTCGACAGATTAACACTGATTAAGAACGCATCTCTTGTTCGAAACTCAGCTTACAGTTTTTTCACATGTTACCCCGGATGAAAGGCAACAGGTATATTCCTTATTCCTAGATTTCTGGAAAGCGTTTGAAACGGTACCCACACACACTGTTAACAAGGTACGATCATATGGAACAGTTTCCAAGATGTATAATTGGGTCGAAGACTTCTTTAGTAGAAGAACCCAGCATATTATCCCCGACGACGAGTGTTCATTAGAGACAGAGGTATCGTCGAAGGTGCCCCAGGGAAGTATGAAAGGACCGGTCTTATTCATTCTATACATAAATGATCTGACGGACAGTGTGAGCAGCAACCTTCGGCTGTCTGCTGATGTTGCTCTGGTGTAAGAGAAGGTGTTGTCATCTAGTTACTGTAGGAGGATATAAAAGAGATAAAATTTCTCTTTGGCGTGATAATGGCACCTTGATGTAAACGAAGAAAAAATGTAAGTTAATGCATATTAATAGGAAAACCAGTCTCGTAATACTCCAATACAACAGTAGTAGTGTGCTACGTGACACAGCCACGTTGATTAAATTGCAAAAATTTTCAACTCACATTTTTTTCCTATTTTCGTATTGAATTCGTGTACTAGGACTTCTTGCTTCATTTTCTTTCCGAGTCGGTACTTACATGTCAACTTTTCACCTGTATTGCGTCCTAATTACATGACTGGTTAGAGTGTAGCTTGTAGAAATGTGGTAGCTCACCTATCTGTACCTAACCTAACATTTCATTCTTGTAGAAGTTTTTCCCTCAAACTCATCTGGTCTTTGTTAGGGGAACTCCTTCTCACAGGGTTGAAAGCAGGTGGAACTTACGCACGCTCTTGAAGAGTTGCCTGCCGCTTAGATTCGCAGGTGTCACGTTAGTGGACCGCACGAATAGTAGTTCTAGCCTTTGACAGATTATACTCCAGGTACAGGTACTGCAGACGATGAACGGCGGAGCGGAAAATTCTATAGCAGAATTAGCGATCACTTGCTGAAGGAGTGAGAACTCTGCGTGTTAGTAAACTTTGGGCATCTATTTGCTGTTATCTTGCGGTGTGTTGTCTTCACACAACGTTTCCTCAAGTAAAATGTATAGCCACTCGTGCATCTGAAAATTTCCAAACTTGCCGCTTCCTGTGGGAACACTCTGAAAAGTTCAACAAAATTTCTAGAATTTCAGACCAACAGATGTGGACCTGTGAACAGTGCGACGTTCTTTTCCCATTCCATGTACACGTACTTCACTGGCGGATACATCTTTAACGTTATGGTTGGAGCTAAAAGCAGTTAACAGTGACTGCAATTCGGCACAAAGAATCTTGTCCGCAACCATCCCGACGGCCGTCACGGTAAGACAGCATTTGAAATACTCACTCTCGACGTCGTAAATCACGATATACTGAGAGACGATGACTTCATTCCCAATTTCTAGCCGGCCGTTGTGCTCGAGCGGTTCTAGGCGCTTCAGTCCGGAACCGCGTTGCTGCTACGGTCGCAGATACTAATCCTGCCTCGGGCATGGATGTGTGTGATGTCCTTAGGTTAGTTAGGTTTAAGTAGTTCTAGTTTGGGGACTGATGACCTCTGATGTTAAGTCTCATAGTGCTTAGAGCCATTTGCACCATTTGAGTTTGACTTTCGTTGGTAGTTGTGTAATAGTGCTCCTCATTCCTCCTTGAGAATTCATTAAGCCATTTAGATGACATGGGACATTGGACAAATACATCTGAGGATGTTCCTGCATGGTACGAAACCGGTTGTATCTGGCTCTGAGCGACTACAATAAACCAGCTAACGCGGCAAATTCTACTCTAATAAGATTTACCAACAATTCAACATTTCAGGATATTTTAATTTGTCTGACTGTTCCTTTCTGAATTCCCGGTATACGTTCAGGTATGATGGAACTCACTATGCGAACCCATTTTCCCCCTATCCCTGCACGTAATTTTGACACACCAGAAACAGCTGCATGTGCACGAATGACTTTCTGTCTATGGAGGGAGAAAGGAAATAGCGCTCAAAAACCCGGAGTATACTTTATTCGCATGTCAGCCCCGAGGTAGTTACTTATCAATACTTCAAGATGGCGGATTTTACGAATAATTGTAGCTACGTGCCTCGTACTTCGCCTGCAAGATAAATCGAACCTGATTGTGTAGCCGAATCGCTTTACAGTGAAGTTTCAAAACTACGCTCAAAAACGACATTCGCATATAGTGAACAGCTCTTGCTGCAAAACTATCTCATTTCTTCGGATTCTGCTGGAGTATTAATACAAGAACACACGGAAATTTGAGAAGAAATACTTCGCAACACTGTTGAAATGCTAGTGGAGAAACAATTTGTGGAACAAGACGAACTAAATGCCTGCCAAGAAATCTCTGAAGGTCTGCTTGATGTCGCCAACGAAGTCATTTCATCTCCATGATAAGATTAAGAGCCCGAAGCGAAGCAGGCGAAAATGGTGAGCTGTTATGTTTCGTCTTATTAGAAGATTGGTCGTGAATTTAGCGAGACAGCACCCGGGACGGAGTTAGATATTTTGCATAGCCACAGTACGTTTGATGTTAGAACCACGCGGAAACGAAGAAAAGAGAACCAGCAGCGATATTTGATCCAGAAAACTCGCACTTATGAAACTAGGCACTTGCTCGCTCGACCTTAGGACGTGTTGAATACTAGCGAGCATGTAAGACTCCTATACTTTTCAACTCGGTTTTCTCGAAAATGGTTGGTAGGTGCGTCTTCCTGTTTACATTTGTTAAATTCCTAGTCGTGTCCTACATACCTGTCAAAATGAATCAGGTTAGTGAATGAAAGTTTTTACAGTCCACTTCTAAGCGACCGACATCAGACCAGAAGCTCATTGATGTCTGCAGCCGGTTCACAGGGCTGCTGTGAGGAACAAGTAGTACCAGTTACCAATTGCAGTTCGTCGCTTAGACCCAAACTGCCTGCCGGAATTGATCAATACGTAATTATTTGGCTTGGAGTGCCTTTTTCTGTTAAAGAAAATTAGCGCAAATAGGTTTCTTCGGTGCTTACGAGACGAATATAACATTCTTCACATACATTAAAGATGTACAGCACCCAAGCTTAAAAAAAGGTGACACTTTCTATTCAGCATCTTTGGAAATTCCGTCAATGTCGCGAACAGGGCCTCTTATACGAGAGCGGATGGCGCACTTCTTTCGAAACTTATACTGCAGCAGAAGCCATCAGCGAATGGCTCGTATAAATCGCGGAATGCCTCCCACAATGGCCGAGTCTCGGTCTCGCTGCAGGCAGGGAAAGAACTCCAGTAGTCTGTAGATAAAGCGAACGACTCTGGGGAAGTTTCCTGGGAGCGGCTATTTGTTGCAAATGCCGGCCGCGTGGGGCCACGGCCGCGTGCACACGACGTCTGGTCCACTCTGGGCCACAAATGGCAGCGCCGCGTGCCGTGGGCAGAGGTAATTAAAATTATCTCTGGGGCGCGGACAATGGTGCGTGCGCAGGTGCGTGACGACCCACCCTGCAGAATTTTATATTTCTCTCTCTCTCTCTTTCTCTCTTGCTCTCCTTTTTGCCTCTGTGTAACACGCGCACCGCTGCTCTCGAACCCGTTACCCAAACTCCACTAACGGCACGCTGACCTCCTGCAAAGTGCGTCAGGTGTGCTTCAGTGGAACAGGTGCGTTTCGCTACAAATACGGCGTGTAACGGATAATAAGTGCAGATATGACAGACTGAGGACAGTGTACAGAACAACATTGCACAGTATTATGTCGTTTGCAAATTAATAATCACAGCTATGAGGAGTAGTATGTTTCTAGGTTAGTTAATACCTCCAATTTCTTTTGGAAATAACAAGCCATCAATGGTTTTTTTTTTTCTCCTGGAAAGCAGATCAGGTGTTTAAGTGTGCACACGTGGACTCAAAACCGGTATCCTATACTGACAAGCGTAGTCCATTCGCAAAGAAAACACGGAGATGGCATAACCCGACTTCCCGTAAACCACGCTCAGTGGAACAGGAGTCCAAATAGACAAAAACGTATTTTAGGATGTCTGTAGACACTCAACTGTTTCAGAGAAAACGACCGCCAAAAGCAGTGAGGTGTGACCGCACTATTGTAGCCAATGTGCCACGACCTCGGTTGCGATTTACTAGCTCAGAGGCACATAAAGAACTTGAGGCCGTTTTCTCGAAAATGGTCGATTATCCATGGATAAGCTGAGACGCATGTTCGCTTATTTTGACTCCTCTTCCACTGAGAGAATTCTGGGAGATCTGGTTATGGTACCTCGTCAGTGGTGCAGTTAAGACCATGCAGAAAACATCAGGTAATAGATTATGCGTTTGTGAGAAGACTGTTCGACACAGAGAAGAAACAACCAACGCACTGATATGTATACATATTAAGATACCATATATGAAAGTATCTGCACTTGTATTCATTCAACTGTGTGTGAATACATGCAGACGAGTTACCAAAACAAAATAGGTAAATGATGCAGCATGAAAATACTGGTCTCGAGGAACAGCCTTATTCGACTTTAGTGATTGTCACGTGATAGACAATGACATGGCTGTAAAATCCAAGAACTACTCTGTCACATTTTCCTTCATTGGATTCTTATCCATTACTGGGTATTTGTTACATGTTTCATCCGGATTCACATAATGGGAACAGCTGCACTTTTTTCTTTGGGTCACCTAGACCAGTAGGCAAAGACCATTCTCGAAGTGCTTATGAGCCTAGGGTCTTGAGAGTACACGGACTGGCTGTGAACTACCCCTGCACAAGGCTTACAGCAACCTGGTGGACGATGAAACCGGTCACGTGATCGAAATAAGAGCGCAACTGACGCTAATGTTTGATTCAAGTAATTACTACAGTTGCGGGCCCTGCGTCATACATGACTCCTCCTCATCCGTTGCCGTGTGTCGAATGGTGAGCAAAACCTATCAAACGTGGATCGTACATTCTACATGAATATCCACATGCATACTCTGCCAGCCACCGTACAGTGCATAGCAGTGTGTCCCTTGCACCATTACTATTCATCTCCTTTCCTGCTCCATTAGCAAATAGAGCGAATGAAAAATTACTATCTATATGCCTCCGTATGAGCCCTAATTTCTCGTATCTTACCTTGGTGGTCCTTACGCACAATGTATGTTGGCGGCAGTAGAATCGTTCTGCAGTCAGTTTCCAACGCCAGTTCTCTAAATTTTGACTGTAGTGTTCACTAAATAGAACTCTGCCTTCCCTCCAAGGATTCCTTTTCGAGTTTACGAAGCATTTCCATAATACTCGCATGTTGAGCTAACCTACCGGTAACAAATCTAGCAGCCCCTCTGCATTTTCGTTGCTGTGTTCCTTTTATCGGACTTGGTGGTGACCCTCAACATTCACAGTAGTACTCACGGGACGCACTAGTGAACTCCATGGAGCCTCATTTACAAATGATCTGAACTTTGCTTTAATTTCTCAAAAACTTGCATTTCATATGGCGTAATTGTGCCTACATATTTTGCCAGAAGCTGGGATGCTGTGAACACTACCTGTTGCTCGCAGGTACTCCATTGGTATGCAGATTAGACTGGTGCAAAATCTATCACCCATGACGACATAAAATGATAGATTACCCCCATGAAGCTAGCACGGTACTAGAAATATCAACTATAGTACACGTCGGAGACGTTATATGGTGAGTTCCTGAACTCATCAGCGGCCTCGACTTTTGCTTATGGTTGGAGGACCTGGGCATTTTATTTGGACAATTTACTGTAGTGGTTGCTGAATTATAGAGTTTTATTTGGTAAAATAATATTATTCAAACAATGTGCAAAATTAGTCAGAAAAGTTATAAAACAATTTGAGAATTAATTTGCATAATTAAAATAGAAAATGAAAAAAGAATGAATGGATACTAGGGTTGAGACAATCATGATCCTGGACAACTACGGCTGAAATGGTGCCCAGACATATAAAGGAAATGAATTACTTGTTTTGTAAATAAAACAGCCTTTTCCTACTGCAAGAAAAGGAGAAGTATTTCTGTGCTTGCTGCGGAGGATGGCCATGCAAACGAACTTCACATGAATTACTTTTTCACTCGTGATTACAAAACTATATAGAACACTCCATCTGCAGGCCACAAGTGCCCCATCGGGACCATCCGACCGCCGTGTCACCCTCAGATAAGGATGTGGATAGGAGGGGCGTGTAGTCCGCACACTGCTCTCTTTCGCTATGATGGTTTTCTTTGTCCGGAGCCTCTACTATTCGGTCGGTCGAGCAGCTCCTCAATTGGCATCACGAGGCTGATTGCACCCCGAAAAATGGTAGTAGCACATGACGGACCGGATGGTCACCCACCCAAGTGCCGGACACGCCCGACAGCGCTTTACCTCGGTGAGCTGACGATAACCGGTGTATCCACTGCGGCAAAGCCATTCCCGCTACAAAACTATATAATTATACAAAAAAGAGTATGAATCCATAGAGAGTTTCATTGAATCAGCTCGATAAAGAAACAAAACATATGTAATGACCGATGAACATCCCCTTAGGTTGCAGAGAAACATGCAGGCTACTGGGTGAACCTAGTAGATCAAGTCATGAAGACTAAAAAAAAGAAATTTGGTTCAAATGGCTCTAAGCACTATGGGACTTAACATCTGAGGTCATCAGTCCCCTAGACATAGAACTACTTAAACCTAACTAACCTAAGGACACCAAACACATCCATGCCCGAGGCAGGATCGAACCTTCGACCGTAGCAGCAGCGTTCTTCTAGACTGAAGCGCCTAGAACCGCTCGGCCCAAACGCCCGGCGAAAGTCAAACTCATTAGAACCAGTTGTCACTAACAACATCGTGACTAGTCACTTAAATTATTAGTGAGAACTGGCTTTATTAAGTTTGATTTCCGTTTGGCAAGTAGCGCTCCTCACTGCACCTTGAAATACGTATTAAGCCATTCAGAGAACTCTGAACACTAGAGCTTAAATATTCTTAAAGATGTACTTGCTTGGTGCGGAACAGATTGTAACCGTCCCTGAGCCATTAAAATGAAACAGCTAAAGTGGCAAATTGGACTCTCAATCAGTTTTACCAGAATTTCAACACCTCAGTACATTTACATTTGTCTGAGTGTTCCTCTCAGCATGTATAGTTATTTTACCTGCGGGTGTCCTACTTGTGAGCTGGAATAATGAGCCAAAGGTGAGTCGAAACGTACCGTATCTGCACGGGTACACGAAAAATGGGTGCGTGGTCAATTGGAAGCTACCTCAGGAATACGGTTATTTAGAAAATTTAGAAAAAATATGACTGTTCGATTTAGAGATTACGGAAATAATAAATGGTTGATTAGACATTGATAATTTGGACGGTAAAAATAAATCTGTTGTTAGATTTACTTGTCAATTAAAAAAAAAGAAGGTAACAGCAGCGAGATTTGATCCAGAGACCTCACCATTATGAAAGTAAGGGCTTGCTCCCTCAGCTCCTGACTTATATATATATATATATATATATATATATATATATATATATATATATATATATATATTTTGAAACGTCCCCTTTGAAAAATTGTACAAGACTGTGCTTAAACTGACACACAATATTTTTAGCGCAACGCAATCTGACTTTCAGAAATCCCTACAAAAGAATGGCCCTGACTAACATTAACCTATACGTTTCACAAATCACTTACCTCACAAAAATCTTCGTTACTCGAACTACTGCAATACAGCGAGCGCCACTACTGCCAGCTAAATAAAAGATTCAACCTACAGAAGGCACTAACTACTGATAGGCATAGTTAGCAAATGAAAGATTTTAATACAGAATAAACAATGTATTTACCTTAATAGTCATAATATATATAGCAGTTCATGACACCCAGTCTTACAAATTTCAAATCTCCGCCATTTCTCTCCCCACTTCCACCACTGCTGGCGGCTCATCTCCAACTGCGCAACGCTATGCGCTGTTAACATCCAGCTGCCCAACACTACAATGACAGACAACAATGCCAACTAGCCACAGACTGCACAGAGCACAGCCTGTGATTTTCATACAGAGCGCTATGTAACGTTGCCAACAAGAAAACCTAAACAGCCTACTTACATAGCCCCCATGCTCCCCCACAAAAAATTTTACAAATTGTTTTGGGCAGTGGCCAATACAAATTTGAAAAAATTTTTCATAGTTACAATAACAAAGATATCAAATGCACACACTTATTGATACAATGTGTGTCAAAGGCTAAAATTTTCTCACAGTCCCATAAAGACAGTCCTGATCATTCATCACAGTAAAATTACAGTGCTTTTTTTCTCAACGTCTGAGTAGTAAAAGAGAATGCACATGGAAGTAGTGGATTTGAATGCCATCTTGAAGAAGTAGTGTTGTCCTTCCAATGGAAAGTGCTGCCTCTTGACATGTAGACAGGTAATGGGCCACAACAGAGTAAACCCACAGTAGAGTCATTCGAAGTTTTGAAGAATATTGGTAGGTAGGTCATCACAGAGTAGACCCACTGTAGTCCTGGTAGAGATTACGGTATTGGTGGGCCACCAGAGTTGCAGACCCACTGCAGTTCTTGTAGAAATAATGGTATTGGTGGGCCATCAAAGATACAGACCCACTATAGTCCTTGTATAGACGGCCAGCAGCCATCTGTTGCGACTGTGCAGGTGCACAATCATCATCGAAGAGTCTTGCGGAGAATCTAGCAAGTCCATGAACCACCACTTGTGCACTCATAAAATTTTTTTTTCAAATGTCCTTAGAACCAGCAATGCTGTTAACTAGGCCCTTGCTGAATTATTAACACACATGCAAACACTATCATTCCCTACTTCTCACATATTGTTCATATACTATGACCAACAGAAACGTGTGCAGTGAAATGAATGCTTACAAGTTACTTAATTTGATGAACTGGTGTCAATTACATTTGAAATTTATGACATGAGAATACAATTACAAAGGTACAGAAAACATCATTAAACACCATAATAACACACATAACATTTGTAGTAATACAGGCTTTACAAAAGAATACAAACAATCATGTACATCAGTGTTACAGGAATTATGAGATAATTAGATACATAAAAGATCAGAATAACTTTCGAAACATCAACTTCACACATGAGCATTAAAGTAAATAACATATTATTAGAAAAATTCTACAACATAACATCAGCTAAACACATAAAGACAGGAAAAACACAAATACACAAGGGTGCACCAACACATAGAGGGATAAGACAAAAGCTAACTTAAATCTACTGAGCTCAGATGCTAAACTAAGGGACGAGGCAATGCAGCAGCACATAACAAATTAACACAAACAGCAATGACAAAAAATTCAAATTTGCAAAGCAATTGCAATATTACAACTGATATAAGGCAATGAGCAGCAAACAAGAAAAGTAAATCAGTAGTAAAACTGGCTTAACAGAGTAATGCAAAGTGAAATTTAGTGGCACTATGCCTGGCAAACAGCAACAGCAAATGAAATAACTTATATCTAAACATGACATAGCTCAAGCAGAAAAAAATATTACAGTAAAGACAACAGTGCAGGCAAGGAAAATGTATATCCACATCTTAATGTCTATGTAATTAAAGTGGTGCACCACAACTATTTCTACAAAAGAAATTACCAAGTACTTGAAAAGAAAATTATATATGCAGTTACTGTTATTAGTCCCTTCTTATTGTTCTTTCCATTCCAAGAGCTCCTTTTTCGAAGAATGTGGATCATAAAATAATTATTTAATAGATCTGTTGACAGAAAATGTTCACATTAGCAAATGCATTTAATTTTATTTTATGAAACCAATGCTGCAAGACAGCTGGAAACCAGATATCAAATGAAATAAGCAACTATGTACAAAGTAAAGCATAAAAATATCATTCAATAGTCATGTGGCATTTCGTAAGTTAGTAGAAATTCTCTCAACTCTTGTAGAAACATGCTTGTCATAATCAGGTGTGCAGATGTATCTTTCCAAGAAATGAGCGTGTCGTATTTGTGATGCTTTCTCTAAAGGAATGTCAATGGCGAGGATAATGGCCTGTTTTTTTCTACACCTAATGGCTTTCTTTTGTCAGACGACTACCTCTCAGCTGGGCACCCAAAACGCATTACGTCAAGGTCACTTACCTTTCTTACTGAAATATTTACGACAGCAGTTTCTGCTACAGTGGCAGTCTCATATACAAATTTTCATGGGTCGAGAATTTGTGTTGCAAATGTGTAGAAACAAAATCTTATGAATATAACAGTGTCCAAAACATTTTCGCCGGCATTGTGATACATTCACGCATTTACACACATTTCATAACTCTTAAAGTAAGATTCTTGGTTTCCAACATCCTTTTTCACAAACCAGAGTCCCTAACCATTACTCATTATTCCTTACCTTATTCGTCGATACTTCTTCAATATTTCACCATAATAAATACGTAGCATAATCAGATTCCTCATACAGCATCAGCTTATTGATCATAAACATACCGCAACAGCATAATACGCATAGTCATCGTAATAATAACATCATAACACCTCAGTCAACTCTCAAAATCGTCGTAGCTTCCTCCAATAATTTCAAAACCGAAAAAAATTCTCTGCTCATGTCAAAAGTGTCATCTGCCTGAAACGTACTTTAAAAATCGTGATCCCATACCAAATATATCATTCGAAGCTCTCATAATATCACAATGGGTCCGAAAAAATATGAACAGTTCACAAAGTACAGACAAAAATACAATTTCGTAAGTGTGAAGTTATCCAACGGTGTTTACGTAAACATCTGTCACTGCCGTAGTAAAAAAGTTTGTCTCTCTCAGTTAAATGATCAGATAGCTATGTAATTTATGTGTTAGAGGAATATGGTACCGATGTGTAAAGTTGTATAAGCAAATACCATATTAGCTAGGGCTTCTTGTGCTTGCCAAACACATGATACACAAAGTAAGCGTGTACCCCCCCCCCCCCCCGAGGATTAATGTAATTATACCCTCAGGTGTTACAGGTTACAAGAATGGAATGAAATGTATTACGGAAAACCTTTGTATCATTGTACTTCAAATATCTTTAAAAATAAATGATTTAAGTACAAAATTAATCACTCAAATACGTGTCCTGTAGCGCTAAATGTGCGTCTTGCTGTAAGATAATCTCTGTGGAAGAGTCGTAGTTATTGTCCTCCGAAAGCTAAGTTCTGCAGAAGTCAATGTACTTACGTCATGATAAACAAAAGTGAAATGCTTTGCGTATAGATATCTTAGTTATTACGCTTATTGTTGTGATGAAAAAATTACTGTGCTGTAACGTATTGTTGTGCTACGGAAAAGGCTGTCTCATTGTAGCTATACCACAAAAGTTACTACTAAAACATGTTTTACTTTACAGAAGAATTCTGTGCAGATATAAAACAGATATACCGCAAAAGCAACATTGTAAATTGTCACTTATTAGTAGCATCGTAATAAAATCGTGTAGCTGTCACATAAACTAACCACTGTCTCATCTGGTATCTCACAGAAAGTACCTTAAATCCAGGATGTATTTTCAAGTAAACCAAATTGTTGCATTAGAATCTCATTAGCAGTACCAGTATATGTTCTAAGTATGTGAGCCTTATAGTCATTACGTAATCGTGCAACTAACAAGCAAGAATGTACACACACAATAACACTGTGTCGTCTGTTCGCAATAACAAAGCATTCGTAATTTCTGTTTAAATAAGTTCTCTTGGTTCTTGACTGGATATTTAACTTCAAACATTGTTGCATGTTAACAGTTTCTAAGTGTGACAATGCATACTAGAAATGTGAAGTGAAAAGTTTTATGGCAAAGACAAAGTTGAAAAGCAGATTATCTCTCAAGAAACGGTTTTACATGTGAAATGTGGTGCAATCCTTTACCCTTTCTAGTACGCAGAGTTTCAACTTCAAAGCAATTGTCATGTTTTATACGTTGGTAAGGAATGCTAAAATTTTTCTCAAGGTTAGCGTCTTTGTTATTTTTCGCTGAACCAGCCAGCGCACGTGGCTGCCTGCGTTGCGAGTCATTGTCTGTTTCTTTGTTGGCGTGCGTCGTTACTGGGATTAGGAGACCTAACTTCTACAAATTCGCCTTGCCGAGAGGGCCCTGCTCTGTTTAAATCCCGCCAGTTCTGATGAAATTCAGGTCTGTCGTTATGATTATATCGTCTGTCGTCATGTCGGTCGATTTCATAATTTCTTTCTTGTCAGTCATGTGGTGGAGAATTTCTTCCTGAATCATAACTGCGCACTGAACTGTTGCGTCTGACGTTATTCTGTCTCCCTTGATAATAATTGTTTTGGTTCCCATATTGTCTGTTTCTATGATTGTTTCTGTCATATTCATTACTACGGAAATGCGATCTTTCTCTGTAACTATTATTACTCTGCCAGTGGTTGTCATATGGGTGGTGTCTGTTTTGGTCACGATTTGCGTTGTAAGAATAGACTTGTCGTGTCCAGTTATTGTTTCTGTCGTCACGGAATTGTGACGGATGTAATCTGTAGTGATTGTTTTCCTGTTTTCGCATCCCGCGACTGTCTGTGTTAATTTCTAATTCTTGTAAGAGTCCCTGAAAAGCTTCAATGTCGTCTTTGCAACGTTCTGCCAAAATAATATTTCTTAAATGTTCAGGCAATTTCAATAAGCAAATGCGGATGAGTTATGAAGGGCTGTATGTGTTTGACAGGTACTGATTCATGTGCAACATTTATTCAAAATATTTCACAAGACTGGAAAATTCAGATTGTTCGAAATGTTTCATCATTATGATGCCATGTTTTACTTGGTCTTGTGTGGCTTGAGACCAATATGCTGAGAGGAAGGCATGGTAAAATTCTCCTTCACTGTGATAATCATGAATGACCGATCGCATTCTTACAGCTGGTTCATTTTCCAAGTAGCCACACATAAATTCTAATCTGTGTTCTAATGACCAGTTGGGAGGAAAACAATGAGAGAATTGACGGAGCCACGCTTGTGGATGAATGTCGTTCGCAGAATTCTTAAACGTTTTGAATTTACATGTAGTAATGAACAGCTTATAGTCAAAATCATCATGTCGGTGAGTCGCATGTCAGTCATTATTAAGTCGTTTCGGCGGTTTCATCTCAAAATTCGGTGTACCTTGCCAATTTCTTTCATAATTTCCGAAGTGCCCTGTGTTATTATTTTGTGGCTGTTCCGTATTTCTATGTCCCTCTTCCCGTATTGGAGCGCGAGTGTCCTCTGAAATATGTAATTCTTGTATTACCTGCGTCAACTGATCTTGTACTTCCCGGATTTCTCTTTTGTACTGTGTATTGATTTGATTTTGATTTTGTTTGAATTTTCTAATTTGTTCATACTCTTCTGTGTCAGTGAAGGCTACGGGTCTTGTGTCATTCAGATCATCATCTACCTTTGTATATAACTTAGTGACCTGATCCGAAAGTTCGGCTACTTTCTCCGATAGTGAACACATTTCCTCAGTGTGTTTTTCTGAACCAAGTTTCAGAGTGTCCATTTGTGTTGAAATCGAATCTACTGTGTCCTTAAAGTTTTCCTGAGTTTTTGCAAGTTGCGTAACCGAATCGGTAGATGCAACTGAGTCAATTTTAGCCCACAAGGTCTCATGATTTTCATGAACAATGGTTTGCAGTTCTTTTATGGCTGCTTCGTGATTCTGTAATACATTTTCATGCCGCGAAAAAATAGGTTGAAAATGCTCACAAATTTGTGTTTTTGCGTCATTACAGACTTTTTGACATTTCGATTCAATGTTATGTAACTCATTAGTTAAATCTTCACGTGTTTGTTCAAAAGTGGTGTCTAACTTCCGAAGATTTTGTTCCATTGTGTCTAACTGTTGCTGTGTTCGTCTCTGGTGTTGTTCCGTTGTGTCTAACTTTTGAAGCCTTTGTCCCATTTGTCTCTGATTTTGTTCCATTTGTTGCATTAATTGCAATAGTAAAGTATTAGTGTCTGGAATTTGTTTCTCTATGCTTTTCGGTAGTGCATTTTCACCGGCAACATTCACATTTTGACAAGCAGAAAATGTGTCTTGACTCATTTGAGAAAACGGTGAGGACCCAAAACCTAAGTCTACAGTATTTGCAATACTGTGTTCTGTCATTTCGGATTCCTGAGGCGAGCTGTTGCCGACTGATCGATCGATAATGCTTCCTTGTTCATTACCTGTTTCACTGTCTACACCATTATTTGCCGCCCGCTCCATTTCCCTATGCACAATTACCAAATTACTACTTCGAATGTCTGTTAATTCACTACACAGTGGTGCTGATAAGCTACACTCGTCGTCACTATTATTTCTCAGTTTACTTTGAAGCCTAGTGTTACGTTTTTCACACGCCATTATTGTCACAATATTTCACACGATAACACAGAAAAGCACAATTTGAAGAGCAAAAATAAGAGAACACATTAACATAGCACTGAAAATAATATGTAGTTAATTGCAAGCGCAGCTGCGAAATACTTGGTGCAAATCTACATGCATGCCACAACTGTTTTACTGTACAACAATGAAAGACTGCAACTACAAAGGAGATTCTCTCTACAATTACGCACTAGCAATAAACAACAGCTACACTAATTACACAAACTACAAGAAAAAATCAGAAGATTCCAGTGAGGTATCCTCGGCTAAGGGTCGACATATGAAACGTCCCCTTTGAAAAATTGTACAAGACTGTGCTTAAACTGACACACAATATTTTTAGCGCAACGCAGTCTGACTTTCAGAAATCCCTAAAAAAGAATGGCCCGGACTAACATTAACCTATACGTTTCACAAATCACTTACCTCACAAAAATCTTCGTTACTCGAACTACTGCAATACAGCGAGCGCCACTACTGCCAGCTAAATAAAAGATTCAAACTACGGAAGGCACTAACTACTGATAGGCATAGTTAGCAAATGAAAGAGTTTAATAGAGAAGAAACAATGTATTTACCTTAATAGTCATAATATATATAGCAGTTCATGACATCCAGTCTTACCAATTTCAAATCTCCGCCATTTCTCTCCCCACATCCACCACTGTTGGCGGCTCACCTCCAACTGCGCAACGCTACGTGCTGTTAACATCCAGCTGCCCAACACTACAATGGCAGACAACAATGAAAACTAGCCACAGACTGCACACAGCACAGCCTGTGATTTTCATACACAGCGCTACGTAACGTTGCCAATAAGAAAACCTAAACAGCCTACTTACAATATATATATATATATTTTGTTTGAAAGGAATGCGGTGACCGCAGGGGTCGTAACCCGACTCCTGGCCACAGTGTCCTTCTCGCCTGGCAAGGTATCAGGGATAGCAAGGGGAAATCAATTGTGGGAATTCTTAATTTATTTACTTATTTTTTTTATTTACTTATTTTAATATATTCGTAATCTGTATTGGCTTCATACCACAACAAAAATAAATGTACCTAACACCGCATCATGCTGTGAGTAAACAAAATAATATCTCGGTACTTTCCTACACCGAGGTAAAATATATGGGGGAAAACCAAAAAACAAAAAGTGCTTCGTACACGATACAGAAGAGTGTGTTGCTACTCTACATACGCTTCATCATCCAGGTACCTCTTCACGTATGACTATGTTATTCCATCGATAGTCGGACATAGTCTTGCCAGCTCAAACAATGGGTATCTTCCACTACCTGCTGATGATCCAGCTGCGTGGAGGGTCACGTAGGGCACTCCCTCAGTAATTAGAAAAATATTGGGTTCCGTACGAGCTCTTTAGGTCCACTGTGAAATAAGTACTGTACCGCATGACCACGGATCCACGTGACTGCGTTGGTTTTGGTGCGCGAGAACTACTGTTCATCCAGAAATAGTAGAAGCCGAGGTGTGATGTGTTCCGGAGTCAGCCGTGAAAAATACGACAAAATTTGTCGCACCAAACGCCATACGTCTTCTTCCGCGACACATGTGAGACGGTGCTCGTCCGTGTCCGGTATTCCGCAGTCTACACATAGATTCGATTCCGCCATATTGATCTTGTGGAGGCGTGATCGGGTGATCAGCTTACCGTTGACTGTGATGTACCATGTGGATCGGACGTCTGCATCCAGTGTAGCCGCGTGTATCGTCCGCCGCACCACCTTCCAATTAACCTGAGGGTTTTTGGCCTCCACTATGTTTGGTGGGCGCCTCTGTTGTAGGACATGATATACATCCCGCGCCGACGCCTGTTTCGTTGGTGGTACTGCGATACGAACACAACTGTACTCAATGTAAAAGTTCCAAAAAGCAGTAGAAAAGTGGGGTATGTCTTGCATCGTCAGTGGGGACAAACGGGAGGACGAAGCTAAAGACTCCAGCAGTCAACCTGTTGAATTTTCCGAGTGGTGGTTTCACAACTGGTTGTGCGTGCTGACAAACATGGCCGCAGCTCTGACGTGGACATGGACTAGGCCAAGACCTTCCCTTTCTGGAGGAAGGGTCAGCGACTCATAACTGACTTTGAAGAGCATGCCGGTACTGACGCAGGGTCCGAATGCCGTTAATAGACGTCGAGCCATCAGTAACAGTGTTGGAAGAACACGCGCTGTGTGCCGAAGGCGCGATGCGAGGTAAACGTTAACGGAGTATGTCCTTTGAAGAACGTCGAGGGTCGCAGACGAAGGTTGAAGGTCTGGACCCGAATTTGTTGTAATAAGCGGCGGTAGTTAAGGGCCGCAGTGCGCCGTATGTGTTCGTGAAACTCTATTCCGAAACATTTGATGGTGCCAATAAGCTGAAGGGAGTCGACACACGCTGGGGTCAACCTGTCTCCTATGTCCATCGCGACCGATTTGGTGGCGTTGAGACAGCTGCCGGAAGCCTCACCGTATCTGGTAATCCATTCTAGTGAGCTGGTTACATCGTCGCGATTGCGGAGCACGAGAACCAGGCCGTCTGCATATGCTGCAGCGAAATGTGACGTCACGTAGGTTGAGTCCGGTGAGGCGTTGAAGGAAGCAACAGAGGAGTGGTCCCAGTGCCAAAGCATAGAGTAAGGTCGACAAGGGGCAGCCTCGACACACCGATCGGAAAATCTGGAGGGACTGCGAGAGACGCCCGTTAACGAGCACCTTGGAAGTCGCCCCTCGGAGGAGGCGCATCTCGACGTCTGTGAATTGCTGTAGGTACCTCATGTGTTAGGTACGCGTGATCCACTCGATAAAACGCTTGGCTAAAATATAGTGATGCCAGCGCTCTCGGGATGCGGCGTGCCCTCGCTAGGGCTAGTATGTCACGGTATCGACAAAGTGCTGTGTGGATGTTATTCATGCCCCCTAGGGAAGCCTGATCTGGTGAGATGACGTGAGGTAGGGTCGGTCGCATACGGTTTTCTAATAGACTGGTGAATATCTTCATGTCGCAGTTGACGAGAGTTAGCGGGCGGTAATCACGTATTGGAGCCCCACCTTCAGGTTTGTGAACCGGTATAATTATTCCTTCTACGAAGCTCGCAGGGAGCGGCATTGGCGGGGGGGGGGGGGGGGGAGGGACATAAGCTCCCGACAGATGTCTTTCAACTTGGAAGCCAGTAAATACTGGAAAATTCTATAAAATTCCACAGGGAGTCCGTCCGGGCCAGGAGACGTATTCGCCGCTCCTTTTAACTATGGCGCCAATAACTTCGTCTTCCGTAATGTCGTTCAGTAATTCAGTTTGTAAGTTCTGTGTGACAATGCCATGAACCAGTTGTGAGACTTGTGTCCTTCGGTCCGACCGTCGTCGGGTCGTAACATTGAGCAGAATAAAGTTGTGCGTAATGGTCGAAGAAGGTTGCACCAATATCGCATTGCGTGGTGTCATGACGGCCGTCCACAGTGGTGATGGCCTGCATCAGCGC
This sequence comes from Schistocerca cancellata, assembly GCF_023864275.1. NCBI lineage: Eukaryota > Metazoa > Arthropoda > Insecta > Orthoptera > Acrididae > Schistocerca > Schistocerca cancellata. The sequence goes on from NC_064626.1 coordinate 1,187,033,573, forward strand.
CCAACTTGGCAGTTTACGTTCTCCAATGACGTGGTACATTGTGGGTCGTTCCGTTGCGAGTCTGTCATGTGTTCGCGCTCGGACGATCGTCCCTTCGAGGTGTCGGCGCATATGAGCTACGATTTGTGCCTTCGCACACTGTACTGTCATCTGTCGTTCCGGTGTGGGTGACAAGGAGGCAATTCGCGAAGGACGGTGAAATAGAAAATCGAGGGTCTGCCGCCTCCAAGCTGCGGTCTCACGACCATACGTAATAAATGTTCTCCGCAGGGCCGGCTTGGCGCAAGTTAAGTAAAAACTAATCGATGTAGGATACATCGGGAGGCGGCGGACGCACGAATTCGACGTGTCTTCGACGGCGCGTCGACATTCTGAGGAACCAAGATAGGCAAGGTTTAATTTCCAGGGATGTCGGTTGGGCCACACCCGTTGGCGACGAAGGGTGATGGCACATATATAGACCGCGTGATTAAAAAAGGCTATTGGCCACACCTCCGCGTCGCCCACTGACAAAAATCCCATCCATGCCACTAGACGAGTGACTCGTGAAATGGGTGTATCTCGGTCGATATTCTCGGACATTATCCCATGTATCTACCATCTGGATATAGCTGATGAGTCTCACCAGTTCAGGGCACGGTGAATGGCGTGGCAGCTGATCTTTAGGTGCTTGGGTGCTATTGAAATTGTCGCCTAATACCAAATCATAGCGACTGCCCTGGAAAAGCTGTGCTATTCCTTCAGCGAAGAAGAGTAATCGGTCGGGACAGCGATTCGTTTCAGAAGGGGCGTACACATTGATGAACTGGACGCGCCATTCCTCTAGCGTCGGGGAGATATCGGACATTGTCCGCCTCGAGGCCCTCTCTGAGGAGAACTGTGGCTCCACCGTTAGTTGGCGAGGCATGGGGCACATGACCCTTACAACCATACAAACCTTGGAAATTGCCAACGAAGACATCTTAGAGAAAGAGAATGTCAACGTCTGCTGCGCTGAGCATGTCTTGGAGCAGCGACCACTTCATTCGTGTCCGAAAGGTGTTAATGTTGATGCTCGCTAAGCGATAGATCTGTAGATCGTCTCCTGCAGGTGGGGGTCGCCGTCAGCGTCGCCGTAAAAGATGGAGCCCGTAATCTGCAGGCCGCTTAGTCGCCCTCATCTGTTGCTACTCGGGAGGGGCTGAGGTGTGGGAGGAGAGACCCCTCTCCTCATCCACCACAGTGGGCATTGAATAGCCTTCAATGTCGTCCACCCAAGGTCCGTAAGTTAACAGTGGCTGCGGCAGGACGCTTGTAAGCTGAGTGACTAAAGGAGAAGCCGCACTTCATTCCGGCTGTGTACCAATGGCGGGCCCTGTGCTTGTGATATGTTTGTCCGAGAGAGAGGAAACGGGTTTGTCGAAATCAGAAAAAGTGACAGGTGACACCGATCCCATGTCATCCATTTTTCTCGTCTCGTTGGCCGTCCGGTCGTCAACTGGAGAAGACATCCGCTAGAGGCAATCGTCTGAGGGTGTGCGATGTCGCTTTTTATGTTTTCTCGGTGACCTTTATTTGCAGACGTGGGTTTCTGTGTCCGAAAGGGTTTGTGGATCCCGCATCGCATCCCCCTCAAATGGTTCAAATGGCTCTAAGCACTATGAGACATAACATCTGAGGTCATCAGTCCCCTAGACTTAGAATTACTTAAACCTAACTAACCTAAGGACATCACACACATCCATGCCCGAGGCAGGATTCGAACCTGCGAACGTAGCAGCAGCGAGGTTCCGGGCTGAAGCGTCGGCCACAGCGGCCGGCCACCGCCCCTCAGGGAGAAAAGCAGAGGTCGGTACAACCCTAGTGTTGAGTTCCATTCTCTCGTCCCAATATTCTGGAGTCGATGTGCGGCTTTCTGCAATCTCTGTGGACTCCGTAATGTTGTTGGTCAATCCAGAACTGGCGACAGGTGTGCATTCTAACGCTTCCTGTCTTCCAAGTGGTCTTTCGTCTGCCATGACGTTCGATCGTGTTACCCCTGCGTAATTGAGGGCGTGAGCGCAGGAGGTGGTGCCGCGACATCTAATGGAATTTGTGTAACCAGACGTTGAATACACGCTGAGCGTGCATGACCCTCCTGCCGCAAACCAGAACAAGTACGAGTCTTTCCATCACATTACGATTACTCGACATCACCTATGACTAAATAGGATGGCACATGTTTCTGTAATTCAATTTTGACGTGTCGGACGCCGTTGAGGAGCTGGTATCTCTCGAAAGTGTTCCATTTTTCGTGGCTAATTAATGTCCTACACGCGTGGAAAGCTGATAACTACGGCCGGTGGCACTTCGAACGGGAGTTCGAAGACAGTGTGCGTAATCCTAGTCCTGCGTGGTCAACGGTAACCTCCCCGATGTGACCATCGGAGTGCTTGATCTTTAGAGTGTTCTCACATCTGTTCACTACTGCGTGAGATAATTCGTCATAGACCATCTCGACGTAAGCGACGCTACTTTTGATGGATAGATGGATACCGATGATGTGCTGTGGTGGTATTTGAACATCGTTACGGATGAATCGTTCGATTTCAAAGGCTCGTGAGCTTGCGTAGTCGGGCTGGAAGCTGAACTTGATGGAAGATTTTCTGTACGAATGAGCCATAGCGACTCAATGCGAACGGACGCGAGTGCTAGCTGCGACGAGGAAGTAAACAAACAACGCGCGCTCGCCACTGTGCGGACGGGACACAAACAAGACGTCCTCGCCGCTCACCAGCCGAAAGCAGACTGCTGACTCAATACTACCGATCCTTTACAGAGTATAAACACGCCTAATAGTTTGAAAATCGAATTTCTCGAAAACGGCTGAGAGTTGCTTCTTTCTGTTTACTCTATTTGTGCCCTACATACCCTGCCAATATGAATGAAATCGGTAAGGGGAAGTTGGTCACTCTGCTTGTTAGATCGAAACCGGTTACTAGAATTGGTAAAGGCAAAATTATTGTAATCTTGACTACCTTTTCTGTTAAACTATTGAATTCGATGGCTGTCGTTCCGGCAGACTGTCGGAAATTAGTTTCTTTTATTTACTCACTGTATTTTTCCGGATCATTTTCGGTCATTACCGCCCACCATCTGCGGCTGGAGTGTATATAATATATCATCTATGTGATTTCTTGTTATAAATTCTTGTTATAACTTCTTAAGTACAACTACTTGTACGTTTAGAAAATTTTACGCATTGGCTGGTTCTCCACGCCCTGAGGGCATCTCAGTTTTATAATGAACCGTGGCGTGAGAGGTCACTAGTTAAAACATATTCCATGTTCGTAATTACACTAACACGTATACAGTTTATTAAGCATACATATATGGCATACGGCACTAACCACTTTATTACTTTTCCCGTTGTGTGGTATTGTTGGTTCTGCTTATATATATATATATATATATATATATATATATATATATATATATATATATATATATATATATGGTTCATATCACTTACAGACTTTAGATTGGCGACAAGTCTTGTGATCTGGCGCGCAAAGGTAAAAGGATGTCATCCTGTGACATCAAGAGGCACGTGTTCATGCAGCGAGTGGTCGTGGATTGTCTTGCTGAAAAATAGCGTATGGGATGTTGCGCAGGAAGGGGTGGCCACGGGTCGCAGGATGTCTTTCGCGTGTGTGGCGCTGGTCACAGGTCCTGGACCCTCTGGACACGTACCAACCGTGATTTTTGGCGGCACCCAATAGCACCGCCCACCATAAGGCCATCACTTGGCGCTCTATGCCAGTTGGGGGATAAAGCCACTCCGCCCTGTCCGCGGCGAACCACAATGTGGCCACCACTTTCAAATAAAAAGGACCTATACTAGTCCAAAAACAGTGTCTAATACCATTCCTATCCCGGCGACGTAGTTCCATAGACCATCGCCGTCTAGTATAGCTCTGCACATTCGTCAAAGGTAGGTGGAGAAATGGACGACGCGTTTGTAACCCACGCCGTAAGAAATGCCGACTGATTTTCACCCCTAATAGTGTGTTACACTGTTCCACAGAAGAGGGGGACGCAGATATGTCCTGCAACGAGGTGTTTATCAACTCATGCGACGTCACCCGTCTTCTCCTGTTCTATCGCCTTCCGTGAACCATTTTGCGCACACCCGTTGCATTGTCGTCCCACACGAGCAGCAGTTTCCCGGATGGATGCATCACATTTCTCTCATTCCTGCAATGGGCTGTAACCTCCCCCTCACTTATCGACCTTAATGACAGTGAAAAATTAAACCGCGTGTACCTAATGGAAATTTGGGAAAAGCAATCGTCACCGAAGTCAATCTGTCGATAAAAAGGGAGGAAAGGGTTACATCTAAATGAAAGGAAAAATGCAAATGAAACTGGTGGAAATTACTTTTGAAAAGGGGTAAAGTTAATAAAGAAAGTAAATGTGCGGCCGTTACGTTAACAATCAACTAGCGGTAATTAGATATTTGAGATTTGGGGGAAATTACGGTCGCCAGTCCTAAGGACAATTACTATAGTAACTGTAAAAGAAAAGTTATTACACATATAATTAGCACTAGAAGCGTGGCAACTGAAGGTTGACACATGTAGTGTGAAAACTGAAAGTTTGTCAGAAGTAATAAATTTCGCTACACTCTGACTTAACTTAGCAAAAGAATTAATAAAACCGGAAAATCGAAAGTTAATTTAGTGACTGAAGTTAATAGTGAGCTTTCTTTCTGAAGCACATCGAAATTCAGTAAAACACGGTTAGTCTTGGACTACCTCAACAATCATTTCAAAAGCTACTTGAATCTACGCAATTTAGAAATAAGAGATTTAACTTTGAACTTGAATTAAATGATTCTGAACAATAGTAAAATTTAGTATGTACCAAGCTGAGCTGCAGTCACAGGTAAGCTAAAATACGGTAACAAAACTCGCACTCTTAATTTGTGCTTGTGTAATCTGAATATTGTAGCCAGCTATGAGTACTTTAACTGATCTTTGAAATTAAAGTAGTGAAGTGGAATTATGCTGGCGTTTGAATTTCAACGACACTCGGGTTCATTCCGGAAAAGGAAGGGACCCTGCTTGGTAATGCAATTGGGAAAATGAGCAACAAATGTTCATGCTAAGTTGCTGTAATTATAGTTACGAAAATGGTACAGTTTGAAAAGCTGAGGTCTTCCATACAGTTCTAAACCTTTACGTGCTTCCAGTCTTCCTTGTTGGTTGATTGATGGTTTGAAGCCGTCGATCGAGAAGGTGGCGACAGTCACTCATTGTCGGCCGTCGCTGTTGCAGAAGCTGGATTTTGGCGCGCCTTCTTCTCGACACGGTCACCAGGCGAAACGGGCTCTTGATGTGCGCCAGCTAATGCTTCCCGTCCGCGACACCATGTCAGAAACTATCATCGCGAGTCGAGCGCAATTACATTCTGATAAACCCCGAAAGCGCGGCAACTCGCGGGAGCTTCATACAACACACTTGCTCCACTCGCTACTCCAGCCAGACTCTCTCTCTGCCCGCGCTCCACACGGCAGAGTTAACACTACCAAAGATCCTACACACTTTGACTCTTCACACGACCTATCGATGTAAACGTTCGATAGCAGTTTTCTCTAGGCAAGACCCAGCGTAAAAATACAAATAATATTTACGAAACAACCAATTATACATCGACATAAATGCATAAACAGTAAAACAATTACAATATACAAAGACACAGAAAGGTCATATATTCAGGTAACAAAAATAAGGAAACAAATTTATAGTACAATAAATGGAAATAGGTGGATATGCATTTCCGGCGTTACAGGGCCATATTTCAGACTCACTGATTTGATGTAACGGTTCGCTGATACGTTTTCTAGGCATCCTGAACATCTGCTCAAGTCACACTGATCCATTACCTTCAGTTTATAGGGACAATGGGAGCCGCAGACACATTTTACCGTTAGGTGGTGTTGCGCCCCGTTATCGATGTTGATCTTGAATCTGCGGGCCTACATGTTCAAATGCCACAGAACATGCTACTGTACATGTCCAGCGAATATGAACGTCCTATCAGTAGTCTTTCAAGGCTTTGCTTTTTTCTGAACATGACTGTTTAAACCACCGCCTTAGCTACCTTTAAGAACAATTTTAATTTTCACAACGGATTACGTTCATTTGTACATTTTCAGGTATCGTTGGTCTAGGAACCTTGGCGAATTCTTTCGTATCCCGTGAAACTTTTTTGCATGCATTCCAACGTAGTTGGCAAGGTTCTACACACCTCTCATCTGAAGAACGACGTATATAACTTATTATGGATTGTTAAGTATTTCCTAATTACATCAGAGATCATATATTATAAAAAGAAAGAAGCTGTATGTAAAAAGCCGTAGAAAGTGTCTATACAGTTTAATGCCCTCTGACTACATAACCTCTAACCGTAGCTGCAACAGTGTTATTCAAGGAACGTGAAGACAGCTCGCTACATTTCGCTTTATTTCAAGAAAAGAGCGACGTCTCTACACACTATGGATGCCAAATTATAGATCTAAAATTTCCCCTGTTATCTATCACTTCTTTCCCCGTTGAGAATGATATGCATGCTCATACGCATTTTTTAACTTACGGCACTTCGTAACTGTCCTGGTAAGTTACTTCAAGGCAAGTGCATGTCACCTCTATTTCTAGTGGAACACTTCGCTGAAGTGGATGAAGTTGAATCTGGTCAGGCTTTCGAAGGTGGAGTAGGCACTAAGCTTGGTAAAAATTTGCGTGCTGAATAGTGCAGTCAGCCCGCACATGATCTGCGAGCGGTCTCATCTGTCGAAAGCCGGTACCCAAAAACACAGCAGCAGTAAAGTACCTGGAGAGCCTACGATCACTACAAGTCGATGGTGAATAATGGCCTCCGTCCTGGCCACGGTCACTACGGCCAAATATCACAAATAATGTCACCGTGGGACACTGAATACATAGGTTACCGGCGTGTACGTAGTATGAATGATAACAGCTTCTCGTTAAGACGACTATATCAAAAGATATTCGCAATGAAAGATAAGGGAGTATAGTCGCACTTTGAATTTAAGAACACTGAAAGTAATCACCATATTTTAAAAACCAGGGTGTCGTTGGGCAGCTGATGGTGAAAGCTATCAATTCAGCTACTCAGAATCGATATGTGATATACAAGAGTGGCGCAAAAACGCAAAATACTTTAACTACAGAACTAAGTCTTAGAGTATTGTTCGTTTTTATCTGACCCTTACCAGTTGGGTCTGATTCAAGAGATTGAGAAGGTCCGAAGAAGAACGGCAAATTTCGTGACTGGTACATTTAACCATCGCGAGAGCGTTACAAGTCTCATAGAAAGTTTGAAGTGGGACTCACCTGCTGATAGATGTGCTAAACGGAAGAGACTTCTCACTAAATTCCGAAATCCGATCTTCACCGAGGATGTAGAGCACGTATTATTACCACCAACTTTCAAATTACCCAATGTTCAAAGATAAGGGAAATTGGAGCTCGTACTGAGGTGTTCAGACAGTCGTTTTTCCCTCGCGCGATACGCGAGTGGGGCAGAGGGGGGAGGGGGGGGAGGGGTCTTGGACTCTGGCGCGAATTGTGCCCTCCACCACACACCGCTTGGTAGCTGACGGAGTGTATGTGTTGATGTAGAATAAGTTTGTAATTAAGTAATGATAAGAAATATATTGTCACTCAGCAGCATGATGAGAAGACATATGACCACATTATCGTATGAAAAGTGATAAATAAACAGATCAAAATAAAATAGATAAATTTTGTGGAAACGATGATAGTTAACACCAATTTGAGTGATCAATTAGAAAGAGAAAAAAATTTCCTGTAGGTGGGACACTAACCACCAAATGATTTTCACGTGGATCCTTTGTACAATATATTTGCATAACTATTGAAAACATTAGAAACAGTCAATTTTACATTCCAGTTAACGCATAATGTCCCAGTTAGTCTTGTTTTGATGGCACGCCTGCAACGCCACTTATAATGCGATTAAGGCAGTTGTTTTTGCGGAGCCCTTGGGTGAATCTCGGGGAGGTGGCCGAGTTGGTCGGTAGAAGCGTGTAGTAGTCGGTCGATATCATACTACTGCTTAGGTGACGATTCAGCCGCAGTTATGGTGCGGTCGATATTACAAAACCTTAGAACAAAATTGTTAAGGCTTACGTGGCCACTTGTTGACAAACTGCCTATTGGCTTCTGTCTCGGGTTCTTCGGCCGACGTTCATCTAATGATTTTTGTGACGTTTCGCCAGCACGAGTTGCTGGCTTTGCCAAAGCTTCACCCTCCATTGCCAGTTCACCACCGGGAATGGAGGGTGAAGCTTTGACAATGCCAGCCACTCGTGCTGGCGAAACGTCAGAAAAATCATTAGATGAACGTCGGCCGAAGAACCCGAGACAGGAGCCAATAGGCAGTTTGTCAAAATCTTAGAAGTTAGTCTCACTTAGGGTGTAGAAAATATCTTAAGTTATGCTAAGAAGTGAATAGCATCTCTCAACAATAACGATAATTTGATTGCAAGAAATGGACTGTGGAACATCGCTGTAATTTCAAAAGTTAATTGTGTAATTTTTTTCACATGACAGTTAGTAATCAGCAGAACTGATAATTAGATTTTTAACACACGCCTGCTTACATCAAGCTGACTCTCCCTGGTTTCGAAAAGTCACACAGATTCATACTGAATGGAATAAACTATAATTAAAATACACATTGTTCCAAGTGTCTTCTCCTTTATTTGGGGTGGTCTACATATTCAATGAACTGCAAAAACTTTTCAGCTATTTATGCAGTTTCAGGAAGAGACAAGTGCAATGATGTGCTGCTACATGTAGACAACGTAGAAGAAGTGATACGAGCAATCATATGTTTCACCGGATTGTGGTTCAAGGTTAATTCAGTATTTATGATACTCGTCTCCAGAACCGGCTCATGGAACCGTATAGTTTAATGCGACAAGATTTATTTCAATGTGTAAGAGGAAGGTGTAATGCACATAACAGTAACAGTCAATTGTACAAAGTTTGTTAATGGTGCAATTTCTTAAAATATGGTTCAAATGCCTCTGAGCACTAGGGGACTTAACTTCTGAGGTCATCAGTCCCCTAGAATTTAGAACTACTTTAACCTAACTAACCTAAGGACAGCACACACATCCATGCCCGAGGCAGGATTCGAACCTGCGACCGTAGCGGTCGCACGGTTCCAGACTGTAGCGCCTAGAACCTCTCGGCTACCTAGGCCGGCTGCAATTTCTAATGTTGTGGTGTGGATGTTGTTCTGTTAGCGTACTTAACGATGTCGCTCATAATAATAATAAGTGGCACATTACGAACTGTAAGTTGAGTTGAGTAGTTACACATTTTGAAACGTCCCCTTAGAACAATTGTACATATGAAACGTCCCCTTAGAACAATTTATACACGACTGTGCTTAAACTGACACACAATGTTTTTAGCGCAACGCAATCTGACTATCAAAAATCCCTGCAAAAGAATGGCCCTGAGTAACATTAAACTATACCTTTCAGAAATCACTTACCTCACAAAAATCTTCGCTGCTCGAACTACTGCAATACAGCGAGTGCCACTACTGCCAGCTAAATAAAAGATTCAAACTACTGGAGGCACTAACTACTGATAGGGATAGTTAGCAAATGAAAGATATTATTAGAGAACAAACAATGTATTTACCTTAATATTCATAATTGACATCCAGTCTTACAGATTATCAAAACTCGGCCATCTCTCTCCCCACGTCCACCACTACTGGCGGCTCACCTCCAACTGCCCAGCGCTACGCGCTGTTCGCATCCAGCTATAGCAGTTCATGACAACAATGGCAGACAACAATTCAAACTTTTCATATAGAGAGTGCTACGTAATGTTGCCAATAAAAAAACATAAACAGCAAACTTACATAAAGAAAACATAAACAGCCTACTTACATAGCCCCCATGCTCCCCACAAAAAATTTTTACAAATGGTGTTGGGCACTGGCCAATACAGATTTGAAAAAATTTTTCATAATTACAATCACAAAGATATCAAATGCACACACTTATTAATACAATGTTGGTCAACAGCTAAAATTTTCTCACAGTCCATAAAGACAGTCCAGATTGTTCATCATAATAGTAATTACAGTTTCTCATTAGTAAAAGAAATTGCACACAGAAGTAGTGGATTTCCATGTAGTATTGAAGAAGTAATGTTGTCCTTCCAACGGAAAGACAGTGCTGACTCTTGAAATGCTGACAGGTAATGGGCCACAATGGAGCAAACCCACAGCAGAGTCATTCGAAGTTCTGACGAATATTGGTAGATAGGTCATCACAGAGCAGACCAACTGCAGTCCTGGTAGAGAGTATGGTATTGGTGGGCCACCAGAGGTGCAGACCCACTGCAGTCCTTGTAGAAACTGTGGTACTGGTGAGTCAGCAAAGGTGTAGACCCACTGTAGTCCTTGTAGAAACTGTGGTACTGGTGAGTCAGCAAAGGTGTAGACCCACTGTAGTCCTGGTAGAGATGGCCAGCAGCCATCTGCTGCGACTGTGCAGGTGCACAATCACCATCGAAGAGTCTTGCAGAGAAGATAGCAAGTCCATAAACCACCACTTGTGCACGCACAAAGTTTTTGGGAATTGTCCTTAGAACCAGCAATGCTGTTATCCAGTCCCTTGCTGAATTAGTAACACACGTGCAAACACTAACAGTCCCTACTTCTCACATATTGTCCATATACTATGACCAACAGAATGTGTGCAGTGAAATGAATGCTTACAAGTTAATAATATGATGAACTGGTGTCAATTACAATTATATAACATAAGAATACAATTACAAAGATACAAAATACATCATTAAAAACATAACAATACAGATAATATTTGTAGTAATAGGGGCTTTACAAAAGAATAGAAATAAACATATACATCAGTGTTACAGGAATGATGACATGAGTACATACATAAAAGATCAGAATAACTTTTGAAACGTCAACTTCACACATGAGCATTAAAACAAAGCAGAATAAATAAAGTTTAAGCATCTTTACAAAGAAAATAACAGAGTATTAGAAAAATTCTACAACATAGCTCTCATCAGCTAAACACATAAAGACAGGAAAAACACAAATACACACGGGTACCCAAACACATAGTGGGATAACACCAAAAGGAAAGGACAACACACAATTACATATTGGGAAAAAACAGCAAAGAGGAAAGGACAGGGTTTGTTTTACTGCAGTATTTTGCTTGGAGATCTCCCTTCATTCCATAGATCGTTCGTCTTATTTCAACCTTTGCTTCCACCAAAAAAATCCTATCTAAGCATGCTTTCTGTATTTATATGTTCACATATTTCTTACCTCATTATTTATTTCCAAGAAAATCCTACCTATACCTCGTTCCTGTATTCTATTCATATTTCTTTCAAAATAATTATTTCTGATTGTACAATACTCATTGGGGCCCAAATCTTTCTTCGCAATGCATTCTTTACCTATTCTCCATAGTCAGTTTCTTATATAGTCTACCCCCTCTTAAGCTAACTTAAATCTACTGAGATCAGATATATATACCAAGGGACGAGGCAATGCAGCAAAAAAAAAAAATAATTAACACAAACATCAATGACAAAAAATAGAAATGACAAAGCAAGCAGCATAAATTAGCAAAGCAAGTGCAATATTACAACTAATATAAGGCAATGCAGGAAACAAGAAAAACTAGCTTAGAAGAGTAACACAAAGTCAAATTTAGTAACACTATGCCTGGCAAACAGCAGCAACTTATACCTAAACATGACATAGCTCAAGCAGAAAAAATATTACAGTAAAAACAACAATGCAGACAAGGGAAAAGCATATTCACATCTTAATGTCTATGTAATTAAAGTGGTGCACCATAACAACTTATTGTAAAAAAAATATTACCATGTACTTGAAAAGAAAATTATGTGTTACTGTTATTAGTTCCTTCTTATTGTTCTTTCCTTTCCAAGTGCTCCTTTTTTAAAGAATGTGGATCATAAAATAATTATTTAATAGATCTGTTGACAGAAAGAGTTCACATTAGCAAATGCATTTCATTTTATAAAAGCAATGCTGCAACACAGCTGGAAACCAGATATCAAATGAAATAAGCAATTACGCAAACCAAAGCATAAAAATATCATTCAATAGTCATGTGGCATTTCGTTTCATAAGTTAATGGCTCTCAACTCTCGTAGAAAGACACTTGTCATAATCAGGTGAGCAGATGTACGAATATTTCCCATCAATTCATAAGCATTTCAATAATTAGCACAAAGTGCGAGTAATCATATGTTTTTAAGTAACGAGGGTGTCGCATTAGCGATGAAAGGCACATCCTAATGGCTTATTCTCCAGGTGTTTGACACAGCTGTGTGCCCACAACGCATTACAAAAATCATATGTTTTTAAGTGACGAGGGTGTCGCATTAGCGATGAAAGGCACATCCTAATGGTTTATTCTCCAGGTGTTTGACACAGCTGTGTGCCCACAACGCATTACAAAAATCATATGTTTTTAAGTGACGAGGGTGTCGCATTAGCGATGCCCTCTACAAAGGAATGTCATTAACAGATATATAGGCCTCTCTTTGTCCTTATCTTCCACCTGTGCCTCTGGCACACCCTAATGGCTTTCTTTTCTACCTGAGCGTCTGAAAAGGCTTGTTCTCCAGGTGTCTGACACACCTGGGTGCCCACGTCACATTATGTGCAGGTGGTCACTTAACTTTCTTACGGAAATATTTACGACAGTTGTTTCCGCTACAGTGACAGTCTCATATAAAAATATTTCACAGGTCAAGAATTTGCGTTACAAATCTGTAGAGACAAAATCCAATTGACATAACAGAGTCCAAAAAATTTTCGTCGGCATTGTAATACATTCACGCATTTACATACATTTCATAACTCTTAAAGTACGATTCTTGGTTTCCAACAACCTTTTTCACAAACCAGAGTCCCTAACCACTACTCATTATTCCTTACCTTATTCGTCGACACTTCTTCAATATTTCATCATAACAGATACATAGCATACTCAAATAACTCATATAGCATCAGCTTATTGATCATAAACATACCGCAACAGCATAATACACATAGTCATCGTAAAAATAACACCATAACACCTCAGTCAAATCTCAAAAACGTCGTAGCTTTCTGCAATTGTTTCAAAATCTAAAGAAAATTCTCTGCTCATTTCAGTAGTGTCATCTACCTCAAACGTACTTTAAAAATCATGATCTCACACCAAATACATCATTCAAAGCTCTCATAGTATCACAATGGTTCCAAAAAAATATGAACAGTGCAAAAAGTACAGACAAAATACAATTTCTTAAGTGTGAAGTAATCCAGCGGTGTAATCACGTAAATATCTGTCACTGACGTAATAAAAGGATGTTTGTTTCTCTGTTAAATGATCAGATAGGTGTGTAATTTATGTGTTAGAGAAATATGGTACCGATGTGTAAAGTTGTATAAGCAAATACCATATTAGCTAGGGCTCCTTGTGCTTGCCAAACACATGGTACACAAAGTAGGCGTGTACCCCCCTGAGGATTATTGTAATTATACCCTCAGGTGTTACAGATTACAGCAATGGAATGAAATGTATCACGAAAAACTTTCTTTGTAATTCAAAACTCTTTAAAAATAAATGTTTTAAGTACAAAATTAATCACTCAAATACGTGTCCTGTAGCGCTAAATATGCGTCTTGCTGTAAGATAATCTCTGGGAAGTGTCGTAGTTATTGTCCTCCGAAAGCTAAGTTCTGCAGAAGTCAATGTACTTACCTCATGATACACAAAAGTGAAATGCTTTGCGTATAGATTTCTTAGTTATTACGCTTATTGCCGTGATGAGGAAAGTACTGTGCTGTAACGTATTGTTGTCCTACGGAAAAGGCTGTCTCCTTGTAGCAATAGCACAAAAGTTACTACTAAAACATGTTTTACTTTACAGAAGAATTCAGAAAAACTGTGCAGATATCAAACAGATACACCGCAAAAGCAACATTGTAAATTGTCACTCATTAGTAACGTCGTGATATAATCGTGTAGCTGTCACATAAACTAACCACTGTGTCATCTGGCATTTCACATAAAGCACCTCAAATCCAGAATCCACTCGTAAGCAAACCAAAATGTTGCGTGTTAACAGTTTCTCAGTGTGACAAATTGTACAAGTAGCGTGAAGTGAAAATTGCAAAGACTAAGTTAAAAAGCAGATTATCTGTCAATAAATGGTTTTACATGAGAAATGTGGTGTAAACCTTTACTCTTCCTAGTACGCAGAGTTTCAACTTCAACGCAATTATCATGTGGCATACGTCGGATTCTGTAAGGTCCATTGTAAACTAGAAAGAATTTGTGACTCAAGTGTTTCTTCTTATGCGACAATGAATGAGCTTTAATGAGAACTTTCTGACCAATATATAATTTCTTTGCATTTGCTTTACCGTGTAGTTTTCTCCTTTTCTCTGCTGCAGATTTTATATTTTTAAGAGCCAAATCAATTATGTCTTTGTGTCGCAGTTTACGTGTATTCGGGAAAGGTACAAGCTCTCTGATTCTGTTCGGAGGTTCTACATTCTTCAGTACAAGAGTAGGTGGTAAAGCAGTGGAATCATGAGGCATTTCATTCAGCACATTTTGAAATAAGTGTAAATATCTGTCCCAATGCTGATGATTTCTGTGACAATAAAGTCTGCAAAGCTTATTGATTTCTTTCATAATCCGTTCAGACGGGTTACAATGTGGTGAATACAATGAAATAAAAACAGGTTTGATTTTATGATTCCGAAGCATGCGTGACCAAACAGCAGATCTGAATTGCGGTCCGTTATCTGAAATGACTTTACTAACGTGTCCAACTTCACGTAAGAAATTTTTAACAAAGGCGTTGGATACAGACCGTCCAGTGGCTTTACGTAACGGAGTGAAAGAAACAAATTTTGAAGTAAGTTCAACAGCGACTAGAACGTACGAAAATCCATTCGATGTTCTGACAAGGGGTCCCAAGAGATCAACAGCAGCAAATTCTTTTAATTTAGAAGGAATAATAGGAAATAACGGAGCACGATGTGAGATAGTAGATGGTTTCGCCTTTTGACAAAGTTTACAAATAGACAAGACTCTTCGAATTCTCTTTTCCATATTGTTAAAATAACAAGTCGTTCGAAGAATATGATAACATTTTCGTGGGCCAAAATGTGCGTAGCTGAAATGAATGTACCAAATGAGCTTATTAACAAAATCGTCTGGAATGCAAAGTACCCATAGCTTGTCATCAACAGTGCAGCGTTTGAAGAGTATGTTGTTTCTAACCAGGTAATAATGCCGAATCTGAGTGTGTGTCTTTTCATGCCATTTACTTTTGATATCTTTCCAAATCGGATCTTTATCTTGTTCATGAGCAATGTCCTTTAAAGATGTGGTGATGAAGTTTTCAAAGGCGACTTTCTGAATGTAAAGAATACTGAAATTTTTCTCGAGGTTGCCTTCTGTGTTACTTTTCTCAAGCCCAGCCGGTGCGCGTGACAGCGCGTCCGCAACAATGTTCTCCTTGCCGGGAATGTAGACTATTGTGAAGCGGAATTCTTGCAGAAACAATGCCCAACGTTTTAACCTATCATGATTTAATTTTGAAGACATAAGAAATTGTAATGCACGATGATCACTGTATACTTTTACGTGCTTACCAGAAAGAAAGAAACGGAATTTGTTAAATGCCCAAACGATAGCTAAAGCTTCTAATTCAGTAACGGAATAATTTTTTTCAGATTTTGTTAGCACTCGGCTAGCAAAAGCAATGGTTTTCTGAACAGTAATGTCATCTTCTATGGCTTCTTGAAATAAATGGGCACCAAGACCAACTTTGGAAGAATCAGTGCTAAGGCAGAAATCTTGTGACAGATCTGGATGAGCTAGTATTGGCGCGTGAAGTAACGCTTCTTTCAAAGAATTGAATTCCAACTGTGCTTGTTCGTCCCAGTTCCAAATAGTATTTTTTCCAGTGAGAGAACAAAGTTTTGGTGTAACTAGAATTTGCATATTCAGAAAACGACGGTAAAAATTTACGAGACCTAGAAAACTGCGGACTTGTTTTTTTGTGGATGGAACTGGAATGGCTCTGATTGCTTCTAACTTTTCTGGATCCGGCTGAATGCCTTCAGAAGAAATAATATGTCCCAAAAACTTCACCTTTGACCTACCGAATTCTGACTTTTCCAAGTTAACTGTAATTCCAGATTCTGCAAAAATACGTAACAAACTGTTGAGGATGCGGTTATGTTGTTCCCATGAAGCTTCTGCTATTAGAATATCGTCCACATATAAAGTGATGTGACGTTTTAAGAACTCAGGTAATATGGAATTTAGCCCCCGAATGAATGCCGCTGAAGAAATGTTCAAACCAAAAGGAAGTTTCCGAAACTGATAACAAACGCCGAAACAAAGGAAAGCTGTGTATTTTCTGCATTCTGGATGAAGTTCGATCTGATAAAAGCTGGATCTGAGATCAATGGAAGATAACACTTTTACACCATTAAAATTTTGAAGAAGTTCTTCCATCGTCTGCGGCCTGTCTGTTTCAGGAATGATGATAGTATTGATTTGTCTCGAATCTAAAACAAGCCTGATCGATCCATTCTTCTTCTCAACAACATGTAATGGGTTGTTGTATGAGCTTACTGCAGGCTCAATAATGCCCTCGACAAGCATAGATTGTATTTCTGTTCTAACACGGTCCCTATAATGCGCCGGAATTACGTAAGGTCTAACACAAAATTTAGTATGCTCACGAACACGAAATTGGTATTGAAATCCCTTGATTGTTCCTGTTTTGTGAGTAAAAACTGTGGAATGTGCTTGTAAAATCTCAAAAAGGTCCTGCCTATCAGTGTCATTACAATTCTCAATTGTCTGAATTTTATTCTGAATTAACTCATTAATTTCAAATATGCCGTCGATGTCATCCCTGTCAGTACTTGCAGAGTGATTGTTGGTGTCTAGTTCCGTAGAAAATTCCGAACTGTTGTCTAACAGAACGTAAAGCCGATTAATTTCCTCATCATGGTTTGAGAGCCAGTCTTCAAATTTCAAAGCTATTGACTTACCTTCTTTCTCTAAACTTATTTCAGCATCGTGAAAGCTTAAGATTGCTTTATATTCATTCAAAAAGTCTACTCCCAGTATAATTTCCGTCGACAATAATGGAACAATAAGGAAGTTCATAGAGAAGCTGTGGCTTTGACAAAAGAATTCTAAATTGGTTTGTTGGCGTACATCTACACTTTTTCCAAAGATTGCATCTTGTAATTTAATCTTACGTAACGGAAGTGTGGGGCAATCGTTCGCTTTGTTGCATTTGCTAAAAGCTGTTTCGCTAATTACTGAAATGGGACAGCCAGAGTCAAGTACTGCCGTAAATTTTACGTCATTTACAGTAATATGAATCACAGGATATGCAATGTTGTTATGTTTTACGTCGTGTTCCTGGAGTAAGATGTCCCTAATGTCTTCCATTTTTACGTAATTACTAGCTACGGCAGCTGCGTCATCAGTTTCATAAGTACGTCTTGTGACTGCCAGTGGTGTGAGTCATCGCCTATTGTCTCTTTGTTGGCGCGCGTCGTTATTGGGATTTGGAGACCTAACTTCCACAAATTCATCGTGACGAGAGTGCTCTGCTCTGTTTAAATCTCGCCAGTTCTGATGCAATTCAGGTCTGTCGTTACGATCATATCGTCTGTCGTCATGTCGGTAGTTTCCATAGTTTCTTTCTTGTCGGTCACATGGTGGAGAATTTCTCCTTGAATCGTAACTACGCGCTGGACCGTTGCGTCTAAAGTTATTCTGTCTCCCTTGATAATAGTTATTTTGGTTCCCATATTGTCTGTTTCTCTGATTGTCTCTGTGATAGTCATTACCGCGGAAAGGTGATCTTTCCCTGTAACTATTACTCTGCCAGTGGTTATCATATGGGTGGTGTCTGTTTTGGTCACGATTTACGTTGTAAGAATAGGTTTGTCGTGGCCATTTATTGTTTCTGTCGTCACGGAATTGAGACGGATGTGACCTGTAGTGATTGTTTTCCTGTTTTCGCATTCCGCGACTGTCTGTGTCAATTTCCAGTTCTTGTAACAGTCCCTGAAAAGCTTCAATGTCATCTTTGCAACGTCCTGCTAAAATAATATGTCTCAAATGTTCAGGCAGTTTGATTAAGCAAATGCGGATGAGTTCTGAGGGGCTGTATGGGTTTGACAGGTATTGATTCTTGTGCAACATGTCTTCAAAATATTTGACAAGACTGGAAAATTCAGATTGTTCAAAGTGTTTCATCATCATGATGCTATGTTTTACGCGGTCTTGTGTGGCTTGAGACCAATATGCTGAGAGGAAGGCATGATAAAAATCTCCTTCACTGTGACAATAGTGAATGACCGATCGCATTCTTACAGCTGGTTCATTCTCCAAATAGCCACACATAAATTCTAATCTGTGTTCTAATGACCAGTTGGGAGGAAAACAATGAGAGAATTGATGGAGCCATGCTTGTGGATGAATGTCGTTGCCAGAATTCTTAAATGTTTTGAATTTACGTGTAGTAATGAACAGCTTATAATCAAAATCATCGTGTCGGCGAGTAGCATATCGGTCATTGTTACGTCGTGTCGGCGGTTCCATCTCAAAATTCGGTGCACCTTGCCAGTTCCTTTCATAATTACCGAAATGCTCTGTGTTATTATTTTGTGGCTTTTCCGTATTTATATGTCCCTCTTCCCTTATTGGGGCGCGAGTGTCCTCTGAAATACGTAATTCTTGTATTACCTGTGTCAGCTGATCTTGTACTTCCCGCATTTCTCTTTTGTATTGCGTATTAATTTGATTCTGATTTTGTTTGAATTTTCTTATTTGTTCATACTCTTCTGTGTCCGTGAAGGCTACGGGTCTTGTGTCATTCAGATCATCATCTACCTTTGTAGATAAGTTAGTGACCTGATCCGAAAGTTCAGCTACTTTCTCCGATAGTGAACACATTTCCTCAGTGTGTTTTTCTGAACCAAGTTTCAGAGTGTCCATTTGTGTTGCAATCGAATCTACTGTGTTCTTTAAGTTGTCCTGAGTTTTTGCCAGTTGCGTAACCGAATCGGTAGATGCAACTGAGTCAATTTTAGCCCACAAGGTCTCATGATTTTCATGAACAATGGTTTGCAGCTCTTTTATGGCTGCTTCGTGATTCTGTAATGCATTTTCATGCCGCGAAAAAATAGGCTGAAAATGCTCACAAATTTGTGTTTTTACGTCATTACAGACTTTTTGACATTTCGATTCAATGTTATGTAATTCAGTAGTTAAATCTTCACGTGTTTGTTCAAGTGTGGTGTCTAACTTCCGAAGATTTTGTTCCATTGTGTCTAACTTTTGCTGTGTTTGTCTCTGGTGTTGTTCCATTGTGTCTAACTTTTGAAGATTTTGTTCCACTGTGTCTAATTTTTTAAGATTTTGTTCCATTGTGTCTAACTTTTGAAGATTTTGTTCCACTGTGTCTAATTTTTTAAGATTTTGTTCCATTGTGTCTAACTTTTGAAGATTTTGTCCCATCTGTCTCTGATTTTGTTCCATTTGTTGCATTAATTGCAATAATAATGTATTAGTGTCTGGAATCTGTTTCTCTATGCTTTTTAGCAGTGCATTTTGACCGGCAACATTCACATTTTGACAAGCAGAAAATGTGTCTTGACTCATTTGAGAAAAAGGTGAGGACCCAAAACCTGAATCTACAGTATTTGCAAAATTGTGTCCTATCATTTCGGATTCCTGAGGCGAGCTGTTGCCGACCGATCGATCGATAATGCTTCCCTGTTCACTACCTGTTTGACTGTCTACGCCATTGTTTGACGCCCGCTCCATTTCCCTATGCACAGTTACCAAATTACTACTTTGAACATTAGTTAACTCATTACACAGTGGCGCTAACACATTGCTTTCGTCTTCACTGTCGTTTCTTAGTTTACTTTGGAGCCGAGTGTTACGTTTTTCACACGCCATTATTGAGACAATATTTCACACGATAACACACGAAAACACAATTTGAAGAGCAAAAATAAGAGAACACATTAACATAGCACTGAAAATAATATGTAGTTAATTACAAGCGCAGCTGCGAAATACTTGTTGCAAATCTACATGCATGCCACAACTGTTTTACATTACAACAATGAAAGACTGCAACTACAAAGGAGATTCTCTCTACAATTACGCGCTAGCAATAAACAAAAGCTACACTAAATACACAAACTACAAGAAAAAAATCAGAAGATTCCAGTGAGGTATCCTAGGCTAAGGGTCGACATATGAAACGTCCCCTTAGAACAATTGTACATATGAAACGTCCCCTTAGAACAATTTATACACGACTGTGCTTAAACTGACACACAATGTTTTTAGCGCAACGCAATCTGACTATCAAAAATCCCTGCAAAAGAATGGCCCTGAGTAACATTAAACTATACCTTTCAGAAATCACTTACCTCACAAAAATCTTCGCTGCTCGAACTACTGCAATACAGCGAGTGCCACTACTGCCAGCTAAATAAAAGATTCAAACTACTGGAGGCACTAACTACTGATAGGGATAGTTAGCAAATGAAAGATATTATTAGAGAACAAACAATGTATTTACCTTAATATTCATAATTGACATCCAGTCTTACAGATTATCAAAACTCGGCCATCTCTCTCCCCACGTCCACCACTGCTGGCGGCTCACCTCCAACTGCCCAGCGCTACGCGCTGTTCGCATCCAGCTATAGCAGTTCATGACAACAATGGCAGACAACAATTCAAACTTTTCATATAGAGAGTGCTACGTAATGTTGCCAATAAAAAAACATAAACAGCAAACTTACATAAAGAAAACATAAACAGCCTACTTACAATTTGTTATTGCCGTAAGCGAAATCGGATCACTCACTCATCTTGCTCATGCTTCAATCAGTGTCCTCACTGCAAGACATCGTTGGTGAAACTTCTACATACATAGGTAGTAAGACGAATTTCGCATCACTTTTTTACCACAAGTTCAGAAATTTACCCTAGTACATTTCCACTCCAGTACATTTTCACAATTCTTCAAGTGACCAGGGATGATTATTCATCGTTCTCCAGTGTACCATCATCCAAGACTGGTTAATAATTCATGATTGCCTATACATTACCAGTGTTTGCAGGTAGATCCTGAATACTTGCGTAAAAGAAAAGGAAAGGTCACACGTTTGTGTGGTAACTGGCTAGTCGTGGCGTCCTGAAAGTATTCTAGAGTTCGGAGGAAGCAATGGCCGCACGTGCCGCTCGACCAGCAGGGCCCGGCAGCAACGCGTGGTGCCTAACGTTAGCCGGACGAGGGGGCTAGCCCCAGGGCGTGGTCCGTCGAGCGACGGGAGGGCCAAAGATGGCGGACTTTGTGAAACCTTAATGGCAGACATTTCACAGTTCGTATAGAAATTAATAGCAGCCAGATGAATCATGATACCTCAAAAAGAAACATGTACATTACTATTATTTGCACGACGATTCTGACGGTGTAATCAGATTTTCAATATCTTTATTAGTTTTAAGTTTAGTATCTGACGGTAAATTATACAAGTAACACCCAGATATCAATTTCCAAAATCTAAACGCTTCCTCCGAGTTCGTCGATCGTCGTGTCTTTAGAAAGCTATTAGCGTAAACCTAAATTGGTATGAAATACTGCCATGTAACCTGAATAACACATGAATTATTAGAGATTAAAGTGGCCGATTACTACCGATCGCGTCAGGCCGTAAGTACTCCACAGTTACACGAAAAAACGGTAGCAGCATGCTTATGAATATACTTATTTATCTATGTCTTTGTTTATATCCGATATACAGGATGGTCCATTGATAGTGACCGGGGCAAATATCTCACGAAATAAGCATTAAATGAAAAAACTACAAAGAACGAAACTCGTCTACCTTGAAGGGGGAAACCATTTAGCGCTATGGTTGGCCCGCTAGATGGCGCTGACATAAGTCAAACGGATATCAACTGCGTTATTTTTAAATAGGAACCCTCACTTTTTTCCTACATATTTCTATAATACGTAAAGAGATATGAATGTTTTAGATGGACCACTTTATTCGCTTTTTGATAGATGGTGCTGTAATAGTCACAAACGTATAAGTACGTGGTATCACGTAACATTCCGCTAGTTCGGACGGTATTTGCTTCGTGATACATTATCTATGTTAAAATGGACCGTTTACCAATTGCGGAAAACGTCGATATCGTGTTGATGTATGGCTATTGTGATCATAATGCCCAACGTTCGTGTGCTATGTACGCTGCTCGGTATCCTGTGAGACATCATCCGACAGTCCGGAGCGTTCGACGGATTGTTATGTTATTTAAGGGAACAGGAAGCGTTCAGACACATGTGAAACGTCAACCACGACCAACAACAAACGATGATGCACAAATACGTGTTTTAGCTGCTGTCGCGGCTAAGCCGCACATCAGTAGCAAACAAATTTCACAAAAATCGGAATTCTCAAAAACGTCGGAGTTGAGAATGCTACATCAAGATCGATTGCACCCGTACCATATTACTGTGCACCAGAAATTGCATGGCGACGACTTTGAACGTCGTGTAAGGTTCTGCCACTGGGCAAAAGAGAAATTATGGGACGATGAAAGATTTTTTGCACGCGTTCGATTTAGCGACGAAGCGTGATTCACCAACAGCGGTAACATAAACCGGCATAATATGCACTATTAGGCAAGGGAAAATCCACGATGGCCGCGGCAAGTGGATCATCAGCGACCTTGGCGGGTTACTGTATGGTGTGGCATTATGGGAGCAAGGATAATTGGTCCCCATTTTGGTCCCCTTTTTATCGATGGCAATCTAACTGGTACAATGTATGCTGATTTCCTATGTAATATTCTACCGATGTTACAACAGAATGTTTCACTGCATGACAGAATGGCGATGTACTTCCAACATGATGGATGTCCGGTTCATAGTTTGCGTGCGGTTGAAGCGGTATTGAATAGCATATTTCATGACAGGTGGATTGGTCGTCGAAGCACCATACCATGGCCCGCACGTTCACCGGATCTGACGTCCTCGGACTTTTTTCTGTGGGGAAAGTTGAAGGATATTTGCTATCGTGATCCACCGACAACGCCTGACAACATGCGTCAGCGCATTGTCAATGTATGTGCGAACATTACGGAGGGCGAACTACTTGAGAGGAATGTCGTTACACGTATTGACAAATTCATTGAGGTTGGTATTTACAGGTAATCACGCTGTAACAGCATGCGTTCTCAGAAATGATAAGTTCACTAAGGTACATGTATCACATTGGAACAACCGAAATAAAATATTCAAAGGTACTTACGTTCTGTATTTCAATTTAATAATCCTAGCTGTTGCCAACTGTTCGTCTAAATTTGTGAGCCATATGTTTGTGACTATTACAGCGCCATCTATCACAAAGCGACAAAAGTGGTCCAACAAAAACAGTAATATTTCTTTAAGTAGTACACGAATTCGTATTAAAAATGGGGTTCCTATTTCAACAAAACGCAGTTGATATCCGTTTTACCTATGGCAGCGCCATCTAGCGGGCCAATCATAGAGCCATCTGGTTGCCCCCTTCAAGCTAGACAAGGTTCGTTCTTTGTAGTTTTTTCGCTTGACGCTTATTTCTTGAGATATTTGGCCCGGTCGCGATCAATGTTTACTATTCGAAGAAATTGGTTAAATATTTACTGTGTTTAAGAAAGCACAGAGACATTAGGCTACTGGCCTACCTTTTGTACTATTCCTTTGATATATGTTTATTTAATTTGTTTATGTATCTAATAATGTGTGATAGAGCTTGTTTGTTGTACAGCCGTAGGAATATTTGTTTAATTTCGAGTTATTTAAATGTAAATCCAGTATATCGAAGGTAAATTATGTTTGTGAGTGTACGTTAGCCTGGAGACGTGGAGGGAGCGCTCTAGCCAATCACAGCGCTCGTTACTAAGGGAGGCGACTTCCGAAGTTCTGGCAGGGCGGAATTGCTGGACAGTGCAGGAGAGAAGGTGCTGGGCGCGACGGCGCCTTGGACGCACGGAAAGACATTGAGAGTGGAGCGGTTTGCACGTGGTCAAGAGAGTTAGAAATACTTCGGAGAGCCGACATGTGGACTTGTGATATTTCCGTGGTTTCTACAGTGAAGACGTAGTACGCGTTTAGAAGTGAATATCTCGCGAGCTTTGTTGTTATTGTTCATGACTAATTACGTGCAGTAGAAATCTATTGTGTCCCTGTTATTCAACTTATATTTTAATTGCTTTACCATTCACAGCAATATGTGTTTTGCAGAGATACACCGCGGTCTCAAAAGTACTTCTACTATCGTACTCATCACATAAAGTCGTTATATAGTACCTGCAGATTTTATTTAATTGCAATCTTTCATTTATCAATTTATATGTTACTTTCATAATTCGCAATAGCTGAGTGATTGAAACCTTCGACCATTCGATTCAAGTGTGTATTTTTATCGTGTACTGTAGACTCAGCAGAATTTGGCATGTAATGTGGCAACTACGTATCTCAACCCCTAGACAACGAAACCAGCCTAAACTTTTAATATTTCAACTCTGACTCAGCGGGTACGTAGCTGAGGGCCACCATCAGCATTCATTCTACTGCAGAAAGCCCGCACGTTTCTACACACTGTTTAATTCTCGTGGTAATAAACGTTACACGGTGAGTTTCGCGACGTTCCACTTAGCGCCAATGCACATTTCTCTCTCTCTCTCTCTCTCTCTCTCTCTCTCTCTCTCTCTCTCTCTCTCTTTCTCTCTCGCTCTATCTCTTGTTTCTTTCACTGACTTACCCGGCAATTTAGAGTCAGTTTCTCCTGTTACAACTGTGGTGTCACTGCCAGACACCACACTTGCTAGGTGGTAGCCGTTAAATCGGCCGCGGTCCCTTAGTATACGTCGAACCCGCGTGTCGCCACTATCAGCGATTGCAGACCGAGCGCCGCCACACGGTAGGTCTAGAGAGAGACTTCCTAGCACTCGCCCCAGTTG
The DNA here is from genome assembly GCF_023864275.1 of Schistocerca cancellata. Lineage (NCBI taxonomy): Eukaryota > Metazoa > Arthropoda > Insecta > Orthoptera > Acrididae > Schistocerca > Schistocerca cancellata. The sequence continues at coordinate 1,187,058,771 of NC_064626.1, forward strand.
TACAACCGACTTTGCTAGCGATGGCTCACTGACAAAATACGCTCTCATTTGCCGAGACAATAGTTAGCATTGCCTTCAGCTACGTCAATTGCTACGACCTAGCAAGGCGCCATGTTCAGTTACTAATGATATTGAGAATAACGTACAGTCAAGAGCGACGTTCACCAGTTATGGATTAAAGTTAAGTATTCCACCAGCTGCAGCCGTTTTTCTAAATTCTAATTTCCTTGTCCTGTTCCAGACCTCACGCCAGCCTGTGTGAGCTAAAACGCGTGCCTTTCGGCTTCCTCTAGTAACCCGCTGTTGGCTCTCCTGCCAACCCACAACAACAACATGCTATGACTATGTTGGAAACCAACTGGTGATACCGAGTGATTAAAGATTTCTCTAATAGATATGAGGACTATCTTTTACGGCATAAGTACAAAATAACGCAGGAGTGTTAATATACAAGCTGATTAAAATTAACCCTTTCCGAAAGGAATTGGCTAATTTTAGTCTACTTAGGTTTGCTTTCTGTTTATGTTTTCTAAAAGTATCATATACGTGCCCTTATTAATTTGATGTCGCACCATGAAACGCCTTTTACGTCTTTATCTGAGCGACACTGAAACATTTCGCAGGTGCCAAAAATATAATTATTCGACTTTTTTAGCTGTTTGTATAACTGTGAACCCTTCCTCAGGATTGATAATTCCTCTGATGTTCTGCTACAATGGGTGAAGTATTGCTAACATGCCATTCGAAATCTATTGGAAAGAACTTATATCTCATGGAAGTAGTGTTTACTGAATGCTCTGACGCAGCAGTACAAGGATGCAGTAGTTACACCAATAAACTAGGCACTATTTCCCTGACAGTGATCTTTCAACGAGAGCAGAATTTATAACCAGATTTTATAGCACCATCCTCTTGCAACTCTTTCATTCCAGACGAAAGGAAAATTCATTACACGTCCCCAGACGTACGTAGTACTTTTCTCATTGTAATAAGATAAACATACATACCTCGACAAAATTTCTTAAAATTTTACGAATAATGCTTGTCTCCAAAACTGTCATATCTAGAGGTGCTGCAGCTTTTTCAATCTTTAAGTGACTGGTGCTAAAAGTGTTCCAAATCAGATCCGCTAGTAGGATGTTGGGCGAATACATGTTGACAGTCTGCCGCAATGGGTATGGCATGAATGTAGGAGCAGTTCTCTGGGCGTTTCGTAACATTACGAAATACATGAGGGCCACGACTTGTTACGCTGTCGAAACATTATGGTAAGAAAACACATGAAACCCAAATCATACTCGGACTTCAAGAATAACTTTGATTTTTTGTTTCTGATAACACACAGAATTTATCCATGCTTTGTCTCACTGACTAGTTTCGTTATACTGTATGAGAGACAGTATTATAGTTTTTGCCACATTAAATGCTTACAGTTGACAGTTGGGTCATGCATGGTGCATTTTGTAATCATTATTGTCAGGAACTAAGTATCCCACTAAATGCAACACACGAAAACATTTATGGCCGTGATTGTTCAAATGGCTCTGAGCACTAAGGAACTTAACATCTGAGACCATCCGTCCCCTAGAACGTAGAACTACTTTAACCTAACTAACCTAAGGATATCACACACATCCATGCCCGAGGCAGGATTCGGACCTGCGACCGTAGCGGTCGCGCGGTTTCAGACTGAAGCTCCCAGAACCGCTCGGCCACACCGGCCGGCGCCGTGATTGTCTGGAACTAAATACTCCAGCAATCGGAAACAGTATTCTGTATGCAGAAGTTCCTCCAAAATCCATCTGTAAGGCATACGCTCTGGTATGGCTGGAAACCAAACAACATTTAAAGTCCTATTTATCGTGCTTGACATCTGTTGCATCAGGTCCGAACCTGCAAAGTTGACACTCCACCTACTACTTGTACTCAACAGCCATAGCTCTCCGATGTAAGCAGAGATGAAGATTCGCTTCAAGTTCATATCTCCAATAAAAATTACGCAGATCTGAAACTCACTCAATGTATCGCAAACTATATTTCCACTCACAATGTGCCGATCAATTCTTAATTTTAGTTTGTGCGCGAGTTGTATTCATTTTAAACGTGTAAAAGTCTTTCACACGAATCATGTGGCTACTGAATTCATTGCAGAAACTAACCTCTTCCTTTATTAGCAAATTGCCTCATTCGGCTACGGATTGATCAAAACTTGCAGATCCCATTGCTTGTACTATGTATAAGATTCGGAAAATAGCTTGGAGGTCGTTATTAGTTTTTGATGCAATCTTGTTAATATTTAACTGGTAAGAAACGTGGGCTCGACATTCTCAGGAAAATAAGTGAAAGCAGCAGGATAGACGGGTGCTACATGATGTGAAAGAACCTAAAGGGAACGAAAAGAATTGAAGCCAACAACGAAGTGCTCGGGTTAATAATGGTGTGAGACAGGGCTAAAGCCTCTATCCTGTGCTGTTCATTCTATATACCGAAGAAGCAATGAAGGAAACGAAATTAAGTTTAAAGAGTGGGACTGGAACTGTAAATGGAAAACATCAATGATAAGATTCGTTGATGACACTGCTAACCTCAGTGAAAGAGAGGAAGAATTCGAAGACCTCTTGAACTGAATGAAATATGTGATAAACACGCAATAGGATTGAAGGTAAAGCGAAGGAATACGAAGGTAGTTAGGAGTAGTAGAAATGAGGTTAGCGGAGTGAAGGGTTCTGCTACCTTGAAGAGAATAACACATACGGAAGAAGCAAGGAGAATAGAGAAAGCAGGTTAGCAGAGGCAAAGAGGGCATTCCTGGGCAATAAAAGTCAACTATCAAACATCGGTTTTACTTTGAAGCATTATTTCCTGAGAATGTACGTTTATAGCACAGCCTTATATGGAAGTGAATTAATGGTGGTGCAAAAACCTGAAAAATGTGAATCGATGGCATGTAGTTCTACAGAATGGCGTTGACAAAAAATGAAAGGTTTCTTCTGATAATTAGTGAGACGAGGAAGATGTGGAAATTGTGGTGTTAGCGCCAGACACCACACTTGCTAGGTGGTAGCCTTTAAATCGGCCGCGGTCCGCTACTATACGACGGACCCGCATGTCGCCACTGTCAGTGATTGCAGACCGAGCGCCGCCACGGCAGGTCTAGAGACACTTCCGAGCACTCGCCCCAGTTGTACAGCCGACTTCGCTAGCTATGGTTCACTGACAAATTACGCTCTCATTTGCCGAGACGATAGTTAGCATAGCCTACAGCTACGTCATTTGCTACGACCTAGCAAAGCGCCATTATCAGTTGCTATTTACCTAGTGATGCATGTACCGTCAGACCGATGTTCACCAATTATGAATTAAAGTTAAGAATTCCCGTAGTTACTTACGTTCTTTGCTACTATAAATTCCCTTAACTGTTCCAGACCTCACGCCAGCCTGCGTGAGCTTAAACGCGTGCCTTTCGGCTTCCTCTCCTCAGAGTGGCTTGGTTGTCTTGCCAAGTCACAACAGAAATCATTGACAATGAGAGGAGAGAGAATATTAAAACATATATTAAGTCATTTCCACGGTACTAGAGGGAGCTGCAGAGAGAGACAGTAGTTGCAATATTTTCTACAAACTGTGAGGGTGCAAGTGCCACTTAGAGATGAAGAGTTAGGCACAGAAGCGGAATTCGTGGTGGGCCGTGTAAAAACAATTAGAAAACTGATGGCAAAGAAGGTCAAGTGTTGCGGATAAAAGATCTTTATTGGTCAACCAGTTACGGTTCAAGGACAATCTTCAGGTTCATAAAACATTTACGTTATCCTAGTCGATATAAAATAAATGACGTCACATAATAAAATTAATGAATTCGTCACTTTAGTCGCTTAGTAATAGAAATTACATCGTGAATCAGAAAATATGTACCAAACATTGCTCCTATTGTTGTTATATATGTTCATATCTTTTGCTGTTGTAAACGTTTTAGAAAATTAGTGCTGATCCGTGAACCGAAACTGGTTATTCAATAAAGAAAAAAGTATCATGACGCTCTCCCTCTCTCTCTCCCGCTCTCCCTCTCCCTCTTGCTCTCCCTCTCCCTCTCCCAAGCTCCCTTTCTCTCTCCCGCTCTCCCTCTCCTGCTCTCCCTCACCCACTCTCCCTCTCCCGCTCTCCCTCTCTCTCTGTCCTCATTCTCTCTCCCTCTCCCGCTCTCCCTCTCTCTCTCTCTCTCTCTCTCTCTCTCTCTCTCTCTCTGTCCCTCATTCTCTCTCCCTCTCCCGCTCTCTATCTCTCTCTCTGTCCCTCATTCTCTCTCCCTCTCCCGCTCTCCCTCTCTCTCTCTCTCTCTGTCCCTCATTCTCTCTCCCTCTCCCGCTCTCCCTCTCTCGCTCTCCCTCATCCCTCTCTCTCTCTCTCTCATTTCTTTCTTTTTTTTTTGTCATCGATCGTCTAACTGGTTCGACACGGACAACCACGAATTTCGCTTCAGTACCAACCTTCCCCTAAATAAAAAGGATCTGAAATTTATACGTGGTGGAAATCTCTAAAAGGTAGCTACGCATGTACACCTCTTGGAAAATATAAGGCTCACAAGAAGCTACTAGTCGCAGAATCAGCTCAGCCCACTGGCTGTTAAATGCTAACTAATTTAAATAGAACTATAAGTACGTGTAATACGCTCTGTGTAACAGCACAATTTCGCTGTTCCGGTAACCTCTGCAGTGGAGGAGAATCTCAACGCCAGTGGTGTGTGATAGAGACACAGTGGAACAGCGACGCCCGCCTGTGCGTTTGCAACGGCGATGCTCAGTGGCGCCTGTCTTCCACCAGAAGGGGAGGCGGTTGAGGCTGAGGGGTGAGGATGGGGGCGCGGAGGGGCGGGAGGACGGCGACATCGGGTCGCCGGGCGGGTCGCCTCGACCGCGCGAGCAGCCGCTGTAAAATTGCCGCAATTTACTTCTGCTCTCGACCAATATCGCCTGTGGTCGATACGGCGTCGCTCTCCGGCCGAGCTATTGCCACCAATATTTCGGGATCGTCCGCCCGCGCCGCCACCCCGCCCGCCAGAAACAATAAACACGGAAACCACGGCGCCGGCGGTTGACTGTGTGCGCGTAACCGACTCCGCCGTGTCAGCGGTACTCCCTTCCGCTAGGTCCTCCTGTTCTTTTGTTGTCCCTGGCAGCATTACGCTGGTGTATCTGCAACAGTCTCACTGCATAGAAGGTTGCGACTCTGCAAGTACGACAAGGTGTGGCCAGGAAGGATTGCTCTAATGTACTTGGCTTCCGTGCTGCACTGCGTACTTGGGTACAATTCCACCTCTTGCTTACATATGAAGATTAACTGTGCATTAATGAGAACACCCATAAGAAACTATCTAGGAATGCTTACTTATCACAGTCCAATGGGATGTACAGGACGTTTAAACTGGAGTGTCCTCCATTCCTTTAGGAAATAATACTCATCGAAACTATAATCTGTGCCGTAACGGTAATGAATTATGTACATCAGTCGCAGTTACCGTGCCGATTAGTGGCACATCTGAGAATTATCGCCTCCTAGATGCGTGCTGGCGGCGCCATCGGGAGGCGCAAAAAGAGTATTGAGCAGATAGTGCATAGTCGAGTGTGGGAGGCCGGTGCCACAACAAAGTGGTGTCCTGGTGTAGTGCTGGCTTGTTAAAGTACTTGACTGGCGAATAGCACTGATTTGAATTTTTGGACTATGTCAGTGCTTACCAGGATTGGTGGCTCAATCTGCATGTGGACATGTCTTAAGTTGTGGATTGAGACGGTGAAGAGTTTCGATTATTTAGCTAACCTTACACAAGTAATACGACATTATTTTCGTAACCAGCAAAAAGTTGATGTGGTACATTAACTTGAACATACCTACATCCAATACTTCTGCTGTGTTGATAAAGGCTAGATAGTGTCTCAGAATTGCGCAATTATTCAGTCTCTGAATCGTAACTCCAATGACAGTGGCGGTACCGAGTAAATGGCATTATGTGACGTTAGTCTGTGCCACCTAATATTGTTCTCGTCTCGCCAGTCATTCTGAACTTGACACTACTGACTACGTTTGTTGGTCTGATACGGCATATACTATTGTGAGAGGGAAACATATTGTGAGTCAGAAAACTTGTACTATTTGTTGGCATAAGGGCACAGAAATTTATGAGAAATTGCTGCTAGCACTCGACAGGTTTGATTGAATAGTGTATGCTACATTTGTTGGGACTTACCGAAAGGGATTAGTATGTGTGAGGGTTTAACTAATAATGATTATTATGATGAGTGAAATAGAAAGAGCACATCCTTGTTAATGTTATCATTGTAACTCTCTTGTAACTTAGCACTCGTGGTAGCTGTCAGTTGTACGCCTTTTGCTTTCCAGCCGTTAATTATTGTTCTTTTCAGATTATGTAAGGAAATGGGTGACTTAGGAGTATGTTGGATGGGCACTGGTGGTCTGATTTCAGTTGGCACCGAATTGGTAGCCACGGCTGTTAGCAATACCGGGCCCGGAGCGGAATAATTGTGTTGACAAAGATTCGGTCATAAGAAACTACTCTATAAGGCTGATCCTTAAATTTTACTATAGTAAAAATCATTGTGATTTTATCATAAGATTTGAATATTTACTTACTTTCTAGATGCGTACATGTTCTCTTAGAAAATTATTTTTATTACTTGTGAATAAATGAGGCGGTTTCAATAACCAGTCTTTACTAGAGTATCGTAAGTATTTAGAAATTTTACAAGGAGCTTTTTGTGTAACTATGTTATTCTAAATAATTTTTCAATTTTATGTCTTTAACTTCGACTGGTTGGACGTAATGGTTTAATTTCATGTTTTTTTTAATTCGTCAGCTCGGATGGAAGAATTTAGGAAAGTGTAGTAACTGTTTCGTTTCTTTAAATGTCTGGAACTGTTAGCCCGTCTTTTGACTACCAGTCATCGCTCCATTGCCCACTTGGTGCAGTAAACTGTGGGTTTCAGCCGTCACCTTCCATCTTCAGATCTTTACAGCTTTGTTACAGTGTGCACTTTACCGTGTGTGGTTGCCCCAACATTAATGTCGTCACACTCTGAAAGAGCTGGAAAGTCAGAAGATGAAACCAGTTATCTAAGAAGATCACGCGGAATGAACTAAGTCGTCGGAATGTACTCCGAACTGGTCAAAAAGATAGAGCTATAAACTCTGTTGTTAAAGCAAATAGAACTTATCCGTGATATAGGAGTATACAGTCTTTGTCTAATAACCAAAACGTCCTGAACACCAAGTTCGAAGCAAGCCGCTGATTAGACCCTTATCTAGATAAAAGTGAAAGTTTATCTGTTAGAAACGGATGATATAAAAAAGTACGGGCCTGATTTTTGAGTGATTTCTTCGCGAAATAATCGGCATTGTCTGGAGAGGGTTTGAAGCTATATACCTCTTCCATCAACAATATACCACTTTTCCACTAAAATCTACTGCAAAAAAGACGAAGCTGAAATGGTCGAGATTTCGTATTCTATATGGTGCTGTTTCTGAAAGCTTTCACGTGTTGGTAACCCTACATATGCAAGTATCTGCTTTGTTTATATGTACCTACTTCCCATTAATTAGAAAACTATTGAAGGAGACCTTAAAACACATGTCGAACATGAACTACTTTTGAATAAAAATCGACAGCAAAGGTGGGTAAAGACTTCTCGCATAAGAAGTCACTCTAGTTCTGACACAATTGCCTTGTGGAAGTGGACGGAGGAGCGGACACAGATCCGGGGCATTACCTTTGCCCTTGAGGTGAGTGTCTACCCCTGAATGGCGAAAGATTTGACAATGACTAACGTCATAAGGATGCAGAAGGCAACAGAAACGACTGTATGAAAGATAGTTAAGGTATATACAAGATATCTGGTCAGTAATTAAAAAAGTGGCGTGACGATCTCTCCCTTGGCAAAAGATTCTGTATGCAATATGCTTATAATAGCTTCATAACGGATAATTGTCTCGAAAGTTGGCAGATAATCCAAAAAGATTCAGGTTGTATGTAAAGTACGCTAGTGGCAAGACACAATCAATTTCTTCCCTGCGCGGTAACAATGGAAATACCATCGGTGACAATTCAGCGAAAACAGAGTTACTAAACACAGACTTCTGAAATTTCTCCGCCAAAGAAGACGAAGTATATATTCCATAATTCGAATCAAGAACAGCTGCCGAATGAGTAACCTAGAAGTGCATATGCTCGGAGTAGTGCAGCAACTTAAATCACCTAATAAAGAGCAAGTCTTCTGGTCCAGACCGTATACCAATTAGGTTCCTTTCAGAGCACGCTGATCCCATAGCTCCTGCTTTACAATAATATAAAACCTCTCGTTCGACGAAAGATCCGTACCCACAGACTGAAAAGTTGTACAGGTCACAGCAATATTCAAGAAAAGAAGTAGGATAATTCTGCTTCTCTACACATCCATATCGTTAACGTCGATATGCAGCAGGAAAACTATGAATTACCTCGAGGAGAATGGTCTATTGATACAAGAATGGCCTATTGATACACAGTCAACAAGGATTCAGGAATCATCGTTCTTACAAAACATTACCAGATCTTTACCCATACGAAATGTTGAGCGCTAAGGACAAGGGAATTCAAATTTATTCCGTATTTCTAGATTTCCAGAAGGCTTCTGACACTGTACCTCACAAGCGTCTTGCAATCAAATTGCGTGCTTATGGAACATTGTCTCACGTATGTGACAAGTTTCGTGATTTTCTGTCAGTGAGGTCACTGTTCGTAGTAATTGACGGAAAGTAATCTGATAAAACAGAAGTGATTTATGGCATACCCGAAAGTAGTGCTATAGGCCTTCTGCTGTTTCTTATCTATGTAAACGATTTAGGAAACTTACTGAGTAGCCGTCTTAGGATGTTTGCAAAAGATGCTGTCGTTTATCGTCTCGTAAAGTCATCAGAAAATCAAAACAAACTGCAAAACGATTTAGAAAATATATCTGTATGGTACTAAAATTAAAGTTTACCCTAAATAATGAAAAATATGAGGCCATCCCTATGAGTGCTAAAAGTAATCCGCTTAACTTCGGTTACACGATAAATCAGTCAAGTGTAAAGTCCATAAATTCAACTAAATTCCTAGCAAATACAAATAAAAGCAACTTAACGTGCAAAGAACACATAGAAAACATTGTCGGTATTTAGAACCAAAGACTGCGTTTTATTGGCAGAACACTTGCAAGTTATAACAGATCGGCTGAGTAGACTGCCTCTTTTGTAGTACTGCTGCGAGGTCAGAGGTCCTCACCAGATAGGACTGGTGGAGTACATCCAGGAAGTTCAAGGTACAACAGTGTGTTTTGTATTGTCGAGAGATATAGGAGAGAGTGTCACTGACATGATACAGGATTGCGATGGGCATCATTAAAACAAAGGCGTTTTTCGTTACGGCGCAATTTCAGTCACCGCCTGTCTCCAACGAATGAGAAAATATTTTGTTGAAGCCGACCTACATAGGGCGAAACGATCATCATAATAACATAAGGGAAATCAGTGCTCGCACGGAAAGATATAGGTGTTCGTCTTTTTTCTGCGCACTGTTAGTGATTGCAATAATACAGAATTACTGTGAAGATGTTTCTATGAGCCATCTGCCATGCACTTAAGTGTGATTTTCAGAGTATCCATGCAGGTGTATATGTAGATGATTAGTCCCCTAAATGCATCTCTGGGAGAGAACTGACAGTGGGGTGACAAACATGAGAAAAAGATGGAAAAACCAACGAAATGACAACATTCTACAAGTCGGAGCATGGAAAGTCAGCAGGTTGAACGTATATTCATGGGATCACAAATCAGCTACCACGTAAAATTAAAAAGCGGTCCGCCATAGGGATGAGTCCTTGTTCCACTTCTCTTCAGTCTGTACATTGCAGACATGCCAAAAACAAAATAAATGAAGTCTTCTTACGCGCGAAGACTGGGTATTTGCAAAAATGTGTACCTCAGATTGGCAGTCAGATGAAATCAAAAAGAAAGAAGATCAAAATTGCTTAACGAAAGAAGGAAATATAACAATTTTCGTTAGGAATTTAAAAAAAAAAAAGACAGAAAAAAGACAGGAAGCGCAGGAAAGGCAAGTCGGAATGGCTGCAGGAGAAATTTGAAGGAATCGAAAATTAAGATTGTCGGGAGAAACTAGTGTATAGAAAAGCCAAAGCTCCCATGTTTGAAGTTAAAGGCAAGGCTCGTAACATTAAGAGTGCAGTGCGAATTACACTAATAAATGCAGATGAGACAGCGGATGCGTTGAAAGAGTATATTGAATGCTTGTATGGGAGGGGAATACTAGCCTGGTGCAGTGATACAAGAAGAAGTAGGAGTAGGTGTGGAACTCATAGGGGAGTCCATGTTAGTCACAATTAGGGCCCGGATTTTAATGACAAGTCATAATTTTTTCTGCACTATATGCTGAATTTTAGAACAATTTATACGCAAATCTAGGCATTTTAGTAACGAAAAATGTATTTTGATTGTGCATAGAAAGTCATATTTCAACAAATTTTAGTAATAGGTCACATTGCGGCTAACGTTTAATTTAATAGGACATATTTCTGTCAACCTTTGCCAAAAATGCATATACCGTTTTTCTTGTATCTTACGAGACACACGAATAAGAAAATGAATATTCTGATCACGAGACAATATTTAACGTGCTGTTATGGAAGATAAACAGATAAATTAGAACACAGCTTTATTTCCCAGGACTGTAGTAGAAAATCGGTGTACCACAACAGTCGTTTCGCGAACATAAAACATTGTTGCGCAGAGTCGACAATACGCTTGCAGAGCGAACAAAGGCGGATTCTGCCGTAATAATCATCACAGTCGCACAGGTGTTCCCAGTAACCAGTTTGAATACAGCTTTTGCCTTGTTCAACATGCCTAAAGCAAAGTGCTCCGACAGCGTGAAGTTGCCAGGATATGTTCGAGAATTTGGAGAGAAGTTCTTGAGTACTAAAGGAAAAATATTATTTTGTAAACTGTGTGAAGTTTTAGTTAGTGCAGAAAAGCGCTTTACTGTGCCACAACACTGTAATACCGCTAAACACAGCAGCTGTGTGAAGTGAAGCGCTGAAAATAAAAGCAGGCAAACGTTGTTATTTGAACAGACAGGTCAATCGTCAACCGTGCAATCATTCTGCAAGGATATGTGTGGGATGATGGTGTCCTGAAATATCCCATTGGAAAAGCTGAAGAATCCACACTTCAGACCTTTCTTGGAGAAGTACACAACACATCCAGTTCCAGATGAATGTACACTGAGAAATAACTATTTATCCGTAAGCTACAATGATTTGCTGAACAAAATACGAATTACTATTGCTCAGCAACAGATCTGGCTGTCGATAGACGAAACTACGGATATTAGTGGGCAATATATTGCAAATGTTGTTGTTGGTGTTCTAAAAGTTGATGGCCCTGGAGATATGTTCCTACTAACGTGTGAAGCTCTCGATAGAGTAAACAATTCGACGATTGCTATTTTGTTTGACAACTCTCGGAAACTACTGTGGACTGATGGTGTGAAAAGAGACAACGTTCCGCTGCTTGTAACAGATGGTGCTTCATATATGGCTAAAGCAGCCAAAGGGCTTCCGATTCTCTACCCCAGTATGATGTACACCACTTGCCTTGCACATGCGTTGCTCAGAGTTGCCGAAGAGGTGCGATCAAATTACCCAGACGTGGACAAATTACTTTCCTGTGGCAAGAAAATCTATGTGAAGGCTCCCCTACGGCTGCAGATATTTAAGGAACAAGCACCTTCAACGCCCTTCCCACCTAAACGTGTTCTTACACGATGGGGTTATTTGCTTAATGCTACTGAGTATTACTGCACCAATTACACCCAAATAAAGACAATCTTCTGTGAGCTTGATAGCGATGAATCAAGCGCTATCAAAATTGTGAAAGAAGTTTTTGAAGATACATGGTCTCGAAGCTTATCATACATCAACGCGAATTTTTCAGTGATATCAAAAGCCATCAAACGACTGGAATCTGTTGGCACTCAGCTATTTGAGGCCCTGAGTATTGTGCAACATGTGCAGAATGAGTTGGGTCGAGCTTGTGGTCGTGTGGCTGACAAAGTGAAAGCCAAATTGCAAAGTATTCTCCAACGGAATCCTAGATATTCTACACTGTGCAAAATTAGTCACAGTCTTTCAGGGAATGTTGCAACATTTAAAGATACTAAAACAAAGCTGAACTCCAGTGACCTGGCTGCCTTCAAATAAGCTCCAGTGACATCTTGTGAAGTAGAGACGAGCTTTTCCAGGTACAAAACTATCCTCAGCGACAACCGCAGATGTTTGACAATGGAAAAACTGAAAATGCACCTTGTGATCCAGCGCAACTTTGCAGATACTGAAGATTGACATACGTTTAAATAATGTGAAACGCTTTAAATACTATGTAGAAATAAAAACATTGTTTTACTGTTTAGATAGATGATCTCTTCACTGTACTTTGTGTTTAGAAAATAAAACATTCAGACAGTCAAAAAATAGGTGCAAATTAGCCACAAATCCTACAGAAAGAAAGAACTATACTTACAATATTTTGAGAAATGAATTTTGTATTACTCTATAGAGAATAAAAAATTAAATGAACAAACATGAATGCTTTAAGTAAACGTCTATTAAGTCATATTTTATTTTTAAGGTCATATTTATGTAAGTTTTAGGTCAAAAATGCTTGCATATTTCACTTTTAGGTAATTAAAATCCGGGCCCCAATCATAATTTAAAAGCGCTCTCGAAGTCTCAAAATCAAATAATGCAGGAGGTATGGACAACATTCCATTGGAATTTCTAGAAATCGTTGAGAGAAGTGGCAACCAAACCACTAATCACGCTGGTGTGCATAATCTTTGAGCCTGACAAAGTACCATCAGACTTTCGGAATAATATCGTCTACACAGTTGCGAAGACAGCAAGGGCCGATGGGTGAGAAAGTTACCGGACATTTAACTCCACAGCTCTCGCATCCAGGCTGGTGACAAGAGTAATTTACAGAATAATGGAAAAGATGACTGAGGATCCGTTACTTGGTGGTCACTTTAGCTTTAGGAAAGGTAAAGACACCAGAGAGTCAGTTTAGACGTTGCTCTTGATAATGGAAGCAAGACTGAAGAAAAATTAAGACACACCCATTGAATTTTTCGACACGGAAAAGCGTTCGACAATGCAGAATCCTGCAAGATATTTCGGAGAAACATAGGAGTACGCTATAGGGATACGTGGGAAAATACAGTACGTATAGTGTGTGCAAGAACCAAGAACGAATAATATTATTGGAAGACCAAACGAATTGTTAGGATTAAAAAGTATGTAAACAGGGTATAGCATTTTTTTCCCTACTGTTCAATCCTTACAGTGAAGAAGCAATGATGGAAATAAAGGAAGGGTTCAATAGCTGCCATTAAAAGTCAAGGTGAACGTAAATCAATGATAAGATTCACTGACATTTCCGTCCTAAGTGAAAGTGAAGAAGAATTACAGGAACTGTTGAATGTAATGAACAGTACAATGAGTACAGAATATGGATCTAGAATAAACCGGAAAAAGACAAAAGTAGAGAAGTAGCGGAAACAATACTAATGGAAAAGGCAGAGTAGGCATTCCTGGCCAGGAGAAGTTTGCTGATATCAAACGCAGGACTGGATCTGAAGATGTACATTTCGAGCACGTCATTATGGTAGTGAATCATGCACATTGGGAGAAAAGAACAGAAGAGAATTGAAGTTTTCGAGCTGTGGTGGTAAAGAACAATGTTGAAAATTCGAAGAGCTAATAAGGTAAGGAATAAGGACATTCTACAAAGAAACGGTGAAGGAAGGAACACAAAGAAAACACAGGCAAGAAAAAGGAACAAGACAACAAAACATGTTGAAATTGTCAGGGATATCCTGCAGGTTACTACAGGGAACTATAGTGGGTAAAAACCGTAGTGGTACACTGATAATGGGATAGGTTATACAAATTATTGATCAAGTAGCCTGCAAGTGCTGAAATCTAAATAATTTAGGCAAAATAGACATTTAGCACATGGGTGGATCATATCTGGGCATATGCCCGAGCCATAAATTCCTGTAAAGTCTTCATGTTTTCAGTGGAAGTGGAGTTACACATCAGTGACTTTAAATGTCTGCACATTGTTAATGGACGTGGAATGCATCAATGGCTTTAAATGTACCGATAAAAAACTAAGCAATCTGAAAAAGGTAAACGGAAGCACAATGGTATAGGACATTCTTGACATATTGGTCACTCATGAACCGTGTCTGTTGGTTACTGCTTACGATGTGTAGAAAATTTGGTTGTACCCTGTCGTGTATGAACCATACCGTTTGAACAATAATTACTTGAGTAATTTTTCATACAGAAACTGATGCCAATTTGAATCTTCCAGAAATCTCATGTGCTCAGATGCAGTTATTGTGCTAATAAATGAGAATCTCATCCCACCCAAAACTAAAGTGCAAAGTATGAAAGCCGATCTACAGCACTTTTGTTAGTATCTGTTTGCAGAACTGTCAATTGGCTTGCCGGCCTACGGTCCTGAGATCTTGAACATATTGTAAATGATATGGAAAAAGTAATCGCCGATGCAGAATTGACCACCCAAGAGCTTGGTGTATGCCTCTTCAGTAGATATAGTTCTTCGCAAACTTTATTCAGTATAACCATCTACCCGTTGGAACGCATGCTCTTCCATATTGGGCGTGCGAACTGTACAATGGCCTACAGCGATTCTGTGTTTTTATGGCGAATGATCCTGTGATTGTGAATCACTAAAAGAGGCCCACTGAGTCTCATATTTAGATTAAATGTGGCGTTGAGGCGTGTATGTCTTATGTATTTCGGTTAACGACATTACCTAAAGCAACGGAATCCCAAATCTCGTTCTGATGTTAGGATAACCACGAAACGGCACGTACTGATTGTATGGCGGGGGACGACGCATCATCTTGCTGTTTCTATGCAGGACCGAAAGCATTACAGTACTACCGTAATGTAACAATGATACGCGAGGAACGGTAGAGAGACAGCTTGAAGGTGGTTCATTGAACCCTCTGTAAGGCACTTTATTGTGAATAGCAGGGTAATCACGTAGATGTAGATGCAGATGTAAAACTGAATTCCCATTATTGGGAACAAGCTCTGTTATTTATAGCCGACTTTTATTTCTTACAGTGATTTCAGCTTTAAAAAGAAAGAGATGGTAACATGTAGTTCCTTCGTCTGACGTGCCTTCAAATAATCTACCTGTACAGAATATGTTGTTGTTGTTGTGGTCTTCAGTCCTGAGACTGGATTGGTGCAGCTCTCCATGCTACTCTATCCTGTGCAAGCTTCTTCGTCTCCCAGTACTTACTGCAACCTACATCCTTCTGAATCTGCTTAGTGTATTCATCTCTTGGTCTCCCTCTACGATTTTTACCCTCCACGCTGCCCTACAGAATATACTTTACTAGTATTACTGATGTAGCTTTACAGCTTAACTAACGTTATATTGTTTTCTTTCACAGGTGAGTTCCTATCAGCAGCTCTGGCTTCCTGGTAAGTTTGCCTAAGGTAGACCATCCACTAGATGGCTTTGAAAGTTCTACAACACTTCTGAATGCAAGATATGGCACATATTTCATATGAAATGTGAAAAGTGTTAAATATGTAGCGCTGTAGAGAGCATACTAAACACAAGTTTCGCCACTCTTTTGAAAGAGGAGATAGGGATATGCGACTGAAACTATTACACTCAAATGTATGTATAAAATACGCAAACCACTTTAGTTCTGTTTCATTCATATATGAAGAGAAACAATAACCACTGTCAGTGTAACACAGTGCATGTCCTAATCTCATTTCATTCGCATCTTAGATACGCGTTAAAATTACAGGAGTTATCTCACAATGTGGTTTTCTAAGGTTTATGGAAACAACAGTGCTTTTCTATCAATGATTTCCATTTTTTTTCCCAAAGTATTCTCGTTACACTCCTGTATGAGCTGAACTGAGGCTGACACCCTTCAGTATGGCTCCTGATTGCTTTGCTTCACGCTGTCAAGGTCATTTTATAAATTTCTATATACAGGACTTGTACTCCAAAACAGGTAGCTCGAGTATTTCGTAAGTGCTATCGGTTACAGACGCACTTACGTAGCAGAAAACTCTTCTAATCTCAGCGTTCCCTTCAATCGTAACTACTACTCTCTTCACGCCCTATTTACATTTTATTTCGCAATTATGTTTCTCTCCAGAAATCCAAACAGTGGTGCAAGCTGCAGAACCTTCCCACAATGTGACTGAAATTTCTCATAATTAGGGATTAGGAGGAACGAACTGTATTCGCTTTGAATAACTTTTAATAGCCAAGATCGCTTTCAATCATATTTATTCCTGAAGACCGGTTTCAACAGCCAAAACTGTCATCTTCTAATCTTCACAAAACTTGTCGTTACACTTGTATTCCACTATAACTGAATCACACATACCATTTGACATTGTAGTCTACATCAACATATACATGATTACTCTGCAATTCACATTTAAGTGCTTGGCAGAGGGTTCATCGAACCACAATCACACTATCTCTCTACCATTCCACTCCCGTACAGCGCGCGGGAAAAACGAACACCGAAACCTTTCTGTTCCAGCTCTGATTTCTCATATTATATTTAGATGATCATTCCTACCTATGTAGGTTGGGCTCAATAAAATATTTTCGCATTCGGAAGAGATAGTTGGTGACTGACATTTCGTAAATAGATCTCGCTGCGACGAAAAACGTCTTTGCTTTAATGACTTCCATCCCAACTCGCGTATCATATCTGCCACACTCTCTCCCCTATTACGATATAATACAAAACGAACTGCCCTTTTTTGCACCCTTTCGATGTCCTCCGTCAATCCCACCTGGTATGGATCCCACACCGCGCAGCAATATTCTAACAGAGGACGAACGAGTGTAGTGTAAGCTGTCTCTTTAGTGGACTTCTTCTAAGTGTCCTGCCAATGAAACGTAACCTTTATCTCGCATTCCCCACAATTTTATCTGTGTGGTCTTTCCAACTGAAGTTGTTCGTAATTTTAACACCCAGGTACTTAGTTGAATTGACAGCCTTGAGAATTCTATTATTTATCGAGTAATCGAATTCCAACGGATTTCTTTTGGAACTCATGTGGATCACCTCACACTTTTCGTTATTAAGCATCAACTGCCACCTGCCTACATCATACAGCAATCTTTTCTAAATGGCTTTGCAACTGATACTGGTCTTTGGATCACCTGGCTAGACGGTAAATTACAGCATCATCTGCGAACAACTTAAGAGAACTGCTCAGATGGTCACCCAGGTCATTTATATAGATCAGGAACAGCAAAGGTCTCAGGACGCTTCCCTGGCGAACACCTGATATCACTTCAGTTTTACTCAATGATTTGCCGTCTATTACTACGAACTGCGACCTTCCTGACAGGAAATCACGAATCCAGTCGCACAACTGAGACGATACCCCATAGGCCCGCAGCTTGATTAGAAGTCGCTTGTGAGGAACGGTGTCAAAAGCTTTTCGGAAATCTAGAAATACGGAATCAACTTGAGATCCCCTGTCGATAGCGGCCATTACTTCGTGCGAATAAATAGCTAGCTGCGTTGCGTTGCACAAGAACGATGTTTTCTGAAACCATACTGATTACATATCAATAGATCGTTCCCTTCGAGGTGATTCATAATGTTTGAATACAGTATGCTCCAAAACCCTACTGCAAACCTACGTCAATGATATAGGTCTGTAGTTCGATGGATTACTCCTACTACCCTTCTTAAACACTGGTGCGACCTGCGCAATTTTCCAATCTGTAGGTACAGATCTATCGGTGAGCGAGCGGTTGTATATGATTGCTAAGTAGGGAGCTGTTGTATCAGTGTAATCTGAAAGGAACCTAATCGGTATACAATCTGGACCTGGAGACTTGCTCGTATCAAGCGATTTGAGTTGCTTCACAACCCCTAAGGTTTCTACTTCTAAGAAACTCATGCTAGCAGCTGTTCGTGTTTCAAATTCTGGAATATTCCATTTGTCTTCCCTGGTGAAGAAATTTCGGAAAACTGCGTTCAATAACTCCGCTTTAGCGGCCCAGTCGCCGGTAACAGTACCATCTGCACTGCGCAGCGAAGGTATTGACTGCGTCTTGCCGCTTGTGTACTTTACAGACGACCAGAATTTCTTTGGATTTTCTATCAAATTTCGAGACAATGTTTCGTTGTGGAACCTATTAAAGGCATATCACATTAAAGTCCGTGCCAGATTTCGCGCGTCTGTAAATTTTAGCCAATCTTCGGGATTTCGCGTTCTTCTGAAATTCGCAGGCTTTTTCCTTTGCCTCTGCAACAGCGTTCGGACCTGTTTTGCATACCACGGGATCAGTTCCATCTCTTACCAATTTATGAGGTACGTATCTCTCAATTGCTGTTGCTACTATATCTTCGAATTTGAGCCACATCTCGTCTACATTTGCATAGTCAGTTCGGAAGGAATGGAGATTGTCTCTTAGAAAGGCTTCTAGTGACACTTTATCCGATTTTTTAAATAAAATTATTTTGCGTTTGTTTCTGGTGGATTTCGAAGAAACGGTATTGAGCCTAGCTACAACGACCTTGTGATCACTAATCCCTGTATCGGTCATGATGCTCTCTATTAGCTCTGGATTGTTTGTGGCTAAGAGGTCAAGTGTGTTTTCGCAACCATTTACAATTTGCGTGGGTTCGTGGACTAACTGCTCGAAATAATTTTCGGGGAAACCATTTAGGACAATCTCGGAAGATGTTTTCTGCCTACCACCGGTTTTGAACAAGTATTTTTGCCAACATATCGAGGGAAGGTTGAAGTCCCCACCAACTATAACAGTATGAGTGGGGTATTTATTTGTTACAAAACTCAAATTTTCTCTGAACTGTTCAGCAACTATATCATCGGAGTCTGGGGGTCGGTAGAAGGAGCCAATTATTAACTTAGTTCGGCTGTTAAGTATAACCTCCACCCATACCAATTCGCACGGAGTATCTACTTCGACTTCACTACAAGATAAACCACTACTGACAGACATAAACACTCCACCAACAATTCTGCATAATCTATCTTTCCTGAACGCCGTCTGAGACGTCGTAAAAATTTCTGCAAAACTTATTTCAGGCTTTAGCCAGCTTTCTGTACCTATGAAGATTTCAGCGTCTGTGCTTTCTATTAGCGCTTGAAGCTCAGGGACTTTCCTAGCACAACTACAACAATTTACAACTACAATTCCGACTGTTCCTTGATCCAAGCACGTCCTGTATTTGCCATGCACCCTTTGAGATTGCAGCCCACCCCGTACTTTCCCGAGGCCTTATAACCTAAAAAGCCGCCCAGTCCACGCCACACAGCCTCCGCTACCCGTGTAGCCGCCAGCTGAGTGTAGTGAACTCCTGACCTAATCAGCGGAACCCGAAACCTCATCACCCTGCGGCGCAAGTCAAAGAATCTGCAGCCAACACGGTCGCAAAACCGTCTGAGCCTCTGATTCATACCCTCCACCCGGCTGTGCACCAAAAGTCCGCAGTCGGTTCTGTCAGCGATGCTGCAGATGATGAGCTCTGCCTTCATCTCGTAAGCAAGAACGGCACCCTTCACCAAATCAGATAGCCGCTGGAATCCAGAGAGAATTTCCTCAGATCCAAAGCGACACACGTCATTAGTGCCGACATGTGCCACCACCTGCAGCTGGCTGCACCCGGTAGTGGGTAGTATGTAGCACATTCCACAGATGATGTTAAAAATAAACATAGGTTTGCCACAAATAAAAACAATACAGTTAAAAAGGAACCTTGTACAACTATGGACGTCCTCAAACACATAATATGCCACTGATGCTAATTAGATGAAACAGGGTATATCAGATGACAATGATCAGTAGATGACAATCTTAACTGTAGAAACCGGGCGTCAGCATTTAATAGTACAGAATGCGGTCTTGGCTATTAAAAGCGTCTTTTTCTCACTGCTGCTGTACTCATGTAAAGAACAACCCAACTGTCTTGCAGTTGCTTTGCGATTAGGTAGTTGTAATAAATGAAAGCATCGGATACTCTATTACTCAGGAGTTGTATTTTGACTAACAACTTCAGACATTGGACGTACTACCTTCGGTTTATCTGTCTACCGTTTGTCCACTTGACGCACTCCTATCTTTCAGTGATGAAACATTCTTAATGCCAATCACGTTATTGTGAAGAACGTTCGAGTGCTTATCAGCCATGATATAGCGTAGAACGGCTTTCAGAAATCCAAGAATAGGATGTCTACTTTTACACTTGACTCCACTATTTCATGCCCATCTTCTGTGTAAAAAACAGAAGTTACGTTCCACACTAGTTTATTTCCAGAACATGTGTGGAATTTTTAAGCGAACTTCTCTTCCTGTAGTGTCATAATGCTAAATGATAGCAACGTGCGCAAATTCCAACTAGATAGAAAATAGCTTCACGTTTACGGTAAATGGTACGATTCTCTCCTTGTTAATGGGAAACATATAGGTAATTACGTTTTTACAGTCATCGCTCTTCTGACTGGAATGATGCGGCCCACCAGCATTTACTCTCTAGTGCCGACTTCGTCATCTTAGAGTTGCACTTGCATCCTATGGCCTCACTTATTTGTTGAATATATTCCAATCTCCTCTTCCCCTACTGTTTTTATTCTCTATCAATCCTTCAGATATCTTGGAAAATAGTACTTGTTGTAGTAACACATCTTCTGTCATGCTGTTCCTTCATGTTGTCAATGATTTCTACGTGATCCTCCCCCTCACCGATGTTGTAGAGGCCTACCTCTAATCTTACCTCATCATTCCACGTTATATTCAACCTCCTTCTACAGTAATGTATTTCAGACGCTTCGATTCACGTCTTTCTGGGTATTCCAACAGTCCATAACTAACTTTCATAAAATGCAGTGTTCAAAATGTACATTCTCAAATATTTCTTCCTTAGACCAAGGTCTATGTCTGATGCTAGTATATTTCATCGGTTGCCCTAATATTCTTCTTCTCCTTGCTTCGTCCGTTATGCGGTTTTTGTTTCCAAGGCATCAGAATTCGTACACTTAGTCTCGCTCGTAGTCACCAGCTGTGATGTTAAGCTAATCTCTACCCTGCTACTACTCATTATTGTAGTCTTGTTTCAGTATTGTCTCAGTCTATATTCTGTACTCAATACACTGTTCTTTCCATCTGACAGACTGTGCAGTTCTTCCTCAGATTCACTGGGCGTAGCAATGCCTTCAGCGAATCTTATCATTGACGTCTTTCCATGCCAGTTTTAATCCCACCCCTAAGCTTTTCTTCATATCCATCACTGGCCCTTTGATGTAAGAGTGGCCAGTTAGGGAGAAAGAAATCTGTGATATACGCTTTCTACTCCGGGCATTTCCTTCTTCGTCTTCCCTTCTAATTTTTTCTTCTTGGTTCTTTTACTTCTAATACAATATCTGACATACAGGTATCCTAAGGCTTACACATATTTTCCAGCGAACTGCGAACATCTTGCACCATTTGACATTGACAAATGCGAATGTGAGGTCGGCAAATCCTGTGAAAGTGACTTAATGGTTTTTTTTTAGTTTCTTTTTTTTAATCTGGCTTCCACTATCAAATGCAACCTTAGAACTGCCAGTCTGGTATCTTCAGCTTACTGAAAGCTAAACTCATTATGCTGTAACAAATGCTGAGTTTTATTTTCCATTCTCCTGTATATTTCTCTTGTCAGCAGTTTGAATGCCAGTGATATTTAGCTAACTGTGATATTTCTCGAAATTTTGAGTCTTTTTCCACCGACATCAGAGCGGGAATTACTACGAACGTATCCGTTAGGAGTTTGCAGCAAAATTTGCGTTAATGGCATATGACAGCAGATGATGACGCGAGAGCGTCTTCTGACAGCACGAGATCTCCCCCAATGCCTCTCATTGGGTCGTGACCATCCGTGATCATATCTGTTGGACCCTATAGGATTGGAAAACCGTGGCCTGGTGAAATGAGTCGTGATTTCAGCTGTTACGAGCTGTTAGGATTCAAGTATGGCGTAGACCACACGAAGCCATATACTCAAATTGTCAACAAGGCACTGTGCAAGCTGGTGGTGGCTCCATAATGGAGTAGACTGTATTTACATGGAAAGGACTGCGCGTCCTTTGGTCCAGCTGAACAGGTTACTGACGGGAAATGCTTATTTCTGGCTGCTTGGAGATCTTTTGCAGATATTTATGAATTACCTGATGGAATTTTAGTGGACGATATTGCGCCAGTTCACTGGGTCACAACTGTTTGAATTACATTCTGGACAATCAGAACGAATGATTTGGGCACCCAGATCACCCGACATGAATCCCATTGAACATTTATGAGATGTTCAAAATGGTTCAAATGGCTCTGAGCACTTTGGGACTTAAAATCTGTGGTATTTATGAGATGTAATCGAGGGATCAATTTCTGCACTTTCGCAGCTATCGACGGCTACAGAGGCAGAATGGATCGATATTTCTACAGGAAATTTCAAACGACTTGTTGAGGTCACGTCATGTCGAGTTGCTGCTCTACACCGGACAACACAAGGTCTGACAAGGCATTAGGAGGTATCCCACGACTATTGCCACCTCTGTGAATAAAATTACGAAAATACACTCCTGGAAATGGAAAAAAGAACACATTGACACCGGTGTGTCAGACCCACCATACTTGCTCCGGACACTGCGAGAGGGCTGTACAAGCAATGATCACACGCACGGCACAGCGGACACACCAGGAACCGCGGTGTTGGCCGTCGAATGGCGCTAGCTGCGCAGCATTTGTGCACCGCCGCCGTCAGTGTCAGCCAGTTTGCCGTGGCATACGGAGCTCCATCGCAGTCTTTAACACTGGTAGCATGCCGCGACAGCGTGGACGTGAACCGTATGTGCAGTTGACGGACTTTGAGCGAGGGCGTATAGTGGGCATGCGGGAGGCCGGGTGGACGTACCGCCGAATTGCTCAACACGTGGGGCGTGACGTCTCCACAGTACATCGATGTTGTCGCCAGTGGTCGGCGGAAGGTGCACGTGCCCGTCGACCTGGGACCGGACCGCAGCGACGCACGGATGCACGCCAAGACCGTAGGATCCTACGCAGTGCCGTAGGGGACCGCACCGCCACTTCCCAGCAAATTAGGGACACTGTTGCTCCTGGGGTATCGGCGAGGACCATTCGCAACCGTCTCCATGAAGCTGGGCTACGGTCCGGCACACCGTTAGGCCGTCTTCCGCTCACGCCCCAACATCGTGCAGCCCGCCTCCAGTGGTGTCGCGACAGGCGTGAATGGAGGGACGAATGGAGACGTGTCGTCTTGAGCGATGAGAGTCGCTTCTGCCTTGGTGCCAATGTTGGTCGTATGCGTGTTTGGCGCCGTGCAGGTGAGCGCCACAATCAGGACTGCATACGACCGAGGCACACAGGGCCAACACCCGGCATCATGGTGTGGGGAGCGATCTCCTACACTGGCCGTACACCACAGGTGATCGTCGAAGGGAGACTGAAAAGTGCACGGTACATCCAAACCGTCATCGAACCCATCGTTCTACCATTCCTAGACCGGCAAGGGAACTTGCTGTTCCAACAGGACAATGCACGTCCGCATGTATCCCGTGCCACCCAACGTGCTCTAGAAGGTGTAAGTCAACTACCCTGGCCAACAAGATCTCCGGATCTGTCCCCCATTGAGCATGTTTGGGACTGGATGAAGCGTCGTCTCACTCGGTCTGCACGTCCAGCACGAACGCTGGTCCAACTGAGGCGCCAGGTGGAAATGGCATGGCAAGCCGTTCCACAGGACTACATCCAGCATCTCTACGATCGTCTCCATGGGAGAATAGCAGCCTGCATTGCTGCGAAAGGTGGATATACACTGTACTAGTGCCGACATTGTGCATGCTCTGTTGCCTGTGTCTATGTGCCTGTGGTTCTGTCAGTGTGATCATGTGATGTATCTGACCCCAGGAATGTGTCAATAAAGTTTCCCCTTCCTGGGACAATGAATTCACGGTGTTCTTATTTCAATTTCCAGGAGTGTACAATTACAAAATCTAAAAGCAAAAAGAATGTAGTAATATATGAGGGATAGCTACCTATTATTCAAGGACGGAGTGGAGAGACCAATATCCTTTTAGACTGCATTAATATAATTCCAGAGACACACACGGCATTATCGTTTGTAAAGAAACATTTTATTTCCAGCATTTCCTAATTAGAACTGGTGACGTGTTACGGAAGGAGGTTTCGAGGGAATGACAGCCTGAAACTTATTTTTACAGTGTTTCTAGGGTGTATTTTTACAGTGCTTCTCGTAAGCAGGCGTTATAAAAGGATTTACTTTCGTGCAGCTTGACCTGTTGGAAATTACACCTCCTCTTTGGTAAAAATAAGTTACTACCAGGTAAAATACGACGATCACTGTACTGCTGCAAGTCTCTGTAAGTGGTATCTAACTCAGAGGAAACCAAGAGCTTCCGGACCCTTCCTTCAATTTTCCACTAAGAGGAATCAATAAATTTGCTTTCTCGTTTATCACGGAGACGGAAGAAGATTAAGAAAGAGTGAGTGGACGTATTAACATTATAAATCTTTTCGCCGACGAAATATTATGCCTTCGCCCGAGGACAGTCTCGCCAAATGAGCCGCTCCCTTCCCCCCCCCCCCCCAACTTTCGCTCCTTCAGGGATCCCCCCTGCCAACCCCCCCCCCTCCCCTGGCCACCCGCCACCCCCTCTCGTAAGACTCTTCGGACGTCTCTCCCTTCCTCTCCCGCCGTTCCCCTAATGAAGCGTCCCGCTCGCAAGTACCATCAATTCTCAAATTTCTCGCGCAATTGGCTCATTCGTTCCACTTAGCGCTTCAACTTGCTTTTCTCGTAGCGTTCTTAAAGTATTCATAGATTGTGGAAGAGTGGACGAGAGCTGTCCAAAGAGAAGCTGTGCGAACTAGTTTAGTGTGTAGTCAAATGAAGCAAGGAACTCTATTCGACTCTATATTCATAGCCCGTCCTTGATGCTTAAATTAAGTGGTCCTATCTCATATCGACAGGCATTGCACGAGAGGGTGCTAAAAGTGTTGTTTTACGTACCAACCACCCCACATGGCCGAACCTATAGTTATCTATAGAGAAACTGGCTCCATATAAACTTCTAAAACTTATTTATAATCATAGGTACTACTTAGTGATGACTTCGTAAGTTGGTAAACCTTAAATCTGTCACAATAACTATCTTCTTAACATGCTTGTGCTAGAATTCACTTTAGACAAATACCCTCCTCCCAAAAATAAACTCCTCGTCTTTCACTACCCATTGTCTACAGAGCAATGTATTCTGTTTGTCCCGTGTCATTAACATTATTGTTTCACATGACACGTTATCAAAATTTCTAAAGAGATTATTATTCTTATTCTTAAAGTGTGCTATCATAATTGTTGTTGTTGCGGTCTTCAGTCCAGAGACTTGTTTCATTGCGCTCTCCATGCTACTCTATCCTGTTCAAGCTCCTTCATCACCCAGTACCTACTGCAACCTACATCATTCTGAATTTGCTTACTGTATTCATCTCTTTGTCTCCGTCTACGATTTGTACCCTCCACACTGCCTTCCAGCACTAAATTGCTGATCGCTTGATACATCAGAACATGTTCTACCAACCGATCCCTTCTTCTAATCAAGTTGTGCCACAAATTTCCCTTCTCCCCAATTCTATTCAATACCTCCTAATTAGTTATGTGATCTACCCATTTAATATTCAGCATTCGCCTGTAGCACCACATTTCGAAACCTTCTATTCTATTCTTGTCTAAACTATTTATCGTCCATGTTTCACTTCCATACATGGCTACACTCCATACAAATACTGTCAGAAACAACTTCCTGACGCTCAAATCTACACTCGATGTTAACAAATCTCTCTTCTTCAGAAACGCTTTCATTTCCGTTGCCAGTTGACATTTTATATCATCTCTACTTTGACCATCACCAATTATGTTGCGCTCCAAATAGCAGTACCCATTTGCTACTTTAAGTTTCTCATTTCCTAACTTAATTCCCTCAGTATCACCAGATTTAATTCGACTACAATCCATTATCATCGTTTTGCTTTTGCTGATGTTCATCTTATATCCTCCTTTCAAGACACTGTCCATTCCGTTAGAATGCTCTTCCAGGTACTTTGCTGTCTCTGACAGAATAATGATGTCATCAGCAAACTTCAAAGTTTTTATTTCTTCTACTTCGATTTGAATTCCTAGTCCGAATTTTTCTTTTGTTGCCTGTCCTGTTTCCCAACCACTGCTTTCTTTTGATGCCCCTCGACTCTTGTAACTGCCATCTGGTTTCTGTAAAAATTGTAAATAACCTTTCGCTTCCTGTATTTTACCCCTGCCACCTTCAGAATTTGAAAGAGAGTATTGCAGGCAAGATTGTAAAAAGCTTTCCGTATGTCTACAAATGCCAGAAACATAGGTTTTTCTTTCCTTAATCTATCTTCTAGAATAAGTCGTAGGGTCAGTATTGCCTCACGTGTTCCAACATTTATACAGAATCCAAACTGACCTTCTCCGAGGTCGGATTCTATCAGTTTCTCCATTCGTCTGAAAAGAGTTCGTGTTAGTATTTTTGCAGCCGTGACTTATTAAACTGATAGTTCGGTACTTTTTACATGTGTCAACACCTGTATTCTTGGGGATTGGAATTATTATATTCTTCTTGAAGTCTGAGGTATCTCGCCTGTCTCATACATCTTGATCACCAGATGGTAGAATTTTGTCAGGGATGGTTCTCCCAAGGCTATCAGTAGTTCTCATGGAATGTTGTCTATTCCCGGGGCCTTGTTTCGACCTAGGTCTTTCACTGCTCTGTCAAACTCTTCACGCAGTATCATATCTCCCATTTCATCTTCATTTCCGTCCTCTTCCATTTCCATAATATTTTCCTCAAGTACATCGTCCTTGTATAGATCCTCTATATACTCCTTCCTATCGTTATTATTAATCTTTATTAATATTATTTGTATTGGTAATAACATTTATCCCCATAATAGAGTATCTAGCTGAGATATGAGTATGCGTAGAAATGTAACATAGTATTAAGTCATTTTTGTAATCATTGCTGTCCGGAACGTAAGGACTAATATGAATTTTGAGCCATTTCTTCATATGACGATTTGAAGCTGTGGGTTTAGCTGCGATCCTTAACATTTGTTGCCTGATAGCTTTTGTGTGGTGAGCATTGTTTCTTGCTGTCTGTTTTCGTCACGGAGCACATGACAACTGAGCAACGCATCCAATGGATAAAAAGTTGTTACAAAAATAGTGAAAGTCTCACGCCAAACAGTGAAAGCCCCACGATAACCGTTCATGATCTGCTTGTGACACTAGAGCGTAATGCTTCTCCAACCGAATTATCGATTCGGAAGTTGATCCGAAATTTTGAGGCCACGGGTTCTGCTTCAAACGTTCAGAAAAGAAACGTTAAGAACAACGGCGTTCTGTTCGAACACAAGGAAAAATTCCTGTCGTGTGTGACAATGTGTCCGTAGGCCCCAGAAAGTCGGTTAGCAATTGAATATA
Source organism: Schistocerca cancellata (assembly GCF_023864275.1). Classification (NCBI taxonomy): domain Eukaryota; kingdom Metazoa; phylum Arthropoda; class Insecta; order Orthoptera; family Acrididae; genus Schistocerca; species Schistocerca cancellata. The sequence continues at coordinate 1,187,086,511 of NC_064626.1, forward strand.
TCACCAAGTTCACTGCACGAAATCCTTTAAAACGATGCGAAAGTGCATGCGTACAAGATTTTCCTTGCACAAGATTTGAAGCATGTATATCGGAAACATCGATTTGCTGAGAGGGTCTCGGTTCGAGAAGCGGAGAAAGAGACTTTTACAAAAAGAATAATTTTCGCAGTTTAGGTGCACCTCAAACTCAGTGGGTACGTGAATTAGCAGAACTACCGAATTTGGAGAATTTGGAAGATAAGATGCATCCACAACTGAGTGGTGTGGTTTCTAAGCAGGAGAACTTTCCCCCCCGTACTCTTCTAAAAATGATGAGGGAGCTGCCATCATTGTGCATGGCGACCGTTACCGAAACCCGCTTTCTGATTGGTTTTTCCTCTTATTAATGAAAATGACGATTTTTTTATTTTAACAAGATGGCGCGACATCTCATACATCCACTGAAACGATTGCTCTTCTGAATGAAACGTTTCCGCAAAAAATTCTCTCTTTGTGTGGCAACTAGGTCATTCCATCTTACGCATTGTGACTTTTTTTTGTGGAGATTTGTAAAATCAAAAATGCACGTGAATAAACCACAAAAATATACCAACTGAAGTATGAAATTAAAAGAGTTATTTATGGTATCCCACGAAATGTTTATGAATTCATCATCAAGAGCTTCAGTGAACGCACTGATCATTGCCACGCTGCCTTGAATGGTCATAAGAAGGATATAAGTTTTCATACATAAGTGGGAAAAGACAATTGATGTGTTTGTAAAAAGTTACATTTTCAATAAGTTTTGTGTGTTCTATAGCACTTTAATATTCGTCCCTACAGGTTTCTCTCCAGTCCATGATCCGAGATAAGAGAGGACCTGAAAGCACAGAAATGTAATATCCATGGGCTATAAACAAGGTATGAACTCTTTACACTGTTTCAGACATATCAACAACGTCTCTAAGCGTCTCTAATAAATTACAACTTATTGATCTACCGAGCTGTGTCCATTGCACCGTTACTGACAGTTATTGCTATTTTCGCGTGACACATACATGTAACTCTATTGCAACATCGAAAGCTTACGTCTTCCATAGTGTCAGGTAGTGGTTGGGGTTTCTACTGTGCGGCTGCCCGGCGACGGTCAATTTCTGCCAAATGCAGTGATTGGAGCTCTGACTGGACCGTACCGCGTGTTACATGTTACCAGATACAATAATCCCATACACCCGAAGATCAGATTTTAAAACCCCGAAACCGGCCGTGGTTTGAAGACAAATGAAGCTTGCGTCTCTATAAATTAATTAAATATTTAAGTGATCTTAGCTTTAGAAAAGCTTTTATTAAAATTAAAAGTCATACCTGGTGCTGAAGTTTTGAAAGGTATAACTCAAACAGAACCTGCACTAACAAAGGACATTTTATTTAATGAAAAAAATAAAATAATGAAGAAATTAAACTTGCAAATAGGGGAACTTAATTGAGAACCAAAAATATCAACCGTAATTATTAAAAACTTTAAATGATACGGCAATGCAATTATATGAGAAAAAGTAAAAATAGATGAAGATAAATGTCTACTTCCTAAAAACAGCAACATAGAGAAACCAATTACACCAAAATAAAATTAATAACCAAACTTGAGCAGCAAAAATGTAGTAAAGAATAAACTATTCATTTTTGTACGCGGTATCAGCGAGAAAATTCGAAATTGTAGTAGAAAGCGTCGTATTCTCTCTAAGGCGGGTCGCAGATGGTGCGGATGTCTGTAACAAAGCACCAACGCCAGACGATAGTAAGATTTGCAGAATGACCTCCAGAGAGTTAATGTATGGTGCACGCTCTGACAGTTGACCCAGAACGTAAACAGATGTAATATACTGCGCGTACGCAGGAAAAGAAATCCATTACTGTGTAGCTATAGTATTGATGACAAACCGCTGGAAACAGTATCTTCTGTAAAATGTCTAGCAGTAACTGCGCAGAGCGACCATAGGTGGAACGACCACATGAAACAAAAAGGGGAAAAAACAGATGTCAGACTCAGATTCATAGGAAGTATCATAAGGAAATGTAACTCACCCACGAAGGAAGTGGCATAAAAGGCGCTTGTCCGACCAATTCGTGAGCATTTTTTATCTATCTGAGCCCTATCGGACAGAACTGATACAAGAGAGAGGGAAGAGCAGCACGTTCCGTCACGGGATCATTTAGTCGGCAAGAGAGCGTTACGGATATGCGCAACAAACTCCATTGGCTGACATTACAATAGAGGCGTTGTGCATCACGAAGAGATTTACTATTGAAATTTCGAGAGAGCACTGTCCGGAAGAGTGTGACTACATATTATTTCCCCCCACATACATTTCGCGTAATGACCCTGAGGAGAAAATTCGAGAAACTAGAGCCAATACAGAGGCTTACTGACAATCGTTCTTCCCACGCGCCATTCACAAGTGGAACAGGATTGAAGGACTCAATTAGTGTTACAAAAAGTACCCTCCACCATATACCATTAGGTGACTTGCGGAATGTGATGTAGACGTAGATGTAGATGAGTAGAGGTTGTTGGAAGTCGGTAAGTGCTCTCATTCTCAAATACTGGATGAATATAATCTGAAACATACATGCAGTTTCTAAAGTTAATATTTCACATACTGCGATAAAGCTTTAACGCGTAAACTGACGCAGAGTTTTCAGTTTTATAATTCGAGCAGTAATTTTATGAAATATTGAAAACCTAATTTGTTTTGTCACCGGAAGCCGTTCAACTATACTACTTAGTTATAATTAAACTGCAGTTATTCAAAAATGTCCAGTGTCGCCTATAATTATCTTATGGCGGCGACACTTGCTAGATATTTTAATGTCTTAATGCCGAATCGATTTGCTATGCAAGAAAATTATTTCCAATTTTGGCCACAGTTGCAAATCTGGGGCTGTAAATGTAAGAAAGACGTATAGAAACTATTCTATATATAACTGATTATGAACGGTACGTGGGCAAAAAACGTAAAACAAACAAGAAAGGCATGCTTATTCAGTATGAGTACCGGAGACTTCGACGGTAAGCTGCATCCGTAAAACGACGTGATCAATATTTGCTCCCAGCAGTTCCGGTGTAATCTGAGCAGTGTGTTCCTGTATACTTGCCTTGAGGTCAGGTCGACACCGAACGCGTACCTGGTAAACGCGTTGTTTTAGGTAGCCAAAAGTTCCATCGGTTCGTATAGGGTGCTCTTTCAGAGCATGCATCCGGAAACCCTCTGAACATAACACGTTCGTGAAGGTTGCATTAAGCAGATCTTTCACTGTGCGAGCGACATGAGGGGTTGTCCTATCTTACCTAAAATCCGTGGTTTCTACAAAGTTGCGCTCTTCCAAAGCAGGAATCACTTGCTGTGCTTGGAGTTGTCGATAACATACAGACGTCAAGGTGCACGTGACAGGACCTCTGGGTGTATTCTCTTCCGAGGACAACGGATGGAGAATAAAGGTGGTTGTTAAACCACACCACACAGTCATGTAGAACTAGCGCAATGGCTCTTCGTGCACAACACACAGTTTAACAGTACGCCATATTCGGCAGTTCTGTGTATTGCAACCCTTTAGTTTAGAACGTGCCTTGTCACTCCACAGTATATCACCCGGTCTCATGTCATCAACTGTGATCCTAGCCAGACACTAAAGTGCAAATTTAGAACGTTACTGCGTATGATGAGGTTTCGGCAACAGCGCTGTCTATATTGTACAGGTATGAGTGTAAAAAAAATCGCAAAACTTTCCATGTTGTTGATTACGGGTGGAAAATTCTACACGGAACACGTGCTTCATGGTCAGTTACAGCAACAACGACCTCGTCAAAAACTTACCCCAGTATAGGATACCTTCGCCGGCCGAGTTGGCCCAGCGGTTCTAGGCGCTACAGTCTGTAACCGCGCGACCGCTACAGTCGCAAGTTCGAATCCTGCCTCGGGAATGGATGTGTATGATGTCCTTAGGTTAGTTAGGTTTAAGTAGTAATCTACGTTCTAGGGGACTGATGACCTCAGAAGTTAAGTCCCTTGGTACTGAGAGCTATTTGAACCATTTGATAGGGCATCTTCCTTTTCCAGGTGCCATACCAAGCTCAACCGGCGCGTGATACTCTCTCAATGCAGCACTATAATTGCTGCATTTGACTTTAAACAGTTTCACAAGGAGCGCAATGTCTCAGCCATACTGTTCACTCACGTTCTGTGGATGTCATACCGTCATAAAAACGGTGAACAGCGTCGTATTTGTACCTGTTGGCCGCAATTGGACTAATTTGATTTCTAGCGTATATCGGTTACCACGTTTCGCTGCCATACGGTACATAAAGCCCACACTCGACCTTCTGAGTAGCACCACTTCGATTATAGCCACCTGAAGGTGGGAAACGTGTAACTATCGTGGAAAATGTTCGAACCACCTTTAGACAGGCAATCAAACATACATCATCCACCTCGAGAGTGGATGATGTAAGTTTGGCTGCCTATGTTACGGATGATGAAATATTATCTAGGACAGGTTAATTGTGTCCACACTGAATATTCACCCACGAAACAGTAAATTTAAAAAGTGGCCTTACAACTGTACCTTGAGTATTACTCGTTGGTGTGGGTTCATTAACAGAGGAGAGGTGGTAACTGATCTTCCTCCTATCACATATTCAGTAACGTGGAGGGGTACACATTTTTAGTGTTACATTTTTCCCCAAAGGAGAACTTAGACTCATTACAAAATTAGTTCTCCTTCTTTAAAGCACTTTTTTCTTAGTGTGCTGTTATTGTACGTAAGTGTTGTTTGTAGCATTTAATTGGCTGGCTCTGAGCACTATGGGACTTAACTTCTGAGGTCATCAGTCCCCTAGAACTGAGAACTACTTAACCCTAACTAACCTAAGGACATCACACACATCAATGCCGTGATTTCACTATATCGCTCCAGGCAAATGTCTGGATGGTTCCTTTGAAGGGGCACGGCCGACATCCTTCCCCGCCCTTCCCTACTCTGATGAGACCGATGACCTCGCTGTTTGGTCTCTTCCCCCAAACAATCCAATCCACATCGATGCCCGAGGCAGGATTCGAACCTGCGACCGTAGCGGTCGTGACGTTCCGGACTGTAGCGCTTAGATCCCGTAGTTTAAATTGCCAAGAGGTACGGGAACTTTCTGTCCGTGGTAACAGCTGCACACCTTCTGAATCGAGGTAGGTCCGGACAGCATGGACAACTTGTGTGTATTTGTTATCTTGTTGGAAGATAAAATCATGAGAACAGCAATCGACGTTAACACGAGAGACATTTAAACCATGTTGCCGAAATAACCGGCTGCTCGAAACAGAGTTCATCGTGTTGTGTGCCCAGTGCTGCCCCATACCATCATGCTTGGTGATGAGAAGATATAACGATGGCAACTGTTGTCTGGCAAAATTCGTTTCCCTCGCAGCTCCACACTTGGTTACGTCGCTACTATGCCGGCACGCTGCTCTCTACTGCCATTTCAGTGTAGGGCGCGATAATGCTCCCCGTGTTGATGATCTGTGTTGTTCCAGAAGTCGTGTCACTATCAGTACCGATAATCGTCTTTACACAAACAAGCCCACTTCTTGTACGTGACGGATGCATACTACTGCACAAGGCTGAGCGAAGAAACGCCTAACCTCTCAGCCCCGTGTAGCATGGGGTTATTGAGACCGTAAATGACGTAGAGCCTAAAAACCGTCAATTCCGTATTTCAATAACAGTTGTGGGATAATTACAGAAGTGAGGAGCAATATTGCTGAGAGATAAACCGTAATTGAACTTGTCTCAAATGGCGAACATTCAAATACAGTCTCTGAGTGAGATACGCGCTGCTTAATATTTTCTTCAACACAGAATTTCTCTGGTCATAAGTACTCCGTACGTTTGCTTGGAAATGTTAATCAATCCCAGACGTAAGTTGAACGTATAAAAAGCCAAAGCATGTTACAATAATACAGTGCATTTGATAAGTTAATCGACACACCATAATCAGTTCGGCTTACTACTACTACTAATACTACTGCCGATAGGACAGATGTCGAGTGTTCAAATGTTCTATCAGCGAGAAATCCTAAATTTACCGTGGAGATGGTGTCCTAGCAATAATGTAAGAATAGGTCTAATCCCCCATTCATAACAAGAGTTTTGGAGATTTGCGTTGGATGTATGATGTTAGACTTTCTTTGTTTTCTGTTTTTTGTTCAGAAACAGTCCTGTAACATATGTATAAATATCCAGGACCAATTAGTTATGAATAATTAATCAAAACCAAGGAATGTGATACATAATGGTACTAGTGACTGTCGGTAGCTAACTATTGCCACTCTCTATTTACTCTGTTATTCGGATTCGCAAGCCTTGTACTAATGACAGGATACTGATAGATGGTACTGCAGTACCTGTGAAGCCAGGAGAGACAAACAGGCTGCCATCCTAGGAGCCACTTTCATGGAAGGACGCGTCAACAGAGGCACAGGTCACTGGCTCATAGGCCACCAGACAACCCTTTGTGCCACACTGGGGGACCCGAAGTATCGTAGACAAAGATAGGGTCTCTCATTTGGGCGAAAGAACCTGGCGATAACTGCTTTACTACCCGGGAGTAGGTGGTGGAGGAATGCTTTACAGCAGAAGGCCTATTGCGTTCAAAAGTAGTAAGCTAAGTTTTTCTCCAGAAAGCACCATTTGCTAAACATTATTTCAAAAAATGGGAGTGGCGGCCTACAGTTTTAGGTCTTCGAAAGGGTGAGATGCCACTATAATTTTGACGTCACAAAAACCAAAAGATTATGTAACATACGCCTCAAAGGGCCCGGCTGTCATAAGGAATTAGAGGTTACACAGAGAAACTTTACTGTGCCGACGAGGACCTGCCTCATTGGTCACAGAGAGAGATGGAGAGAGATTGAGATGACATTTCTTGTGTTATATGGTAGAGCGCACATTACTGGTTAACCGACTGGAGGATAGCCAAGGGAAGGGGACTAGCTAGTTCTAAGATGCATTTTACGAGTCGACACTTGGTATATCCAAAGACCAGACAATTTGTAAAAGGTACACTATGTGGTAATGCAAGATTAGTAAACATTCCGTAACAAATTACTTGAACATCACTCATGATCTTCGGGAGTTTTGACCTCGCAGGCTTCTCCATGGACGGCTGCCGACACCCTGCTGCTGCTGCCAGAACGTATTTATCGAGCGACTTACAGAAATTTCAGACTGATTGCTCTTCGCTTTGACAATGGTCGTTGGTGCCACCAATGACTGATTCTGCAACCACTTCGCCTCCTCTTAGAATTTACTATAGTGAAGTCGAGCCGTAGCTGTGAGACGATGTGTAATCAAACTCATTTTAATCCATTTCGATTATTTCAAGCTGCACTTCGAAGACTTGCTTTTAGACACAATGAACAATCTGCTTCTAACTCCGGCCACATACGCAACGTATTCCCTCCAGCAGTGCTATATGTCATTTCAATTAACGTCACAACGATCATGGAGCAACTTCGTCATTGGAGTTATTTCAATTGTATAATTTTACAAGTTTTTAGAAAGGTGGTTATCAACAGCAGTCAAGTAATGTATAAAATGCATGTTTGACCATCAGTCACTTTTATTTTAAACCCAAATATCGAGCGGTTTCAGTCTTGGACCATCTTCACGGATAAGGGTTAAAGCCATTTACATTTGTCAGTACTTAAATAATGTGTAGAACATGTCATGAGTATCAATTCACGACACAGGACTCTTAGATGAAAACACACTAATAACAAGTGTACACAGAGCAGTACTGCTCTGTATCCACTTGTTATTAGTATGTTTGCTTCTATGAGGCCTGTGTCGTATATTGATGCTCATGGCATGTTCTACACATGTGACAAATGTAACGTTGTGTCTTAATTTTAACCCTTATTCGTGAAAATGGTCCATGACTGAAACTGGTCGATTTTTGGGTTTAAAATAAATGCGGCTGATGGTCAAACATGCATTTTATACATTACTTGTATACTTTTTAGAATCTTTCGCCCTGACCTCTCTGTTACAAACGCCCCGAATTCATTACATTGTATTGCCATTTTTTGTCAATTCTTTTACGAATAACTTTAACAAACAAACTGAAATGTTTGTGAATATTGTTTCATTTAGTAGTCATTCTATCCCTGATTCATTGTTTAAAGAGGGTGATTAATTAAAGTATGTCATATACAGGGCCATATTTACATACCTGACTTCCTCAACCCACCAAGCCAACTTTCAATTATGTACCCTGATTTTCTCTGCTGGTACCCCCTCTCCTACATTTGGCTGAAGACAATGAAGTTCTACAATTAGTCAGGTGTCAAACAGGTCACCATGATATACAGTCAGAACAAAACTTAGGTAACATTTTTTTTCTTTCTGGTGACAATCACATCATATGTGTTATGTTTCTGTTGTGGGGTGTTAATGATCAGTCCACAATATGTACGTCTAATCACGACATAGAGCTTTAATGCTACATCAAAATCTTAACAGATATAAATCCAAAGCTATATTTAATAATGGTAACAGACTTTTTGTCATACCAGTAACCACTGTGTAGCAAATTTGCGGTGTCAATTGGAAAGGCCACGTGCGTTGGAATGTCTCATCTCACTGCCAGGTCTTACTAAATTTAATCCTTTTCATGCAGTTTGTTTTACAAGCAGAAATTAAGCGAAGTTAAAGCTTTCGAAGAATGCTTAAGAGAAAACTGACGTAGTAGACAAAACAACGTGCAGTGTCGGAAAATGGGACGACATCCTCTTCCTACTGCATACTGCTGCTGTTAAAGTCACATTCCTCTGCCAAAGGTCTAACTGAAAAGCGTGCTTGACACTCAGATGAAAACGCTGGCGTAGGGTCGTTGTGAACCTTTTGCCCCTTTGTGACTCCCATTAATCAACGTTTGGCCTTTACCTTTGTTGAACATTACACTCCAGCTACCTGTGATTCTCGCGCTATTCGAGGCTGCGCCTGTTTCAGAGGCAACGCCCACGGTGAGTACACCAGAAACGAATTCGCCGTTTTCAGCATGTTGCCTACGCAATTTTATTTCGTAATTCTGTACTACAAATTAAGATATCATTTGCAGAACGATGCAGGTGACATTTAGTTTCATTGGTGAGACAACGAACTTTCTCGTTTTCAGACAACGTAATCACTTTACCCCAACGGAGGAATAAACACGGAATAAGTACTCATTAGATGTCAGATTCCAATGGCGCACCAAGTCATTCAGTATTATGAATTAATTTCAAACATTTTTACGTGGGTGAGAAAAATTCTGGGTTTTGCAACTGAATGATTTGTTTGTGTCTACGGAACATTATTCGCCAGTTCATGCCAGGAATTTTCGGTGGTATTTATTTTTGTGCTCTTCTCGTTTATTCAAGTAGTCTTCTTTAGGTACTACAGGCACACAGTGCAGTTTTAAAAGTTATAAATTTGGTCGGTATTACACATATTTTACACTGTTGCGCATCATTTGGCTGAATATGCAACAGTATCCTCAGCAAAAGCGAAAAAGAATTGCAGGACCTATTAAATGGAATGATGACTAATGTGTAGCGAGTATGGATTGACAGTACACCGAAGAAAGACAAAAGTAATGAGAAGTAGGAACAACGAGGTTAGTGATGAACTGGGGACCACAGAATGAAAAAAGTAAAGGAATTTTGGGGCCTAGAATGCACCTATATTTTTTAAGCAAAGACAGCCTAAAATTCAGACTAGCATAGAAAACAATATAGGCAGAAGTATCATACTCGGACCTAATCGAGAGGCAGAAATCTCGGAGAGCATAGCTTCTTATCACAGTGAATGATGATATGCGCGAAAAAACAAAAGGAGACACTCAAAGCATATCACTTGTGGTGCTACAGACGGATGTTAAAAATTACGTGGATTAATAAGATAAGGAATCGGCAAAGAATGGAACACACAGAAATCACTAACAAAAACGACAAAAATTCTAACGTAAAAGTATGATTCACGTTTTTGTTGTTGTTGTCTTCAGTCCTGAGACTGGTTTGATGCAGCTCTCCATGCTACTCTATCCTGTGCAAGCTTCTTCATCTCCCAGTACCTACTGCAACCTACATCCTTCTGAATCTGCTTAGTGTATTCATCTCTTGGTCTCCCCCTACGATTTTTACCCTCCACGCTGCCCTCCAATACAAATTTGGTGATCCCTTGATGCCTCAGAACATGTCCTACCACCCGATCCCTTCTTCTGGTCAAGTTGTGCCACAAACTTCTCTTCTCCCCAATCCTATTCAATACTTCCTCATTAGTTATGTGATCTACCCATCTAATCTTCAGCAATCTTCTGTAGCACCACATTTCGAAAGCTTCTATTCTCTTCTTGTCCAAACTATTTACTGTCCATGTTTCACTTCCATACATGGCTACACTCCATACAAATACTTTCAGAAATGACTTCCTGACACTTAAATCTATACTCGATGTTAACAAATTTCTATTCTTCAGAAACGCTTTCCTTGCCATTGCCAGTCTACATTTTATATCCTCTCTACTTAGACCATCATCAGTTATTTTGCTCCACAAATAGCAAAACTCCTTTACTACTTTAAGTGTCTCATTTCCTAATCTAATTCCCTCAGCATCACCCGACTTAATTCCACTACATTCCATTATCCTCGTTTTGCTTTTGTTGATGTTCATCTTATATCCTCCCTTCAAGATACCATCCATTCCGTTCAACTGCTCTTCCAAGTCCTTTGCTGTCTCTGACAGAATTACAATGTCATCGGCAAACCTCAAAGTTTTTATTTCTTCTCCATGGATTTTAATACCTACTCCGAAATTTTCTTTTGTTTCCTTTACTGCTTGCTCAATATACAGATTGAATGACATCGGGGAGAGGCTACAATCCTGTCTTACTCCCTTCCCCACCGCTGCTTCCCTTTCATGTCCCTCGACTCTTATAACTGCCATCTGGTTTCTGTACAAATTGTAAATAGCCTTTCGCTCCCTGTATTTTACCCCTGCCACCTTTAGAATTTGAAAGAGAGTATTCCAGTCAACATTGTCAAAAGCTTTCTCTAAGTCTACAAATGCTAGGAACGTAGGTTTGCCTTTCCTTAATCTTTCTTCTAAGATAAGTCGTAAGGTCAGTATTGCCTCACGTGTTCCAGTATTTCTACGGAATCCAAACTGATCTTCCCCGAGGTTGGCTTCTACTAGTTTTTCCATTCGTCTGTAAAGAATTCGTGTTAGTATTTTGCAGCTGTGGCTTATTAAACTGATTGTTCGGTAATTTTCACATCTGTCAACACCTGCTTTCTTTGGGATTGGAATTATTATATTCTTCTTGATGTCTGAGGGTATTTCACCTGTATCATACATCTTGCTCACCAGATGGTAGAGTTTTGTCAGGACTGGCTCTCCCAAGGCCATCAGTAGTTCCAATGGAATGTTGTCTACTCTGGGGGCCTTGTTTCGACTCAGGTCTTTCAGTGCTTTGTCAAACTCTTCACGCAGTATCGTATCTCCCATTTCATCTTCATCTACATCCTCTTCCATTTCCATAATATTGTCCTCAAGTACATCGCCCTTGTATAGACCCTCTATATACTCCTTCCACCTTTCTGCTTTCCCTTCTTTGCTTAGAACTGGGTTTCCATCTGAGCTCTTGATGTTCATACAAGTGGTTCTCTTATCTCCAAAGGTCTATTTAATTTTCCTGTAGGCAGTATCTATCTTACCCCTAGTGAGATAAGCCTCTACATCCTTAAATTTGTCCTCTAGCCATCCCTGCTTAGCCATTTTGCACTTCCTGTCGATCTCATTTTTGAGACGTTTGTATTCCTTTTTGCCTGCTTCATTTACCGCATTTTTATATTTTCTCCTTTCATCAATTAAATTCAATATTTCTTCTGTTACCCAAGGATTTCTACTAGCCCTCGTCTTTTTACCTACTTGATCCTCTGCTGCCTTCACTACTTCATCCCTCAAAGCTACCCATTCCTCTTCTACTGAATTTCTTTCCCTAATTCCTGTCAATTTTTCCCTTATGCTCTCCCTGAAACTCTGTACAACCTCTGGTTCTTTGTTTATCCAGGTCCCATCTCCTTAAATTCCCACCTTTTTGCAGTTTCTTCAGTTTTAATCTACAGGTCATAACCAATAGATTGTGGTCAGAGTCCACATCTGCCCCTGGAAATGTCTTACAATTTAAAACCTGGTTCCTAAATCTCTGTCTTACCATTTTATAGTCTATCTGATACCTTTTAGTATCTCCAGGGTTCTTCCATGTATACAACCTTCTATCATGATTCTTAAACTAAGTGTTAGCTATGATTAAGTTGTGCTCTGTGCAAAATTCTACCAGGTGGCTTCCTCTTTCATTTCTTATCCCCAATCCATATTCACCTACTACGTTTCCTTCTCTCCCTTTTCCTACACTCGAATTCCAGTCACCCACGACTATTAAATTTTCGTCTCCCTTCACTACCCGAATAATTTCTTTTATTTCATCATACATTTCTTCAATTTCTTCGTCATCTGGAGAGCTAGTTGGCATATAAACTTGTACTACTGTAGTAGGTGTGGGCTTCGTATCTATCTTGGCCACAATAATGCGTTCACTATGCTGTTTGTAGTAGCTTACCCGCATTCCTATTTTCCTATTCATTATTAAACCTACTCCTGCATTACCCCTATTTGACTTTGTGTTTATAACCCTGTAGTCACCTGACCAGAAGTCTTGTTTCTCCTGCCACCGAACTTCACTAATTCCCACTATATCTAACTTTAATCTATCCATTTCCCTTTTTAAATTTTCTAACCTACCTGCCCGATTAAGGGATCTGACATTGCACGCTCCGATCCGTAGAACGCCAGTTTTCTTTCTCCTGATAACGACATCCTCTTGAGTAGTCCCCGCCCGGAGATCCGAATGGGGGACTATTTTACCTCCGGAATATTTTACCCAAGAGGAAATCCATCATCATTTAATCATACAGTAAAGCTGCATGCCCTCGGGAAAAATTACGGCCGTAGTTTCCCCTTGCTTTCAGCCGTTCGCAGAACCAGCACAGCAAGGCCGTTTTGGTTATTGTTACAAGGCCAGATCAGTCAATCATCCAGACTGTTGCCCTTGCAACTACTGAAAAGGCTGCTGCCCGTCTTCAGGAACCACACGTTTGTCTGGCCTCTCAACAGATAGCCCTCCGTTGTGGTTGTACCTACGGTACGGCTATCTGTATCGCTGAGGCACGCAAGCCTCCCCACCAACGGCAAGGTCGATGGTTCATGGAGGGGGATGATTTACGTATATTCTTAAAATACAAGGCCAGTATGGAACTTAATATTACGTAAGCAGAGCTTCACATAAGTTTAGAGATTCTCGTCCCTAATCTTTTACATAATTTTAATTCATTATATTTCAGCGTCAGAAAATGTTTTTTGCAAATGAGCTACCATATGACAAAAAATATTTCTCCTGTATCGAATTTACTCAAATGTATGAAATCAGCGTTGCGAGGCGAGCATTAAACCAAACTGAACCTTAAGCTTCATCATGTGTGGAACGTGTTGGGGAGACGCGTGTCCATGTACACCAACTACCATCCAGCTATTGTCACCCGCGCTATTGGGCGAGTGGAACGCCCTATCACAACAACTCCTTACCAGCATGGGAACACGTTTCTGAGCACTCATTGTAGTCCTTGGTGGTCACACACCCAATACGAACCATGTCCCGCCTTTTATAATGTCTTTTATTTGAACAAACGTGTAATTTCTGTTCGTATTTCTACACTACAGGTAATTGAGCTAAGGTAATAACAGCATACGAAAGCTACATCGTCCGAGTTTTGAACACCAGAGTATCACTTTGCGGAAACAGGTGAAACGGTACTAACGAATCGTTACCTAATGGTAACACATAGTCATTTGATTAAAAAAATGTTGTAACTAAACATTATTTCTGCTATGAATTTTATTCACTACGTTTCAAAATTAAAGTAACAAACGGAAATTAGCCAAGGTTGCGTTTCTTTTGTCACAAAACAGAGTAAGTAAACACATGGTATCAAATTAGAAGTTGTACACAGAATACAAAACGGAATCAACTGCAACATGCACAACGGTAGACAAAAATCTTCTTCTTTTTTTTCCAAATTAATGTAATAACGCATTTGCACCCAGATTCTGAGAACTGGTTAATGTGCCCAGTATGGAGTGTGACCACCTCTGGCACAAATATAGGCCTGACAACGACGGGACATGCTGTGAACGATGTCATCAATCTCATGTTGAGGCAATAACGCCCATTCTTCCTGCAGAGCTACTAACAAGTGTCGGAGCGTGGTTGGTGTATGCTGACGTGATACAAACCGTCTCCCTAGTGCAACACAGACATGCTCTACGGGATTAAAATCGGGAGATCGAGCCGGCCACGCCATGCGTGCAATACCTTCCGTTTCCAAAAACAAAAAAATGGTTCAAATGGCTCTGAGCACTATGGGACTTAACAGCTGTGGTCATCAGTCCCCTAGAACTTAGAACTACTTAAACCTAACTAACCTAAGGACATCACACACATCCATGCGCGAGGCAGGATTCGAACCTGCGACCGTAGCAGTCGCGCGGTTCCGGACTGCGCGCCTAGAACCGCGAGACCACCGCGGCCGGCTCCCAAAAACACATCAACCACCCCTGCTCTATGATGTCGAGCATTATCGGCCATCGATACGACGTCTGGGCCCACAGCACCTGGCAAGAACCACGTATGAGACCCCAAGCTCTCCTCACGGTCCCTGACAACAGCTAAATCTTGCTGACACACCCGTACAATTTCGTGAAGAGGTCTTGGAGTGGTCAGCATAATCCCTGCCCACACCATTAGCGATCCTCGTCTATGTCGTCCTCTTTCCACGATGTTTGGGTCCTTAAATCGTGTGCCACGTGCTCTCCAGATGTGAATCCGTTGAGAATGATTCTCCAGACCAGATCGGGACTCATCTGTGAAAAGAGCTTTCGCCCACGGTTCGACTGTCCCGTTGGCACATTGATGACTCCACTCTAGACGTTGCTTTCTGTGGACACACGTCAAAGGTAAACAGAGAGCTGATCTTCAATAAAGGCCACTCTTCTGAAGGCTTCGGTACACAGTTTGCTTAAATACAACACTTCCAGGGGTTGCTGCGAGGTCAGATTCCAGTTGCATTACTAAGGCGGTACCTTACGGTTCCTTCTTTCTGATGTCACACGTAATCGGCCATGTCCTGATCTCCGGGATACACTTTCAGTCTCTATCCGAGAAACAACGGAACGATTCACATTAAGCTATCGGTCCACATCAGTTGGCGACTCTCCTGCTTCCATTCTTCCTCGGGCCCTCCAAAGCAGAGAGTCTGTAGGCGTCTTCTCTGTGCCATACTGTACCATCTCTGACTGTATACATAGCGATTATGGATGTGAGGCTACCCTGCAAACACTACCCCGCTTGATGTGTGCCCTGACGTCATTGCTGACGCCGCTTTCCGTTGATCGGAATGCAATCTTCCGTGCAGAACACGATCATAACGACATCTGTTGCGAGTTTGCATGATTACATCGCGAATGTGACACGGGACGGGGATAAACGAGTTTGTTGCTTAAATTTTAGACACCTGTGTATATTTTTCCTGGCGAACAAACGTTCGAAAGGTTTCTAGCTTGCAACCGATCTTCATTAATTACGTTCCAAGATGTAGCAACTGTCAGGAATCATTAATTGAGCCATCAAAGACCGATAACGACGTCCCCCGTTCCGCAGATTATTAGTGCGCTGTGAGCTTGCCGCAGATGCGTCAAGGTGATGGTGACAAACTGACGACAATAACTGGCGGTCGGCGTCCTAATCGGTGGGACTGCGGAACTCAGCTATCCTCAGAGTTTACGTTGATTGCAGGCAGCGGTGTGTGCTGTATTCTCCAACTAGAGAAATCGTGAAGATTGCTGGATTCCACGCATTATCCAACAGCTAACCGTTATCATTGTTCCTTTTATTCATTTGATTATTTATTTTTTATTTCTGCAATATTACAGTTACCTGCTTGTCACGAGATTATAACAGTTCTCCACTAAACATAACACTAATTTTGCCACTTCACAAATAAATCAGTTACATATTAAACAATCAGTGTGCGGCGGCGCGGTTACGTTCGTGCATTACCTGCATTTTTTAAAACAGTCTGAATGCAGATGACGAGGAATTTTGCATCATATGTTAAGTAAAGTTAATTCGAGTGGACATGAAAGTAGTTAACAACGTAAAGTGTAAACAAAATATCAGAATGTTAAATATTTCTTTAGGAAAAAGTAGAGTTGAAAGCGTGCTATTTATTGGTTGGGTAGTCACGAATGGCGCGAACTAACGCGGGAGAATAATGTTTTTCTATTGGCCTTAAAAAACACTGACCAATCAGAACGGAGTATTCGTCACGCATTTTTTCTCTTGGAGATATAGAAGGTAGTCGGTGCCCAGCCTTTCATTCAAAAGTGTTTAAAAATGAAGGCATATTTATTCCGGTGTTTTTCTAACAAAGTACGGATTTTTTAAAGTAATTTTGTGTATGAGAAAATACGGTAATACCGCGTGGCATATTGAGCAGATCGGTGACTAAAAACCTGAGTGAATTAGACACCGGCAAGCTTAATAGTATAGCGAGCATTTTCATTTAAGAACAATCCGTGCTTACTAGCTGTTCAGGTTTCGGGAAATACTTTACCATAAACTTGCTAACGTGAATTAAAGGATTTATGCATGACTCTGTTAAGGCCAGCACGGGCTTGGCAGTGAACGTGTACATTATCGAGGTTTAGAATATACCGAAGTTTTGACAGTATTTCCACCTATCATTCAAATTTAACACATTTTTCTAAATTCTTGGAATAATTACGTTGTATGCAGCCTAGTGCGAGTTGCAGTACGGTTGGTTTCAGCTCGGCTTTCCTACCGGCGATCTGCTGCAACGAGTTCACAGGTAGGTGCAGGTAATGTACGGAAGTAACCGCGCCACCATACATGATGCATCTGTGCCGGAAAATCAGTTAAATCCTAAGTACATTGAATTCGTGGTTGAGAGAAATTTTGTGAGATCACACAGTGAACGATAATAAAAAATTTAGTAAATCGATACACGTGGAATTTTGAACGGAGCCCTTTTCGAGTCGCCGGAGCGACTTACAAGAACGAAGAAGACGTTAAACAGTCAAAATAACAGCGAGGATGCATCGAAACAGCAGATGGCGTCATAGCGGTATCAACGAACAGCAGTTCGGGAGGGCATCCCTGGCAACTTACACGACGAGTGGGATCCTCGAAACTGGTACGGCAAACGAAGGAGGTGGGGACTCGCAACTTCTGAACGCCGAGGTTGCAGCATTCAACAGATGTTAAGTTTGTTACATTTGTTATGTGGGTGTTTGTGTGTACTGAAAGAGTGAGCAACATAGAAAGTGATAAAGATTTTGTAAATACGATAAAAGAGGAAGAACTCTGATTCAGTGTAAGTGCTTCACAAACTAGAACAACTGAGCAGAGAGAAGGAGTAGATGTTAAAGTAAAGGAGCAGGTTTTTGATTACATTTTTTTGTTATTTACAGACAGTGTAGCTGGATCTGCTTCACGTATATCAGTTAATGTAACTAGTGGGGATAACGTAAATCCTGAAAGTGACATTAAGCATGAAATCGGTAACAACCAACTGTGTGATGACAGTGTTGGTAGTGTTGCTGAAACAAATGTGTCAAATGTGAATTCCAAATTTGGTGTAGTACCTTTGGAATAAGGCAAACAGTAAAGCAGAAAATAGTACCTGGAAGTACGCAAGAGATGTTTGTAGCATTAATGGGTTCTAAAAAGATGGTAATGCTGATTTGGTTGAAACAATAGGACAGAAAATTAGGAAACTTGATTAAAAACTCGAAAGGTACACAGCTGTTTTAAAAGAAATGTATAAAAATGATTTGAAGTCATTGGAAAGTAAAGTGGATGGCAAAATTTCTCAAGCTGAGAATAACTGCGCACAATCCATTAAAACTGTAAAAAGTGAATTAACAGATGTCTTGAAAAAAAATTACTAATGGAAACCAAATGATTAGATAAAAGGTAGTGTGGAGAAACTACAGGTCATAATAGCGGTGGTAGAGTCTATACAGGGTATTACAAAAAGGTACGGCCAAATTTTCAGGAAACATTCCACACACACAAAGAAAGAAACTATGTTATGTGGACATGTGTCCGGAAACGCTTACTTTCCATGTTAGAGCTCATTTTATTACTTCTCTTCAAATCACATTAATCATGGAATGGAAAAACACAGAAACAGAACGTACCAGCGTGACTTCAAACACTTTCTTACAGGAAATGTTCAAAATGTCCTCCGTTAGCAAGGATACATGCATCCACCCTCCGTCGCATGGAATCCCTGATGCGCTGATGCAGCCCTGGAGAATGGCGTATTGTATCACAGCCGTCCACAATACGAGCACGAAGAGTCTCTACATTTGGTACTGGGCTTCCGTAGACAAGAGCTTTCAAATGCCTCCATAAATGAAAGTCAAGTGGGTTGAGGTCAGGAGAGCGTGGAGGCCATGGAGTTGGTCCACCTCTACGAATCCATCGGTCACCGAATCTGTTGTTGTGAAGCGTACGAACACTTCGACTGAAATGTGCAGGAGCTCCATCGTGCATGAACCACATGTGGTGTCGTACTTGTAAAGACACATGTTCTAGCAGCACAGGTAGACTATCCCGTATGAAATCATGATAACGTGCTCCATTGAGCGTAGGTGGAATAACAAACTAAAATGAGCTCTAACATGGAAATTAAGCGTTTCCGGACACATGTCCACATAACATCTTTTCTTTATTTGTGTGTGAGGAATGTTTCCTGAAAGTTTTGCCGTACCTTTTTGTAACACCCTGTATATGTAAATGATTACAAATCCTTAGACAGTAACATCAGTTTCGAATTTGCCAAATGTATGACTGGAGTATAAGGTGTGTCTGACTGAGTGGGTGTGTCTGAAGAAAATGTTCTACAACGAACGAACCAGGTAGAAGCGGTTGAAAATAAGTTGGATGAGGATAGCAGTAGATTATGTCAATTTGAAACTAACCTCAGACACGGAGCTAACAGAAGTTGGTGTAGTATCATCTTTCACTGTACACGCATGAGTTGTTCTCCCGATACACAGGCTCTAGACAGGGGAGATATAAGGCGCCACGCCTCAGAAGTATATCATGCCACATTCTAGAGTTAATTTAGAAATCAAACAAGTAAAGATAAAACGCGTTAGAGAACTAAAATTTACAACTATCCCACGTCTAAGTTTGAACCTCTGAACTGCTAACTAACCCTGGAGAGTCTTACAACCAGTATTGCGGGTAAAGGCAAGTCTTCTTGAGATCAAAGTTAACTGACAATAAGAAATTTTAAAGATACCTGAGCCTAGAAAATACACGCCATAAAAGCGCAGATAAATTTCAAGGTTATTAGACAATAACAAGTTTTTAAGGGACATAAATCTAGAAAACAGATGCAGTGGTAGTGCAGGCAAAAGCAAGTCTTTCACAAACAGGCCAGGATAAAATGGAAGCTCTCTTGCAGTAGACTAAAAGTTTTACTTGGGCATTTACTTATTACTGAGACTGTGACCCGCGTAAAGAGCTTCGGTCGAAATAACGGGCAGCAGAGTAAACCAAATCAGCTTACGGCAAGAACATCAAACGAAGTTCAGAAGCAAAACATAGGTGCTTTCACGAACTGCGGCGGGTACTTAACAGCACAGAAGAAATGGTGCTCATCGTTTTTTCTGCGCTGCGCCTAGGAGAATTAAGGACGGTGTATGTAGCAACGTCCATCAGCTACGGCAGCAGGGATCACGCTTAGTCGAACGCCAGAGTATGGCCCGCTACCACGCAGGCAGAGGAAAGCGGGGACTCTACAGCAGGCGCAGGCACGCTCCTCAAAGTAATCACCCCCACCAAAAAGCAGACCTCGACGACCAGCAAGCTCATGCCACTTTTACTCCTTTCGAGACAGTCGCCCACCAGAGGACAGACGACCAACTAACGTAAAATGCACGTGTGCTTACATCGCACCCGAGGTGCCACATGGTCGCCACTTACCGAGAGGCAATAGAAGCGGTAGATAGGTTACGAAACTAAACGACATCCCACAAGCAAAGGTATTGATACAAACATGTGAGAAGCTCAGTATTCAACTATTAGATGTGTGCATAACTTCGTAGCCTTTCTCCATAACAACATCAAATACACATAACAGAGTCTTTTATCCTCAATTACATATTTTTCTTCACTATTTACGTGGACCACTCCAAAAGAAATGCACACTATTTTTGTAAAAATAAAGTTTTCATTCTGCATGTGTGAAAGTTTTACAGCGTGTAGATACATCCTTTCCGCTTGTTTTCAAACTTAGTTCAACCTGTTCCCGTGAGTGGCGCTGTCACAGCATGTCTTCAAGATGGCTGCTACACTTGACGTTCGTAAGAAGCAACGTGCTGTCATAGAATTCCTGCTGTTAAAACGAGACAGTGGGAAAGATCCACAACAGGTTGAAAAAGGTGTATGTAGATGCTGCTGTCGATCGCAGTACAGTTAGTCGGTGGGCAAGCAGGTTACGTGATGAAAGCGGGCACATGAAATATTGAGGACTGTCCTCGCAGCGGCAGGCCTAGTACTGCACACACTCCAATGTGCACAGAGTTAACGAATTGGTGACTGCTGACAGACGCATCACAGTGAACGAATTGTCACGCTACGTTGGGATGGGGGAAGGAAGTGTTTGCAGAATACTGAATGTGTTGGCGTTAAAAAAGGTTTGTGCCAGGTGGGTTCGCAGGATGTTGACAATGGCTCACAAACAAAACAAGAAAAATGGTATGCAGCGAACTTATGGAACAGTACAAGACTGGTGGAGATGAATTTCTTGGAAGAAGTGTGACGGGTGATGAAACATGGCTCCATCATTTTGCACCAGAGACGAAGAGGCAATCAATGGAGTGGCATCATGCAAATTTACGAAAGGAAAATAAATTGCAAACCACACTTTCTACTGGAAAAGTTATGGCTACAGTGTTTTTTCGATTCCGAAGGACTCTTGCTCGTGGACATCATGCCAAGTGGAAGTCCGCCGCTCGTGGTCTCGCGGTAGCGTTCTCGCTTCCCGAGCACGGGGTCCCGGGTTCGATTCCCGGCGGGGTCAGGGATTTTCACCTGCCTCGAGATGACTGGGTGTTTGTGTTGTCCTCATCATTTCATCATCATCCAGGAAAGTGACGAAATTGGACTGAGCAAAGATTGGGCAATTGTACGGGCGCTGATAACCACGCAGTTGAGCGCCCCACAAACCAAACATCATCATCATCATGCCAAGTGGAACCACTATAAATTCTGATGCATATGTGACGACACTGAATAAACTTCAAGCTCGACTGAGTCGTGTTCGACCACATCGACAAAAGCAGGATGTTTTGCTGTTGCACGACAATGCGTGGCCATCCACATCGACAAAAGCAGGATGTTTTGCTGTTGCACGACAATGCGTGGCCACATGTACGTCAAAAAAGCGTGAAAAACTCTCTTCGTGGAACAAGGTTTGAAGATGATGACTCCCTTGTGCAAGCTGCCAAACAGTGGCTCCGACAGGTTGGTCCAGAATTTTACCGTGCGGGTATACAGGCGCTGGTTCCAAGATGGCGTAAGGCAGTTGAGAGGGATGGAAATTATGTGGAGAAAGGAAAATATTATTCCTAAAGGATGTATCTACACACTGTAAGACTTTCAAACATCTAAAATAAAAGACGGATTTTTAAAAAAATAGTGTGCATTTCTTTTGGAGTGACCCTCGTACAACAGCTTGCCAATGCTGGGGTAACTTTTCGTTACCGCGACTGTATGCATCGCGTGGTTTTTTGAGCGCATTTTCATCCAGAGAGGAAGTTCCGTGAATATTGTTCCGTAGGGAGGTGCCTCAACTTCAGGTAAATGAGATGGGTGCGGAATGAATTCTCAACCTACATCCAGTAAATTGTTTTTGCCATTGTAGCAGAATCCGGGCGGGCGTTATGGTGGAGTGGCATCACTTAACGCAGTCTTACTGGTTGTTATACTTAGACACGTCTGTGAGACGCCTCAGTTGTTGACAACAAATATTTGTAGTGGTGGTTACATCTCCATGAAGCAGTTCGTAGAACAGCACACCGTCGGTGTTCCACCAGATGCTCAACATTATCTTTGTACAGTCTGTTGCTGCTTTGCTGTGGCTCAGCCATTCCTTTCTTTTCCTCATGCTAGCTCAAAGAAGCCATTTCACGTCACCAGTAACGGTACAGGGTAGGAATGGTCAGTGTTGTTCACGAACCCAATCATGACGAGCAAGTACAGATAAAAATGTCGTAATCCGTTGATTTTTGTGATTTTCGTTTAGAGGATGTGGTATCCATACACTTGATTTCTGAAACTCTCCCATTGCGCGGTGGTTAAATGATGACAGTTGGTCACATTTGCCAAGTGTTGAGTGGTACTTAAGATAGGTAAATAAATCAGTGAAATCATTGTAAAGTGAAGTAGAATTTAGTAAGTAAATTAAAAACTTAGTTTAGTTTAGAAGAATTACACACTGGCAAACAGCGGACAGAGCAGCAGTGGCAACGGCCGGCGCTTACAAGTCAGCATGTTGAGGAGAAGCCATCGCCCTGCCCAAATGAGCGGAAGCTGTCGATTCAGCTGTCAGGCATCGCAATCGGCTCACGTGTTGCTCAATTGTTACATGTGACCAAAGGCCCTCAACTATGTTCCAAGAGCAAATGACCAACGTTAAGAAGATTCTTTGAGAAGCTTTTCAATGTTACAGAAGAGGCAATGACCGTGAAGTCGTTCACCTCCAGTGAACTAAAGTGAATAAATACGCGAGACACAGCGGGCCCGACAGGAGTAGTTTTCAGTTCAGTTTTGGAGCTGAAGACAGTCATGAAGGAAGAGACTACATCGTACACAAAAGCACCAAGTTCGCCGCTGTAATGAAATAGCAAGCAGCAACCTCGCCGCCAGAAGACAGAAGCTATGAAGACTCATTTTTATGTACCCGGGTGACTCGTGAGGACGGGAAGGAGATAGCCTCACATCAGCAGTCACCTGTGAGCTGGGATGAAGATCTGACAGCCGAAGACTGGCAAGCTGGAGTCCGTTGTTCGAGTCCGGGACACTGGCATTCCCCCGCCGCACTGCTCCGCTGGGCGATGCACAACACTATCACTCGCGGCCGCATAGCGAAGAGAAACACAGGGACGCCACATCCAAGGTATCACCATCCGATTTACGACTTCGTTCTCAATAATTAAACGGGCCGCTTCACGATGCGAGTCTCCAGTCAACTGGGCGATACGGCGACACAAGATACACACCACCAGGCGTAATCAGACGCCGCCGCTGCCGCAGCAGAAGGCTTCGCAAACGACACAGTTGCCGCTCTCCCAGCCAGCACAATCCGGTAAGGAAACCCTTGTACAAAACTTGCAATAAAAGTTGTCTTACGTAAAAATGCTGTTTCATTCTACCTCATATCAGAGCTAAGGAAGAACCCATTCTGCCCATTAGTGATTAAGAGAGAAAAAGTAATTTATTTAGTGTTTTCACCCTGACATATTGATTTAGAATCACATGCCCTTTGCAGTAATACTCATCCTGACAACTGACTAGCATCACAAGAGGAAACCTAGTTACTTTTGGTGTCAGAGAAAAAGCCCTTGGCTCAATATGAGGTGTGAATGACAGTCACTAAAGGTTCAAATGGCTCTGAGCACTATG
Organism: Schistocerca cancellata; assembly: GCF_023864275.1. Classification (NCBI taxonomy): domain Eukaryota; kingdom Metazoa; phylum Arthropoda; class Insecta; order Orthoptera; family Acrididae; genus Schistocerca; species Schistocerca cancellata. The sequence goes on from NC_064626.1 coordinate 1,187,110,416, forward strand.
GGACTTAACATCTGTGGTCATCAGTCCCCTAGAACTTAGAGCTACTTAAACCTAACTAACCTAAGGACATCACACACATCCATGCCCGAGGCAGGATACGAACCTGCGACCGTAGCGGTCACACGGTTGCAGACTGAAGCGCCTAGAACCGCACGGCCACACCGGCCGGCACAACAGTCACTAAAGGTCCACAGTTAGTATTGTTTAATGTGCGAGAGGATAGAGGTTTGCATAGTAGTCGTAACATTTTATTTATGTAGAAGTGTATTTTCTCTCATAATATTAAGAGTTTGTCGAAAATATTTAAACATCTTTTTAATTCAATGTAGTAAGGTTGTGTAACTAATAGTTTGTAATATGATGGACATGAAATCGTACAAAAGTCAGAGTCAGTACCACAAACGGTTTCTACTGAGAAAGGTATTCACAGCTTAGTTAATCAAATAGCACAGCTTAAATATGATAAGAATGCACTATTTAAACAGTTGTGTGAGGTTAGGCAAACCGGTTCAATCCTTCCCAGTCTAGATTCCTCAGCAGCAGCCTTGGTAACTCCTTTCTCAGGTAAACCTGGCGAGGACATAACAGCCTTTTTTGATGATTTAGTAGCAGCTGCAAAGTTAGGATCATGGTCAAATGAACAGCTCTTGCCAATGACAAAGTTAAGATTGGTAGGAGAGGCTAATGCACACTATTGTAGCATGAATAATTACGGAATGCTCCAACACGTTTTCAGAAACAGAACAGCTGTAGATATTATAGGGAAAAATTAAACACTATCACTCAGAGGCAGAACGAGTCGTTAGAAAGCTTTGAGGATAGGATTAGAAAAGTTAATATTAGCACCTAGCAGTTGACACCTAGTGATGAAGCAAATAAAGTTATTTTACAAGAGGCAGAAATACAGCTCTGGATACATTTTTACGTGGGTTACCTCCTGAAACGTCCCGTCGCGTCAGAGCAGAGTCTCCTGCGGAAGCTGTATCTGTGGCGACGGCTTTCGAAGAAATAGAGATTTCCACCAGATACAAGGAGAAGCGAAATGTATTTTCAGCAGGAGTACGATGTTTTAGGTGCGATCGACAGGGGCATATAGCAAAAGAAGAAGATTTCATTTGGTCAGATATTACTGATGGTCAGAAACCAGACGCCTATAAAACCGCATTACGCTAGAAGATTTAGCATTTGAAAGGAAATGATACAGACACAATAGAAGCAGTTTTAGTTGAGTTCCAAGGTTTATTTAATGCAGAACGTCCACTGCCAGCAACAGATATCACACAGCATAGGATCCCAACAGGAAATAGCCGCCCAGTTTATGGGAAGCCTTATAGAGTTCCGCATCACTTACAGCCAGTACTGGATGAATTTTTAGAACAGCATCTAAAAGATAGAATTACAAAATATTCTGATTCGCCTTATAATTCAAATATTATAATTATTCCAAAGAATTCTCCCATCGGTACGAAATGATATAGATTTTGTTGTGACTACAGACACCTTAACAAACAAACTATCTCAGATGTTTATTCTCTTCCAAACATTACAGATATCATTGACAGTTTGGGTAACACTAAATACTTTTCAACAATCCATTTATGTAGCGGATATCATCAATTGGAAGTTGCACGTGAAGATAGGCATAAAACAGCATTTTCTACCCCTGGAGGCCACTGACAATTTAAAAGAATGCCTTTCGGTTTGAAAAACGCACCAGCAACGTTTCAAAGACTACTCGATGGAGTATTGCGATGACTCAAAACTCAGCAATGTTATGTATATCTAGACGATATTATCGTATTCTCCAAAGACATTAATGAGCATGCTGTGCGTCTGCATAACGTTTTTCAGAGACTTATAAAAGCTAAATTAACGTTAAATATGGAAAAATGTATTTTTGCATTGACAGAGGTTACATACCTAGGGCATGTCACTAGTGAAAAAGGAATTAAAACAGATCCTCGACTAATTTCGGCAGTTAAGGACTTCCCAACACCACAACGCGTTAAGGAAGTACAAAGTTTCATTGGTCTCGCATCGTATTACCGAAAATATGTTCAAAATTTTGCTGAAATTGCCCGACTCTTAACCCAATTATTGGAAAAGGGTGCAAAATTTCATTGGTCTGAAGATCGTGAATCTGCATTTCAAGCCCTTATAGGTAAGTTAACACACAGTCCAATATTAGCCTACCCAGATTATAATAAAGAATTTATTTTATCCTGTGACGCAAGTGGTCATTCAGTAGAAGTTGTTTTGAGTCAGAATATTAATGGCGCGGAACACCCCATAGCCTACACTTCAAGACAACTAACAATGGCAGAAAGAAATTATTCCACAATGGAGAAAGAATTGTTAAGTGTTATTTATGGCATCAAATACTTTAAATGCTGCTTGTATGGTAGGAAATTCAAAGTTATTACAGACCACTCAGCTTTAAAATGGTTGCTTGGGTTAAAGGATCCATCTAGTTGTCTCACCCGATGGGCTCTATGTATTTCTGAAATGGTTTTTGAAGTTATCCACAAACCAGGCAAAAAACACACGAATGCAGATTGCCTAAGTTGGAAAATAGCACTTTTGGAAGCAACAGGCTGAGATACTGAGGACTGGAGAAAGGCACAAGATGAGGATACAGAATGCAAAAAATACGTAACACAAAAATTTTGCTTTGAAGATGGTGCATTATGCCGTAAAACAAAACTTGGAGTGCGAATTGTTGTTCCCCAACATCTTAGACAAGAAATAATGGTAGAGGCCCACGATCATATCCTTGTAGGACACGATGGACAGCAGACAACCGAAAGACCGTAGCAGAGCGATTTTGGTGGCAAACCAGAAAGCAGGATGTTGCGCAATACGTTCGTAATTGCATTGCGTGCGCCCAACAAGCTGAACTTTCTCGTTTAAAAATACCCTCACAGAGGCTCCCTGAGGCTTCATGTCCATTTCAAATCTGTGGAGTAGATATCTATGGACCATTTCGTAAAACACCTGCTGGTAATAAGTATGCTCTTACGATTATAGATCACTTTTCACACTATCTGGCTATAGTGAGTCTCCCAGATCAACAAGCAAATACAATTGCCCAAGCTTTAGTTAACAACTGGATACTTAAATTTGGCAAACCTGAAGCTATTATCACATGTCAGGGATTTAATTTTATGTCTGAATTAATAAAACAGCTATGCCACTTACTGAAGTACGTAAATTACGCACTCCGTTACACCCTCAGTGCAACGGATGCACAGAAAGGGTTCATTGGACAATTGGCAAGATGCTTAGTTATTATAATAACGAACAACATTCTAATTGGAATATGTATTTACCAATAATCGTGTCAGTATACAACGCCAAAATGCATGAAGCAACAGGCGTGTCACCTTATGAAGTGGTCTATGGGAGAAAAATGCCATCCCCTTTTGATGTAATCAGGCAGAAAAACGGAAAAGTCGGAGAAACAATAAAAGATTTCTATCGAATGGTGAAGGATGTATGCAAAAAGTTCAGAAATCTAATACAAAGGCTTTGGAACGACAGGAAAGATTAGGTAACGCCCAAGTTAAATATCCAAATTACAAAATCGGTCAGTGGGTGATGCTGTCAACCCCATACATTGCGAAAGGAAAAACGAAGAAATTAGTAACAAACTACAGAGGTCCTTATCAAATTATTGAGATCACATCACCAGTCAACATTAAACTGCAACTGCCCACCCGAACTACTATTGTCCATGCAAGTCGTTTAAAACCTTTTAAGGGAGCTCCAAATGAAATTCCTTCAACAATAGAGTCTATTTTTCTGAAGGGTGGAGGAAGTACCCGAAAAGTAAAGAGAGCCAGCGCAACATACAGACATGGCACCATACAATCTTCGACCATGGGTGAGAATGTCCTAGTTGAATAATAGTAGACTGTGGATAGTATACAAATGTAAATAATTAATAAATGGTAATTGTTTATTTCTCATGAAAAAAAAAAGTTTAACATAGAAACATGTAGATCTTGTAGTGAACAATGTCTTCCTTTTTTTCTTTGTTTTTGTTTTTACTATGTTGGTAGGTCCATAAGCATGTTGTTTCCTTTTTTCAGAAACCTCCATGCAAGTATTTCCTACACAAAACCTATCCTACCTCAATGACTCCCTTGACAGTTCCCTTCTGAAGTCATTAGATATGTTCATAAACTCACAGCAAGGGAAAATTGATGCCAATGTTATGATGCAACATGTCTTAAAGTTAAAAAGTGAACACAAAACTAAAATTATAATGCTAGGAACAGGTGTATCTGGAACCTTTGTGTTGGTATTTCTGCTTTGATGTTTGGTTTGTTTGTGGAGTATTTCTGCTTTGTACAGTTTTGTTTCATTTAAGACGAAAAAATAAGCCAAATAATAATATACCACTTCATCAAATCCTTGTTAACTGGATATCACACTCTTAACTGGTGTACTTCAGTGGTTACTTTTGAGCATTACTGTATTAATTTTGTTTATTGTGCTTCAGTCTTTATTAAACAGTTCAAAAAAAAAAAAAGGCTCTGAGCACTATGGGACTCAACTTCTGAGGTCATTAGTCCCCTAGAACTTAGAACTAGTTAAACCTAACTAACCTAAGGACATCACAAACATCCATGCCCGAGGCAGGATTCGAACCTGCGACCGTAGCGGCCTTGCGGTTCCAGACTGCAGCGCCTTTAACCGCACGGCCACTTCGGCTGGCTTATTAAACAGTCTCATGTTAAAATAAACAATACTGTAGAATAGATATTCTTGCATTAATATATGGCAGATTAAACAGGTGTTGCTATGTAATTTTTTAAGTGAAAAATCTATTTTTCTTTATTCTTTGTCATCAAGATTTGTTACACTTATGATAACGATTATGTGTGAACTATGTGATTCATGAGCGAGCAGTGCTTTATTAAAGTGATAAAGTATTTTGAAAATACTTAATGTGCAGCGTGTGTAATCGGCTAAGTCGAGAGTTTTCATTGCTTGTGTTAGTGCTTTTGCAGTGTGAAGAGTGGAGGAATGTCGAGTGGTAAATTTGAGAGCGAATTTCTCTGAAGAGTGGAGGAATGTTAAGTGGTACTTAAGGTAGGTAAATAAATTAGTGAAATCAATGTGAAGTGAAGTAGAAATTAGAAAATAAATTAAAAACTTAGATCAGTTTAGAAGAATTACACACTGGTAAACAGTGGACAGAGCAGCAGTGGCAACGGCCGGCACTTGCAAGTCAGCACTTTGAGGAGAAGCAATCGCCCTCCCCACATAAGCAGAAGCTATCGATTCAGCCATCAGGGCATCGCTGACCGGCTCACGTGATTCTCAATTGTCACATGTGACCAAAGGCCTTGGCCTACATTCCAAGAGCTGCCGATTCAGCTGTCAGGGCATCACCAGAACAGCTCAAGTGTTTCTCAATTGTCACATGTGATTAAAGGCCCTCGCCTGCATTCCAAGAGCCAATGACCGACGTTAAGAAGATTCTTCGAGAAGATTTTGAATAAATACACGAGACACAGTGGGCCCGACAGGAGTAGTTTTCAGTTCAGTAGTTGGAGCTGAAGACCATCATGCAGGAAGAGACTACATCGTACACAGAAGCACCAAGTCCGCCACTGTAATGGAATAGCAAGCAGCAGCCTCACCGCCAGAAGACAGAAGCTAGACGGTATTTGATTTTTATGTACCCGGGTGACTCGTGAGGACGGGAAGGAGATAGCCTCACATCAGCAGTCACCTGTGAGCTGGGATGAAGATCTGACAGCCGAAGACTGGCAAGCTGGAGTCCGTTGCTCGAGTCCGGGACACTGGCATTCCCCCGCCGCACTGCTCCGCTGGCCGATGCACAACACTGTCACTCGCGGCCGCATAGCGAAGAGAAACACAGGGACGCCACATCCAAGGTATCACCATCCGATTTACGACTTCGTTCTCAATAATTAAACGGGCCGCTTCACGATGCGCGTCTCCAGTCAACTGGGCGAGACGGCGACACAAGATACACACCACCAGGCGTAATCAGACGCCGCCGCTGCCGCAGCAGAAGGCTTCGCAAACGACACAGCTGCCGCTCTCCCAGCCAGAACAATCCAGTAAGGAAACCCTTGTACAAAACTTTCAATAAAAGTTATCTTATGTGAAAATGCTGTTTCATTCTACCTCATACCAGAGCCAAGGAAGAACCCACCCTGCCCACATGTGGTTAAGAGAGAAAAAGTAATTTATTTAGTGTTTTCACCCAGACATAATGCTTTAGAATCAAATGCCCTTTGCAGTAATGCTCATCTTGACAACTGACTAGCATCAAAAGAGAAAATCCAGTTACACAAGTCTGGAGTACAGCGCCTTTTTCACTTTGGATTACCCTGTTTAAATGAACTTCAAGAACCCCAAAACATCTTCATGAACGTGGAGAGTCACTAATGTCAAAAGAATCCTCCTTAAAACAGCAAAATCATTTGCTTGCCGTTCTCTCTCCAGTAGCATTAACCCCACACACGGTGCTACGTTTCTGGTTGCCTCTGTTGCTGTCACCCATCCACTGAGCTCAAGCAGCAGAATATGTCATAAATATTCCGATTTCTCCACATTGCGTTTCATTGCGTAGCTTCCACAACCCCATTCACTATCTCCAAATCGCAATACGTGAACTCAGACAGCAATACAAATAGAAAATGGCAATCGGTAAATAATCCCATGGCGACCATAATATCAACAGGCAAACCAAAAACGCTTTGAGAATATACACCAAAATAATACAAGCAAGTGTAATGATATAAACCCAACAGTTATGACCATAATCAGTACTGCAATAATATAATTACATAAAAATTCATAAGAGCACACAGCGACTAGTTTGATGTGGCCTGCCAAAAATTCCTCTTGTGTGCCACCGTCTTCATCTCAAAGTAGCACTTGTAACCTACCTCTTCAATTATTTTCTGGATGTATTCCAATCTCTGTCCTCCTCTACAGGTTTTGTCCTCTGCTGCTCCCTCCATTACAACTGAAGTCACTCCCTCATGTCTGTAACAGATTTCCTATCATGCTGTCCCTTGGTGTTTTCCAGATACTTTTTTCCTCTCCGATTCTGTTCATAACCTCTTCATTCCGAACCCTATCAGCACATCTAATTTTCAGCATTAGTCTGTAGCACTACATCGCAAATGCTTCGATTCTCTTCTCCTCCGGTTCTTCAGCAGTCCACGTTTCACTACCGTACAATGCTGTGTTCCAAACGCACATTCTCAGAAATTTCTTCCTCCGATTATGACCCGTGTTGAATAATAGTAGCTTTCTGTTGGCAAGGAATGCCCTTTTGCCTTAGCTAGTCTGCTCTTGATGTCCTCCTTGCTACGAAGGTCATTGGTTATTTTGCTGCCTAGGTAGCAGAATTCTATAACTTCATCTACATCGTGACCATCAATCCTGATGTTAAGTTTCTCGCTGTTGTCATTTCTGCCACGTCTCATTACTTTCATCTTTCTTCGATTTACACCCAGCCTATATACTGTACTCAATAGACTGTTCATTCCATTCAGCATATCATGTCAATCTTCTTCACTTTCACTCACTTCATAGCAATGTCATCAGAGATTCGTATGATTGATATGCTTTACCTTCAATTTTAGTACCACTCTTGAAGCTTTCTCTTATTTCCAACATTGCTTCTTCGATATACAAATTGAACAGTAGGGGCGGAAGACTACATCCCTCTCTTGCACTCTTTTTAATCCGAGCACTTCGGTCTCGGTCGTCGACTTTTACTATTAAGTCTAGGCTCTTGTACATGTTATGTATTACCCGTGTCTCCCTATACCTTGCTCCTATTTTTATCAGAATTTCGAACATCTTGCACCATTTTACACTATCGAACACTTTACTTTTAACATCATGCGCCATTCGATATTGTCGAACGCTTTTCCCAGGTCAGCAAATCCTATGAACGTGTCTTGATTTTTCTTTAGTCTTGTTACCATTATCAACTACAACATCAGGCTTGCCTCTCTGATGCCTTTACTTTTCCTGAAGCCAATCCGACGGTCATCTAACACATCCTCTATTTTCCCTTCCGTTCTGCAGAATATTATTCTTGTCAGTAACATGAGCTGTTCAGCTGATTATGCGATAATTCTCGCATTTGTCAGCTCTTGCAGCCTTCGGAATTATATGGTTGATAATTTTCCGAAATTCAACATGGTGCAAATGGCTCTGAGCACTATGGTACTTAACATCTGAGGGCATCAGTCCTCTAGAACTTGAAACTACTTAAATCTTACTAAGCTAAAAACATCACTACTGCCGTGCCCCTACATGCTGCTATTTTTGCGGTAAGCTTTGCACGAGACAATGCAATTCCACTTGGTGGCATTTTGGGCGACAATCACTAGTGAGCACGCTCCGGGCGAGTAGGGAGTATTAGGGTAATTGGATGTGACCTTCTTTCATCCGGACGCGTACGTGAGTGCAGGGAGCCGAGAGTTTCGAGCTGCACACCAAGCTCCGAGATCAGGAGGATCCGATATGAAGAAGGCTTAGAGGCGGATTGGCGATTTCCGTAACGTGGCGGCTCTTGCACGAAGATTGCGAAATGGTCGAGTGGGAGAGAGAAGCACCCAGCGCCTAATGGGACGGAATCTTGCTCGGAAAATCCGAAGCTCCCTTCAAATAACAACAGGACCACAGTGGTTGGAAGTAATCTACTCAATAAGACGCGAATCTCTTATTAACTCAAGATAAGGAAATAAAGGATTTTAGTTCTCGTCCGTGACGACCTCATTATGAATAGAATGCCTGGGTTGTGAGAGAAATTAGCTGTGGCATTCGAGGAACTGTTCCAGAAATCTCATGAACTAAGTTAAGTAGACCAACACAATACGACACTCACCTATAAGGTAAATCCCCAACGTTTCTTTTCTCACCCGATACCACCGTTACGAACTCGCAACGGTAAATATGAGTTCTTTGATGTTTATTGTGTGAGCACACACAATTTCCGTTTCCTCCGACAGGTAATGTATTTGCCCGAACCTTTCAATACGGTGTCTGCAAATTATCTACTTTACAAGCAGCCTGTCGTCATCGAATTTCACACTGTGTAGAGAGAGACTTTTTGGAATATTTACACGCGTTTGTGTGAGGCACGCAGTGCTTTGCTGTCGGTAGTTGGTTGCTGGGTACAGAAAATGAGGCCGGCAGAAGGAACTCCATGATTGTACTGAGATGGGAAATTGAGTCTTACACCTGACATATTTCAGCGTGCAGGACCGACACATCATGACGCACATGGGTAAAGGGTACAGTGTCACAGAAACGTTGACCGGTGGGTGCATTGTGTTCAGAGATTTGGAGGTTAGTATGCCCACGCATCATGATGACCATAGCACCTGGACCACCGAAACGAAAGTGGTCGACAATGTTCCTACGTGCGTTCTGTGTGCACCTCTTACTATATGACATTCACCGGTTATTGTTATTTTGACACTGTACCCATTCACCATGTGCGTCTTTTCGAAGGGTGGATTTTGCCCTCACTTCTTTTTGGTAACGCAATTGGCGACCACATAGAACGGTGTAGGTGGAGGAGATCCTGGAAGGAAAGAATATTCGGCGAATTAAAACTGGTCTGTCTATTCTCCGACTAGCACTGTACACCTGGGGATGTGGGGATATTCTGGGGAGACGTACTGTGGGACATCTGCGTGCACCAATGACCACGTGGCAGTTATCAAGCGCGCCGGTGAAGCAATGGGGTGAAGGAATGGAACGCCCGATCATAGGGCTTCCTTACAATTAAAGGGGTTTGTTGCAGGGCATGCATTGCCGTCCGTACTGATAACACACACTATTAAGAGCTAAGTACAGCCTTTTGTAATGTCCAAGGGACTATCATGACTCGCGTTGGCTTCATATTAAGAATTGTCTTTGAATAAGTCATTTTCTGTTCGTCGCATTACATATTTCATTCTTGAAGAGGAATCATTTATTTACCTTCGAAAAAGAACAATGAAGAAACATTAATTGCTGCCTCAGAGTGACTCATCTGCAAAGAATAATAAAGCTCGTAGCATTAACGAAGCATGGAAATTGTCTTTAATTTTGTGCCAAGAGAATTTTTTTTTCTTTTCTGTTAAATGGACTTCGTTCGCTACATCCAGATTACTGGTGTTCATAAAGCTGATATCTCTCTGCGGTTTCACGAGATTAAAAGCTCAAAATGTAGGTGAACATACAACGCTCATTTGAAACGTAAGCTATTTAACGTTTTGTAAATGTACCAAAAACGCAAAATGATGTACTTTAATAGTTAGAAAGCGACCAGTAACGTACAGCAAAGAGAAATAGTTAAGAATTAAAATAACACGATGAATCAGTTACATTAGTTGCTGCTATTCGTCGAAAATAGGCTGAATGCCGGTACCAGGTCTCCACTTCTCTCTCTTGTCTCAACACTGTACAACGCAAACAAGCCACCAAGCTTCGCACAAATCAAACTAAGTAACTAACATTACGAACACCTACACGCATAAAAGTGTCCCACCCAACAATGCCATAGACTCACACTCACTCAACGTATTGACAAAAATGGTATATTTTGAAACTTTTATGGGTAAAAATTGCAAAAAGAACATTTAAATTTACGTGATTACTATGCAACTCACAATTAAGTGCTTTTCAGAGTGTTTATAGAAATGTTTTCGGACTTTTTCTCCAACGTTGCATCTCGGATAGCACGTGGCGAAAATCTTTCCGTTCGATTTGTCTTATCTTGTTACTATGGTAATGTGTCCCTATGTAACGGATTTCAACAAAATGTTTTGGCATACGTAGGAGAAAGATAGTGACTGAAATTTAGTGAAAAGATAACACAAAAACGTAAAACGGCTGTGTTTTCCTTATGTTTTGACATGCGGAGGAGAAAGATGGTAATTAAATTTTTTTATGAAAAGATCTCGCAGCAGGGAAACAACGCATTTGGTTAAATTACTGCAGCTCCATGGCTCTTACCATATCCGTGACACTTATAGCTATTTAGAACTTGTCGGAATTCAGTTGCAAAGAATTAAAGGTGTTCTGCTTGTCACTGCTTCCTCTGCAGTCAGATTAAATTGACCTCTTCTGCTTCCTAGACCGAGTAGGCGCAGACTCTAATCTCTTCCTGGAGGGAACTCAGTTGCAGGGATAAGTAAATAAATTGATAAACGATGAGAACAGTGCAGACTAAAAGCCACTAACAGACGGACAACGGTACTAAAACGAAAGACACAGGAACACTTTAGAAATACTGATCACGTGGCCAATCCAGGAGAGGAATTCGTGGCGGTCCGCCTCAAACCAGTCATAACTCTCCTGTGCCAACCTCTTCATCTCACAGTAGCAATTGCATCCTACGTCCTTAATTATATCCTGGATGTATTCCAGTCTCTGTCTTCCTCTTTGGTTTTCGCCCTCTACCGCTCCCCTTATTACCTGGAAGTCATACCCTCACTTCTTAACAGATGTCCTGGATCCTGTCCCTTCTCTTCATCAGTGTTTTCCACATATTCCTTTCCTCTCCGATTCTGTGCAGAAACTCCTCATTCCTTACCTCATCAGCCCACGCAATTTTCAACATTCATCTGTAGCACCACCTCTCAAATGATTCGATTCTCTTCTGTTGCGGTTTTCCCACAGTCCATGCTTCACTACCATACAGTGCTGTGTTCCAGACGTACATTTTCAGAAATTTCTACCTCACATTAAGGCCTTTGTTTGATGCAAGTAATCTTCTCTCGGCCAGGAATGCCTTTTTGAACATTGCTAGTCTGCTTTTATTGTCCTCCTTGCTACGTTCTTCATTGGTTATTTCGCTGCCTAGGTAGCAGAATTCCTTAGCTTCATCTACTTCGTGACCAGCAATTCTGATATTAAGTTTCTCGCTGTTTTCATTTCCACTACTTTCCACTACTTTCGTCTATCTTCGACTTACTCTCAATCCATTAGATTGTTCACTCTGTTCATGTAATTATTCTTCATTTTCACTCACGATAGGGATGTTATCAGAGAATCGTATCATAGATATCCTTTCACCTTGAATTTTAATTTCCACTCCTTAACTGTTATTTTGTATCCATCGTTGCTTCATCGACGTACAGATAGAACAGAGGGGCGAAAGACTACATCCCTGTCTTACACCCTTTTCAATCCGAGCGCTTCCTTCTTGGTGGTCCACTCCTATTATTACTTCTTGGGTCTTGTACATATTGTATATTATCCGTCTCACCCTATAGCCTATCACTATTGTTTTCTAAGAATTTCCAACATTTTGCACCGTTTTACACTGTCGAACTCTTTTCCCAGGTCAAAACCTCATAAGAAAGAGTCTTCATTTTTGTTCAGTCATGCTTCCATTATCAACTGCAACGTAACAATTGCCTCTCTCGTGACATTCCCTTTTCTAAAGCCAAACTGATCGTCATGTAGTACATCCTCAATTTTCTTTTCCAACCTTCTGTATATTGTTCTTGGAAGCATGTATATTGTTCTTGGATGCATGATATTTTAAGCTGATTGTACGATAATTCTCGCTCTTGTCAGCTTTGCCGTCTGTGGAATTGTGTGGATGATGCTTTTCCGAAAGTCAGATGGTATGTCGCTGGACTCATACATTCTACATACCATCGTGAATAGTCGTTTTGTTCCCACTTTCCCAAATGATTTTAGAGAATCTGATGGAATGTTAACTATCCCTTTTGCCTTATTTGATCCTAAGTCCTCCAAAGCCCTTTTACATTCTGATTCTAATATTGGATCCCCTCTCTCTTCTGAATCAACTCCTGTTTCTTCTTCTATTAGATCAGAGAAATCTTCCCCCTCATATAGACTTTCATTGTATTCTTTCCACCTATCCGCTTTCTCTTCCTCATTTATCAGTGGAATTCCCGTTGCAGTCTTAATGTTACACGCTTGCTTTTAATGTCACAGAAGGTTGTTTTGACTTTCCTGTATGCTGAGTCAGTCCTTCCAACAATCATTTCTTTCTAGATATATTTACATTTTTCATGCAGCCATTTCGTCTTAGTTTCGCTGCACTTCCTATTTATTTCATTCCTCAGTGACTTGTATTTCTGTATTCCTGAATTTCCTGGATCCATCAACTGAAGTATTTCTTATGTTGCCCGTGGTTTCTTCGCAGTTACGTTCTTTGTGCCTATGCTGGAGGTGATGGAAACCATGCACCTGAAAAATACGGAACTACCGCACTAGTGCTGTAAGTAGCCTGTTTAGGTTTTTATGTTGCATGATTTTAAACATGGCTGCGGCAGCAACTGTTAAAATTCTTCACAATAAAGGATGACAGCCAAAAACAGTTGCAGGATAAAATTTATTAAAATTCTTGACCAAGGTTTCGGTACATATAAATATACCTTCATCAGAAGTAAAACTTCTAAAATTACATCATGCAATGGAGAGTAATAAAAACAATTATGCCAAAGGCGTCGTCAGTAATTAAAACATCATCTCCATTTGTACAACATGTGTAATGGGCACAGGGTCAAAGCGAACAGTATTAGCAGCATTACTTCACTTATGAACTATTGAGACACGAGTGTCAAAGCACTAGGGCAGATGGTTTCGCCGAGAGAGGGCACTTGCATGTTTTTGGCTGTCATCCTTTATTGTGAAGTTTTTATGTTGGTAACGCCACGCAGCGCCCTATATGAAAATCACTGACTGTGCTGTGTGAAGTCTGTGGTTGGTTGGCATTGTTGGAATAGTCACTATTGTAGTGTTGGGCAGTTGGAGGTGAGCCGCCAGCAGTGGTGGATGTGGGGAGTGAGATGGCGAAGTTTTGAGAACGGATGATCTGGACCTATGTCCATCAGAGTGAGAAAATTTGTAAGACTGGATGACATGAACTGATATATATATATATATATATATATATATATATATATATATATATATATATATATATATATATATATACTCCTGGAAATTGAAATAAGAACACCGTGAATTCAATGTCCCAGGAAGGGGAAACTTTATTGACACATTCCTGGGGTCAGATACATCACATGATCACACTGACAGAACCACAGGCACATAGACACAGGCAACAGAGCATGCACTATGTCGGCACTAGTACAGTGTATATCCACCTTTCGCAGCAATGCAGGCTGCTATTCTCCCATGGAGACGATCGTAGAGATGCTGGATGTAGTCCTGTGGAACGGCTTGCCATGCCATTTCCACCTGGCGCCTCAGTTGGACCAGCGTTCGTGCTGGACGTGCAGACCGCGTGAGACGACGCTTCATCCAGTCCCCAACATGCTCAATGGGGGACAGATCCGGAGATCTTGCTGGCCAGGGTAGTTGACTTACACCTTCTAGAGCACGTTGGGTGGCACGCGATACATGCGGACGTGCATTGTCCTGTTGGAACAGCAAGTTCCCTTGCCGGTCTAGGAATGGTAGAACGGTGGGTTCGATGACGGTTTGGATGTACCGTGAACTATTCAGTGTCCCCTCGACGATCACCAGTGGTGTACGGCCAGTGTAGGAGATCGCTCCCCACACCATGATGCCGGGTGTTGGCCCTGTGTGCCTCAGTCGTATGCAGTCCTGATTGTGGCGCTCACCTGCACGGCGCCAAACACGCATACGACCATCATTGGCACCAAGGCAGAAGCGACTCTCATCGCTGAAGACGACACGTCTCCATTCGTCCCTCCATTCACGCCTGTCGCGACACCACTGGAGGCCGGCTGCACGATGTTGGGGCGTGAGCGGAAGACGGCCTAACAGTGTGCGGGACCGTAGCCCAGCTTCATGGAGACGGTTGCGAATGGTCCTCGCCGATACCCCAGGAGCAACAGTGTCCCTAATTTGCTGGGAAGTGGCGGTGCGGTCCCCTACGGCACTGCGTAGGATCCTACGGTCTTGGCGTGCATCCGTGCGTCGCTGCGGTCCGGTCCCAGGTCGACGGGCACGTGCACCTTCCGCCGACCACTGGCGACAACATCGATGTACTGTGGAGACTTCACGCCCCACGTGTTGAGCAATTCGGCGGTACGTCCAGCCGGCCTCCCGCATGCCCACTATACGCCCTCGCTCAAAGTCCGTCAGCTGCACATACGGTTCACGTCCACGCTGTCGCGGCATGCTACCAGTGTTAAAGACTGCGATGGAGCTCCGTATGCCACGGCAAACTGGCTGACACTGACGGCGGCGGTGCACAAATGCTGCGCAGCTAGCGCCATTCGACGGCCAACACCGCGGTTCCTGGTGTGTCCGCTGTGCCGTGCGTGTGATCATTGCTTGTACAGCCTTCTCGCAGTGTCCGGAGCAAGTATGGTGGGTCTGACACACCGGTGTCAATGTGTTCTTTTTTCCATTTCCAGGAGTGTAGTAAAGCTGTCAGTAGCTTCGGTTAGCTATTTGTAATGTATAAAGAAGCGGATTAAATTCGTCAGTTTTTTAATTAATTGGTTTACAGCCCTGTAACTCCCACCATTTTTATCGTAAGAAGATAAGCAATCAGAATCTGTAGTTCTAAACACAATTGTAATTTTATTTTACTCTCTGTCTCTCTGTCTCTCTCTCTCTCTCTCTCTCTCATTATGTGTAATGGCGTCTGTAACGCTACTGCCCGCTCGGGCGTACGTTAGCTCTTCAAAGCCTGTACTGTAATAAGTTCACGGGCTTCACCTTATAAACAAGGATTTTAGTACATAAGTTGACCGCGTGTACCTAATTGGAAGCAATTCGGATTTATATCCAGTCATTAACTACAGTGATGCGTCAAGCAAATGTAAAGTATAATTACTCGTTCGCATGGACAAGAAGTACACACAGTAGATACTACCAATAATTAATAATTCGGTCGCCAGCCTAATTAGGCATTGAGTGAGTTTTTCCTTGTACAAGTGGGTGCATGTACAAGCATAATAACACGTAGTAATGTTGCGTTTCATGGCAAAGTTTGGAACCAGAAAAATCCACTGAACTAAAGTTTTCTCCTTTTGTACTAATTTGGACGAGCTATAAATACACAACACCACACTGCAATGATTACTACGAACTGCATTTTGTATATTGATCAGACTGAAATCGGGCATAGATTACCCTAGAATTAGCAATCTTGAAAGTACACATACAATGTCACTATTAAGGATGGATAAACACTGATACACTTAAGTTTAATATAGAACTTAACTTTGCTGTTGAAATCTGATCAGTACACTTCAAGGTTTGAAAGAATGGACAAGAGAAGGGGGGGCCCTGAAACTGTTATGGTCGTTATACTGAAACTATTAAGTACTGAAGGTAAATTAACACTCAGAATTATTAACCTATGGATTACTACTCTTTTGTCTCACTTCTGGATTATTTAACTATCATTCTTTCTGTCTCAAATTAATTAAGTGTCATTGCTAGCTCAATTCAAAAAAACTCTCTTCCAATTTAGTTATACTTTTGTTCTTTATCAACATTTGCAATAACACACAGAACTTTAAACTTCTTTATAGCATAGATTTGTCTGCTGATAATTCTCATTAACACTAACTTTTAAACTTTCAGTTCGGGATACTCGGGTTGCACAATATGTGGTAAGGACCCTGTCTAGGTCAGTGATCAGGATAAGTGTCCGCCCCAGTAGCTGAGTGGTCAGCGTGACGGATTGCCGTCCTCCGGGCCCGGGTTCGATTCCCGGCTGGGTCGGAGATTTTCTCCGCTCAGGGACTGGGTGTTGTGTTGTGTTCATCATCATTTCATCCCCATCCGGCGTGCAGGTCGCCCAATGTGGCGCCGAATGTAATAAGACCTGCGCCAAGGCGGCCGGACCTGCCCCGCGAGGGGCCTCCCGGCCAATGACGCCAAACGCTCATTTCCATTTCCATCAGGATAAGTAATGGCTAAGGCAATTCTGGTAAAAGTCACGTTATTATTGAACAGTTAGAAAAAGTTTCGACACTGGTCCACACAGATACACTTCTAAAGATGCATTAAATGTTTAACCTGTGCAAGTCGGTGCGGCGGTTGGCGGGCAGCGAGATAGCGAGAAGCACAGCACACATACAAGCACGGCTAAGGCTCTCACTGCATCGGCGCTTTCCTTCTTCTTAGCGTCGTAATCTTTCCAATTTTGTGCCTAAGAATATAGCCATGCCATGTAGTCGTCGGGATCGGTACATCCGAGGCTCAATGGAATCCACTTTTCCTGGATAGCCTCCGCGATACGGTACGTGTTCCTCTGACGGATACCCAACTCCGACTGTTATACTGAGCCCGTTGTGCCGAACCGCGCCAGTGTGTGTTTTCCCGCGCTCGCCTGCCTCCCCCTTTTCCCGCTCCCCTACAGGTAGGGTATTCACCACAGGTTTTCTACTACACATATATTAATACCTTTCCTACGTATGGACCAAGTGTATAAATTACAATTTTCACATCTTACAATAGTTTTAACATTAAATACACTTCCCTTTGATTACCACATTACTTGAAATCTAACATAAATAATAATATTAATTTCAAAAGTTGCTCACAGTTTCTTTAACATGACACGAAAAGAAAAAGAAATTCAAAACATTGCTTACATTAATTTATCGAAATTCATAAAGAAAAAAATTATAACATGTACAGTTGTTGTTGTTACATGTCGACTGGACAGTGGATGAGAGTTTGAGAGTTCTCACCTGTTGTAAACGTCTTCGAAAAGTCTTTGGGTTACACATCTTCTTCTCTGCTCCACTATAATACAAAACGAGTAGCCCTTTTTTCGTCTTTTCTGATGTCCTCCTTCAATCGTATCAGGTAATGATTTCATACTATGTAAGATTATTGAAGAAGAGGGAGTGAAAGCATAGTATTGACGGTAGATTTGTTGCATCTTCTAGATGTTCAACCAGTGAAACGCAGTCTTCGATTTGACTTCCTCACCAAATTTTCTGTATGATGGTTTCAGTTTAAGTCGTTCGTAATTGTAATCCTTAGGCACTTATCTAAATCAAAAATCTGTAAATTTGTGGTACTTATATGGTGTAAACGGAAAATAGTATTTAGTATTCACGTGGAGAATATAACTACTTATTCTTGTTTGATGGCAAATTCCATGTTTTGCATCATGCAAGTATCTTATATAAAGCGTTTGGACTTATTTTGATTTTTGATGATTCGAATAGATGATAAACGACAGCATCTGAAAACATCCTAAGAGGGTTGCTCTGTTTGTCTCCGAAATCCTTTATATAGTTCAGAAACAAGTATCGCCTATAACACTGCCTTGGAGAACCTCCGACATTGTTTCCGTGTCTTTAGATAACTTCCTCACATTTACTACTTACTGCGACCTTTGTGTCAGGTGCTCGAGAAACCTGTCAAACCACACGATACTCTATAGGCTCGTCATCTGATTAGAAGCCATTTGCGAGGACGGTGTCAAAAGCCTGTGGGAATTTAGGATCATGCAATCATCTCGTGACCTCTTGTCGACTGCAATAATTGCTATAGAGCCCATTTTGATTCAAAAGAATAGTATTTCTTGAATTCCTGCCGGTTATGTTGTCAACAGGTCATTTTCTTCGAATTATTTCGTATTGTACGAACACAGTACATGATATATAATAATGATACTGAAAATCGAAGTCAGTGATCTAGATCTATAATTCATACAATATTTATGTAATGTCAGGTTTGATTCCATAGGGAAACAGGTATGCCCAGCTACTGTATTCATTGCAAGTGCTGAACCGTACGACAATCAGTCGCAAATGACATTGCATATCGAGATTTACGTCACTCTGTGGCGATCTTCAAAGCACTAAAGGTAAGTTAAAGCTTTAGAAATACTTGTATATGCTCATAATCCTAAATGGACTATTAATGTCAGAAGTTGTGAAGGTGAACTTAATTTCTGAAATGGTTAGTAAGTTTGGGACAGTGTGCGTACACAAATATTTCTAATATTTCAACTTACATTTACTGCACTGAAGATGACCACACAGTGACAGAAACCTAGATGGGCAATAATCATCATTTGCGACTGACTGCTGTGTCGTTTACATCTAGATTTATGCACAAATTTACATATTTTCTTATTAGTATAATCTACATTAAGAATTTATTTTTCTGAATTCATTCGTTGAATTACAATAATTCATCCATTATGTGACTGTCCAAACTACAGCTAAGTAACGTGGTGCTCGTAAAGCAACAGGTTTACAGATTCGTTATTGTTTTAGTCAATGTACTTAATTTTAATTTCTCTTGTCCGTACCCCCATACCCTAGAAGTATGTCAGCTTAATCTTATTCGGCAGTCAGTTACAGTACTTCTGCTGCCTACATCGTCAAGTGGGGGTGGCCGGGAATCAGATGGCGGCGTGGTGGCTGCAGAGACAGCTGTTGGCACCTGACCCGAGGCGGGTGAGTGGCGCCCGTTCGGTCGGCAGATAATTAATATTAATTAGCGGGCTGGTCTGAGAGGACCGGCTGGAAACGTCGCGTCGTTAGCGGCGGCACCTAAAGCCGCACTCCAGCCGGCTTCACGGCTGGAGCGCTGGAAAGCCCGTCAGGCTGCTGTGGGAACGTCGACAGCGAGCGCTCCCCAAGAACTGAGCCCCGTTTGCATCCCCGTCTTCCCGTCACTTCACAGCCCGTGGCTGACGGTTAGGCTTCTTTACCATTCGTTAGTCCTGTTGAGGTACATCCATTGATTTTTCTTAATACATAGGTTTCTATTGCTCAATAGAAATTGCTTGTCTGGGACAACGATGCAGACACGATGTCCATTAGCAACTAAAGACATTCGACTTATATACAGGGTTATTACAAATGATTGAAGCGATTTCACAGCTCTACAATAACTTTATTATTTGAGATATTTTCACAATGCTTTGCACACACATACAACATCTCAAAAAGTTTTTTTAGGCATTCACAAATGTTCGATATGTGCCCCTTTAGTGATTCGGCAGAATCAAGCCGATAATCAAGTTCCTCCCACACTCGGCGCAGCATGTCCCCATCAATGAGTTCGAAAGCATCGTTGATGCGAGCTCGCAGTTCTGGCACGTTTCTTGGTAGAGGAGGTTTAAACACTGAATATTTCACATAACCCCACAGAAAGAAATCGCATGGGGTTAAGTCGGGAGAGCGTGGAGACCATGATATGAATTGCTGATCATGATCTCCACCACGACCGATCCATCGATTTTTCCAATCTCCTGTTTAAGAAATGCCGAACATCATGATGGAAGTGCGTGGGGCACCATCCTGTTGAAAGATGAAGTCGGTGCTGTCGGTCTCCAGTTGTGGCATGAGCCAATTTTCCGCGGGCTACGCGTGAAACTTGCCCGCACGCGTTCAACCGTTTCTTCGCTCACTGCAGGCCGACCCGTTGATTTCCCATTACAGAGGCATCCAGAAACTTTTAACTGCGCATACCATCGCCGAATGGAGTTAGCAGTTGGTGGATCTTTGTTGAACTTCGTCCTGAAGTGTCGTTGCACTGTTATGTCTGACTGATGTGAGTGCATTTCAAGCACGACATACGCTTTCTCGGCTCCTGTCGCCATTTTGTCTCACTGCGCTCTCGAGCGCTCTGACGGCAGAAATCTGAAGTGCGGCTTCAGCCGAACAAAACTTTATGAGTTTTTCTACGTATTTGTAGTGTGTCGTGACCATATGTAAATGAATGGAGCTACAGTGAATTTATGAAATCGCTTCAATCATTTGTAATAGCCCTGTAGAAGATGACAAATTAGACTTCTCTCTGCCGTCTAGTTTCGAAACTCATTTTATTTGGTTACCAGTTTCGGCGATTTACTACGCCATCTTCAAGCCCCTGGCCGACATGTAGGAAGATCCCACCTCCGTTCTCACCAAGCAGGGGCCAGCAGTACTGGTGCTAGTAGATTCCTACTTGCTGTAGCGATACCTTCAACCATGGGCCTGAAGATGGCGCACTAAATCGAAGAAACTGATAACCAAATGAAATAAGATTGGAAACTAGACTGCTGGAAGGTGTTTAATTTGACATCCTGTATCGAACAGCCGATGACATTGTGACTCTGTCAGATACAGCAAAGGACCTCTAACAGCAGTTGAACGGAATGGACAGTGCCTTGAAACGAGGATCTAAGATGAACATCAACAAAAGAAAAACGAGAATATTGGAATGTGGTCTAACTAAATCAGGCGATGCTGAGGGAATTAGATTAGGAAATGAGACACTGAAAGTAATAGATAAGTTTTGTATTTGGGGAGCATTATAACTGACGATGGTCAACATAATAGGGAGGGTATAAAATGTAGAGTGGCAGTGGCAAGAAAAGCGTTTCTGAAGAAGAGAAATCTGTTAACATCGAGTACAGATTTAAGTGGCAATAAGTCTTTTCGCAAAGTATTTGTACGGAGTGTAGCCATGTATGGATTTGAAACGTAGACGATAAATGGTTTAGTCTAGAAGAGAATAGAAGCTTTCAGAATGTGGTGCTACACAAGAATGTTGAAGATTAGATGGGTAGATCATTGGGGAGAAGAGGAATTTGTGGCACAACTTGTCTAGAAGAAGGGATTGGTTGATAGGTCATGTTCTGAGGTATGAAGGGATCACAAATTGAGTATTGGGGGGCAGCGTGGAGGGTAAAAATCATAGAGGGAGACCAAGAGATGAATACACTAAGCAGATTCAGAAGGATGTAGGTTGCAGTAGTTACTTAGAGATGAAGAAGCTTGCACAGGATAGAGTAGCATGGAGAGCTGCATCAAGCGAGTCTCTGGACTGAAGGCCTCAACAACAACAACATCTAACAGCTGCCGATGGGTAGCACTGTAACCACTTTGTGAAGAAAAATCAAGGGTATTCGGAACGCCCTATTTTGGCATCATTGAATTTGCTTACTGTATGTTCGTTTGCCTCTAGAACTGTTGACAGTTTTTTGCAGCATGTATTGTTATCTCAGTGAATTGGTACCACTATCTTAGTGGTATAAAAATTGTGTTTTTCACCATTAACTCATATTCAGTTGCGTAAAATTTTATGAAACTCACTCTGATACAGTGGATAGGCCAGTTCCTCTCATGATTGTAACTCATGGCACCTTCTACCTATTTCATAGAATTTCTCAAAATCTGAATATCACAGAAGTAGTGGTTTGTGAGTTAAAGTTACATATACGACAGCTATTTGGAAAGTAAGATCTGATCGGTCGCGAAATGGAAACCGCAATGAAAATCAAAAGGGTTTTATATGCAACAGTTAGTAATACCTTCCACCCACACGTCTACATAGTCACCGCTCCAACTGAGACACTTGTAACATTGTAGCAACATTCCAATACCCTCGTCGTAAAAGGCAGCCGCCAATGCTTTCTGCCAATTCTCGGCGCTGATGCGCAGCTTGTTGTCTGTGACGAAACGTTGTCTTCATAACCAGCGGTTCCTGTAAGCAGACATGAAAATGACGGGGAGCCAAGTCGGGGCTGTAATCAAACACTTCCCATTGCCCCTGCAGTGTGCGACTGAGAATTGTCATGAGGAAAGAAATGCATGACAGTTACGTCATGTTTGCTGCATAAACTCAGGCAGAATCTCTCGATAGGCACCCGTACTTGGTGGGAGACACTATTGTTAAAGGCATATTTAGCTGCTCTCTCTAAGCTCAGAAAGAGCTACGTGACGCGATCGATGGGCCTACTAGAGACATAGTCCAACACCGCGATCGATCGAGCCTTACTTGCCGAATAGTCCTAGTAAGATCTGTATCTGAATCTGTAATCAAAAGTGTCCTGTAGAGTATCTTCTGATTCTTCTCCTTCACTTAGATTCTTTCTTCTTCTTGCTGCCCTTAGATTTTTGCTATCGAATTCATCTGGATATTCAGCCTTGCATATTCGCAGTTTACAAAAAATCTGAGGTTTTAACAGCAAGATCAATACCAAGCCTTTCAAATACATAGTAATTGGCTTCGTTGAATGAAATAAAGGCATCACCAACTCCTACATTCAAGGGGTTACTCCCGGCAAATACAGTCTTAAATATGCAAATTTGTATGAGGCTTTCGAACGATAACTTTTGATTCTAGGTATAACCCTAAAGACATTTTCAGAGAAGATCTAAATGTCTCATGTCCCTATATGGGCCCACTAGTTTAACTGTTTGCACAACTACCAATGGGATATAATACTTCTGGCGATAAAGAATTGCAGCAGCTGGAGCTTTTCTAAATTTTCACCTCTACTGATGATCAACTGGACGAGAAGAATAAAGAAGATTATCATCACTAGATTATAGCGGAAACGGTTTGCGCTTGCCTAATTTATTGTCCATTTTTCTTATTGCAAAACTGCAGTACAGCTCAAGTTTGTTTTTAATTTTAGCTGTAAAGTGACTGCTAATGTTTTTACCATCAACACAGAACTGTAAATCACAGATCCAAGACTGAAATGTAAATTCAGATAGTTTCTACTAAGACGGTACCAACCAGTATCCTCAAAGAGTGTACCACCATAAATTGAATCCATAGCCTTGTATTTTAGCCTTCTACAGCTCCCGTTTTCGGTAATAGGAAAGTTTGAATCCCAAAAAATCACAGGTTGGGTAATATACTTGAGCGAACACACAGATCAGAAAAATTAAAACAAATTGTTGTAATAGAAATTCTTAGGAAATTTTCAGCCAGTTTAAGTAGAAAATTCCAAGTCATTTGATAGAAAAGAAAACTGATAATCAGCTTTCTTATCATTTTACGGCATTTCGACTACCTTAATACATTTCCCCAGCCTCAGATCCCGCAAATGAGTTAATAAGATGAACAGTTCCTACTTCATAGAACGTAACTACTCAAAATACAACTTCCTTAGTTCGACGAGGTCCTATACTGTCTGTAACAAAACGATAAGGACAACATCGAGGAGTTGCAGAGCGTGTCTTGAGAAACTGATTAGGTACAGAAACTCGCGTTCAAAAAAGTCATCCAACAATGCTACGAAGCTACATTTGACACCCTTTGGCAAGTGCCATCGAGAATCTGTACTGACTGTCCACATGCTGATGACTACATTCAGGACGATACATAGCTACTTTCTATCACACCTGTCACCTCTGATGTGGCAGATGTTCGAGTAACATAACGATAAAGAAGCGTTGTATCACCTTCGACAACTACCGATATGTGTCACTTGACGTCCACGTCTCCACATACCGTTCTTGCTTTTTAAAACTGGCTCCGCCCGCTTCTTTTGGAGTATTGTCTGATGATGGTCTAAAACTGAAACTGGTCGTTTCCCGTCCATTGATCGTGACCGGACCAAATATCTCAAGAAATAAGTGTCAAATGAAAAAACTACAAAAAACGAAACTCGTCTAGCTTGAAGGGGGAAACCAGATGACGCTATGGTTGGCCCGCTAGATGGCGCTGCCATAGGTCAAACGGATATCAACTGCGTTTTTCTTTTAATAGGAACCCCCATTTTTAATATAGATTCGTGTAGTACGTAAAGAAATATGAATGTTCTAGTTGGACCACTTTTTCCGCTTTGTGATAGATGGCGCTGAAATAGTCACAAACGTGGTATCACGTAACATTCCGCCAGAGCGGACGGTATCTGCTTCGTGATACATTACCCGTGTTAAAATGCACCGTTCACCAGTTGCGGAAAAGGTCGATATCGTGTGGATGTATGGCTATTGTGATCAAAAAGTCCAACGAGCGTGTGCTATGCATGCTGCTCGGTATCCTGGACGACGTCATCCAAGTGTCCGGACCGTTCGCCGGATAGTTACGTTATTTAAGGAAACAAGAAGTGTTCAACCACATGTGAAACGTCGTCCACGACCTGAAACAAATGATGATGACCAAGTATGAGCTGTCGCGGCCAATCCGCATATCAATAGCAGACAAACTGCGTGCGAATCGGGAATCTCAAAAACGTCGGTGTTGAGAGGATTGTCGTTAGACGTATTGCCAAATGGAATGAGGCTGACGGACATCATTTTGAGCATTTTTTGCATTAATGCGGTATTTACAGGTAATCACGCTGTAACAGCATGCGTTCTCAGAAATAATAAGTTCACAAAGGTACATGTATCACATTGGAACAACAGAAATAAAATGTTCAAACGTACCTACGTTCTGTATTTTAATCTACAAAAACCTACCTGTTACCAACTGTTCGCCTAAACTTGTGAGCCACTATTACAAAGCGAAAAAAGTGGTCCAACTAAAACGTTCATATTTATTTACGTACTACACGAATATGAAATAAAAATTGGGTTGCTATTTTAAAAAAAAACGCATTTGATATCCGTTTGACCTACGGCAGAGCCATCTAGCCGGCCAATATATATATATATATGCGATCAACACTGTCTTTTAGTTTCGAGAGGTGACGCGCTACACTCTCACTTTAACAACATTGTCAGTAAGATTAACATTAATATGTTAGCTCATGATTTCGTTGTTCACTGGTACTACACTTGCTGTGTGTCGCTAATTACGTTTTCTACGTGAGGAAACTGTGGACAGTCTGTCCTTCTAACTGCATGTGTAATCTGCAGAGAGCTTGTTCACGGGGAGGGGGGCTGTAACGAAGGCGACTAAGAACGAGAGAGCCAAACTGGGGGCCACAAATGCTGAGTGCAGTGACCTGCCCATGCGAGGAATTCTGGGAAACAGTATTCATTGGTTCTTACGTGCAGAGGGACTTCTGGTCTTTTCTCTGCCTCGTGATGACTGGGTGTTGTGTGATGTCCTTAGGTTAGTTAGGTTTAAGTAGTTATAAGTTCTAGGGGACTGATGACCATAGATGTTAAGTCCCATAGTGCTCAGAGCCATTTGAACCATTTGAACTTCTGGCCAAAGCTCTCTCCTACTCCATCTTAGAGTTGGACATAATGGCCAGGCGCCAGCCGTTTCAACTGGCCAGGTGCCAGTCATTCCATTGTGGAAGACAGCCACATGGTTGAAAGTAGGTAGTGAACCCCTTTTAAGAGAGATTCCTGTAAACTGAGCTTTTGCGCAAGTGGTGGAAGATCATAAAACTTCAGGTGCTCTCAAATTGAAGCTTGGACGATATGGACAGAGAAGCTAGTGTATGTGTCTAGAGGAAATAGGACTGTAACCCCCCACCCCGACTCCACGAAGTTTGCCGGGCTGTTTTAGTGAGCGGCAAAAACATATGTTTCATGGGCACGACTATTTGCGAATCTTAACAGCTTTCTTTCGAAGATGGGAAATGGTCGCCCCAGAGAGATTAGATCACTCCCATCTGGGTAGATGGATGATGCTAAAGCATGGCTACTGTTATCGCGGAAACAATGCTTTCATAGTCTAAAGTCTTCTTTTGGCTACAAGAGTGATTTGGAGGTACTAACTGGCTCCTCACAGTTTATGCAAAGTGGAGTGGAACCCTGGTGCCGTGACTAGATTGGTTACCAGGCCAACAGAACAGTCAAGAAGGCAGATTCAATGAGTAAAAGACAGTTCGATTGGTTTGTGCAATGTAGGGGGTGGTTTCGTTTTGCTATTTGGGCTCCCATACCGAGGCATCGTGGAAAATATTGATGATTCTTCAGGGGACTTCGCCTTCTGGTCCTCTCCTAGTGGTTTCAGGTCTTTCCGAAGTGGGTAAGGCTTGTGGTATGTATCTTGTGGTGGACTAAGAGCCTGCAGCAGTTTCCAGCTGTAGCGACAATGGAACCACATTTCATCTCAGACATATAGTGTCCCATGAGGATGACCTTATTCGTCCTGAGTCGACAGTCTGATGGATGACAATTCCAGCATGCACTGTCCTGCCTCTGAATCAAATTAAATTGCCCAGACCAGCAAACGCGTGCACCTCGCACTGAAATCTGCCATGATTTCAGGGTTCTGCTAGGGACGTTTGCTGCTTTCTGATAATCAGTGCGCCAGACCGCGTAGTTTGCAAATTTTCGTGAACGCGTCACAACAGTACAGCTGCCGCAGCGCTTCTCTCCTCTCGCAGTGTGCCATTTTCTGCTGCTGCCTGAATCAAGGTGAAAGTGCAAAGCACTGCTGCACTTCGTAGGACTGTTAAATGACATTCACAGCTCCGTGTTCTCCGGTGGAGCATAGTTTTTGGTATAGTTGACTGCAGTTGATTCCATCTGAATAGAGTTGGGCCACGCAGTGGTTTCATGTAAAAAGTCAGATTGCGTTATAAAAGGGATTAATTCAGGGGAGCATTTGTATAGCTTCCATCCAAATATGCTTATCAAACGTCATTCCTTAACTGATTTGTATTGGTCAGTTTTGTGGAAGATTCTCCAGAAAATTGTAGTTACTAAAGCTGTAATAAAACTATTGATTATTTTATAAACTTGAATACGCCACTGTTCTCATTCATACTCACTCAAATATTCATGGTTTTCTTTGTTGTGGTGGTACATGAGAACACCAGCAGTTTTAAGTTCAATACCAGTATCTGATTATTAGTTTGACTTCTGAAAGTGATAAAACGCATAGGGAAACAAAATTGCTATAAGTAAATTCACTAATTCATACAGAACACTCATGTGAATAGCACATGACTTCAAAGTCATACCCAACAAAATTTTTGATTTGTGTAAAAAAAAAAACTTTAGCTTCAAATTTGAATAAAGCAAGCGACAGCTGTTTTTACTAAACATCATTGGAAGATAGCTGTTATTTCCAATTATCATTACAAAAATAATGACACTCATATGTCCGTAAGAGGATGTGTAGCACCTCTTCCAGTCTATCTCACGACAGTTACACTTACGAATAGCGCACGGGAAAAATAAAGACATTAATGTTTCTCTGTGAGCTCTGATTTCTTTTTTATTACGATACTCCCTTCTTTCTATGTAATTATGAGTCAACAAAATATTTCGTCATTGTCAGGAGAAAGTTGGTGAAGGATCTCACGGCAGTGAAAAATGCCTTCGTTTTAATGATTGCCACCTCAATTCGTTTCTCGTATCCTTGAAACTCTCTCCTTTGTTAAGAGATAACACAAAACATGCTACCTTTTTTCACCTTTTTCGATGTAGTACTTTAATCGTGTCTGGGAAGGATCTCATACCACGCAACAATACCCCAGAAAAGAACGTCCAAGCGTAACGTAGGCAGTCCCTTCGGCAGATTTATACCAACTTCAAAGTGTACTGTCAGTTAACTGCAGCCTTTACTTCGCCTTTCCCACTACATTTTCTATATAACGGTTCCAATTCAAGCTCTACCCTAGATATTTAATAGAACCGACACCCATTAAACATACATGATGTGTGATTGTAAACGAACGGATTTTTTTAGTACTCATCTGAAGAACGCCAGACTTTCTATTGTTCGTCATTTCTTTTACCATACAGATGTTTAAATTATTTTTGCGCTACTTTTGAATTTCTCATTACTGGAAGGTTAAATTACACCATTGGTGCAAAAAACGTAAGAGGACCGCTCAGAGTGTTTTGTTAATCGTTTATATAGATTAACAACAGAAGAAAGCTCATAACAGTTCCTCTGAGAGTGCCAGATATCACTGCGTATTCATTCCATGACTTCCAGTTGTGGGGCGGCGGGTGGAATTAATTGTTGTTAAATGTTCGTATTAATTATGCTGTCTTTTGCCATTCTCAACACTGGCTCTCTAACTACAATATTGGCAACCAGAAAGTGATTAGCAAAACGTGAAGCCTGTAATTAGAATTCCTAGTCACCACTTCATCTGAGAAATGCACTTATAGCTACAGCTTATAGATATGAGGAATTAGGAGATTGTCTGGGATTCATAATCAAAAACGATCGTGAAAAAACGTTCGTTATATTCTGAAAGTCACAGATGAAAAAAAAATCCACACAATCCAACTAACAGAGCAGTTCAGAGTCTAATGCGCTGATACAACTATAACCGTTCAAATTAAATGTTTAAGTAAATGCTCCCCATAATAATGGTAGAATGTCTGTCCCGCAGCGGCACGTGAAAATACGACATACGCAAACTGAAGATAGATCATTAGAGTTATCCCAGAATTAACACTTCACTCGAAAATGATTTCATGGTTACGCGTATCCCGAGTAACTTAATACGGCATCCGAGGCTGTTTATAGCAATGGTACCTACGCGACGCGACTCCCGGCACAGATGGTGTGCTAATCTGCGTCTGGAGAGAACTGGGGCCTACTCTCTCGCGCAGCGTTCTTACATATAAATCCGCGGTGCAGACGGCTAAGGGAACGCCTGATGAAATCGGCTCTCCCAACTATCCGCTGGGCTAGTAATGCACCACTTAAAGTTATTGAATAAATCATCGCTTCCTTTGCTGATGGCCGATGAAGTTCTCAATTTAAATGTGCATTCAGCACACAGGCATCATAATAAAAGTCTGACGTGGCTATGTCAAATATTTTGGGCGAGAGAATTTAATTACACTACACGCAGTAGACGAGCTCTGAACTGGCCCTTTGGAGATACGCTATCGCTATAGTTTTATAGTTATTCAATTGAAATTTCTCACATCTTTATGATTATAGCGAATCTCCATTCTACTTAAATATAAACATCCTAGCTTTATTTATTAGCCTACTTAATCTGTCTTGCTTCCTCAATTTTTAAGACAAAAACCAGAAATATTGAATTTCAACTAAAATCTTAATTTGTGAGATCCAAAGTACTGTTCCTACTAAATTATTATGAAAAATGAATCTAAATATAAATTTTTAAGTCTACAGCTCTTTTCTGTTGCGCCAATGATTTTTACAGAAAAACGTCCAAATTTCGAAAATGGTTAAAGTTATCGAACTGACATTCAACACATATTACATTAGTACTACTCCTGACATGCTAGAAACGTTTCAGGTTATTTACTTGATTTTCAAAGTATAGCGCAACATTTATGACGTCAGAGCTAGTTACAGCGGACTAGCCTGGCACACAATGGAAAGACTGATGAGAATTTTATAAGGCGTGAGTAGGCTGCTTCCCTACACAGTCAACTGTGTCCTCTTTGGCTGGAAATGACGAAAGCAGTCGTACACCTGAAACGGCTCTCCACAAGCACACAATTTTTTTTCGGGCACCGAGTGAGGAGCGGTGGTAACAGGCTTCAGGAAATCTAGGAACGTAAAATCAATACTAATTAATTAATGTGAATAAAGAACTGCTTCTATTTCACAACAACGATATTTTTTGAGTCTGTGCTAGTTATGCGTCAATACATCGTTTTTCTCTAGGTATTCCGTAATGTTGAGACGTAATATAAACACAAAATTTTGTTATTTCTGTCCCCTTTGTGGTGTATTGGTGAGACCCTTGCTACTTTTCAGTAGCATTGTATATTTACTTCTCGTTAAAATATGCTGCGGGTTAAATTTGACCCAATTAAGAAGGGGAATTTCGCACTACCTTCGATACTATTCCGTACTGATTAAAATGGCGACTCTAAGCTACAAATTGTTAGTTATCTCGTTAACGGCCCTAGTTTACTGGGATGTTTTTCCTCCAATTACATCACTCTGCGCTGTTAATTATGGCACAGTCCGCATAACCGTGTACGGGCCTGCACTTGTGGGTGAAAGCAGCTACGAGCGACGAGCCAGTGAATTTGCGCATGTAGCGTCGCTACGAACCGGATGTCACGCACATCTAGCTCGCGCACGCATGTCAGGCCTGTGGACCAGCGGGAGCGCGTGCGTCACGCATAACGAAAGCTGCCGCAATCCGTCAGCGTCGCATTCCGCGGAAGTCATATATATTCAGTGCGACCGCCCAGCCGTCCATACGCGCCGCTGCCGAAGCGCGCCTGCATTTCAAATCGGTCAAGGTGCCTGCGTTTTCGCAGTTCTGCTGAGTACTGTATGTTGGCGTCACGCAGGAACTTGATATACGGTGTATATGTTGCGTAATGGGCGAATTTCATTGTACACCAGAACAAAAATTAATAAAGGTGCAGGCTTATTACTCACACAAAGAACGGGAAAAAAGGTAAAATTTCCGCAGGATGTCGTCTTTGTATACATCGATTTCCTCCCGCCACAATGACGTAGTACGTCGCTGGAGCTGCCAAAAAAAATTTCGCGGCATCAACATCTGCATTACGTATTTACTTACTCCGCAAATCGTCTTACGGTGCGTGGTGGACGGTACGCTGTACCACTAGCAGTCATCCCCTCACTTTTATGCTCGCAAACACAGAGAGGGAAAACAGACTATCTATTTGCCTCTGTACGAGCCTTAATTTATCTTACTTTGGTGGTCCTTAATGTACATTATCGGCCGTACTCTCGTTCTACAGTTCGGCTTCATGTGACTGTTCTCCAAATATTTTTAATAGGGTTCCACGAAAAGAACGTCACCCTCCCTCCATGGTTTCCTACCTGAGTTCCCGAAACATCGTCGATATAATTCTTCTTGGTTTGGGGTCACATTGTCATCTGTAAAATTCTGACGTTTCAGCGACTGTTGCAAGGCGCCTTCCTCAGGGTGTATTGTTATCGTTAGCAATACACCCTGAGGAAGGTGCCTTGCAACAGTCGCCGAAACGTCGGAATTTTACAGATGACAATGCGGCCTCAAACCCAGAAGAATTTTATTGACTGTGACAACGGTCGCAAAAGCCCACGTTTACACTTCCCGAAACGTGTCCGTACCTAATGATAACAAATATAGCAGCCCGCCTCTCAAATGCTTCGATGTCTTCCATCAGTCCGACATAGTGGGGACTACTCAAGGACTGAAGGAAGGGTTGCACTAGTGTTCAGTATGCGGTCTCCTTTATAGATGAATTACACTTTCCCAAAAATCTCTCAATAAACTGAAGTAGACCATTTACCTTTCGCATTCCATTCAATTTCATATCGCTTTGCAACGGTACGTGTTGAGATTTAATCTACTGTCAAGTAGCAACACCTTCACATAGTCGCCGGCGTCGGTAGCCGAGCGGTTCTAGGCGCTTCAATCCGGAACCGCGCTGCTGTTACGGTCGCAGGTTCGAATCCTGCCTCCGGCATGGATGTGAGCGATGTTCTTAGGTTAGTTAGGTTTAAGTAGTTCTAAGTTCTAGGGGACTGATGACCTCAGATGTTAAGTCCCATAGTGCTCAGAGCCATTTGAATTTTGGAACCTTTACATACTCAATAGGCAGTGCAATTTTCTCTCTTTTTTTACGAGCTTTCATTGTGCTGGAGTAATTGCAGGGCAGTAACTTGTGTTAATCAATACAAAACAGCCAAAGTTGTAAATTTCACTTTTATTTAGTTGATGACTAGTTTCGGTTCGGGACGCCTTTGCAAATCATCTACATAGTCACGGTGTTTCCCAAAATGTAAGAACCATGCCAAGATTACGAACACAAATGTGTAACAAAGTGCAAATGAGCAGTTACAGATCATACAGATAACTCTGTATGTTCCGTAACTCTTCATTTGCACATTGTCATACCTATATGATTTTTATCTTGACGTCGTTCTTACATTTCGGGAAATAGCATTTTGGCTATCCCGATATGAAATTGGATCCCGACCCGAAAATAATCGTGAAGTAAATAAAATTTGCTACTCTGTATTTTTGTTTTTTCGAGATTTGGTGAGCAATATATGCTTTATTTAAGATATGAAGCTACAATGGAAAAGAAACTCAAGTATGTAGCTATGTACTGTGGAATTTCGGCGTATATGTTAGATTTCCAGGCTAGTGCTCTTTGTAAACCGTGTAAAAAGAAAAAAAAACTTTTTGTTGCAGAGACTTACGTGTAAAGTTAAACTTTTTGTCTCATTGTCCAGTTCTGAGCGTATGTGAGAATCATTTTTAAGATTTGATGGAATAATTGGCAGATGTACTATTTGCTATAATGTATGTTCTTTTGCTTACACTGCTGAGGAAGGTACTACGGAATGGCAGTTGGCTTTACATTAGCAAAGACGGTGTTTTTACTAGGAAAACTTCTTTTAATGGTGTTGACAGTAGAGACGCTAGGATTCCAGAAGTAGTTTTGATGGCAGCATGTAATGTTCTTCTTGATCGGTAGGTTACGAAACTAACTTGATTGACAGCAATACTGCCATTAATATAATTTATGAAAAATTTCTAGTTCGTACTCAGTAAATTTGGTGAGA
Organism: Schistocerca cancellata; assembly: GCF_023864275.1. Lineage (NCBI taxonomy): Eukaryota > Metazoa > Arthropoda > Insecta > Orthoptera > Acrididae > Schistocerca > Schistocerca cancellata. The sequence continues at coordinate 1,187,143,500 of NC_064626.1, forward strand.
AAAACTTGCTTCTACCGCAGTGACAACAAATACTGAACAACGACGCATAGTAGCTAGAGAAGGGAATGTCCGCCATCTTGTTCTCAAGACTGTAACGAACACCATACCTCGACACTGAAGCATACTTGCAATATGTCCGTACTGCATAATTTAGACTATATAGTATACTGTAAACAAACGACAACACTGCAGCATTCTGTATCACAGTACAAGGAATACGGCTCCTTTTTACCATAGTCCATCACTAGATCAGTCATATTAAAAATTGAGGATAAAAGCCGCTACTTACACTTTTATATCATCTGGCATTTAAAGTAGCAACCAGCCTTGCTGAAAATATTTTCGCCTCTTATTTACTAAGCGTAAACGAGCTAAAACGCACCATGATAATCTGCAATGGTGATTTACTTTTATACAGTGCATCTTGTCACCGAAATACTCACACGTGTCTTCGTCGTGGCCGACAAAAGAGGCCACCAAAAGGTTTCCTACTTACAACTTACGTGTTATTGGATAATGCAGTGACTGGCAACAGACACAAATCTCTAAGTGCACTCCAAGGGTTTCGCTCATGTGTTCGGTGATATGTCGTATGTTGCGACGAGTGCATCAGAAGACACTGGAGAAAACAGTAATTACGTATTCTTAGTAAGTGACCTATCCAGCTGAAGATGATCTCTGATCCACCAAAAACCAGGTACCCAGTGACATATCTTAGTTCAGTGGAAACGTATTTATTTCATGCACTGTTTCTGGGTTCGTACGTGAGTTTGATATATTTCCTCATTCTAGATTATACCTCTGTTACACTTTGCATGTAAGCTGAAACTATAAACTTATCTACCGATAACGACCCATGAAAGGTACACTTTTTCTCACTGCATTTCTCGTGTAAGGTGATGTATTCACAGTAATTTCTTATTTGTGTGATTTCCGTTTTCGTTGCACGTAACTAAAACATTGAAACATTGTAAGTAGAGATAGATATACGTTTTACGGCTGGAAAAATATAAACTGAAGGACCAATTACTACTGTCTAACAGAGATGTAAGTATATAAACAAATGTGGTATACATGCTGCCCTTTCCCTGAAGCAATCAGTGACTGTACTTCCAACTTGATATTATCATCATCTAGAATTAAATATCATACCAGGCCAACTTTAGGGAACTGTCTGTACGGGATACGAAATTATTGTATTAAATACATTTTCTTAATAACCGAAGAGAAACATCGCTTAATATTTGTGCTCTCATTTTGAACTCCTTCTAAATGAAAGAATAAACACTGTGTTTTCTTAGAATGCTTGTAGTAGCCGCAAAACTTAATTCGAAAATACTGTCGACAAATACTTGACAGAAGAAACCTTACATTTCTTGGGAAGCATACCCAGTGCAAAAGCCTAGCTGGAACTGAAACTGTACTGGTAGAAAACCATTACTGCTTTCTTCCAAAACGTTTTTCGTCCCTCCTTCTTTACTTTTCAGAGTCGGGTTCTCGTTTTGCTTTCTCTTCGCTAGGTGTCATTCAAGCATGTTGCTGGCATAAAATTTTGACATTTCCAAAAAATAAAAATGAAAATACTCGTAAATAATCTTGATTTACACAATCAAATGCAAAATTCGCTATCTCCTAAATGAATTGCGACGCAAGTATCCTGCAAGAAAGAAAGCTTTCTCAGCACGAAGGGTCTTACCGCTTCTGCTAGGACAAGCCCTTGACGTAATTTTCTAAGCTTCTGTCGAGAGAACAGGGTCGCCCGCGTTTAAAGCTGCATCTCGCAGGTGAGCGCCTTCCTCGCAAACGCTCTGTAATTACCACACTTAGTATTAATTTGTGTGCCGTTACTGTAAGCCCTTCAGTCGTTTTGGTGTTAATTAACACGGCCTGCGCGGTGCATCTAATCCTGACACAAGTTGCTGCATTACGGTAATTAAGCCACTTGTCGTCCTGCCAGCAGAAACGTGAAGCCACGCTATGTCACACTTCAGTCAAGCTTCGCTCGCAATCAACCGCCCTTTTTCTATCATTTACGACGCTCAATTTCTCCTCTATAGGCTGTATTACGCATTCATTGGACCATGACTTCGTAGGAGACTGAGAACGGCAGTTACATTGACTTCAAAACTCAACGCTGTGTTAAACACAGAACTCTTTGAAATGACGATGTTTAAAAGTTACACGAGGGGTGTTCAATAACAAATAAAATTCGTTTTTTCCTCTGCCACTTTCGGTTGAAACAACTAGTAAGTTGGTGTGGGATATCGGAGAATATTCCCACTTATCCCCTATGGATTTATGAAATTCCAGTAGGAGGCTGAGCTATGCGTAGGTTTCACACTAGCGTCTATAACGGAAGTGCGTTCCAATCCAATATTCGCAGGAGCTTGCAGAATGTTTACAGGGACCTGACAGTGAACAAAAGCACAGCGAGTCGTTGGGCGAGGCGTCGGTCGCCATAGCAACAAGGTCGCGCAAACCTGTCCGAGATCACCCGCGTGCTGGCTGGCAGCAGAAAACTGTAACTCCTACTTAGTACGTTGAAGATACGACTATAGCATGTTCGTCGCCTCAGAAATGGAAACGAACTTCTCCTTCACCATGACGACACAAGGCCTCACGCAATTCTGCACACCCATGAGGAGCTCACAAAACGTCATTGAACTGCTCTTGCTCACCGACGCTACAGCCCGGAGTTCGCACCTCGCAACTTTCATCTGTTTGGCCCAAAGAAATGAGTACTCCATGGTTGGTTGGTTGGTTGGTGAAGGAGACCAGACAGCGTGGTCATCGGTCTCATCGGATTAGGGAAGGATGGGGAAGGAAGTCGGCCGTGCCCTTTCAGAGGAACCATCCCGGCATTTGCCTGGAGTGATTTAGGGAAATCACGGAAAACCTAAATCAGGATGGCCGGACGCAGGATTGAACCGTGGTCCTCCCGAAGGCGAGTCCAGTGTCTAACCACTGCGCCACCTCGCTCGGGAAGTACTCCATGGGAAGCAGAACGTGACTGATGGGGAGTTTATCGATGCGGCAAAATGTTGGCTCCGACCTAGATCACTAGACTGGTGCCATGCGGGCGTACAGTCCTTTGCAGTAAGGTGGCATAAAGCCGTCGCATTACCGGAGATTATATTGAAACATAAGGTTTTGTAGCCAGAGCAGAGAGGAATAATATGGTGCATCGGAATCCTGATTAAAACCTAATTCCTTTAAGAAAGAAATGTATAGGTTACTGAAGCCTCTCGTTCTTGACGTTACGATAGCTGGTTCATTTTGTTTTAATGCAGTGGCCATTTAGTAGTGCTAGTAGTAATTTTATTCGTCCGTAGATAACTGTTACAGAGATACCGGACACATCTATGTATTATAATTTGCGAACATCAGAATTAATGTAATTCGTATATGCAGGCGCTTACATGTTAAAAGGTCTAGTTTGAGAAGGATGGGACAGGCAGTCGGCCGTCGCCTTGTGGCAGTAACCATCTTGGACGGATGTAAATCGGAATCATTCCAAATAAACTGTTTAAAACAGTGCTACCTCATTCGGTTTATCCCTACAGTGCAATTCTGTTTTACAAAGAAACTACAATAATAATGTAAAAGGCTATTTCTAAACTGTCGAGTCACTTCACGAACTACACGCATTGTCTTGAAGCTTATTAGTTTGAGATAACTGTACGAATCAAGCTAAAGTATTCCGAATCTAAGAGCAGATGATACGAATTCTTGCTAGTATGAATCCAAGCAGAGTCCCTCTATGTATTTGACCTCTAATTAAATTTACCATCAACGTATCTGTGTTGATGTTTTCTGTGTCTGAATTGTTGAAAATACCTTCAACGAGTTGAAGTAATTATGTTTGTAATTTGCTAGGTTACTAGTAACATATCTATCAAGGTACAATTCTATATTGATTCAAATAACAAAACTCAACAGGGCTACTAAAGTGAGACACGTGGCTAAGGTGGAAACGCGAATCTGCTGAGTATCGGTGAGAAAACAAAAAATGGCTCTGAGCACTATAGGACTCAACATTTGTGGTCATCAGTCCCCTAGAACTTAGAACTACTTAAACCTAACTAACCTAAGGACATCACACACGTCCATGCCCGAGGCAGGATTCGATCCTGCGACCGTAGCAGTCGCACGGTTCCGGACTGAGCGCCTTGAACCATACTCATGTTCTTTTTAAAAAAAATTGAACTGCGACCACAACAAAAGATGAATAGCAATGACAAACAGACCCGAACTATTTGAAAAAGTTAACGCAGAACAGGGAATCAGCGATCATAAAGCGGTTACGGCATCGATGATTTCAGCCGTAAATAGGAATATTAAAAAGGGTAGGAAGATTTTTCTGTTTAGAAAAAGTGACAAAAAGCAGATTTCAGAGTACCTGTTGGCTCAACACAAAAGTTTTGTCTCAAATACAGATAGTGTTGAGGATCAGTGGACAAAGTTCAAAACCGTCGTACATTATGCGTTAGATGAGTATGTTCCAAGCAAGATCGTAAGAGATGGAAAAGAGCCACCGTGGTACAACAACCGAGTTAGAAAACTGCTGCGGAAGCGAAGGGAACTTCACAGCAAACATAAATATAGCCAAAGCCTTGCAGACAAACAAAAATTACGCGAAGCGAAATGTAGTGTGAGGAGGGCTATGCGAGAGGCGTTCAATGAATTCGAAAGTAAAGTTCTATGTACTGACTTGGCAGAAAATCCTAAGAAATTTTGGTCTTATGTCAAAGCGGTAGGTGGATCAAAACAAAATGTCCAGACACTCTGTGACCAAAATGGTACTGAAACAGAGGATGACAGACTAAAAGCCGAAATACTGAATGTCTTTTTCCAAAGTTGTTTCACAGAGGAAGATTGCACTGTAGTTCCTTCTCTAGATTGTCGCACAGATGACAAAATGGGAGATATCGAAATAGACGACAGAGGGATAGAGAAACAATTAAAATCGCTCAAAAGAGGAAAGGCCTCTGGACCTGATGGGATAGCAGTTCAATTTTACTCAGAGTACGCGAAGGAACTTGCCCCCCTTCTTGCAGCGGTGCACCGTAGGTCTCTAGAAGAGCGTAGCGTTCCAAAGGATTGGAAAAGGGCACAGGTCATCCCCGTTTTCAAGAAGGGACGTCGAACAGATGTGCAGAACTATAGACCTATATCTCTAACGTCGATCAGTTGCAGAATTTTGGAACACGAATTGTGTTCGAGTATAATGACTTTTCTGGAGACTAGAAATCTACTCTGTAGGAATCAGCATGGGTTTAGAAAAAGACGGTCATGTGAAACCCAGCTCGCGCTATTCGTCCACGAGACTCAGAGGGCCATAGACACGGGTTCACATGTAGATGCCGTGTTTCTTGACTTCCGCAAGGCGTTCGATACAGTTCCCCACAGTCGTTTAATGAACAAAGTAAGAGCATATGGACTATCAGACCAATTGTGTGATTGGATTGAGGAGTTCCTAGATAACAGGACGCAGCATGTTATTCTCAATGGAGAGAAGTCTTCCGAAGTAAGAGTGATTTCAGGTGTGCCGCAGGGGAGTGTCATAGGACCGTTGCTATTCACAATATACATAAATGACCTGGTGGATGACATCGGAAGTTCACTGAGGCTTTTTGCAGATGATGCTGTGGTGTACCGAGAGGTTGTAACAATGGAAAATTGTACTGAAATGCAGGAGGATCTGCAGCGAATTGACGCATGGTGCAGGGAATGGCAATTGAATCTCAATGTAGACAAGTGTAATGTGCTGCGAATATACAGAAAGATAGATCCTTTATCATTTAGCTACAAAATAGCAGGTCAGCAACTGGAAGCAGTTAATACCATAACTTATCTGGGAGTACGCATTAGGAGTGATTTAAAATGGAATGATCATATAATGTTGATCGTCGGTAAAGCACACGCCAGTCTGAGATTCATTGGAAGAATCCTAAGGAAATGCAATCCGAAAACAAAGGAAGTAGGTTACAGTACGCTTGTTCGCCCACTGCTTGAATACTGCTCAGCAGTGTGGGATCCGTACCAGATAGGGTTGATAGAAGAGATAGAGAAGATCCAACGGAGAGCAGCGCGCTTCGTTACAGGATCATTTAGTAATCGCGAAAGCGTTACGGAGATGATAGATAAACTCCAGTGGAAGACTCTGCAGGAGAGACGCTCAGTAGCTCGGTACGGGCTTTTATTGAAGTTTCGAGAACATACCTTCACCGAAGAGTCAAGCAGTATATTGCTCCCTCCTACGTATATCTCGCGAAGAGACCATGAGGATAAAATCAGAGAGATTAGAGCCCACACAGAGGCATACCGACAATCCTTCTTTCCACGAACAATACGAGACTGGAATAGAAGGGAGAACCGATAGAGGTACTGAAGGTGCCCTCCGCCACACACCGTCAGGTGGCTTGCGGAGTATGGATGTAGATGTAGATGTAGATGTAGAGATACACAATAAGATTACTCTCGGAAAAGATAATTAGTTAACAGGGGACTCTTGTTCGATTTAGGCCTGTTGAGCTACAGACAATGACCTATTACATTGTTTGAGACGTATTTCTTGGATTTTCCAACTGTGGTGTAATACATTCCCTGATGTCTTAAATCTTTCTCCGTGTAAATGTGTCCGTTACAGATTTCACCGATACAACGGCGACTTGTAGGACGTGCACAGTCACAGCAGTTTGCATCTGAGACCGCAATTGTAACATTTCTAAATCGATCATATTCTAAACTCTGACCAATTAAGTACAGTTGTGTAGAAGAAAGTGCAGGTAGACGGTTTTCTAGAAAACTCCTTTCGAATTATTTTTGTCTGCAACGGTCACGTTTTCTTATGAAACCCTATTTCTAGTAGTCTTTCTTTACATGGTGCCTCAAATTGCTTTGCAGACCTCATCCGATATTGCCTTTCCATTTCACGTTATTGTTACTAACCTTACAGCTATACAAAGACTTAAAGCAACATTCCAGTGACTGTAACATCTGGTTAACTCCTGAAATATATGGTCTTCATTACTGTTGTTAATTGAGAAATCTTCTCTGTGCTCTAGTATAAAATGACGTGTAGATGACTAATGAGATTGCCCCTAGTTGGGAGTCAATCATTAAGGGACATCAGCAATTAAATGAAATCAAGCACAAAAGTTTATGATAATAGGGGACTGATAAGTGAAAGAAACAGACTGTTCAGATAAATAAAACGTGAAATGACTGCCTTTAGTTCAGAAACTTTTGCACATAAGCGAAACAAAAATGACAAATCTGAGCGCCGATTTGAGGGGCCTGTACATGACCCAGTTATTAAGGGGAAGGAGGGGGGCCATAAATCGTCTCACCATTACTCGTGATCATTTGTTCTATGGAACTATCGGCGGCAGGCGCAGCGTCGGTACGGCGCATCGGCTCTGAGGTGTACTGCGCGATTCGGCCGCTTTCATCGGCGATCCACGGCTTTACGGCGATGCCCTGTTACGGCCTTCGCGTTGTCTGCCCGTTGCAGGTTGCGCCTTCGAAGCTGATGTGGACAGAACAGCTCCCCAAGTTCTCTCGTTTCATCACTGTCACACCGACTTCCTTCAATTTTCACCCATATCTAAACGATTTATCGAAATTTTGCTCCTCTCTACGTTGTCATAGGCAGACAAAATCTGCAATACGCCCAATCACTGATAGGCATTTCATGACCACGCCTTGCAGTGCTTGGTGGAAATTTCCTAACTTCCATGAGCTATGGTATGCCTCGGGAATTGCCATCTTTCTAATGATTTCGCCGTCAGAGCTGTTCCTATCTTGGATCGCTCATTTTTTCGAAGTCGTCGTAAGTGTAGCCACACGACATTTCTTTCCAACAGCACTCTCCATATGAGGTTTGGACACTCCCAAGTTCCTGTTTCGTATATGAATCTGTTGGCGTTCGTGATGTATAAGGAATACCCTTACTGTCCAGACAACCATTGCTTAAGCACGCTTTTTCACGGTTTTGAAGTTTCACAGCCTGACTGTACGAATTCTTGGCGCTTTTGTGTTTTAGTGGATCCTGGAATCGTCGACACGTTCTTGCTTTCTAAGACAGATAAAGCAGCTACTGCCAGGTCAGAAGAATTCACATGCATTCACACACGCATTCTTGATAATCCGTCCTCGTGGCTACAGGAGTACATCATGTTTCGCACGCTTCCCATTGTCCGCCAGGCTCCTCACGAAGTTTCCATTCTTAAGCGAGGCGAAGGCATCCTGTTGCCAACGTGTGCGGCTCCACAATGGCTCCAGTATCGGAGTATCGGATGATCACTGCATGGGGTCCGCCTCCCACCTCTTCCTCTTCCTGGAACACTGGCGCTGTGAGCTAGTTAAAGTGGGGCCCGACGGAGGTATCGAATTACTTGGCTAAAAATGGCTCCGAGCACTATGGGACCTAACGTCTAAGGTCATCAGTCCCCTAGAACTTAGAACAACTTAATCCTAACTAACCTAAAACATCACACACATCCATGCCCGAGGCAGGATTCGAACCTGCGACCGTAGCGGTCGCGCGTTTCCGGACAGTAGCGCCTAGAACCGATCGGACAACCATGCGGGCTATCGAATTACTCTTGTTGATTTAGATCAGTACCCTTTCTATATTTCCATTATGTTTTGTCACATCAATTTGAAGGCAGTTTTGAATAGTTATGATTAATAGAGATTATTGAGCTACTTTTCTGTTTTACTTTGCATCAAACACTCCCTTTTCTTTCAGAAGTGTATTTCTTTTGACGTTTAGTTCCCGGTTACAGTCTGCATATCTACAGGTTTAATGTGTTCTTCTGTTTGCACAATTATCACCAATTAATTGTTACCGTTTTGTCTACATTTGTACAAATTTTATTTTGTAAGAAGCCAAAATTGTTAATTTTATGTGGTGTTTCCCGACATTTTCAAATATATTCTAACAATGTACATGCCTCATTACTTGCCGAATGTGTTTCTTTGTTTTCGTGAATAATACACTACTGGCCATTAAAATTGCTACATCAAGAATAAATGCAGGTGATAAACGGGTACTCATTGGACAAATATATTATACTAGAACTGACATGTCATTACATTTAAACGCTATTTGGGTACATAGATTCTGAGAAATCAGTAGCCAGAACAACCATCTCTGGTCGTAATAACGGCCTTGATACTCCTGAGCATTGAGTCAAACAGAACTTGCATAGCGTGTACATGTATAGCTGCACATGCAGCATCAACACGATATCACAGTTAATCAAGAGTAGTGACTGGTGTATTGTGACGAGCCAGTTACTCGGCCACCATTGACCAGACGTTTTCAGCTGGTGAAAGATCTGCAGAATGTGCTGGCCCGGGCAGCAAACATTTTCTGTATCCAGAAACGCACGTACAGGACCTGCAACATGCGGTCGTGCATTATCCTGCTGAAATGTACGGTTTTACAGGGATCGAATGAAGGGTAGAGCCACGGGTCGTTCCACATCTGAAATGTAACGTCCACTGTTCAAAGTGCCGTCAATGCGAACAAGAGGTGACCGAGACGTGTAACCAATGGCATCCCATACCATCACGCCGGGTGATATGCCAGTATGGCGATGCTGTATACAGAACCTGGATTCATCCGAAAAAAATGACGTTTTGCCATTCGTGCACCCAGGTTCGTCGTTGAGTACACCATCGCAGGCGCTCCTGTCTGTGGTGCAGCGTCAAGGGTAACCGCAGCCATGGTCTCCGAGCTGTTTGTCCATGCTGCTGAAAACGTCGTCGAAATGTTCGTGCCGATGGTTGTTGTCTTGCAAACGTCCCCATCTGTTGACTCAGGGATCGAGACGTGACTGCACGATCCGTTACAGCCATGTGAATAAGTTGCCTGTCATCTCGACTGCTAGTGATACGAGGCAGTTGGGATCCAGCACTGCGTTCCGTATTACCCTCCTGAACCCACTGATTTCATATTCTGCTAACAGTCATTGGATCCAACACGGTATTCCGTATTATCCTCCTGAACCCACCGTTTTCATATTCTGCTAACAGTCATTGTATCTCGACCAGTGCGAGCAGCAATGTCGCGATACGATAAACCGCAATCGCGACAGACTACAATAAGACCTCTATCAAAGTCGGAAACGTGATGGTACGCACTTCTCCTCCTTACACGAGGCACCACAACAACGTTTCACCAGGCAACGCCGGCCAACTGCTGTTTGAGTATCAGAAATCGGTTGGAAACTTTCCTCATGTCAGCACGTTGTAGGTGTCGCCATTGGCTCCAACCTTGTGTGGATGCTCTGAAAAGCTAATATTTGCATATCACAGCATCTTCTTCTTGTCGATTAAATTTCGCGTCTGTTGCACGTCATCTTCGTGGTGTAGCAATTTTAATGGCGAGTAGTGTATCTATTTCTTTCGTGTAGGATCCCTTTCAATTCTGATACAATTTCAGACTGTCAAATCAACTACATTTCCTTTATTGTCCGACGAAACATACTCAACCCTATGTTAGTCAGCTCTCTATCCACTTTCCTCTTGTTTTAATGGTGAATGAACTCTACTCCTTTACAGCATTGATTTGTGGGATTAAGGCTTTGTCATGTCTTCAATGTCAACAGTCAGTCGCATAGATTCATATCGCTCCTTCGCCTCGGAAATATCGCCGCACTTTCATGGCCGACTGCGTGTTCCTACCTTCACGTTGAATTTGTAGGTTACTTGCACACTCAACAGCGGTGACACGAAGCGCGGGTCAGCCTACATGGCAGGCACTGCCGCAAAAGCGAACGGCCCACTAATGGCACCTGCACAGCGCACCCTCCGCCGCTCAGCTCTCCGCAGACACCGCTCCCCTTCGCTAACGCCGTCGTAGCCAGTCAAGCGAAAAATGGATGAGCATAAAAAGAGCCGACCTGAAAAGGCCCCAGGAAAACCTTTAATAATTGCAGGAAGCCTCTACAAATTGACAATCCTTTATCTTTTCGCCTTTCCTTTCACCGTTTCCACAATCTTTCTCTCAGTGTTCTTTCCTCCGCTGCCACTTTCTCCCGCTGTTTCTCTTTGCCTGCGAACTTAGAAGCTAACGCTGTGACCTAACTGTGTAATTTCTTATGTCGTATCAGAGCCGTAAATGGCGTATTCCGTATCTGTGTCATTTTTAATTTTGTTTTCATTACATTTCAGAGATTGCTTTCTGTATCTCTTGAGCTGTCGTCAGGGTGGCAACAGTGTTCTTATGTGTTAGCTTCTAGCCCGAATACTTTCTGTTTTTACCCATGGAACGTCGTGAATCCGATTTCACTTCATGACTGTAAAATTTGTATCTCTCTCATAAAATGATTTCCACGTGACATGAATAACCATCAGCAACATTTTATCGTATGTTATAACATGTTCCATAAGAAATATTGGAATTATAAATGGAAAGTTGTATTACTACAAGTGTTGACGCGTATATAAGCAAAAGATAATCCTAGATATGAAGAAAACATGAGGATTGTCATTTGCTGTAATAGTGGCTATAGGTACGATTCTCTTTCACAATTGCAGTCACTCGATTCGAAATAGGCTAATATATACAAGGTAATTTAGGTTTAGACGAGAAAAGCACACTTAATATAACAGAAGAGTTAAAATGAATTACCTCAGTTTTGGTAATTTTGCTGTTGAACCCACCAAACTTTTGATTTTGTTTCAGTGAACACCAATAAAAATTGTCGCATAAATACATATCTGGAGTACAACAGGTTTCCCAAACAAAGGTAGCTTACATTTACGATTCGATGATGTACTTTAGTTACTTCTCTTCATAGAAAATCAAATACGCAGTCTGTGCCTAAGGAGTATCGGATGAACAACATCATCATTCTTCTGTGAAATAAAATATGAATAGATAAATAAATCTTATGCCTATTTTCGTAGGAAATTTACTACGATTAAGTATAACATGGTTTAAACTCAAAACAAGACTACGAGTAACAATAAATTAAGTAAAATTTATTGCAAGTCAATGACACTTTTAGTAATGGATAACGAAGGTAATTTTCTTCTACCAGTGCAGCTCTAGGTATTATAGATTATTTATGCACATTTTTACTAACGAACCTGTTAGTATATTGAGAATGTGGAATTAGAAACTCCTTCAAGAGGTGGCTAAAAGATTGTTGTCAGTAAATACTAATTTTATTATCAATGTTAAATAATCTCTGTTGTACAGGTAATGTTACCATTGCAAAGAAATACTTAATTCACCTACAAATTTCATTAGTAAATGTTCTTATAACACGGAGTCACTTTTCGAAAGATAAGAAATATTGTATCAGTCACATTGCGTTGTTACATGGCTTTTAGATTGTTATACGAGGAAAGCTTTATCTGTATTGAGCCTGGCCGACGTGACTGAAATTCATGTTGTATGATATGGGGTAGAGCATTCTGTTCTAGATATCTCAGGCGTGGAAGAGGTAACGAGCAGGCGTCCTCTAGGGTGAATGATCAAAAGCGAGAGAGAATCGGTGGCGACCAGGTGTGGTCTAGTACAAGTTCAATAGATTTCATGGAAAGGAGTTACTCAAGCTCCTCTTATAACATTATTGCTGCATTTGTGCCAAATATGACATTAACGTGCAAAAAGTGTTACCCTCTTGGAGGAATTTTGAATAGTTTAATTGTGTGTTAACCTAACAGACAGAGGGAATCGAACGTAGATTTATTGACTATGGCGATTAGTAGAAAAACTGAAAGACATTAATTTTGAATGCTTGAAAAGCAACTAAGTTCTAGAGAATGAAGTAATAAACGGTCGCCAGGCTAAGTAGGCATAATAATGTGGAAACATTAAGTTCAAGATATTTAACTATAATTTTACGAAAGAAAATTTCGTCATTTCTCTCTTAGTAAAGCGCAATGAACACACACAATTACCAGACGAACTGCACAGTGAATAGCAGTAGTTATCATTTGCATAGATTAGCAATCACAGAAATATAAATGAAATTTTACTCCTGTTAACAAAAATTACTATCTCAGGTATTAATCAGTTCAGTACCAAAATGTTATCAAAGACATCACAAGACTAAATTTGAGCATGAACAAAGTCCTAATTTAACTAATACCCAAATGCTTTCATGTTCACTCTACTGTGAAAATATTTCAGATTTCATTAGCAAGAACGATATTTAAATTAACTTTCTCATACTAGAAAAGATTAAAGTGGGGACCCATAAACAGTCACTTTCCCTATAAGCAGACTACGCACACTTTTCAAAAACAATTTCCATCACACTAATACTAATTTCCAACCCTTGAGATTATTATCTTTCAATGATTTATAGCAATTTACATTAATTTTTCTTAATTAACTTCAGAAATAAGTTCAAGGTAATAGTTAAGGTGAAGTTAAGTTTCAAGTAGGTTCAGAATTATGTGCCTCTTTCGTTACCTGAAAAGCAAGTGATTTTAACTAACAGTTATGCGATTTAGCACCAAAACTTTGGCACATTCAAAACAGAAACAATTTAATGCAAAATAAAGTTGTTTATAAGTTCAAAATTATGTGCTTCTTTCTTTACCTGAGAAACAAGTAATTTAACTAGTAACATTTATATGCTTTCACACTGAAACTTAGGCTCATTCAGACAGAAGAAAGTCAGTAGTTCATAAACAGGATACTCGGTCTTTAGCACATTTAGGATAGGACGCTGCTTGGATTCATGAACTGGACAGTTTCAAAGTTCAAACACGAATTTTCATCACTGGAATTATTACTGAAAAACACTTATACACTAGCATACTGGTTCTTACTGGTATACATATCAGATTTCCAAAGTTGGTGAAGCAGTGGCGCAATAGCGGTGGGAAGCACAAGTGACTATCTGGTTTCACCTCTGGCAGTTTAATGCTCTATTCAATATTTCTTGGCGACGTATTAATCATTTTCAGAGCCATTCCAAAATGCGAGAGCACCATTTTACAGCAGAAACCATATCTGAGGCCATTCCAGCATAAATTGTTTTCTGAATGCCTAACTTGGCACCCGCAATGTTGACTGTACAACTACTGGCCACTGACTGCCTAACGTGCTCCCTCCCTTTCCGTCCAGATTTACCGCCAATTCCACTTATTCCCCAATGCCAACCCACTTCCGAAGCGGGGGGAGGAGGCGGGGTGTACGCTACACCTTTTCCTTCCTTATAATACAACTTCCTTAAGTATGAACTAGTTTTCTACACACAATATCTTTTTCATAACCAGACATATATTATAAAGTTTCATTAATCAAACACACTGTTAAGATTTTACAAAATATAGACATCACAATCTTCCACTTTCCTCTGGGAATTCAAAGACATTAATGAGTAAAGACCAAACATTTCATAGTTACATACATAAAATTACACAGTATAAATTACTTATAATCGATCTTGGTGTTACACACTGTGTGCAGGTCTGGCCAACGTGAACCTTGGGAGACAAGCTTGAAGAGATCCACAGCAGCAGAGCAAGAAACCTCTGTATTCATTTCTGTAACTCGTTTCTTGTGCACAGGATCAATCTGTACCTCAAAGCTCCAATAACGAACAACTTAAAAACTCAGCGAAATACGATATCTAATGTATAAAAATGAATAGTTGTCGGTTTGTCTGATTGTTCGTTGTGAGTTGCTATACCATCCTTTCAATGGCGGTGAAATTTGGTGAGTTGTGGTGCTCACACCTGTCAAGTTCTCTGTGGTGTTAAGAACCCACCACAACCAAAAGAAAATGATGTGGCCTAGAAGTTTAAGGCAGGAACCAGTGGAGAAATTTCAATCGGATTTCATATTTACGTGCTATATTATTTGTATAAAGATATCGTGGGCGAGAGAATGGAGATGAGAAGAAATGACATGTAAAAATATTTGATTAGGTCTGATATTACTAATAGATTCATTGTTTTCGGGTAATCAGACTTATGTGGCCTACACGATGACGTTTCACCCACAGAATTGGTGGTAGAGGGGGATGAGAGGTGCAAAGGCAGTGACAGTTCAGCATATCTCTTAACGCCTGCAGGAATTTCTACCAAAATTGGCACACGTATCACTTGCCATCTGGAAAAATTTGTGTGACAGAAATACACCACTAGCTGGTCTATGGCAAGGGTTTGGTGTGAAACACTTAATACAAAAGCATAACTCATGAACGCCTGAGAAAGTTCAAACAAATTTGAGATATACATCACTCATAATTTGTATAGAAATACTCTGATGGTGGGTCACTCTTGCCACTGCTAGGGGCGGAGGTGACAGTGTGAAGGGTGATATGGAGAAAGATCCGAAAAAGACCTCTTCGTGGTTTTTTTCTGAAACTAGTTGACTTAGAATACCTTAATAGTATCAACCGTACTCTGTCTCCTATTTGTGTTGTTTAGTGCATCAATTACATCGTGAAAGTGAATGCTGCAGGCAACCAATAATTTTCCCATTTTGTTTGGGGGTCAAATCTCATGACACAAGGTGCAATACATTATTGTCCTTTCTAGAGCCACATGATGTAAACAGCGGAGAATCTAACAGTTCCCAGCTACAATCAGTTTTCTACGAATTCTGATGGAACTGCAGAGTGAAAGTTGCTAGATAAATGCGTCAAATACGCGCACAGTTATGAGAGACAGAAGTAAAATTGATGTGAAATTATGTGTATATTTCTGTGCATATGCGATATATGCCTACGCTGCAGACGTCACAGGCAAGAGACTAATACAGTTATAAACATTCTCTGTATAAGACATAAATCACATGAAAATTAAAAACAATAACAGGAATAAATATGTTTACATATCTGTGTTGTCCAAAACGATTAATGAAGAGAGAGAGATATATCGAAAATTCTGTGTAAACGTGTCAAATAAGTGTATCATATTAAATAGTAATTTAATTTTCTACCAACACTGACAGAAAGCAAATCGCAACAGCAAGAACGAATTGCGCCACGTAGAAGAAATTGGTAGGCGTCTTTCTACATCTGAATCATGAAATCTATTCAAATTACGCACCAGTCGCATTAGAGAGGTGCTAATGGCTCCACTACCAGAATGCAAATCATGTTTGCTTTAAATACAAGCTATAGCGGTCGAGAGCGTTTGAGATTAGACATGGTGAGTGTGTTAGGCAAGAATGCCTTTAAGGAAACAAAAACATCAACAACACCTCACTGAATTTCAGTGAGGCCTTTTAACAGGACTACCAGAAGGTGAATGTTCCTTCTACTGTATTGCAGGAAGACTGGGCAGGAATGTAGCAACTGTACATGACTGCTGGCATCAGCGGTCACGTGAATGTACGGTCTCCAGAAGACTGGGCACCTGACAGCCACGTGCACTACCGAGAGGGAAGACCATCGTGTTTGACGTTTTGCTCGGTCGCATCGTTACTGGACCCGCTGCAGGAATGCGAGCACCAGTTGGCACCACCGTGACAACTAAATGTTACAAATCGATTACTTCAAGGACAGCTCGAGCCAGACGTCCTGTAGCGTACATTCCACTGACCCCAAACCACCCCCGTTTGCAAGTGGCTTGGTGACAGCTCATTGCAGAATAGCGTGGAGCCCTGTCGTGTTTTCTGACGAAAGCCGGTTCTACCTCGATGCCAGTGATGGCAGTATATTGAGGAGAAGGTGGCCAGATAAGCGCTGCAACCAGCCTGTCTGCGGCCTGGACACGACTGGACCTACACCTAAAGTTATGGTCCGGGGCACGATGTCATATGACAGCAGGACCACTCTCGTTATCCGACACACCCTGACTGCAGATATGTACGCCAGTCTGGTGGTTCGACCTGTTGTGCTTCCGTTCATGAACAGTATTTAAGGTAATGTTTTCCAACAGGACAACGCTCGCCCACATTCCGTTGTCGTAACCCAACATACTCTACAGAGTATCGACAGATCCCCTTGGCCTGCGCGATCACAAGGGTCTCCAGTCGAGCATATATGGGACATCATCGGAGACAGCTCCAGCATCATCCGCATTCAGCAATAACCGTCCCTACATTCACCGACTAAGTGCAACCGGCATGGAGCACCATACCTAAACTGGCCACTGGCACCCGTACAACACAATGGATGCACATCTGTGTGCTTGTATTCAACGTTCTAGTCGTTACACCAGTCAATAATGTGCCAGCATGTCATATTTGTCATAGCTTATCTTGCGGTTACCTTAACGTGTGATCTTGCAATGGTAACCACATAAAATAATGTGTTACCTAATCAAATGAATTCCCGAAATTTCATTACTCTACACTAAATATTTTTTTGTGTTGCGTTTTCCTGGTCCATCAGTGTAAGGTAGCTATAGGCCAAATAAGTACCTAGGTATTTCAAACAGTAAATTATACATGTCTTCCCACTCAAAAGCCATTGTGCAACCGGACTGGAGCATTTTAAGAAGATCACACATGTTCTGTGTTTACTGCAGTGACAGTTCTCCTACCCTATGGATTACAGATGGATTGCAATGTACGACTGTAGTTCCATGGCCGCTGCAAGCATACTCTAAAGTTGAAATACACCGATAAGTAAGATTTCTCTGGGCAAAGCGTTTAAACTGCACAGAACATCAGCTTCTAATTCCAACAGTAAATGAACCTAATGCAACGCTACGTTCAGCGTTAGTGAAATCATGCATCAATTTGAGGAAGCCCGTACAGACGTGGGTAATGCTGATCCAGACCTTGAACGAAACAGTTTCCATCTTTACGTCGATATGACAGAAAGGAGGAAAGGGCGTTTAAAAGACGAGGACGTTCACACAACTGTTCCCAAACGGCTTCGTGAACAAGGAGTAAATTTTTATTATGGAGGAGTTTAATGATTGGCAGAATATTTCGACTGCTGTTCACAAAGACTTGGTGAATATGTTGAAAACTAATGTCATATCTGTATCACTCTGAAGTGCAGTGCAGCTTTCGATAGAGATTTCTTTGCCCTGCCACAATAATTTATAATTTATTAAGAACCCTCGTACAAAACACACTCACTATACACATGCCGTAACTTTACTGCGTCATTTCAGAATCCTTTTCCCTGGCAACATGTAAGCTGTTACATTGCCTGTGACTAGCGACTTAAAGTGCTCCTTCTCGGAAGGTACAACGTTTCTCGGATAACTTCAGGTGCCACACTTGAGAACCTACACAGCGATTTCACGCTGGAAAACCAAAGAGTAATATCAGCAGTTTAACTATGGAGTACGTCTTAGGTCCTACCAAAGACCACTGAAAAACGGAAAGAGTCTGAATAATTTGATCACTTAGTGCACACAAACGTAAACTGAGACTTACTTTCAAATATATAACATAATACATGGTCGTTACACCTTTTTCCTTTTTATTACGACCAGATATCTAAGAGGGTATGGCGATAATATACAAAATGGTTACGAAGTCTTTCACGCAACAGAGTCCTTATGTACAAAGACTTGGGTTCACTTGCCATGTCAAACTTGAATAAAATCCCAAGCTTCCCATGACTGCCTGAATCATCATTGTCAAGGGCTAAGAACGACTGTTGTGAACTGGCGAGGCTCCAGCTTTTATAAACCCGGGACGTGCTGGTTCAGTGTTGTCGTCACGACGCAATCCATCCAACCAGTTGCGGTCCTGTGGGTATAAAAGTGGAAGCCTCACCAGTTCACGACAGACAATCTTAGCCACTGACGACGACGAAGGCGGATTTTATCTAGGGTAGGTGTGGCAAGTCAATCAGTAACTTTTTAAACAAAATACAAAACGTTTAAAGGAAGTATCATATATTCCTGCAGCATGTAGTATTGGTCAAAAGCAGGTGAAAAGTTCCTATCACGACATGTTGAAACCAGTGATCATTGAGATATGGGCCAATTTCTCCTTCCACTCCCGTCCGTCAGTTATGTGGAAGTAGACACTACAGCCAATGGTGTATGTGGTTACCACGCATCCTGATACGTCCTTCAACTCTCTTTGCAGTGACTCACACACACTTACAAATACAGCTGCTTCCATTCTCACTGCGTTACATATATTGGCCACAGGATCCTATGGACTCTGTGCATTATCGATGAGTAATTCCGGCAGCCAGAAATCCAACACAATAAGGTCTGATGAACTGCGAGGCCATGCTAGTGGACCTCCTCGACCAATCCACGTCTCAGGTTATGTTGCTGTGAGTTTTAGTCCTTGACCTTCTGTGAGGGTGACGTCTTCAATGGCGCTGATATTTCATCTAGCAGAAATCGGTGATACACAGCCTCTGTTAATCTGTTTGGTAAGGTGTTTTGCACTGTCAGTCTGACACCGACAATTCCTGCCGATAAATTGATGCTTTTGCCCATACTTGTGCAATGTGGTAGTTTATGATACCGTCACATGTGTATCATGTCTTACCTGTACATATTTTGCAGGCTGTGAACTGTGAATCTTCAGCACGCTATATCTCAATAGTTATTGGTTTTCAGAATCATTATTACAATAACTTTTCGTCCATCATTTAGAAAAAGTTATGAAATCCAATGTCCTCCGTTATCTACCCAGGTAGTTCACATCTTAATACTTACGACTTGGTAACCTATTTCCAATTAGTACTGTAACATAAGGCCTGAAGCCTGTCCATGACTATGAAGGAGCAGCAGAACACTTTTCTTCCTAGTTCATTAATTCTGATCATAGTTAACATTCTACCAGTACACAGCCACAGTAAATTTCCCAAGAGAAATCATTTTCTTGCATAGGCTCTTCTGTTAAGAAATAAAAACTTTGTTTCGCTATTTAGCAACTAACTAATTTTGCCCCACTGGTCTTCAGTTATTAAAGTACCATTATGTTTTATAATTCAGTCCATATTAATATCTCGCATTTAATTTAAACGAAAGAGACCATTACAGGTGGAGAAATGCCTTCCAGTTTGGTAGCTTGAATGCATGTGATTGGAACTTGTTTCCTTAATACACAGTAATCGTACTAGGGAACGTTCTCGACTCTCCGTAACAGTGCCACTAACTGACTGGAATAACTCTGGTTCCGTATTGCACATCACTGTCGCTCGGCGGAGTGGTAGCGGGCATCACTCAGCCAATGACTTTTTAATTGTGGGGCCAGTCTGAGCACTAAGAATACAGGTAGTGTGAGAGCCCGACGAGTAGTCAACAGGGGCGGTTGTTTCCTGGACGTCGCAGGGAGCGAACACGCGGACACACTGTTTGTGCAGGTGTATGCGTTTTCTGAAGAGCTGGTAGTGTCTTCTGTGGTTATCTCACGGTGTTACCTGGATGTTGAAATGTTTGTTGCCTGTTATTCCCACACAGATCGCCAAACTATGTGTAAGCAAACACATCGCTTGTGAGCCAGGCAGGCGCACTACACATCGAATAAAAGCCTGCCAGTGTTTTTCTTCAGTCTAAATGCTACACAAGCGGTTTTGCTTCATATTGATAGATGTTGCTGACTTATTTGTTAAATTTCGGTATAATTCCTTGTGGGATAAACCATACGGGTGTTGAGCGACTTACAATCAACCCAGATCATATAAATGTTTTCACAGTATCTGTTTCTCCTCTCTGATTGCCACAGAAGAGTTTTAGCTTACCACTGTGGTACAAACTATGGAGTTAATAGATCAGTTCCAGAGTATTCGCTTTGGTCGAAATCCACGTGAACTGTACCTCATGAGACTCTAGCCGTCTGAAATTCTTCAAAATGGAACTCACCAGTGGGGTTTGTCTTCTTACGTTAAGTCTGTTTGTCTTATTATGTTACGTCGGCAGCAGTTGTATGCACAATACATTTTTTTCATAAGCTTTCCTACCTGTGTATTATTGAAACAAGCCGTTTCTCGTATCAACGCAGTGTAATTGAGAACCTCCTGGCATTGTTCTATCTTAACGAGCACGTTTTCGGCATGTGTTTGTGGTAAGTACACCTACAAAGTGTCTCTTTATTTATTAATAACTATAAAACTATAACTATAAAACTTTCGTACTTAAGTATGCTTTGTTACTTGAAAGTGATTCCTGTTTCTTCCTGTTATTACACAAAAGATATGGATTTTGACATTCCTGTACAATAAATGTCGTTTACAGTATTTTCTTGTTATCTAGTTCCTAGTACGCCATGCTAACCATATATGGTACTCACTGCTTCTATCATGGAAGCACCAAATGAGTCAAACTTTTTGAGCTGTTTTGCGTGTGACAAAGGTAGAATCAGAATGGTGAACTAGGCATTTTCACTCTTTCTCTGTTAGTTGCAAATATGACTACTTTTAATCCGCATTTTACATCCTCAGTGTCGAATTTTTATTAAGTTAGGTAGCTTACATGGGAACTGCACGTGCCAATATATCCTTTTGACTTAGATTTATAAATCACGCAAGCGATTCGCAGAATGGCTGTCACACGAAAACTCTGAAACCTGCGTTACTTGTCGAAGTATTCTCCATGCAGATGAACACATTTTTCACAACGCCGACGCCGTGATTCCATGGCCTCTGGGAAAACTACATTAGGAGTCTGTGGCTTGAATACTAGAAAGTCACTGATCCAATGGCGGCATGGCTAGCTTCTAGCGAGCTGACTGAAATCCATGTCTCATCCATTGTTACAATCGATGAAAGTCCCAGTCATGCCGTCACCACGTGTCAATATTTCCTGTCCTGGAAAAGTCACCGAGCGAGGTGCCGCCGTGGTTAGTACACTGGACTCGCAGTCGGGAAGACGACGGTTCAAAACCGTGTCTGGCCATCCTGGTTTTGGTTTTCAGTGGTTTCCCTGAATCGCTTCAGGCAAATGTCGGGATGGTTCCTTTGAAAGGGTACAGCGGATTTTCTCGCCCATCCTTCGCTAATAGGATGGGACCGATGACCTCGCTCTTTGTTCCCTCCTACAAAACAAGAAACCAACCTGAAAACGTCGCTGTTTTAATTATCAGTCCTTCTTCCTGTCGCTGCCGCTAGAGTTCTGTGTGGCGTACAGTGCTGCCATATTTTTCACGGGTTCACAAGAGGTGCACTTATAAAACGAACCGCACATTCGTTTCGGTTTGCAGCCGTGAGGAGAAAAGAAAAAGGTGCTTTAACTCCACTGCACAATCACAGTAGATATGGGCCTAAGTGCATAACTGAATTGGAAAAAGGATACTAAATTACGAAACAAGTGCTCAAATAAGAACTGCCGACGTGGGAAAATGCTGTCCTCTAATATAATGCTCCAAGTTTGTAGGACCCTATAAACTGTGTCACCTAACACCTGCGACGAGTGCTACTGGCATGCGTTATTTTGCCGTCCGGGCAGAGAGGGAAGTGGCAGCCTGCTTCGTAGATGAGAGGGCGGGAGAAAGCACAGTGAAAACGGCGGCGGCCGTACTTAGGGCTCGGAACGAGGCCAATAAGGAGCACGCAGGGCCGGCAAGATTGCGTTAGCGGCGCGTAATTGCTCCGGGCTGGCCCTTCATTAGCGCGGGGCGAGCCTGCGCACCCCGCAATTACAGCCGGCCTCTGTGTCACCGTCAGCTGACGCTAACGGCCGGCGGGATGCCTACCTGTCCAGGGGAGCGCTGCCCGCCTCACACTGTGTCCGCCGCGGGAGCGCGGGTTTCATCTTAACGCGTGGAAGCGTTTAACTGCTGCGACTCACTGTTATGTAGACACGGGACAGAAAATTACTCATACCAGGAGGCATCGTGTTACTACCGTGTAACACCATCTCTAGGCTGGATAATGGCCTCACTTCAGGGAGGAAGAGAATAAACAGGTTCCTTTATATATGCTACATGTTGCACGGTAGAAGTGGGCAACTTAACACTGTTAGCACTTTTGTAACTTATAAGGGCGTGATGCCTCCGAATTTTTTATTCTCTTCTCATTATCAATATCATACATTTTACGCGGTCGACTTTCCCACTTCGCTGACTCTAGTACCAGCTCTCAGCCGCTAGAGACTTTCGAACTGCAGCGTTTAGCCTGGCAGAGTTTAATGTAACTTTGTCGTTGCGTGGGAAACGGCGTGCTGTACTTGTGTTTCTAAACGCATAAAACATGCCTTCAATTGGAATCCATAGAAGGACGAAAGCTGTGTACGGTGACGATCCTATCGACAACAGTAATGTGTGCCATTGGGTCATTCGTACTCATAACGAAGGTTGCGGTCCTACTAACCTCAGCTTGGCCCCATCCGATTTTCATCTGTTTCCAAAACCTAACGAACACCTCCAAGGCTTCAATTTGATACACATGAAGCGGTACAAGCGGAGGTGAGGTTGTGGCACCGTCAACTAATAAATTTTCTTCAGGGACGATATCAACAAACTGCTCTGTCGTTGGGAGAAATATGTTCGACGCCAAGGTGACTATGTTGAAGAATATAAATGAAGACATGAAGAATAATGACGTAGAGTGTTGACAAACGATGTAGTATTTGACAAGCTGTTAAGATCTTTCACATAAAAAAAATTTGGAGGCATTACTTTTCAGCAGTCACTCGAAACTTACAGAAATATGTACTGCGATACTTAATTTCCACATAAAAAGAATTCTGAGCCTAACTGGTAACAATTAAGATACGATGTGGTGACAATGAACATGTATGTAAAATGCTTAACACTTATGATAACGCATGCTGCGCCTTGTGATAGAATAATGTGTACATGACAAACTGGTTTGTAGGACGATGCACTGTGGCATCAGTACCAAAACATAAATGTGACTACTTTAATCCCGTAGTGTACAATAACATTGAAATCAACACTACATTAACAAGTGACACCGACAGTTAGAATTAGAGGTATGTAAGCGACCGACTTTTCGGACACGGTTGCATTACTCGACATCTGCTTCTACTGCTGTACTCTGTTCTCGAGCATCCCATTGTCTTTCCTCATCACCCGTCTACTAGGCAAGACATTAAATCACAATTACAAATAAAACATGAGAACTGATGACATGATCCTTCTCCTGCGGTGGATGGGGAGGGAAACTTTACGGAAAATTGCCTATCCCGTCAACCACATTTTTTTAGATAATCAGTCATCTGACTGGTTCTGTTCGTCTCAGAATGAAACTTGCACCCCATCTTCCTCAACTATTTGTTTGATATTTCCAGTTTCTCCCTTCCCTATATATTTTACCTTGAATAGTTCCTTCACATGCCGTAAACGTTATTCTTTGATGCCTCAACTCAAATCCTATCAACCTGTTCCTTCTTCATGTCAATGTTCCTCCTCTTGTTAATTCCATGGAGACCCTCCTGATTTATTAGGCATCATATTTTCTACATCCGCCTAGAGCACCACATCTCAGTCTCTTTGTTTCTCTACTTTCCGGTATTCCCACAGTCAAGCACAGTCATGACTTACTTCCATGTAATTCCGCTCCAGATGCAGTCTCAGAAACCTATTGTTGAAACTATGGCAGGTTTTTGACATTAGTACACGTTCTTGGCCTGGAATGTACCGTTTGCCTGTGATAAGCTGTCTCTGCCCCGATTCACCTGTTAAGCGCTATTTTGTTGCCGAGGGAACATAATGTCTTCTATTTGATGCTATCCAATTCTGGTGTTGAGTTTATGGCTAACTCAGTTCTGGCACACCTGACGTCTTACTTTGTGTTAGTATAACAGTATTGTGGGTTATTATTAGGTGGTTTATCCCGTTTAACAAATCAAGCAGTTCGTTCTCACTTTTACTGTGGATATCAACGTCATCAGCTCATCTTATCGTTAATTTCCATTCACCATGAACTTTAATCATAATCATGAACCTTCTACTTCTGTGACAGCTTCTTCAAGCATCCAACAGCATGGGTGGATGACTACACCCCTGTCTTACCCCTTTTCTAATCCGAACAAAAATGGTGCAAATGGCTCTGAGCACTACGGGACTTAACTTCTGAGATCATCAGTCCCCTATAACTTAGAACTACTTAAAATTAAATAACCAAAGGACACCACACACATCCATGCCCGAGGCAGGATTCGAACCTGCGACCGTAGCGGTAGCGTGGCTCCAGACTGTAGCGCCTAGAACCGCTTGGCCACTTCGGCCGGCTATTCCGAACAATTAATTACCCGTTTTTCCGTACAGATTTCAACTTTCTCCTGATAATTTCGAATATCTTACCTCATTTTGCCTTGTCGAATCAACGTTTTACCTTGACGAATCCTATGGATTTGTCTTTTTTTCTGTCTTGCTTCCATTATTAAGGACAACCTGAGAGGCTGCCTCTCGGTTGCCTTTACCTTTTTTAAAGCCAAACTAATCGCCAACTAATGGAATTTAAGTTTTCCTTTCTTCTAGATATCGTTCCCCAACTGGTTAGATGCAAGAGCTATTAATGTTTGTGTAGCTGCCATTCGTAACTGCGGGATGATTCTCCATTAGTTTGATGGTATATTTCCAGATTCAAACAGTTTGTCACAGGAGATCTTGCAAGCTGTCACTTGCCTTTAATCATAAATACACTCCTGGAAATTGAAATAAGAACACCGTGAATTCATTGTCCCAGGAAGGGGAAACTTTATTGACACATTCCTGGGGTCAGATACATCACATGATCACACTGACAGAACCACAGGCACATAGACACAGGCAACAGAGCATGCACAATGTCGGCACTAGTACAGTGTATATCCACCTTTCGCAGCAATGCAGGCTGCTATTCTCCCATGGAGACGATCGTAGAGATGCTGGATGTAGTCCTGTGGAACGGCTTGCCATGCCATTTCCACCTGGCGCCTCAGTTGGACCAGCGTTCGTGCTGGACGTGCAGACCGCATGAGACGACGCTTCATCCAGTCCCAAACATGCTCAATGGGGGACAGATCCGGTGATATTGCTGGCCAGGGTAGTTGACTTACACCTTCTAGAGCACGTTGGGTGGCACGGGATACATGCGGACGTGCATTGTCCTGTTGGAACAGCAAGTTCCCTTGCCGGTCTAGGAATGGTAGAACGATGGGTTCGATGACGGTTTGGATGTACCGTGCACTATTCAGTGTCCCCTCGACGATCACCAGTGCTGTACGGCCAGTGTAGGAGATCGCTCCCCACACCATGATGCCGGGTGTTGGCCCTGTGTGCCTCGGTCGTATGCAGTCCTGATTGTGGCGCTCACCTACACGGCGCCAAACACGCATACGACCATCATTGGCACCAAGGCAGAAGAGACTCTCATCGCTGAAGACGACACGTCTCCATTCGTCCCTCCATTCACGCCTGTCGCGACACCACTGGAGGCGGGCTGCACGATGTTGGGGCGTAAGCGGAAGACGGCCTAACGGTGTGCGGGACCGTAGCCCAGCTTCATGGAGACGGTTGCGAATGGTCCTCGCCGATACCCCAGGAGCAACAGTGTCCCTAATTTGCTGGGAAGTGGCGGTGCGGTCCCCTATGGCACTGTGTAGGATCCTACGGTCTTGGCGTGCATCCGTGCGTCGCTGCGGTCCGGTCCCAGGTCGACGGGCACGTGCACCTTCCGCCGACCACTGGCGACAATATCGATGTACTGTGGAGACCTCACGCCCCACGTGTTGAGCAATTCGGCGGTACGTCCACCCGGCCTCCCGCATGCCCACTATACGTCCTCGCTCAAAGTCCGTCAACTGCACATACGGTTCACGTCCACGCTGTCGCGGCATGCTACCAGTGTTAAAGAATGCGATGGAGCTCCGTATGCCACGGCAAACTGGCTGACACTGACGGCGGCGGTGCACAAATGCTGCGCAGCTAGCGCCATTCGACGGCCAACACCGCGGTTCCTGGTGTGTCCGCTGTGCCGTGCGTGTGATCATTGCTTGTACAGCCCTCTCGCAGTGTCCGGAGCAAGTATGGTGGGTCTGACACACCGGTGTCAATGTGTTCTTTTTTCCATTTCCAGGAGTGTATTTTCCTGACTGTCTCTGACCTTGAAAGGCTTTGGACTTACTGGCTGACACTGACGGCGGCGGTGCACAAATGCTGCGCAGCTAGCGCCATTCGACGGCCAACACCGCGGTTCCTGGTGTGTCCGCTGTGCCGTGCGTGTGATCATTGCTTGTACAGCCCTCTCGCAGTGTCCGGAGCAAGTATGGTGGGTCTGACACACCGGTGTCAATGTGTTCTTTTTTCCATTTCCAGGACTGTATTTTCCTGACTGTCTCTGACCTTGAAAGGCTTTGGACTTACTGTGTGTTTTTGTGAGAGAGACAATACAGAAATAGTGTTCTACTGTAGTACGTATTACACTGTCGTTAACAGCAGTGTGTGAACTGTGGAACAAAGACAGAACACACTGGAGATGTCCCGAAATATTCTCTTCATCTCTGAGCACAGAACGCATCACGCATACACTGTGCTACGTTTTTACCACTATAGCCGAAGTATAATGCGTAACTAGTTCATACGATAACGTCCCAGTACTGCTGTAAACGGTTTTTTTAGTTGATTTGCTGCTATGCTACGCGTTTCGCATCTTGTTCTAATCTATTCTTCTCTTCTGCATCCAAACTCATAATTACTGTAGTTGTGTATGTACTCTAGTATGCCCCTACTGCAGGAAAGCAGCGTACTCACGTCGTATAAAATTCACATCAGTCTTTCCATTGTGGGCCAGCCAGTCCGCTGTAACAAGCTCTGACTTCATAAATGTTGCGCAATACTTTAAAAATCAAGTAAATAACCTGAAACATTTCTAGCATGTCAGGAGTAATACTAAATCAATATGTGTTGGATATCAGTTCAATAACTTTAACCATTTTCGAAATTTGGATGTTTCTCTGTAAAAATCATTGGCGCAACAGAAAAGAGCTAGAAACTTATAAATTTATATTTAGATTCCTTATTCATAATAATTTAGTAGAAACAGTATTCTGGATCTCACAAATTAAAATTTTTGTTGAAATTCATGATTTTCTGTTTTTTTTTTTTCTCTTAGAAATTAAGGAAGCAAGATAGATTAAGTAGGTGAATAAATAAGGCTAGGTTGTTTAAATTTAAGTAGAAGGGAGCTCTGCTATAATCATAAAGATGTAAAAAGTTTCAACAGAACAACTATAAAACTATAGCTATGGCATATCTCCAAAGAGCAAGTTCAGAGTTCATCTACTGCGTGTAGTGTAATTAAATTAATTCTCTCGCCCAAAATATTTGACTTAGCCACGTCAGACTTTTATTATGATTACTTACCTGTGTGCTGATTTCACAATTAAATTGAGAGCTTTATCGGCCATCAGCAAAGGAAGCAATAATTTATTCGATAACTTGAAGTGGTGCATTACTAGCCCAATGGCTAGTCGGGAGAATGGATTTGATCAGGCGTTACCTTAGGCGTCCGCACCACGGCTTTATATATAAGAACGCTGCGCGAGAAAGGAGGGACCCAGTTCTCTCCAGATGCTGATTAGCGCACCATCTGTGCCGGGAGCCGCATCGTGTAGCGTCGGTATCATTGCTATAAACAGCCTCGGATGCCGTAATAAGTTACTCGGGATATGTGTAACCATGAAATCGTTTTCGAGTGAAGTGTTAATTCTGGGATGACTTTAATGATCTATCTTCAGTTTGCGTATGTCGTATTTTCACATGCCGCTGCGGGACAGACATGACAGACATTCTACCATTATTTAGCGTGGCGTTTGATGAACATTATCATCAAATTATGGCGAGCATTCACATAAACATTTTATTTGAACAGTTATAGTTGCATCAGCGCATTAGACTCTGATCTGCTCTGGTAGTTGTATTGTGTGGATTCTTTTTGGTCTGTGATTTTCAGAATTGAATATTTTAGAGAGAATCGTTTTTGATTATGAATCCCAGACAATCTCCTAATTCCTCAGAGCTATAAGCTGTAGCTATAAATGTATTTCTCAGATGAAGTGGGCACTAGGAATTCTAATTACAGGCTTCACGTTTTGCTAATTACTTTCTGGTTGCCAATATTGTAGTTAGAGAGCCAGTGTTGAGAACGGCGACAAGCATAAATAAATAAATAGGAACATCAATAACAATTATTCCACCCGCCATCCCACACTACTATACTTCCATTCTACTGCTACTTCATCTAGCTAGCTGTTCGTGGATTTTAAACAGTGACCTTATATTTTATACTCAGCTCAACCATTGGAATATTTCACACATCTTTGACACGATATTGTAATCTTTTAATACAATGGAAAATTCTGTAGTACTTACAATTTTTGTTAAGTTATTTCATAACACTTTAATTTTATCTGTGAATTTATGTTGAGATAGCAAGAAGAGTTAATAACATAGTGCCTGTGCTACTGCAGTATCGATAGTTTCTGAATATCAAATTTTAGATGGATAATCATCAGAGATTATTGTGTATTGAGGTTACAGTGGCTGTTTCATTCTAAAGGGCCATCTTGTCTGTTTACGTTTGTGGATATATACATTACTGAGAAACGTTTTGGTATATGGAGCAATACAGGAATATCAGCTTAAGAGATAGCTGCCGTCCTCTTTCGGTCCATTGACCCCAAACTCTCTGAGCAGGTTAGCAACAAAACATACAGCCCACTTCGCGTCGTGAATACTCCCTGTCTCTTTAAGCGCTGAACCTGAGCTCACAGCCACTATCGCATCTGATCTTTAGAAAAGCAACCTGCATTGACCAGTAGTGATGGCTGGTCACAGCCTGATGGCTTCGCTGATGACAAGAATGACTTGTTGAATATGGCGCTGAAAGTAGTAGCAAGAACGAGAGACACATAAATAAAATGTGAAGACTGTAGCTGGGGAACATTTGTTTCCAAAACAAACACTTCATTATCCAATAAAATAGTTCTTCGAAAGTAATGGAGAAAATATGACAAATGAAACTAGTCACAGGCTTGACCCCATCTGGTGGCCAATAAAGGATGCTTCGAATCAATCACGAATTATGCGATTAGAAAGAGAAAAAATACTGATAGCCGTGCCGCTTGCTGCGACACGAAGGATGCCATCGGAATGGCGTCGCACAACGCACAAAGGCTTTGCAGCCAGACATGCTGTAGTCAACAAACTAAAGCTAATCACATACCGCCGCGCACTTCTCAACTCTGGATATAGTCATAAATCGCTTGCTCTCTCGTGAGATCCGAGACTCCCTAAATAAATTAAAATTACTTTCAATTCCAGTGTGTTCTTTTTCGCATTTTACCCATCAGGTAGCGGACCTTTATTGCGATATTAGTGTTTAGTGTTTAGAAGCCACAGGGTCCACAATGTTTCATGTCCTTATATGTATGTATTACATCGTCTTCCTACTTTTCGGGGCTTCACAATTACTTGTACACGCAAATCCAAAGGATATAGCTGTCTTAGTAAATGTATTAACAAATAATAGTATATTTTTTTATTTTGTCTGGAGTTGCTGTCTTTCGATGCTCGTAAGCGTTAAATTATGTACCTGGAAAAATTACGCCTGGCATTAGGAAATGAATTCCGACACACTATGAGATAGAGGGTCACAGTTTTATATAATTTCTCTGCAGCGGGATGACTTTAGTTAGTGGTGGTAGCAGAATATCGGCAAACATTAAAACACGTATCAACTGTTAAACTAAAGAAAAGTCAAAGATGTGGAGGTTGAGATGACGTCAATGCCACAGCTATTTATTTCACACCTACTGCGTTCGTTTGGAGGGAAAGTATTTTTTCGATGTAGAACGTACTGAAACGACCTAATTCTGAAATGTTCTGAATAACATTAAACCTTGCCAAAATTTCAGGAACACTTTCGAATGATCTGACTATTTACGAATGTTATTGAACTTTCAGTGACCTTGTGTGACTTACTCTCGCTTCTTGTATGACACAGAGAGTGAAGAGGTCTTCTAAAAGACGGACTGATGGAAGGCAGACAACACCACCAGCATTTTTAATAACAATATTGATACGAAACACACGAATATATTAAAGATAATGAATAAAGGTTGATGGCAAGGTTTTCTAGATGACTACGCAAGGTCATATTAGCACTGAAACTTCGTCGCTAGTCGATATTTCAATCTCTCGGCTAAGGTCTCCTACAAACCTCTTCCAACGTCTCCAGTTCGCTAAATTCTTAGCGAGGGTGCCGGAAGACGACCGAAGAAGGTCAAATATACGAGGGTTGTCCAGAAAGTATGTTCCGATCGGTCGCTAAATGGAACTACAGTGATAATCTGAAATATTTTATTTGCAAGAGTTAGCACCACTTTCCAGATACTTCCCTACATAGACGCCACTCGGAACTAAACATTTGTCGGAGCGTTATACCAAATTTCCAGTACCATCGTCATAGAAGGCAGCCGCCTGTACTTTATGATAATTCTCTACGCTGTTCTATAGCGCGCAGCCTGCGCCCCAGTGTTGTCTTCGTATCCAGCGTTTCATGCGAACAGAGATGATACTAAGGACGAGCCAATTAAGGCTGTGTTGTGGGTGATCGAACACTTCCCATCGAAAAGGCTGCAGGAGCGTCTTCATTGCCCCTGCAGAGTGCGGCTGAGAATTGCCGTGAAGCAGGAAGTGCGTGGCAGTTATGTTAGGTGGGCTGCATTCATTAAGGCGAAGATCCTCAGCGGGCCCTCCTACTTGACGGGAGTCATGGTTCTTTACTCCCTCACAGTGCACTCACAACTGAAAAGAGCGTCTTCATGCGATCGACAGTCATACTAGAGATACTATCAAACACATCTGTGCAAAGCTTCATCGGGTTTTCACTGTGGTGTTCATTTCGCGACCGATCGGTTCTTACTTTCTGGACAACCCTTATATATGCATTCAGCAAAATTGTTATGTAATGTATTCGTCGTTGATGGCGATCATAAGCTATAATCATTATGCACAGTAGAGATGAGGCGATTTTTCTAGGAAAATATGGTTTTATAGCCACGATGACTCCAACGACTGAGGGGTAAGATTTTAACCTGACCGTGCGTATAAACCTATGTAGCGACAACGATCAGAAAGGGCGCTGCCTTATAGTGTCTATGCTCACGACGTGCGATTATAAAGAGCAAGTCTTTCATTCTCTCAACAGTCCCACTCTGCTCACTCCACGTTCATCAGCTAGCATGGTTGTGTTAGTACACAACCTCATAATGTTAAATACGGACGGTAGGAGGGATTAACAATGGAGAGTAGCGCGAAAGACAACGTGGATGAGTTACTACAGCCACATGTTAGGAAGTGTCGTTGCAGATTTGGGCTCAGGAATCATTTCAATAAACATTCGTTAAACTGATCTAATTCTCTGTTCACGGTAAACATAATTCAGTTTGCATTGATAATTTCGGGTTGGCATGTCGAGGTGTATGGTGATCAGGAATGTTTAATAAAATTCAAAAGAAACAAAAGTTTCACTTAATCATGAATACCGAAAAATTATTTTCAATAGGCATGAAACTGCCACCGGTATGCAATGTGTAGAAATTGTTATAATGCAGAGCGTTTGTGTTCTAAGTTGGATCACGCAGTTGGACTTTCGGTACCTTCAAAAAATGGTTCGAATCGCTCGGAGCGCTTTGGGACTTAACATCTGAGGTCATCAGTCCCCTAGAACCTAGAACTACTTAAACGTAACTAACTTAACGACATCACACACATCCATGCCAGATGCAGAATTCGTATCAGCGACCGTAGCAGTTGCGTGATTCCGGACTGAAGGGACTAGAACCGCTCGGTCACCGCGGCCGGCTCAGTACCCTTCCATGAAGATTAATTATATACAGGGTGGACAGACACACTGATGATCTTGAATCTGTGTTTCATTGGTGGTTGTTCTGAGAAATCGGTATGTTGCGCCGTTTCAGAGTTATTTAGCATTTACGTTAGCCATTGAGGTCATTGTGCGTGCAAATTCAAGCACTTGCAGGCGTCAACTTGCGGTAATGCAAGACAATGGTGGGTCAGTGAGTTACCACTTGTTGAAACGTTCATTAGCAGTTAAAATGTGCCTTTTTCGGAAGCGATAACTTTAAGCTACATGAGAAACATTATCATTTGTTCAGTTTTAGGAAACCAAACAAAGCACACGTTCAGGGACACTGTTTCTCGTAGGCAACTTGAATTTGCGTGTGCGATGAACTGATTGGCTAACTTCAATGCTAAATAACTTGTAAGTGGCACAACGTATCGAATTTGTTAATAATATTTATTTTTCAGCACAATCTACTCTGCAACACCCTTACAGGCTTTTTAAACCACTTCTGGCCGCAGGATTCCTTAATACACTGCAAGGTGGGATACAATGGAACTATCTGCCCTTTTGTACGTGGCACAAGCCTTGTGTTGGAGACAATGAAATAAGACAAAGAAATAATATTGAGGATAGGACAAGCAACATGAAATTCACACATGGATGCGAGCAACCAAGCACAGCGGGGTAGAAATAGACTACATTTATTTCTACAACCCATAAGAGTCAGCGGATCCATTTCTGTGTTTTCCACATAGTATATTTATTACATTTGGTGCGTATTAATCTCGCGTTTTTGTAAGTGTAAATTCATTCAGTCTTTAGCGCCGTTGTTGGTCATTGAACAGCCAGCTAAGTAGTTCTTTAACGCATTAGCAACGATTGGTGGCACATGAGGAAGGTAGCAGGTCACATATCTAGGATTTTCTACTCTTATAGTTCACTTCTCCAGTTAGCCTTGCTAGGATGGCTAGGATGTATGCATGCTGTGTGCCGACGCGGGAGGAACTAGCCACAATTCGCGAACAGCGGAACGTGATGTTGGCTACGGTGAGTCACTTTCAGGCTGCTGCCTAGGGGTGTAGCAGAGGCAGAGAATCTGGCGGGTCGCATGGGCCACCTCAGGTATCCCTTGTTTTGCCCACAGGCTCTGCTTCCGAAGCACCCTTACAGCAGAGTGAGTGGCGGATGATAATGCGTTCGAGTCGCTCGAGGCGTCGGCCAATGTGGACACTGGCCGCCTGGCCTTGCCCGTTCGACCTGTGAGTGGACAACCGCCCATTCAGCACGGTTCGAGCTGCCAAACGGGGGCAGGGAGCTCCAGTATTAGGCGCGTTATGGAGCTCCTTAGCCAGATAGCATTCAGGGATGAAAAGAAAGCCAATGTTCACCCTGTGTATCTACTGGCACGCCTCAACCGAAATGTGGAAGCGGCCTTGCCTGTGCTATCGAGCGTGTAGGTTGCAGTCCTCTGCCAGTTGGGGATCACGTCGGCAGCACAAAGCCTGTTGCATGGGTTCTGAATAGATCCTCAGTTCGTACAGGTTGCTGGCATAGTTGGTGAAGACTGCTGGCCTCGCGCGCGAAGTGCAAACCGAGCTCGCAATTTGCAGCATCTTTCCAAGTTTGGGGTCCTTAGATTTGGGGCCGAATGGAGGGCCTCAGCCAAAGGTTTCGTCGGTTCTGCGACGCTCTTGGCAGCGTTATCGTGTGGGGATTTGTAGGACTTCCCTTGAGAGGTCAAGGGTGCACTACGCAAAGGAAGCAGCTACTTGGATGGCAGAGTACTTATGGAGATCATATGATGGTCTTTTAGCCTACGTGTTAGTTTGAGGTGCTTAATGAGCAATCACCAGTTGATTTACAGCAAGGGAAATCAAATGGCGTTCAGAATTAAGACACTTCGACTGACACTACTTTATCAGCAGAGTGTCGAAGTATTTATGATAAAGTTCCCGAATTTACTGTCCTCCAGGAAATTTCTCGCGCTCAAATTATTCTTGGGACCGAGAGCTGACCGAAACACGAAATGGAAAGCTCTGAGATATTTATCGAGTTGTGGAACATATATCGGAAAGACATTAGAGGCCATAGGAGGGGTAGTGTTAATTACATCTGACAAAAATATAGTCTCTATTGATGTCGAAGTCGAATGTGACAGTGAAATCAACTGGTCGCGTACAACAGGTATAGTGAAAATAAATTAATCGTTGGACTTTTTTATCTGCCACTCTACTTTAGCGCGTAAACAGCCAGAGCTAGCGATACTAGCTGGAGGCGACTTTAACCAGCTGAGTATGTACTAAGAGGTACAAACAGACAGACAGACTGTCTTCCGAAATACTTTTGAACACATTTTCTGATAACTGTCTCGAGCAGATAGCTCGGCAGCCCATACGTAATATCTTAGACCATGTATCTACAAATTAGCTAAACCTTATCGACGTTGTCAGTGTAGAAACGGGGATTAGCAATCATTATGTAATTGTAGAAACTATGATTGCCAAATATGTAACGGTAGGCTTTTCCGGCGTAAACTATTGATGAAGATTTCTCGGGTCTCCAGCCGGGTGGTAGCGTTGATATCGCGCGACGTTTCGGGAAGTGTCATACTACCCATATTTTGGCGAAGTGACACTTAGCCAGAGGATGGGTAGTATGACACTTCCCGAAACGTCGCGAGATTTCAACGCTACCACCCGGATGGAGACCCGAGAAATCTTCATCTATATGATTGCCAAAGATAATAAACCATAAAACAGATAAGCAGTTGTTAACAACTAACTAAGACAGTGAATTTCCACCACTTAGTTAAAACAAGATAGATCTAGAGAAATTACGGGCAAAGTCTAAGCTGATTGTAAATCGTGGTCTGGAGAGTTACGTGAACAGCAAGTGGATAAAGAATGGAAAAGACCAAACATGATTTAATAACGATATTCACATTCTAAGGAAGCAGAGGCTGTTGCACTCTACGTTCAAAAGGGAACGCATAAATGACAACGAGCGGAGGTTTGCAGTGATTAGTGCGTCTATGAAAAGACCTAGGCGTCAAGCATACAACAACTACGACCGTCACAGCAAAAGATCTGGCAATGAACCAGAGAAAATTCTGGTCGTATGTACATTGTGTAAGCCGGTCGAAGACTTCCATTCAATCCCTTGTGGACCGGTGTGGTGTGGCAATTGAAGACCGTAGAACTAAAGCCAAACTTTTAAATTTCACGTTCAAGAAATCTTTCACATAGAAGAACCGTACAAACACATCGCCACTGGATCATCGGACTGTCTCCCGTAAGGCGAAGAGTAACAACTGAAAGATTTGGAAACAAATAAATCTCCAGGTCCGGACAGAAGCCCACTTCGATTTTACAAAGAGCATTGGCCCCTTACCTAGCTTGCATTTCTCGTGAATTTCTCGCCCAGCACAAAGAAACAAGAGACTGGAATAGAGCGCACGTGACTCCAGTATATAAGAAAGGTAAAAGAACAGACCCGCAAAATTACAGACCAATATCCCTAAATTCAGTTTGCTGCAGAATCCTTGAGCATATTTTCAGTTCGAGTATAATAAACTTGAGGCTGAGAAGCTTATGCCCATGAATCAGCATGGTTTTAGAAAGAATCGCTCGTGCGAATCTCCGCTTGCCCTTTTCTCACATGTTGTACTGAAAACTAAGGTTGAAGAGCAACAGGTGCATTCCATACTTCCAGATTTTCGGAAAGCATTTGACACGGTGCCCCATTTCAGGCTGCTAACCAAGGTACGAGTATAGGCAGTAAAGTAAAAGATATTTGAGTGGTCCGAAGTCTTCTTCAGTAAGATAACCCAGTATATTATCTTCGACGGTGAGTGTTCATCAGACAAGGTATCCTTAGGAGTGCTCCAGGGAAGTGTTAGAGAGCTGCTGTTGTTCTCTATGTGCTTAAACGATTTCATGGACAGGGTGGACAGCAATCTGTGGTTGATTGCTGATGGTGCCGTTGTTTACGGTAGGATGAACCAAGTTGAGTGACAGTAGGAAGACACAAGACGAGTTAGACAAAATTTTCAGTTGGTGTGATGACTTGTAGCTAGCCCTAAATGTGTAAAAATGTAAGTTAATACTAATTAATAGGAAGATCAACTATGCAATGTTCGGATACAGTAATACCTGGGTCAGGCTTGTCACAATCAAGTCGTTTAAATATATGGGCTTAAGTTGAAAAGCAATATGAAGTATATCGAGCATGTGAGAACTGTGGTAGGGAAAGCGAATGGTCGATTTCGATTTATTTGAAGAATATTAGGAGAGGGGGGGGGGGTTGCCTGTAAAGGGGATCGCAAATAGGACGCTGGTGAGACATATTCTTGAGTATTACTCGAGAGTTTAGGAGCAGTATCAGGTCGAATTGAAGGAAGACATCGAAGCAATTGGCAGGCGGGCTGCTAGATATTTTACCTGTAGGTTCGAGAAACACGTGTTACAGAAATGCTTTGGGAAATCAAATTGAAATCCGTGGAAGGAAGGCGACGTTATTTCCTAGAAATACTATTGAGAAAATTTAGGGAACAGGTATTAGAAGCTGACTGCCGAACGATTCTACTGCCGCCTACATACATCGCGCGTAAGGACCATGAAGATAAGATGCGAGAAATGAGGACTCATACGAAGGCGTACAGACAGTCGTTTTTCGCTCCCTCTATTTGCGAGTGGAGCTGGAGGGGAAATGACAAGTGGTGGTACGGGTACCCTCCGCCATGCACCGTTCAATGGCTTGCGGAGTATCTGTGTAGATTTACATGTAGATGGATATGTATAGAAGGCTGTGAACGCTGAAATGGAGCGGCGCGTGTTTATTACTGACAAACTGCGTCTGTTTCACGAAAATCGAATCAAATCACCATTTCTCCGTTTAGGAATGTCTAAAAAGCTGTCTTATCTTAATACACCATAGTGTTTTGAAACATTACTACATTCCTAAACAATTCTGTTGATTTGTTCGTAATTTCTAATTAATGGGACGTATGTGCCCCAGCAAACACCAAGGAATGTAAAAAATATTGGTATCTTAAATGTCAACGCGATTTTAAAACTGTGTGTTTAAAATTTTTATTTGATATTTGGTGTTCCTCGTTGTTACTGGAATAAACACGTACAGTACTGTTTTTTTTTTTTACTTCTTTGGACTATTTTTTATGTTGATAAAATCCCTCTACGAACAAAAATGTAACTTTCAAAATCAGAGGCTTACATGAGAACACGGATCTTCTTTTCGGCGAGCACAAGTATCCCACGTCACCGGTTTTAAAAATAGGTCAACGTACAAAATTTTGATAGTGAAATATGCTCTTTCGCCATTGCTAAATACCAACAAGAATCACGTCCTCTTTCTTGAACTGTCACAGAGTAATACAGAAGGAAGGCGCAATGCTGTAGGTGCAATGTGAGGCAAAAAATAAATAAATAAAATAAAAATAAAATAAAAAATAAGAAAATTAAAACCATACCCTCGTAAAAAAGCTGTTCAGTGGAACAGATAACTGTTCATATTGGCACCACGTTCCACTGCAACTGGAAGGAATTTGTGACATCAGCATGATGGATATCCAATGCATAGGGCACGACGTACTGCAGCTGGCCTGCAGAGTTTCCAAATCTTTGGAATGCAAGAAGATGACCATTACCTTGGCTCACCCGCTTACCAGAACGGACCCTCTTGCTTTGTTTTCTATTTGGTAGAGCTAAGAGCAGTTTAACAGGACATACTGACTACACTATGCGATATGAAACGGCGTATTTCTGCTGCCCGCGCTGAAATTCTGCTAAGATGCTAGAAAGTGCGCATCATTCCTTAAGTGGCAATATAGAAGTTTCTACTGAGGCTAGGGTTCTGCATTCTGAACAACACTTTCGAAGGCGAATTCTCTTCCTTCGTCAAAATAAACACATCTGCTTTGCTTTTATTGTTTGTTTAGTCTACTAAGGTCGCATGAAATAACAAGTCTTCTTTTTGTCTTTGTTTCTTTCTTTCCGATAGTCATTCTTTCCTTATCTTTTCGTCTTTCTTCTGTTCGTATTGCGCCTGCAGTTTTCTTTGCTTTATTCTGGAAGCCCTTGAAACATTTTGCTTTTCCTCTGAACGTCTCTGTTTCTCCTATTTGTTCCGTCGTTATTTCCTTTTGCCCCAGCTCTGACTTGACCAAAGTCATCGATGTATTAGCTGTTAAAAATTATTTCCGCAAATCTTTTTTCTTATCTAGGCCCTATAATACAACTTTTTTTCTCATTATATCTAATATTCGTTCTGTTTTCAAAACCTCCTTAATTTACGTTCCCCACCGTCATATTTTAGGTCCAATATTTCCCTGATTATTTTATTTTCCTTTTTTTCTATTTCATCTAATTGTTTGGCTGTATTTAACAAAAGTCGTTCTGAATTATATAAGCTTTCTTGTCTAATGACACCATCATAGTGCCAGAATTTTGCCTTTACAGAAATATATTTTTGTTACATTGTTTCCTTTATTGAAAAGCTACCCCCATTTTCGTTGCCTTTGGTAAGGTAGCTTCTTTCTCCTAAGCATTCGGTTGTAATATTTCACCTAGCTATCTAAGTTTAGTAGCAATTTTTATTCTTTCATAATCAGTTTATATGTTTTTCGGTGCCTCCTTGGACTTTATCATGTACTCTGGTTTTTTATAGAGATATACATAGACGTCTCTTGTAAAAAAATTGTATATATTGTTGTATTTTCTATTGGTTCAGCTAAGACGGCAAGATCTTGTGCGAAAGCCAAACGACCAGTACTCCAATTATTGGCTTTTCTACCAAGGGTGTTTTTTTCCTCTTTTTTTTAAAAAAAATCCTCCTTTTCTTCCATATCCTGATTTATGTGTTTGTTTATTCGTTTTTCTTAACACGAAGAGGATGACACACCGAACGGACGACTGCACCTATTTAGAATTTTTGAACTGCGCCGTGGACGACTTGTCCTGGAATTCAACAAAAAACACCATTGGCACTCTAATTAATTCTGGTTTCACTCTCTTAAGAGCAGTCCAGTTAAAATAGATACAGTTTCTAGTGATTATTAAAATCTCTGTGTGGACTACAACTGTGAGTCCTTGGATACACTTCATTTCTAAGAAAACAGAACATCAGTAGCATCTTCCATGTCATCCAGTATAAGAGAAAAGAACTTCGTGAACGGTCATGTCACATCTTCACCACGTTGAGAAAAGTGCCCCTTATGACAAAGTCCGAATCGTTAGGCTGCGCGAAATTCCTCTTCAAACTTCTTCAGTTGTCGATGACGCTTTAAGCCATCCGCTGGGATGTGTTTCAGGATTTCGTTGGTGCCCATAGGTGGCTGAACGTCTATTAAGTTCCAGCCATCCTCGGGCATCAGTGGACTCTTGAAGAAGATCCCAGCAGCGGGATCGAAACGTCGAGCATTGAAGAAGTTCGAAGAGGAATTTGACATGGCCTAACAACTGAGAAGATTTTATCATCAATGACGACGACGATCACAGTTTGAACATTCATATAAAGATATCTCCTTACGCTAATAAATGGTTCAAAAGACTCTGGGCACTATTGGACTTAACTTGTGAGGTCATCAGTCCCCTAGTCCGCCCCAGTAGCTGAGTGGTCAGCGTGACGGATTGCCGTCCTCCGGGCCCGGGTTCGATTCCCGGCTGGGTCGGAGATTTTCTCCGCTCAGGGACTGGGTGTTGTGTTGTGTTCATCATCATTTCATCCCCATCCGGCGTGCAGGTCGCCCAATGTGGCGCCGAATGTAATAAGACCTGCGCCAAGGCGGCCGGACCTGCCCCGCGAGGGGCCTCCCGGCCAATGACGCCAAACGCTCATCATCATCATCATCAGTCCCCTAGAACTTAGAACTACTTAAACCTAACTAACCTAAGGACATCACACACATCCCTGCGCGAGGCAGTATTCGAACCTGCGACACTCGCGGTCACGTGGTTCCAGACTGCTTACGGTAATACACTACATCAGTGACAGCTTGGTCAGTTTTATTAGTGAGTTATTACACACCTGTGGCCCGTCCCATATCGTGAGACGGCACATCCCCGCGTTACCAGCGTGTTGTTCGTAAAGCTGCTCCTACCCTTTGGGAGCAAACCGAACTCCGTGACATCCACGCGACATGGCACGTTATTTACGATCCCCGGTAAAACGTACGATTCCGACAGAAGCGTCCAAGAATAAAAATAAAAAGGGAGCGAAAGGGTACGCCGAATAACGTTGGAAAAAAAGCTACGCCATGTTCTTCTGCGATTCCTGATTTTCTGCGAACGTTTTTGAGAGCTATCGCTTTGACGGATTCGCCGTGGGGCACTCGGAGATTCAGTGATTCTGAGCGGTTTTCCATTAATAACCGTAGAATTTTACCGGTCCGTGGCAGGCAGCGATTTTGAGGCGTGCACATGAAAGGGAAAACGTTATTACCAAGCCTTGCGCGAGAGCGCGTCGCTTCTGTAATCAATTGTGTCGTGTTGGACCTTCCGTGGTTATATTCCTACTGGAGTCACAGAATTTTCAAATCAATGGAAGCTTGTGCTTTACAGATGTATATGCAGCAGAAAGGGTGATTGTTATTGGCGTTTAATTGCTCTTATAGATGTCACTATACAAGAAAGTGAGGCAAGCTGCATTTTGAATTTCTGCACAACTCCCTCGTCAACCGGTGCAAACGCAGTATATGTCCTCTTTTAAAAAAAATAATTCTTCCTTTTCTTCCATTTCCTGATTTATGTGTTTATTTATTCGTTTCTGTTAACACGAAGAGGATGACACACCGAACGGACTACTGCACCTATTTAGAATTTTTGAACTGCGACCTCTACTACAATCAAACCGCAACCGTGAAGGTAGAAAATGAGTTATCGAATGATATAGAAATAAAGAGGGGTGTGAGACAAGGTTGCGTTCTCTCACCCTTATTGTTTAATATGTATTCAGAAGACATATTCCAGGCAGCTCTATCAGATGAAATAGCTGGCATTAAAGTTAATGGGCTAAACATTAACAATGTTAGGTTTGCTGATGACACTGCACTACTAGCTGGAAACCTCAAAGATCTACAATTACTTCTTGACAAAGTCGCAGAAAAAAGTGAAGAATTTGGCTTGACTCTTAACGTAAGCAAGACTAAGTTCATGGTGATATCTAAAACACACCAACAAGAAAATCTTACAATCAATAGGGAAAGAGTCGATCAAGTACGTAAATTTAAATATCTCGGAACAATTGTAAATGAGGAGATTGAAAGCTCAGAAGAAATTAAATCGAGAATAGGACAGGCCAGAAGTATCTTTAATAAGATGAAAAATGCATTCTGTTCGAGAGACATTTGTTTAAACACAAAAATGAGGTTGCTAAGATGCTATGTATTCTCAAAATTACTATACGGAATGGAAGCGTGGACATTGAAAAAGAAGGACATGAACAGTTTAGAAGCTTTTGAAATGTCGGCATGTAGAAGAATACTTAGAATTAGTTGGGTGTCGAGGATTACTAATCAAGATGTCCTAAGAAGAATGGGAAAGGAAAAAGAATTAATTAAAACTATTAAAGTAAGGAAGCTACAATATTTAGGCCATGTTATTAGGGGAGTAAATTACAAAATATTGCAAATAATACTAGAAGGGAAAATTTGTGGGAAGAGAACGAGGGGTAGAAGACGGACATCCTGGATTGACAATTTAAAAAATTGGTACAACTGCTCAACGTCAGAACTCCTTAGATCAGCCAAATCAAGATCACAAATTGCCATGATGACAGCCAACCTTCTTAGAGGAGACGGCACATGAAGAAGAATGAGAGGACAGCTAGCTTACTATGAGAAAGCAGTTTCTTGTGGCGACATTCTGCAATAAAAGTATTTCGGTATTTTTTCCGCGTCGTTTTTGGTTTTAAAGTAAAACCTTCAACAACTTCCTCTGTCATCGTAAGATTGTCGTTCTAATACGCCGCTAGTACTCTCCGGGTGTTCCAGGAGGAATAAAACTTTCGACGTAACGTGTTTTCATTTTTTTATTGGTTGCAGGGATACAGTTGTCAGAATATAACCCAAACATTAACCACAGAAAGCGTTAAGCCAGGGCAAATAGTGAAGTTCGAAGGTGATTGTCATAAAATTCTCCTCCGATTTCAGTGCACTTTGACAACACAGTTATAAGCCATTCTTTTATGAAGTTCCACAAACAAAGCCATGAAACCGTCTCCTGTGTTTAATTTTTCTTTATAAACTTCACCTTGCAGTAATTTTTAATTTAATTCGTTTCAATACTTCACGTATTTTTAATTTTTTGATCGTACATCCTCAATTATTTGCTAAATTTGTTCGAATCTCTGTCCTCTTCTAGTACCAGGGTGTTGTTACCTGTTGTCTTAAGACATGTTCTGTCATCCTGTTCTTTCTTCTTGTCAATGTTCTCCGTGTGTTCCTTCGTTCATCGACACTAAGTACAATGTGGTCATTTCTTTTCTTATCAGTCCACCTGCTTTTCAACATTATTTTGTAACGTCACATCTCAAACGCTTCGATTCTCTGCTGATCCACGTTTCCCACTTTCCATGATCCACAACCACACAATACTGTGTTTCAAACGGACATTCTCAAAAATTTCGTCCTCGAACTAAGACCTATGTTTGACATCGCTAGAATTATCTTGGCCAGGAATGCCCTTTTTGTCTGTGCTGCTCTGCTTTTTATGTCCTCCTTGCTTCGTCCGCATGAGTTATTTCGTTTCCAAGATGGCAGTGAACACCAACTATAACGTTAAGTTTCACACTATTCTTCTATCTGTTATTGCTCATCACCTTTATTTTTAATGGCTTACCCTCAATCCACATTCAGTACAAGTTAGATTGTTCATTGCATTCAACAGATACTGTAATTCTACTTTCTCTTTACTAAGGATAACAATGTCATCAGCAAAACTTATTATTGATATCTTTTCGCTCTTAGTTTTAATCCCACTCTTGAGCCTTTGTTTTATTTCCGTCATTGCTTCTCCGGTGTGTAGATTGAACGATAGGGGTGACTTGGATATCTATTTTATGTCTTCTTCTTGGTTTTTGTAGAAATCATTTTTTAACCGTCTTTCTCTATAGATTACTCCTATTTGTCTCAGAATTTCGAACATCTTGGACAATTTTACATTTTCTATCGCTTTTTGCTAGGTCAACAAACCGAATGAACGTTCTTAACTTTTCTTCAGTCTTGCTTGCATTATCAACCCCAACGTCAGAACTACCTGTCTCGCACCTTTGCCTTTTCTGAGGTCAAACTGATGGTCATCTAACAGCTCCTCAGTTGACTTCGACTTCGAATTTTATGTCTTCTTCTTGGTTTTTGTAAAAATTATTTATTAACCATCTTTCTCTATAGATTACTCCTATTTGTCTCAGAATTTCGAACATCTTGGACAATTTCACATTTTCTATCGCTTTTTGCTAGGTCGACAAATCCAATGAATGTGCCTTAACGTTTTTTCAGTCTTGCTTTCATTATCAACCCCAACGTCAGAACTGCCTGTCTCATACCTTTACCTTTTCTGAGGCCAAACTGATGGTCATCTAACAGCTCCTCACTTTCTGTCACCCATTACTCCAGGCGAAAATCTTCAAGAGTAAGACATGTACGCTTCCGAGGCCGGTGTCAAAACGGTTAAAATTCGGCTGAGTGATATGCAGCGTCTTTGTATAAAACATAAAGTTCTCTAAAATACAGGGTGATTCAAAAAGAATACCACAACTTTAAAAATGTGTATTTAGTGAAAGAAACATAATATAACATTCTGTTATACATCATTACAATGAGTATTTAAAAAGGTTTTTTTTCACTCAAAAACAAGTTCATAGATGTTCAATATGGCCCCCTCCAGACACTCGAGCAATATCAACCCGATACTCCAACTCGTTCCACTCTCTCTGTAGCATATCAGGCGTAACAGTTTGGATAGCTGCTGTTATTTCTCGTTTCAAATCATCAATGGTGGCTGGGAGAGGTGGCCGAAACACCGTATCCTTAACATACCCCCATAAGAAAAAATCGCAGGGGGTAAGATCAGGGCTTCTTGGAGGCCAGTGATGAAGTGCTCTGTCACGGGCTGCCTGGCGGCCGATCCATCGCCTCGGGTAGTTGACGTTCAGGTAGTTACGGACAGATAAGTG
This sequence comes from Schistocerca cancellata, assembly GCF_023864275.1. NCBI lineage: Eukaryota > Metazoa > Arthropoda > Insecta > Orthoptera > Acrididae > Schistocerca > Schistocerca cancellata. The sequence continues at coordinate 1,187,188,367 of NC_064626.1, forward strand.
CCAATGTGGTGGCGCTCCATCCTGCTGAAATATGAATTGTTGTGTTTCTTGTTCGAGCTGAGGGAACAGCCAATTCCTTTCCTGGGCTGCGAACAAATGCTTGCTGGATGCGTGCTACATTTTCATCACTCGTTCTCGGCCGTCCAGAACTTTTCCCTTTGCACAAACACCCATTCTCTGTAAACTGTTTATACCAACGTTTAATACACCACCTATCAGGAGGTTTAACACCATACTTCGTTCGAAATGCACGCTGAACAACTGTCGTCGATTCACTTCTGCCGTACTCAATAACACAAAAAGCTTTCTGTTGAGCGGTCGCCATCTTAGCATCAACTGACGCTGACGCCTAGTCAACAGCGCCTCAAGCGAACAAATGTACAACTAAATGAAACTTTATAGCTCCCTTAATTCGCCGACAGATAGTGCTTAGCTCTGCCTTTTGTCGTTGCAGAGTGTTAAATTCCTAAATTTGTGGTATTCTTTTTGAATCACCCTGTATATAACCTACAAAACCGAATTTTCGGCCGAATTAGGACGGCAGTGTTATCTGAATTTAGATGAAGTAGCTATCGGCTCTCCCTTCACCCCAGTCGCCGCTGACATCTTCATGGAAACTTTCGAGTGAACGCTGTTCTACACTGCTACCTCCCACTGTTGGCTGCGATATGTAGACGACAAATACGTTATATGGTCACACGGGGAAGCCCAGTTGACAAACTTCCTTCAGCATTTAAACAGCAGGCACAAGGGTATACAGGTCATGGACGAAACCGAAAATAGCGGTACGATACCATTTTTGCACGTGGAGGTATAGGGAAGCATCAGTGCTAGATTGGGACGCAGGTGTATCGGACGCCAACAAAACCAGCAAGTACCTGCTGAGAGTCACCACCACCCAGCTCAGAATAATTGTGTCCTGCATACACTCAATGCCCGTGCCGATCGGATAAGTCACCCTAATAGCATCGAAGAAGAATAGAGGGAGCTGTATCACGCCTTCCACTACTACTACAAATCTTTAAGGAAGGAAACCGCCAAACAAGAGAAGAAGACAAGGAAGAGGATCTTGCGCTAATGCCTTTATGGTGAAGGGCGTCAATGAACAGCTGGGCCACAGACTCCGCTGATGTTTCAAGCCGATTTTCCGACTCAGACACAGGATACAACGTAGATTCCAGCCAGGATGCAGTGAACAACCGTAATACTACAGGCGCACGAGCACGTTGTGAGTCCAGGGCTATTTACGTAAGAGAAACATGGAGGACAGACAGCACGTGAGTTATAGAACATTGATGCTATGTGCGATTAGCACAAAGCAGCAAATGGACGATGATGGAATATCACCGTGGTTGTGGAGAGTCTTTTAGGTTCCAGAAAGACTGCGTATTGGCAAAAGAATCGTAGATGCACCACCGGAAAAGTCCTTGGAGCGACTGAAATTATTAACGGGACATTGTACGTGAAATTCGTTGAAATTTGACATTTTCTGTTTTCTACTCCATAATATACTTTGGACTTTGCTCAACATTTTGGTATATAACACACTAAAATCAGACAGTTGTGAGACCTTTAAATAGTATTTTCAATGTTGACATGTGACTGTCAAATTTCGCGGCCACACATATACTGCGACAGTTGAGCAGTCATATATTGGGGACTACACAGTCTAGAGGGCTGTGAATTGCCTTGGTTTTGTACCTACTGCTACGTCTCACAAGTTGGCATTACGAATAAACAAATCAGTCCTTTGTCTTATACTAGTTTTCGTTGAAAGTAATGTGAGTATCGGCTATTTTTGTAGTAAGCCAAATTCTATTGCTTTTTATACGTAAATAAAGTGACTTAGGGTAAAAGTAACATCAAGAAACGCAAATTTGCGGGTAACAGATACGTGAGACCTACATTTTCTTCTGAAGTACTTGAAAACACCAATGAAAAGCCATTTCATGCGTTGTGTCCACCTCCACCAAACACTTGGTGTAAATATAGACAAGCAGAATTTTCTGGCACCCTGCCTTAATTTCCACATAAACATTCTCTTCATTTGGCAGTAATGGGTACAATCAAACGTATTTACAGACATTTGACAAATCCTGAGCTACTAGAGAAGTGTTTACATGGGAAGGCCCAGAATGTGAATGAGTCCTTCAATAATGTTGTGTAGCGTCGTGTGCCTAAAAATGTATTTGTTGGCCTCAAGTATCCAAAGTTAGCAGTGTCTGAAGCTGTAATGACTTAAAATGGTGGGAACTATGAAAAACTTAAGGTTCTGGACAAGTTAGTGGTAAGATTTGGACAGACCACAGCTAAAGGACTGCGGAAGCTGGTTGACCTTCGTGTATGGGAAGCAGAGGTAGCCGCTCAACAAATGACAAAAGAAACAAGAAAGAAAAGGAGGAGGCAAGCACTTAACTGTTGTGACACTGAAGAAGAAACAGACTATGAGCCAGGGCAATGTGCATAAAAGACGCAGAATTGTAAGTCTGTATAAGAATTTGTAATAAAAAGATTTAAACCTCAATGTCTTTGAACTGCATTTTTTGCAATAATTGACCCGTTTCCTATAAAAGTAGTGATGGTAGAGATATGAAATTCTTACAGCATACCAAGTGTGAGATTCAACATATATGGAACTAGAATAATTAAAATATCCTAGGTTGTTTTGTTTTTATGTTCATTTATTTACAAATTTCTGTCAAAAAATTGGGTGTCTGAAAAAAATACATGTTCCACAATACAATTTTAGAAATAATTATAGTTCAGTTATCTAGAAAGGTGCATTCAATAATTATGGAAAAATTGCAAGTTGGTGTCTTAAAAAGTTTCCCAGATAATGGGTCACAAAATTCGATAACTTAACATTGGCGGCATAGGACATACAATGTTCCCGTAAGTAGCCTAAAACCGTCAACAGATACGACTGCTCAAACTTCCGGCGTTCTGTCTGTCGGCTATCGCAGTCCGTTTATACTTTTAGACGTTTGAAAATATTTTATATTTTATACAATATTGCGGTACAACGCGCATGAAAGTGTCAGTCATCTACAACGGTAAGGTCTGACGACCCTTGTGGCCGATCCAGGTTTCGGGGGCTATTAGATTCAGACGCAGTGTGATCCGGGAAGAACGTGCCCATTCTTGTAGCCAAATATCCTTCCAGTAATGATGGAAGCTCGTATTCAAGGATGCATGTGAAATGGCGCCCCTTAAGGCGCTACAGTGACACAACAGGCCCGGTATACTTATTGCACACCACATTTTTACAGAGAAGCCTTCTTCTAAATGTTGGTTTCCGTCGGACCCCTGATGTGAGTAACGAATCATTCGACCATCACCAGTGAAATTGGCCTCACATGTAAACACTATTACTCGGTGATCTGAAATTAGTCAACGACCCAGTTCCCGAAGGTATTGAATGCTCTGTAAATGACAGAGACCGTGCACACGTTATGTACACCACAGCCTTGTACGTTGAATATCGATACTTGTATAATTTCTGTGTGTACTCTTCGGACTACGTTCTACCGACTGAACAATATCTATCACCTGTCGTCATTCAACGGCTCCTGCTCCATAAACAGCCACTGTCCATCAGAATGGATGTAGATCTGGAGATGATCATGTGATGATCGAATCCTGCACCTTCCAATAAATGTGCCTTATGATCTGTAGCGTTATAATCACTTTGAAAGATTGTCTTTGGATCACTAATATCTTCAGCAATGTTTTCAAAAATGTAGCGATGTTTATTCCTCGTAGCCTTTGAGCATCAAGCGGCCTTTTCTGACAAGGACTATTTGGATTTCGAGATAAATTGCATGAAAAATGGATACCAGAAGAACAGCTGTGGTGAATAAGACATGAAGTTAGTGATGTCTAAATGAAAATATGGAGATAGTCATCATTTACGAGACTTTAAGCCCGGAAGACTCTTTCCTTTCATTGGGGCTCCAAAAAAATTAATAGACTGGGTACATTGCACACGAGGTATTGAGTCCGTTTTCCGACCGTACAACAAGAGCAGAGAGATGCGTTCAGTGAAAATCTGTGGTCGGCGTCTTCATGGAATTTATGAAATCCAATGTCAGTGTGGTATCTGCTACGTTGCACATTGTATGCGCACGATTTTAAAAAGCTGCATACAGCGCTGACTCCACATTAAGGACCAAGATTTCGACAAGCCTGCTTTTGCCGATCAAAGCCTCATAAACAGGCGTACCATTATGAGGGTGGTTTGAAAAGTTCTCGGAACGGAATAGAAAAAAGTACTTACATCACTGAAACTGTTCTTCAATGTTGCCTCCATGTAGATTAATACATTTGGTGCAATGATGTTCCAGTGACTCGATCCCATCTCGAAAATGAGTTTTCTCCAGGCCTGCAAAATAGTTGTCAACTCTGGCTATCAGTTCTAAGCCCACCAAGAAAAATATTCAGTTTTGGGAAGAGATGGAAGTCTGACGGAGCCGTATCAGGTGAATGAGAGGGGGGTGGCAAATATCCATACCGTAGTTCGTGTAATTTTGCTATGGCGACGGCACATGTTTTGATCCAACGTCAAGAGTCGCGGCACCCATCTTGCAGACATCTAGCAACCGTGAGTAATTTCAAGCATTTTCAATCGACGATTCTCCATGACCATTTTGAGCACTTTTGCAATGATTTCTGTAGAAGTGACGCATCTTGGCCGACCACTGCGAGGATCATCATCCAAGCTCTCCCGACCAAGTTTAAATTCATTTGTCCACTTGGCAACAGTTGAATATCAAGGAGGAGAATTCCCCAGTATATTTTGGAAATCGGCATGAATGTCCTTTGCTTTCATACCTTTCCTTACGAAGTACTTAATCACTGCTCGAATCTCGATTTTTTCCATCTCCGCAAATCACTACGCGGCAACAACAACAGAGCCAAGACACTACCACAGCTCTCTTCGAAGAACACTGCCGTGGCACGTGTTTACAGGCTACAATCCAATGAATATAATGTGAACAACTCGTTGCGCTAGTGCTGACCCCTCGTGGTGATTCCGAGAACTTTTTAAACCACCCTCGTATCACGATGATAACGCGAAAATAAGTCCCGTCCATGCACGCACTGGGACGTACTAATATTCTTTGTTGACATCGGACTGAGCAACAACAATTTTGATCAATGCAGTGTCTATATCTATTTCGATGAATGGCAATGGATTCTCGATGTCGTAATGCTACAGTGGAAGAAGCTGTGTTATCCACCAGATAACGAAATCAGCATCACCACAACTGATCTTCCATCCTAGGAATATTCGCATTCTGTGGTATAATATGGAACTTCCTTGACATCGTGACGTCCTTATGACATGATTTGGCAAAATACATGCGGAAGTACCACATGGTCTCTTAGTACGTCAGTTAAGTTCTCACAGCTGTAGACGACGCTGTAAGCTTGAGCTTGCAAATAAGTATGTCGGGGAAAGCAATGCTCGATATACATGCGAGTGATCCACAATTCGTGATCTCAAGTTCAACTGAAGGTTGTTGGTTTGGGAATTTCTGTTCCCCACACTACTCGCTCCGTTGATATCTTTACTGGTTGAGTGCTACATTTTACTTCGACCGAACGATTTGCATGTTCATTAAGGATCTTTGTTATGTTTGTCACGCCGGCCGGAGTGGCCGTGCGGTTCTAGGCGCTACAGTCTGGAGCCGAGCGACCGCTCCATTCGCAGGTTCGAATCATGCCTCGGGCATGGATTTGTGTGATGTTAGGTTTAATTAGTTCTACGTTCTAGGCGACTGGTGACCTCAGAAGTTAAGTCGCATAGTGCTCAGAGCCATTTGAACCATTTTTTATGTTTGTCAGTTAACAACATGAGTAAAACTTTTTAAATATTTGTTCCTCAATTCTGATAGCACACAATATTTATCGTAGTCTCTGATTTCAATTTCTCTTGGCCATAATCGCACTTTGTTGTCAAAATTTTACACAAGCATAGCAACTGGTTGGAGATGCTGAAATGATGCTGAAATAATGAAATGATAATAACGACAGGAGACTGCTTTTGAACTGAAGGGTGTTATTTAGATGCCTCCAAATATACTATTCTACTTCTAGAATTTCTGAATATTAAAACTGTCATATAATGACCAAATGTTGGCAACCTATTTCAGCTACTGCTGCAAATAGTTAACAAATGAATGAAATTTTTGAACTGATATTCAGGAATTCTAGGTGTGGTGTCACCGCCAGGCACCACACTTGCTAGGTGGTAGCCTTTAAATCGGCCGCGGTCCGTAGTCTACGTCGGACCCGCATGTCGCCACTACCACTGATTGCAGACCGAGCGCCGCCACACGGCAGGTCTAGACAGACTTCCTAGCACTCGCCCCATTTGGACAACCGACTTTGCTAGCGATGGTTCACTGACAAAATACGCTCTCATTTGCCGAGACGATAGTTAGCATAGCCTTCAGCTACGTCATTTGCTACGACCTAGGAAGGCGCCATTGCCAGTTACTATTGAGATTATGAATAATGTACCATCAAGAGCGACGTTCACCATTTATGGATTAAAGTTTAGTATTCCAGCAGCAACGTACGTTTTTAGCTATAGTCTATTTTCCTTGTCCTGTTCCAGACCTCACGCCAGCCTGCGTGAGCTAAATCGCGTGCCTTTCGGCTTCCTCTAGTATACTGGGTTGGCTCTCTTGCCAACCCACAACACTAGGAATATCTCTACCTTTGACGTTTCCCAAATTACATGCATGCGTTTGAATTATGACACATTATGATAACAGAGATGAAATATGAACGTTTCGAAGAAACAGCACGATCCACAAACGTGGGAGCAGACATTTGTATTTGCAACATGTTTCCCGTCATTTGTTGTTAGAAAAATCTCTTTCAGTATTCCTAGACGGAGCGTAGACAAATTGGACATGGATGTACCTACAAGTTTTCGAATGGTTGCGCCCTTTCTCAGCTTACATGTCACTCCTGTTAAGAACCAAACCGCGTTTCAATTTTACGTATATAAAAAAGAGCAACAAAGAGTCGTCTTATCGTTCTATGTATCTTCCTACATTTTCTCACCCATCTGCTATTCATATTATACGGGAGAAATCTTGTTATCGTTTGATGTTAGTAATTTTACTTTACAGCTTGTTCGGAACTAAAGATATTCATAAATAGAAGGGACTCCTACAGGTGGTAAGTCGATTATAGATTACATTTTTAGGTACGCGTATTATTTTGTTCACTCTGTCAGTTCTCTTTCTTACGTAAATACTGATAAGCATAACGCACACAGAGCAAAACTATGAAGCTGAGTAATCTTTGACTATTGCTACAACACCTTTGTGTTCTATACTGCCTCTACCTGAGAGCGCTAGCAAAGTTGTGCTCTTCCTAAGTCAAGCAGTGTTGAGTAGCAGACGTATTTTGAAGCATGATCAGGAAATCTTCTATATAAGTCTGATATGATGTTAATAGAATCGGAGTATGAACATTTTTCATGCTATTGTAGTGAGATCAGCTAACACAGAAACAGTTATCGACGTTCGGGAGGCAGTAACATGCAAACACTTGAACAGAAAAAGATAATGCTCGAATGCATATACTTGTTATAGACAAGGATACATGGATTGAACCGCTATTGGAGGCCATGGGATCCAGTGGATATAAGCGACACCTGTGAAGGACACAGCGAAATTTAACGAGGAGAACTAACGTAGTGTTACTAAGTACACGAAGGACCAATGCTGGAACTACACTTTTTAAAAGTAGTAAATAAGTGCTCAGAATCTTTCCTCTGAACAGCAACAGATGTAACACAGCTTTATTAGAAAGGATATTGTAATAACTTCAGAAAAGAGCGTGGGATAATCTTTCTTAACAAGTGTTACGAGTTGTACTCACGAATAATAAACAAAGCCTTAAAACATAGCCAAGTCATTACTATTAGAAGAGCAGAATTTAGGAAAGTAAGGCGTTGCACTGACAATATTAACATTATAAAAAATGACGTCCAGTAAACATGGGTTCTAAAGATCACACCTTAAGCGCTATGAGTAGTTGTTCATCTTGAGTATTATGAAAAACATTTATTCTACTGAACAAATGCTTATAGTGCGTAAAGTATGCGTTTTAGAGCCATATTTACATGACCTTCTCCCACAATATGGAAGCGAAGAGCTTGCAGCAGAAGAGAGTTTCACAGTATCTAAGATAAAAATGTGCTCGTAGGTCTTAAGGTATGAATTTTACAGACCATATTTACTAGACATTTTGCTTCGAATAAACGTTCCTGTTATATTCCTGAGAACTGATCTTTCCTCCATTGGCAAACTGTCGAAAGCAATGCAGAAACTGAGTGAAAGATGGAACTGACAATTCCAATTAGGCAATCGCACAAAAATAAATAAATACAAGAAAACTGACGAATAAAAGGGAACAGACAGTTGGGGAAATACTGGAAAACTTTGTGAATGAAATAAAGGAGAGCGGAAGTATTGTGTCTGTTCCCTTAATATTAATTCAGGGTCTAGGGCTTCGAAAAGGGTTAGCTCTTGGCCCTTGTTTACTAATCGGAGGAGATGGGACTGTGGGTGTTAGCTGTGGCCCTCACTCATATATGCTCATCAGATGAGGAGTCATAATTCCAAAACCTTCAGTTACGTTCATGTTCAGTCAGCTCAGCTGCTATGTGTCAAACTTATAAAAATGACATGACAACTCTAAAGTTGTGTCATTTCATTTGTATAAGCACCTACACCTGTATTTCAGTCTGGATCCCCCTTTGCGGACGATGCCGATGTGTCCTTCCAGAACGTGGAGAACACCGGCAACTATATGTGTAATTGGGAATTTAAAGTAACTGGGCCGGCAGTGAGAATTTGGGTCGAGGAAAGAACCGTGACAGGGTAATCCGTGCAGTTGTGTGACCTGCTGTGGCAAGGTGGCTTAGTGGCTAACGCACCCCATTGTGTAGGAAACCCGGGCTCTATTCCCGGCCTTTGCACACTTTCACTGTCCACTTCAGTCTGTATACATAGCACACTACTGGCCATTAAAATTTCTACACCAAGAAGAAATGCAGATGACAAACGGGTATTCATTGGACAAATATATTATACTAGAACTGACATGTAATTACATTTTCACGCAATTTGGGTGCATAGATCCTGAAAACACAGTACCCAGAACATCCACCTCTGGCCGTAATAACGGCCTTGATACGCCTGGGCATTGAGTCAAACAGAGCTTGGATGGCGTGTACAGGTACATCAGCCCATGCAGCTTCAACACGATATCACAGTTCACCACAGGTCATCAAGAGTAGTGACTGGCGTATTGTGACGTGCCAGTTGCTTGGCCACCATTGACCACACGTTTTCAGTTGGTGAGAGATCTGGAGAATGTGCTGGCCAGGGCAGCAGTCGAACATTTTCTGTATCCAGAATGGCCCGTACAGGACCTACAACATGCGGTCGTGCATTATCCTGCTGAAATGTAGGGTTTCGCAGGGATCGAATGAAGGGTAGAGCCACGGGTCGTAACCCATCTGAAATGAAACGCCCACTGTTCAAAGTGCCATCAATGCGAATAAGAGGTGACCGAGACGTGTAACAATTGGCACCCCATATCATCACGCCGGGTGATACGCCAGGATGGCGATGATGAATACACGCTACCAATGTGCGTTCATTGCGATGTCGCCAAACACGGATGCTACCATCGTGATGCTGTAAACATAACCTGGATTCATCCGACAAAATGACGTTTTGCCATTCGTGCACCCAGGTTCGTCGTTGAGTACACCATCGCAGGCGCTCCTGTCTGTAATGTAACGTCAAGGGTAACCGCTGCCATGATCTCCGAGCTGATAGTCCGTGATGCTGCAAACGTCGTCGAACTGTTCGTGCAGATTGTTTTTGTCTTGCAAACGTCCTCATCTGTTGTCTCAGGGTTCGAGACGTGGTTGTACGATCCGTTACATCCATGCGGATAAGATGGCTGTTATCTCGACTGCTAGTGATACGAGGCCGTTGGTATTCAGCACGGCGTTCCGTATTACCCTCCTGAACCCACGGATTCTATATTCTGCTAACAGTCATTGAATCTCGACCAACGCAAGCAGCAATGTCGCGATACGATAAACCGCAATCGCCATAGGCTACAATCTGAGTTTTATCAAAGTCGGAAACGTGTTGGTACGCATTTCTCCTCCTTACACGAGGCACCATAACAACGTTTCACCAGGCAACGCCGGTCAACTGCTGTTTGTGTATGAGAAATTGGTTGGAAACTTTCCTCATGTCAGCACGTTGTAGGTGTCGCCACCGGCGCCAACCTTGTGTGAATGCTCTGAAAAGCTAATCATTTGCATATCACATCATCTTCTTCCCGTCGGTTAAATTTTGCGTCTGTAGCACGTCATCTTCGTGGTGTATCAATTTTAATGGCCAGTAGTGTATAAAACGTATCACCATTAGGACAAGTAATATTGTAATTCGATCTTATCTTTGCTACTAAAAATGTACTGGGTAGAGAGAAGCCTGGAAACTTAAAAACTGACGGAGTTGTTTTAGCCAACGCGGACTACAGTCTCTCAACTACCAAAAGACTTCAGTGCCCTTCAAACAGTGGTAACGTTTGTGGAGGGAATGTTTCTACTGGCAGCTTCCTTATAAATTAAACTGCACTGCTATTAGTTGACCTGTTAATAATATCAGGGCAGAAAACTGTGTGACAGTAACTCTTTTCAAACCCCCGGCACAGACGCGAATATCCAATGTACTGGCGCCAACGGCGTGTAACCTGGTTAGCTGCTAAATGTTTTCAGTGCGCCCGCCGGATATGGCGCAGGTGTGTAAGGCGGGTTGCCGCTTTCCGGGAGCAGATAGGCCGGCAGTGAGGCAGCGGGGTGCGGGTCTGGTAATTGAGACAAAACGGCCGCCTTGCTGCGAGGTGCGGACGCGCCGGGGGCGGTGCCGCCCCGTGATGGATGTCGGTCCGCGGGGCGGCTGGGCGGCGTGCAAAAACCTGCGCTCGCCGCCGGTCACTGCGGGCACCGCGCTGTCGCACGGGCTGTGTGCGGCCAACTGCCGTTGCTCACGGCGAACAGGTGCGGCTGAACGGCGCGCGTTAACCTGGAGTTCGCTGTCACTGCTTTGTTACAAGCGACTGGACTCCGTAGCCTCGACTGTCATGCCATCCCGAGTGGTGCAGCAGTAAAACTGAGAGGAAAGTTCGTAAAATGTGAGGAGGGATTCAAAATCGTGCCACGCCACTGTGATTTAGATGTATCTGCGGATCTCTAAATCACTCTAACTGAGTTAACCTTCTCCGTCCTAACACTGTCTATCGACACATAGCACGGACTCTGAAAATCTCGTTCTTGCGAAACAAAACCGGCCCTTTATTCGCGCGAAGTAATGAGTTTTATCGGTAGGGAATCTCAAGTTGATTGATACTTCTAGATTCACAGAAGGCTTTTGACACGGTACAAACGCTTTTGACACAACCACTTTCTAATCAATTTCCTGGCCTAGGGAATATCTACACCTACATCCACGTAGATACTTCGCAAGCCACCGTACGGTGTTTGGCAGAGGGTATCCTTTAGTAGTACTTGTCATTTCCTTTCGTGTTCCACTCGCAAATAGAGCGAGGGAAAACTGACTATATATATGCCTGCGTATCAGCCTTAATTTCTTGTATGTTATCTTCGTGGTCCTTACGCGGAATGTATGTTGGCGGCATTAGAATGGTTCACAAGTCTAGCCGTCTGCCTCTGAATTGCTTCGGTGTCTTCCTTCAATCCGACTTGGTACCGATCCGAAACACTCAAGCAGTACTCAAGAACAGGCCGTACCAGCTTCCTACATGCAATTTCCTCTACAGGTGAACCTCTCTTTCCTAACACTCTTCCAATAAATTGAAGTCGACCATTCGCCTTTCCTGCCTTCAGTTCGCACATGCTCGTTCAACATCACATAGTTTTTCAACGTTACGACTTGACTGTATCACGCAGGACACTAGTAATAATGTATCCGAACATTACAGGTTTTATCTTGCTATTCATTCGTGTTAACTGACAATTTTCCATACTTACGGCCAGATGTCATTCGTCACATCAACTGGAAATTTTGTCTAAATCGTCTTTTATCTTCCCACAGTCACTCAACTTCGGCACCCTACCGGACGCCATGATCAGCAAACAACAACAGATTGCTGCCCACCCTGTGCGTAAAATTATTTATGTGTATGTATAACAACAGCGGTCCCATCTCATTTCCCTGGGAAACTCCTGACGATACCCTTGTCTCTGAAGACCACTCGCCATCGGCTACAACATCTACATCTACGTGGCTACTCTGCAAGTCATATTTAAGTGCCTGGCAGAGGGTTCACCGAACCACCTTCACAATTATCTGTTATTCCAATCTCGTATAACGCACGGAAAGAATGAATACCTATATCTTTCAGTACGAGCTCTTATTTCCCTTATTTTATCGTGGTGATTGTTCATCACTATGTAGGTCGGTGTCAACAAAATATTTTCGCATTCGAAAGAGAAAGATGGTGATTGGAATTTCGTAAGAAGATTCCGTCGCAACGAAAAACGCCTTTCTTTTAACGATTTTCAGCCCAAATCATGTATCATTTCTGTGAAACTCTCTCCCATTTTCGCGATAATACAAAACGTGCTGCCTTTCTTTGAACTTTTCCGATATACTCCGCCAGTCCTATCTGGTAAGGATCCCACACCGCACAGCAGTATTCTAAAAGTGGACGGGCAAGCGTAGTGTAGGCTGTCTCCTTAGGGTTTTATTATTTAAGAAATATTCATGCCACTGACATATACGAGGACTTATTTCCGTACGCTCGTACAGCATGAAAAAGATACCGTGTTAAATGCTTTCTGGAAATTCAGAGATAAGGAAAGTGCTTGTTGCCATTCATCCATGCCGGCTGTTGTGACCGAGCGGTTCTAGGCGCTTCAGTATGGAACCGGGCGATCGCTACGGTGGCAGGTTCGAAACCTGCCTCCGGCACGGATGTGTGTGATGTCCTTAGGTTAGTTAGATTTAAGTAGTTCTAAGTTCTAGGGGACTGATGACATATGACGTTATGTCCCAGTGCTCAGAGCCATTTGAACCTTCATCCATTGTTCGCAGTACATCCTGTGAGAAAAGGGAAAGCTGAATTTCGCACGAGCGATGCTTTCTGAAACCATGCTGATTCGTGGACGTGAGCTTTCCAGACTCGAGAAAATTTTTTAAATTCGAGCTGAGAATATGTTTAATGATCTGCAGCGAAGAGAAGTAAGGGATACAGGTTTGTAATTCTACGGGTCTGTTCTTTCACCCTCTTATATACTGGAGTTACCTGCGCTTTTTTCATAGTAAGCGACTGGTTTCGTGATATCCTGTGAGAAAGTCGTAATAAACTGAAAGCTATAAAGTGAAAAAAAGTGCTGTCCGGTGTTCCTGAAAGATGTGTGAAAGGCTGTCTGCTGTTGCTGATTTATGAGAGGCGATCAGAAAGTTTCTGTTTGATGGCCGTACAGTCCAGAATCGGTGTGGCAGTAAGGCCAAATCGCCTGAGCATTGAGGCAATCGTCCCACCGACGCACCAGGTGGAGGGTAGCCGTTTGGTAAAACACAGTGTCTTGCTGTAATTCCCTGCTGCACACACACGTTGAGACGATTTTTGATCCTCCGAGACTTTTGTAAAGGGCCAAAGGTGTGATCGTCTCGTGAGGAAAGGTTAGGTCTATACGACAGGTGCTCGAGTGTCACAAAATACACTCCTGGAAATGGAAAAAAGAACACATTGACACCGGTGTGTCAGACCCACCATACTTGCTCCGGATACTGCGAGAGGGCTGTACAAGCAATGATCACACGCACGGCACAGCGGACACACCAGGAACCGCGGTGTTGGCCGTCGAATGGCGCTAGCTGCGCAGCATTTGTGCACCGCCGCCGTCAGTGTCAGCCAGTTTGCCGTGGCATACGGAGCTCCATCGCAGTCTTTTAACACTGGTAGCATGCCGCGACAGCGTGGACGTGAACCGTATGTGCAGTTGACGGACTTTGAGCGAGGGCGTATAGTGGGCATGCGGGAGGCCGGGTGGACGTACCGCCGAATTGCTCAACACGTGTGGCGTGAGGTCTCCACAGTACATCGATGTTGTCGCCAGTGGTCGGCGGAAGGTGCACGTGCCCGTTGACCTGGGACCGGACCGTAGCGACGCACGGATGCACGCCAAGACCGTAGGATCCTACGCAGTGCCGTAGGGGACCGCACCGTCACTTCCCAGCAAATTAGGGACACTGTTGCTCCTGGGGTATCGGCGAGGACCATTCGCAACCGTCTCCACGAAGCTGGGCTACGATCACGCACACCGTTAGGCCGTCTTCCGCTCACGCCCCAACATCGTGCAGCCCGCCTCCAGTGGTGTCGCGACAGGCGTGAATGGAGGGACGAATGGAGACGTGTCGTCTTCAGCGATGAGAGTCGCTTCTGCCTTGGTGCCAATGATGGTCGTATGCGTGTTTGGCGCCGTGCAGGTGAGCGCCACAATCAGGACTGCATACGACCGAGGCACACAGGGCCAACACCCGGCATCATGGTGTGGGGAGCGATCTCCTACACTGGCCGTACACCACTGGTGATCGTCGAGGGGACATTGAATAGTGCACGGTACATGCAAACCGTCATCGAACCCATCGTTCTACCATTCCTAGACCGGCAAGGGAACTTGCTGTTCCAACAGGACAATGCACGTCCGCATGTATCCCGTGCCACCCAACGTGCTCTAGAAGGTGTAAGTCAACTACCCTGGCCAGCAAGATCTCCAGATCTGTCCCCCATTGAGCATGTTTGGGACTGGATGAAGCGTCGTCTCACGCGGTCTGCACGTCCAGCACGAACGCTGGTCCAACTGAGGCGCCAGGTGGAAATGGCATGGCAAGCCGTTCCACAGGACTACATCCAGCATCTCTACGATCGTCTCCATGGGAGAATAGCAGCCTGCATTGCTGCGAAGGTGGATATACACTGTACTAGTGCCGACATTGTGCATGCTCTGTTGCCTGTGTCTATGTGCCTGTGGTTCTGTCAGTGTGATCATGTGATGTATCTGACCCCAGGAATGTGTCAATAAAGTTTCCCCTTCCTGGGACAATGAATTCACGGTGTTCTTATTTCAATTTCCAGGAGTGTAGTTCAAACGGCTTTGAGCACTATGGGACCTAACATCTGAGGTCACCAGTCCCCTACACTTAGAACTATTTAAACCTAACTAACGTAAGGACACGACACACATCCATGCCCTAGGCAGCGCGGTTCCGAACTGAAGCGCCTAGAACCGCACGGCCACAACGGCCGGCGCTCGAGTGTCTCCCACTTGAGTTGACGTAACTTCTGAGTTACGAAATTTGCTACATGGAGACGTGCATCATCTTCAAGCAGCAGCACCCCTTGGATCACTGTTCCACAACGGTGGTTTGCGACACACATGCTGTCCCATACCCGTGGTTCATTCTGCTTTGGACATCTACCGGTGTTTCTCCTTCGGCAACCAAGTGAAGAATAATAGCAATTGGTTCATCTTGGACGCATTTGGTAACAACGTCACCATAATTAACTTTTCCGCATTTACCGCAGGCAAGTCAGAAAGAAACGAATGACTCTTTAATCCCTTGCTCACACCTGGCTGCGTATATACCAGTATCAGAGTCGCTTTACGTTTCATATACCCTGCAGCAACACCCTCAAACGGAAACTTTTTGACCGCCAGTTGTATATAAACGATTTGTGAAATAATGCGTAAAGCCCTTTTAGAATGTTTGCATCTGATGCTGTTGTTTACTATGTAGTGAAGGCATCAGATGATCATTACGAATTACAAAATGATTTACACAGCATATCTCCATCGTTGTGAAAAGTAGCAATGAAACCAGAACAACAAGACGTTTGTGGTCCTCCGCATAAGTACTAAAAGAATATTCGGTTACAACACAGATCAAACATATTTAAAGGTTGCTGATTCAACTAAGCACGTTGGGATTACAATTACGAACACCATAAATAGTAATCGTCACACAAAAAACGTTGTGAGGGAATCGAACAACACAATGCGTTCTATTGGCAGAAGTCATGTATGCTGCAACAGGTATACTGAACAGAGTGCCTACACTACGCTTGTCCATCTGGTGCCAGAGTATTTCTGCCTGGTACCTTCTGCCTGCTTACCTTATAGGATTGAAGACATTAAAAGAGTTCAAAGAGTGGAAACTCGGTTTACATTATCACGAAATAGGCCAGAGAGTGTCACGGATGTGATACGCTACTGGGGGTGGTGATCATTAAGACAAATGTGTCTTTCGTTGATCCGAGATCTTTCCAGAAGATATCAGTCACAAACTTTCTCTTCCGAATGCGAAAATATTACTTTCGCACCCACCTACAATGGCAGAAATGGACACCGTAATAAGATAAGCCAAGTGAGAGCTAGCATAGAAAGTTTTAGGTGTTCATTTGTTTTATGTGAACTAGAGTAGTGATGTAGACGAAATATCTTTTCGCCTTTTTCAATAATAACTTTATTTGTCTGTGTGTGTTTGTGTGTTTGGGCACGTCCAGACACTGAGGGTAAGAGGGACGACCAATCTGGGGTCATCGTTAAGTCATCCGCCGTTGCACTATAATTCAACTACAAACGATAGTAAAAATTTTTTAAATAAGTCCTCAGAAAACCTAAGATCTAACAATGAAACTTATTGAAAGTGGCAGTTCTTCTTACTTGGGGCATCGTTTGTAACAACCTAACAATCAGCGAAGTGATAGGGGCTGTCCATTTCTCTTGTTATTTTAGAAATTTTATAATCAGATTATTTTAATAAGTACGTATTAATGTAAGCAATGGTTTCCGCGGCCGTTATCACTGTTACAGCTCAGCACCAAGCTCTGAGGAAGGCCACTTGCAATAGTGGCCATGACGTCGGACAGTTTTGTATATTGACAGTGCGGTCAGCAGCTCAGATTAATTTTACTGACTACGTCCTAATGTGTTCACTGAAGCGAAATTTATTCGTTCTTGCTAGTCCTTATCTGGTATATCGTTTAATTAATAAATAATGTGAAGGAACAAGTCCGGACAAGCAACTCGTACCGCGGCAGGCAATCAGGGCTTGGCATGCTCCACTTGTTCTACGGTAGCTAAAAGTTGAAGCTCTTAATGCCGTTACCTAATCGACACACGACGACGTCCCTTGGTGGAACACCGATCAGTACTTTTGGTGACATCGCATGCTGCTATAAGAAGTAAGATGCAATAAAACAGTAAAGACTGCAAGAGCCATAAACGTTACACTTATCTATTACAAACCCAGGCTTGATACATTTTCCTCCCAGAACATGTCCAAGTGAACAGAGGAAATTAGAATAGAACACTGATGCTCTTTAAGTAAACGACGTTTGCTTTTTAGATACTTGAAGGTATCAGGCAGAAATGATGTTACGAGCAAAAATGGAACACAGATTTTAAATGAATCAAGAAAGTAGTGTTTACACAGAAACCCGTTGAGAACGTGAACTGCGGTACAGTAATGAAATCCTCAGGAAAATAGGAATACATTGTAAATGAAAGACACACGATAAACTACGTGTAGGAACCAAAAGGAAAAAATATGAATGGAGTATCAAATCAGAAGTGCTACAGTCTAAAACTGCATGAGGCTGTCAAGCAGGTTTTCTTCTTTGCTCTTGAACTTCTACAGCAAAAATACAATGACCCATGGCAAAATTTAAGAAGCAGGATTAAAGTAAGGAGTGAAATTTCAGTGTTAACATTTCATATTCTCTTAACACATTGCTATTTAGGTTTTAGAAAGAAAAGATTGAGTATCTGATACACTATGATGTGAAGGCCAACATCTTCTGGTAAGCCATATAAAGCCCATATAAACAAGTACTCGTCGGCATTCAATTTCTTCTTTCTTCTGGTAGAGATAACAAATGGCATAGAAGGAACAAGTGTACCATAAGGTACTTTAGCCAAGAGTCCTGTAGTCTCTGCTATACTCCATGTTTTCCAAGCCAAAATATTTGCATCTGGGAATGCTTCAAGGCCACCATAGTCACAGTGATTGCCCCACACTACAGCAAGTGTGAGCCATGTACTGCCTCCAAACAAAGCCTGTACATCACAGGTGAATTGCAAACGGAGGCCTCGAAACACATTCGCGCCTCCAATAAGCTGTTGTTTATTGAACTGCCCAGTCAAGTCAATGTCTATTGCCTTCAGTGAACGATACACTGGAACGCTGTGCCGCAAACGACGTCGCCAAGCACATCGTCGAGGCATTGCTGTGGCACGTTAACCAGTCGCGAACAATTATGGCCCGGTGACATGGGGCACTGGCATGTGAAAATGAGGTCCATTAGTGGTTTCAAATGATGTACAAGTGGTCAAACATAACCATTTCCAATCAACAATCGGTAAAGTTGGACCAGATGATCCAGTACGTTATATACAAACACAATCCACACCAGAGGACCCAGTACGTTATATACACAATCCACACCACAATCTTGCACATTGCCTTGTTGACAACATGCATTCGTGAATTCATTGGGCTTGCACCATACCGTAACTTTACCATCGGCTCTTTCCAACTGAAACCGAGACTCATATAACGATGCAAGCCGATATGATCTCGAGCCCACGACAGTCGCAGCAGGTGATGTCCTGCTGTTGGCATAGGCACTCCAGTCGGTCGTCTGCTGCCACAGACCATTAACGCCGAATTCTGCCGCACTGTCCTAACGGATACGTTCATCGTACGTCCCACGTTGATTTCTGCGGCCATTTCAAGCAGAATTGCTTGTCTGTCAGCACTGACTCCTCTACGCAAATACCGCTGCTGTCGGCTGTCGACCACTGCGTTATCTGTGTTGAGAGGTAATGCCTGAAATTTGATATTCTCTTTGCACTTTTGACCACTGTGGATCACGGAATATTGAATTTCTTAACGATTTCTGAAATAGATTATCCCATGCGTCTAACTCCAACTACTGTTCCGCGTTTAAAGCCTATCAGTTCCCGTCGTGTAGCCATAATGACGTCGGAAACGTTTTCACATGAATCACCTGAGTACAAACAACAGCTCCGCCAGATGAGTGCCCATTTATGCCTTGTGAACACGATGCTAACGCCATCTCTATGTATACATATCGTTGTCCCATGATGTTTGTCAACTCAGTTGATATAGACACGACAGACAGTCCTAAAGTCAGTACTTTAAGATCAAACACTAGTGATTGGAATGAAATATTTAGTTTTTCTTTGTCATAAACCGTTTACGCCTCATAGTAAAAAGTTAAGCTCAGTTCATAATAATGGCCACCGCTCTTAGTAGACCTATAATTAAAGAAATAGTTTATTTCCCAGCAAGATCATACGTTATCTTTTCAACAAAGACCGTCTTCGGTTCATAAGAAGGCACATTTTAATAAACTGTAATTCTGCCAGTCAGATTTAAAATACGGAAGGTACAGAAATAATTTAATAAACTCATTAACGTGATCGGAGGGATGTTAAGGAATCAGTGTTACACACGCATGCGGCATAAGCATTTAAAGAGTTTACATTCTGTATTTTAAACATAGCTGCATAACAGCAACGGTTCCACGTAATAAAATTATAAACAGCCGACCAGTTGCAATGGATAAAGAATTCTTTACCTAGGTTTCAACAAATTTAATTTTGTCTTCTTCAGAAGGTGGCAATTTTACATTAGTAAGGACTAATGTACCATCGCCGTTTTTACAAATGTCGGCATAGATCCATTTGTCGAAATTAAAATACAGCCCTAGAAATAGGGTTTGTCACGTAAATATAAATTAGCACATGGATCTTGCAGAGCTCACAACCGACTGTTCCTTCAATTAGATGAGTATTAACCAGTGGCATTTTTACTAATTATTTTAGTTAAAAATTGCCAGCGGTCTTGCCGCAGTGGTAACACCGGTTCCCGTCAAATCACCGAAGTTAAGCGCTGTCGGTATGGGCTAGCAGTTGGATGGATGACCATCCGGTCTGCCGAGCGCTGTTGGAAAGCGGGGTGCACTCAGCCCTCGTGAGGCAATCTGAGGAGCTACTTGATTGAGGAGTAGCGGCTCCGGTCTCGGAAACTGACATACGGCCGGAAGAGCGGTGTGCTGACCATATGCCGCTCCACATCCGCATCCAGTGACGCCTATGGTCTGAGGATGACACGGCGGCCGGTCAGTACCTTTGGGCCGTCATGGCCTGTTCGGGAGGAGTTTAGTTTAGTTTTAGTTAAAAATCAACAGCACTGCTTCAAATTATATGTTACAAAAATAGCAGTTTTAGAATCTTTCCTCCTCTTGTACAGATTTCTGAGAACGGCCATGCCTATTTCTGTCGCCACATCACCCTTATTTTCCAAACTTCAGAGAAATGTCCCTGCTTATCTTTCTGGACTAGGTCTGACAAAGTACTGGGTTCAGTCCATGTCCGATATGTTGCCACAAGGTTTCAATACAGCACATACTCGACTGTAGAGTGTTTCCGGTCTGAAAAACAAATACCTAGTCTGTGGCTAGGTCGTCCTGTACAGTATTCTTCCCCTCAGAAGTGTTAGTCCCGCATGGTATGCGGCAAATCTCCCGAGCAATCTGGAAATTAGGAGATACCTACAGATAATAGCAGAGATCTGAAGACAAGTCCTTGTGAAGTAGCTAAGGTGGTAAGGGCACTGTCTATGAAAGCCAAAGTTTGGGTTCGAGTACCATTCCGGCAAATTTAATCTGCCAGAATGTATGTTAATCTTCCGTTCTTGTGTTGCGTAACTACATCAAGCACACTTAACAAGAGAATAAATTTATTCCGCTACTCTTTTCATGTTGTTTCTGTAAAATCCAAAAGACGTCACTCGTCAACGTGTCGAAGGAGCGTAACATCAAAGTAATAGGAAAGTGCGACCGTAAATGAATTTCTATATTTACTGTAAAGAAGGTGGCTGGAAAATTACAGATTAATAAATGACATTGTTTTATTCGACATGGTGGCAGAAAAAACAGGCATTTACATGTCGGAAGAACCATCCCCCTAAGCTTCTGGTGCAATTTCGTGAACTAGAAATAAGAATGGCTGAATGAGGATTTGGAAACATCTATATGTATACATATCGTTGTCCCATGATGTTTGTCAACTCGGTTAATAGAGACATGACACGCAGTCCTAAAGTCAGTACTTTAAGATGAAGTACTAGTGCTCATGTGATCCTAGCCGACAACGTCATGGGTCAAATACATTTTGCTCGTGCACGCCATGGCACTAACAGATCTACGACCTAACCTCTCTGGCCTGTGAACAAGAGATTTGCATACGTGACCCAGGAAAGAGAACCAAGTGCTGCACAATTCAGATAAAGCACAGGCTACGTAAATCAGTATAGCAGTCCCACAGATTGAATAGAGCATCTTCTGAATACTTAGTCAACATATCATTTTTTGAGCTTATCGATCGAAGAAGGCGTCTACAATATTGCCTACTTGTCAGTGGCTTTTATGGAAGATAGATAATCAACTGACAATACATACCGAAATATCATCGTTACGTGGTAACTGAATGGGACAGCATATCCCCAACTTTCAGTATCAACACACGGAGGAGACAAAAGTCATATATTACCTCTTAATAACTTGTCGGACCTCATTTTGCCCGGCGTGATGAACCAACTCGACGTCGTATGGACTCAACAACTCGTTGAAAGTCCCCTGCAGAAAAAATTGATCCCCGCTGCCTCGTTATCCGTCCATAATTGCTGAAGAATTTCCTGTGCAAGATTTTGTGCACGAACCGACCCCTAGATTGATTCCCTAAAATTCTCGATGGGATTCACGTTTGGCGCTCTGAGCGGCCAAAACATTCGCTAGAATTGAGCAGAATGTTCTACAAACCAGTCGCGCACAATTATGGTCCGGTGACATGGAGCAGTGACATGTGAAAATGAGATCAATTAATGGTTGCAAATGATCTCCAACTGGTCGAACATAACCATTTCCAGTCAACGATCGGTAAAGTTGGACCAGAGGACCAAACACAATCCACACCATCGTAGAGCCACCATAATCTAGCACATTGCCTTGTTGACAATATGGATCCCTGAATTCATGGGGCCTGCGCCATACTGTAACTTCACCATCAGCTCTTTCCAACTGAAACCGAGACTGATATAACGATGCCAACCGATATGATCACGAGTCCAGGACAGACGCAGCAGGCGATGTCGTACTGTGGGCATAGGCATTCTAGTCGGTCGTCTGCTGCCACAGACCATTAACGCCTAATTCTGCCGCGCTATCCCACCGGATACGTTCATCATACGTACCACGGAGATTTCTGCGACTATTTCAAGCAGAATTGCTTGTCTGTCTGACTCATCTACGCAAATGCCTCTGCTGTCGGCTGTCGATCACTGCGTTGTCTGTGATGAGAGATAATGCCTGAAATTTGGTATTCTCTGCAAACTGTTGACACTGTGGAATATTGAATTTCTTAACGATTTCCAAAATACAGTATCCCATGCGTCTGTTCCTCTTTTAAAGCCTATTAATTCCCGTCGTGTGACCATAATGACGTCGGAAACGTTTTCACATGAATCACCTGAGTACAAACAACAGCTCCGCCGGATGAGAGCCCTTTTATACCTTGTGAACGGGATACTAACGCCATCTCTATGTATACATATCGTTGTCCGATGACTTTTGTCAACTCGGTTGATCGGGACGTGACAGACAGTCCTAAAGTCAGTACTTTAAGATGAAGCACTAGTGATTGTTTTTCTTTGTCATAAATAGTTTACACCTCATAGTAAAAAGTTAATCTCAGTTCAGAATAATGGCCACCACTCATAATCGACCTGTAATTAAAGTAATAGTTTATTTCCCAGCAAGATCACACGTTATCTTTTCAACAAAAAATTACTAGTTATGGCTATCATTGACCGTCTTCAGATCACAAGAAGGAACCAACTGACTGGTCGTGGGGTTTTTCTGGCGTTTTGGAATTAATTCCATTCTTGTGATCTGAGCATCGTCGGTGGCAACCGAAAATACTAAGTTATTGTTGAAATTGTGCGTGAGTAAAGCGGAAATAAACCATTCTTAAAACAACGTTTCAACAATCACTGGCGTCTCCGTACGTTTAACTGCCGACCATTCCAGTATATTTCCTTAATATCACTGTCGCCTCATGTATATTCAGGAAACTAATAGCCCATCAACGACTTGCAGTCGCGCTAGAAGGAATGGAAACAGACAAGATCTGGTGTCCGTGACTGCCTTGCGACAGGGCCTCCGTCCCACTGTCCACGCCCGCAATGAATGTGTCTATTATTTGAATGCACACAGACGTTAATATCGTATTGGAATGATACATTGCCGCTCTTTAAACCACATTGATTAGAGACGCTGGAACACATCTCCAATAACACCTAGTGCCAAGTGATACTCAGCCGTGCTTACAGCAAATTAGTTGATCGTGTACAATTTCAATGTGAAAAGTGGTATAGAATCTTTCCTGTTTATATGGCGGCGAGCGTTGTGTATGGGTTTTTATCACAGCGGGAATGGTAACTGCGGCAATAGAAAAAAGTACATTGGATACATGCTTTACTCGTGAGCACCACAAACCCTGGTATGTGTGACCTGGAGTATTGCGCTAGCTGATTCATTGAAAGAGATGAACAGCGGATTCATAGCCATAATGGCGAATTGTTTAAACATGTTGTTTATGGTCGGGAGTGATCTGCTCGTACAGTGCGAGCCACCACACTCGATTCATTGAGATATGGCTGTCACAAGCCAAACTGATTGATGGATACCGATTTCTATAGATGGCGAGGCATTTTATCAAATTAAATGTGCGTTTTCTGGGAAAATTTCCTTGGTAAGTTATTTTGTCATTTCGGATATTGTACACTGCTACAACAACTTTAATTTTATTACTGCAAGTTTTTGGAACGAGTAACTTTCCATCTTCGATTTGTAATATACGGGTTCCACACTGGTTACAGAAACACCTGATCACAGAACGGACTTTTGTCATTGTTCCGTACGGAGATGCATTCACTTTACTAAAATATAGTTTTTACTTAGATGAGTACCTTGCAGTTGGCTTCGGCGTCAGGTATGATAAAGCCGTCAGTCTGCTTTGTACGAGGAACAACCACTGATACTGGGATTCTGAAAGTCTGATGAATCGCTCTCTACGAAATAAATATATCTCCGCTTTGGAATAGCTGTAATTTAACTCTTCAACCATCGGAACAAAGAAATGCAGATTTCATTCCGTTCCAACAGCTATGTATGCCAACTACAATATCTACTTTCTGGGACAAGAAACAACACTGTCTCCGTTGCCTTATACCTTGCCGCAAGTCCTCAAAGAGGAGAACTACAAAGATAGCGTGTAAAGCAGAGATGTTCACATCGTTGTAAGATATTAAATAGTAACTATTTAGCAAAACTTGGTCAAATCATATTAACGGAATTTTTCTTTCGTCTTCGAAGTTTATTCTAAACATATAAGATATAAATATGTGTGAAATAAGGAATATCAGTGGCTCTAGTTTTATAAGCACATATAAATTTGTAAAATGAAATTACAGATACCCGACGGTATCAAAGTATTCTGAGTACGTCCGAAGCTTGAGTGCACTACAGACTACAAGTCCTGAACAACAAACCGTGATAGAGGTCATCGTGTTTACATCACAGACGGCTGTGTGTTACTTTTGTGGGTAGTGCTACCACCACCATTGTGGAAGGCCAGGTTTTTTCTCCTTTTTTTTAAAAAAAAAAGGAAAAACAAGCTATTTACAAACATGTCCCTCAGACGTAACGCTCCTTGAAAATCTCGTAACAACTGGGATATTCATTTTCATAACGTCAGTACAATTTTTTGTTCAAATTCTTGTAGTAATTTGTGGCGATGCACTCAGGATCGCGAGTGAGAGATAAAGAGTAACGAAAACAACTGGTTGTAGACACGGCTGTTTTCCCAAGGAACAACTGCGAACTTTCTCCTACTTGTGTGTAACATTCGCGGTAGAACGTTATGGTATAACAGGATGAGTTGCGGAAGGAGGAGCCTCGGGTCGGCCTCGTGTGAGTCTGTGTGGGGGCGAGCTCCGTGGGGCGTGACTTGTTTGGTGAGGCAACAGACACGCCAGGCGGCGTATTTGTGTTCCGACGGCCGGCGTCCGGCTTCCGCCCACGAGCCACTGCACGGTTTCCACAACCTGGGCCGGCCATTCCTCATCGTCTCGGATCAGACGGGAAAATCTCCTGTGCTGCCTCTGTCTCCAAGAAAAACGCAAGCCTGGTGCACGGCCCATCCCCGGATCCTCTTAGCAGCAGACGTGTATCTCAGCTGTATGACACTGCACCACAGTTGGAGGAAGTAAACAAAATAAAATGTGGGCAGTGATATTTGTTACAGTACACAAAGACATAAAGTGTAACTTATTTCAGTTAATACAGTCGCCCTGCTTCGTTTCTGGATGGACAACTGCACTGAATTCCTACATCGTGGGCATCATCATCATCATCAGGAACAACACTATCACAACTGTAGTCGTCACCGTCCTCCAAATAATCACTTAGAAAGCACCATCATCTTTATCCCCACCATCACCATTACTTGCATTTTCATCATCATCACCAACTTCAACATCATTATTCCATCATCAACTTCCTCATCATCATCAACATGAACATCGTCACTATCAACAACAAAAACAACCACAACAGTAGTAACATAATTAACATCGCAACCACCATAAAACCCTATCCTCATGCGCAGTAACATCATGATCATCATCTCCATTATTTATACTATGGATGTCTAACCTTTTATCTTACCTGGGCCGCATTGGAAGAAGAGTCTTTTTGAGCCCCTAGTACCATACTTAACATCAACTACAACCATTGAAAAAAATGGAATCTGTCAGAGTAACTTAGATTTTATAATTATTCTTTATTCTAATAGCGACATAGAATTAATTTGACATTTTAAATACCAGATTTTTCTTAATAATTTTATATACCAGTAATTACAAATTTAAAAAATTAACGTGACATTTGAATTCGTACTTGGAATACTAATACACCACTATTACATTTGAGCGAAATGATTGCAGTTCTCAAAATGTCCATCTGAGATTTTGGTTCCATTCGCACTCATTGCATGATCTGCTCTTTAAAATAACTATTCACAAACGTACGTGCTTCAAAACAAAGATTAAATGCATAACTCATGACTGTCAAACAAGGGATATTGGTCTTTGGTCAGGTATGATTCGTAAAAGTATAGCAAAACTAAAGGATAGTATTTTTTTGTTGGATGTCAGACTGCAACTCTGTGCATTCCACCTGAAAACCTTCTGGCAACGCATCTATACTGTTTGTAAAAGGTGTCGTAAAAATTCACACATTTTTATTATTTGCTCGAAAATCCTAAAAACTATTTTTAAACTCTTTTATGATATCTAAATGTACGGTGTGTTTTTCATTCTGCCTTTAGTATTGTGTCTGGCTAGAGTAGTGAAATGAAAAAAACATCTTTGCATTTACTTGTACTTCTCATAATTGAATCGTTTGTTTTTTAAGGGGCACTTCTCTACAATTTAGCAAAATTGAGTTATTATGCTCAGCATGTATTTTACCTTTAAATACACATTCTGCGAAGAAATGGCCTGGGACCGATGACGCCGCTGTTTGGTCCCCTCCCCCAAACCAGCCAACCAACTGCCACAACATACTAGAACTATGTTTGTGATGACATCCAGATGTAAGAGAAACTACTACAAGTACTAATACTTCTAGTACAAGTATTTCGAAGATAATTATGAAAACTGATTTCAAAGACCACAAACCGAAGTTTGTTGGAAATGCGAAGACATAAATGTAAGACTAAGAACTACTTCATTGAATGAAAGGGCTAGGATGGCCAGTATCGCTGAACTACAAGCTCACAAGAAGCGTGTTCGAAGTGTCCAGGGAGCGTCGTGGCGTAGTGGTTAGCTCACTGAACTCGCATTCGGGAGGACGACGGTTCAAACTCTCGTCCGGCCATCCTGATTCAGGTTTTCCATTATCCTCCTAAATCGCTTCAGGCAAATTCCAGAATATTTTCTTTGAAAGGATATGGCCGACTTCCTTCCCCATTCTTTCTTAATCTGATGGGGCCGATGACCTTGATGTTTGGTCCCTTCCCCCCAAACCAACCAACCAAAGATTTCCATGCCTCAACCAAAGATATTACGGAACTTTGATCAAATTTAGCTGATGTGTGCGTGATAGTTTTGGAAAATATGGAAAACTTTCCATTAATATTAATGCCAGTTCACAAATTATTTTATTATTGGTTTCTGTGGATAAATTTATTTGGAATACATAATGCCAAGGCAGGAAAGACTGCGGTATTTGTGTACCGCGAAGGACAGACCCGGAAAGGCCCAAATGAAGTCTATACCTTCATTCAACAGTAAGTGAATGATTATATTCAGAGCAGAATAAGACAGCGTTGCGTTTTTTCACATGGAATACGTTACAAGAACCCAATCACACCGTCAGACGTTTCTTTTCTCCTTAAACAATTAATGGCAGAGTCTAATCTGCGAATCAGTCCTTTCCAGTTATGAGACACTCTTTCCATCAATCGAAATTTCAGTGTCATAAAAAGTGCATTGGCAAAAATTGACCGAGTCTACACACTAGAAGAATATGCTAGAAAGATGGCAGAATCTGGAAAATCTGATAGAGTTGTTGTAGAATTGCTGAAAATTTCATACATCAAAGGTTTATGGTGGACAAAAAATTATCAAAAACATGGGCTGTCTAGAGTCTTTGGGAAAAAGTGTTCCAAAAGAACAAAAATAGTCTTTTGCAATCAGCCAATTTTCACACTTCGTGTAAAGCCGAATAGTACCAGGAACTGTAGTACCATACATGTACATCGATAGGTCTTCCTAGGAACACAGTCAGACCATTGAAAATCTCTGAACAGGATGTTGATAAGATGCAGTTATCAGCTTCGAAAGCTTACACTCAGAAAATACCCATTAATTAACAAAAACTGCCCATCAACAAGATGATGCGATATATCCCTCACAAGAATGAAGGCTTCTACAAGGATATTCTGACGAGGCCAAAAACTGATTGTGAACATGCTGAACGCTCATCCTATTCAGTAGCAGCTCTTTATTATTCTATACAGAATAATAATTTCGTTTATGTTTAAAAGGATACATGTTCACTGACTTGAACGCTCTTCATTGAGAAGAAAAATATTTATATTTGTATGCATATTATCGTAAACCTCATTATGTACTACATTCTAAACGGAAAAATAAATAAAATTTAAAAAGTAATTGTATGTGAAGTGTACTCAGTTTTTTGTCTTTCCCTTAAAGTTAATTCCGGTGTGCAAGTGTTTCTTTAAAACCAAACAATTCTATTTCAGTTTCATTTGGAACGCGTCTATTGTTTGAAGCATTGTAATGTTAAGTCAGTTTCCACCACGGAGACGCCTGTTTAAGTCACCTAAATGAGCAGTCAGATCTAACAGAAATGCTAAATCTGCCATCCAGTTGGCATCGTGACACAGATTTTACTTTTGATATAACGAACTATTTGATTTTATTAATTATGCTATGAAATACATTTTAACTCCTTGCCTCAACTCAGCCACCTTACTGCCGTAACATACACGGTATCACCATATTGTGAGAAATACCTGGAACTAACGATGATTAGATCTCATAGGAAGCTAGTCCGTTGGCCGTTGAAGGAAGGAATTGAATTGAATTAAGGCTAATCATTCGTAGTGATGATCTGCTACGGTAGGAAACGCACACGAAATTAAAAAAAATTCGTGAAACACTTTTATCGAGACGTTCGTATTTAAATGTGGTTATTACTTGTAGCAATTGACATGACATCAAATTGAATGTGTCATAACAGAATAACGATACTGTTAAATAGTAAACATTGGCAGTAACTGCAAGCCACATCAAGATTTCTTTTACCGTCTGAGAAAGACTTTATTCATCACAACTGTGTAGGAATAATACAGAATTTCGTTGTATTTCGATACGTTAACTTCCCTAGATGTCTCTAAGCCTCTAGTTTCACAATTGCAACTGAAGCAACTGTAAGATAACAGACAAGCGCGTCTGACGGATTAGCCGGTTACAAGAACGAAACTCTTGGGGTTCGTTCACACCACGGGCGGCAGTGAATAATCTGAAAATATTCAGATTATCACAACTTTACTTACACAGATTTTTATGGAATCGTGTGGTAGACGCTCACTTCGTGGGCCTCATCGATAATTGCTTTGGATAGCATGGGACACGCAGGCCACAGGTTGGACACTAGTGATCTACACCAACTCCTGATCTCCGCCAGCATAATCTGTACTGACATCACCCTATGCATCAACTTCATTCTGTAACAGGAGCACCGACAACATCAAAGGTTGACCTTTCTGCAATTCAAGTGTTCTGCATTCCATCTATCCTGTAGTCTTTCTCTTCTACATTTCCCAACATACCTATACCGTTGAATATCTATTTGCACCCAGTCGTCCAACACTATTTTCTCATTATCTCTGAGAAGTCAACCTCAATAGCCCAGCGGTCAGCGTGGCTGGCAAATATGCGAAGGGCTTTGGTTCGATTCCCGTAAACACCAAGGACTTTTCCCTGATGAGATTACTCGAGCAGGTGGCCTCAGCCTCTTGATGCCAGTTGAGCAGATACTTGAATGAGAAGCAGCGGCTCAAAAGCAAAATAAGCTGACAATGGCCAGGTGTGCGGTGTGATTTCATGCCCCGCCATACAGCACCCGCATGATGCCGTTGGTAGGGGATGACACGGCGGTCGGTCGATCACGATCGATCCATCGAGGCAAGAATCGGAGCTTTGCCTTTTCTTTATATCTGACGAGCTTCGGTGTCTTCCAAAATGCTCTATAAACAGAATCTGGGTTTTCCACTTTCATTTCGGATGGGTTCATCTGTTGTATGTTCTAAAATAGTGCATAAAAACCACATTTCTGCTTCCTGAATTTTTCATTTTTGTTTTTATATCGTCTGAAATGAACTGCTCTATACTCTATTGCAAGCACTGGAATGGTTTGATAGAAGATTATCGCCTCCTCTACACTGCCATATCGCGATCTGTTTATTTTAATCACGCAGTATAAGTTACGGGATGAGTTCAAGTCCAAGTTAAAATGTGTGCGGTTGTCTATGTTTAAACTGCATGCATGGGACTGAAAACCATTAATCTGTTCCAAAACCTTGTCTCCGACTGAGATTCTTACTTTCGTCAAGCGTTATCCATTGGAAGCTTCTAATTTAGTTTTATTTTCAAATATTTCAAAATCATATGTGTTTTATACATATGAAGTCCTAGTAGCCGCCTCTCAGTGCAAACCATACTTTTTGAATATTCGGGATAGAAACCGGTCATCATTTACAACAGAGCACGAAATATCAACTGGGCAACTGCCAGTCATCTTCAGGTTAGAAATTAATGGATTTCTTACACAATTATTGCATCATTCATCTGACCAGTTGACGCAATTTTATCACTTTTCCTTTTGTAACTCCAATATTCAAACTAGCAGCATTTCCATTCGTTGTGGCTATTTATGTAGCGTCAAGTTGCTCTGTGCACTTTTAACATCTTAAAACGTTCCTAAGAAATAACCACGCGGTTACAAGCGTTTGGACGCTCATGAGTGACAATCTCTAACATCACTAAAAAATGAGATAATAGTCTGATGGTGACAAAACGTTGGCGATCAAGAAACTGAAGAAATAATTTTCACACCATATTCTAACGCCATCAACAATAGCTTGAAATGCAAGCTGACGAGCTATCGAGAGAACAATACTGTAGCTCTAAGAACATGATGAATCGTAATGGTAATCACAGACATCAACATTTTGCAAAGTCCGGTAGGACATACCCACAATGCTGTGCCGTATCTCTTTGACGGTTCTCTGCTATTCGACAGAGCTCCAGGATGCAAAAGCAACAACTGCATGCATATACATAGATTTCTCAAACATTCATTTACGTATCCCGGAAAAATGACTGTGGAAACAGTTTTTCAGTCTTAATGGAGCGGGTACGTACGGAACAAGTCGAGCGATGGTCGGAGAGCCCTTTATTAAACGAACTTGGAGTCAACATTAATTCATGTGGGCGTTTAAAATGCAGATCCCAGGCTTATGCATATTTACACACCCTGTCCACTCCACGGCGAACGCGCAATAACTCTGAAA
Organism: Schistocerca cancellata; assembly: GCF_023864275.1. Taxonomy (NCBI): domain Eukaryota; kingdom Metazoa; phylum Arthropoda; class Insecta; order Orthoptera; family Acrididae; genus Schistocerca; species Schistocerca cancellata. Next base: position 1,187,219,757 of record NC_064626.1, read on the forward strand.
ACAATTTAAACGTGTAAGCTGATGAGCTTTCGCCTCTCGTGCTGGCGACGCAACCCAACGTAGTCTGCGGTTGTGGCTCGGTTAGCTTATTCAGATTCGATTTAATACTTGTGTCCATAAATTCATTACACTCTAGATTCTCGCCCGGTTTGCAGTAAACTTTGTGAAGCTCGAGATCTCCCAAGTGTGAGCTAAGGACATTATACTGAAATCATGTATGCTGGTATTATCCAAATCCGTCACGGCATAATAGTTTCTCTCCCGGTCCTGACCTTTCACTGTAGTAATCCGTATATGACGCAGTAGCCAGTTGGGATCTTCCGCGAATTATTAAGGTATATGACTGTGTCAGACACTCTGCCAAGGAAAAAAAAAAACTTTTATACGTGCACGAATCTGCATATACCACGCTGATTTCATATTAAAGAAAAGGGATGCAGAAAGCTACACAAGAATCTTACAGTATTACTGAAAGGGACATAACAACCTCTGCTTGGAGAAAAGTAACACAGGTTCTTTGGTAGAATTCGAGCTAGGTCGAGGATTGACTACTGGTGATGAAGTTAATGATTTAACTGTAAATTTGAATAAGAAGCCAGAATTTTGCATTTGATACAAGTGCTGAAAGTAAGAAGATTATGATTTTACGCCCCTTTGCGGCGAGAGCACTGAAAACGGACCACTACCTAGGACTGAGAAAGTGTAGGGAGGAAAATTGCCCATACCACTTCAAAGAACAATCCCAGCATTCACTTTATCTGATTTTATTCGCAGAACTGATTCTTTCTTCTTCTTCATGATCACCTTCTTCTTCTTCTTCTTCTTCTTCTTCACTTTCTCCTCTTCTTCTGCACTCCATGGATTAGGCAAATTGCCTGTTCCGGGTTCAAAATATATCTCACAGTCGTTTCCTTTGTCTGCTTTCTTCCCTTATGTGTACAGTACAACAGTCTTCTTCGGATTCTCTCCTTCACAACGTGCTGTCTCCAATCACTTCTCCACTTTACAACTTTTCCTTCCATAGAATGTATTCCAAGTTCTTCCCTAATTCTTTCAATTGCAGTTTTATCTCAAAGGATACCCCGTCGACCTTAAGAACTTCATTTCTGTATCTTACTTTTATCATCTTTCGTCAGCCTCCACTTTTAGAGCCATAGAGAAAAGCAGACAGAGTCATTACGTTGTAGAAATTCATTCATTTCTCTTCCCTGCTTATAGTTTTTAACCTTCTATTTATTTTACCGCAAGTTTGCTGCAACACTGGTAATTCATCTTTAAAATCCTCTCCGTATTTATAGCTGACAATGAGTTCATTGAACTACATGAATTTTCCTGTTATGGAATTTTTTAAATTACATTTCGTGCGTAACTTGTATATCGTGCAGTTCGTCTTCAGTTTTTCTCAAAATAATCTCATGACTGCAAATAGCGTCGTCTTAGGCAAGAAACATGGTACAGTACAAATGCTTCTGTTAATTTTAGATATCGATACTCCAACCAATCACACAGTGAAGCGCCAAAGAAAATTGTATACGCATGCTTATTGAAATATAGAGATATGAAAACAGGCAGAGTACGGAGCTGCGGTCGCAACGCCTATATAAGACTACAAGTGTCTGGCGCAGCTGTTACATCTGTTACTGCTGTTACAATGGCAGGTTATCAAGATTTATCTGAGTTTTAACGCTGTGTTATAAAAGGCACACGAGCGATTGGACACAGCATCTCCGAGGTAGCGATGAAGTAGGGATTTTCACGTAGGACCGTTTCACGAGTATACCGTGAATATCAGAAATCCGATAAAACCATCAAATCTCCAACATCGCTGCGGCCGGAAAACGGTCCTGCGAAACTGAGACCAACTACAACTGAAGAGAATCGTTCAACGTGACACAAGTGCAACACTCCCTCAAACTGCTGCAGATTTCAATGCTGGGCCATCAGCAAGTGTCAGCGTGCGAACTATTAAACGCAACATCATCCATGATGGAGGCTCTGTAATGGTGTGAGCCGTGTGCAGTTGGAGTGATATGGGACCCTACGACTCTGTCAGGTGACACATGCGTAAACATCCTGTCTGATCACCTGCTTCCATTCATGTCCATCGTGCGTTCCGACGGACTTGGGTAATTCCAGCAGAACAATGCGACACCCCAGACGTCCAGAATTGCTACACAGTGGACCCAGAAATACTCTTGTGAATTTAAACACTTCCACTAGCAATCAAACTCCCCAGGCTTGAACATTATTGAGCATATCTCAGATGCCCTGCAACGTGCTGTTCAGAAGAGATCTCCACCCCCTCGTACTCTTAGGAATTTATGGACAGCCCTGCAGGATTCATACTGTCAGTTCTCTCCAGCACTACGTCAGATATTAGTCGAGTACATACCACGTCTTGTTGTGATACTTCTACGGACTCGCGGGGGTCCGACACGATATTAGGCAGGTGTACCAGTGGGTGTACCAGTTTCTTTGGATCTTCAGTGTGTATGTAAATACTACAAAAAATAGGAGAGTAGCTACAACCAGGTCTTGCAATTTTCCTTTATCTTTCCACTATACCTTCCATTTCCGATGTATTCCCTGACTATTGTCTCTTTATACACATATTTTAGCACTGTAATTAGGGGATTCGGATATCCTCCTTGAATCATGAATTCCCATAATTTTCACTAATTATCTGCTCGAAAACTTTTTCGTTATCAACAGAAACTTCACGATTTTCAACCTTATATTCCCTTTTCCATCATAATTCTACATTTATTCTGTCTCCTCCTGTAGATGTCCTGTTCTTCATTTCTCTTAATGCCATTTCTAATTCCTCTAAAGTGATGGAGCCCGTATTTCCATATCGTTCCCCTATTGTCTTTACCAGGGAGGTATCTCTATAATGTTGTATCTATTCTTCTTCTTCTATTCCATTTATATTTGCTACATCTCTTTCTTCACTATATAGATGCTTAAGTACCATATAGTCATCATTTGTCTTCCATATATACATGTTCAATGGTGCTTATACACGCATCAAAAATGTGTTGCATCACCCCAGCTCCCAGAACACCTTACGATAGACGTTGACTGTCGGTATTGTATCACAAACACAGTCCCTTTGACTGTTCCGAGATGCCACTAAACCCGCCCGAAGATGTAAACAACCATACACGAGCAGTGTCTGTTAACGGAGGGGGTCCGACAGCCGATTACTTCCAGTCATTCTACCACGAAGGAGGTACACGGCTCGTGTTGAGTGTAGTTAACCATTTATAGAATGTCAATACCGCGGTTCGATAGCGTCCGCCTTGTTGCTTTGTGCCAGGAAGCGCTCTCAACGAGGGAAGTGTCCAGGGGTCTCGGATTGAACGAAAGTGATGATGTCCGGACATGGAGGAGTTACAGAGAGACAGGAACAGTTGATAAAATGCCTCGCTCAGGCCACCCAAGGTCTACTACTGCAGTGGACGACCGCTACCTACGGATTATAGCTCGAAGGAAAACTGACAGCCGTCGTGTTACGACTCTGTGCGAAATAGGCTGCATGATGCGTAACTTCACTTACGATGTCCATGGTGAAGTCCATCTTTACAACCACGACACCATGCAGTGCAGTACAGATTGGCCCAACAACATACCGAATGGACCGCTCAGGAGTGGCATCACGTTTTCTTCACTGCGGATTGTCGCAAAAGCCTTCAACCAGACAATCGTCAGAGACGTGTTTGGAGGCAACCCGGTCAGGCTCAATGCCTTAGACACATTGTCCAGTGACCTCAGCAAGGTGGAGGTTACCTGCTGTTTTGGGGTGGCATTATGTGGGTCCGACCTACGCCGCTGGTGGTCATGGAAGGCGCCGTATCGGCTGTACGATACGTGAATGCCATGTTTCGAACGATAGTGCAACCACATCGGCATCATATTTGCGAGGCGTTCGTCTTCATGGACGACAATTAGCACCCCCATCGAATACATCTTGTGAGTGGCTATCTTCAGGATAACGACATCTCTGGACTGCAGTGGCCAGCATGTTCTCCAAACATGAACACTATCGAACAGACCTGGGATAGAATGAAATGGGCTATTTATGGACGATGTGACCCACCAATCATTCTGAGGGTACTACGCCGAATCGCCGCCTAGGAGTGGGACAGTATGGACCAACAGTGCTTCGATGAAATTAAGAATAGCATGCCACGACGAATACAGGCATGCATCAATGCAAGAGGACGTGCTACTGGGTATTAGAGGTACCGGTGTGTACGGCAATCAGAACTACCACCTCTGAAGGTCTCGCTGTATGTTGGTACAACATGCAATGTGTGATTTTCATGAGCAATAAAAATCACAGAAATGATGTTTACGTTGTCCTCTCTTCGAATTTTCTGTACAGGTTCCGGAACTCTCGGAACCGAGGTGATACAAAACTTTTTTGATGTGTGTAAATTTGTTCCAGGATTCTTGGTGAACTTAACTTACAATATTTTACTCCACATTTCGTTTTTCCCCGTACATCTCTCTTTCTTCATCCGTTTGGTTTTAATATTTGTAGATGATCTAATTCTTGTTTCTTATTGCGTTTGTAGTATCTTCATTCCATATCCAAAATTATTTTTTTCTTCCGGTACTTCCGTTTTTAACCTAACACTTCGTTAGCTATAGTAGTTTCACCTTCTGTGACAATTATCATACCATTCCTTATAAAAAAAAATTGACTTATTTCTTGTTGTAGCACATGCCTCTTTTGCAGAATTTTGCAGCGAATCTTTCATTTATGTTCCACTTCAATGATTTTACGTGTTCAGAAAAATTGCAATGTAATCAATATCACTAGCTGTATACATGCGTTGATATAAGTCAAAGGGGACAGTTGAAAATGTATGCCCCGACCGAGACTCGAACCCGGGATCTCCTGCTAGCATGTCCGAAAGAACAGACACCATCTTCATATATATATTTTACGTGGTCACCTCACTTTTTTCATTTCGTATGGTTACTCCTAAATATTCAAATTGCCTGTTGGTGTACGGGCATTCATTGCTAATTTTTTTAATCTCATTCTTTTGGGTTCTTTACTTTGGTACGGATATTGTGTTATATTTACCCAGTCTTAAAGGCAACTGTCATTACTCTGAATGGTAATTACGACCAACATTAATTTGTCCTCTTTACTGACTGTTGAACACCGTGGATATAGATTATATTAATTGAGAACTGCAGGAAGTGGTCACTTGTTTACGATTTTTATTTACACCAACATGAATTCGGGATTTCGCCTATTTTCAGTTGGCGTAATACATATCAGTCTTCAGTTAGCATACTGTCAAAAACATCGGCTGTAGTTTGAATGCTACAGACACAATGTGCTAAATTACAGTTTTCTTTGTCTACTACAGTCCGCACAAATGTGCATCCCCAAAGGACATTCTAAATGATTAAACAGAGTTACTCAACAACATGTTTCTAGGAAACTTCCAGAATTTATTTCTACAACCACACACGAAGTACAGTCCTACAAAGACATGATAATAAAGACCCTAATAATCATAATAATAATACTAATAACAACAATCGTATCTAGTATGATGCAGCCAGTCAGTTGTTCTGACTATTCGTTCTAAAAGACACTCGAGTATGTCGAAATTACAGAGCCTATGGTGATAAAATGTACTGTATTATATTGTAATATTCATTACATTTTATTTAAGCATACAGTATTGCACTTAGTAAATTATCATCCACGGCAATCTCTGAAGTCATCACGTAAAAAAAATTTTTTTTAAGTGGAAATTAACCTAAAGTGACTCAAGTTCCTGTGTGTCCATTCTTGTGATTCATGGTCAGCGGGGCTTTGGCAGTTCACTTACGTAATAGAATGAAACATCTGCAGCAGTAGAAAATGGATCTATATGTTTGTTTTTATTAAATGATTACTGTAAATTCACTTATCGTTCTTGATTCTTATTCTGCTTCTAAAGTGTCTTTGTATTTGCGTGTTTCGTAAGTTGATAGTGATATCATTACTGTTTCTGCATACAAGGCTGAAGATGATGTGCTATGTCACGAAGGAGGTTGCAGTATAATAAAGTAACATCAAAAAACGACGATTGGTGGTGTTTCATTTTACTATGTAAAGTGGCTCAGTAGATTGAATGCTAAGCGATTTCAATTTTTAGTGTTTCAGAAGCTTAAATCAAAACTATTTTAATGTACACATTCAGTTGCATCAGTAGTATTTACAGAAGAAAGTGTAATTTTGACCATAAACATTATTTTCAATTGTTAACTAATATGTTGGTAGCAACGTGGCGGGAACTGCGGTTTCTTACCCATCACAAAAAGAGAAGGTTTTGTTAGGCTTATAAGTGTGGGAAAGAGGAGCAGCAACATGCAGAATAGGGATTAAGGGCATCTAGTGGGTGACTCATCTTAAATATGCAGGCAAGGTATTGTAGCAAGTACACAAAATCTTTATTTTTCACAGGGCGGATGCAGAACGTAAACTGCAGTCAGTTTTGTTTTTAACAAAATGCTAACTGAAGATTTAAATGTGTATCACGCCAAATGAAAATGAAAGAAAGCCCGAAACGCGTATTGTTATAAATAAAATGCATAAAAAGTGGCTAATTGCTGTATTTATTAAAGTAATATAAAGTAAAGATGATCAACTCTTGTTGCATTTCACTATGGTTCTCCACTGGTGAAACTTTCTGTAAGTGGCGACACGTGCAGCGCACAGTTTACCACTTTAATATACTGGTGGTGTCAGGAACAGGTAGACAGGCGAGTTGATGGTCGGTGGACCGATGGGAGATATTTGATAGAGTTTGCGAAAAGTAAGTTTCAGGGAAGGAAGGATAATACAGAATCTCTACAAGAAGAGGGAACAACAAGACTGAAACACAAAGAACGAAGTCCTATGATTAGAAAGGGTTTAAAACAGGGATGAAATTCCGCGCCCATACTGATAAATCTGTACACCAAAGAAGTGATAATAGAAACAAAATAAAATTCCGGAACTGGGAATCCTGGGTGAAAGGTTCTGATCAGAATCGCAGATGACATTACTATCCTCTGTGAAATTGAGAAGAATTGCTTTACCTGTTGGATGGGATAGCTCACATTATGGACTGATAGTAAACTGAAGAAAGGCGAAAGAAGTAATAGAAGAAATAAGATTAGTGATAACACCAAAATAGTGGTCCATGAAGTATACACAGTTAGTTAATTCTGTCACACTTGCAGCGTAATAACCCAAGACGGACGAAACAGGGAGGAAATAAAACGCTGACTAACACAGACAAAGAGGACATCCTGGCAAAGGTGTCTACTAATATCAAACATTGGCCTTAACTGGAAAGAAACAGTTCTGAGAAATTACCTTTCGAGCGTAGCATGGAAGTCATTCATGGATTAGGGCGAAATCAGTAAAGAAGAGAATCGAAACGTTTTATACGTGGTGCTGTAAAAGATTATAGAAAATTAGATGGGCTGAAACGATAAGGTATGAGGAAATGCAGAGTACAAATGGTGAGGAGAGGAACATATGTAAAGTACTGCCAAACAGACGTGACAGGATGGAAACATAACATAAGAGATTAAAAGGCATGGCACTTGAGGGAGCTGCACAGCGTTAAAACTGTAGCAGACGACAGAGATTGGAACATACACAATAGATAATTGTGGCCGTTGGGTGTACGAGGTGTGTGAGAAAAATAGTGCGACTGGCAACACTGCAAGCGATCTGGCAGACTTGGGTGGACAGGTGTGTTCACCTCTTCCAGATGTGGAGTCAGAGTTTCAGCTTCGTACAGCCAACAGGTGATTTTTCAGAGCGCCTTCAATGAAGGTGTTTCTAAAGTAGAACACTGGAATTTAGAGCAACGTTATGCCATCATGTTTAGGATTAAACTTGGGATTCCCCGAGTATGACCTTTGAAAAGTTGAAACAGGCCTGCGGGGAACATTTCGTATAAGGAAAGCAAGTTTTTCGCTATCACAAATCATTTCTGGAAGGCTGAGATCACGATGAAGGTGAACATCAGCCAAAGAGCTCTTAAAAAAACCGACAACATCGTCGAACATTTCTACATCTACTTCGATGCTCTGAAAATCACATTTAAGTGTCTGGAAGAAGGTTCATCGAACCACCTCCACAATTCTCTATTATTCCAATCTCGTATAGCACGCGGAAAGAATGTACACTTATATCCCGCCGCGCGAGCTCTGATTTCCCTTATTTTATCATGGTGATCGTTTCTCCCTACGTAGGTTGGCGTCAAATTTTCGCATTTTGACGAGAAAGTCGTGATTGTAATTTTGTGAGAAGATTGCTCCGAAACGAAAAAGACCTTCGTTTTAATGATGTCCATCCCAAATCATGTATCATTTTAGTGACAATCTTTCCCCTGTTTTGCGATGATACGAAACGTGCTGCCCTTCTTTGAACGTTTTCGATGTACTCTGTCACGCCTATCTGATAAGGATCCCACACCGTGCACCAGTATTCTAAAAAAGAACGGACAAGCCTAGTGTAGGCAGTCTACTTAGTAGATTTGTCACATTTTCTAAGTGTCCTGCCAATAAAACGTAGGTGTTGGTTAGCCTTCCCCACAACACTTCCTATGTGTTCCTTCCAATTTAAATTATTCAAATGTAATTCCTAGGTAATTACTTGAATTTACTGCCTCTACATTTGACTGATTTATCGTGTAACTGTAGATTCACGTATTTCTTTCAGCACTCATGTGGATGAACTCACTCTTTTCGTTATTTAGGTTCAATAGCCAATTTTCGCACCACACAGGTATCTTTTGCAAATCGTTTTACAATTTGTTTTGATCTTCTGATGGCTTTACAAGACATATACGACAGTGTCATCTACAAACAATACGACTGCTAAGATTGTCTCTCAAATCGCTTATGTTGTTGTAGTAGTAGTAGTAGTAGTAGTTGTTGTTGTTGTCGTCTTCAGTCCAGAGACTGGTTTGATGCAGCTCGCCATGCTACTCTATACTATGCGGGATTCTTCGTCTCGAAGCAAATACTGCAACCTACATCCTTCTGAATCTGCGTACTGTATTCACCTCTTGGTCTAACTCTACGATTTTTACCCTCCACGCTGCCCTCCATAACTACATTCGCAATCCTTTGATGCCTCAGAACGTGCCCTACCAACCGATCCCTTCTTCTAGTTATGTTATGACACAAAATCCTCTTCTCCCCAATTTTATTCAGTACCTCCTCATTAGTTTAAATGGTCTAATAACTAATCTTCAGCAGTTTTCTGCAGCACCACATTCGAAAGCTTATGTTCTCTTCTTGTCTAAACTATTAACGGACCATGTTTCATTTCCATACATGGCTGCACGCAATACAAATACGTTCAGCAAAGACTTCCTGACACTTAAATCTATATTCGATGTTAACAAATTTCTCTTCTTCAGAAACGCTTTCCTTGCCATTGCCAGTCTACATTATATATCCTCTGTACTTCGACCACCGTCTGTCATTTTGTTTCCCAAATAGCAAAACCTATTTACTACTTTAAGTGTCTCATTTCCTAATCTAATTCCCTCAGCATCATCTGATTTCATTCGAGTCCATTCAATTATCTTCACTTTGCTTTTGTTGATGTTCATCTTATATCCTCCATTCAACTGTCCATGCCATTCAACTGCTCTTCCGGGTCGTTTCCTGTCTCCCACACAATTACAATGTTATCGGCACACTGCAAAGTTTTTATTTCTTCTCCATGGATTTTAATTCCTAATCCAAATTTTTCTTTTGTTTCTTTTACTGCTTGCTCAAAATACAGATTGAATAACATCGGGGATTGGCTACAACCCTGTCTCACTCCCTTCCCAAAAACTGCTTCCCTTTCATGCTCCCTGACTCTTATAACTGCCATCTGGTTTCTGTACAAACTGTAAATAGCCTTTCGCTCCCTGTATTTTACCTCTGCCACCTTCAGAATTAGAAAGAGAGTATTCCAGTCAACATCGTCGAAAGCTTTCTCTAAGTCTACAAATTCCAGAAACGTAGGATTGCCCAGCCTTTATCTATCTTCTAAGATAATTCGTGATGTCAGTATTACCTCACGTCTCCCAACATTTCTACGGAATCGAAACTGATCTTTCGCGAGGTCAGCTTCTACCAGTTTTTGCATTCGTCTGTAAAAAATTCGTGATAGTATTTTGCCGCCGTGACTTATGAAACTGATAGTTCCGTAATTTTCACACCTGTTAACGCCTGCTTCCTTTGGGATTGGAATTACTATATTTTCTTGAAGTCTGAGGGTATATCGCCTGTCTCATACATCTTGCTCACCAGGTGGTAGAGTTTTGTCAGGGCTGGCTCTCCTAAGGCTATTAGTAGTCGTAATGGAATGTTGTCTACTCCCCGTGCTACTGTGGCAGGCTTGAACTTCGTATCTATCTTGGCTACAATAATGCGTTCACTATGCTGTTCTTAGTAGCTTACCCTTGCTCCTATTTTTTTATTCATTACTAAACCTATTCCTACAGTACCCCTATTTGATTTCGTATTTGTAAGCCTGTATTCACCTGACCAGAAGTCTTGTTCCTCCTGCCACCGAACTTTACTAATTCCCATTATATCTAACTTTAAGCTATCGATTTCCCTTTTTTAAATTTTCTAGCCTACCTGCCCTATTAAGGGATCTGACATTCCACGCTCCTATCCCTAGAACGCCAGTTTTGTTTCTCCTGATAACGACGACCTCCTGAGTAGTCCCCGCCTGGAGATCCGAGTGGGGGACTATTTTACCTCCGGAATATTTTACCTAAAAGGACGCCATCATCATTTAACCATAGAGTAAAGCTGCACGCCTTCGGGAAAAATGGCGACTGTAGTTTCCCCTTGCTTTCAGCCGTTCGCAGTACCAGCACAACAAGGCCATTTAGGTTAATGTTACAAGGCCAGATCATTCAGTCATCCAGACTGTTGACCCTGCAACTGCTGAAGAAGCTGATGCCCATTTTGAGGAACCACACGTTTGTCTGGCCTCTCAACAGATATCCATCCGTTGTGGTACGGCTATCTGTGTAGCTGAGGCACGCAAGCCTCCCCACCAACGACACGATCCATGGTTCATGGGGGGGTGGGGGGGCGCGATCGTTTATATAGATAAGGAACAGCAAAGTGCCTAAATACTACCTCGGGGAACGCCAGAAAACGCAATTGCCTTTCGGGCCAAGGATTAAAGTGTTTCCGAAACGGCTAACTATGTAAACTGTGCTCGTGCGTCCGTCATTAAAGTATCCACTATCCAAAACTGTCGCCAAGACAAGTGCGGCACACCACGGGTCATACATGACGGGGTGAGTGACGACTGCAGAGATGTGTAGGGGCGAACTGATGTGCAACTTTTGAGCAACTGACGGCCCAGATGAACCAAGGAGCTACCAAGGGTTTCTCCTCAACGATAATTCAGCAAACGTTGCTTCGTACAGGCCACCGTAACAGGCTCCTGATTCATGCACCCCAGCTGGCTGCTGCTCATCGGTGACGAAGGCTGGAATTGGCACGCCTGTACCCCAGACGTCCATTGAATTGCTACTCCTGGCCTTTTCAGATAAATCAAGTTTTATGCTCCATCGGATAGATGAGTGTTGGCACACATGGCCCTGCAATAGTCACCGTAAGAGCCAAGCCCGGTGGAGGGAGCGTTATGGTCTGGGGAATGTCTTCATGACATTCTCCGCATGATGTCATTCTGGAAGACCAAATCGAGATAACAAGTATGCGTCTGTCCTTGACGAACATGTCCACTCTTACCTACAGTTTGTGTTTCCTCTGCACAATGGCTTCTGCTAGTAAGACAAGGGAACGTATCATACAGCTCGCAGTGTACATGAATGGTTCGGAGAGCGCTAGGCTGAGTTTACTATACTCCCCTGGTCTCAAAGATTTAAACCCAAAGCACCTCGACCAGGCTGTTGGCGACTTGGATACTCAGCTGAGATACCCAGCGCAGCTAGCCACAGCACTGAAGTCTGCATGGCTCCACATCTCCGCGCATACCTTCTAGAACCTCACTGACTCTTGTCCTGCACATCTCGCACTAGTCTGTACTGCAGTTTGTGTTTTTCGGGTTTCAGACAAGTGATCATTAATGTGACTCGACAGTGTACAAAGCTGTAAAGCACACGAAACGTATCAAAATTTTTTTACAAATAAATGGCCAAGAACAACGCATCAAACGGTATAGTATGTAAAAAATCTAACTCTCAAATTATTTTTAGATTGTCTATAAATGTTCCGCCCGTCCAGTCTTCATCGCACGGCCCACATCTAACTGGTGTCCCAATTCCCACAATCCGGAGTAAGAACAGCACAAATGGTGTTAAGAGCAGCTGCTACGATGCGGTGTCACACGTATACGACCTTCTGTGCGGAACATAAATTCTACCTTTCATGTAACCACACATGGAAAACCACGCAAGGCCCCAGGACCTACGACCGTGGTGGCCATTACAGTAACAACACCAGGTCAGCGGCCGCAACATGGTCCATCCAGCGACGTTGCGACGTCTCGTTCAGGTACTGCGCTACACTGTTGTGCAGATATGGAGCGGCGTCACCTTGTTGTACGTTTCAGCTTGTTGCATGAGCATGTGGACGTAAGTGACACCACCGACATTTGTCTCGGGGAGAAGAAGGATCCTTAGAACGTCTTGTAGCTTCCAACACAGAAAACGTAATCTTTCTCGGAATCCTGGACGTGTTCGATAGTGCGGTTTGGCAGTGTTAAGAAGTTTTCCATGACTGAATAAAGCAAGCTGCAAATTAATGTACACCTACCTCAGTACAGAGTTCGTTCACCATCCGTTGCTCTGCATTCGTAGGTACTACGTAGACGATGTTAAAAGCAGCGTTGAAGAAAACCATCGTCCTTACTTACGATTGCATAGTAACCCAGGTAGCAAAATAAACCTGTACATCTTTAGTAATAATGGGCAAAAGGGGATACTTCCTTCCTTCGTTGAAAATGTCCGCTTTCCGATACAAATATTTTTTATTGTCTTTTAGTTATGGTATCAATAAGCCCATATTTACGTCGAAAGCACATCTACTACTAGTTCATGCAGCTTATATCACAAGCAAGACAGCCAGAAATGTACTAAGTCCAACCCGAAATATTATCAGATTAATACAGTCAACACTCTGCTACGAAATGAGTTTCACACTCGGTCCTTTTCAGTGGATTCTTCAGAGGAAGATGCTCGCCAAAAGATGTTCTGTAAATGCTTACTGAACATGCCACGCTGAATTTATCACAAACGCCGATAGTTTCACACGCGGTTTTCGCTACAACAAACACTCCAAAATCTCCCAAACTTCACAGACATGTCCGTAAATGCATTTGCTTGCACGGCGATATAAACCTAACGCTAAATAACAGTCACTTCTTCATTTTACAAATAACTTTTTCGTACACGTCTAACATGACCTTCTCGTCCGGCCGCTTGTCCACCACTGACCGAATGCCGTTGCTTTCAGGGCATATAACTCATTCCAGTGCGCTGGAAAGACGTTATCTGATTGGTTGATCAAAATAAACAGACAATCAGATAACGATCATATTCGCTCTTAAACTGTTTTACTCCAATCAACATTCGCAGATGCATTTACATTATTTCATGCAGCCAATATTAACAAAATGTTCCACCAAACCAAACGAAATGAACACTAAGAGAAAACTATGCTTGAAATATACTTTAGAACTGGTTATCCTCTTATTACCTTTCTGGCTGCCTTATTACAGAAGCAAACACTCATAGACATACGTCATCCACCAGTTAGGGAGATTTACAGTTTTCATGACACCCTGATGGCGTATAACTTGCTAGTTACGTAAGGTGTAATACAATATAGAATTGAAATTTGACGTATGTCCCACATACACACTCACATTCACTCTCATTTACTCTCACCCTAACACAAAATGTAAATATTAACTTTTAAACTGTTATTTTCATTACGAAAAAATAATTGTTGAAAATCTTTATAAAATATATCGGCACCCTGAGAGTGCTATTACTGTTTTCAGATAACAAAAGAAATTTAAACTTACATGTTCCTATCTGAATTTACTTTAAGTGTCGGTTAAGTACTTTTTAATGGGTTTTCTTTTATCTCCGAAACTATTGTAGGTAGCGATATCAAATTTCGACACAAAGTTCGTCTGAAAAACAAACGGTCATGTACAAAGTTTGGAATAAAATAAATAATATTTAACATAGTTATTTAGTTTCTTAGGTCAGGTGAATATGTGATTCGAGTGCGCGCCACAGTGAGCATTTTCACGGTCCGCTTTAGCGACAGGCGTGGCTATGACGCATACGGCAGGCTTCCAAAACAGCTTGGCATAACGTAACAAAACTTACTACAAAAATCTGCATGTCGTGTAATAGCTGTGACACTACAATAATTCCACGTAAATTCACTGTCTCTCATTTTGTGTGAGTTATGTCGGTTGATCTTTTCCGAAAAATGTGTACCTTCGTCACCGAAGTGTAATTTGCTTGCGAAGTTGTCATCTTCAAGTTCATTCTGCATTTCAAATGAGACTTGGTAGATGGCGCAATCTGACATTATGGCCAATAGCTTTCAGGAGCTGCAATTTTCGAGGCTTATTTCTTAATCACTTTTTCCACTCTATCGTATAAGGTTTGTACAGTTCTGTTCTAGCTCGACAGGTAGACTTTACGGGATTTCGCAACACCACAGTCCACTGTCTGTTCCGACGCGTCCACTGGTGGTGTCTTGTGAAACTTGTCACGCAATGGTCATTGCATACTCACTACCAGTGCCAAAGGGAAAATGGTAGCACACGAAATGCTTACTCTCCCTGGTTCGGCACCATTTTCAGTTACTAGAGGCGGTGGCGCCCCTATCGACCGCGTTCTTCGTTAACCCTATTTATTCGCGAGGGTTTCCGTTTCTGCTAGTATTCAGAGCTTCTTTTAGCACTTCCCTTCAGATTAAGTCGACACGTAAATTCTAGCTCACAAAATGCTTTATCTAGTTCGGCACCATTTTCAGAGATCACTGTCAGTAGCGCCTCTTCCGGCAGTTTTGCAAACTAGCGCTCCGGAAATAATGTGTGAATGGTACTTCCCGCAGTTTTACTGTACACACGTCTTTATTTTATATTAGTATTATGATTGGGGCTTAAGCCGTTATCAAGTACAACAATATTGGTGTATAGTTATAGTTTGTTAAGTGAATTCATCGTCAAAATCCATTAAACTGGGTGTCCCAGCTTGGAGATAAGGAGAAAAACGCAGATATGTGGGGCAGATAGGTAATGTGTTCTAGCCGTAGAACAAATGAGCCGCAGAATGAACACCAGTACAGCAGTTATCTGTGCAGTGAACACGGTCTGAAAATATGCTATTACTTGTTGGCTGGAAGCCGAAAATGAAAAGCATAGGCTGTAAGTCTGTGTTAAATAATTCATGAATATAATTAACAGCACAGGTGGTAGGTCTATGTTGCATAACCCATGATTACAGGATGTAATTATGGATTATGCAACATATACTTACAGCCCACGCTGTTCATTGTTGATTGGTTGATTTGCAGAGAGGGTAGCAAACAGCGAGGTCATTGGTCCCATTGGATTAGGGAAGGAGGGGGAAGGAATTGGGGCGTGCCCTTTGAAAGCAACCATCCCGGCATTTGCCTGAAGGGATTTAGGGAAGTCACGAAATACCTAAATCACAAAGGCCGGACTCGGGTTTGAGCCGTCGTCCTCCCGAATGCGAGTCCAGTGCGCTAAACACGCTGTCGATTGTAATCACAGGCTATGAAACATGTACTTACAACCTATGCTGTTCATCTTCGACCACCAGCTAACCAGTAACTTCCATAGCTTGCTTTCAGACCGTGTTCACTGCACATGTAGCGACTGTATTGATGCTCGTTCTGTGGCTTCACTGGAAAACACAGGGCTACCAACACAGCCATGCAATAAAACCCACCCACCTCCCCAGGAGTCTGAACTCCCGTACCCATCAGATCATTAAATATAAGTTTTAGACCAATAATTAGTTTATAAATAATCAATATTTTAGGTCTTTTAAAAAAAAATCTCACGGGATAGATAAGGATGCTTCGCAACTGTAAATTGATCAATGAAAGAAATCAAAATTATAAACCTATAAACATTAAAGAAAATAAGATAATTATATAACAGAGAGTTCAAAGAGAGCGGCCCAGAGTGGCCCAGAGAGCATCCGAGAATGCCCCAGAGCATCCCAGAGTGCCCCAGAGAGCTAAAACACCAAGAAGAATCGCTTCTCGGCTTTTGACAAGATCAATGTGTAGTATTATGATAAATATAATAAACTAAGCTTATCGCTATGACGTCACGGGACTGTATATCTCGCTCGTGAGGCAACAGCATGCTCATTCGACTCAAGGCAGCCGCATTTCGGCGATTTTGTACTTCTCTGCATGCTGTGCTAGGACACCGAGTTAAATCCATTCTGACGATGACTTTCGGTAACGAAGTTTAATTGTACCCCAACATTTTTACACTTGATAATGGCTTAACGGCGATATCTTGATGGTAACACAAAAGAAAGAAGTCTGTACAGTCAAATGGTGGAAACAACATTCAGACTTTTTTACATTACTTGCCCATATAATATGAAAAGAGCATCGCTGACGGTACTTTCAAACACCTTACTTAACTTGACTTTTAAAAAACTTTTATGGACTTTAAGGGGAGACGGACGGCAATTTTTATTCGGCCAATGCTAGTTTACCTTTTGAGTAGGTACGCTTTTCAAAAGAACTGTAACTGATAAAACAATGAAATTTTTACTACACGTATATAACATTAGTGCCTCAATTTACAAGTAAAATGAGCATAATACCTCTTATGATTTTGAATAAAAATAATTTTATTCTCTCACTAGTAAAAATTAATTTTTTTGTACATTAATTATTATACAACTGTTTCTGATTGCTTGGTGGTACTCAATTTACTTGTAATAACTTATTACCATCTGCAGTACAAATTGACCAGATTTCATGTTTCTAACCCCATTAGCTTATAAAATAATGGTACCTGAAATTAAAAAAAAAATTAGTTTTGAGACAAATCCGTTTAAAGTTTAATATTGCAATTCTAGTATAGTTATTGACGAGAATTACTTACCACTAATATTTTCCTGGACCATACAGAGCATCATTTGAATCATACTGAACTTTTCTTCTCTTGGTCCCTCTTCTTTCCTGTCTGGCTTCTTTTGTGCATTTTAAATTAGCAATATCTGATTTGCGGATTGTCTCTTTATCTATTTGCACCAAGGATTTTGCAGTATATCCACTACATTTTATGTCCAATAACTCCAAAACATCCACTTTTCTAGTTACACGATCATTGAAGCATAAAATAGCATCATAAACACCAAATTTGAGGGATGTTAGCTGAACAAATACAGTTTTCAGTAACTAGTTTCAAATGACAGAACTCACACATTCACTTAAATTTTGGGTTTTCCCATGAAGACATTTCTTCAACAAGGTATCTTTACAAAGGTCTCTAAATATGGGTTTAATTTCATTCATTACTGATTCAGGTTAAGGATGTTTTTGTTCATATCTGGCACTTCTCCTGTACTTGCGCCAAGTGTCAGGATCATTCGAGCGAAGACCGTGCACTGAATTTTTATTTGTGGAAAGCTTATGGAAAAAGATAGTCCATACAGGTTTTTTCATGAAACTTCCTGGTAGATTAAAAGTGTGTGCCGGACCGAGACACGAAATCGGGACCATTGCCTTTCGCGGGCAAGTGAGTCGTGCTTGGGTAGCTCAGTTGGTAGAGAACGTGCCCGCGAAAGGCAAGGGTCCCTAGTTCGAGTCTCGGTCGCGCACACAGTTTTAATGTGCCAGGAAGTTTCATATCAGCGCACACTACGCTGCAGAGCGAAAATCTCATTCTGGAAACATCCCCAAGGCTGTGGCTAAGCCATGTCTCCGCAATATCCTTTCTTTCAAGAATGCTAGTTCTGCATGGTTCGCAGCAGAGCTTCTGTAAAGTTTGGAAGGTAGGAGACGAGGTACTGGCAGAAGTAAAGCTGTGAAGACGGGTCGTGAGTCGTGCTTGGGTAGCTCAGTTGGTTTGCCTTCTGTCTCCCCTTAATGATAGCTCACTCTTATTCACAGAATGCGTGCTGCGCGCGCCGGCACGGTAGCTCAGCGTGTTCGGTCAGAGAACCGATTGTCCTCTGTAATAAAAAGCTGAGTGAAAGGATCAACCACCGAACTTCAACAGGATGTCTTGCGACGTCCGCAACGACCAAACACAACGACGAATAACGAACAAAATGAAAAAAAAAAAAAAGTTGGTAGAGCTCTTGCCCGCGGAAGACAAGGGTCCCGAGTTCGAGTCTCTGTCCGGCACACAGTTTTAATCTGCCTGGAAGTTTCATATCAGCACACACTCCGCTGCAGAGTGAAAATCTCATTCCAGAATTTATCATGTTTTCTAAAGTCCCTACACTTCTTCTATGACCAAGCCATAATAATTCTGTAATCTGTCTATTTCAACATTCGTCAGGCGACCTTTACCACGTATGTGCTTACCATCCTCCAATACTATTTTTGACTTTTCTTTCAATAATCTTCTCAACTCTTCTGGACATGCCCAATGCACTCTGATTTAGAAATGGTGACATTAGGACCATAGGGTTGTTCTGCACATACCCGGACATAAGCCTTGCTGTCACCTTCCTCAGATTGCACAGAGCGTCAGAAAAACCATCGTACCACACGAAAAAATTGTCGTATTTATATAAAACAAAACCTGTTTCGCGCTGGAAAGACCATGGGTTTCAGATGTGATAAAATCTGAATACCTAACTTTAGCAGCCCACTTGCCTTCCGTCTCCCCTTAATGATAGCTCACTCTTATTCACAGAATGCGTGCTACGCGCCAGATGACGTGGGTGACCTGTCGCAGCGGGGTTGCTTCGGGAGCGACGCTGGACGCCAGCGCAGCTCTGGGAATGACGTAACGAGCCGTGTGCCGAAGCCCGGAGCGCGGCCGGCAGGGCAGGGATTAAAAAGGCCCGCTCCGGGTTCAATTATCTCCGGCCAAATGGAAACATTCATTCGATAAAGTTCTTTTCAGTTAGACCGTTCCGCTGGGCATATTTACGCTCGGGCCGGGCCGCCCCCGCCGGTAAAAGGCAGTCCGGCTTTCTGCTAAAATATAACCGCGAAAAGTGCGGCACAATCTCTGCTACTTTATGGGCCTGGGGGCCTCGCCACGGGCAGCGCACAGCGCGCCAGCGAACTTATCTGTTGGCGCGCGACGTCCGACGTGCGTGCTTTCGCCGCGCTTCCGGTGTTATTTAAACCGGCCTCTCTCTCTCTCTCTCTCTTGCCCGGTGGCCGGCGTCTGTCCAGCCGGCAATCTCTGCCCCCTGTCGGCAAGGAAGGTGGACCTAACTTCAACACCACCTTGCGCCATATTCCATTATGAGTTCTTCGCACTCGTAGTTTCATGAGCCCGTCTCCATCCGTTAATCTCTTCCCGCTAAGTAAATGTAAACTAGTTTGGAACCTTTTGTTTGTTCTATTCCATCTATTAACTAGTACTAACATCGTATGTTCCTGACTAATTAAATCTCTATATATAGAAGGAAATGTCCCGACTGACTCACTTATTCACTCACTAACCCATCATCGCCCAGTCCTAAACAATAAGGATACAAACTTGAAAGTTGCAGAGGGTGTTGTCCTTATACTGTAGGCATTGCTTACGAAAGAGTTTTTCGAAATTTTTTTTTTTGAGAAATGTCGTTTTTAAGGTAGTTTTGAAGCTAGATCTACGGAAATTCATATTTGGTTTCTCGGTTTGATACAAACAAATACATGTTACAGCAGTTTTGGAAATACCGGGTAATCAGAAAGTCAGTATAAATTTGAAAACTTAATAAACCACTGAATAATGTAGATAGAGATGTAAAAATTGACACACATGCTTGGAGTGACATGAGGTTTTATTAGAACCAAAAACAAAACAAAACAAAGTTCACAAAATGCCCGACAGATGGCGCGGGACAGCAAAACGTAACTGCAACCGTGACGGCTGAGAGGTACGCCGATATGTTACAGAATCGCATCATCCCCAGCCTGGCTGATACACACCTGTTGAAACGTACGATGTTTATGCAGGATGGCGCTCCACCCCATATTGCTAGACGCGTGAAAGATCTCTTGCGCGCGTCGTTTGGTGATGATCGTGTGCTCAGCCGCCACTGTTGTCATACTTGGCCTCCCATGTCCCCAGACCTCAGTCCGTGCGATTATTGGCTTTGGGGTTACCTGAAGTCGCAAACGTATCGTGATCGACCGACATCCCTAGGGATGCTGAAAGACAAAATCCGACGCCAATGCCTCACTATAACTCCGGACATGCTTTAAAGTGCTGTTCACGACATTATTCCTCGAATACAGCTATTGTTGAGGAATGATGGTAGACATATTGAGCATTCCCTGTAAAGAACATCATCTTTGCTTTGTCTTACTTTGTTATGCTAATTATTACTTTTATATTTTTTGGTTCTAATAAAACCCCATGTCATTCAAATTGTACCTCTCTATCTACATTATTCCGTGATTTATTCAATTTTCAAATTTATACTGACTTTTTGATCACCTGGTCTAACCCTTAACGGGGTGAGATAGAGATTAATTATTTTTAAACAAATCATTGTTAAAAACTAATAAAGTTTTTAAAGTTACATCCATGAAAATTGGCAGTTGAGTTCTCGGTTACTAATAAGAGAAAAGTGTTTCATTGGAAATTAAATCCCTAAGAGAGTGAAGTAGAGAATGAAACTTGTTATGGAGATATTGCATCACGAAAGCATTTTTGAAGTAAAATCTATGAAAAATTACATTTGACCTCTGTGTTACAAATTTAAAAAATTATACATTTCACTGTTTTTAAGAAAATCTACACCTGAGAGGGGTGAAATAGGGGTGAAATGTTTTACGAAAATATTTCGCTGTGTAAGTATCTATAAAGCTATATCTTTGAAAATTGGTATCTGCCTTCTCGATGGAAATGAAAATTTAGGTGTTCCACTGTTTTTGGAACATTCAGCCCCGAAGGGAATAAAAAGGGCCAGCCTGATTCACTGACTCATCTTCGCTCAGCCCAAACCGTCAAGGATAGAAACTTGAAATTTGGGGAAAGTGTGGATTTTGTCATGTAGACATTGTTAAGATAGGGAGTGACCGAAATTCTACTCCTAAGGGGATGAAATAGGCAATGACAGGCTTTTTGAAAATATGTGGCTATTAAGGCAATTTTGAATCTACAATTACGAAAACTGCTATTTGGTTGCTCAATCGGAAATAAAAGTCATGTGTTTCAGAATTTTTGGAAATACGACCACTAAGGTGGTAAAATAGTGCACGAGTTTTTAAAAGTACGTCATTATTATAATACTGCTAAAGCATTTGTAAAGCAACATCTCTGAAAAATGGTATTTGATTTCTCGGTTAGAAACAAAAAAGTACGTGTTTCAATGGCTATTTGCATGTGATACACGACTCTGCAACACATTTAAAGTGTGTGGAATACACCAATACGTTAAAATATCTACATAGTGAGAGAACTAACAAATTGAAGTCTAATGATGGGGAGGCAATTCCATTGGACATTCTGAACCAATGCACCGGTCTTCAAAAGTATTAAGTACTGCGGTAGACAATAAAATGGGCTCATGTCCCGTCGAGCGTAGATCACAGTTTTTTCTTTTTGTAAGATGACATTTTCTAACAGTTTGGGGTGATTCGTCGCACAGAAATGTGTGATAAATACCATTTTTGTCGGTGAAGTGTATGTGTCGAGTCTGTCACACACACACAACTCCTGCAAAAACGAATCTGAGCGGTTCTAGGCGCTACAGTCTGGAACCGCGATACCGCTACGGTCGCAGGTTCGAATCGTGCCTAGGGCATGGATGTGTGTGATGTCCTTAGGTTAGTCAGGCTTAAGTAGTTCTAGGTTATAGGCGACTGATGAACTTCGAAGTTAAGTCCCATAGTACTCAGAGCCATTTGACCCATTTTTTAAAACGAATCTGATACCTTGCTCCCATGATCACTTGTAGGTTTGCCTCTGTCCACACGGGTTTACTGTGGAAATTTGTTAGCTCTGTAGTTACTGAATTTTTCTGGCAAGTTTATTGATCTTTTTTTCTTTAATTGATATGCTCTCTGTTGTCTGTAATAGTTAAATTTGTATGTATTTAATTGCTGTAGGCTTACATTTTCTGTTGTATCGATACTATGAACAGAGAGACTGAGTATCTCTGCAAAATCAGGAGAACAGACAGTTCTAGGAACATGAAGCGGAGGGTTAGATAATATAAAGCTGACGTGAGATTTCTGGATGTCGAATGTATGTAAAATAATGGTCTGAACGACTCAAGGACTAACAGTCACTGAAGATGCTTATCAAGGTAAATTAAAGAAAGAGCAAGGAAGAACACGACACTGCCTCACTGAACGCAACGCCCGATGAACAATGGATAAATTATTACACAGACATCTGGTGTACACGAAAGGCCGACGATGACACTGGGGAAAGTATGTACAGTGAAACAGTAGATCCAATTAGTACGGAGGAGCTACAAGAAGTTTTGAGAGGCATGAAGAAGGGAGAAGCTATATGAATAACCAATTAAATACCAATGGTTACTACAAGATAAAAGATTTTTACAATTAATAAATGAATGTTGGAGGAACTGTACGGTCCCAGACATTTGTTGTGAAACAGAAATGTCTGTCTTTTCAAGAATGAATCATAATTGTAAAAACTACCACGGGATCCGTCTTCTAAACAATGGTTACAAGGTGTACTCAATCAATAACAGGTTGAATAATATCGAGGAAGCTATTATTTCTGAAGACCATAGATTTAGATCAGATCGTTCATGCAAAGACGATATGTTTGTAATTAAAAATATTATAGAGAAACACAGAGATCTTAATGACATTTGTCGAAGTTAAAAAGCATTTGACCGTGTAAGTCGTGATAGTCTATGGAAGATATTTCTGAATGCGGATGTCCATCAAATCATACTGGTAGTGAAAGGTATTTACAAACATACAAGCACTGTAAAAAATACAGGTGGAAAGCAATTAGAAGAAATAATTCTTAATCAAGTTGTAAGACCAGTGTATCAACTGTCAACTACCCTTTCAATTATTCATTTCATTCTTCCGAAATGGAATGTAAGGAAAAGAAAGGACTTAAGGTACCGAATGAGGATTTCCTGAATCTGCTTCTGTTAGCAGAGGATATCGTTATTAGTCAAAAGAATCAATATGACCTCCAAAGATCAGTATAAAAGCTGAATTATATATACAAGGAAAACAACTTTGAAATTTCTAGTGATAAAACGAAAATAATGGCATTCCGAAAAATTTTTCTATTAGATCATAGATTATTTTGGATAGTTCAGTTTTAGGACGAGTCTCTCAAATCTATCATTCAGGTTGCGCTATAACTTTCGATTTTGATTATAATATTGAAAACATAACACTCAAATTCCAACCTGTCTGAGGTAGCACTAGCAGGACATTAGGCCATAAAGTACAAGAAGAGATCATAATGAAATTCTTTAAAGTGGTAGCGGTTTCTCCGTTATACTACGAAAAGGAAAGCTGGGTTACCGTACAGGGAAAAAAGTTCAGACAGTATAGATGAGGTTCCTAAGGAAGACGAAGGGCTGCAGAAGAAGAGACATGATTAAAAATGAAGATATTAGAACATAATTAAACATTTAACACTATCGTGAATATTTGAGACAAAACCTGGTGAGAATATCAGGTCACAGAAGTCCCCACAAATCCTAATCTACAAGCCGAATAGGAAAAGAGATTTTGGAAGACCTCAAAAAGATGGGAATGGTTTTGTTTGTGAGTTGGTATCAGGCAACAGCCTAACCCATGAAAGAAATACGAAGACGACGATGATGATGGTGATAATAATAATGTAAAGGACGAATGCATCGAAGTGATTGAAGTTGCTGAGATTCTGTAAACCAATTTATGAGTACAGAAGATATAACGTGCAAGCTAATATGACCTTTACTGCTGCATGAAGAGCAATGATTTAGTGTTAAACCACCTTTTTCTGATGGCATAGTGCTTCTAATAGCTCTAAGTGGCTTTCCAGTTTAATAAAAGATCACACCTCTACAGTTATAGATTGGGTGTGACCATCAAATATGGCAGGAAATCTGCGTTTGTGAGTACACTTTAAGTATTAGTTCCACGTGGAGATTCCTTCAGGTAATGCATCGAATTTGTTTGTAACATTTATTTGAGTTGTTTTATTGAAGTCGGTTTGTCACAAAAGAGCGTCAGTAACTGTTTTAGTAAGTATTTGTATAAAATACATAAAAGCGCCTCACCATCCTAGCAAAATCAACGAAGATAGTATCAGCCGCCATTCATAATCATCATCAGCTAGGGGATACTTCCAGTACCTAATTTCGGTGGGAACGGCTTTCCGGCTTATCCCAGGGATTTTTTTTTCTCTGGGTGGAACAAGTCGGCAGCAGAGATTTAAAATAGTACACGTGTATTAAATCACAACGTAATGATACTCTACCGCTGTGCCGGCACCAATTAACATGACAATGGGTGATGTGATGAACTCGGGTGTCGGGCGTGGTACTGTGTCTGTGTGTGCATGCGTGGCTGTGTGTGTGTGTGTGTGAGTGTGTGTGTGTGTGTGTGTGGGTGTGTGTGTAGTACACCCAATAAAAGTTAAGCTTCGTTCCGAAGTTTTCGTCGGTACATATCGATAACCTTCGTGTCAGCAGTCTTTTGTTTACAACTGTTATCAACCACAGAGATCTACAGTATGACCAAGATAAGTTGAGCTTCGATAAGAAGTTGTGATCTGTGCATATCGCCTTTTGTTTACGCTTGGGAGCAACCTCAGCGATCTAGTAGGATGGTGACATCTGCCGTTATATGTGTCATTAATTATAGGAATTTGGACAGTTCTCGGGTATCCGACCAGGTAGCGTCGTAATTTCTCCACAATATTTCGGCGGATGTACACGCTGCCATCTTCAGGAGGTCCACCAGCATTCGTCAGGAACGACCTGAAGATGGCAGCGTGTACGTGTGCCGAAATATTGTGGAGAAATTACGACGCTACCCGGTCGGATACCCGAGAACTGTTCACATTCTAAATACGCCGGGAAAACTTCAGATCGAATTATAGGAATGTTATTTACCAAACATCTAGCTCCGTGTTTCATGTAACATTATGTTTAGGTTTTCCTAACTCTTCGATAAGTGGGAATTGTACGTGATCCACATGGGCCAGGAATATCTTCATCGTCATTTGTCACTAAAGTCTTTGTTAATCAGCACTGGTCACCCGTTCTCCGAGCGACTACTGTTGGAACGTTGCGCCTTACAGCAGTTAACAACATGAAGTCATAGACGACAGAACTTGTGGCGATATGCATCGAGGAGCAAAGTGACATTGCTGCAGGGACAGATGGAAGCACCTGTTGTTTATATTGGATCTTATGGTACCATCGTTTTTAAAATCTTGAATTCGAGAAAATTATTTTCTAAAAAATGATTGTAAGTTTTATCACAAGTTTTCAAACATCACAACTTGTGATTTTAGAATAGGTGCGTTCTGGCACCTGAGTCTTAGAAGTTAAGCTATGGATACTGCTTTGCATGTTTCTTTAGGCACTGATGAACCGCAAATAAGAAAAAAAAACCAGTTCTATTCTGCTGCTGGTTAAGGATTTGATTTGAAGAGACTAAACATTTAAGGTCACCAGTCTATTCCTGACCTCCAGGGCGATATCTCTGTACACAATCTGTCTGCATCTAGATTTAATCCATGAAAGTTATCTTAATATATAGGAAAGATAAAGAAGCTCATGTGAATATGCACCTGTTTGCTTTACTTCTGAATTATCTCTTTCTGAATGTACAGTCTCTCTAGGAAAGCAAGCTGTTGCACACAAAAAATTCCATTCATAGAAAATCAATATACGTGTAAGCTAAAATTACGTTTACAGAAAATGGTTCAAATTGTTTGAGGACTATGGGACTTAATATCTGAGTTCATCAATCCCCTTAGAACTTAAACCTAACTAACCTAAGGACATCACACACAGCCATGCCTGAGGCAGGATTCGAACCTGCGACCGCGGTAGTCGCGCGGTTCTAGACTGAAGCGCCTAGAACCGCTCGGCCACAACGGCCGGCGTACGTTTACACTTAAGAACTAAATCTGTCTGCGAGAACGAGAAGCAAATCGGACTGCGAGAATCTACATGAATCTTTTTTATCTTTTCTTTTAAAAAAAACTGAATTTTAACGAGACTTATTAAACCCAACGCTGTTAACAAAGCCTGTGAAATTGAAAACGCATAGCTCCCGGATCTGGCATACCTACGTCACTATGGAAAACAACGTGCAACTAACTACTGTAGAACACAAAGAGAAAAAGGCGCGTCCTAATTTCTGACCTACTACTAACTACAGAGACTCACAATAGTGAAAAGAGATCTCTTAAATACACGCAATGCAAACTTGGTTCTCGTAAAATTTATCTCACATAAAAAGGAATGTGTTCATCAAGTGATGGGAGCTGTATAATTACGTAGGATTATCCCTCTATGGACGAAAATTTTTCCCAAGAAACTGTATTAAAAAAATTTCATCTAAAAAAAGTTCTTGTCACTATTCTATGTTCCTAATTTCACTGTTGAATGCTTAGCAAGCAATAAGAAAATATTTATTAGAAGTTGCAGTTACATAAGGTAAACACTGGAGAAATACAAAAATGTAACTCAACATGAAAATTTATTCTAACACAAAAGTCCTCACACAAATGATTGAATTCTTTTCATCTTTTCATATCCCTTAATATTGACTGTGACAAAACTTTATAAAAATAGCAAGGATTCCTGACCTGAATGTCTGTGTTGAACCAACAGTACCTAACTAAATACTGTCACAGTACAGTAAAATACGTTCATCCGTTATCTTACATTCCAGTCCTCTCAAAATAGTATCTAGTATATAGTAAATCCTTCTCATTCAGTGCATGATGACAATATTCCTTCTGTAATAATAATATTTTCCATCATATTAATCATTCCCAAGAGCGCCACGTTCTTTGTCCATCGTGTACAAGCCCGTTACCACGACATCCCGCGCTGCAACTCAGTATCTGCTCTTCTCGCGAACAACACCTAAAACCCGTGTATCTTTGCAAAGCAAATATGACCTAACTAGTCTCCAATAAGCGCAGAGACTCTGACGAGGCTGCGCATGGGTAACTAAACAACGAGATAAATATTACATGCGTGACCCTAGACATTCAAAAACAAGAAGATTACCTCTAAAAGTAGCGGGTGGTTATAATTAAACTGTTCATATTTAACACGTTATAACACAGAAACTAATTGCCGTACGAGCACTATACTTGCTAACATTAACGTCAAGAGGTGGGAAAGAGAAATAATGCAGAATCAGTTCAATCGAAACACTTCTAATGTGATATCACGGTACATCGTACCATTATATACCAGTACCATTGGTGCTATAAAAGAGGCTCAAGGGGCTCAATAGGACACCCATAAATGTCCAGAAGAGTCTCAATGCGCAGGATTGCATTCTGCACAGCAGAACGAAGCATGTCCGTAGGTTTGCTGGCTACCTCTCTTGACATGCTGTTGTTCAGATCAGCAAAAGTGTGAATGTTCCCCTGATATGCTGTCCTTCGGGTAGCCCCACAACCAGAAATCACTGGGAGTGAGATCAGGTGATCGTGCACCCAAGGATTGGGAAACGATTGGCTGATAATATGATCGTTTCCAAATGTGTTACGGAGAAGCAGGAGAACTTCACGAACTATGTGCGGTGGGGCCCCATCTTGCATGAAAACTGCTGAGTTCAACGCGTCTCTCTTCTGTAGGGCGGGTACGACATGCTCGCGAAGCGTATCGCAGTAATGCTGGCCACTCACAGTGCACGTCTTTGGCCCTTGAGCACCAACCTGTACAAAAAAGAATGGGCCAATGATGAACGTAACCGTAAAGCCACAAAATACGGTGACACGTTCACCATACAGAGGAACTTCACCCACAGTAACTGGAGGTGTGGATCCCCACACTCGGCAATTCTGTGTGGTCACCTCATCCGTCATAGATCAATGAGCTTTTTCTGTCCATACGATAGTCCACAGCCATCCCTCATCAACTTCAGCCCTTGACAGAAAGTGGAGAGCGAACTCAACACGTCGTTGTGCGTCCTGTGCTGCCGTACAATATGGATCTTGTACGGATACCATTTAAGAATGGTTCGAAGTATCTTCTGTACAGAGGACCACGGGATGTTCAACTGTTGCACTTTGCCTGACGATCGCCAATTGAGCGTAGCGTTGTCTGCCATAATACCAGCGATTTCATCAACCAACTGTGGTGCAACCGCTCGTTGGCCTCTTACCAGAGCGAGGCCCAGTTCTACAGTTGATTCGAACTTCGTCATGCTCCGCACAGCAGGTGGATGAAGAAGATCCTTCCGCCATGCTTTCAGGCGGCGATATTCTCGTAGTGCAGCTGCAACATTACTGTAGTTTTGGTTATAGAGCTTCACCAAAAATGCCCTCCTCCTTTTGTCCAAGCTCATGTTGACACATCAATAATTGCACTGCACTGGTCAGGTGAGTGAGACTATGTTCCACAACGTCCGATCACGGCACCTGGTGGCCATAGTTAGAACTGGACGGTGGCGCTGTGGCGCATGGAAATCATGCACAATATACTCTGGACATTAATGCTACCATCTTCTGTACTCGTACGATATTTAGTTTCCGTGTTAAACAGGAAAATTTTAACTATCCCACCTGGTATATATACACACACTTTTCATTCTCTATGCAATTGTGTCAAAGCTTTTCTAAATGTTTGCGCAGAGTTTATCTGAAACGAAAAATGGATACCAGAATGGTAGTCGATTAGTGGGACGTGGGATACCGCCTAAAAAACATATTCAGCCTGGCCAGTTTGCCAGCCTTCGGCGTTTCGATCAGGGTCAACCTCGCCTACTCGAGTCTCAGGGAGAGATTAGTTGGGAGAGGGACGTAGGAGGCCTTAAAGTGCTCGACAATCCGAGCGGCTATCAGAACTACGTATCCGTAGCACGAACCAACATACAGTTTAAAGACTTCCTTCTCGTAGGTAGGGAAGAAAAAGAAGAGAGAAAGAAAGAAAGAGACTCGCAGGAGAAATTAGCTTTATAGTTGAGCTATTTGAGAATACGTTAATACACACAGATCCAGAGTAATGCATTTGTTAAAATTATAAATACCGACTCTCAAACGGCTGCCGCTGTGGTCGAGCGGCTCCAGGCGCTTCAGTCCGGCTGCTGTGGTCACATGTTCGAATCCTGCCTCGGGCATGGATGTGTTCGATGCCCTTAGGTTACTTAGGCTTACGTAGCTCCAAGTCTAGGGGACTGATGACCCCATACTTCTTCGAGCCATTTGAACCGACTCTCAAACAGGTGCCTACGACATATACAGTACAAAAGGAAATTAATTCATAGAATAGTACGAGTTGAAAATTTAATTTAAAAAGAGCTAGAGCACAGAAATAGGCCCATAGTAAAATATGTGTTACAATTACGGGTGCCAACTCCCAAACAGATGCCTACGATGCATACAGTACATAACGAAAGTAGTTTAAAGCGGCTTACCGAGACACGAAACAAGCCACAGGCACAACAGTTCCACCAAAACAGAGCCAAGACGTCACAAACACCCGCCATCAAAACGCGAATGGTGTGGGGTTGGAGATACATAATAAACGGATAGACTCAGAAAATTAGGATCTAAAACAGCCTCTCATACTGCGACAAATAGGCGTTGTGTGAATATTAGTATCTACAACAGCCTCTCAGACTTTAAAAAATAGGCTTTGTGTGCAAACTGTACTGCTGTTGTAAGCACAATGTGCTACAACAGTCTTACATTACAGGCCACCAGTGTTCATTAAAGTATTATCATATATTTTTTATATTACGGTTTGTGGGATTAAAAGGACCAGACTGCTACGGTCATCGGTCTTTATATTATGTGACGGTGATAACCAAGGATATAAATTTTATTACCTTCTTATACTACATTTGCGGAGACAGGTTCGTCATTTGTTTGATGCCAGCTAAATAACGTGAGTCGAAGCTAGTAGTTGACTATTGTAACACATCATAAAGCTCTTACTCATAAATTTGCACGTTCAATGTTAGATCAAGCTAATGATGATCACAATGATCGATACCCTTTATTGAAACATTTTTTTATCTAAGGCTGTTGTTTTTTCTACGTATTCTCAAACATAGAAGGGCTGTTACCTTCAAAGTGTCCATGTCACCTCTCACTAACTTCATATATACTTAGTTAATAACTGCCATGGTAGCTTGATATACAGCTAGCGCTGTATTAAAAGGTAAAATACTTCAGAATCAGTAATAAATTAATTAATAGCACGATATTAGTAAGGAAGCTTAACGAAATAAATGAGAAGTGAAGAACACTGAACTGCTATACTCCGTGATGTCCAAATCCCATTCACAATCAAAAACAAGCTATGAAGTGATGATATTCGGTTATCTGTTTACCGTTTGGCATGACCTTATTGTGGCATGGTGGTTCTGTGATGTGAGGTCACGACCACCACATCCACAAACAAGACGCTAGCTATGAACTGATATTCAGCTTTTCGTCTTATTATCCAATGGTATAGTTGTACTGTGGAACTGTGGCCTTGTAGTGTGACGGTTTACACTCACTGTAAAAGATAACAAAAAAATTAACTGCTAGTGGAGAATTGACGGTAAAAGGGTGTGGTTAGTGTGTTCCAGCTGCCCCTATTCTTCGGGAAGATATGGTGATTAACTGTAGCTCGTCGCAATACTGGCTTCTATGCATCTGGCATGCTGTAAGGACCTGCGTTGAGACCCTTACCGTTGCATGATGGCAATGTGTGAAGTCCAGTTGCGAAGGCCGTATGGCATACAGTTTGCTAATGAAATAAAATTACCAAGACATTCATTTATCAGTTTAAGTGTAACAATTGAGTAGTTTTCTCCACGTATATGGCGAGGACAGCGCGCATAGCATGCAGCCTTCGAATCCGTTGATTGGTCCACCTTAGCATATTCTCGAGTTCATCGGCTGTTACACTTGCTCCCATAACACTGTGGCGCCGTGTAGGACAGCAGGTGGCACGTGTAACTCGTGCAGTGGCATCGACCATCAGACCGTCGATTGGATTTTACTACGGCACTCTCATGGATATCAAAAGGGTATGCCTGAGTAAACTCCAGCAGCTCTGCACATCACGTAGACGGTAATGCGTAATCACAGCATCGCCTCTCTCTTAGAGGTTCACCATAGACGCCAGTGTATGCTCACAGATGTGTGTTGGTAGCAGCAGCCTTTAACGTACCTTCCAGGTACAGCGACACATCAAGCCAGAGGTAGAACTCCCCAGGACTTCACATCAGCAGTTGAGATGTTGGCAACTCAGTACGACCTAATTTGGTGGATTAGCCAGACACGAAAGTAGAAGTCATCTGTCAACATGTCACAGGGTTTGCATCATAGTTGGTTCATTGTGACTGAACAGGACATCGGCTTGGACGCCTGAGTATTCCTGTCTGCCTGTGGCAATGACCACGTCTTGCCAAGGACGCCTACATGTCTTCTTATTTCTGGCCTCATCAGCATTCATTGTCGCACCTTAATGTCACAACAGTGGCTTTCAGTGTTTCAGCTTGGTGCTTTCCCACTAAGTCAATTGTCTGATAGCTGTTCTTGTGGAACGTTTACTTCTTCTTGCACATTGTGCTGTTCCATCAGAATAACGTTATGAACACTCCTCATTGAGCTCATGTGGCTGAATCCACAATTCAGACTTACTGCTTGAGCAAGATGAAGCAATTTGCAGTATCGGCTCTCTGTCTGTTTGTCATACTGCACGAGTTCACATGGTTTAGTGCGGGCAGATGAAAACCTTAATAAAATTTTACATTTACCCACAGTATCTTTTGGTTCGCATGACTGTCCTTTTCCTGAATAATCCCATACCTTCTAGTCACTGAAGGACCCTGCTAAACGTTTTATCACATGGACTGTCGAATTCAGGATGTCGACTCTCACACATGAGACGTGCCCGTCAGTTAATGTGTTGGCTAAGAGTGTGTTTGTGCTGCCATCTCTCTGCTCACCGGCATGGCCGGGCGATGACTCAGTCCTACTGCATCCTACCGGTCCATTTAACCTGTACCATCGTTGCCCGCCTCTCTTCTCGCTCTTGCAGACACTGCACACCAAATCCCAACCTTCTGATCTTGCAGTGGTGTTTCGTGTAAGTTGTGCGGATTCTCCATTGCCCAGAACTTGGGATTCCGTGAGTTGAACATAACCACTCAGGTGAAACCGTGCTTCATCCGACATAACGAACAGATCCAGGCCCCAGACACTCATTGCTATCTCAGTTAACAGCCACTCACACAACCGGAGGAGCTGCACAACGAACACTCAGTATCATATCCACTCGTCAGGGTTCACTTTTATTTGCCCCACCCTGTATAACGTCTTAAAGCACCAAAATGTTTGCGTGTATGCATGCAACATTCCTTAAAATCTGTGTAAGATTTGGTTATGTTGTCTTGAAAACTTTGGACTTTATTAGATACCTTTTAAAATACTGCAATTTCGCATACGTTTCCGCTGCTGCTCTGGAGTCTGGTTGCCGGCATGTGGAATCTGAAGAGTGGTTAGGCAGAGTTGTGGTGAAATTTGCTGCATTAGCCGACCTTACACAGCACACGCGCTTCTGAGTCATCGTCTTTTTTTTTCGCATGTGTAGATACCTTGTTGTCTGAAGCGTCGACGAGCCTGAAAATGATGTCACAGAGCCTCATATTTTTGCACCGTTTCGAAGGAAGGTTATAGGCACCACTGAGCCAAATTTCAGACTTCTGTATTACATTGGGGAATATGAAGGGTTTCCAAAGACAGTCAACCTTTAATTCTTTAGTGCAGCGTATTCAAATGAAACATACTCGTGTGTTAGACAAAATAACTTCGTGCACCTTAATATTTACTACAGGTACGCACACCCATACCATAAAAAAACCTTAACTGTATCAGTAGAAACTATTTCTTGAATATTAACCGCTTGGCTGCTCTTGTAAATAATTTATTTAACTACCAACGGCGTCTAAGCTACGAGACCGGACGTTACATTAATTATTTACAAGAGCAGCCGCGCTTATTATTCAAGATGTCTACATATGACTGCTGTTGCACCTCATATAAAATTGTGAGCAACAAATTATTTCTGTAAGTGGTTAACTGCATATGGGGGTTTCACAAATGTTTACAAATGTGAGTCGCTGCCGAAATTTAAATCTGCATGTACAGTGTGTAAAATAATGTAAAGTCACTTCTTAGCAGCCGGTACATCTTATTGTACCACGAAAGTTCCATTACTGAGGGAGAACTGCCTGTTTCTATGAACCTGTTCGATTCAGTATGCTCAGAGCAGAAGCGCGAGTATATCCACAGATTCCACATGGAAAAATAGCTCTAGGATTTTTATAAAAAGAGTGTTTGCCAGATTGCGTGTTTCTTTAGGTAATGGCCAACTGAAGATTTTTCAGTCCTTCTGTTGTCCTCACCCGTTGTTCAAGCTAATGGCCGTTAGCTTGGTATACATCTAGTACAGTCGCGTATCGATCACGTACAGACTGTAGAAGTACTTATCATGAAATGCTTTTCGTAGACAAAAAGCAGTCTTCCAGTATCTAGTCATGCATCAAACGCCAAGAAGCACTGTGTGTATTATTGCTTCGTGCCTACCACTCGGGTATGAAAAAAGCCTACTCTCGAAAGGGGGAGCAGTCTACACGACCGCCTTTATACCACACAAATAGTTACCAAATGGATGTCCATCCGTCAAACGGGAATATAAGCAGACAAACGGCTCCACTCAGCAGGCAGACAGTCATCGAACTATTATCATTCCCGTATCTCAGGTGTCATCTGCAGACTCCAGCAAGAGGAGCCAACTGGACCTGTGCAAGTGGTGTTAGTCGTCGTTCACTGGATCTCGAACTGTAAGGATGTTCCACTACATATCAGTGCAAGTGAGCACTGATCTATATTGCGACGAGCAATCGACGTACTCTAGTTGAATATTGAGGGACTCCTATCAATAAATCGTTGAGGACTGTTGCTGATTTATGTTGCCATCCATTTCAGACGTAGCTGTTTCCCCACTGCATTTTAGCCCTGAGACAAAAAGCACTGTATAGTCGCGGCTCGTAAGTAGGCCATTGACCAACTGCGAGATGTTTACATCGAACATCCATACAGTAGTTCATTGTTACCTTCGAAAAACTGTATCAGATATTGTATTTATTCACTTGGTTCGACTGTCTAGGAGGTTATAGATAATTAGCAGCTTTCCCCTTTACCTCTCACTCCACGTTCAGCAATCATCACTGTCGGAGTTGTTTCAGTGTTTCCGCAACATCTGGTCTATTGTGGCAACAGCTACGAAAGGCACTCGAGCATTTATGGAGTAGTAGTTTGATTTTTATCCACTTCCTTCACATGACACATCCTGAGCACTGCGAGAAATGGAACTGAGCCTTAGATATTGTTTGCCTTTCGACAGCATATATATGAAGAAAATATGTTTGAAGCTCGAGGAATAACGAAGTTCGGAGATGCAACTGTGAGCAAAAAAGCTTTTTCCCTTGAAACGAGACTAGAACTAAGTTGCGAAAGTTACTCTATCGTTGAGAGACACGAGTGGTGAAAGTGTGCCTGTTTGTGTGTGTGTGTGTGTGTGAGAGAGAGAGAGATTCTGTATTTTGTAAGAGAGGCAGAGAAAGCGAGAAAGATAGAGAGAGAAGAATACTCACAGCGAATTCCATCTCAAGGGACTGATTTATAATGTACGTCTCGAAAACGGATTCGCCGCTGTAGCAGGGAAAATACGGCTAACGTGATGAAATTGCCTTCGAAGGGAAAAGAGATTTAATAACCTTAATACTTACGACATTCGAACACCGTATCTCGGAAAAAGGTGGCGCCCTTTTTGTTCATTTTTAGCTTTGACTTAGAATTTCAATAGGAACGGGAAGTTAACATGCGCATTATGATGGTTCATCTGTTTAAATACAGGAGGGAATCCAGTCTTACTTATGTGTCTTGTGAGTAGACCTCCACAACACCGAAAAAAACTTGCAATATGTAATTCCGAAAACGTACAAATCAAAACACAAAGTAATTCAGTAACGAATGCCGCTCTTCCACTGCATTTAGTGAGCCCACACACGAAGTGCTTATCGGTAAACTCTTTATTAGTAAACTAGTGGTATGAAACTGACTTTTGTGGTCATGTCAGCTTTACGAATATTTTCACTCGCCCACCGGGTGAGACAAACGACATAGATTTATAACACTTAAAGGTAGTTGTATGAATGTTTGCAATGACTCTCCGTATTGAGTAAATTCCTTTACATACTATCTCAGCGTTTTGGATACACATGAACCATAACATGACTACGTTTGTGTACCTAGTCTTAACCTTAAATAATCACTAGCGAACGATCTAATATTACAACCGCTCACCCTATCGGGTGGCACACGGCTTAACATCAAATTAATACTTCTCATTACTATCCTATTAAAAATTAATCTTAGAAATAAGGGGATAAGGCAGCAGGTTCTTCATTAGCCGTAATTAACATGAGCATAAAATTTTCGTCTCGTGTAACTGCTGTTCCAGGTAAGGTTTAATTCGATTACATAGTATTATTTCTAAATTTATACTGGACGCTAATTACTGACTGTGACTGCATATAATTTTTCATATTCTGCGAACTGTAAGGAATGTAAAGAACGCGGTACAGGATTTCTCATTGTGACACTTAATCACTTTTATTACTGCGAATAACAGAAATAGCTTTCTACAAACGCGATATTACTCATTTAAAAATTACGAATGAGGGTGTTTTACAATGGCCGTAATTAATTTTATATTATTCTTTAGTGGCCAACAAGGCATGTCAGTATTGGCAAGGATTCATATTCAGCACCTCCACTGTCTGTGTATCGATATGTAAACTCTGGCCACCACCAGATAAAATACGAATTTCATAATATTTTGTAATGTGCATGTATGTCATAGCAACCAAATTTTTCAGACAAAAATAACCCATCGCATGTCAATGAGAGGAGAATAAAAAGTATGTTTTTAAAAAGGAAGCGTTTTCAGTTTAATTAAATATGACTTCTTGCATTAAATATTTTTAAAAGGTAAATAACTAGTCCTACATTGTATGTTTATGTTTAAATAAATTAACGATTATTTAATAAAATTTACTATAGCTGTGTCTCTTTTCCCGCTGATTTGCACCCACCAAAGATAATTCCGGTTCTATAAACGCTGACGTGGCTTTTCTTTAATTTTTTGGTGACTTAATCAATTGCTTTTTAAGGATATACCGTTGGCTGCTCGAGGTGTTTTTTGCGACAAATACTTGTCATCATTCGTTACTTTTCTTTAAATTTCTTTAATATTCTTTTATAGCATGAATCATTCTTGCAGGTACTGTATACCATACTGAATTTATCTCGGTGATCACTTTCTATCTGGTCATAATTTATTCCATTCCCCGGCACTAAGAGTTTCGGCATTCTCGTCCACACACAAAGTTCACTGTTAAGCAAACGCCTGTTCATAAACATAGACCAGAAACTAAACTAAAAATCTCCTTAGGGACATTCAGTAAAAATCAAATATCTGAACGGCTGTAACGGTGACGACAGACAATAACAGAGTGCAGTCAACAATAGTGATTGAACAATGGCAGAATGATTGAATATTTCCGCACAGAACGTGAAGTTCTGGACTGCGTCGAACGTTACCATTCGCTTGCACCCACAGACTGGTAGAGGAGACTGATGAATAGCAAAACCGATACGTAAAACTACAACGGAATGAGCGGTTTGTTTTCCAACAAGCGACTGAATCGATTATTTTCTGTCGGTTTTTGTCATCAATAAAGTAAATCAACACAAACCGATACGTATCACGGTTAACCCGCAACTAATAAGGACCGTAAAACGAACTGGAAAGAGGGATGGAACTTTGCGATGAAGAGTAAAGTGGACAGTAGTGTAGGCAATAGAAAGGAACACCTTCATAAAAAAAAGAGAGAGAGAGGGCAATTTGATTTCATACTAATTTTACTCTTGGGCAAATGTTTTCAGTACAACCCAGGTACAAACATAGAGGGGGTCTATCAGACCATATGAAACTACTCTGTGACGAGCAAACGGGACACACGATTACCACCAAAATACTCAGTTAATATTCCTGAACTACCACCGAAATTTTGTTGATGCAGGTCGTGTTCACCCTAAGTGTTCTTCCAAAGTGCTATTACTGCAGTGTGATGGGTAATCTTGTTCTGAAATTACACCAGCTTTATTACACTTGACATGTGTTTTAATCATGTCAAACGATAAGTTGCAACTGGGTACAATATTCACGGCGAGCTGCCGCACGACGCTGTCATCGTGACGAGCGGAAGTTTTGAGGCAAGTCTAACCTACTGCAGCTGACGTTCGTAACCGCGTTTAGTGCTAGCAACATTCATTGGTTGTTCTGGCCCTCCCGCAGTCAATGTTTCTGGTTAGCCTCATAAATGTTTCTCGCCAGACAAAACCTGTGGAAATTTACTGGCTCACCAACACAGTTAGACCGCAATAAACCGGTGATGCTGTATTGTAACCTATCACCCCGGACTACAAGTCCATTAAAAAAAAAAAAAAAAAAAAAAAAAAAGTGAATTGCAGTGACGCAGTCACTGCCCTGTGGAAATTTACTGCCTCACCAACACAGACCGCAATAGACCGGTGATGCTGTATTGTAACATATCACCCCGGACTACGAGTCCATTTAAAAAAATAAAAAAAAAAGTAAGTCGTGCACAAATCCCAGTGGTGACTCATATATTTGGCCCATAACCTTTGGCTGGCGAATATAATGAACTTTCAATTCGAACAACTAACCCAGACTCCATTACGACTGCTGCCTGTGACGAGATAGCCCCGATACTGGACAGGAATCTAAGGCTACTATTGAGTAAGCATTGGCGGCAAAGTAACCTCAGAAATTGTATTTTTCACTTATGCCCTCTAGATCACTTTTATAAGAAAGACAGTTAGCTCACGTATGACAATAACAACGATTTGTAACACAAGTATTATTATTATTAAATATCACGTCAAATGAAAATGTTTGTTTGAGACTATGGCTTGATAAACGTACACTAGAAAAAACCATAAATTAATTCTGTGAAACATCAAATGGCTCTTAGTACTATGAGACTTTACTTCTGAGGTCATCAGTCCCTTAGAACTTAAACTTAACTAACCTAAGGACATCACACACATCCATGCCCGAGGCAGGATTCGAACCTGCGACCGTAGCGGTCGCACGGTTCCAGAATGTAGCGACTACAACCGCTCGGCCATCCCGGCCGTCTGTGAAACATTAGTTTTAAATTTTATTTATACACTTAAAGTAACGTCAGTCTGTATCTCTGTGCAGTTTATAGAGAAGAGCATACGAAATTCATTATAGGTCCTGTTAAAACTGTTCAATCTTGATAAAATTCAAGTCTTAAATAATGAAATTGCATATTATATCGAAACGTGCTCAATTCGACAAATAATAGTGTTGCTTTCACTTATGAATTTTGTAACACCGAAACAATAGGTCAAGCTAAAATGCCATATTAAGATGGTTAAGAAGAAAAACAACACAGAATTGAAATACTGACTTAAATGACTTCAGGAACGGATACTATAGGAAAATTATGTCTACCATTAGAATTTGCAATGCTAAATTCAGTTTAAAAGAAAGTGGTTATTGTAAGGAATTAAGTAAAATTATGCCAAGCTACTGAAGTTATCGCCGGCCGCTGTAGCCGAGCGGTTCTAGTCGCTTCAGTCTGGAACCGCGTGACCGCTACGGTCGCAGGTTCGAATCCTGCCTCGGCCATGGATGTGTGTGATGTCCTTAGGATAGTTAGGTTTAAGTAGTTCTACGTTCTAGGGGACTGATGACCTCAGATGTTAAGTCCCATATTGCTCAACAGCCATTTGAGCCATACTGAAGTTATCAAACATTTTTGAGACATTTAATTGAGTATTAGTAAATTAATTCATGAAAAATCAGTGAATATGTACAAGGGCTTCAGGTTTGGCGCGAGTAAGTTGGGGAGGCAGCCTTATATTGGGAGTAATACTGCACAAACCTATTCGGTATTTATCACTTTTTTCGTCAAAGGAGTAGTGAGTAATTTGTCCGCCATCTTGTGAGTGATAATGTATGTAGTGAATTCAGAAAAATAAAAAAAATCTTTAGACAAATGTAGCCAGAACTGAAAAACAAAGAGAAAGTTATTTGATCGAAACTCACGGCGCTGAAATTTATTATCTTCCCTTCTGCCTCACATAGCTACACTGAAAAGTTGCTCTATCGAAACCAGAAGACTTCGAGGAGATCGTTGGGAGAAGAGATAAACATCTTTTCTCACGGGCCTCTTGGGCGACAACGAATCTGTGATGCAGAATTTACGCCAGCCGTGGCAGCATGTAACAAATCTCGCTGTAATTCATGGGGAAGTCACAATGGATGATTAACTTCTCATCTTTATTTCCCTTCCCGTAGCAATCACTGGACCCGAATGGCAGAAAGGCAATTTTCTACCGTTGTTTTAATAGTAACAGTTCACTTTCCCAGAACTCTGTCACTTTATTATTATTTTCTGTGGATCCCAAAGCAACAATATTAATCCAGATCATTCAAGCAGTCAGTTTATCTTACTCTTGTAATACTGGGGCTTCATCTGTCTCTTGATATTATTCATCATAATCGCAGTTCTGTATTCATGAATCTATCTTTTCATTGTTTTTGTTATTGTATCTACATAGGCTGGTTACAAATTCTATCGGTTTTCTGGGTCGAAAATTATTTAAACTGTTGGTGATAATTTGTGCTAATTGTATCGAATAGCTGTAGATAGTCAGTATAAATGGATAAGTTTGTATGTTTAATTCTTGTCTGTTCTCGATTATCTGTTACGCAATAAATAAATGTGGTAGTTCCGGTCTTTCTGAAGTCATTCAGTTAGTCCCCAATGAGAAGATGGGAAACATTTTAGGCCAGGTTTCATCATACGTGACCTACAGACTACATGGATAAACCTTATGCCTCACTGACTCTTACAACCTTTGCTGTTACTATTTCTGACTTAAGATATTACTTTCTCTGCTTTCCATGTGCCAGCTAGTTTGATTCTTTGCCACATTTTCAGTCTATAGCTGTTTCGAACGCAGTATTATGTTTCTGTACTTCAGTGATTCTTCATTTGTTTTAAATAATTGCCCTTTCAACTGGTTTGCTGCAGTCCTGCGTTTTTCCCGTCCTACGCTAATATTTTCACGCACGACCAAAGGTGTTTGATTTACTCTACAGTAGCAATTTTTTATTTTTTATACTGGGACTGCTAACATTGACTTTTATTTTAGTGTTTCACACTCTACAGGATATATACCGTTCTTTGCAGCTTATCTTCAGTTTTTCATAAGATAATCTGATTTCAGCACATAGCGTCTTCTTAAACGTAAAATGTGATGCAGTACAAATGCCTCCGTTAATTTTAGACATCGATTCTCCAGTCAAATCATCTATGTAAATAGCGAACAAAATAAGAGAGTAGCTACAGCCCTGCCTTACAACTTTATGCTTTTAATGTAGCGTCCTTTTCTGACATGTGCGGCGCTTGTTGTGTCTTTTTTTATACATTTTTGTTACTTTAATTAGGTGATTCAGATATCCTCTTTGAGTCATGAATTTCAATAATTTTTCCATACTTATTCGATATAAAGCTTTCTCGTAATTAGTAAAAGCTATATGATTTGCAGTGTTATGTTCCCTCCTTTTTTCTGTTATAATTGTGCATTTATTCCATGCTACCCTGTGTAGTTCCTCATTCATCATTGGTTTTAACGCTGTTTCTAATCCCTCTAACGTAATGGGATCCACATTCCACAAGCAGGCTCATGGTTTCCCTTTCCTTTTTACCAGGGAGTTTCTCATAATACATCAGAACGTTTCTATCCTTTCTGTCAATCAGCTAGAGTGAGCGTGTTTTCCATGACGGTAGACCTCCAGGCCCCGTTTCTGTATAACATCACTCACGTGTTTGGAGTGCTGGTACACCTCCACACTGTTCGTGATATTCACCTCGCCCTCACTATTCTTCTTAGGTTAGTATCTCTCTGATAAATCAGCAGTCTCTGACCAGCACTGTGTTGAGTTGTCCTGATGCAGTGTGTCTCTGCAGTATTAAGCACCAGTGGCATACTGACGGAATTTGGCATTTCTGTTGGTATTTCTCTAATTATATCTAGTGACAAGTCATGTAAGTTGTTTCCAAATTAACAATGTGAGCACTCCGTCTCCAGGCCACAAGTGGCCCATCGGGACCATCCGACCGCCGTGTCATCCTCAGGTGACGATGCAGATAGGAGGGGCGTGTGGTCAGCACAATGCTCTCCCGGTCGTTACAATGGTTTTCTGTGACCAGAGCCGCTAATATTCGGTCGAGTAGCTCCTCAATTGGCACCCCGAAAAACGGCACCAGCCACACCTGGCAGCGCTTAACTTTGGTGTTTTGACGGGAACAGGTGTACCCACTGCGGCAAGGCCGTTGCAGTTTACCAATGTGAGCCTCCTCTCTTTTCTGTTGTGTTCTAGGAAATGATTACACCTAGTTACTTACATTTTGGAACCCGCTTGACGCCACCAAAATCAGTGTCGAGGATTGTGGCACTTGTGTTGGTCATACATTATGTATACTATTGTGTTTGTATGTTTCTAGTGATACGGATAACAACTGCGGACGGCTCGCCGACGCCTACGAGAGGATGCAGGATAAGACGGCAGCTCCGCTTACTGGCCTTGTGGGTTAAAGAGGACCGACCGACCAACATGTCCTTCTTCGCGTCATTGGATGCAGTATAGTAAGGCGCAGAGCCAACACATCACTCCCCCTGACGTTGCTGGCTACGTGATTACTCTGCTATTCACAATAAAGTGCCTGGCAGAGGGTCCAATGAACCACCTTCAAGCTGACTCTCTACCGTTCCAATCTCGAACGGCGCGCGGGAAAAACGAGCACTTACATTTTTCTGTGCGAGCCCTGTTTCTCTTATCGTGATGATCATTTCTCCCTATGTAGGTGGGTGACAATAGAATGTTTTCGCAATCGGAGGAGAAAACAGGTGATTGAAATTTCATGAGAAAGTTCCGTCGCAAAGAAAAAAGCCCTTGTTTTAATGACTGCCACTCCAATTCACGTATCATCTCTGTGACACTACCTCCCCTGTTTCGCGATAATACAAAACGAGCTGCCCTTCTTTGCACTTTTTCGATGTCATCCGTCAGTCCCACCTGATGCGGATCCCATACTGCACAGTAATACTCCAGAATAGGGCGGACAAGCGTGGTGTAAGCAGTCTCTTTAGTAGACCTGTTGCACCTTCTAAGTGTTCTGCCAATAAACCGCAGTCTTTGGTTTGCTCTACCCACAATACGAGGTGCATTCAAGTTCTGAGGCCTCCGATTTTTTTTCTAATTAACTACTCACCCCAAATCGATGAAACTGACGTTACTTCTCGACGTAATCGCCCTGCAGACGTACACATTTTTCACAACGCTGACGCCATGATTCCATGGCAGCGGCGAAGGCTTCTTTAGGAGTCTGTTTTGACCACTGGAAAATCGCTAAGGCAATAGCAGCACGGCTGGTGAATGTGCGGCCACGGGGAGTGTCTTTCATTGTTGGAAAAAGCCAAAAGTCACTAGGAGCCAGGTCAGGTAAGTAGGGACCATCAGGAATCACTTCAAAGTTGTTATCACGAAGAAACTGTTGCGTAACGTTAGCTCGATGTGCGGGTGCGTGGTCTTGGTGAAACAGCACATGCGCAGCCCTTCCTGGTTGTTTTTGTTGCAGTGCAGGAAGGAACTTGTTCTTCAAAACATTTTCGTAGGATCCACCTGTTACCGTAGTGCCTTTTGGAACGCAATGGGTAAGGATTACGCCCTCGCTGTCCCAGAACTTGGACACCTTCATTTTTAGGCACTGGCGGTTACCCGAAATTTTTTTGGTGGCGGTGAATCTGTGTGCTTCCATTGAGCTGACTGGCGCTTTGATTCTGGATTGAAAAATGGCATCCACGTCTCATCCATTGTCACAACTAACGAAAAGAAAGCCCCATTCATGCTGTCGTTGCGCTCAACATTGCTTGGCAACATGCCACACGGGCAGCCATGTGGTCGTCACCCACCTGGATGACACTTTTCGCATTTTCAGGTCGTCATGCAGGATTGTGTGCACAGAACCCACAGAAATGCCAACTCTGGAGGCGATCTGTTCAACAGTCATTCGGCGATCCCCCAAAACAGTTCTCTCCACTTTCTCGATCATGTCTTCAGACCGGCTTGTGTGAGCCCGAGATTGTTTCGGTTTGTTGTCACATGATGTTCTGCCTTCATTAAACTGTCGCACCCATGAAAGCACTTTCGACACATCCATAACTCCATCACCACATGTCTCCTTCAACTGTCGATGAATTTCAATTGGTTTTACACCATGCAAATTCAGAAAACGAATGATTGCACGCTGTTTAAGTAAGGAAAACGTCGCCATTTTAAGTATTTAAAACAGTTCTCATTCTCGCCGCTGGCGGTAAAATTCTATCTGCCATACGGTGCTGCCATCTCTGGGACGTATTGACAATTAACGCGGCCTCATTTTAAAACAATGCGCATGTTTCCCTCTCTTTCCAGTCCGGAAAAAAAAAATCAGAGGCCT
Source organism: Schistocerca cancellata (assembly GCF_023864275.1). Lineage (NCBI taxonomy): Eukaryota > Metazoa > Arthropoda > Insecta > Orthoptera > Acrididae > Schistocerca > Schistocerca cancellata. The sequence goes on from NC_064626.1 coordinate 1,187,263,842, forward strand.
TAGAACTTGAATGCACCTCGTATTATCTATGTGAGCGTTCCAATTTACTTTATTTGTAATTGTAATCCCTAAGTATTTAGTTGAATTTACAGCCTTCCGATTTGTGTGATTTATCGCGTAATCGGAATTTAGCTGATTTCTTTTAGTACTCATGTGAGTAACTTCACACATTTCCTTATTCAGGTCAATTGCCACTTTTCGCACCATACAGATATCTTAGCTAAATCATTTTTCAAGTCGTTTTGATCATTTGATGACTTTGCAAGACGGTAAATGATAGCATCATCTGCAAACAATCGAAGATGGTTACTCAGATTGTCTCCTATGTCGTTAATATAGATCAGGACTTCATTGAGGAACTCCGGATATTACTTCTGTTTTACTCGATGACTTTCCGTCTATTACTACGAACTGTGACCTTTCTGACAGGAAACCCCGAATCCAGTCGCACAACTGAGGCGATACACCGTAGGCTGTCTTAAACTTGGAGCTGCTATTTCTCACTCACGAGGCTGAATGCACCTCGTTCCACTCGTTTCAACGAGCAAAAATCAGTGACTGTATCGGAAATCGAAATAGGTTCCACCGCACAGACACCAGATATACTGACTACTGGGCTGCAGAGGCGGACACAGGCGGTAGGGTTATGGGTAAATGAAAGAAAGGAAGAGTTTCGAAGCCTGATTGTGCTTTAGGAAGGCAGCACGAGTTGGTAACCCAACGGGATATATATGCAAAGTGGAACCGCAGCAGCCTTCACCGGTGAGGTGGGGACCAATGCAGGCAGCGATTAACCAGTACGTCATGGCGGCGAGCCGGGTCGCTCATTTCGTGTTCAGAGCGCGTGGCCGCTCTGGGACCGCCCGCGAGCTGCGACGCATTGTTCAGCGGCGCGCTTTGTGGCCGGGGGTTTTTACGGCGCTAATTAACCTGTCCGCGCTACATAAGCGCGAAGTGGTCGGGCTCGTCGCGCGCCTCGCACTGGCTGGGCGGCCGGGTACCGCTCACAGTCAGCGATTGGCCGGCAGTTGCAGTTTGTGTTCGTTTGTCCGCCACAGCGTGGGGCGCCCTGCAGCGTATTCGTTGTCCAACACAGATGTCGTACCTGCCTGGTACGGTTTAGTGGCACACATTTTTCATTGCGTTTTCACTGTGCCGTTTGATACTGTCCTGTTGACAGAACCGCAGGAGCATAATAGTACAATGAACCGAGAGCGCGAGTGTACGAGGGTCGCCCAGAAAGTAATGCACCGGGCTTTTTTTTTTCAGCCGTAAACAATGCTACTAATGCGAAACGTTACGTATGTACCGGGTGACAAACTGCCTATTGGCTTCTGTCTCGGGTTCTTCGGCCGACGTTCATCTAATGATTTTTCTGACGTTTCGCCAGCACGAGTGGCTGGCATTGTCAAAGCTTCACCCTCCATTGCCGGTGGTGAAGCTTTGACAATGCCAGCCACTCGTGCTGGCGAAACGTCAGAAAAATCATTAGATGAACGTCGGCCGAAGAACCCGAGACAGAAGCCAATAGGCAGTTTGTCAACAAGTGGCCACGAAAGCCTTAACAATTTTGTATGTACCAGGTGATCAAAAAGTCAGTATATATTTGAAAACTGAATAAATCACGGAATAATCTAGATAGAGAGGTACAAATTGACACACATGCTTGGAATGTGTAATGGTACTTGAATTACGTAACCATTACGGCACCTCACATCAACCTCTCGATACCAGTAATATTCTACTGTGTTTCTGTTAACTACTTAACATATTTCTGAGACAACTTTCAGATTTGATTTCATTTTTGATACATCGATATGTTTATATTGCAATGATATTATTCTTATGTGTGTTCTTTCTTTTGTCACTATGATCTTTGACATACTTGTAACTGATTTTTTGGGCGCGTAAGCGATTAGTTAGTTAGAGAGTCGGACCTTGAAAAAGTCAAGTCTTGGACGTCATGTTGGAAAGACGCATATTGTAGCCAGTTTATAAAATGTGAACTTTAACAGTGAGGAAGATGTTTTCTAGTATGTTTTGTATTGTGAAGTGATGTTTTGTGTGTTACGTGATATTGCAGCGAAAGTAATAAAAAAAGAAGTGTAACTTAATTTCGGAGTGCTGATTATTTTTTACATCACCATTGTGCTAACTTTCAAAGGTTTAATCTTCAAGAATGGTTTGTGAAGCGCATCTACAAAACTGTTGAATATCGCAGAATAAAACCTAGGCCTCTTTGCACCCGAGCTTGGAATCATTACCACCTAGATTTTTCGACGATTGAGCCATGATTTTACAACGAGACCAGTGTGGGAAACACGAATAGATGAGTGCCTAGTTTATTCATTATTACATGAAATGACTTTATTAACTGTGCTCTAATGACACCTGCCACATAATATAACTTTGTTGTTGCCCGGAAATGCAGTATTTAGCAGCGTGAGCAACACCACAATCATTATTAAATTTTTGACCTTTGTTGTGGTAGAGTTGTTAGAAATGACATGGGGTTTTATTAGAACTAAAAAAATACAAAAGTTCAAAAAATGTCCGACAGATGGCGCTTCATCTGATCAGATTAGCAATAGTTAGCATAACAAAGTAAGACAAGGCAAAGATGATGTTCTTTACAGGATATGCTCAATATTTCCACCATCATTCCTCAACAATAGCTGTAGTCGAGGAACAATGTTGTGAACAGCACTGTAAAGCATGTCTGGAGTTACGGTGAGGCACTGGCGTCGGATATTGTCTTTCAGTATCGCTAGAGATGTCGGTCGATCACGATACACTTACGACTTCAGGTAACCCCAAAGCCAATAATCGCACGGACTGAGGTCTGAAGACCTGGCAGGCCAAGCATGACGAAAATGGCCGCTGAGCACACGATCATCACCAAACGACGCGCGCAAGAGATCTTTCACGCGTCTAGCAATACTTTGTTTTTTTTTTTTTTTGTTTTAGTTCTAATAAAAGCCCACGTCATTCCAAGCATGTGTGTAAATTTTTACCTCTCTATGTACATTATACCGTTAAGTTTTCAAATTTATACTGACTTTTTGATCACCTGGTATTATTAAAAGTCTCCTGAGTAAGCGCGCCAAGTTGTCGTCACTTCCAACAGATAGCGTAGCTGCAGGACGGTTTCAAAATGGCGTCTATATGTGATGTACGTTACAAGCAACGTGCCACCATTGAATTCCTCACTGCAGAGAAAGAAACTCTGCAGAATATTCACAAACGCTTGTGCAAACTCTATGGAGCATCTGCTGTCAACAGAAATACAGTTTGTCGCTGGGCACGGAGGGTGAGGTCTGCAGAAGGCGGTTCTGTGGAGCTGCACGATTTTGCAGCTGTCGGAGAGACCATCCACGGCCGTCACACCAGATATGTTTCAGCGAGCTAATGTTGTCATTCGCGAGGGCAGACGCATTACAACACGGTAGTTGGCTCTGCATCTGTCAATCAGCAAAGAAAGTGTGGATGCAGTTATGCGCACTCTTGGGTATTCAAAAAGTGTCTGCAAGATGGGTCTCACCGGTGCAAACTGCGGATCACTAATCGCACAGAAAAAAACACATTTGTTTTCCTTTGCTGCAACGTTTTGAAGCTGACGGGGAGGCATTCTTGTCCAGGATTGTGACAGACGATGAAACATGTTGTGACGTAACGTGTTCATTCGCACATCGACGGCGGTTCTGCAACATAAATTGTCCATCTACTTCGATACTGCTGCAGATCTGCACACGTAACTCCTGACTGCAGCTATTTAAGAGATCTCAGAAAAGCAGTTTTGGAGAAACTGAGATTTCATAACTACATGTCAGTGGCCGCTATAAGTACAAAAAGCTGAAAATAGTCGTGATCTCTACAGAATAAATGGGAAATGGGTTGCTGTTCTAATTTCTAAGTTCAAAGGTCCTTTTAAACTTGCATTAGGATTTTTTTTATTGCTCTTAAGCAAGATCATCAACCCACATGTGTTCAAATCATTAAAGTTCCTGTTCACAGTCCTCGCCACACTCAAACAGCCAGAACTTTTCCTATCCAGTTCCGAAAGCATTTACTAGAGTAACACAGTCAATAAACTGCTATTTACTTTTGCACTCGGTGTTCAGTGGTGTCTTTAAATAAAGTTTTTGTTCGCCATAAATACTCAGTAAAAAAATTTCCTTACTACCGCCACGCTTTTAGTTCAATGTTTATACACGCGATTTTCTCCAGAACAAAATATCTCTCGACTCTTAAAATTTCACAAATAGTTAATGGTAAACACCAGCTACCTTTATCACTGTACCGAAAGGCGGAAGTAGCAATATCACTTCATTTTACACATAATGCGTTCGTACACTTTCAGCATGACCGGCTCCTTCGAAAGCTAGTCCCCCACTTCCTTCTACTCTCTCTGCCTCTACAAGCACCTCCATCTCATGCGTTAGGTGGCAAACCGTCTCACTTCTTATTGGCTGTAAAGAATTACGGCCAATCAGAACTGACATTCAGGGCGCGGCTCGCGCCAAAATCTAGCAAGAACCAACCACTGCTCTCAGCTCACTGATGTCATTAAAATAAGCAACTCAAAACTCTCTTGTTAAATAAAAAGAAATAAACTTTAAGCTGTACTTTACGTCTGGAATTAAACGTTCTGGCTCTCTCTTACAAATTCAAACATGCTTGGACATCCGTCATCCACTAGTAGGGGAACCACTGGTGGATTCGTTCCCACAATATGAAGCCGGAACACTTGCAAGTTCCTATAGAGAATTACAAACCGAAAATTTAATATTGGCGAATTTCCCACATACACTCACACAAGTACTCTCTTTCACACTCACTCTAACACAAAACATAAATATGTACTTGAAATTCTTAAAGTTATTACTACAGCAAAATTACTAAATGTTTTCTAAAATGAGAACTTTCCAGATCTGAATCTAAACACTGAAGGTGTTATCATATCTTTTCAAATAGTCACATATAGTTTTTTAAGTGTCGGATAATTACGTTTTTTACTGACTTTTTTGTGACTTCCAAATTATGACAGTTATTGACTTCAGATTTTGACAGATTGTTCCTTTACAGAACAGAAGGTTATGTACCTAATATGATGTTCCTCAGGCTATTTCTAGATCAGTTATTAATTTTTATACTTCCGGAGAATGTAACGACTCTGTAAGCACCTCTCCGCTACTTTCACACGCCATATGGTCATGACGCACGTCTGCAGGACACAGCGCGCCCGTTGCAGATCGTATAAGACTCTGACTGCTTACACTTGAGCCCACATACATTCATACCAGAAAGCTTTAATAGACAAATTGGCGATCGCACCCTAGCCGCGACGCCTCAGTGTGTTTACCATTTTGAGCCCGAAACAAAAGACAGTCGATCGAATGACGCCATTCCTACTCCCCACAGAAGAAAAAATTCAATGCCGGTAATGTCATGATCACCGTGTTCTGGGACAGTGAAGGTGTGATTTTCATTTAGATGATGCCAAGAAGCGGTACCATTAATTCAGAAGAATATGTACACAAATTAACAAAACTCAAAACACGCTTCCAGCGACTTCGGCGCCACAGCAGCCCAGGAGATGTTTTGCTGCAACACGACAACGCTCGGCCCACGCATGTCTGTGAATTCCTGAACACATCGCAAAAAAGGGTTGGACAATGTTGCCCCATCCACCCTGCAGCCCTGACCTAGTCCCCTCGGACTTCCACTCGTTTGGGCCATTAAAGGATGCCATTTGTGGAGGACGATGAGGAGGTGATTCACACAGTGAAACGCTGGCTCCGCCCCCAGGATAAGGACTCGTACCTACAGGACATACACGCCCTTGTTTCGCGCTGGAGGAAGGCCATAGAACGGGATGAAGATTACGTGGAAAAATAGGGTGCTTAGATAAAACTCCATTCTTTCATCTGTTTAATTGTCATTATATTTAATAAAGAATTGTTGAAGGAAAAATCTGCGGAGCATTACTTTCTGGGCAACACTCGTATTTGCCTCAGACTGCAGTAAAATGCTCAGTTTTATTGAGAGATGGTTGATTTCGAGTCTTACAGCCTCATCGTCACGTAAAACAGCAAGAAATTTATTAAAAAAAGGTTAATTTTCCCACTTCTACTGTAATTATTTTACAGGTACACGGCTGCTTTCTACCTTTTAGGCCAAAGAATTTCCTGCAATAGAAAAATATACCATGTGCATTGAAATGGTGGCCAGTTTAGTACATGAACCTTGAAAAGATGTGCACTGACCTAGAAATAAATCAAAGCAGGGACTAATGGTTTCAAATAGCTAACAATATCAACATTTGACTAAAATTAATTTATAGTAAGAAAAATAATTAGGAAAATCAATAAATGGTCAGTGAAGACTCAATGTTCGATTTCAACCATCGAATACATGAAGTCTGATTGGTCACTAACAAAATGTGACTGATGTTATTGAGACACTTCCTGTTTTGTAGATCAGTTCGTTCATTAACAGATGCTGAATTTGGAGATCATCGTTAACGTTCTTTACATGTGTTTGTTTTTTAGCAGGTGAAGTGCAAACCCACTTGCATTGTTACCGTTACGCACATTTCAAAGAACACACAGTGTCTAATGATAACAATGCAAGTGTGTTGAACTATATCTCCAAGAAGAGACTGAAATTTTTAGCCATCTGAAAAGTTAGCCAGAAAGTTAGCCAGACACATTTATTAGTGAACAAAACCTATATACAAAATAGAACGTTTCTTTATAACTTCAGTCACGTTCTGCTAATGGATAATCAAACGTCTATTTTATATATGAAATTTAACATTTAGTAGTAACTAAATATCTGTTGTTTCATTTTTTATTTTCGATACCATTTTACTTACTGTCAATTAACTTTCCTCGAATAACACATCAACATGCAGTCAGAGTTATTTGAAATTATTAGTCCATAATTAGCTTTATTCTTTGATCTTGTTAAATTGCCAAGCTGTCAAATAAACAAGGCAGCTTATACTGAAACAAAAGTAATAGGACGCGTAATTTAAAGATGCTGCCATTTAAATGCATATGGCGTAATTTTCTACTAGGAAAAATGATTTGAAAACCTTCTAGAAACCAGGAACCATTCATTTACAGATAAAATGGATACAGCAGAAGTGGGCAGAAGGCCAACTTTTTTTAACTTCCTTGATCTCTGCCAGTCGTGACATTAATTAATGCCTTATGTTCTTGCCAATATTTACATAAAATTAAAATTTCATTGTTTAAATATTATTTCCTATTACTATATTAAATTGTGATTTTATGTACTTCTTTACTTGAACGAAATGGCATCGATCAATCTCACGCCCAGAAGAAGTTAAGGAAGGTGTTAACATATGGTCTAACCGTCCTCCCAATTACTTAACTGTATTCTGTAGGCAAATTTGAAGGTGAAGTTCATTCAACTGAAGTCTGAGGTAAGTTCATACTTGTTCTTAATTTTCCCAAAGAGATTCATCAGCTTATGCTTGCCTTTTGTTTTCATGGAAACTACAACAGTTGCAGGAAACAGTACAAAAGCTAAATAGACCAAGGTTTCAGCTACAAACTTTAAATCTTGTGCGTCTTTATAATTTTTTGCGAACAATGAACGGGGGCTTGCATTCTGTGCTGGTAAAAACCTTAATCACATGAGGCTAGCCACTTTCGTATAGCTTTGACGACAGTATCTGAGTCTGGAAAATGTCAGTCGCTAATTCCATCTTTCGTAGGTCAATAGATATTTAAGTATCAATGTGCCAAATTCAAAATTCATCGTGACGTTGTAGAGGAGTAGAGAGCAATTTGGCAATAAGTTCCATGGTCACAAAATTGTTGTGGGGCCTGGCGTTATCCTAATAGAAGTTCTCCTCGACTCGCCTGTCTTTGGAAATTCGCGCTTCCAACCTACTCAGCGTCCTCTAGCAGCGTTCGCAGCTGATGACTACATTAAACTCCATCACATACAAAGGCACCACACCCTGCCTGTCCCAGAAAATTGTGCACGCAACTTTGCCTGCAGATGGCTGTGGCTTGTACTACTTTGTTGGATAAGACAGATGTCACCATTCCATGTACAGTCGTTGGGATTCTTGCCTGTAGTGGTGACTAAGTCCATTGTGATGAAAGTATCCTCTTCAGTCTCATATTGATCCAAAGCGTCTTAATGTTTACCATGTGACGAACTTGTTTGGTCTTTTGAAAACATCCGTACACTCATCTTGGACATATAATTTGACATAAAATTGGCATCTTGACAAATCGGAATATTCACATGTTTGTCTAGGTTGGTGGTGAACCAGTCTAATCAAAATATTATGAATTTCAAAGTTGAGGACACTGTCTATTGATGTTTTGTTCACTCTGTGACAATTATTGTTGTGGTCCTGAATTTACTTACTTTGAAGATTATTTGTAAGTACAATTCTTAAGTATGTTGATCTCATTTAAGTACACATAAGCAAAATTGCAATCCCATTTCATTAACCAATAGTCCGCTTTTAAGCATACTTTGGATTGACTTGTGTTTCAGCTAATTGAATATCCAGGGTTCTGGTTTCGAAATTTGTGGAGTGAACATAAACAGAAATTACAATGAAATCTAGATCAATAGGTGCTTACGGGCATCAACGGTAACAGTTGAAAGTGTGTGCCCTGACCGGGACTGGAACCTGGATTCGCCTGATTAAATGGCAGACTCTCTATCTGACTGAGCCATTGAAAACACAGAGGATAGTGCGACTGCAGGGACTTATATCTTTCATGCTCCCCATGAGACCCATATTTCCAACTTACTGTCCACACACTAGATTTCTAGTACCCCTGCCCACTATACTCATTACTCCCTGCAGCCACTCTACTGATTCCCGTAAGGTTTTGGGCAATGTCTGTGCATCCGCACTGAAGATCATTGGCCATTGAGCCTTATCTATATGAATACATGAAGAAAGCCAGTTTTTATTTGGAAAAAAGAATAAAAAACTACAATGAGAGAAATACTTTAACTTTTTTGAGTGAATAAAACTGTTTTACCAGTTTTGTTTCTTATTCTCCTAGATCAAAACCAAATTTTTGACTTGTCTCTATTCACCACAAAGACAAATAGACAGTGAAAGTAATAAAATTAACTTTCACAATACTAAGGAAGCGGGCAGCTTATTACCATCTTTTGGAAAAATTGTAATCCAGTCAGTTACTCCATATTTTAAAATAAAATAAATATTTATTCTTGTTAATGATTTCTTCTATTGTACTCCTCAACTGTTTTTTATATTTCAGTTGAATATATCCAAGGATGTCACTTTCCCAATGAATGTCATATTCAATAACTCCAGTTTCAGGACCTTTATACACTTAAATTTGTCTTTAAAACGTATGTTGCGAATAAAAGTGAACAACACTTCACCAATTTTGCATTTATTCAGATGTTTCGGTTGTGTTAAAGTGGATGCTAGTACCTATTATTGAAACTTCGTCGATATCGCTAAGAGTTTTGTGGACCCTATTAACACATCAGGCCCAAGTATGTTTGTTAATATAAGTCAACAACAATTAACATATTTTTTAAATTTTTTGGTGGGTGTAAAGTACCCGCTCCTTGGTAATGCTAGTTATGGAAAATGCATTGACATTGCTACGATTAACACAGCTCTTTGTATTCACACCTTTTTTTGGGTATACAGAAACACGAATTGTTATTTTCTGTTTTTTTTGTTATAAAAGCGTGAGCTACGTCTCAAAACTAATTACAAGTTCAAATTTTTAAAATTACCTTTTTTCTTTTGAAGTTGAAAACTTTTCCTGTTCGCCCCATTTTACAGTAGCATATGAAATGGCAATTTAACAAATGGCGTGAAGACAAGTTCAGAGTCGGTCCAGAATTTTCATGTCCAACCGTAGAGTCTACCTCCAGAAACGTTATTGATTGACCGTACACCACTTATGGAAGCATATCGTAGTCCAGCTCTTCACACACACAATGTATACCTTTACTTTAAGGTGAACAACAAAACAGATTTTTCGAAGTTCATCCTCTCTCAAATCCTCTCCTCTCGAATCCTCTTTTTTCATTTTTGTGATTGACTGATTCCAGTTATGTTCAGTATAGCTTTCTGGTTATTTTATATCCGACGCTATTGTCGTTCGGTTCAAACGCTGTGTGGTAGATTGTGTCAATAATACTTTCATAAGACTGGTGCTAAATGTATGAAATTCTCAAAAGAGGAGGTATAAGCGGTCGAATATTAGTTAGGTTTAAGTAGTTCTAAGCCTAGGGGACTGATGACCTCAGATGTTAAGTCCCATAGTGCTCAGAGCCATTTGAATTTGAACTACGATAGAAGTGTTATGACTGAAAAGCTTTCTCCCACACTATTCAAATAGTATACAGAACTGTCAATACCTTACGAAGTGGCGCTGTGGTTATCACACTGGACTCGAATTCGGGAGGACGACGGTTGAATCCCACGTCCGGCCATCCTGATTTAGGTTTTCCGTGATATCCCTAAATCGCTCCAGGCAAATGCCGGGATGGTTCCTTTAAAAGGGCACGGCCGACTTCTTTCCTCGTCCTTCCCTAAAAAAACCGATGAGACCGATGACCTCGCACTTTGGTCTCTTCCCCCAAAACGAAAAAAAGAAAGGAATTGTCAATAGCTGAAATAAGGGAGAGGTTCAGGAGCGAGTTTAAAATTCAGAGTGGAAGCCTATCAATCATAGGATTCACTGATTGCACTTTTTTTATTTATGGACTGCAGACACAATCCTCCAATAATGATATATTACAAATTAAAAGTCATATCGAATCTCTATCTCTCTCTCTCTCTCTCTCTCTCTCTATATATATATATATATATATATATATATATATATATATATATATGGGGTCAAGGTGGTTGGTAGAGGTAGCACCTTTGCTTGGGGTTGACTCAGTACTGGTCCTCACCACCCCAGGGATGAGCTGAGGAGGTATGCAAGACCTTTGCCTCTGAGGAAGCTACGTCCAAGACCGTCCGTGCGTGGTGAAGAGCCAAATCCTACACGAGGTGACCCTGTTAACGCAGAACACGGCGGATCTATAGGAGAAAACCTTGAAAAAAAATCTCACATCCCAAATCCTCAATGCGTCTGTACTCGAGTCGAGCGGCAGCGAGGTCAGCGTCTGTCCATCTAGTAGGTGCGGCTGTATTATATGCTCCAGGAACTGACAATCCCTGGTTCTAAACACCCAGTGGAAACACTGGACCAAAACTTACAAGCTATCATGATTCGCGAGAGTAATGACAGAATTACCCCAGGTGGTAACCAATCCACTCGTCGACAGACGACAACTGGGTTTTCGGATTCTGGGGAACCCGGGCCATTACGATCAGAGTTCTCAAGCAAACTTCGTCCCAAGGTTCCCATGTACATTGGTACCTTTAACATTCAGACCCTAATTCAACCTGGAAAATTACACAACTTAGAGCTAGACCAACAAAAAATTAAGATCTTAGCGTTACAGGAAACTAGATTCGCGGATGAAAATACAATAGACTATGGAAACTATCGCATCTTCAAGAGCAAGACTGACAAACGAATTGCCAATGGTACGCCACTCCTTGGCATGGCATTTGCGGTGCACAGAAATATATTAGGCTCAATTAGAGAGGTCTCTTCCATAAATAATCGCCTCATGACCATGCGTATCCAGTGCGCCAACAAGAAATACACATTGATAAATGTTCATGCACCCACAAACATAGACAACAAAAAACGCCAACTACAAACTGAAAAACTCTGGACTAAACTTGAAGATGTCATGGCCAAAATTCCCCGGGATGATATCAAAATCTTAACGGGAGATTTCAATGCACAAATTGGCAGAGAGAAAGAACACCAAAAAACTGTAGGAAAATATCCAGCACACAGATTCACCAACAGAAACGGACTGCGATTTATTGAACTATGCCAACAAAATAAGCTAAAAATAATGTCTACATCTTTGAGAAAAAAACCTAGAAAACAAAAGACCTGGAGGTCCCCCATACAAGAGATCGGCGAATATCAGATTGACCACATTGCCATCTCCTATTTCGTACAGAAAGAGATCCATGATGTCCAAGTCCGCAGAGGGGCGAACATTGACTCAGACCACTACTTAACACGCATTAAAGTGAAATTCACCTCAAAAAAATTCTATCCGAAGAAAACACACATGATGAAATTTGCCACACGAACAATCAAAGAAACCAATCTGAAGGAGGAGTGGGAAAAGGAACCAGCTCACTCTTGGGAAAAATTTCGAACAAAAATTACAAAGAAGGCAAAAGAACTGATCCCATTGAAAAAGAACACAAAACACCCCTGGTGGGACTCTGGATGTGAAAAAGCGCTGGAAGAAAGAAAGAAAGCCTTTCTGAAGTATAACAGTAAAAAATCCCCAGAAAATCTAGATCACTTCCACAACACCAGAAGACAAGTGGCAAAAACAATCAGACAAGTCAAGAGGAAGTACCTCAAGGAACAGTGTGAGTCCATTGAAGAAAATTTCCGTAACTATAATGTACGAGACTTCTATAAGACCTTTGCTGGGAGAATCAATGGATACGGCTTACGAAATCTATGTTTCAGAAAACCAGATGGAAAACTAGCGCTCACAAATCGGGAAAATTGTGAGGAGCTGGCGAGATACTTTTCCGGACTCCTCAATTGCCCTGAACCTTCTTCAAGATTCCCTCAAGAAACTGCTGTCTACACAAATCCAGAATCCCAACCACCTACACTAGAGGAGATCCAAAGACATATTCATAGACTGAAAAACAACAAGGCATCCGGAGAAGATAATATCACTGCAGAACTACTTAAAAATCTTGGACCAAATTCCCTCAAAGAACTCACTCAAATCATCACAGATATTTGGCAGACAGAAAAACTACCAGAAGATTGGAAATGCGCCCTAATTCATCCACTGGATAAAAAGGGAGACATGGCAGATATAAACAACTATCGAGGAATCTCCCTTCTCCAAGTCACTTATAAAATCCTCTCAGCTTGTCTTCTTCAACGAACACAAGAACAACTCGAACACAGTATTAGTGAATACCAAGCTGGCTTTCGCCCTCACCGATCCTGTGCAGAACAAATTTTCAATTTGAAGACAACACTAAAATACAAAGCAGTCAGAAACAGTCCGAACATTTGTTCCTTTGTTGATTTCGCAAAGGCTTATGATTCAATCCATAGGCAATCTCTCTTTATTATCCTTGAGGAGCTAGGACTCGATCTGAAAACCCTAAACCTTATCAAAGAAACGATCACAAACACACCTTCTAAGATAAAATTCATGGGTGAAATATCAGAGCCCTTCCTGATCAAATCCGGCGTCAGACAAGGTGACGGCTTGTCTCCACTCCTCTTCAACCTTGTCTTAGACAAAGTCATCCGAGAATGGGAAAAAGAACTGAAGAATCAAAATTACTGGAAGCCTATACAACTAGGAAGATCGAAAGATGATATTAAAATTTCATGCTTGGCATTTGCAGATGACGTGGCCATTCTAGCAGAAAACGAGACCACAGCAATTAAACAGATAGACATTCTCAAAGAATGAGCCGAAAAAGTTGGGCTACAAATTTCCTTCCAAAAAACCAAATTCATCTGCTCAAAATTTGAAACTCAAAAACTGACTACTAAATATGGACAAATTGAGAGAGTTCCATTCTTTAAATACTTAGGCGAGGTCCTAGAAACCACAGGGGGAGAGAAAACTGCACAACAAGTTCGACTGCAAAAACTGAAAAGAGCATACTGGAAAACCCACAACATCTACAATAAAAAATGTCTCTCCATTCCCTCAAAAATACGACACTACAATACAGTAATCAAGCCCGAAGCACTATATGCCAGCGAAACACTCACACTCCATAGAAAAGGCGACCTGGAAGGCATCCTGAAAGAGGAACGCAAAATTATCAGAAAGATTCTTGGCCCAAAAAGAACTGAAGATGGATACAGGTTACAGTCTCGGAAAACTACAGAAAAATTATCTAACCTCGCCGCAGACAACCGGGAAAGAAGACTAAAATTTTACGGTCATATCCACAGACTCCCAACACCCAGACTCTCCCACAAAATTTTAATATACATTGAAAAATTGAAAACCATACCCTGGATAAAAGAAACCAAAACAGATCTAGCAAATTCACAAATAAATTCTTCAGAAGTTATAAACAGAAATGTATACAGGCAAAAAATCAATAGTTGGAAAGTACAACCCGAGAATGAAGTTTGCAAGAGACAGGGGACAAAATGGACAGAGGAAAGAAAGAGAATTCATGGGGAAAGAATGAGAGAAGTTTGGAGAATTAAAAAATTGAATCGGAAAAGCTTTGCGTGATCCGTATGGGTCCAATCGCACATTATATATATATATATATATATATACTCCTGGAAATTGAAATAAGAACACCGTGAATTCATTGTCCCAGGAAGGGGAAACTTTATTGACACATTCCTGGGGTCAGATACATCACATGAGCACACTGACAGAACCACAGGCACATAGACACAGGCAACAGAGCATGCACAATGTCGGCACTAGTACAGTGTATATCCACCTTTCGCAGCAATGCAGGCTGCTATTCTCCCATGGAGACGATCCTAGAGATGCTGGATGTAGTCCTGTGGAACAGCTTGCCATGCCATTTCCACCTGGCGCCTCAGTTGGACCAGCGTTCGTGCTGGACGTGCAGACCGCGTGAGACGACGCTTCATCCAGTCCCAAACATGCTCAATGGGGGACAGATCCGGAGATCTTGCTGGCCAGGGTAGTTGACTTACACCTTCTAGAGCACGTTGGGTGGCACGGGATACATGCGGACGTGCATTGTCCTGTTGGAACAGCAAGTTGCCTTGCCGGTCTAGGAATGGTAGAACGATGGGTTCGATGACGGTTTGGATGTACCGTGCACTATTCAGTGTCCCCTCGACGATCACCAGTGGTGTACGGCCAGTGTAGGAGATCGCTCCCCACACCATGATGCCGGGTGTTCGCCCTGTGTGCCTCGGTCGTATGCAGTCCTGATTGTGGCGCTCACCTGCACGGCGCCAAACACGCATACGACCATCATTGGCACCAAGGCAGAAGCGACTCTCATCGCTGAAGACGACACGTCTCCATTCGTTCCTCCATTCACGCCTGTCGCGACACCACTGGAGGCAGGCTGCACGATGTTGGGGCGTGAGCGGAAGACGGCCTAACGGTGTGCGGGACCGTAGCCCAGCTTCATGGAGACGGTTGCGAATGGTCCTCGCCAATACCCCAGGAGCAACAGTGTCCCTAATTTGCTGGGAAGTGGCGGTGCGGTCCCCTACGGCACTGCGTAGGATCCTACGGTCTTGGCGTGCATCCGTGCGTCGCTGCGGTCCGGTCTCAGGTCGACGGGCACGTGCACCTTCCGCCGACCACTGGCGACAACATCGATGTACTGTGGAGACCTCACGCCCCACGTGTTGAGCAATTCGGCGGTACGTCCACCCGGCCTCCCGCATGCCCACTAAACGCCCTCGCTCAAAGTCCGTCAACTGCACATACGGTTCACGTCCACGCTGTCGCGGCATGCTACCAGTGTTAAAGACTGCGATGGAGCTCCGTATGCCACGGCAAACTGGCTGACACTGACGGCGGCGGTGCACAAATGCTGCGCAGCTAGCGCCATTCGACGGCCAACACCGCGGTTCCTGGTGTGTCCGCTGTGCCGTGCGTGTGATCATTGCTTGTACAGCCCTCTCGCAGTGTCCGGAGCAAGTATGGTGGGTCTGACACACCGGTGTCAATGTGTTCTTTTTTCCATTTCCAGGAGTGTATATATATATGCCAGTTCGGTTGTGGGTTGGTATCGCAGCGTGCAGCTGAAAATAATGTGGTCGGCATCCTCCTCCGTGCCACCATCACATAGGGGATAAGCAGTCAGTTGTAGACGATAGAGGTGCAGTCCATGATTAAAAGAGAGGCGGAACTTGGTGACCAGAAACTTCCTGTGATTCACACCATGGGAGAACCACAGTCATGCAGGGAAGCTTTGTAGTATAGCTGCATATGGTCTTCCCCTTTGTTGGTGCTGTAGGTTCTTTTCTGCTGCCGAAAAATCTTGCACAAAATCCTCGTAAGGAACATGATCGTACATCTTTAATCACAGTGGACGCCGCTCTTAGCGAAAGCGTCGACAATATCACTGCCTCTAACACCATGGTGTTCCTTTATCCACAGCATGGTGATTTTCTTGTTACGACGATGTAACGCTGCAATACAGTCCGTAGCCTAATACGCCAAGTGATTGTTCTCATTACTGACAACATGATTCTCACAGTATGAGTAGCATTGCTGATTGCGAGTATGTCAGAATAATGATTGCATCTGTATCTAAGCCGCCAGTGTATTGGTACTTGTAGTATAAGAATGAACGCTGGTGTAAGTACCGAAGCTTTCTATCCTCAGTAAATGTGTAGAACCGTTACAGGATCTGCTGCAAAAGATCACATGTCTGATGAACACAGAATACGGATAGAAAGTAAAACCAAATAAAGATGAAAGAAATAACGAGCAATGGACATGGGATTAATGAATAATGTTGTTGTTGTGGTCTACAGTCCTGAGACTGGTTTGATGCAGCTCTCCATGCTACTCTATCCTGTGCAAGCCTCTTCATCTCCCAGTACCTGTTGCAGCCTACATCCTTCTGAATCTGCTTAGTGTATTCATCTCTTGGTCTCCCTGTACGATTTTTACCCTCCACGCTGCCCTCCAATGCTAAATTTGTGATCCCTTGATGCCTCAGAACATGTCCTACCAACCGATCCCTTCTTCTAGTCAAGTTGTGCCACGAACTCCTCTTGTCCCCAGTTCTATTCAACACCTCTTCATTGGTTATGTGATCTACCCATCTCATTTTCAGCATTCTTCTGTAGCACCACATTTCGATAGCTTCTATTCTCTTCTTGTCTAAACTATTTATCGTCCATGTTTCACTTCCATATATGGCTACACTCCTTACAAATACTTTCAGAAACGACTTCCTGACACTTAAATCAATACTCGATGTTAACAAACTTCTCTTCTTCAGAAACGCTTTGCTTGCCATTGCCAGTCTACATTTTATATCCTCTCTACTTCGACCATCATCAGTTATTTTGCTCCCCAAATAGCAGAACTCCTTTAACACTTTAAGTGTCTCATTTCCTAATTCCCGCAGCATCACCCGACTTAATTCGACTATATTCCATTATCCTCGTTTTGCTTTTGTTGATGTTCATCTTATATCCTCCTTTCAAGACACTGTCCATTCCGTTCAACTGCTCTTCCAAGGCCTTTGCTGTCTCTGACAGAATTACAATGTCATCGGCGAACCTCAAAGTTTTTATTTCTTCTCCATGGACTTTAATACCTACTCCGAATTTTTCTTTTGTTTCCTTTACTGCTTGCTCAATATACAGATTGAATAACACCGGGGACAGGCTACAACCCTGTCTCACTCCCTTCCCAACCGCTGCTTCCCTTTCATGCCCCTCGACTCTTATATCTGCCATTTGGTTTCTGTACAAATTGTAAATAGCCTTTCGCTCCCTGTATTTTACCCCTGCCACCTTCAGAATTTGAAAGAGAGTATTCCAGTCAACATTGTCAAAAGCTTTCTCTAAGTCTAAAAATGCTAGAAACGTAGGTTTGCCTTTCCTTAATCTAGCTTCTAAGATAAGTCGTAGGGTCAGTATTGTCCATCATTATCCTCAGAAAATTGTAACCATTCGTAGACAACAACGTACAGGAGTACCAAGCTGGCTTTCGACCAACCTGATCGACATTAGATCACATTTTCACACTAAGACAATTGCTTGAAAAACTCTGGGAATACAATAAAGATACGTACAGCCGGTTCGTCAATTTTCAACGTGCATATAACAGCATACATAGAAATAACCTATCGAATGTAATACGTGACTTCAGAATCACTGAGAAGCTAGTGAGAATGGTGGAAACTTGCATGGAAGGGTCAGAGGCAGCAGTACGTTTCCCAGGAGCCACATCATAAACATTCGAGACTGAGACAGGCCTCAGGGCCTCAGACAAGGAGATGCTCTCTCATGCGTTCTATTTAATGTCATCTTAGAGAAAGCAATAAAAGAGTGTAGACAACAGGAGTGGACTGGAGTACAGATGGACGGTAACTTCAACTGTCTCGCATATGCAGATGACATAGTACTAGTAAGTGAATCAAATCAAGAGTTGAAGGGAAATGAACAATTATGTACAGAAGGTAGGGCTCAAATTGAATCAAGGTAAAACAGATTCATACATTTAGGAAGAAGACAAGAGCAGGAAGAATTTCTTGGGATAGGTGGCAAGAGGTTCAAGAAAGTACACCAGTTCAAATACTTGGGATCTTGGTTTACCACAGGCAACATAGAAACGGACATCAAGGAAAGAATAGCAGTGGGAATGGAATGCATGAATTCCCTCAGTGCGATACTCGGCTCTAAATCGATCTCAGTGAACACTAGGATGAAAATCTACAACACAGTGATATGCCCAGGCGTACTGTATGGTTCAGAAACATGGAGCGTGACTAAGCGAGTAAGGAAAAACTATTAATATTTGAAAGAAGAGTAGTGAGGAGAATATGAGGACCAGTTTTAGATAACGGAGAATGGAGGAGGAGAAACGAGGAAATCTACCTTCTTATGCGACAACCAAGTATCCTATAGAAGATAAAGTGCAAAAGAATACAATGGGTGGGCCATCTTGCCCGTATGCCACATGGAAGACAGACGAAGATGGCACTAGAGGGGAAACCAAACAGCAAACCAGCAAACGCCCCATCATTGGATAACCAAGGAAGCACTGGATGGACGACCCGACGAAGGACCTTGCAGCCCTGGGGACTGAAGACACCTGGAGGAACCGGGCACAAAACAGAAAGAAATGGAGGAGGTCTGTGGAAGCAGCGCGTGGTCTGCAGGGCCTTTGATCGCTGGATATCTATCTATACCTTATGATAATACTCAATGAAAGAAACAGTTCTGTGACATTGTGAACTTGTGTTTAAGTTGAAGTATACTGCGAATTATTGCAAATAGGGTTTTAGAGTGATCATTGTTTCATACAGTAGCTTGATGAATTGGCTGTTTTTGTCATCTTGAAAGATACAGTACCCATGGATCACGTTTGTTAGGGCCTCCCCTATTTAATAAATGAAACACACTAAGTCATCCATTGCACGGCACCAGCAATAATCCAAAAACATCTGTTTTCTCAATCATGACCGCTCTTCCCATCTTTCTCTCTCTCTCTCTCTCTCTGTCTCTCTCTCTCCCTCCCTCCATGTCTCTCTCCCCCTCATTGTCTCCGTCTCTCTCTCTCTCTCTCTCTCTCTCTCTCTCTCTCTCACACACACACACACACACACACACACACACACACACGTGTGACGGCACACAGTGTGAGTACAGTGTTAAATTCATTTGGAATATTAAATAGTCTGACAAGAAATGGCGTAATTTTAAATAATACTCAGAATATTTTAACTTGTCCAACATGTTACAGATCATTGTCACCATCAAATAATATCTGCATATAATTACATAAAACATACGTGTTGCATAGTTCCTACTTTCTATTGTTTTATTTCTGGGGACCATACACTACACAAGTTTTGTTAAGCAAGCAGCAGGGACAGAATTTCGTCACAGACAGAAATATTTGTCAAATAAATCGCTTACTAGCCTAAATTTCTATCTTGTAAAATTTGTTCATTGTTCGATTCTACAAATCGTCTATGATGAGCAACATGGGCTTGGATTGTTTTTTGAACCAATTTTGTCAATCATTACTCGCCATATTCACACATCGCTTCAATCGTTACTGCACCGCAATTCACTTTCTTCATTTAATTGTAGATTCCAATCTACTGCATCTTCCGAGGATATAAAAATTGAATTACATCTCTGACCTCAAAGTCGCTAGAACTTCGTATCACGCAATTTATATCAAACATTCACAGGTTACACAATAAGAAATGATGGTAACAGAAACTCACTACACAATTAGATTTTTATTTTTCTAAATAAATGTAGAGTGTGCTGACATATTTTTCATTAACCCACTAAAGTGGTTGTGTGGTCCATCACGACTTTGTCTCTGGCGAGAACCTCTCACAGTAGGACTTTGCACCGTTGTCATGGATTATTGATAGAAAGTATTCGAATTTATGTCTTCCGTAGCTAGTTTTTGTTTTATGTGGCCTCCATTTCAAACCTTAGAAGTAATGCTCTAATGAGGCGTGGCTCATTTTATCCTATCCCTTCTTCGAGACAGTATTTTCAACATGTACCTTTCCTCGTCGATTCTGTGGAGGATCTCTTCTCTTTTTTTTCATTCCACTTAGTTTTCACCGTCCGCACGTAAACCCATATCTCTAACATTTCGATTCACATCTCCGTTTTTCCCCGAGTCCAGGTGTTCCAGACATACATTCTTAGTAATCTCTGCCTGAAATTCGGGCCTATGTTTTGGCACTAGTAGGCTTCTTTTAACGAGACTCGGTCTCTTTGCTGCCCTAGACTACTTTTTATACATTCCAAATTCTTTGTTCGTCTGTCATGCCTCACATTGCAACTAAGGCAGCGGAATTCCTTCATTTTATGTAGCATGAGGTCCCCAATTTTGATATTACGTTATTCATTAACAGGGACATGAAAGGGAAGCAGTGGTTGGGAATGGAGTGAGACAGGGTTGTAGCCTTTCTCCGATGCTATTAAAACTGTGTATTGAGCAAGCAGTAAAGGAAACGAAAGAAAAGTTCGGAGTAAGTATTAAAACCAGTCTCAGAACTGAAAACCACAACAACAACAACAACAATGATGGACAGTACGTTCCATTCAACAAGCTGATTCCCCTGTAGTTACTACATTCCATTTTGCTTCCCTTCTTGTATATTGGGCACATTATAGTCAATTTCCATTCTTCTGGCAATGTCTCCTTCAACCATATCAACTGCATCAGTTTATATATCTCTAAGTGTGAGCTCTCACCTCCCTGCTTGATTGATCCTGAAGTTATTCTGTCCTCCC
Organism: Schistocerca cancellata; assembly: GCF_023864275.1. NCBI lineage: Eukaryota > Metazoa > Arthropoda > Insecta > Orthoptera > Acrididae > Schistocerca > Schistocerca cancellata. The sequence goes on from NC_064626.1 coordinate 1,187,284,958, forward strand.
CAGAGGCTTTGTTGTCTCTGAGTACTTTGATTGCGATCTTCACATCTTCTTCACTAACTTTCCATTCCTCTTCATCTTTCCTTACCTCTGTAGCGTCTGCAGGTAGCATTCCATCTGGGTCTCAGCGATTCAACTGTTCTGAGAACTATTCTTTCCAGCTTTCTGCAATTCTTTCCTTGTCATTTATCAAGTTTCCGTTCTTATCTCTAATGAAAATAGTTGGGATCTGAAATCCACGTTTCCGATTTTTTACATATTGAAAGAATTACCTTGAATTCTTGTTTTCGCTCTCTGTCTCAACTTGTTCTTGCAAACTGGTTAGATATATTCTCTTCTTTAGTCGTAAGATTCGCTTTGTTTCCCTTTTGACTTTGATAAAATGTTCCCTTTTCTGCTCATTCTCCCTGTTAACTAGCCACTTCTCCCTCATCTTCCTTATCTTTTCTGTAGCCTTCTGGCATGTCTCGTTGAATCATTTCCTCTTCTTCATTATCTTCTTTCTTCCCAATATATTCTTCGCTACACTTAGTACCGTGGACTTTATTTCTTTCCATTTTTCCTACAAATTCTCTCTTGCTTCCAGGGTCTCTAGCACCTAAAAATGGTTTTTGATTTTGTAAGGTGCCAGGACATGGGCACTTACACGTTAGCTTACGAACATTAGTATTAATACTAAAGGGACTGGCAAGAGCATCAGATCATGACTCTATTGAATTATGACAAGAATGAGGCACTCTCGAGCAGTACTCCCTGCATGTCTGCAGGATTGAGCCAGTAACTTAAAGCGTTGGTGAAAAGCGTAGGAAGTTGAGAATTGTGGAATGTAAAGTCTGCAGGTGGCCGTAGCTCCCCGGGCCTCCGTGGGCGGCAGGTAGTGGTCACCGGAAACGCGGGACAATACGGCGCTTTTGGGGGTAGCCCGGCATCCGGAGCCACCTGTGCTGGGCAACACGTAGCGAAGACGAGAATTTCGTTTGCCTTGGGGCGTTATGACCTACTCGATCATTGGGCAGATCTCGGTGGAGGGATTTCGGCGATGACAGAGCGTTCGGCATTGGCCGAAACTGAGTATTCTTCCGCCGCGTTTTCGTACGCGTGGGAGACGAGAGAATTGTGGAGGGACTTCGCCTTCAGCCATCGAGCGGAACGGACTAGGAGACGGCGTCTTGGCCATCGTCTTCAAAGGGATATATGCGATATGTATCGCAGCATTGCACCAAAGTGTGTACCGTGCAGAGTTCTGCGGTTAGAGCTCGTTGTGTGCTCAGAAGTGAGATATTCACCAACGCCTAACCACTTCCTACAACTTACCTAATACTCTCGATCTAGAAGTTATCCTTGCGAGGTCCCGAGTATTTATTAACGCAACTGCCGATAATAGGGGCGCGTAATTGCAAATTGTTAATGAGCCATTCTCAGGAGAGTATGAGTGGACAAAGAGATTCACACTTTTTTTTTTTTTGTAAATTTTGTCAGTCTTGGGGAATATCAAATTTAAATGCCAAATATTACGATCGAATTATCGACTTCATTGTACCCTGTCCCAGTAAGCTTTACATGTACTCTAGTCACTGCACAGCTTGCCCAGACGGGAAGGAAATAAGGTTTGCTGTCTTCTATGTCAGCGACGGACTGATAAGCTTACAATTTCTATAGCATATTGTTCTTTAAGGGCACTTTCTCGTAGTTTCTCAACATTCAAAGCAGGTGTCCCCTCCTTCTTATGCATGAAGGCGAACATGTGTTTAAGCCTGCACACAACGAGGAAGTGGTCCGACGCACAGAAGGCTCCTCTATGCGACCTGACGCCCATAACTCTATGGCTGTAGCTCTGGTCCAACAAGACGTGATCTATCTGGTTGGTGGTTCTTCCATCTGGTGAGCACCATGTCCCTTCTGTAGTCTCTTGTGTTCGAATAAGTCGAACATACTCTTAGGTTCTTTGAGATAGCTAAGATGATAATCCTCTGATCATTGGTCTCATCATGCAAATTGTGCCTTCCTATTGTTGGTATGTAGAATTCTTCTTTTCCTGCGTTGCCATTAAAATCTCTCAGCACTATCTTGATATTTATAGTTGGCGTGCTCTCAATTGTCTAGTTGGTCATAGAACTCTTCCTTTTCATCTGTTTTATCCTCAGTCGGGGCATGAGGACTGATGCATGTGATGCCTGGCACTTGGTTTCCAAGTACTATGTACGATATTCTCTTGTTAACACCTTTGAATTCTGTAACCGAATATGCTGATTTGTTGTGTATTACAAAACCAGTGCCGAATTTTTGTTTATCTACACATCCGCCGTAGAATAGTGTATACCCATCCTCTTCGTGAGTTCCCTCTCCTAGCCATCTTGTCTCTTGTACCACCACCAGGTCCAGTTTATATCAGGTAATCTCTGAGACCATAGCTTGTATAGTTCCAGGTCTATACAGGCTCTGAACATTTCACAAACCAAAAATAAAATTTCTGAATCGTATACCGTTTTTCCTTTTCAGTTTTCATATTCCATTGTATCCACCCATGTCCGAGGCGAGTTTGTGTTTCGTAACCAAGAGTTTTTTTTACAGGATTGGGTTGTTATCCCTATGTCCAACCCTCCTCCTTTATCCAGGCTTGGGACCGGAAGTGGCTGTTGCAAGGCAACTGACCTCAGGCGGAGTTATCCTAGAGTATAATGGAATTAAAATATCAGCTCCTTGGCAAAGATTGGATAATGAGTTTGCGCTGAATTTGTTAAAATCAATATAACATTTGGGGACTCGAGTAAATTCATGAAAGTGGGATAGCGATTGCTGTTTCTTAAGAGAGGAAAGAAAGAATTACAGAAAGAATCCTGACTCAGCTAGTTGGGCTCCTAATTGCTAAAAAACGTACTTGAATTAAAAATGTGGGAATCCAAAAGTCAATCTGAAATCTTAGTTTAGATTCTATAGCTCAGTTTGCGAGCACTGCAGTTGTTCATCATACGTAGCATTATCAGTTCCTGCTAGTGGCGGCGATGGTGGCTGAAAATTGTGGGTCATCTGGTCTTCATCGAAGGCTGCTTACAGTCAGAGCCCTCCAGGGCTACTGCCATCTTCAGATCATAAAATATTCTGATGTAGGTATCAACGTCAAAATCTCTACATGTGGGCATATATTAACCATTGGCTAGCCTCAGATGGAGTTCCACAGAGCACTCCCAGCAAGAAGCAGGCTTTTCACTCTACCTTCTGAATGTGAGTCGTGTGCTTGATTTCGATCACCAATGACAGTGATTCTTCCGAATACCAACTAACCAGGTCCATTGTAACAATGAAAAAAATAATTAACCATTGGTGGGGATTTTAATTGCTGACGCTCAGAAAGAGGCAACGTGTAACTCCCACGAACCGCCTTATTTCGCTTTTCAGCCAGCCACTCCTCCCCCACGTACACAGAAGCGTGTTTGGTTCCCCTACTGCAAAATTTATTCATACTATCCAATAATAGCAGCTCTTAATGTTTCTTCTGAGAGTGAATAACAGTTCAGTTAACTTGCTGACAGCCTATTGGCTGTAGTTTACACTGTCTTAAGCACAAAAAAGCCGGAGGGCCTCTTCTCTCACTACACCTCAGAGATCTTACTTTTTAACTCTCTTGGGCCTAGCGGTTCCCAAAATATGGGCTTCCTGTAGGCTGTAGGTCACTGCCCTACTGCGTTCCCCTTCATTGTCAGCTTTCAATGCGTCTCCTTGGCGCCAAAGGATTACCCACCTTAAAAACATTACACAATAGCTTTCCGTCATTAAGGACGTGCAGTATCGGTAGCTGCGATACTGCGCCTGAAACGAGATGAGACGCAGGTTGGCAGCAAAGTTGCTGCGGGCCGCCTCGAGGGCCACGCGGCAGCCAATAGAAGAAGAGCACCGAGTCTTCCTGCTGAGAAGGTGACGAGCCATACAGCAGACGTACACCAGCTAGCCAGCGGAGAAGAACAAATTATCTATGAACATTGTATCCTGTACTTTGCTTCGCTCAACTTATGACAAGTTATGTAATCTGTTTATTTCTCTTAATACAAGTTAGTACTAATTGTTTGCTTTGTGTTGCATATCCTCACATCCTGGAAAACTTCCTCGAATTTAACCCACACTTTTGCTCTGCTTGTCAAAAATATGGCTCTGAGCACTACGGGACTTAACATCTATGGTCATCAGTCCCCTAGAACTTAGAACTACTTAAACCTAACTAACCTAAGGACAGCACACAACACCCAGTCATTACGAGGCTGAGAAAATCCCTGACCCCGCCGGGAATCGAACCCGGGAACCCGGGCGTGGGAAGCGAGAACGCTACCGCACGACCACGAGCTGCGGACACTGCTTATCCACTACGGATACAGCAGGATGCAAAAACTGATTGTATCTCTCCAGCAAAGCTTCGGTCGCATGCTGTATGCTGGTGCCAACGCGTGCGCGTGTCTGACTTCTCGACCCCCTGCAGTCATGTATGTTGTTTGGTTTGTGGGGTGATTAACTGCGCTGTCATCAGCGCCCGTACGAAGTCGCAGTTTTTACACCGTCCAATCTAGCCACTGTCACGAATGATAATGACGATGAAACGATGAGAAGAAAACTAACGAATACTGGGATTAGCGAGGACAAGGCATTTCCTACTAGGTTGAATATCGTAATACCGACAACCACCAATAAGAAACGCAAAGTATATCTATTTAAAGAAAACTGATTAAAATGCCAGTCACGCCTTTTTAAGAGAGAGTCTTCACTCCTTCCGATCTGATCATGTAAGTGTAGAAAATATGTGGCATAATTTCAAAGACATAGTGTCGACGGCAATTGAGAGATATATACCACATAAATTAATAAGTGATTGTACTGATCCCCGATGGTACACAAAATGGGTCAGATCGCTATTGCAGAAGCAGCGAAAAAAGCATGCCAAATTTAAAAGAACGTAAAATCCCGAAAATTCTCGAAGTTTCGTAGAAGTTCGAAATATAGCGCGTACTTAAACGCGAGATGCTTTTAATAATTTCCACAACCAAATTCTGTCTCGGAATCTGGGAGAAGACCCAAAGAGATTCTGGTCACACATAAAGCACGGCAGTAGCAAGACGCAATGAATACCTTCACAACGCGATAACAATGGTGAGGTCACTGATGACAGTGCCACTAAAGCAGAGTTATTAAACACGATTTATCGGAACTCCTTCACCAAACAAGAGGAAATAAATATTCCTGAATTCCAATCAAGAACAACTGCCAAAATGAGAAACTTAGATGTTGATGTCCTCGTTGTAGCAAAACAGTTTAAATCACTTAATAAATGCGAGGCTTTCATTTTTCAAAGCTGAACAAAATATGTTAGAATATGTCACAGAGACGAAATAATAATTATTATATTTCCTTTCCCAGGTCATGTAAGAGTTTCGCTGTGTTGGTTAGAAGATGTGTTATTATCTAATGTTAATATCGTAGTTTTTATTTTTTATTCCCTTACTTAACATAATCAGTGAATGCTTGCTAAACGTCGTCCACGAGTCCTTAACGAAAGTAATCCTTTACGTCAGTTCAAAAAAATGGTTCAAATGACTCTGAGCACTATGGGACTTAACTTCTAATGTCATCAGTCCCCTACAACTTAGAACTACTTAAACCTAACTAACCTAAGGACATCACACACATCCATGCCCGAGGCAGGATTCGAACCTGCGACCGTCGTGGTCGCTCGGTTCCAATCTGTAGCGCCTAGAACCGCCCGCCCACGCCCGGCGGCGGAGTTTCACCGCCAAGAGCGGGAAGTACATACTCCTTTATTACAACCGGTATCCCACTTAAGTCATTTAAAAAAATCTGCATGGAGATACTAAACTTATGGTGTCAAATACCACAAAATCCGTAAGTCTCCTTTGACAAGCAGAAAAATGCTACAGTAACATATGATGGATCGTAAGTTATTTCATGCGATAGGTTCAAAATCGTCGTGTGATCTCTACAAATAAGTAAAGTGTGACAATGATGATGTGAGGATGATACAAACCGATTGTAATAAAGAAGTATTTATTTTCAGCAATTTCCAGTGAAAGATACTTGAATAAAAAAGTTATGAAGCTTGGTGCACGACCGTCACAAAATGTGTTATTTCACGTTCACGGAGGAGATATATCATCTGGATTTGCGTAAAGAAAGTTTTACTGCGAACAGTTTTCGTGGCAACTCGTACAGCCTCAGCTGACGATGGGCTACCGTAGTCGAGAACCATTAAATGTGTGGTTAGTTTATAACATTTCTCACGAAGTCCACTTTGGTGCTATACGAGCTAAAATCGAGACACAGAGGGTGCTATGCTGGGTTCGTCTGCAGCAGACGGTGGCAGGCATTTCGTGAAGTGGCGCGGGGCATCAGGCGTCAATTTGAGTCAGCTAATTGTCAGTTAGTGCAGCGTTAATTGCGGTGACGGCGCCGTAATAAACTTAGCTCTGCCGTAAATCTCGCTAACGAGCCTGATACCACGCAGGCCACGTCATCGCTACGTGCGGCGCGGCCGCGGTTTTCCTGGGCCCACGTGGACGCTGCATTTCCGGGTCACCGGCCATTAGGCGCGATGCCGCACGTGTTATGATTCAATCATCAGCGCCGCTGCCTATGGTCCTACTGCCGTAATGTTGGGCCGCACCTGCTCATTGCGCCGATCTCTTCAGCTGACAATGTTATACGCTCTTGGCCATTAAAATTGCTATACCAAGAAGAAATGCAGATGATAAACGGGTATTCATTAGACAACTATATTATACTAGAACTGACATGTGATTACATTTTCAGGCAATTTGGGTGCATAGATCCTGAGAAATCAGTACCCAGAACGACCATCTCTGGCCTTAATAACGGCCTTGATACGCTTGGGCATTGGGTCAAACAGAGCTTGGATGGCGTGTACAGGTATAGCTGCCCATGCAGACCCAACACGATACCACAGTTCATCAAGAGTATTGACTGGCGTATTGTGACGAGCCAGTTGCTCGGCCACCATGGACCACACCTTTTCAATTGGTGAGAGATCTGGAGAATGTGCTGGCCAGGGCAGCAGCCGAACATTTCCAGTATCCAGAAAGGCCCGTACAGGACCTGCAACATGCGGTTGTGTATTATCCTGCTGAACTGTAGGGTTTCGCAGGGATCGAATAAACGGTAGAGCCACGGGTCGTAACGCATCTGAAATGTAACGTCCACTGCTCAAAGTGCCGTCAATGCGATCAAGAAGTGACCCAGACGTGTAACCAATGGCACCCCATACCATCAAGCCGGGTGATACGCCAGTATGGCAATGAAGAATACACGCTTCCAATGTGCGTTCACCGCGATGTCGCCAAACACGGATGCGACCATCATGATACTGTAAACAGAACCTGGATTCATCCGAAAAAGTGACGTTTTGCCATTCGTGCACCCAGGTTTGTCGTTGAGAACACCATCGCAGGCACTCCTCTCTGTGGTGCAGCGTCAAGGGTAACCGCAGCCATGGTTTCCAGCTGATACTCCATGCTGCTGCAAACGTCGTCGAACTGTTCGTGCGGATGTTTGTTGTCATGGAAAGGTCCCCGTCTGTTGACTCAGGGATCGAGACGTGGCTGCACGATCTGTTACTGCCATGCGGATAAGATGCCTGTCATCTCGACTGTTAGTGATACGAGGCCGTTGGGATCCAGCACGGCGTTCCGTATTACCGTCCTGAACCCACCGATTCCATATTCTGCTAACAGTCATTGCATTTCGAACAACGCGAGCACGCGGGATTAGCCGAGCGGTCATAGGCGCTGCAGTCATGGACTGTGAGGCTGCTACCGAAGGAGCTTCGAGTCCTCCCTCGGGCATGGGTGTGTGAGTTTGGCCTTAGGATAAATTTGATTAAGTAGTGTGTAAGCTTAGGGACTGACGACCTTAGCAGTTAAAAGTTCCATAAGATTTCACACACACACGCAACGCGAGCAGCAATGTCGCGATACAATAAACCGCAATCGCGATAGGCTACAATCCGACCTTTATCAAAGTCGGAACCGTGATGGTACGCATTTCTCCTCCTTACACGAGGCATCACAACAACGTTTCACAAGGCAACGCCGGTCAACTGCTGTTTGTGAATGAGAAATCGGTTGGAAACTTTCCTCATGTCAGCACGTTCTATGTGTTGCGACCGGCGCCAACCTTGTGTGAATGCTCTGAAAAGCTAATCATTAGCATATCCCAGCATCTTCTTCCTGGCGGTTAAATTTCGCGTCTGTAGCACGTCATCTTCGTGGTGTAGCAATTTTAATGTCCAGTAGTGTAATTTCTTCTCTTTGTTCGTCGGCAAAGTATCTCAGTAGTTTAAAGCTACGCAACACCGTTGTACCCACATCTGCCTCTAAGTCATTGCTCTGCATATCACTAGGAGGTATGTAACAGAAGGTACCTTTCATTTTACCACACGTCACATTTCCGTTCATTTATATTCAAGTATGGAGCAGGGAAATTTACTGCTTCAATAACCGTGTGCCCGCAGCAATAATGCTAATTTTTGTACGTTGCCTCTTCGAGAGCGATACATATGACATGTCTGCATCCACATCCATATTCCGCAAGCCACTTTACGGTGTGTTCCCGTCGTGAATGATTAGCGGGAAGAACAACTACAGGGAAACTTCTGTACGGGTTCCAGTCTATTTAATTTTATCTTCGCGTCTTTTCGAAAGATATACGAGGCGCATTCAAGTTCTAAGGCCTCCGATTTTTTTTCTAATTAACTACTCACCCGAAATCGATGAAACTGCCGTTACTTCTCGACGTAATCGCCCTGCAGACGTACACATTTTTCCCAACGCTGACTCCATAATTCCATGGCAGCGCCGAAGGCTTCTTTAGGAGTCTGTTTTGACTAATGGAAAATCTCTGAGGCAATAGCAGCACAGCTGGTGAATGTGCGGCCACCGAGAGTGTCTTTCATTGTTGGAAAAAGCCAAAAGTCACTAGGAGCCAGGTCAGGTGAGTAGGGAGCATGAGAAATCACTTTAAAGTTGTTATCACGAAGAAACTGTTGCGTAACGTTAGCTCGATGTGCGGGTGCGTTGTCTTTGTGAAACAGCACACGCACAGCCCTTCCCGGACGTTTTTGTTGTAGTGCAGGAAGGAATTTGTTCTTCAAAACATTTTCGTAGGATGCACCTGTTACCGCAGTGTCCCTTGGAAAGCAATGGCTAAGGATTACGCCCTCGCTGTTCCAGAACACGGACACCATAATTTTTTCAGCACTGGCGTTTACCCGAAATTTTTTTGGTGGCGGTGAATCTGTGTGCTTCCAATGAGCTGACTGGCGCTTTGTTTCTGGATTGAAAAATGGCATCCACGTCTCATCCATTGTCACAACCGACGAAAAGAAAGTCCCATTCATGCTGTCGTTGCGTGTCAACATTGCTTGGAAACGTGTCACACGGGCAGCCATGTGGTCGTCCGTCAGCATTCGTGGCACCCATCTGGATGACACTTTTCGCATTTTCAGGTCGTCATGCAGGATTGTGTGCACAGAACCCACAGAAATGCCAACTCTGGAGGCGATCTGTTCAACAGTCATTCGGCGACCCCCCAAAATAATTCTCTCCACTTTCTCGATCACGTCGTCAGACCGGCTTGTGCGAGCCCGAGGTTGTTTCGGTTTGTTGTCGCATGATGTTCTGCCTTCATTAAACTGTCGCACCCACGAACAGACTTTCGACACATCCATAACTCGATCACCACATGTCTCCTTCAACTGTCGATGAATTTCAATTGGTTTCACACCACGCAAATTCAGAAAACGAATGATTGCACGCTGCTCAAGTACGGAAAACGTCGCCATTTTAAGTATTTAAAACAGTTCTTATTCTCGAAGCTGGCTGTAAAATTCCATCCGCCACACGGTGCTGCCATCTCTGGGACGTATTGACAATGAACGCGGCCTCATTTTAAAACAATGCGCATGTTTCTATCTCTTTCCAGTCCGGAGAAAAAAAATCGGAGGCCTTAGAACTTGAATGCACCTCGTACTAGGAAAACACACGATGTTGGGTGACTTTTCTAAGAACGTACACTCGCGGAACTTCAACAACGGATCACACCTTGATGCAAATCACTTCTCTTGCAGTGTCTGCCAGTAGAGTTGCAGAACACCACTGGTGATCACATTCCCAAACCCTCAAAACCAAATGCGGGAAGGCCGCTCCCTTAAGATCCACCATTTACATTTCAATTTCCTACAAAGTTAAGTGGATAACGTGAAACTACGGCCATCGGCATGCCGAATTACATGAATCTGAATGTCATTGACGCTGTCTGAATGGAATAATTTATTTGCATTTGACAATTATGATTGAAAGTGACTCTCTGAACACTTGTTAATTGTATCTAGCTTTATATAGTGAAGGTACCAAACAGAAACACGGATTAAATACATTTATTTACAAATGCATCAGTTTTAGAGACATAAATTCAACTACGAGAATCGAGACAATATCTTTCCGACCTGAAGTGTATCTTTGAGTGTATGAAATTTGTACTTGTCTACATGAGAATTTTCACTCAAATATTCTATAGCTATAATTCCACTCTATATAAACCCCGCAAAATGATGACAGGCAGTGACTGGAAGTAGGTGACTATCCCCATAAGTCCACACATTCAGAGCCGGCCGGGGTGGCTGACCGGTTTTAGGCGCTACAGTCTGGAACCGGGCGACCGCTACGATCGAAGGTTCGAAACCTGCCTCGGACATGGATATGTGTGGTCTCCTTAGATTAGTTAGGTTTAATTAGTTCTAAGTTCTAGGGGACTCATGACCTCAGAAGTTGTCCCATAGCGATCAGAGCCATTTGAACCACACATTAATAATGTTCCCAATATATTAAGTCTGGATGAATAGATTTTTAAGAGTATCGAGGCTGTGTTGGAATCAGTCTTTTTCATTCCTTAAATGGATTTCAACAATTAAATATCGAGCTCTGCCCGATGTTCAAACCCAGTCACCCTGTAAGACGTATGCGTTGCCGGCGATGGGCGAGGCATGGCAGAGTCTCTGACCAGAGAGTAGTATGTAGTTAGTTGTTGCTTGTCTTCAGTAGTCTGCAGTAGTCTGCAGTAGTCGACAGTAGTCGGCGCGTGCCTGCGCTTGTCGGCAGTCTGCTCTGGTTGGGACTTTGGAGGATGAGTATTATTGTAGAAGGTAAAGAAGCAGCCTTGCGCATATCTAGTAATGTATATTAACTGTCATTAATTTCTTTTAAAAAATGCCCCAATAATAATTTTTATAATATAAAGTAATTTTTTTAAGAAAAGCATTCATTTGAATTTAAAGAATATTTCCAATGCATGATCATTCCTTCCAAGAATAAAAAAAAATATAGCCCAGCATTGCACGAAGCTGTGCCGAAAAGTTTTTACGTAAGAGCAAGTATATTCGCAGTTTTTATTGAGGTAAGAATTTTTCCTTTTATATTCACAATACAGGGCCGAGGCGCAGCGCTGCTGTCGTCATAAAATTTACCAGGTTACTGAATTTTCTTATTATTTCCGGGTTTAGGAATTGAATTTTGTGGTTACATTAAATGTGAATGCATTTCTGCACAGAGATTATAAATGGGAGCCAATTTTGTTCAGAGGTTACAATATATAAAATTCATTTAATTATTATTTTTGTGCGGAGGTTACACATGGTTCTTGGTTTCTCTTACACTAGTGTAACCTCCCCACACAGTTATTTTAAATAGGAAACCAAGAACCATGTGTAACCTCCGCACAAAAATAATAATTAAATGAATTTTATATATTGTAACCTCTGAACAAAATTGGCTCCCATTTATAATCTCTGTGTAGAAATGCATTCACATTTAATGTAATCACAAAATTCAATTCCTAAACCCGGAAATAATAAAAAAATTCAGTAACCTGGTAAATTTTAAGACGACAGCAGCGCTGCGCCTCGGCCCTGTATTCTGAATATAAAAGGAAAAATTCTTACCTCAATAAAAACTGCGAATATATCTGCTCTTACGTAAAAACTTTTCGGCACAGTTTCGTGCAATGCTGGGCTATATTTTTTTTTTATTCTTGGAAGGAATGATCATGCATTGGAAATATTCTTTAAATTGAAATGAATGCTTTTCTTAAAAAAATTACTTTGTATTATAAAAATTATTATTAGGGCATTTTTTTGAAAGAAATTAATGACAGTTAATATACATTACTAGATATGCGCAAGGCTGCTTCTTTACCTTCTACAACAATACTCATCCTCCAAAGTCCCGACCAGAGCAGACTGCCGACACGCACAGGCACGCGCCGACTACTGTCAACTACTGCAGACTACTGCAGACTACTGAAGACAAGCAACAACTAACTACATACTACTCTCTGGTCAGAGACTCTGTCATGCCTCGACCATCGTTGGCAATGCATACGTCTTACAACCCGCTTTTTGATGACAGGAAGCGAGCGCCGTCTCGGTCCTGATCGAGCTCTGCATCTCGGCCGAACCCCCAGGAAGACCTCAAGCTAGATCGGGTGGTTAGACTTGAAGCCAGGACTGATGCGCAACACGCTGCGGCAGGATTACTGAAACAAAGATCGCAATCACTATCTTCATCCTCGAAGCAACGTAGAGCGAACTTAGCAACGGGCTTAACAGCTTATGCTTGCAATGAACAGTTATAATTTTATCGCCCCTTTTTAGCGGTAATGAGCGTGGCCCATATCCGGAACTCAACTCTTAGTTCTGCGATAAGTTATAGTATAACTATAATAAATATCACAGAAAAAGAAAGGCCGGTATACAACTTCAATACTAGGGTAAGGGTTTTAACCTCTGAACACATAAATGGCAGACAAAATTGAGTCAAGCTTTAGGAACAAGGCGCTTATAACTTAAACGTAATAGTGGCCAAGAGCATGATTACTACACTCCTGGAAATTGAAATAAGAACACCGTGAATTCATTGTCCCAGGAAGGGGAAACTTTATTGACACATTCCTGTGGTCAGATACATCACATGATCACACTGACACAACCACAGGCACATACACACAGGCAACAGAGCATGCACAATGTCGGCACTAGTACAGTGTATATCCACCTTTCGCAGCAATGCAGGCTGCTATTCTTCCATGGAGACGATCGTAGAGATGCTGGATGTAGTCCTGTGGAACGGATTGCCATGCCATTTCCACCTGGCGCCTCAGTTGGACCAGCTTTCTTGCTGGACGTGCAGACCGCGTGAGACGACGCTTCATCCAGTCCCAAACATGCTCAATGGGGGACAGATCCGGAGATCTTGCTGGCCAGGGTAGTTCACTTACACCTTCTAGAGCACGTTGGGTGGCACGGGATACATGCGGACGTGCATTGTCCTGTTGGAACAGCAAGTTCCCTCGCCGGTCTAGGAATGGTAGAACGATGGGTTCGATGACGGTTTGGATGTACCGTGCACTATTCAGTGTCCCCTCGACGATCGCCAGTGGTGTACGGCCAGTGTAGGAGATCGCTCCCCACACCATGATGCCGGGTGTTGGCCCTGTATGCCTCGGTCGTATGCAGTCCTGATTGTGGCGCTCACCTGCACGGCGCCAAACACGCATACGACCATCATTGGCACCAAGGCAGAAGCGACTCTCATCGCTGAAGACGACACGTCTCCATTCGTCCCTCCATTCACGCCTGTCGCGACACCACTGGAGGCGGGCTGCACGATGTTGGGGCGTGAGCGGAAGACGGCCTAACGGTGTGCGGGACCGTAGCCCAGCTTCATGGAGACGGTTGCGAATGGTCCTCGCCGATACCCCAGGAGCAACAGTGTCCCTAATTTGCTGGGAAGTGGCGGTGCGGTCCCCTACGCCACTGCGTAGGATCCTACGGTCTTGGCGTGCTTCCGTGCGTCGCTGCGGTCCGGTCCCAGGTCGACGGGCACGTGCACCTTCCGCCGACCACTGGCGACAACATCGATGTACTGTGGAGACCTCACGCCCCACGTGTTGAGCAATTCGGCGGTACGTCCACCCGGCCTCCCGCATGCCCACTAAACGCCCTCGCTCAAAGTCCGTCAACTGCACATACGGTTCACGTCCACGCTGTCGCGGCATGCTACCAGTGTTAAAGACTGCGATGGAGCTCCGTATGCCACGGCAAACTGGCTGACACTGACGGCGGCGGTGCACAAATGCTGCGCAGCTAGCGCCATTCGACGGCCAACACCGCGGTTCCTGGTGTGTCCGCTGTGCCGTGCGTGTGATCATTGCTTGTACAGCCCTCTCGCAGTGTCCGGAGCAAGTATGGTGGGTCTGACACACCGGTGTCAATGTGTTCTTTTTTCCATTTCCAGGAGTGTAAATTAAGCTAACAGGGCCCAACTTTAGCAAGAAAACTTTTAAAACTTACTATGCTAAAAAAAACTTTATACTGTCCAAGCGCCTGTTTACTACTTTCCAACAAAGCGAACTAACAGGGCTTAGTAGGCTTTTAAAACATACTACACTAAACCTAATACTGGCCAATGTCAATGACCACCATATTCAAATAAACCACTGTCACCCAGATACGTTATACGCTCACAGGGCCACAACCGCAATGCCATAATTTAACCTTAACGGGGCGTAATAACGCAAGCGAGGCCCAACATTGGCCACTGCGCAAAACAATGTTAAATAAGCCCTTGCGTCCTTGCCCAGCTATTCAGTTGCGGTCAAGCACTCTTAATTAAAACTTCCTAATTGCGGTGGTACACATAAGTGAAACGCGCTACTTCAAAGAACGCTCCGAAATACAACCGCCGCAAAGGGCACAACGTACATGCTTTATAATAAAAATCTTAAAAGCCAATTCAAGAAGTAATACGATTAAAACCTTGACCATACAACGCCCTGCACTGCCAGGACATTGTGACTACACAACACAGGGACGTCTTAACTTTCCACAGTGCAAGATACAGTTTTTTTAAAAACACAACGTACACATTCGACGAACCGCCAGTACCTCCGACTTTTGGGTTACATCAACAGCAATAGCTAGATACGGACGATCCCAAATAGCCACAGCTGCGATTTGGGGGTAAAGGTCCTTTCCGTTAGCATATTACACTACTGGACATTAAAACTGCTACATCACGAAGTGCTACAGTCGCGGAATTTAACCGACAGGAAGAAGATGCTGTGATATGCTAATGATTAGCTTTTCAGAGCATTCACACACGGTTGGCACCGGTGGCGACACCTACAACGTGATGACATGAGGAAAGTTTCCAACCGATTTCTCATACACAAACAGCAGTTGACCGGCGTTGCTTGGTGAAACGTTGTTGTGAAGCCTCGTGTAAGGAGGAGAAATGCGTACCATCACGGTTCCGACTTTGATAAAGGTCGGATTGTAGCCTATCGCGATTGCGGTTTATCGTATCGCTACATTGCTGCTAGCGTTGATCGAGATTCAATGACTGTTAGCAGAATATGGAATCGGTGGGTTCAGGACGGTAATACGGAACGTCATGCTGGATCCCATTGGCCTCCTATCACTAGCAGTCGTGAAAACAGGAATCTTATCCGCATGGCTTTAACGGATCGTGGAGCCACGTCTCTATCCCTAAGTCAATAGATGGGGACGTTTGCAAGACAACAACCATCCGCACGAACTGTTCGACGACGTTTGCAGCAGCATGGACTATCAGCTCGGAGACCACGGCTGCGGTTACCTTTGATGCTGCATCTTTCAGACAGGAGAGACTGCGATGGTGTACTCAACGACGAACCTGTGTGCATGAATGGCAAAACTTCATTTTTTCGAATGACTAAAGGTTCTGTTTACAGCATCATCCGTGTTTGGCGACATCGCGGTAAACTCACATTGGAAGGGTGTATTCGTCATCGCCATACTGGCGTATCACCCAGCGTTATGGTATGGAGTGCCATTGGTTACACTTTTCGATCACCTCTGATTCGTATTGACGGCACTTGGAACAGTGGACGCTACATTTCAGATGTGTTGCGATCCGTGGCTCTACCCTTCATTCGATCCCTACGAAACCCTACATTTCACCAGGATAATGCACGACCACATGTTGCGGGTTCTGTAGGGGCCTTTCTGGATACAGGAAATGTTCGACTACTGCCCTGGCCAGCACATTCTCCTGATCTCTCACCAACTGAAAACGTCTGGTGAATGGTGGCCGAGCAACTGGCTCGTCACAATATGCCAGTCACTACTCTTGATGAACTGTGGTATCGCGTTGAAGGTGTAGGGGTAGCTGTATCTGGACATGCCATTCAAGCTCTGTTTGACCCAATGCCCAGGCGTGTCAAGGCCGTTATTACGGCCAGAGGTGGTTGTTCTGGGTACTGATTTCTCAGGATCTATGCACCCAAATTGCGTGAAAACATAATCACATGTCAGTTCTAGTATTATGTATTTGTCCAATGAATACTCGTTTATCATCTGCATTTCTTCTTGGTGTAGCAATTTTAATGGCCAGTAGTGTATAACGCGTCCACGTTCTCACGCTGTATTAAGACTTATGTTACTTTTTCCGTCAACGTTGGCACCGGACGTAATCCTTACAACATTTTACAACGGACTCACCACTCCACCACAAGATAAGGAGAATCAAACGGAGCATATCTAGAATGGTAGTAGCTCTTCCATAACGGTCGTTTCCATAACTTTACTAAGGTGGACATGCTTTTTAAGTTCTTCTTAGCAACAAGCAGCTTATCAAGCACAGCTCCTTGGAATAACTCAGAACTGCTGCATCACAAAACAAGACTTGGTAATGAAGATGTTGCACGCACTTGAAGAATAACGCTAACAGTTCTCAGTCGTTATCAGCAGTTTAATGCGATAAAAACACCAAAAACCTACGGAATCAACGTAGCCGTCTTAGCCAGTTGTCTTAGCCAACCACCGCAGCAGGACCTTACAGCTTCTTGTCTTAGGCGTTGATTATCGGCGTTGTCTTCTTAAGGCACAAATAAACGTTACAACGATGCTATTCCTCACTTAATGGAACCTGGCCGGCAACGTTCAAGAATTCAACGCGAACGATCAGGCGAGCCCTACCGCAAATCTTGGCTACTAATTACTCTCTCCGGTATCCTGAACGTATCCAACTAATAATCAAAAAGATGAAAGTAGAATTAAATAACCAGCGACGTATTTCAACAATCCGCCAGGCTAACCGAAAGCGGCTGCATCCTGGACTCGGGCAGGCGTGCCGGACCCAGATCGAATCCGCCCGGCGGCTTACCGACATCGGCCGGTGTGCCGGCTAGCCTGGATATGGCTTTTAGGTGGTTTCCCATATCCCGCTATCTGAATACCGGGCTGGTCCCAACGTTCCACCTCAGTTATACGACTCGCAGTCATCTGAACACATTCGCACTATTCCTTGGATTACACTAGACGCAGACAGCTGGGGTACTCAAATTCCGTCCCGGGAGGACGGGGTGGCAGCAGGAAGGGCATCCAACCATTCCTTAAAGCTAACCTTGCCAAATCTGTTCTAACCATGCCGACCCTACTCAACCGCGGGTCAAGGCACTAGCACAAGAAGAAGATGTATTTAAACATTTTTTGCAGAGCTTCACGCCAACGGTCACACTTACTACGGGCAGCCACGACCCTGGTCAAAACAGCTCTGTCTCGTTGCTGCTTCCATAAACACCAGCAGTCACGAACTGAGCCGCCAGCCTCGCTTGCACTACTCCACGCTGTCACCTTTGACGCCGCTAGCGCCACCGCACCTACACTCGCACACCTAGCACGACCAAGACTCGGTAGAATACAGAGGAACAGTGGTAGAACCGCAACGGCGCGAAGTGCAAATTGCCGGACGATGAATCCAACCAGCACATTCCTTGTGCAATGAACCTGAAACTGGCAATCGTCCTGGATGCCACATGTCCCCAAAAATCTACTCGTTTGTACATGTGCAACGCGCTTGAGACAGGCAATCGTCCTGCATTCCACAAGTGTGAAATGGAATTGAACTTCTCGGCCGGTGCCGACAATTATGTGTTTGCGTCACGCAGTATGCTGAAAAGAGCTGTCCCTTCGTGAAGACGAGGTCGTCAGCGCGCTGCCGCTACGCGAACATGTTGCAGGTCCAACCGCGAAGCTACTCCGATTCGATCCATCCTCTACAGCTACCGTCCACCGATTCGATCCGGATACCTTCTCGGCCAATGCGCAGGAGGGTGCGGTCACATACGCGAAGAAAACCGAAGTCGATGCTGACGCCAAAAGCTCTGTGCCTTCTCTCGTGGTGCTCACTTACACCCTCCTGATTCCTTCCCCCCAAAACAGAGCTAACTGCCAACTGAAAAATCAACAAGCACTGCTGCCCAGTCGCGAGAATTCTCTGCAATTATAGAATCTCACCGAAATAGCATGTCTCCTCCAGACAATAATCACAAAAGGAACACCTGCCACACAATAGTAATAATAATAATAATAATAATAATACTGACTTCAGAGCTGCGCTATTGACATCACACCTTGTTACGTCAATCGCGCATTCTCCTGCCTTTGCTATTAGCCTAGCGCCTCAGGGCTCGAGAAATGGAGCGAGAGCCACTACGCGGCTAGACTTTGTTTCCTGTAGCCCATGCTTTCTACAACCGATAGATAGCTATCCTCCAAGGAGGTCTGCGAAACATGAACATCCGCCCCCACCTTCTGAATTCGGCGAGCACTATTCACCTACCGAAGAGACATTAAACACTACAGTCGTTCAGGTAGACAATAACCTTCTACCCCACAGGATTGGCGTTCCGACCTCCGTGCTAACAATTCATTACCGGGTGCCCGTTTCTTACGCTCGGTCCCGTTTCTTCCTGGTGTTATCTGCTCTCCACTTCAAATCCAATATGCTGTTTATTCACATGTGCACCAGAAACTTTCACAACAAAGCCCTTCACCATGTTTATAAAGTAAAGAAATGACAATTACATAGAGCACCGTACTCACAGTTAACATGAGTCCATCTCATCAGTGCAGAGGAGGGGGAGGAGGAGATTAGTGTTTAACGTCCCGTCGACAGCGAGGTCATTAGAGACGGAACGCAAGCTCGTGTGGGAGAAGGATGGGGAAGGAATTCGGCCGTGCCCTTTGAAAGGAACCATCCCGGCATTTACCTGAAGCGATTTAGGGAAATCACGGAAAACCTAAATCAGGATGGCCGGAGACGGGATTGAACCATCGTCCTCCCGAATGCGAGTCCAGTGTGCTAACCACTGCGCCACCTCGCTCGGTCTCATCAGTACACGTTCTCATATCGGTTTACCCTGTTGTCACTCAGTGGATTACGAAATCACTCTTTAACTGTGATGAAAATGGCATGCAGAATCGGCAACCGCCTTTCATAGTTGATTGAGCATCTCCATTACGCTTTTGCTCTGACTTCATGGACCTGCAAATGAACGCGCTGCTCTTCTTTGGATCTGTTTCCTCTATCAACGCTGCCTTGTGAGGATCTCTGACTGCCGACCATTGTGACCGAGCGGTTCTAGGCACTTCAGTCCGGAACCGCGCTGCTGCTACGGTCGCAGGGCATGGATGTGTGTGACGTCCTTAGGTTAGTTAGGTTTAAGTATTTCTAAGCCTAGGGGACTGATGACCTCAGAAGTTCCGTAGTGCTCATAGCCATTTGAACCTTTTATTTTTTAATGTCGGACTGATAAGCAATACTGAAATACCGGTCAAATGACGGTTTTGTAAGATACCACTATTGTCTGTCTGAAGCACTTAAAATGGTTCAAATGGCTCTGAGCACTATGGGACTTACCATCTATGGTCATCAGTCCCCTAGAACTTAGAACTACTTAAACCTAACTAACCGAAGGACATCACGAGGCAGAGGAAGCACTTTCATATCTTTTCCTACAACGCCTACACCTCTGGCTTTTGTTCTTTGTACGCACGGACGTTTTATATTTTGAGCGTGTGTGGAATTGAAGTATGTTTGGGAATTCTACCCTATTTGTCTCACACAAATACTAATTCTACGTATATTCTATTTCGTGAACTTTGAGTACTTATTCATTCTTCTGAAAATCCAGAAAGAAAATATTTTATTTTCGTGCTGTATTTCATATGCTGCTTATACATTGCCGATTGCTAATCGAAAGTTGACTGAGAATTTGGGCGCATTCATTATACGGGCACAGGATAGCACAATGTCAGATTTCCGAAACCAGTAATTCAGTTTGCATTCGTGAGTGAACTACCTGCGTCGATGGTAAATGGACACAATGAAACGTAGTACAAGCTGCAAGATAATCGCGAATAAGAACACTGATCGACGAACTTTACTATTTTTTCTACTCCAGTCAATGATTGCAAAAACATTTAGCACTCACACTATCGAAATCGGCCAGTGCTGGCCATCTTTAAAGCTGTTTAAAACATACTCTTATATAATAAATGACTCTGCTTTCATTATATTAGGATATGTTTTCAATTGCTCTGAAGATGGTCACAAGTGTCCGAAATCAGTCTTCGGAGGCCGAAAATAGTTTGGGACCACATATTAGAATAAAATGAACAAATTCCAAAGAAATACAACTTTCCACTAAATTCCTTCACCGCTTCGATCTAGTAGTACGGGACTATACAGCGTCGAGCACCTGAAAACTTTGATTGGAGGACTGGCGGTGTTGAGACACTTAAGTATGCACAATTTCACAGCTTGACTAAGTTTATTTGTCTTTTCGTCTTCATCCACTCCGCCAACAGAACTTACTCCAAAATTCAATTAACACGAAATTAAATAAACTGCTTCAACTCCCAGGAGCAGCAAAGAACAAAGTTTCGCTGCATTGTGAGCGCAGGTCGTGGGCGGGTTCCTCTGGCTGGGAGACAAACTAGACGTGCAGTCCGCCATCAGTTTTTTTATATCTTGGAAAAAAATTTCTGTACGTCGTCGAACATAATCGACCAAGGTTCTTGCTACACATATGATTTCAAGAGAAGTACGAAAAATGTAATTGGTGGTATAATAGATCAACAGAATAAAACATTCCATGTGGTATGATTCCAGTTTTTATCGGCTACAGACATAGAAATGGTTACAGATATAAGTCTGCATTTCGCACATTGGGCTCCAGTCGTTGTATGTTTATTCATCGATAGTAATTTTTGTTTGATATTTCAAGTCGTGAAGTTGTGTTTGAGTTGAGAAAATAGAATTTTGCACTGTTTGCTTGTGATTCGTTGGCCATCCTTGTGTCTTTTAAGTGTACTGCACGTTGTTATCAACTCCAATGTGGTACAAATGTACGGATTTTGCAATGGAAACGCTACTGCTACATATACAGAATACGGTTGCCTATTTCTAGCAGCAGAGTGGCAGATTCAAGAGCGTTTGCTGTAGTTTTCACCAAACTGCGACAGACTGATCTGAACGTGAAAATGAGTAGATTATGGACAAAGTAGTTGCTAAAAGTAGTCTTACAACAATTTCTAGACGTATCGGTGTTCCACTTTCGAGACTACGGCGGATAACAGGCATTCACAGCCTCTGTCCTAATATTTGCAGTGAATGCACCATCTTCGAGAAGGATTTGAAGCTAAACGACTGGAATTTTGTGGTTGACTTATTGCAAATGGCCAAGTAATACCGTTTTTACTGAGGCTTTTTTTTTCACTCTTGATGGTATCAATAACAGTCGTAACTCACATCGGTGGTCAGAAGACAGCCCACCGGCACACTGTCAAGAAGGATTCTATGTATACGCGTCGTTTGGTGCAAAAGGTAGGCGTGTTGTGTTGTGTTGTGTTACCGCATTGTCTTACAGTGCCTCGATACCTATTCTTGAGAAGGAGCTTTCAGCATTTTCTGGTTCTATGTGTCGTTCTACGTAAATGTGTGAACCTGTGCGGCATCTACCGACACTTTTGTTTACTTCTAGGCCTGCACGATTGCATGAACAGGTCTGTTACTTCTTGACTTCCAGTGAGGTCAATGAAGTCTGTCTAGCTGGACATAATAACAGCTCATTTTGTTACCAACGAATTATATATTTTATGACACACAAACACTTTATCAACCAGATATCATCTTCCCTCAGTTCTATTACTGCTTGTAATACTAGGTCTCATTTTGGACTATTTTCTGCGTTTTGGTTCGTTCGTTTGGCGTCCGTGTTGAACTTTTATCAACTTTTTTGTCGTTACGTAAGAGACTCTTTTTCGCTGAACTGGCTTTCATGCCCTTGTTAATTATTAATGTGACTGATGTGATCATTACTCATACAACAGGTTAGTTCAGCTTGTGTCTTGTTAAGAATGTGATAAGTTTATATGGAACCTTGTATTCATTTTCAAATAAATATTATGTAGGATACTTGTTCCATATGTTGCATGTTACCATTTTACTATGGTTACTTTAATATTATTATCTAATGCGATGAAAAAAGGGAAAAAAATGCTGTCAATTTATTTGTTGTGTGTTTCTGGAGGTGTAAAGCTTGGGTCAGTCTTGTTGTTGCTGTTCAAATAAATTTTTCTTATTCACGTTGCTTTCGATTCAAATGCGCCCAAGCACTATGGGACTTAACATCTGAGGTCATCAGTCCCCTAGAACTACTTAAACCTAACTAACCTAAGGACATCACACACATCCATGCCCGAGGCAGGATTCGAACCTGCGACCGCAGCAGTAGCGCGGTTCCGGACTGAAGCGCCTGGAACCGCTCGGCCACAGCGGCCGGCCGTTGCTTTCGACACGAACGCATTTCACAGCCCGATGATTAATACTGGTATATCCAGTTCGTATTCAGCCTGCATTTTGTATACGCATCGTAGACTGGATTAATAAGATTTAAAAAAGAAATATTGTCGGGGCAACACTGTAAAGCTGGCTGTGATGTTGGTTCATTTTTATATGTGACAGTTTAACATAAATTATATCATTTTTTACCGGTGTAATAGCGTATACCTTCGTGTTTTGTACTTTCTTCAAGGTCATTTTTCCGTTTTTTTTATTTTTTAAAGATTTTAAAATTGTTGCTACAACCGAAACTAGCTATCGTGTTATTATAATTGTTTTATACAAATGCAATCTAGCCACCAACAGTTTTTTTTAAGAAATTAAATTTCAGTAAGTTATTACAAGAGTTTCTTTTGGCTACATGAATTTGTATGTTTACCCAGGCGTGCAGAGCTGTGATTTGTATGCTTCACAGCTTTGTTGCCCCATAAACACACTGCAGAAGCGATGGATGTCAGCGTCAGGTGGATATCCATTTTTCTCGTGCAATACGTGTGTTCACGTGTGGTTTCAGTCTTCCAGAGAAAGATACATTGTTGATACATTGTAGTCTTGTGGTGAGCGTAGTGTAGGGCTAACGGCTTCAACCGGTCGCTGTGGGCAAAGAGCATCAAGATATTCAAACACAAACTAAGATTGCCGTGTGAAACGTAATTATTTATTTATTTAGCGCATGGCATCACATATGAACAGGGACTAGCAATTTTGAATTACATAGTTTTACAAAAATATATTCATTTCATAATTTATAGTTTAAAAATAAGTCTATAAATTAATATCTAATTTGTCTATCCATTCAAGGGCTGCCTCTGTCACTTCAAAGAAATCTTCCAAGTTCCCATGGTAGACTCTTCTGCTACAGCTTGTTACAATGTGATGGATCGTCTGGTGTTCACACTGAGAGGATGAAGCCCTTCCCCATTGGTAGAGAGTTTCAACACAGAGCTTTTTTTAGTGATCTGACCAACAGTGTAGAAGCCAGACATAATACAAGCTCAGCACAAATTCATAAACCAACAGAAAAACTTTGTGGTATTTCCGAACTGACTGTATTCTGTATTAACGGTGCAGTGATATCGACGTAATCTACAGATGTGAGCAAAGGTTTTGATCCGCCAAGAAATGGATACAAACGGTGGTATCTACAAAATGCGTGTTTAGGCGCAAAGGGAAAAGAAGTTTTTTGACGACGGAAACAATCTCACTGTTACTATCTAAGTTGAAGTTGCTGACAATCGAGATAGTTCATACCACTTACAGTGTGTTCAAATTTATTCAACAATTTTCTAGATTTACGTTAAGACATTGGTGAAGCAGACTTGCAAAATGGCTAACTTTGCAGATACTTCATGGTTAAGAGGTGAAGCCTGCAAAGAAAAAACTTGGACAACAGACGAACTGATCGTTCTGAATTGTGCCGACCAAATAAGAGAACGACAAGACGACCTCACACGAGTTCCACACGGTGTTGTCATGCGAATTCCGAAGGTCATTGACGTCGGTGGAATGTACTGAATGAACTTCGACCTTAATAATTGGTCATGGCTGCACATCCTCTGTGAAGATAAATCCTATCAGCTGCATCACTGTAGGTAGTAAAAACTGGACGCACGTAACACAGAATTTTCGGCCTGTAGCTGTTGGCTCTGAATTTTGAAGCACAAATCTGCAGGATACTGGGAATTCAACTGAGATCTGATTTTCGTCCTTGGAAGGCAATCACCATCTTTCCTACTTGCACTGCATCCCAATTAATTAGGAGACTAAGGAAGGTGGACAGAGAATTAAGCTGTAGTAAAATATATAAAAGTTTAACACATACATATACTGTAGTGGAATCACTTATAGCAGATAGTTGATAAGTCCACCGATGGCGGCCCAAAATGTATCCAGGTAGTAACGATTGAACAAGTTATATATGGAAGAGTAATAGCGCGTCTACTCCGATGTAAATTAAAAAAATAAAAATAAAAGAAACATAATTACAGAATGTACGTACAGCTACCTCGGCTGCATAAAATTGTTGTCAAATTGACCTTCGTTTCCACAGCTCTAAGGCCGTCATCATCAGAATAAAAATTATTCTTATGAAGAACACCTTAGAGCTGTCGAAATGATAGTCAATTTGACAACAATTTTATGCAGCCGAGGTAGCTACACGTACATTCTGTAATTAAGTTAACGTACGGTTGCTGGACTTCAGCCTATCATAAGGTTTTCTTTAAAAAAAAAAGAAAAACATAAATTAAGTCTCTTCTTGAAACAGAAAGATAATACTCATTAATACTTCTGGAAGCTGAAGGCAGGCTATATTGTCAGTAAGGCCATTAAATACACACTTTATGTATGTCAAAGTACCAGGGGATGCTCAGTGTTAAAGTACTAACAGAATGAACAAACTTGAAGTCCCGTTGGGAGCAAAATTGTCTATATGTGTATAGCTGTTTGAAAGTTAAACATAGATAAATTCACAAGACCCCAATTCTGCCTCATTGACAGCCCCCGACTTCTTCAGCAAGGAGGCCAGGAACACTTTTAAGTCCACAGCAGGTAGCTTGCGGGGTTGTGAAGTGAGACATGAATGGCAGTGACGTTGTGGAGACGGCTCTCGAGTTAAAATCCTCAACCACAGAAAACAGAGCTAATGTCGGCTGCTCGAAAGGGCAGTCGGCAAAGACCGCCTGCTTGGACTTTGACGACGTCTTCTGTCCACAGAAGGTTCACATCCTGCCTTGACTCCGACCTCTGAGACACGGCCGTCTTCGTATCTAGAGCCGTGTGAATTTTATCTGAATTTAACTACTGCCGCCATCTTGAACAGATAATCAAATAATATCAAAATGATCACATCCGAAATGTTATTCAGGAATACGTTTCCTTAGTGTATCGGAAATCATCCCATTACAGTTTCTTTTCTCTCTGTATTTTTAATGACACGTTAATTTCCGTTTAATGTTTGGGAAACCACAAAATAAAGTTGATACCCTGATAATAACTTCACCAGATACACACCCATTAACAATGGATCTGACATAATACGATTGAATGGCTTATTAGTAATTGTGTGTTTGAAACTTCCTGGCAGATTAAAACTGTGTGCCCGACCGAGACTCAAACTCGGGACCTTTGCCTTTCGCGGGCAAGTGCTCTACCATCTGAGCTACCGAAGCACGACTCACGTCCGGTACTCACAGCTTTACTTCTGCCAGTATCTCGTCTCCTACCTTCCAAACTTTACAGAAGCTCTCCCGCGAAACTTGCAGAACTAGCACTCCTGAAAGAAAGGATACTGCGGAGACATGGCTTAGTCACAGCCTGGGGGATGTTTCCAGAATGAAATTTTCACTCTGCAGCGGAGTGTGCGCTGATATGAAACTTCCTGACAGATTAAAACTGTGTGCCCGACCGAGACTCAAACTCGGGACCTTTGCCTTTCGCGGGCAAGTGCTCTATCCTTTGTTTCAGGAGTGCTAGTTCTGGATATTGCGGAGACATGGCTTAGCCACAGCCTGGGAGATGTTTCCAGAATGAAATTTTCACTCTGCAGCGGAGTGTGCGCTGATATGAAACTTCCTGGCAGATTGAAACTGTGTGCCCGACCGAGAATCGAACTCGGGACCTTTGCCTTTCGCAGGCAAGTTCTCTATCCTTTCTTTCAGGAGTGCTAGTTCTGCAAGTTTCGCGGGAGATCTTCTGTAAAGTTTGGAAGGTAGGAGACGAGATACTGGCAGAAGTAAAGCTGTGAGTACCGGACGTGAGTCGTGCTTCGGTAGCTCAGATGGTAGAGCACTTGCCCGCGAAAGGCAAAGGTCCCGAGTCCGAGTCTCGGTCGGGCACACACTTTTAATCTGCCAGGAAGTTTCATATCAGCGCAAACTCCGCTGCAGAGTGAAAATTTCATTCTGGAAATTGTGTGTTTCTCCATTTATCAGTGGCCTCTCACGAAGGCGCGTGTACGCGTCGTGACACCTGACAACACTGTCAGTAACTTTTTTATCGATGCTAGAGAGGTTACTTACGTATCTCTTCCTGTTATGTTCCAGGCGCCATCTTCACGGAAGACCAGAAGGACAGCAGCACTGAGCTGGCGTTCAAGTACGCCGTGTACCGCATCAACAAGGACAAGGAGCTGCTGCCCAACACGACGCTCGTGTACGACATCCAGTACGTGCCGAGGGACGACAGCTTCAGGACCTCCAAGAAAGGTCAGTCGCTTCACAAAACATCCCACGCCGAGTACAGGGTGCGACGCATCGATGAGGACCTACTGGCAGACATTTTAAAGCGACTCAGATTTGTCTAATACATACTTTCTACCAGGTCCTCGCTAAAAATGTTCGAGTAACATACTCTCAGATTACGAGTCTATGTTACGTTGAGTGAAGTACTAGAAGTGTGTACTTTGCTTGTAGGCTTCGACGACTTTTCTCCACGAATTCATTATTAATTGGCTATAAGCACTACGGGACTTAACATCTGAGGTCATCAGTCACGTAGACTTAGAACTACTTAAATCTAACTAACATATGGACGTCACACACATCCATGCCCAAGACAGGATCGAACCTGCGACGGTAGCAGCAGCGCGGTTCCGGACTGAAGCGCCTAGAACCGCTCGACCACAGCGGCCGGCTCAGTACTAATTATTAACTGCGTAAATTCCGTGAGTCAGTGTGAAAAGCCGATCATATTGAATAATTCACATCAACACCTACATTGCGTGCTGTATTGATGTTTATATTGTTTGAGAACATGCGGACAATGCACGGCTCAAACAAAACTGACTTTACATATCACGTAGCCGGCTCAAACTAACTGAAAACACATGCCACTTCACTGACAGGCTACTGCCACTCTACTGCCACTCCCGACTTCTTAGGCTCATTGTTTATATAGTTTTTAACAAGTTCCTTGAAGGTATTGTTCAACAAAAATTGAGTTACAACCAAAATCTGCTGTTTCATAAGAAACTACATTTACAGGTTTTTAGACAATAAATTACTGGTTATAATAAGTGTAATTTCTAAGATTGCTTTTCGAATTAGTTATCGATATCCTGCGTGAAAAATGTCACTAACAATACTTGATACAAAATAATTGATAACTAGTTAATTATAACAGGAATATTTATGCTAAAGTATTTTGGAGTACTTTACATAATGCGAAATAGATTTTGAGTTTACATAATAATCTCGTTTTGACCAAATAGTCGAAATAATAGCTTGTTTATGCCAGAAAGTTCTAGAACTCGTGATTACAGAATTAGTTACCATGAATCTGGCTTGATTTTTTATAGAAACATGATGTTTTGAGAGTTAAAGTAACTTTCAGTGCATCAGTTACCCAGAAATCTATCAAAATATTAATTTTCACTGCTGATCGAATTTTGACAATTAATTTCCGATTTAATGACTGAACCGATTTTAACACGTTCTACGTGATTATTGTCTTAGAACTACACAAATGAAATAGTTAATTTATGAAAATTTCGTAAAATTGATGTTTACAATAACATACTTTTCCACTAATTAAATATTTCTGTTAATTCTATTTACATGAGCTACAGTTCAATAAATAGATGTGTTATATTTTAAATATTTCGTGGACAATGCTACTTGGCACAATACAGATTACCGAAATTGGAAATTTAACACTTTCTATAGTGTGAAATATGTATCGAATAATACGTAAAAAGTGTATGGAATACTTCAGATAAGTGTCCCCATTGTATACCGTATCACACTACCTATGAAAATCTAGTGGTAACTTGGATGGAGGCAAGAGTTTAACTACGAAACATTTTCAGTGGTTTCCGCAGCTCCTTAAAGGTGTTTATCGAAGAAGACCCTTCACATCGACAGACGCTATGGAAATCTGTATTCCTGCTTCCACTTACGATTTTGACTAATCGTTATGAGTCACAAGAAGGTTACCAATTACAGCAAATGTGCGGAAGTACTAGGTTAGACTCGTATGGGCCTTTCACTTCGCGAACAGTTTAAGATATCATTAAGATATCGAAACAAGATTTCCAGTAAATTATTGTTCGAAGAGGGTTACGTAATTTTAAGAACCTCTTAACTCCTGTATGAATCGAGATACTGAAGCACACATGGATTTTTAATGGAGTTAAGTACTTTGTTTTACAACATTCTAAAGCTCTTCAAAAGACGATGACGATGATTGTTGGCATTTGGATTATTGGCGAGAGTATGCGAGGAACGTGAAGTTTAAAACATTCTCAAGGGCCTCAGTCATATTTCTACTGATTCACCGATTGAACACTAAAATGTCAGCTATTGACCACAGACTTCGTTTCACTGAATTTCTACGAGCAATCAGTAGAAATATAGTATTCACCTACAGCCGTCTTGCAGGCTAGGAGGCGGCCGGTGTCACACTGGTGTTCCACCATGCACTCCTGAACAAAACGTGTCGTTTGCTCTGTATTTGACACACTTGCACTGACTACTATAAGAACATACCTTGCGTTGAGCGATGCATTCCAGCGGGTGATCTTGTTGCTGTGGTTAGAGACATGACCGAAAGCAGCGAAACTGGTCGTTGGAGACTTAAGGTCTGGACAGATGCACCGGGCACAAACAAATCCACCTACATTCATAGAAGGCCAAATGGTATGCAG
Organism: Schistocerca cancellata; assembly: GCF_023864275.1. Taxonomy (NCBI): domain Eukaryota; kingdom Metazoa; phylum Arthropoda; class Insecta; order Orthoptera; family Acrididae; genus Schistocerca; species Schistocerca cancellata. Next base: position 1,187,314,391 of record NC_064626.1, read on the forward strand.
AAAAGTGGGAGTTCAATTGCAACTCAACTGGCGTAGGGAAAGAGAGACAATTTGAAAGGATCATTGCCAGGTTGAAGATCAACAACGACTCCTCCCGCCAACTCTTGTATACACTTCATACCGTACCTTAACTATATTGCGACTATGGGGATATTCAGAAGGTCTGCCACATCTACTGTGGCTGCCCTCGATACAAAAAAGAATGAGGCAACTACCTACGAAGCTGGTCATAATGAATCACGTTAACACTGTTGATCACAATAAACATAGGGATTTATAAATTGCTTGTGGAACTTGTGTTCAAGGTATTGAAATATGTTTTACGTTTCTGAGATGATAGATTGATGAATTCAAAGGATAGACACAACTGTAAGTAAAATTTTTTATTTGTGGGAATCCACAGCCTCCAGATGTTTAGTAAACGTAAATATGGTTGCATGATTAAATACAAATCGCATTAGAACCTGCTACGGACCATGTTTACGTTTATTAAACCATTGTAAGTGTGGACATGCTGTACTGGTGTATTTAAAGGCCAATAATATATGTGTATATTTTATAACTATAAATTGCCTTTGACAGATTAATAAACCACCGAGACGTCTTGTCGAGAAAGAAACATTACTTCAGCTTTGTTGTTGTTGTTGTTGTCTTCAGTCCTGAGACTGGTTTGATGCAGCTCTCCATGCTACTCTATCCTGTGCAAGCTTCTTCATCTCCCAGTACCTACTGCAACCTATATCCTTCTGAATCTGCTTAGTGTATTCATCCCTTGGTCTCCCCCTGCGATTTTTACCCTCCACGCTGCCTTCCAATACTAAATTGGTGATCCCTTGATGCCTCAGAACATGTCCTACCAACCGATCCCTTCTTCTGGTCAAGTTGTGCCACAAACTTCTCTTCTCCCCAATCCTATTCAATACTTCCTCATTAGTTATGTGATCTACCCATCTAACCTTCAGCATTCTTCTGTAGAACCACATTTCAAAAGCTTCTATTCTCTTCTTGTCCAAACTATTTACCGTCCATGTTTCACTTCCATACATGGCTACACTCCATACAAATACTTTCAGAAATGACTTCCTGACACTTAAATCTATACTCGATGTTAACAAATTTCTCTTCTTCAGAAACGCTTTCCTTGCCATTGCCAGTCTACATTTTATATCCCCTCTACTTCGACCATCATCAGTTATTTTGCTCCCCAAATAGCAAAACTCCTTTACTACTTTAAGTGTCTCATTACCTAATCTGATACCCTCAACATCACCCGACTTAATTCGACTACATTCCATTACCCTCGTTTTGCTTTTGTTGATGTTCATCTTATATCCTCCCTTCAAGACGCCATCCATTCCGTTCAACTGCTCTTCCAAGTCCTTTGCTGTCTCTGACAGAATTACAATGTCATCGGCGAACCTCAAAGTTTTTATTTCTTCTCCATGGATTTTAATACCTACTCCAAATTTTTCTTTTGTTTCTTTTACTGCTTGCTCAATATACAGATTGAATAACATTGGGGAGAGGCTACAACCCTGTCTCACTCCCTTCCCAACCGCTGCTTCCCTCTCATGCCCCTCGACTCTTATAACTGCCATCTGATTTCTGTACAAATTGTAAATAGCCTTTCGCTCCCTGTATTTTACCCCTGCCACCTTTAGAATGTGGAAGAGAGTATTCCAGTCAACATTGTCAAAAGCTTTCTCTAAGTCTACAAATGCTAGAAACGTAGGTTTGCCTTTCCTTAATCTTTCTTCTAAGATAAGACGTAAGGTCAGTATTGCCTCACGTGTTCCAGTATTTCTACGGAATCCAAACTGATCTTCCCCGAGGTCGGCTTCTACTAGTTTTTCCATTCGTCTGTAAAGAATTCGTGTTAGTATCTTGCAGCTGTGGCTTATTAAACTGATTGTTCGGTAATTTTCACATCTGTCAACACCTGCTTTCTTTGGGATTGGAATTATTATATTCTTCTTGAAGTCTGAGGGTATTTCGCCTGTTTCATACAGTTTGCTCGCCAGATGGTAGAGTTTTGTCAGGACTGGCTCTCCCAAGGCCGTCAGTAGTTCTACTGGAATGTTGTCTACTCCGGGGGCCTTGTTTCGAATCAGGTCTTTCAGTGCTCTGTCAAACTCTTCACGCAGTATCGTATCTCCCATTTCATCTTCATCCACATCCTCTTCCATTTCCATAATATTGTCCCCAAGTACATCGCCCTTGTATAGACCCTCTATATAATCTTTCCACCTTTCTGCTTTCCCTTCTTTGCTTAGAACTGAGTTTCCATCTGAGCTCTTGATGTTCATACAAGTGGTTCTCTTATCTCCAAAGGTCTCTTTAATTTTCCTGTAGGCAGTATCTATCTTACCCCTAGTGAGATAAGCCTCTACATCCTTACATTTGTCCTCTAGCCATCCCTGCTTAGCCATTCTGCACTTCCTGTCGATCTCATTTTTGAGAGGTTTGTATTCCTTTTTGCCTGCTTCATTTACTGCATTTTTATATTTTCTCCTTTCATCAATTAAATTCAATATTTCTTCTGTTACCCAAGGATTACTACCAGCCCTCGTCTTTTTACCTACTTGATCCTCTGCTGCCTTCACTACTTCATCCCTCAAAGCTACCCATTCTTCTTCTACTGTATTTCTTTCCCCCATTCCTGTCAATTGTTCCCTTATGCTCTCCCTGAAGCTCTGTACAACCTCTGGTTTTTTCAGTTTATCCAGGTCCCATCTCCTTAAATTCCCACCTTTTTGCAGTTTCTTCAGTTTTAATCTACAGGTCATAACCAATAGATTGTGGTCAGAGTCCACATCTGCCCCTGGAAATGTCTTACAATTTAAAACCTGGTTCCCAAATCTCTGTCTTACCATTATATAATCTATCTGATACCTTTTAGTATCTCCAGGGTTCTTCCATGTATACAACCTTCTATCATGATTCTTAAACCAAGTGTTAGCTATGATTAAGTTGTGCTCTGTGCAAAATTCTATCAGGCGGCTTCCTCTTTCATTTCTTAGCCCCAATCCATATTCACCTACTACGTTTCCTTCTCTCCCTTTTCCTACACTCGAATTCCAGTCACCCATGGCTATTATATTTTCGTCTCCCTTCACTATTTTTCATCATACATTTCTTCAATCTCTTCGTCATCTGCAGAGCTAGTTGGCATATAAACTTGTACTACTGTAGTAGGTGTGGGCTTCGTATCTATCTTGGCCACAATAATGCGTTCACTATGCTGTTTGTAGTAGCTTACCCGCATTCCTATTTTCCTATTCATTATTAAACCTACTCCTGCATTCCCCCTATTTGACTTTGTGTTTATAACCCTGTAGTCACCTGACCAGAAGTCTTGTTCTTCCTGCCACCGAACTTCACTAATTCCCACTATATCTAACTTTAACCTATCCATTTCCCTTTTTAAATTTTCTAACCTACCTGCCCGATTAAGGGATCTGACATTCCACGCTCCGATCCGTAGAACGCCAGTTTTTCTTTCTCCTGATAACGACATCCTCTTGAGTAGTCCCCGCCCGGAGAACCGAATGGGGGACTATTTTACCTCCGGAATATTTTACCCAAGAGGACGCCATCATCATTTAATCATACAGTAAAGCTGCATGCCCTCGGGAAAAATTACGGCCGTAGTTTCCCCTTGCTTTCAGCCGTTCGCAGTACCAGCACAGCAAGGCCGTTTTGGTTATTGTTACAAGGCCAGATCAGTCAATCATCCAGACTGTTGCCCTTGCAACTACTGAAAAGGCTGCTGCCCCTCTTCAGGAACCACACGTTTGTCTGGCCTCTCAACAGATACCCCTCCGTTGTGGTTGCACCTACGCTACGGCTATCTGTATCGCTGAGGCACGCAAGCCTCCCCACTAACTGCAAGGTCCATGATTCATGGGGGGGACTTTATGTTTTATTAATACTCTGCCCATTTCGGCGGCAAAATTTCAGATGTGTGGAGATAAGCCGTCGTCTTCAAGGCCATCTATAAATATGTAGCGTTCTCTGTACCTGCTGAGAAAAATATCTGTTATTCACAAGCACAGTATGTAGGTTTACCGCTTGTAACTTATCATCAAGTGATATGATACAGACATGGTGAACCAAAGGGTTCATAGACTAAGCTGGACAGATCTGCATCAGTGGACTTTCGGAACACTGCATGTCAGAGAGTTCCATCCCTCCTACGTCTCACCAACACGTCTCAAAATGGTAAACAATTTTCGTTCTACATCACGATAGCAAATTTTATGTTTTCTTATGCAGATTTCAGATGTTGAAATATCCCTTCGCTGTAACCCCATACCACGAGGCACGATAAGTATCGATGAAAAATCATGGTTGTTTGCACCTCTGTTAATTTATTACAGAGTTTCAATCAAACAGACCATCATTACTGAAAGTGGTAGAGTAATAAATTGATTAATACAGATGTGTCCAACTATAGTTTTTCTACACATTTTACATACTGTAAATCATCGTCTCCTCAAAGTTATATGAAAGTACCATCAGTGTATTGCCGAAGCACAGTTAGACCTTAAGGTTACCAAGTCTCGTGCCCGCTCCTCAAAATCTTCCATAAAAAGGATGGCCACTAGGATAGGCCAACGCCACCCCATGGCGTCGTAATTGTTAGTTTTTACTGAATGCTATGGACACATTTATCAAATAAGTTTACAGTAGGCACCTGACGAGCTTATGTTCCGAATGCACCTTAACCTTGCTCTCACCATCAACATAGACCTTGCCGTTGGTGGGGAGGCTTGCGTGCCTCAGCGATACAGATAGCCGGACCGTAGGTGCAACTACAACGTAGGGGTATATGTTAAGAGGCCAGACAAACGTGTGGTTCCTGAAGAGGGGCAGCAGCCTTTTCAGTAGTTGCAGGGGCAGCAGTCTGGATGATTGACTGATCTGGCCTTGTAACAATAACCAAAACGGCCTTGCTGTGCTGGTACTGCGAACGGCTGAAAGCAAGGGGAAACTACGGCCGTAATTTTTCCTGAGGGCATGCAGCTTTACTGTATGATTAAATGATGATGGCGTCCTCTTGGGTAAAATATTCCGGAGGTAAAATAGTCCCCCATTCGGATCTCCGGCCGGGGACTACTCAAGAGGACGTCGTTATCAGGAGAAAGAAAACTGGCGTTCTACGGATCGGAGCGTGGAATGTCAGATCCCTTAATCGGGCAGGTAGGTTAGAAAATGTAAAACGGAAAAGGGATAGGTTCAAGTTCGATATAGTGGGAATTAGTGAAGTTCGGTGGCAGGAGGAACAAGACTTCTGGTCAGGTGACTACAGGGTTATAAATACAAAATCAAATACGGGTAACGCAGGAGTAGGTTTAATAATGAATAAAACAATAGGAATGCGGGTGAGCTACTACAAACAGCACAGCGAACGCATTGTTGTGGCCAAGATAAAGACGAAGACCACGCCTACGACAGTAGTACAAGTCTATATGCCAACTAGCTCTGCAGATGACGAAGAAATTGAAGAAGTGTATGACGAAATAAAAGAAATTATTCAGGTAGTGAAGGGAGACGAAAATTTAATAGTCATGGGTGACTGGAATTCGGTAGTAGGAAAAGGGAGAGAAGGAAACGTAGTAGATGAATATGGATTGGGGGTAAGAAATGAAAGAGGAAGTCGCCTGGTAGAATTTTGTGCAGAGCATGACTTAATCATAGCTAACACTTGGTTCAAGAATCATGAAAGAAGGTTGTATACATGGAAGAACCCTGGAGATACTAAAAGGCATCAGATAGATTATATAATGGTAAGACAAAGATTTAGGAACCAGGTTTTAAATTGAAAGACATTTACAGAGGGAGATGTGGACTCTGACCACAATCTATTAGTTATGAACTGTAGATTAAAACTGAAGAAACTGCAAAAAGGTGGGAATTTAAGGAGATGGGACCTGGTTAAACGGACTAAACCAGAGGTGCCACAATGTTTCAGGGAGAGCATAAGGGAACAATTGACAAGAACGGGGGACAGAAATACAGTAGAAGAAGAATGGGTAGCTTTGAGGGATGAAGTAGTGAAGGCAGCAGAGGATCAAGTATGTAAAAATACGAGGGCTAATAGAAATCCTTGGGTGACAGAAGAAATATTGCATTTAATTGACGAAAGGAGAAAATAAAAAATGCAGTAAATGAAGCAGGCAAAAAGGAATACAAACGTCCCAAAAATGAGACCAACAGGAAGTGCAAAAGGCTAAGCAGACATGGCTAGAGGACTAATGTAAGGATGTGGAGGCTTATCTCACTAGAGGTAAGATAGATACTGCCTACAGGAAAATTAAAGAGACCTTTGGAGAAAAGAGAACCACTTGTATGAATATCAAGAGCTCAGATGGAAACCCAGTTCTAAGCAAAGAAGGGAAAGCAGAAAGGTGGAAGGATTATATAGAGGGTCTATACAAGGTCGTTGTACTTGAGGACAATATTATGGAAATGGAAGAGGATGTAGATGAAGATGAAATGAGGGATACGATAGTGCGTGAAGAGTTTGACAGAGCACTGAAAGACCTGAGTCGAAACAAGGCCCCGGGAGTAGACAACATTCCATTAGACCTACTGACAGACTTGGGAGAGCCAGTCCTGACAAGACTCTACCATCTGGTGAGCAAAATGTATGAGACAGACGAAATACCCTCAGACTTCAAGAAGAATATAATAATTCCAATCCCAAAGAAAGCAGGCGTTGACAGATGTGAAAATTACCGAACTATCAGTTTAATAAGTCACGGCTGCAAAACACTAAGGCGACTTCTTTACAGACGAATGGAAAAACTTGTAAAAGTTGAACTTGGGGAAGATCAGTTGGGATTCCGTAGAAATATGGAGACACGTGAGGTAATACTAACCCTACGACTTATTTTAGAAGCTAGATTAAGAAAAGGCAAACCTACGTTTCTAGCATTTGTACACTTGGAGAAAACTTTTGACAATGTTGACTGGAATACTCTCTTTCAGATTCTGAAGGTGGCAGGGGTGAAATACAGAGAGCGAAAGGCTATTTACAATTTGTACAGAAACCAGATGGCAGTTATAAGAGTCGAGGGGCATGGAAGGGAAGCAGCGGTTGGGAAGGGAGTGAGACACGGTTGTAGCCTCTCCCCGATGTTATTCAATCTGTATATTGAGCAAGCAGTAAAGGATACAAAAGAAAAATTCGGAGTGGGTTTTAAAATCCATGGAGAAGAAATAAAAACCTTAAGGTTCGCCGATGACATTGTAATTCTGTCAGAGACAGCAAAGGACTTGGAAGAGCAGTTGAACGGAATGGACAGTGTCTTAAAAGGTGGATATAAGATGAACATCAACAAAGCAAAACGAGCATAATGGAATGTAGTCGAATTAAGTCGGGTGATGCTGAGGGAATTAGATTAGGAAATGAGACACATAAAGTAGTAAAGGAGTTTTGCTATTTGTGGAGCAAAATAACTGATGATGGTCGAAGTAGAGGGGATATAAAATGTAGACTGGCAATGGCAAGGAAAGCGTTTTTGAAGAAGAGAAGTTTGTTAACATCGGGTACAGATTTAAGTGTCAGGAAGTCGTTTCTGAGAATATATGTATAGAGTGTAGCCATGTATGGAAGTGAAACATGGACGATAACGAGTTTGGACAAGACGAGAATAGAAGCTTTCGAAATGTGGTGCTACAGAAGAATGCTGAAGATTAGATGGATAGATCACATAACTAATGAGGAGGTACTGAATAGGACTGGGTATAAGAGGAGTTTGTGGCACTACTTGACTAGAAGAAGGGATAGGTTGGTAGGACATGTTCTGAGGCATCAAGGGATCACAAATTTAGTATTGGAGGGCAGCGTGGAGGGTAAAAATCGTAGAGGGAGACCAAGAGATCAATACACTAAGCAGATTCAGAAGGATGTAGGTTGCAGTAGGTACTGGGAGATGATGAAGCTTGCACAGGATAGAGTAGCATGGAGAGTTGCATCAAACCAGTCTCAGGACTGAAGACCACAGCAACAACAACATCAACATCGTACACATTATATGTATCCCAGCACTGTGGCCTGGGTTGCACTGTATTATTATACTTGTTCAGCGATGCGGAGCTTCCTTTGTTTACATCTAATGATAATGCCACATTGGATTAATCATGTTAGTGAGATGTAAGACATATTCTGATTTAATTGATGCATTATACATTGAGGGAAAAAATTGCAGCACCAAAAAATATTTATTGTAGAGTAATGGAATTTTGGGAATACATTTGTCTAGCTAAAATATGTAAATGATAAACATTCCAAGGTCACAGGATCATGTAAGTATTAACCAGTGCAAATGTGAAACGCTGGTACATTAATAACCTGTGTAACCGCAAGAATCGTAAATGCAGGCATACAAACGGGCATGTGTTGTGTTGTACAGTTCAAACGGTTCAAATAGCTCTGAGCACTATGGGACTTAAATTCTGAGGTCATCAGTCCCCTAGAACTTAGAACTACTTAAACCTAACTAACCTAAGGACATCACTCACATCCATGCCCGAGGCAGGATTCGAACCTGCGACCGTAGCGGTCGCGCGGTTCCGCTCGGTCACCCCCGTTGTACAGTTGCTGAACGTCAGTTTTTGGGGTGGAGTTCCATGCCTATTGTACTTGGTCGATCGATTAAATAACCATTAATGACGTTTGTGGCCGACTGTGGAATTATCGTCCGATTATGTCCCATATGTGCTTGAGTGGAGACAGGTCTGGTGATCGAGCAGGCCAAGACAACATGTTGCGACTCCTTACAGCACGTTGGGTTACAACAGCGATACGAGGGTGAGCGTTATCGTATTGGAAAACACCCCCAGGAATGCTGTTCATGAATGGCAGCACAACAATTCGAATCACCGTATTGACGTACAATTTTGCAGTGAGCGTGTTTGGGATAACAACGGGAGAGTTTCTGTTGTCAAACGAAATCGCAGCCCAGACCATAACTACAGATGTACGTCCATTGTTTCTAAAGCGCAGAGAGGTTGTGTGCAGGTCCTCAGACAGCCTCGGCCTAACAAATAAACGGCCATCACTGGCACCGCAGCAGAACCAGCTTTCATCAGAAAACACAACAGATCTCCACCCTGGCGTCCAAAGAGCTCTCGTCTGACACCACTGATGTCGCAAATGGCGGTGCTTTGGGGTTGGTGGTATGCACGCTACAGCGAGTCTGGCTCGGAACTGTCCTTATTCGTGTTACTGTGGTGCTAACTCCTGCTCAAATTCCTGCTGCAGATGCTCTTCCCTTTCGGTAGAGCCACCTGGCCGTCTTCTTGGGACCGCACCTTCCCGTCACCACCGCAGCCAACATGTAGGGTGCCTACGTTCCTGCCAAGTCTTTCTGCATTATCGCAGAAGGAACATCCAGCTTCTCGTAGCCCTATTACACGACCTCGTTCAAACCAAGTGACATGCTGATAATGCCGTCTTTGTCGTCTTAAAGACGTTCTTGACCAACATCAACTCACCACGTCCAATCTCAAAGCTGACTAAAGCTCACGACGGTTACAGCGTGTACTTAAAGCAGAAACCTGATTTTCTTCTTCATTGTGGCGCTACTAGCACCACTCTTATACGATTGGCGGGAAATTTGAAAAGAAATCATCTTTCAGATCTATAAACACGTCTAACAATTGTCGGTTATGTCGCAGAATTCCTTATTGGTGTTGTGATTTTTCTTTTCCGTCGTTCTGTTTTTAAGTTGATTATTTACTGTTTTCCTCATAGGTCTGATGTGGTCATTACGGACCGGAATTGGTAGCATGATGATAATTTGTTTTTGTTGTCATTGACTGGAATTAAATTCCGATCTGGTTGTCGAGTGCATAAATTCCATCTTCGCTGGCAAATTGTCAGTGGTACGATACACGACAGTCTGTGCGGCACGGACCTAAAAAATCCTGACGGCATCTCAAGGCACGGTCCCGTACGCTGTGGCAGAACGAGTATCCCGCTCCTTGCCGGGACAACATCTCTCTTGACTGTTACATATTAATGTTAGGCAGAGCCGAGAGGAATCTACTTAATTTCCATTTTATTCGCTCGGCGGTGCGGAATGAAAGACACGGCAGGCGTCCGGTAGGGCAGGGCAGCGAATTAGGCCCTGCGGACAGGCGGTCCGCCCCCGCTAGGGCGCAGTCCTCGCGATCAGCGCAGCCGGATTAACGCCCTATCCCCTCCTACCACCCCTCTCCCTCCTCCTCCCAGCCTTCCTCCCCCCCCCCCCCCCTACTACTCCGACAGCGACGAGGACCGGCCGCGCCTCCAACAGTCCCTGGGGCACTCGTGGCCCGAAAACTTTGCTCGGCTCCCAGCTTTTACCCCATCTCGCTCCTGGCCTCGTGTACCGAATTAATTTTTTTCCTCCTCCTCTTTGCGCCAGGGAGTGTCACGTTTGGGTATTACCTGCTCCAAATTAAAAGCACGGACCTGGAGAGAATCAGGTGGAGCTGAATTGTCGGCTTGTTGCTTCAGCATATTACGTGGAATATCATCGCTCCTTTTCAGTTACAGCACGTGAAGAACGCCGAAAAAATTAAATTCGGCGAACTAGAACGTTCAGTTGAATAAATACTACTTGAAGAAAAACACTGGTTATTCAGGAGCTATCCTCCTTACGTCTTTTGTGCTCATTTTTGAGATGATCCGAAGAATCAACCTTAACTCAAGTGTTCATTCTGGATACGCGCGGCTTCCCATTTATTTTCAGGACTTTAGATAATTTTTTTCCCAATAAACAAATTAAAAACCGAATCAAGCAAATGTTGTTGTGTATAATGCAGTCCTTGATTAAGAAACTGTGTTACCATTACATTTCTTTAATTGTCTTTGAAGGTAGACGTAATGCTACTCAGGCAGAGGAACTTCACAGTAAGTTAGTAACATCATTTGAAAGATTATTTTAGCGGAATAATGTGGAGCTAGTCATTTAATAGGATATGTATGTATGATAATTGTTAACATTAATCAACATTAATGGCACATTAGTTCTACTCATGTGGCTACTTTTTTTTTATTTCCCTGGCTACTAGTTTCTAAGCAGAAATTCAGTGGAATAGAAGGAGTTGTCCAGGAGAAATTATTTCAAATTATATATAAAGCTTGCTTCGCTATCAGTCAGACAGTTCGTGTTATTGGGCCAAAGATCAAAACTTTTTGTTGCAGCATACTGAACTCGTTTCTGAGCCACTGACTGCTTTAACAAGGGGTAACAATGGTCAATTTTCTCTCTAGTGTTGTAGGTATCTACATCATTGCTCTTCTCAAATAGTAATGAATTATGTATGACGAATTTCATCAGCGAATATACCAATTGTGACAGCGCAGACAAAAGTCCTAGCTCAATAAAGAGGTACCTACATACCGCCCGTGGGTGAACACCGCCCATTGTTCTTACTACTCGCTTATGTGCAATCAACACTTTCTTTCTAACTGATGAACTACCACAGACAATAATTCCATGTGGCAGTATTGAGTGGATGTAAGCCAAATATGTCAGGAGTCTCATACTTCTCTTTCCAAGGTGAGCAACTGCACGAAGAGCAAAAGTAGTGGAACTTTGCTGTTTGAGAAGCTACGTAACATGCATCTTCTAATTCAAATCCTCATCAATATGTACAACCAATAATTTGTAGCATTCTACCCTGTTTATTGACTTCTCCTCGTCCGCTACATCAGTTGTTGGTATGGCTCTATTTATTGCACAGAACTGAAAGTAGTGTGCTTTTTTTTCTTTCCAAAATTTTGGAAGAGTCCACTTTCAGAGAAATACTTAATAATTTTTTGGAATATATCGTTTACTAACGTTTCTGTTGGTTTATCTCTAATAGGATTTATTGTAACACTAGTATAGTCTCCTAAAAGTACCAATTTTGCTTGTTGAATATTGAGTGGAAGTTCAATCACTTCTTTAAGGAAAAAGAGTGGACCCAAAACTGAAACCTGTGGTACATCCTTCAGATGTTATTTTTCCCTGTTACTAAAATTTTCTCTGATTTTCCAACGTTGTCTGAATTATTCAGCACAACATTTTCCATGCTGCAGTAGAGGGGTATATCTTGACAGGATCACACCTTCCTTACAGATGTTTCCTCATATAGCTTTCATGCTTCTAGAAATGGAATGTTTGTACTTACCGCAAAATAATCGTAGAATTTGCATAAATATTATCGTCGATACTACTCGTCTCGCTTCAGTGGCAATGAATTTGTATGTCTTCAACAGGAGACTGGCATTCCTAATTCTAGTGTACATGTCATTCCAGAGGGCCAGCAGTTACATCCTTATAATGTACAACAGCCCCAAAACGTTAATAGGAATGATTTCTAGTTCCCTCCATGCAGCTCTGTCAATGAGCACAGCAGAAAATCCTCGCTACCGAGTCCTCCGATGTTGTTTTTACCGATGAATGTTCCTCTCAAACAAAAGACACGTACGACGTAACTTTAAAAAGTAAGTTACACATTACTGTCGCAAGCCAAGCAACGCTTACTGAATTCTGCACTACGCTTCAAACTGACACAGATATATGACACTTTAATTCAACACAGTGACCGACTCCACCTGTAAACAACGGTCGTAAGGATCTTACTAATCGTTCAATTCCTAGACGATACAAATCAGTTCCGCTCGAAAACCGCTGTGTGAAATTCCCACTGTCGAAAAATCTACGATTGCTCTATATCACTTCCTCGATTGTCTGGAAACTGTCGTCTGTGGTCGACGTCGATGGCTTTGCTTCTCCCTTACTGGCACCTACATCTGTGAGACCTTGGTCAAATAGTTAGTAGCATTTAGCTACGGCTGAATATGACGATGCATTTGATCGATATACTGTCAGAATTTACAGTGAGTCTGTGTTATACAATTTTGACATTTTCCTCATGAAAATAGTACGGTACCGTGTACTCCAACATTGGAGTACTTCTTTAGCTGGCACGCCATTTAAAGTGCACGCTGTAATTGACCCGTTTGTCATCCGTGCCGTATCGGAATTAAGTATGCATGAAACTGGAACATGTATTCTCTTCTGACAATGGGTCACTATTGTTGTATAATGATATCAGTGCGGGCGACTTTCGCCACTGTAAATACAAAAAATTTGCATTATTGGGCCAGTTAAAATCCACGATGGTTTAGAAAGATGAAACATCAAGGCAATGGAGAGTTACTGTATCGTGTTGGATGCTCTGTACTACAATTATGAATCCGTACTTCATCAGGGGTATCTTAAAAGGCATAGTATACGGCAACTTCCTCCATGAAGCCTTCATCGTCTCTTCGATGAAGTGCCGCATCGAACCCAACTGCTTATGTGATACCACTAAGATGGATGTCCAGCACATAGGACCTTCCGTACCGATGGTATTCTGCCACATCTATTGGATTACGAACCAGGTGGACTGGTCTGCTAGATCTCAGGACTTTTCTGGACTTCCTTTCCTTCAGGATGCGTAAAAGACATCAAAGATATTCTGACAGGTACAGAGAAGGTGCAGCAACGTATCGGACCCGGTTGTAATTCACTGTGCCAGGCAACATTGGAACGAACGATGAATTTTTTTCGCCGTTGCGTGGATGAGTGAATCTCTAACCGTAATAACGTCTCTGAGGATTTTTGAATGTTCTACCCTCTCTTATACTCACAATGGAATATTATAGAATAGTTTTGAAGACCCCATTACTGTTTCTTTTTCTTTTGTTAAGTTGAATGTCGTTTGTAGGTGAATATATGATACTTTTTGGACAGGTCTTGATCAAAGGAAGTGTATTATCGAATAAAAGATAAAAAGGCTGATTTTTGTAAAAGGCGTACTGCTGCTTATAGCTTCGTAACCAACAATGCTAGTTAACGTCCCCTAGTAGCGCCAAAGCCACACTGAGCGAACCATCGTAGAAGGCCACTTTAATTATGTTTTCTCTGATGAAGACCAGGTCCCCACAGCAAAAAAAGGTCGCGGACTGCAGACTATGGTGATAAATAGCACCTGGTAGACCTGTGGTGGCATTTCTGCCCACCCAGCACAAGAGTTCACGTTCTACTATCCACAATGACGAAGCAGAATCACCCGTCTTCAAATATCGTTTTTCTGTTCCCAAGCCCGCATCTCGTGGTCGTGCGGTAGCGTTCTCGCTTCCCACGCCCGGGTTCCCGGGTTCGATTCCCGGCGGGGTCAGGGATTTTCTCTGCCTCGTGATGGCTGGGTGTTGTGTGCTGTCCTTAGGTTAGTTAGGTTTAAGTAGTTCTAAGTTCTAGGGGACTTATGACCACAGCAGTTGAGTCCCATAGTGCTCAGAGCCATTTTTTTTCTGTTCCCAACAAATAGTCGACGGCCAAATGTGGTAACATGCTAGTTTCTCACTCCGCTGAACATACTTCGCCGCGTACACGCTACTTACATAGTTAAATACCGCCACCAGACTGTCTGGAAACCAAACATATAACATCTCCAAGACATTAGTCCATACAGTACGAAATTCACTTCGATGCAGCAGAGTTTGAAAAAAAATGAGACTTACGGCAGCGCTCTCATTAGGTGGACGTTTTGTGAGACACTGCTCATACGACAAACTATCATTAACTACATCATATAAAAAGTTTTTGGGTGAAGATGGTCTTCGGAATTCTACATGCCATAATTTCGAGGTGCCACCAGGAACAAACATTATTTTGCCAAAAATAAACAAGATCAAGGCGAAACTGTTACTTATCAAAAAGTCAGAAACACAGGTGACACATCCAAGTACATCGATATGTCCTTTGATAAGGACGATTTATCAACACATCACACAGATCGCGTGAAAACCAAGCAGACAGAAGAAAATCATCAAGTACGCAAACTGAAAGGGGAATGCATCGTGACACTGCTCAGCATTATATATAAAATACAGTAATATTTTACAGAACTCTTCTAGAGTTAAATCTATGGAAAAAAAATGTGACTACTAGTCTCCTGAGCGGCATGTCACGAATCCTTACGGTTACGGATGCGGTGCACCATTGCAGGGTCTTAAAGAAGATACGAGAATATGCAATAGGGTATGGGAGTGGCTCTTACACTTCTTATGTTATAGAAACCAGTATGCTATCTTCGACAGCTAGTGATCATCACAGACAAGGGTAAAGTCAGGAGTGCCCCAAACAAGTGTGACAGGACCGCTTTTATTCTCCATATACGTGAATGATTTGGCCCACATGGTAGGCAGCAGTCTGCGGTTGTTTGGTAATGATGCTGTGGTGTATAGTAAGGTGTCAAAGTTGAGTAACGTAGGGGAATACGAGATGAATTAGACAAAATTTCGAGTTTGTTAATGCGGATCAGTAGGGAAAACAAATCTGTAATATTCGGATGCCGCATTAATACTGTCCTGCTTGATACAATCACATCGTTTAAATATCTGGGCGTAACGGTGCGAAGGGATATGAAATGGAATGAGCATGTGAAGATTGTAGTACGGAAGGTTGAATTCGGCTTATTGGGAGAATTCTAGGACAGTATGATTCACCTGTAAAGGAGAACCTATATACGACGCTAGTGCGACATATTCTTTTGGACTGCTCGGGTATCTGGGATCCGTACCAGGTCTGATTAAAGGAAGACTTCGAAGCAGTTCGGAGGCGGGCTCCTAGATTTGTTACTGAGGGATTCGAACGACACGTGTTACGGGGGTGCTTCGAGAAATCAAATAAAACCGTAGTCCGATGCTTTGCCGTACTACTCAATATGGTCATGAACGAAAATTATTAGTGCGAGCCAAACGTGTGCTGTAGAAGGCAGATCAATGCCCGACGCTATTCTGACGTACTGCGAGTTCGTTGGATATGCGACAGTCAACAACACTCCCACAGCAGTAGACGCAACATACTTCAAAACAGCATTCAACAAGGCCATCCATGAATACCTCATGACAGTCACGGATGCTGTAGAATATGAAAATAAATTTAGGACTGTAATTTTCTAACTGCTGACAAAATCCAATGTTCGAGTGATCATCAACAGAGAAGCAACAGAAAGATTTCCGATGAAATTTTCAGTGAAAAAGGGTGTCCGTTATCTATATTACTATTTGTCATCTCGTTCGACCTATTGCTACGCATAATCCCCTTATTCTGCACATGTCTGAGCGTGGGAAACTCACGGACAGCTTATAAAGATTACCACATGATTTAGGGATATTTACTACTGAATACTTAGAAAAGCTAAAGGAAGATTTGAACATATACAAAGATCAACGAGGGTAGCGGTAAATCCTAAGAAAACTCTAATCACAAAAAAATGTTCAAATGTGTGTGAAATCTTATCGGACTTAACTGCTAAGGCTCCTAAGCTTACACACTACTTAACCTAAATTATCCTAAAGAAAACGCAAGAAGAATCAGGAAACTGACAGGCAAGGTGAATATGTTAAACAGATATTTACTATTGAAATTTTGGTTGACGGCCAAAATTCTAAACTTGCCCAAAGTATTGAGTCGAGCAACAATACAGGCGGTCTCCTTGCTGCAATGACGTGAAGATGTATTCAAGATTGCATACACCACATACTCCCTTAAACTAGAAGGAGGAAGCCTCAGCTTAATCGGCTATATGTCGAACTACGCTGCTCTGCTAATACACAGTACGTCCAGAATCATAGAAAACAACCCGACCTGTCGGAAAGCGGTCTTGTTTTGACAAATACGTAACATACCCGAACAGCGCCAATGGATGATACAAAGATTCTATTTACATTCGGCTACATGAGACAATGCTACATGCGGGAGTGTTACATAATAGGAAGCGCTCTCAATCGCAAACAGTGAGAAGAAAATATACGATGCAGTCTAAGGTAATCCAATTACGAATACCAAGGAGAAAAAATTTCGGCAATACGGGTGGAACATCATATGCTAAAAATATATCTGTGCGTTTTTCTTTTTGGTTTATCACCACCTGTCTGCAGCATTTGGTACAAGGTTGTTGACAGGACGATAACCAGCAATGAAAAAGTAGCAGGCACACACCTGATCGGGACAGAAACCAGCGACTCATGCAGTGAACCAGACACTCTGCGTACCGGATTCTGTGGCGAAAGCGAAGACATTTCCACGACCGATTCCACCGCAAGAACATCACGACACTAGAGTTTAAGCTACTTCTTGCCCGTAAGAGATCTTCCGCCAAGCGGATAGTCGGCCACACAGAGCACTATATTACTATTTCTAACTTATCTATGGGGTTAATGTGAGAAAACAAGGAATACCCAAAGATGAAGAATTTTTTATGAATTTTTTTGATCATTGCGTTAGACACAGACTTTAAGGAAACTGTCGTGAATATCGGCAGTCAATTCGGTCAAAAACTGTTGAACAACACCAGACCGACCGGAAGACCTAGGCATCCCTCCTAGTAGCATCTGCCCACAAAGAACTGTACTCATTTCTGTTTTACAATGTTGAACTAACCGCGTAAGTTGACAAGATTGTAACAAAAGTTTATTAAAACACACACGACTCAGTGACGATCGGACGCCACGTCGTCCCATGCTTGTGGCCGGATCTGGGTGCAAGTGGAGCGTGTACGATCAACACAGTGACATCCTGGCCGTTTTTGAACTTCTCGGACGTTGGAGCTCTTATTTTTTCCTCAGGTACCTCGTCAGCTGACATCACAATCTGAGTGCACCCCGTTCTAGTCCTCACGCTAAAGAAAGGTCCCTAACAATTCCGGAAATTAAAACCGGCCTCCTCCTCCACTCCATAGACGCACTTGCCACTCAGTTATGACGACCGATGCATCTGCATCTATGAGACAGGTGTAATACCCTCATGCTTGAGGAACATGTAATAATCGCAATACTGAAAAAGGCACGTGCGGTCATATGTCATTATTACCGAACAGCTGGTTCACTGTATCATGGTTTCAAAATACCATCACATATTATCTGGAGAATAAAGGAATGAATGCTTGAAACTGACCATGGGAGATCAGTCTGGTTTCTGGGAGAATGAAGAAACACGTGAGGCAATACTGAGACCTCGACGTATTTCAGCATAAAGTTTGAAGTACGCATTGTTCAAAATCCACAAATAAACGAAAACTTACCGTACACCGTCTGATCAAACGTATCCAAATAACGGAGAATGTTCCACAATATGCCATAAGATGAGTACCGACCAACATAAAAGGAGGCAGGTAGTATTGCGTTGTCAGTAGGAAAGCAATCAGATGTCAACCGGGATACAAATCCACCAGGGACACTTCTACCTCTCTACAGCTGCTCAAGTCGACTGTTGGTGCTGAATAGTGAAGTTGAAACGTGGAGTAATAACCACTGCTAAACTACGGCCAGGAAGGCCTCATGTACTGACAGGGTATGTTTTAACATTGTGGAGGGCAGCTCTAAAACGTAGTCAGCGCAAGGAATTACTCGTGAGTTCGGAAATGCAACCAAGCGTCCGCCAAGCCCAACAACTGTACATGGGGAGTTAAAAGCATGGGGTACAGTGGTGAAGTGACTAAAAATGGTTCAAATGGCTCTTAGCACTATGGAACTCAACTGTTGTGGTCATCAGCCCCTAGAACTTAGAACTACTTAAATCTAACTAAGCTAAGGACATCACACACATCCATGCCCGAGGCAGGATTCGAACCTGCGACCGGAGCAGCAGCGCGGCTCCGGACTGGAGCGCCTAGAACCGCACGGCCACCGTGGCTGGCTGAAGTGACTCCTCATAAGCCACATTGTCGCGTCCCAAGCGTGGGTATTGCGAGGGATTGAGCGACACGGTTCGTGGATGGGATTTTAGCCGGTTGACCGTAGTGAGAGGGAGACTTTGATCTGGCTAAGATGTAGAAATCCCTGGTTGTCACAAGGCTAGGAAGGCGGTGGAAATTAAAGTCGTGATAACTTTAACAAATTACAGTTTATTCTATATGAGTACAGCTCGCCCTATCTGACGGTGGTTGCACTCACAGGAAGGCCAAGTCTAATACAGAGACGGTGACTGACTCCACCGTTCCGACTGCCTACTAGAAGTTCTGCCACGCTTCCTAACACCCTACGTTAGAGTCCCGCGGCTACGCCCTGACGCACTCCAGCGACTATCTCCTGCTGCCTGCCTACAGCCCGTTCCCCAGCCCAAGTCGGCTGCCGCTATCACTCTCTAACTCAACTCCCAGAACCGCAAGACCAGACCCGACAAGACAAGACCTCAGAGCGGCGTGCTCTCGGGTTTTGTTCGCGTTTCCCCTCCGACCCCGCCAGCGCTTGGCATGACGTAGCGTCGAAGGCAACTTGCCCTTCTTTGGTCTCGTTAAAACATTGTTGTTGCTATTGTTCTTCAGAGGCTGAGTGGAGGGGCAGAGACGCCTCTCCCTATATGGTCACACACTGCGTCCTGAGCCCTTCATTGGCTCCTCATGACGTCGTGCGGTCCCCACCAAGGGCCCTCTTTCTTTCTCTCTCCACTCCCAGACCTCTCTCTCTAGCCAGGAATGCTTACTGTTGCTCTTCTTAATTGATTGCTTATCATGAGCCCCTACACAGACCTTCGTTTGTATCTGCTGGCTGTTTGCTTTCTTATCGAGCACCCAGCTGCCCAGCGGTTTGAGCGCCGCCTCGGCTGGCCCTTCGGCCCCGCCTGGCGTCCCACGCTACAACTTTAACTTCTTCCTACGTACTATTTTTAAGGTACTGCATTTTAGACTTTTAGACTTGGCTTGTTCCTGCGGTTACAACAACATGTTTCTGTAGTTAATGGCAAACGTTGTTTCAGGTCGTGTAAAGAGGCAGCTGGACAGTGCATGATTCGAAAAGAGTGACAGGAGTGATAACCCTGTGGTAAAACGACGGAAGGGATTGAGTTTGGCGAAAGCCTGAAGGACGGTACCTGCCATCCATTGTACTGTGAACAGTGAAGCACAGAGGAGGTTGTTTTAGGGTATGGGTATGTTTTTCGCGGGTAGGGTGTAGTCCCCTTGTGGGGCTTAAGGAAACGTTAAATCTGGAGAAAGGTGAAGATGTTTTACAGCATTGTATACGACATTTAGTACAATAACTGTTGAGAAACTATGATTGTATCAGCAAGACAACGTATCCTGTTATAAAGCAGAATCTGCGAGCCAATGGTTTGAGGTCAGTAACATTCCTGAAATGGACTGGCTAGCCCAGAGTCCCATCTCGAGCCGACTTGTGCACGTTTCAAATGAATCAGAACGTCGATTTCGCTCCAGACCCCAGCGTTCAACATCATCACCTCATCTGGTTTCGGCTCTTGATGAAGATTGGGCTCCCATTCCTCTGCAGAAATTCTGACAAGAAAAGTGTCCACAGCAAAGTTCAAGCTGTCGTAAAAGCAAAGACTGTATACATCCCATATTAATGACCAGTAATAGGTGTTCAAATGGGCCAACAGCCTTGTCGCATTGGAAACACATGTTCCCGTTAGATCACTGAAGTTAAGCGCTGTCGGGCCGGGCTAGCACTTGGATGGGTGTCCATCCGGTCTGCCGAGCGCTGTTGGCAAGTGGAAGTGAAGTAAACTTGTGAAGTAAACTGAGGAGCTACTTGATTGAGAAGTAAGGGGCTCCGGTCTCATAAACTGATATACGTCCTGGAGAACGGTGTGCTGACCATGTCAGCATCCAGTGACGCCTGTGGGCGGAGGATGAGACGGCGGTCGGTCGGACGGAGTTTACTTAATAGGTGTTCAAATACATCTGTTTAGCGTATATTTATAACATCTATGGAATTTAAAATATGTCTACAATGCTGGCTGGAATATAGTATATACATTAAAAGTTTACGTTTTCATAGAGTTAGATCGGAAGGTTGTCTAATACCTGTACAAAAACCAGACAGTATCTAGAAAAGGGGATGAACATTAAAGGGAGCCAGTTGCTAAGGAGAAAGAGAGAGTTGTAGCCTGGGACTCATGGCACTGAACATATTTAGTGCAGATGGTCCCCCTACAACTCGTAAGTACATTTGAAGAAACAGAAAGAAATGATTATTAATTACCGCCACTTTCAGTTATCTACGGCTATCACAAACTTACTTAAGCAGACTACACGGCGTTGTTACTGCGGTGTCAAATAATAATGCTTTCCTGCGTCATTGTTATCGACAATAAAATACAGTCAACAGTAAAATGCACTGACACAGCAATTCGCTCTTTGTGTACTGTCATGTTGATGTTACAACTTTTTGGGCGGCGTGCATCCTAAGTACTGAGGCGCTAACTGAGACCTGTTCACCATTACATTTTGTGAAAGGATAAAACTACTTCATCTGGCACCTAGGCTGCTCCTATCCATAAGTACGTTAGTCGTTTCATCACGACTATATGATTTAGTCCTCGTAAGTATTTAGATGTGATACGTACAAAACATTCAACGAGTCCATTATGTGAAATATGTAATCGTACCACTAGAGCAAACAATCGAGAGTTAAAAGCCGAGGCGGCCCAGTGATGAAGAAACTGATCCCATCTGCATATTGAAATTTAGTTTTACTACAGTTTTCCTAAGTCTCTGATAGCAGTTGCTGGGGAGTTTCCTATGGAAAGGGTATGGCCAAATATATCACTTGGGTTCAGTCACGTCCAATCCGAGCTTGTCTGCATCTCTGAGAGTTCGTGTCTCAGTGGCTCAGCGACCGGAAGTTTCGTCTGTCACTCGTCACTTCTTTTACTTCTGGCAATTGTGGCAGTCAGTGTTAAAGTTCAGGTTCCCCTATAACTTACAAGGTAAGTTAGTTCAAGAGTTGCAGGAATACATGGGCATATTACTCCCAATAGGACAATGCCTTGATAATCAGAGTGCTGAGGAAACGATTTCCAGATTAATGGACAATTTACTAAGTCAAGCAGACATATGTAATTGTAAGAGACGGCATTTTATTTCCGTGTGCTACTGGATACCCTTGGGACTTATTGTGACACGTGTACAACATGAGAAGTTCTTTTACAACACTCCACTTGTACTGGCAAGAACAGTAAAAGCTCTGTTTGTACTAGAGTAGTAATTCCCATCTTCGGGGTTATTACCCACTAAGGGGTAAAATAAAAAGGGTTCCACTGCATTTCAGTCATGAAACTAAGTTATTTTCAGATGATCATAACTATTATCACTTTTCCTGAGACTACAATACCGATTATACAAGTCACCAATAATTTTATTTAAGACCGAAAGACTGGTAAATGTGTCTAATATCGTGTAGGGCCCCTGCGAGCACGCAGAAGCGCCACAACACAGCATGGCATGAACTCGACTAATGTCTGAAGCAGTACTGGAGGGTATTGACACCACGAGTCCTGCGGGCCATCAGTAAATCAATAAGGGTATTAGGGGCGGGGGATTTCTTCTGAACAGCACGTTGCAAGCCATACCATATATGTTCAATAATGTTCTGGATATATGGTGTGTTGCATTGTCCTACTGGAATTGCCCAAGTCCGTCGGAATGCACAATGGGCATGAATTGATGCAGGTGATCAGACACGACGCTTACGTTCGTGTCACCTTTCAGAGTCATGCCTAGACGTATCAGGGGTCCCATATCACTCCAACTGCGCACTTCCCACACCATTACAGAGCCTCCACCAACTTGAACAGTCCCCTGCTGAATGCAGGGTCCATGGATCCACGAAGTTATTTGCTTACCCGTACCCGTCCATCCGCTCGATACAGTTTAAAACGAGACTATCCCGACCAGGGAGCATATTTACACTCATTAACGGTCCAATGTCGGTGTTGACGAGTCCAGTTTTGTATCATGCATTAATCAAGGGTATAGAAATGGGCCTTCGGCTCCGAAAACTCATATCGATGATGATTCGCAGAATGGTTCGCACGCTGACGGTTGCTGGTGACGCAGCTTTGAAATCTGCAGCAATTTGCGGAAGAGTTACACTTCTGTCACGTTGAACGATTCTCTTCAGTCGTCGTTGGTCATGTTCTTGCAGTATCTTTCTTCGGCCGCAGCGATGTCGAAGATTTGATGTTTCATCGGATTCCTGATATTCACGGTGCACTCGTGTAATGGTCGCATAGGAAAATCCCCACTTCATCGCTACCTCGGAGACGCTGTATCCCATCGCTCGTGCGCCGACTATAAAACCACGCTCAAGCTTACTTAAATCTTGATAACCGGCCATCGTAGCAGCAGTAACCGATCTAACAACCGTGGCTTATATAGGCGATGCCGACCGCCGCGCCGTATTCTGCCTGTTTACATATCTCTATATCTCAATACCCATGCCTATACCAGTTTCTTTGGCGCTTCCGTATATACTACACACACAGTATGTACTTTGTACCATCCATCGACGACAGTAAAAATGAGACATACACATCATATATCATTAAACAGCTCATAAAAATCCTTCTCCGACATGTAGGTAGTTCCGGCAGTGGATTAGAAATGGCTTTATTATTCACTTCGCAACAGATAAGCGAAGTGGCATTAACTTTGTAACGGCTACTAAACTGCTGTAATGCCTACACATTATTAATATTATCATCAGTGGTGGCAGTCTGGGCACGCGGTATTGCAAGCCTCAAGTATTCCAGCCGGCCAGTGTGGCCGTGCGGTTCTAGGCGTTTCAGTCGGGAACCGCGCGACTGCTACGGTCGCAGGTTCGAATCCTGCCTCGGGCGTGGTTGTGTGTGATGTCCTTAGTTTAGTTAGGTTTAAGTAGTTCTAAGTTCTAGGGGACGGATGACCTCAGATGTTAAGTCCCATAGCGCTCGGAGCCATTTTTTCTTAAGTCTTCCAAGCACGTTTTGTAACAAGTGTGTACCCTCAATGCGTTTAGATAGCTTCCACAGAAGATATTTCAGGTAGTACTCACGATTCAATGAGAACTGGATCATTCGAGCGGGGGAAAGGGGGGGGGGAAGGGAGGGCACTATCGATTGTCTCATTGAGCCATTAGTTGATGGCTTAATAAAAAGAAACTTCAAAAACTAAATGTCAATTACCTTTCATCATTCCTAGAAATTTGTTTTCATTCTAAAGTTTAATTAGGCGTTGATGTCCATGATGCGGGAGGGGGTACCAGTCAATATCTTCTTACACGTAGGGGTAAAGGTTTCAGAAATGCTGGGACCACTGTAGTAGAGCAACGGTACACGTTGAAGTCATCGTTGGAGATATTCAAATCTGTCACGTCTCGTCGTTCAAATGGTTCAAATGGCTGTGAGCACTATGGGACTTAACATCTGAGGTCATCAGTCCCCTAGGACTTAGAACTACGTAAATCTAACTGATCTAAGGACATCACACACATCCATGCCCGAGACAGGATTCGAACCTGCGGTCGTAGCGGTCGCGCGGTTCCAGACTGAAGCGCCTAGAACCGCTCGTCCACACCGGCCGGCTCACGTCTCGTCGTATTTGACCCGAAATCCACTAAACTTCTCCTATTGGATGATGTCCCATTCGCTGTAGTGGAAGCACTGGTCGTGGATTCGTCGGATCTGGATGCTGCAAGGGTGAATTGAGAAACGAATTCTCTGATACTGTTTGGTCAGTAAAGAGCATACACGATTTAAAGAGGGATGCCATACAGTTTCATTTATCCAGTGGTGTCGTCACATACTCAACACTTTACACAATTACATGGAGTCTGCTTTCTGGGCAGAATATCAAGAGTTCACATTACCTGCTCCATCTTACATTCCCAGTCCACGTATTTACGATGTAAGCCCAGACCGAAAGCCTGTGAAAGCCTCTTATACGATAATGTCGGTGGTTCATGGTAGCAAAAGTGGCAATACGATGTTACACATAATTTTTCCACTGCAGAATTTTTAATCTTCGAAAGCAAAGAGTTTTGACATGAGGAATTTCATTTCCTGCGAGGTGAACGTCAACTCAGGTATTCACTATAAGCAGGCTTAGTAATAAAGACGTGTACAAACACAGAGTTCCTTTCTGTATACCGAAATATTTTATGTAGGTTACTTTTTACGCTGCAACGCTTGGCCACAATATACCATTTGCCCCGGGTGCCGTATTTGAAAAGCAGATATGCCTCTGTCGTCGTTCATAGCCACCGACACCGGAGCCTCCTTTAATTGGAGGCGGCGGCCGGGGAACACAAATATGAGTCGTCGTGGGAGAGCACCTGTCTGGCCCGGAGCGAATTGTAAAGCGCGGAGTCCTCCAGGGTCCGCTCTTTGCGCCGCTCCGACTCATCCATCCATCGGCCACAAAGCGGGCGCCGCAGCGGCAGCAGCCTCAGTTTGGCCACTCGCCGTCTGCGGCGCTGCCGGCGCCGCGCATCCTTTCATCACGGCCGCCGGCTGCCGGTGCTAATTTGAGTGTCGGCATTTTCGGCGGCGCCGCCTGTGCATCGGCGCGCCTTTCATGTACGGCGGCGAGGCGGAAGGCCGGCGGGCCGACCGGCCGCGTTTTAGTCGCGGCCCCGCGACTAATGGCGACTAAATTGCCGCCCACAGCGCCGGCGCTGATCGCATCCACTGGCCGGCAACGTGTGGCCGCCTCGCCTCGTCCTGAGTTAATTACCGGTCTCGGCTGCCCTCGCTCACTCGTTCCGCGGAGGGCTGCGGCAGCCGCCGAGCCATCCTCCAATAGAAACAGTCTGTTCTGTACCTCGGCAGTGTCGCTCAGGAAGAGGTGCACTGATTGGTGTGGTCTCCGTTACCAGGGCCGTTCTGAGCGAGTGGCTATATAGGCCCCCATCAAGTGTGCAGTCGTAGATGGAGCGCAAAAACTGACCAAGAAAAGAGAGCCTATTGCAGCATGTTATGTGACATCACAATACAAAAATTGTGTGGTGATTTAACAGAGCTACATACTAACTTAAATTCAATGCTTGCATCCAGGGAGCTATAGTCCAAGTTCGAGAAACTACTGAGGCGGGGATCAAAATTAATGAGCAGAAGATGCTACGTTATGCAGATGATAATATTCAATCTGTATATTGAGCAAGTAGTAAAGGACACAAAAGAAAATTTCGGAGTAGGTATTAAAATCCATGGAGAAGAAATTAAAACTTTGAGGTTCGCCGATGACATTGTAATTCTGTCAGAGACAGCAAAGGACTTGGCAGAGCAGTTGAACGGAATGGACATTGTCATGAAAGGAGGGTATAAGATGAACATCAACAAAAGCTAAACGAGGATAATGGAATGTAGTCGAATTAAGTCGGGTGACGCTGAGGGAATTAGATTGAAGTAGAGAGGATATGAAATGTAGACTGGCAATGGCAAGGAAAGCGTTTCTGAAGAAGAGAAATTTGTTAAAATCGAGTATAGACTTAAGTGTCAGGAAGTCGTTTATGAAAGTATTTCTGTGGAGTGTAGCCATGAATGGAAGCGAAACATGGACGATAAATAGTTTGGACAAAAAGAGAATAGAAGCTTTCGAAATGTGGTGCTACAGAAGAATGCTGAAGATTAGATGGGTAGATCACTTAACTAATGTGGAGGTATTGAATAGAATTGGGGAGAAGAGGAGTCGTGGCACAACTTGACTAGAAGAAGGGATCGGTTGGTAGGACATGTTCTGAGGCGTCAAGGGATCACAAATTTAGTATTGGAGGGCAGCGTGGAGGGTAAAAGTCGTAGAGGGAGACCAAGAGATGAATACACCAAGCAGATTCAGAAGGATGTAGGTTGCAGTAAGTACTGGGAGATGAATAAGCTTGCACAGGATAGAGTAGCATGGAGAGCTGCATGGTCTCAGGACTGAAGACCACAACAACAACAATATTGCTATATTTACGGAGGCAAAATATGATCTAGAACAATGGAAAAAATTCTATGCAGTCAGTATGGAATGAGAATAAACAAAAAAAAAATGACCAAAGTAATGGTGTGCAGTACAGGAGCAGAATATGAACCTCTAAGAATGAGAATTGGAAGAGAGGAGCTGGAAGTGATAGAGGAATTTACTTACCTGGGAAGTAAAATCACAAGAGATGGTAGACGCCGGAAAGAAATTGCGACCAGAATACAAAAGGCCAAAATTGCATTTAATCGGAGAAGGAACTTACTCACCAGCTACAAAATCAGTCTGAAAATAGGGTAACGTATCATGAAAGGTTTTGTTTGGAGTGTGGTCCTATATGGATGTGAATCTTGGACAATTGGAAGAGAAGAGAGAAGACGGCTAGAGGCCCTGGAGATGTGGTGCTATAGAAGGATGATGAAGATCAGCAGGAGACACAAAGTAACAAATGAAGAGGTGCTTCGGAGAGTGCAGGAAACCAGATCTCTGTCGAGGCACATCCAAACAAGAAGACCCACACTTGTAGGGCACATATTACGACACAACAACGTCATTGGAACAATAGTAGAAGGAGCTATTGAGAGAAGGAATCGGTGGGGCGACCAAGGATATCATACATGCAACAGATCGTGAGTGACATTGGATGTAACACATACGTGGAAATGAAGAGGAAGGCAGACAGAAGAGAGGAATGATGCTCTGCTGCAAACCAACCTCAGGGTTGAACACTAAAAGAAGGCATACTGACAAATTGGATAGAACTGGTGCTTGTAAGTCTGGTGACAGAGAAGATAATGCACATGACCATGCGAGTTCTAATAACTTTATGTCCTCACTAGACAATAAATAAACTACAAATCGGAGAATATACACACCTTCACCCCAATTCCTTCACAACCCAGGATGCTGTCTAGTGTTGGTGACCGAAGATTGGACAATATCAATGAAAATTGTTCAACTGCAGTTATCAAAGTCAACCGTTATAACTGCACCTGCCCGAAATCCAACTGCAAGATAATTTTAGATTATGTGACGAGGAAATGGCAGGATCCTGGCCACTTCAAAGGAAACAAAATGTCGATTTCGAAGGCTGTAAAAGAATCTGCCAGTGCTTCTTTGCATTTAGTCTGGGGCTTCAGAGAATGTAGTATTTCGTTGAGGCATATCACTAGAGTCATGGCGAGAAAATAGACTGAAAGGACCATATTATTAGAAAGAGAGCAGAAGCATTTGTGGCAGATATGAACATGTTCATTAAGAGCAAAATCTTCATTAAGAATATAATCATTTTTAAGGCACACGTATGGAATATCGACCAGAGCCAATTTTTTGTGAACTATCATCTTCTTCAGCATTATCACATGGAAGTGAAGAATCAAAAGCTGGTGTGGTACAATCAGTTCATACACTATTACACCATAAATGTGGCTGTGTCGATGGATTGTAGATTGGTGAACAGCGCTACATTTGTATGCGGGAAACACTGAGGAAGTTTGGTCCGCAGCTTGCAAAGAATCTAGCAGAAATGTGTCCACGGACCAACATACCGGAACGAGTAAAAGTAGAAACATGGCCAAAGAGCACATGAAAAGCCTTTCCATTTCGGTCCTTTGAGAATATGTTGCTGACAATTGTCTATTACTCTGTAATTAATCGTCAAGGCATGTAGACTACAGTCTGTTGGAGTAATGTTTTCCCAGCAAGTATGTTACGTTACAGATAATGCCACCAAATACTGTCAGCCCCTGGATGTGTATTTCTTTAGACAGTATAAACTCGGTTCCAAATCCGTTGATGACAAATCACAGGTCACATTATGTGATTAATATTTCATCATCCGCTTTCACTCTGTTGTGTGCATATAACTTTATGAACCGCGGAACAGACCTACGTTAACATATCCATGGAAAATGGATTACATTTTGATGTTTTGCGCATAATAGGAGAGGAAAGGAATATGTGGAAAACACTGACAGGGAAGAGGGAGAGAATGACGAGAGATCTGTTAAGACATCATGGTACTAGAGGGAGCTCTAAAGGGCAAAAACTGTAGAGGAAGACAGCGATTGGAATACATCCAGAAAGTGATTGAGTATGCAGGTTGCAAGCGCTACTCTGAGGTGAAGAGGTTGGCACAGGAGAGACATTCGTGGCGCGCCGCATCAAACGAGTCGGAAGACTGATGACTCAAAAACGTTTCCATTGACATAATTCGATGCAGAAAGAAGTCATGTCAAAGAACAAGTGAACTATAGAAACAGTTAAATCTTTCTGAACGTAAATTACAGAGCGAATCTTTTTGTTCTGGCTAGACTGAATAAGTGCTATGAGATTGTGAGGGAGAGAGAGACTAAGGGCCATACACTTGGTGCAAGGATAAGTAAATGGTATCAAAATTAAGTGATCTTTATCATTACAGTGTTGTAATTATAGATCCCTATAAAGATAAGAAGTAGTGCGTATGTCGGTTCAGGCACGCGGAAAAATCCGATGGCCGTCTACGTATCTAGATGTACATACCACACTCTTCTTCATTTCTCCGAGTACCGAAAATAAATAGCAAAAATAAATAGCAGGTATTACATCTGTCTACAATATTGCCTTCGTGTCAATTCACATTTTGTAGCCCTTCTACATCATCATTCCATTTTTCATCATCCCCTTCTTTGTCTTATATCGACTCCTCATCTGAGTTATTGATATTCGTACAGGTACTTCTCTTTTCTTCAGAGGGCAGCATCAATCCCCTAGCCATGAATTCGCTCTCTGTCTAGTCACAGTTCGCAATTTAACACTTTCTGTCAACGTTATGTTTTTAGATGTCTGTGTTCCCTTTCGCCTACTCCATTTACTGCACATTTACCTTCTCTCGTTTCGTGAATTAAATTCAACATGTCCTGCGTCATCGAATTATTTCTACTAGTCCTCATACTTTACCTACTCTGGTCGACAAAAAAAAGTGAATCACCTATTAGGGAAGGAAGAACCTAAATCAAGCTTCACGGGTTCAGAGGCTATATGACGTTATTTCCGTGGTTCCAATGTTAAGTTAAAATTACAAAGAAATTGGCTGTACGCGATCAATTTTCAGTATGACTATGGACATCGTCTGGCCTGTACGTATGCGATGATTGAGTTGGGAAGAGTGTCATACAGCTTTTACATCCTGTCCTGAGGCAAACTGGTCCACAGCTGCTTGATATTCTGGATACTGGCATTGGGACGGACGTCAGAGATGGTCTCACATAAGTTCTATCGGGCCGGATCTGAGGATTGCGCTGGCCACGGTATTATCTCAGCATCACATAGACAGTTCACTGAGGTGTGTGCAATGAATGGATGAGAATGGCTATGATGAGAGAAGGCAGTACTGTAGTGTCACATGAGAGTTATCACTAAGAACAGAGGATGTCCTTAATTTGCCATATTCTCGTCAAAGTTCCTTCACTCACTACTGGCCACTGCCAGAAGTCATATCCGATGGCTCCACAGCACGTGGCGCTGTTCGGAACATTGGAAGAATGGAGAGCTCTCCCCATATCGCGAAAATACTTGCCAACGGTGTTCGTTAAGGGCAGTGTAGAACCATAACGCATCGCGGAACTTGCATCGCGAAAGACAATGTGGCACAAAATGTTGCAGGGTGTCCACTGTTTGTTGTAGGATGGTAGGCGCACATGAGCGGGGATTTATTTATTTATTTTTTATTTATTTACACGTCAAGTTCCGTAGGACGAAATTGAAAAGCAAATCTCGAAGGTTATGGAACGTGTCAGTACATGAAATTACAACATAAAAGTAATAACAGATAAAAATGAATGTTCATGAACCTGAAAAAAGTCAGTCCTCAAGTTTAAGTAAACGCTAACAGCAATACAATAATATCAGCTTAATTTTTCAAGGAACTCCTCGATAGAACAGAAGGAGTGACCAATGAGGAAACTCTTCAGTTTCGATTTGAAAGCGCGTGGATTACTGCTAAGATTTTTGAATTCGAGTGGCAGCTTATTGAAAATGGATGCAGCAGTATACTGCACACCTTTTTGCACAAGAGCACAACAAGCTTTACGTAAGATAAGTAAATTAATGTCTGCTCCCGGTAGCTGAGTGGTCAGCACGACAGAATGTTAATTATAAGAGCCCAGTAGTACCGTGGTGTAGTGGGTGGGGTGTCGTGAGTTCAAAACTCACCTGGACTGTACAATTTTAGCCGACATGGTAGCTCAGCGTGTTCGGTCGGGAAGCTGGTTGGCCTCTGTATTAAAAAACTGAGTGAAGGGATCAACAAACGAACTTGAACGGATGTCATGTAACGTCCGCAACGATCAAACACAACGATCAACAAGAAAAAAAAGAAAAAAAGGGCCCAAGTTCGATTCCCGGCTGGGTCAGAGATTTTTTCCGCTCAGGGACTGGGTGTTGTGTTGTCCTAATCATCATTATTTTATCCCCATCGACGGGCAAGTCGCCGAAGTGGGTCCAAATCGAAAGACTTGCACCCGGCGAACGGTCTACCCTATGGGAGGCCCTAGTCACGCGACATTTACATATTAGTAATGAAATGATAATTAAATAGACACCCTAACTGCAAACAGGCGTTGATGTACTTCATTGGGGACATGTTGAAAATGCGTGCCCCGACCGGGACTCGAACCCGTGATCTCCTGCTTACATGGCAGACCCTCTATCTATCTGAGCCACCGCGGGCACGAAAAATGGATAGAGCGTCTGCCATGTAAGCAGGAGATCCCGGGTTCGAGTCCCGGTCGGGGCACACATTTTCAACATGTCCCCAATGAAGTACATCAACGCCTGTTTGCAGCTAGGGTGTCTATTTAATTATCATTTCATTTCTAGCAAAGCTGCATGGTCATCCACAGTGACTGTTCTTTCGGGAACAGATACTGCCGTCATATATAGTTACATATTAGTAATTTAGCTAATAATTAATCGTTTCTGCTGTATATTCTATAGTATTTACGTGCATTAGCGTCAGATAGACGTGATAAATTGAAGGTTTCAGTTTTTCTTTGCTTCTGAATAAGGTAAGCGAAGTTTCTGTTTCGGACAGTTTCGCGTGTACGCAAACGTTTGTTTACATTACTAACTGACGTTACATACGCGGGATTATCAATTGAATCAGTGCGTAATACTCAGTATTTACGTTTATTGGTGTCACGTAGACTCGATACTTTGAAGGTAGCAGTTCTCATACGTTTTATTAGGTCGTTTTTCGCGTGTAAGTAAACGTTTGTTTACATTATAAATACGAGGGTTAATCAGTTTAAGTTAGTGTACAGTACTCAGTATTCACGTTTATTAGTGTCATTTAGACTCGATACATAGAAGGTAGCAGTTTTTATACGTTTTATTCAGAAAAGTTTTATTGACAGTGAATTCGAACTTCACTTGTATACGTTTGTCTAGCACAACCGGCGACCGTTAACAGTTAAGCAAACATAAAATACGTGGTAGGGGAAGGCGGGGCAAGTTGGGGAAGCTAATTTTAAACCCTTACAAAAGGGTCAAAAATAAACAAATTCCAGTAGGTTTGATTATCATTTGTTTACTTAACCATTGAATTACAATAGCATGGAAAGAAACCTGCAAACTTGTTACATTTAGTTAGAAATATCTCGATTTGAAACAAAAACTACCAATTCCCCCACTTGCCCCATGTGCCGGGTAAGATGGGGAACTAGCATGAATTCATCTCTAAAGCTTAAATAAGGACTGGAATAACGATATCATGTGACGATTAGGTTTCGGAACATGGTTCTGCGAATTGTAGAATCAGGTATTACGTTTTATTTAGGCCTCTTACTTTCACATAGTATACAAGTGTGGACAGCCTCGTCATCAACACTTTCTGTCCCTGCACAAGTGTAGTGGGCCCAGCGTCTGCAGCTAATACACTGTATCCAGCCTCCTTCAGACAAGTCATAGCAGTATAAACATTCTTCACTCTCTTCCTCGTTGTCATTCGACCTCAGTTTATTATCCCTTGCGCAAGAAGGGGTGGTTAAGACGTAAGTAACGTTAGTCAGTTTTTTGTCGTCATTATGTCCTTTTTGTGGTATCCGAGGTTTATTAAACGTCTTTTAGAAGAGTTTTCGTTTACATGCAGCACGTTTGGGGACTCCATTTCGTTTAATTTTTTCAGATAGTTCACTCCTATAAGGAGATTCAATTAAAGCAATGGGTTTTCCACGACTGTTAGATGGTTTCCTTTTGGTTTTTTTTATCCACCTTTGGAATAGCTAACACCATTTCAGGGCTAGTAACCTGAAAGTTAGACGAAACAGAGGCTTGATCGTCAGTTGTTAATTGTTCAGGTGTTTTACGTCTTGACAACATCTCTGGTATTTGGTCTTCCGTTTCTGTAACTTCAGATGTGTGAGCTTGATGAATGCCTGTAGTTGAACAGGGAAGGTAATAACTTTCCTGAAACACATTTCTGTTTACAGGCCAAATGCCTGTTTTCCGAAACCCGTTCATTGCTGAATGAATGAAGGCTTTGCCGAATAAACTTCAACGTATAGCTTACGTGTTCAAAACCCGCAGTGCGGTAGACACATGAGACGATAAGAACGTAATGGTTGGACAAATAGTAGGGGCAAGACGGGGAAGCTCCCCATCACGCCCCACCCCGTCTTGCCCCCTACCATGCTGTCAGGTTATGTTACGCCTACATGAACACTATTTAGTGAACATTGACTACTGACACAGCAGTTTACTGTTAATAAGACGTACTATTCAGTGCTATATATACAGTCTGGAGAAATGTTCACGAAACACATGTTTTAGGACCTCGAAAGGTGTAAAACATTGTAAATCAGTATAACTATTGTACGTACCTTGCGAAGCTCACAGAAGCCGCCGCGAAACTAAGATTCAGCAATGTCAACACACTGAGACCTGTGTATTGATGATGTTGACGTAGCTATCCACAGATGGCAGCACTCTAGCTATAGCTTATAGCCCTTCCCCGTCTTGCACCACCTTCCCATCTTGCCCCGTCTTCCCCTAAATTAGTGTTGCACTACAGTATCTGAGTAAATCAATGTTACAGTACAACTTCTGAGCCCTTCTTAAATACAGTTTGTTTGGCAGAAAGCTAAAACTCAGCTCGCCGTCTGCTTAAATTCTTTAGCTTGTTCTGGGCTTTGGTGATGGTGTACTGCAAGCCCATCGGTTCCTATAAAGTAGAGTTCATATTTGTGCTTTAAATTCTGAACTCCTATTGTTAGCTAAATGTATTGTTTTGTGCCTGCATCTGTCAGTGTACAATACTCACTATTTACGTTTATTAGTGCCATTTAGTCTCCGTACATTTAAGGTAGCAGTTTTTATAGTTTTATTAGGTCATTAGCGCGGGTATGTAAACGATTGTTCACATTATAAATACAAGGGATAATCAGTAGGTGTAGCTTACCGTAGGTTACTGTTTAAATCGTTAATAATATTCACTAGATAGCCCCTATCAGTTTACTGTAGGTCACTGTCTTATTCTTTAGTATTCACTAGAAAGCCCCTAGCAGGAACATAAGCACCAGATCTAGCTTCTACCATACATTTTTATTGTTTTTCATTGTTGAGTGTCTTTTCTATCAATTAGAGTGTAGCTATTAACCTTGTGTGGCAGCAGGTTTCCTTAAGTTTCTTATAGTAAATCAGTTATTAGATAGATGGGTAGGGACTGCGTCTGTTGTGTGCAGATGCAGGAGTTGGCCACAGTCCAAACGCAGCTGGAAGCTCTTTTGGCCACAGTCAACAAGCTCCAGAGTGCTTGATGTGGGGATGGGGTGCCTGGGGCAGTCTCTGCTGTACTAGATGTGCGAGGGGGGGGGGGGGGGCGGGGCGGGGGCTGACGTCACAGCTCTCTGTCACTGAGCCAACCTCAGGTGCGACTGAGCTGGCCAGCCCACTCAGTGTGGGTGGCGGACAGTATCGAGGTCTCAGGCCTCAAGGCGAAGGCTGCATGGGGGACGCAGGCTCCTGCCAAATTCCAAGCACTTAGATCCAGTGTGCTAACTGATGCTGGGGAGAAGCTGATCCGGATCAAAATGCACCTTCTGCCAGGAAAGTGGCCCCTTCAGCGAGGTCCGGACAGGCACGTGGGGGAAGGAGTTTGTTAGTTATTGGAAGCTCCAATGTTAGGCGGGTCATGGAGCCCCTCAGGAAGATAGCGGCTAGGGCGGGGAAGAAGTCCAGCGTTCACTCGGTGTGCTGGACGGGGTCCTTGTCCAGAATGTCGAAGAGGCTCTTCCGGCGGCTATCAAGCGTGTGGCGTGTAGCCAGCTACAGATTGTGGCACATGTCGGCACCAACGATGCCTGTCGTCGGGGTTCCGATAAAATCCTTGGGGCCTTTTGACGGCTGGCTAAATTGGCGAAGGCGACCTCCATCTGTAGAGGAGTGGAAGCCAATCTGACGATCTGCTGCATTGTACCCAGGGTGGACCGGGGTCCTCTGGTTTGGAGTCCAGTGGAGAATCTAACCCAGAGGTTACGTCGACTCTGTGACGAAATTTGTTGTAGATTCCTCGACCTACGCTATGGGGTGAAAGGTTGTAGGACGCCCTCGACAGATCAGGGGTGCACTACACACAGGAAGCAGCTACATGGGTAACGGAGTACTTGTTGCGTGCACATGGAGTTTTTTTTAGAATAGGTTCCTCCACACGGGAAACAAACCGTTGGCCTGAAAAGTTACCAGTTCATGACACTGATGTGGGTGTGGCAACTGTAAAAATTGTTAGTTCGTCTAAATAGGTCATTCCAAAGGATTTAAATTTGCTAAATCTCATTTTAGTAAATTGTCGAAGTGTCTGTTGCAAGATCCCCCAGTTACTCTACGAAATAAACAGTAGCAACACCAATATTGTATTAGGTACCGAAAGCTGGTTGAAACCAGACACAAATAGCAGTGAAATTTTGAACTCGGGTTGGAAAATGTCTAGGAAGGATAGGATTCATGATATGGGAGGTGGTGTGTTCATTGCAGTTAAAAGCTGTTTAAACACAGTTAGATCGATACTGGGTCGCACTGTGAAATAGTCTGGATAAAGCTACCAATCAGACAAGGATCGACCATTGTATTAGGATGTTTTTATAGACCACCAGCATCCGCAACAAACGTCGCAGAACGTTTCAGGGAAAGTCTTGAGTACATAGGAAATAAATATACAAATTATCCAATAGTTATAGGTGGAGATTTTAATCTGGCATCCATTGACTGGAAAAATTACACGTTTATCACAGGGGGCAGAAGCAAAGACTCGTGTGAAGTTATTCTACGACTGCTCTCAACAAACAACCTTGAGGAATTGGTCAGTAAACCAACTCGAGATGGAAACATATTAGGTATCTTGCCCGATATTTTTGAGGACGTTAATCAAGAAGAAGGTATTAGCGACCATAATTTCGTTGTGGCTTTTATTTCAGTGAAAGCTGCAAAAAATAAAAATAAAAATAAACTTCGTAGAGTTTTCTTGTTTGGGAATTCAAATAAAAGTGAGCATCTTTTGTCGGAATTTAAAGGTGTTGCCCACCATGTGCTACAGAAGTATGTGCCTAGCAACAATATAGGGGAGGGAAAGGATCCACCTTGGTACAAACAGACATATTAGGAAGTTGCTGAGAAAGCAGAGAATTTCCACTGTCGTTTTAAACGTAGTCACTGCCCCGCTGTCAAACAGAAATTATTCGAAATGAAAGCAGCTGTCAAAAGGTCAACGAGAGATTCTTTTAACTAATTTGAAAGCAATATATTTCTGAAGATTCTAGAAATAACCCCAAAAAATTTTGGTCGTACGTATAAACCTAGCTTTCAAAAACCCGTTTACGGTAGAGGACTGCAGCACCATTCCCACTTTCAATTATCGAACAAATGCAGTGATGGGCGACATAGTGTGTATTGTATCTGGGATTGTAAAACAGTTAAGATACTTAGACGCCAGGAAGGCATCTGGACCAGGCGGAATCACCGTTAGATTATATGTTGACTATGCTACAAATATAGCACCATTCTTATCCATCATCTATCGGAGATCATTGGAACAGCGGGAAGTTCCACGGGACTGGAAGAAGGCCCAGGTCATAGCAATCTATAAAAAGGGTAGAAAATCGGATGCACATAATTATGCACAATTTCACTGACATCGATTTGTTGTAGAATCATGGAACATATTTTGTGTTCAGACGTAATGACCTTTCTAGACTCTGAGAAGCTCATCTGCAGAAACCAGCACGGTTTACCGGCTCCCAGTTTGATGCCATATTTCTCGACTTACGAAAGGCTTTCGATTCAGTTCCGCACTGTCGCTTGCTCCAAAAAGTGAACGCTTACCGCCTATCCGATGAAATATGTGTTGGATGGATAGTTTTCTAACAGACAGGGGGTAGTATGTCGTCCTGAACAGAGTGACTTCAACAGAAACAAGCGTAACTTCAGGTGTTCCCCTAGTGCAGTCTAATAGGTCCGCTGCTTTTTACGATTTACGTAAACGATCTGGTTAATCGTATTGACAGCGGTGTTCGACTGTTTGCCGATGATGCTGTAGTCTACAGGAAAGTTGTAAACAAATCAATGAGGATTTGCAGAAAATACATGTGTGGTGTAATGACTGGTAGTTATCTCTCAATATTAGTAAGTGATACCTATTGCGTATAACAAGGCTCATTAATGTATGAGTACAAAATAAATGCCCAGTCTTTGGAAGCGGTAACATCCGTCAAGTATCTGGGTGTGACTATTCGAAATGATGTCAAATGGAATGATCAGATTATACAAGTAAAGGGCGAGGCGAACTCTAGATTTCGGTTTATTGGTAGAATCCTGAAGTGATGCAGTCCTTCCACAAAGGAAATTGCTTACAGTACGTCAGTTCGTCCTGTCTTAGAGTACTGTTCGTCTGTATGAGACCTTACCAGTTCGGTCTGATTCAAGAGATTGAGAAGGTCCAAAGAAGAGCGGCAAGATTCGTGACGGAACATTTTGCCATCGCGAGAGCGTTACAAATCTCATAGAAAGTCTGAATTGGGATACACTTGCAGATAGACGACGCGCTAAACGGAGGGGCTGCTCACTAAATTCCGAAATCCGATCTTCGCCGAGGATGTACAGTATGTATTATTACAACAAACTTTAAAATCGCGCAATGATCGCCATTCAAAGATAAGGGAAATTAGAGCTCGTACTGAGGCGTTCAGACGGTCGTTTTCCCTCGTGCGATCCGCGAGTGGAACAGAGGGGGGGAATATGACTTTGGCGCGAATTGTGCCTTCCGCCACACTTTTCGAATAAAATGCAAAGTTTTCTTTGATGTTAAGGGCCTACAGATTTAACAAGTTAGGTAAGTCCTTCACTGTACATACCACATATAAAATCTTTAGCAGAATCATTTGCGGTACAAGCTGATGATACCATCTTCTGCACAAAGTACATTTGTACCTCAGTTCCCCGTCTTTACCATGATCTCCACGAAGTCTGCAAATCTCGTCGTCGGCTCCTTAAAGTGCGCCAGGGTCGAGGGTCAAACAGCTCCATGTCGATATCATCGGACTCATCGTCATTACACAGTGGAACTTTGTCTACATCTGAATCGTCTGATTCTTCTTCAGTCATCTTCTTTTTGTTTACCTTCTTTTGTAAGTGTTTCTTGCCAAAAGTCTGATTATCCTTTTTTTGTTTTGACGTCTCATCTTATCCATACTTTCTTTTGCATTAGGCTTAGGCCTACTGCCAAGATTATGCTTTCTAGCAACTTTTGTGCTTTTATTGGCAATTCTTTGCTGTTTCTCCTCTTCTTTTTCATTTTTCTTTTCTTTATCAACTCAAGCTTTATTTTCATGGGTGTGCTAGTTACTATTTCAGAGTGCTGCTTTTCTCTGTGCTTTCTTGTTTTAACCTCAGTAGGCTTAGGCCTATCAGATTTCTTCTTTAGGTCAAAAGCTGGTAGATAAGTCATTAACTTCTTATGGCTTTCAGTAAAACCTCCCGTGAATGCTGAGGAAGTAGCCCCACAGATGGACTTGTAGCAGTCGATGGGGTCTTATGTGCTACGGATGTTGGAGGATTGTCACAATCCGTGGCTGCTTCCACTCTCAGCTCGTCTAGTTTTCGAGCTGGGGAAAAATCAAGTTCAGAAAACTTGTCGGGGTCGTATG
This sequence comes from Schistocerca cancellata, assembly GCF_023864275.1. NCBI lineage: Eukaryota > Metazoa > Arthropoda > Insecta > Orthoptera > Acrididae > Schistocerca > Schistocerca cancellata. The sequence goes on from NC_064626.1 coordinate 1,187,353,336, forward strand.
GGTTAATACCAGCTGCACGGAAGCCAGATAAGGCATTTGACAATGTAGCAACTTTAAGAAAAGCATTCTTCACAAGTTCAGCAACTCCGTACTCAGTAATTCTCTGGTTTCCTGTTCATATCATGAAAAGGTCATATTCTCTAGAAAGAGCATTCTTAAGAGGGCTGAAAAAGGTTAGGTCCAAGGGTTGTAGGCGGCGGGACGTTTGCAGTGGCAGAATGACCATGTGGATGTGGTTTTCCTTACAAAACTTGTAAGACTCATTGGAAATGTGCCTGTTGTGGTTGTCCAGTATGAGGAGCACTGGTTCATCAGATGTTGGGCCAGTATGTTTTTTAAAATGAAGAAGATACTCATTGAATAGTTCTGTGTTGATCTACCCATCGTCGGAACAACAGTAAATGGCCCCATCCGGTCCATTTTTCTGAAGATTTGCACTCATTCGTTTTCTTGGATAAATCATCATGGGAGGTATGAAATGACCTCAAGCGCTCATACAAAACACACCAGTGATGGTCCTGCCCCTCTCAGAGGAAGTTGCAGGGCCTACCCTCTTTGAAAGTTTGGTAGCAAACACCTTAGAACACTTTTTTTGTACAACGGTTATACCAGTTTCATCTTGGTTGTACATTCTTTTAGGATCAATATTCAGTTTTTTTTTAAAGTTAGCAGAGTGTCCAAAAATCGAGCTACTTCTTCCTTTCTGAAAGCATTGATTCTGTTCACACTAGTATTTACCGGCTGCCGCAGTCTGATGGTCGGGTGGCGCTTAAGAAAACTGTAAATCCAATCTTTGCAGGCTAAGCCACTTTCTTTGTTGAAACTGTGGTTAACACTATTCTTCTCAACGTAGTCGAATGTCAATTTCCGCAAGCATTTAGGTGTTAGGCCGTAGAACAAGTTGCATAGAAGGACGATAAAACAATCATTTCTTGCTCAACACTTTCTGCAATAATAGACTTACGCCCAAAAACTTGGCTGTATTACCTCGTTAATGGGCTTCGCGAGGTACTTTTGTATTGTTGATTCTGGTATTTTGAAGCTCCTACCTACTTCTCTGATTTTCCTCCCATCTGTTCTTACTGTTTGTGGCCTGCTGGTATTTAACTACATGAGGGGGAAACGAGCACATCTGTGCGCACCTTTACCCCATAGTTTCTTGGAAATAAATTTTGGCCACAATTTTTCTTAAAACTAATTGCAACCAAACAGGACTCATGTCAAAACATGCCCATAAAATACAGGCTTTAACTATATCACAAGTAAATTTAGTCAACCCAATAAATAGAGACTCACCGTCTTAAATCCCGAGGACTGCAAATTAGATCACAACGTCACGTTTCACCATTTGCAAACTCACTGCACGCGAGACTGTAATGGCGGCCCAGCGACCAGACGAAAGTAGTTCGCTAACCTGCCGCTAGGTGTAGCACTGGTTACAAAGTTCAACAAAGCTTTTAAATCGGAGAAACAGCGATGCGCATGTTTATCCACTGCGCACGTTTCCCCTGCTTTCCCCTACTACTGCACCCTACATCCTTCTGAATCTGCTTAGTTTATTCATCTCTAGGGCTCTCTCTACCATTTTTACCCTCCACGCTTCCCTCCAACACTAAATTGGTGAACCATTGATCCCTCAGAACGTTTCCTACCAACCGATCCCTTCTTCTAGTCAATTTATGCCACACATTCCACTTCTCCCCAATTCTATTCAGTACCTCCTCATTAGTTATGGGATTTACCCATCTAATCTTTAGCATTTTCTGTAGCACCACATTTCGAAAGCTTCAATTCTCTTCTTGTCTAAACTATTTATGATCCATGTTTCACATCCATACATGGCTACATTCCATACAAATACTTTTAGAAAAGACTTCCTGACACTAAAATCTATACTCGATGTTAACAAATTTCGCTTCGTTGGGAACGTGGAAACGCTTTTCTTGCAATTACTAATCTACCTTTTATATCCTCTCTACTTCAACAATCATCAGTAACTTTGCAACCCAAATTGCAGAACTCATCTACTACTTTAAGTTTCTCATTTCCTAGCCTAATTCCCTCAGCATCACCAGACTTAATTAGACTACAATCCATTATCCTCGTCTTGTTTTTATTAATATTCATCTTATATCGTCCTTTCAAGACACTGTCCATTCCGTTCAACTGCTCTTCCAGGTCTTTTGCTGTCTCTAACAGAATTACGACGTCATTGGCAAACCTCAAAGTTTTTTTGTATTTCTTCTCCGTAGATTTTTATTCCTACTCCAAACTTTTCTTTCGTTTCCTTTACTGCTTGCTCACTATACAGATTGAATAGCATTGGGGATAGGCTACAACCATGTCTCACTCCCTTCTCAACCACTGGTTCCCTTTCATGGCCCTCGACTCTTATAACTGCCACCTGGTTTCTGTACAAATTGTAAATAGCTTTTCGCTCCCTGTATTTGACGCCCCCGCCCCCGACCCCCATCCCCCCCACCCCCCGCCACCTTCAGAGTCTTCCAATTTTCAGCATTGTCAAAAGCTTTGTCCAAGTCTAAAAATGCTTCCTTCACCTATATTCTAAGGTAATTGATAGGGTCAGTGTTGCCTCATGTGTTCCAATATTTCTATGGAATCCGAACTGATATTCCATTTAGTCGGCTTGTACCAGTTTCTTCCATTCGTCTGTAAAGAATTCGTGTTAGTATTTTGCAGTCATGACTTATTAAAGTGGTAGTTCGGTAGTTTTCACTCCTATCAACACCTGCTTTCTTTGGGGTTGGAAGTATTATATTCTTCTTGTTGCCTGAGGGTATTTCAACTGTCTCATATATCTTGGTCACGAGATACTAGAGTTTTGTCATAGCTCGGTCTCCCAAGGCTGTCACTGGCTCTAATGGCATGTTGTCTGCTCCTGGGGCCTTGTTTCGACTTAGGTCTTTCAGTGCTCTGTCAAACTCTTCACGTAGTATCGTATCTCCCATTTCATCTTCACTTAGGTCCTCTTCCATTTCCATAATACTGTCTGCTGGCATATCACCCATGTATACACCCTCTATATGCTCCTTCCATCTTTCTACTTTCCTTCTTTGCACTGTCATATACAAAATTCCATTTCCATGAGTGATCCCACCACCACCCAATACACGGTCACCTATAAGCTTTGCCAGCCTCCCCTTCCCATACTGAGGTGGAGGCCATGCCTATTGAAACCCGATCTACTGATAGACTCAACAGGCGCCAGTGAAATGTGACCCATGCCTTCTGCCATCAGTGCCTTCTTCAGCCCCATGTAAACGCGTCTAACAGCCGCAATAAGATGAGGCCGATCATGACACTGAAACAGTGCACGAAATGCTCATTAGTGCCACCAGTTTGAGTAGCTTTGTTCACCAATATTATATTCCCGTTCCTTATCAAAACTTTTCCCTGCTCCAACCACTATCACTACCTGATCCTCCTTTGTAAAATTCCTACATAGCTCCCCTATGCTGTCAGTCACCGAAGCCAACCCTGCACTAGGCTTCACAATGCTGTTGACGTGGTACTCACTCCCCAACACTTCCTGAAACCACTGGCCCACACCTCTACCGTGGGAACTTACCTAGCAGCCGAACCTTCTTCTTTCTGTTAGACTTTGCAACTGACCTTGGCCTCTTAACTGCTGAGGACGTAGCATGTTCCCTACACCCAAGGCTACGAGAGGCTCCTCTCCACTCAACTCTGACAGTTGGACCAATCTATTGCATATATGCAAAGTATAACTGTCTGAATACCTCTGCTCCTAGCTGCCTTCTTGCCAACTGCCAGTTCCCATTCCCCAGCACCCTTCACCCTCCTCAACCTATCTAGTTCCTCCTTTGCGTGTTGTATCTGCATCTGAAGGGCACAGATCTTACGCCTCTGCTCCTCTATCACCTTATTTCTACTACAGCTTCTGTATTCCTAGAAGAGGATCTCGCTAGAACGCCCACTGGCTTCCCCACTGCATCCCCCCCCCCCCAATGAAAGTATTTTGAACGAATCCCACATCGTAACCCATTACTCACAAACCTACGACAGAGCCCACACTTCTCACTCATGGCAATATTTTACAGGTACTGAAGAAAGTCTACATAGTTCAGTTACACCAGGAGAACTGTTCACAGAACTAACAATAGCGGTCTCGAAATTCTCTCTCTACTAAGAGAGTAACTACTTGTATTAATACTACTAAACCACAACTAAGACCAATACCAACAAAACTTCACAAAAGTACTAGCTAAAGCCAAAAATTCAAGCGACCACTGGAACACTCAACGAAGTGAAAACAAGGAATGATAATTTTACTGATATATTTCACAAGAAACTTCAGCTGAAAACAAAAGCACGAAATTGACTAAACGATTTCAACGCACAGAAAATTCTAAAAAACACAGCGAGCAAACGTTTCCAAGAGTTCATTAAATCGTTATTCGCCACAAACAGCCAAAACACCTCTGAGAACTATTAAATTTAATAACTGTACAACAGACCATTTCTTCTTTCATTGCTCCTACTACTTTTCCTTCTCTTCTTTTTCCTACTATCGAATTCCAGTCCACTATCACAATTAAATTTTCATCTCCCTTAAGTTTTTGAATTATTTCTTTTATATTGTCATACGTCCTTCCAATCTGTTACTCATCTTTGATTTGGACCATAAACTTGTGCCACAGCGGCGGGTGTCAGCTTCGTGTCTGTTCTTAAATATCACAGTGCGATCACTATGCTGTTCATAGAAGTTTACCAGCCTTCCTATTTTCTCACTGGTTATTAGTACTACTCCTCCATTATCCGTATTTGATTTTGCATTCCTGACACTGAAATCACCTGGCCAGAAATTTACATCTGCATCAACATAGATACTCCGCATGGCACCTGTCATTTCCTTTTCTTTTCTTCCTGCCACCACACTTCATTAATTCACACTATATTTAAACTCTGTGTACTCATTGCCCCTTTTATATTCTCTTACTTATTTAAGGGAATTTTCAACATCTTTCTGTTATATCATGCCACACTTGGTTTCAGCCCTTTATTGATATTATTATTAAAATCGTAGGCCGTTGATTCACTTTAAGTATATCGGATCGTTGGGTGGAGAGACCAACTGTGCTCTTCTTCCTCGCCCCATCCTCCCCTTCCCCCTCCACACCGGATTGGAACCTTGAATCAAAAATGTTCAAATGTGTGTGAAATCTTATAGGACTTAACTGCTAAGGTCATCAGTCCCTAAGTTTACACATTATTTAACCTAAATTACCCTAAGGAGAAACACACACACCCATGCCCGAGGGAGGACTCGAACCCCCACCGGGACCAGCTGCACAGTCCCTGACTGCAGCGCCTAAGACCGCTCGGCTAATCCCGCGTGGCGAAACTCTGAATCCACACCTGGTATGCAACAACAACAGTATCAGCAATCGACGGACGTATGAAGGGGAAAGAACGGAAAAAGGGATGTAGGAGAAGGATGTGAGTAAGTGAGTGCATGTGGGTGGTAGAAGGGCATCTAGAATTCCATAACGTTAAAAAAATCTCTGTATATGGCCGAGGCCGTACGCGTTACGTACATTGTGACTATATCACTGGAAGGGCACTATGAGCAACTTCACGCGTGGCTGGCTCCGCATAACGTTTTCTTTGGGCAGGCAGATAACGCGGGGGGGAGGGGGCGGGGGGGGGGGGGCAGCGGTGCGCAGAGCGTCGTTCGTATGTGTGTGTGTGTGTGTGTGTGTGTGTGTTCGCGAGCGTGCTGGCGCACTTGCTCGCTCGCTCGCGAGGCTTTTTCGGCCTCCGCGCGCGTCATTAAATCCGCATTTGCGAGGCGGCTGCTCCACGCGCCGCCAGAGGCTGCGGGCTTTAGCCTTCCTCTGTCGGAGCTCATTCCCACACTCCCGGCCCTGCTGAAGCACCTGCCGGCGCATTAGCAATAAATGCGGCCCTCCACTTCTGCCGCAAGGGACTGCGCGAGGAAGATATCGGCTGTATTAAATGTGCCCAGCGTGCTGGACTAGTCCTCGACTGTCTAAGGCAATCAACTATTCTACGTCCAACATCTTTTGGAACGTCAAATACCTTGCCAAGTTATTCTCCATCATCAAAAACAGATCGTAAAAGTGTGTTTTCGTGTCCTTAGTAAATGAGAGAAATATTCATGAAGTTTTAAATATTAGCTCGAAAAATATTGATCATTAGTGACTGATAAGGAATGAGGAATTTCTCCCCAGAGTCGGCGAAGAAACGATTATGTAAAACAGTCATAAGAAGGGACAAGAAGGTAGCAGAGGTGTTAAGGCAGCATGGGACTGCTATGGTTCGAGACTGAGCTGTAGAGGGTAAAAAATCCAGGGAAAAAAGACTGGGATACACACAACAAATAATTTCGAGCGATATTGTGTGACACTTAGTTTGTTAGTTAATTAGTTACATGTTTCAGTTAGTTACATGTTACATAAGCGATTCAACGATTCCTTTTGTAGATATGATGTAGAACGAGTCAGTTTAAAGGACATGTACACATGATTAATGAATACTCATGGAACTACACTGGAAAGAAATTTTTTTCCTTATTTTATTGGCTAACAGTTTTTAAGTAGAAATTCATCAACGCGATGGAAGGAGTTGTCCTGGAGAAACGATTTTAAACTAGATCTAAACCTTGCTTCACTACTTGTCAGAGGCTATGTTACTGGGCAAATGATCAAAAATTTTTATAGCGGCGTGTTGAACTCCTCTCTGAGTCACTGGTAGCTTGGTAGCTTTAACAGTGGGTAATAGAAGTAATGTACTCTTCTAGTGTTGTAGGTACATATGCCACTGCTATTTACAAATTATGATGGATTATTTATGACGAGTTTGACTAGTGAAAATATGTATTGTGACGATGTAGTTATATGCCCAGATCCTTGAAGCGGTACCACATGAAGTGCGTGTCTGAAAATTCCACATTATTCTTTGATGAAGAGGTCTACACGAGAGAGGAATTCTTAGCGGACTGCATCTAACCAGCCAGAAGAATGATTGCTGCCAAAAGGGCTTATGAAGTTGACCTGTAGAAAGCAATATGTAGCCTCAGCGCAAACATAACTTACTTTAATTGGTTTTTGATGGCTGTGGACGGAAGAATGTGGAACACGACTGAAACCTCTTTTACCTTATAATTTTGTGCATCTTCCTACGTGCACAAAAGAATTGATTACTCTTGTAAATTATTACTTTCTGCACTGTAAATATTCTATTTTGACTAGTTCGATCAAGATAAATACTCTTTCACAGCTTCACTATTCAATTATTACTTACACTACTTATAGGCAATGTGCTTATAGTGAGCGCAAAGTTGTATTCTCTCGTTTTTTTATGAACATGGGCACTTACGTCTCCAGTGTCTTGTAAGGTCGTTTCACTGGACTTCAGCACACCATACTATCTTTACTGCACTTAACCTTGCTCCCACATTAACGATAATGCGGTTGATGGCATACCTGTTGATGCGCGTTTGTGTGCATTTCGTTTTACTCACTTCATTTTACAGAGAATTGTAGACAAACATGAACCATTGCATTTTAAAAAGTTAATTGTGCCTTCCACGATAGATTATTTCTAGCCACGTTTGAACGTTTCTCCACCACTTTTGGCAACAACTAAAATTTTAACAACCGTCGTATATTGTCTGCGCATATTGACCGAAGGACAGTACAGCATAATATTCAGACCCGTGTGGCCTCCATGAATATGCGTCTGGATTTTCTATGTATTTTAGTTCCCTAATTTAAGTGTTAGGTTAAATTTTAATAAAAATGATATTAATTTTTTAATGTTCGAACCATAATAAAGACCCTAATATGGCGTAGATATACTCGTATTTTGTTATTATTCACGTTAACTATGAATTTATGCATAAGTTTTCAGTTGCTTATTAATGACTGAAACAGCGATATCAAATTTAAAATCTCTCGGCGTAGTATTGAAACGTCCCCTTAGTAAAATTATGAATTACTGTGCTGGTACGCTTCTACGTTATTTGATTTTCAATCTGCTGAGCAAAACTGAACGTACTCAGACATTTCTCTCTTTACTTATTCTGATCACCACTAAACTGACACACAATATTTTTAGCGCAACGCAATCTGACTTTCAATAATCCCTACAAAACAATGGCCCTGACTAACAATAACCTATAACTTTCATGGATCACTTACCTCACAAAAAACTTCGTTAATCGAACTACTGCAATACAACGAGCGCCAATACTGCCAGCTAAATAAAAGATTCTACCTACTGAAGCGACTAACTACTGATGGGCATAGTTAGCAAATGAAAAATTTTGATAGAGAACAAACAATATATTTACCTTAATAATGTTCAAACGTCATCATATATATCTATGTATATATATCAATTCATGACCTCCATTTTTACAAATTTTCTTTTTCTGGCGGACACACGTCCAGATCGTCCGCTTATAATAATCTCTCAAAACTCTGGCATCTCTCTCTCTCTCCACATCCACCACTGCTGGCGGCTCACCTCCAACTGCCCAACGGTAGGTGCTGTTCACATCCAACTGCCCAACACTACACAAGCGAAGATTCCAACAGTGAGTCCAACCAGTCACAGACTGCACACACCAGATTTTCATACAGAGCGCTACGTGGCGTTACCAACATAAAAACCTAAACATCCTACTTACAATATTTCAGTCTCTGTAACTCCGGCTTAATGGATGAGTGATTTCATTTGATTGTAACGATATTTATATCTCTGTACCCGTCAATTTTTTTTCACTTTAGCCCATCTGTGTCGGCCGGCATCTATTACAATGTAATTCACCTTCCCAGAAAGGTACCTGTCCAAATAACTACTCGTGCTAGACTGCCTTTATCATGATTGGACACTGCTTAAAACTATGAAATCTTTCAGCGCGCACCACACTGAAAAATAGAGGAAACCACAGACTCATAATAGTAGGATCCCACTACCTCGGCCAAGCTAAGGGTATTATTAACTTTACAGGAAAATGTTGAAACTCGTCGTATACTACTATTCTTATATTTGTTTGAGAATTCCGGGAAGGCATGTACTACTGCGATTATTTACGACACTTAAATGTCCGTCAGCGTCAAATTATAGAATTTCGGCTTTATAAATTTTGTTTTACATTTATTTATCACATGAGCGTTTTGTCGTCGGCGAGACCTGTGGAGATGACCTGTGGTGGACAAAACAGACGTTGGGATTTGGAACTGAGTCTTCTGAAAGGCAGCGTCTTAACGTCGAGGCATACCACTTGGGAATTGTGGATGGCGGAAAGACTGGCTGAAATGTGAGGAACTCGTGTTAGTACTCGTTCCAGCAGCGCATGTTTATTTAATGAAGGCTGGAATCGATGACTTCGCCTTCAAATGCAAAATCAAGAAACATGAGGCAGCTTTAAAAGTGCGCCGTGTCATTACGTAACCTTAATAATCAGAATGAAAGAAAATCTTGGTCTGGCTTCGATTCAGGTCAAGACATTTTCAGTTTTACTCAATTAGAATTCACCTTTGAATGAACTTATTTTAATTAATCAAACTGAAATGAGGCAGTACCGCTAGTAAATGAAAAGCGTATTCCTTGATACCTGTCCGCACCATACATTCCTGTCGTAATGTAAACATTTCGTCTGAGTATTTCTGGATTTGTGATATATAATGGTTCAAAACGCAGATAAAATGTGGAAAGAAATCTGACATAAAAATGTCGCACGAATTCTAGTGACGAAAACACATACTTTAATATTCACAGGCCCTTTATAAACTCTTCAGGAACATATCGACCACGTCAATAGAATGGAAGACTGCAGGAAATTACAACAATTTGGTAGCTTCTGTCATACCAGTTTCACTGTATGGTGACTTCTGTTCGTTTGTCACCAGCACTGACCATTCTGCAGCGCACTAACAGTATAATTTAATATTTTTCATTGTGCTTTGACTTACGTCAAACTTCTAAGGAAATTATGGTAGCTCTTGTATTTATGCAGTATTTTGAGTCTATGTACTACAGAAAAAATTGTTCAGGCTGTAGAAAATATATAAACATGAAATCCTTCCGTCAAGCATTGGGGTATTCAGCCAGTACAATGTCCGATACGGATAATAACGGCCTGATGGAGGCAATTTGATAAAACTGTGCACCTAGGAGGGCCTAACAAGAGACTGTTAGGATGGATTTCTGTGGCTTAATATCGCATTGATTTTTTGCCTTTGTTTTGTTTTCGGATGAATATAATCATGAACCATAAACCATGGACCTTGCCGTTGGTGGGGAGGCTTGCGTGCCTCAGCGATACAGATAGCCGTACCGTAGGTACAACCACAACGGAGGGGTGTCTGTTGAGAGGCCAGACAAACGTGTGGTTCTTGAAGAGGGGCAGCAGCCTTTTCAGTAGTTGCAAGGGCAACAGTCTGGATGATTGACTGATCTGGCCTTGTAACAATAACCAAAACGGCCTTGCTGTGCTGGTACTGCGAACGGCTGAAAGCAAGGGGAAACTACGGCCGTAATTTTTCCCGAGGGCATGCAGCTTTACTGTATGATTAAATGATGATGGCGTCCTCTTGGGTAAAATATTCCGGAGGTAAAATAGTCCCCCATTCGGATCTCCGGGCGGGGACTACTCAAGAGGATGTCGTTATCAGGAAAAAGAAAACTGGCGTTCTACGGATCGGAGCGTGGAATGTCAGATCCCTTAATCGGGCAGGTAGGTTAGAAAATTTAAAAAGGGAAATGGATAGATTAAAGTTAGATATAGTGGGAATTAGTGAAGTTCGGTGGCAGGAGGAACAAGATTTCTGGCCAGGTGACTACAGGGTTATAAACACAAAGTCAAATAGGGGTAATGCAGGAGTAGGTTTAATAATGAATAGGAAAATAGGAGTGCGGGTAAGCTACTACAAACAGCATAGTGAACGCTTTATTGTGGCCAAGATAGATACGAAGCCCACACCTACTACAGTAGTACAAGTTTATATGCCAACTAGCTCTGCAGATGACGAAGAAATGTATGATAAAATAAAAGAAATTATTCAGATAGTGAAGGGAGACGAAAATTTAATAGTCATGGGTGACTGGAATTCGAGTGTAGGAAAAGGGAGAGAAGGAAACGTAGTAGGTGAATATGGATTGGAGCTAAGAAATGAAAGAGGGAGCCGCCTGGTAGAATTTTGCACAGAACACAACTTAATCATAGCTAACACTTGGTTTAAGAGTCATGATAGAAGTTTGTATTCATGGAAGAACCCTGGAGATACTAAAAGGTATCAGATAGGTTATATAATGGTAAGACAGAGATTTAGGAACCAGGTTTTAAATTGTAAGACATTTCCAGGGGCAGATGTGGACTCTGACCACAATCTATTGGTTATGACCTGTAGATTAAAACTGAAGAAACTGCAAAAAGGTAGCAATTTAAGGAGATGGGACCTGGATAAATTGAAAGAACCAGAGGTTGTACAGAGTTTCAGGGAGAGCATAAGGGAACAATTGACAGGAATGGGGGAAAGAAATACAGTAGAAGAAGAATGGGTAGCTTTGAGGGATGAAGTAGTGAAGGCAGCAGAGGATCAAGTAGGTAAAAAGACGAGGGCTAGTAGAAATCCTTGGGTAACAGAAGAAATATTGAATTTAATTGATGAAAGGAGAAAATATAAAAATACAGTAAGTGAAGCAGGCAAAAAGGAATACAAACGTCTCAAAAATGAGATCGACAGGAAGTGCAAAATGGCTAAGCAGGGATGGCTGGAGGACAAATGTAAGGATGTAGAGGCTTATCTCACTAGGGGTAAGATAGATACTGCCTACAGGAAAATTAAAGAGACCTTTGGAGATAAGAGAACCACTTATATGAACATCAAGAGCTCAGATGGAAACCCAGTTCTAAGCAAAGAAGGGAAAGCAGAAAGGTGGAAGGAGTATATAGAGGGTCTATACAAGGGCGATGAACTTGAGGACAATATTATGGAAATGGAAGAGGATGTAGATGAAGACGAAATGGGAGATACGATACTGCGTGAAGAGTTTGACAGAGCACTGAAAGACCTGAGTCGAAACAAGGCCCCCGGAGTAGACAACATTCCATTGGAACTACTGACGGCCTTGGGAGAGCCAGTCCTAACAAAACTCTACCATCTGGTGAGCAAGATGTATGAAACAGGCGAAATACCCTCAGACTTCAAGAAGAATATAATAATTCCAATCCCAAAGAAAGCAGGTGTTGACAGATGTGAAAATTACCGAACAATCAGTTTAATAAGCCACAGCTGCAAAATACTAACACGAATTCTTTACAGACGAATGGAAAAACTGGTAGAAGCCGACCTCGGGGAAGATCAGTTTGGATTCCGTAGAAATGTTGGAACACGTGAGGCAATACTGACCTTACGACTTATCTTAGAAGAAAGATTAAGGAAAGGCAAACCTACGTTTCTAGCATTTGTAGACTTAGAGAAAGCTTCTGACAATGTTGACTGGAATACTCTCTTTCAAATTCTAAAGGTGGCAGGGGTAAAATACAGGGAGCGAAAGGCTATTTACAATTTGTACAGAAACCAGATGGCAGTTATAAGAGTCGAGGGACATGAAAGGGAAGCAGTGGTTAAGAAGGGAGTAAGACAGGGTTGTAACCTCTCCCCGATGTTATTCAATCTGTATATTGAGCAAGCAGTAAAGGAAACAAAAGAAAAATTCGGAGTAGGTATTAAAATCCATGGAGAAGAAATAAAAACGTTGAGGTTCGCCGATGACATTGTAATTCTGTCAGAGACAGCAAAGGACTTGGAAGAGCAGTTGAATGGAATGGATGGTGTCTTGAAGGGAGGATATAAGATGAACATCAACAAAAGCAAAACGAGGATAATGGAATGTAGTCGAATTAAGTCGGGTGATGTTGAGGGTATTAGATTAGGAAATGAGACACTTAAAGTAGTAAAGGAGTTTTTCTATTTGGGGAGCAAAATAACTGATGATGGTCGAAGTAGAGAGGATATAAAATGTAGACTGGCAATGGCAAGGAAAGCGTTTCTGAAGAAGAGAAATTTGTTAACATCGAGTATAGATTTAAGTGTCAGGAAGTCATTTCTGAAAGTATTTGTATGGAGTGTAGCCATGTATGGAAGTGAAACATGGACGGTAAATAGTTTGGACAAGAAGAGAATAGAAGCTTTCGAAATGTGGTACTACAGAAGACTGCTGAAGATTAGATGGGTAGATCACGTAACTAATGAGGAAGTATTGAATAGGATTGGGGAGAAGAGAAGTTTGTGGCACAACTTGACCAGAAGAAGGGACCGGTTGGTAGGACATGTTCTGAGGCATCAATGGATCACCAATTTAGTATTGCAGGGCAGCGTGGAGGGTAAAAGTCGTAGGGGGAGACCAAGAGATGAATACACTAAGCAGATTCAGAAAGATGTAGGTTGCAGTAGGTACTGGGAGATGAAGAAGCTTGCACAGGGTAGAGTAGCATGAAGAGCTGCATCAAACCAGTCTCAGGACTGAAGACCATAACAACAACAACAACAACATCATCAAAGGTAAGGAACGGATACTGGAATGTGAAACTAAATCAGGCGATGCTGATAGAATCAGATTAGGAAACCAGACACTAAAAGTAATCGACAAATGTTGCAATTTGGGAAGCGAAAGAACTGACTATTGTCGAAGTAGAAATGACACAAAATCCATACTAGCTCTGTCAGGGAAAAACAATTGTAACATAGATTATCAGTTTAAAATCTAGAGAGTCTTATCTGAAGTTATTTGTATGGAGTGAAGCCTGCTATGGAATTAAACGATAGATGGTAGTAAGTACAGGTAAGAAGAGAATAACAGCTTTTGAAATGTGGTGTAGGGTAGAATGTTCAAAATTAGATGGGTGGATAGAATAATTAATGTGGAGGTGTTGAGTCTAAATGGGGAAAAATGAAATTTACGGTGCAACTTGACTAAAAGAAGGGATTTTGACAAGACACATTTTGGGTATGAAACAGTTGTCCATTTGCTAACAGAGGGAAGTATGGGAGCGGGGGGGGGAGGTTAAAATTGTAGCAGATCGAGGCTTGCCTGCAGTTCCAAATCGATGCTGGTTGTCGTAGATACGAAGATGCTTTCGCAGGAAAACGTCCTATTGAGAGTTGCGTCAAACCTGTCCTCCTACTAAATATGACAATACCAATTTGAATCATCAGTTTTCTTGGGTTCTCGTACGGCCCACTGCAAATTCCCTTCCGGTTCAAATCTCTCTATCTCAAAGGAGAACTCGCACACAACGTCCTTAGTTGTATGTTGGACATATAAGAAGCTCTGTCTTCACTAACAGAATTTAATCCTCTGCAACTTCCTCATGTACTAAGGAAGTTATTCGTTGGTGTAGAAACACGTGAACTACCATCCCGCCGCTTCTTGTTGTCAATGTTTTCCACATGCTCTTCTTCTCAGAGATTCTATGGGAAATACCTCAGTTCTTATTTTATCAGGACACCTAAATTTCTACACATACATCTACACATACCGTGCAAGATAAAGACAGCTGAGTAAAGGACGAGCGATGCTGTGCACTCTTAATGTTGAGGCCTTTGCTTTTAATTCCTAAGATAATTGTTTTGCCTCTTGTGTGTGCTGAATCAGTCCTTCAAATACACTTTAATATTCCTGAGTATTTCAGAACCCCATTTCTTGCAACACTGATTCGGTTTTCACCTCATCATTCCTTAATTTTGGTCTGAGTCTGCAATATTTGGAATCTCTTACCGACGCTGATGTAAGCCTGGTGGTCTCCAGATGTTTTCGAAATGTATCTCTCTATCTCATGAATTTTGAACAGTGTATACGCTATTACTATATGAAATTCATTACAGAATTCTCTGATTCCTACTACCGAGTCCATATTTATCCATTAATGTCTCAATTCCTTCTTCTACTACAGAATTCAAATGATCCAAGACTATTAGGTTTTCATCTTCCTTTACATACTAAAGTACATGTCCAGTATTCTCACATACCTTACCTCTACGTCTTCTGCTTTCTACATCGGTAGGTAAACCTGATTTAATGTTATTGTAGTTGCTGTCGGTTCAGTTGAGGATAATCCTGTCGCTGAACTGTCTACTGTAGCTAAACTATCTCCACTATCTTCCTGATCGTGACGATCCCGTTCCTTTCACACCTTTTCCTGCTGCTGTTGATATTACCCTATATCCGTTTCATCAGACTTCCGTCATCCCACGCTGTAATTCATAGGATGTTGCAATTTCATTGAAGGAAAGTATTTTTTAGCATTACCTGTTTCGGTTTCTGCAGCCATCATTGCTGGAAGAAAATTTGTACATCAGACAGGGCAAAAATGCACACTAATCATAAATCACTCATCAGCGTACCAAATACAACGATGAAGAGGGCATGTGGGTGGTGTAGAAGGGTAGTGGGCAGGTGGATGCTCCGGAGAAGTAGTGGGCAGGTGCAAAATGAAGAGGGAGGAAGGAAGAGGAGATGAAAAGAAAGACGGTGAGGAGGATGTGGAAGAGGATGTATGGTTGAAGAAAGGGTGGCAGGAAGAAATGAGGAATTCTGCAGAGAGAATGAGAAGGAAGAGATAGACAGATAACATAAGGATGAGATGGACAGAGACGGAGGGAGTGGGGGGAAGGGAGGAATAAGTGGAGATTGACAGTGTCAGGAGAAGATGTGTGCAATAAATGTTTCAAACATACACACGAGGGAAGCTGATGCACTACTTTTCGTCCAGTGATAATGATTATAAACACGGACATTGTTAGAGAGTAAAGTTGAATTTTATTAGCCTTTCATTGATTATTGATCCTTTACATCATGGACACCTACCCCTCGGCTGCACCACCCAGAGATGGAATCTTTTGCCAATGGAGAGGTTATGACACTTTTTCAATTACCTGCTGTATCTTGTAGATATACACATAGGAGCCTTATTTCACTTGTTTCCACTACCTTATGCATCGACGTTCCACTGAATTTGCTGATTTGTTCGTCTTTTAGCGGTAATATCCCAGTCTAAGGCGTAGTGCTTGCCCTGAACCTGTGAACTCTCTACGATGGAATACATGGGGAAAAATAGTTATGAAATGTTTCACAGAGAAAAGAAGTGATTATAACGAAGAACAACACAGGCCAACGATGGAAAAACTTTTGTTGCTGAATATACCTTATTCCTATGTTTTTAGGGTGGGAAATACAAAAATTCTACTTAAAAAGCTGTATCCCCCACCATTTTTTCACATTTTACAGTTAAATTTATTAAAAGCGGTTTCTTAAAGAGTTTAACAACTTTTGCATACTTAAAATAATTTAGAAAGGAGGTGTAATGAATGTAGATGACGTTGGTAGCGCTGCTGAAAAACATTTGCTGGCAAAAAAAACGACGACACTATTTTTGTGTTAACTGATGGTGTTTTGTTTACTATCAACCTAAACTCACGTTCCCTTTTCATGTACATGTGCTCAGTACAATGTCTATTCGTGGTTGTAAAAACTCTGCTGACAGTCATATTTTTGGTGAATTTGTGATTAAAAAACACAAAGAAACATTACAGACTTTGTGGAAAATTTTATCTATCATACTTTGGATCTAAACTTGGGATCAAGATAAATCTTGAACGCCGCATAAGATATGCTATATGTGTGTTTATGATCTGAGAAAATGGTCAAAAACGAGAAAAAGCCTTCAGATTTGCTATTCCTATGATATGGAGGGAGCCAAGAAATCATTTCAATGATTGATAATTTTGCAGTGTTGATATTACAGGTCATAATTCGAAAAACAAGAAGGCAATTAACTACCCTAACCTTCCGTCCGTCATCCGACCAGTGGGGCATCGTGTGCTTGAAACATTTTGTAAAGGCTTTGCCTAAAGTTGGACCACGTTTTAAGTATCTCTGCCAAAAGTTTCCACACCTTTCAGAAGCTAAACTAAAAGAAGACGTCTTTGTCAAACCTGACATTAGAAAATTGATGTTTGATGTCAACTTTGAATCCACAATGACCTTAAATGAGAAAGAAGCATGGGTATCATTCAAGCAAGTCGTTACAAAGTTCTTAGGACATGAAAAAGACAGAATATGTTTCTATTATAACTACAATGTTAAAGAAGTTTAAGACTTTAGGATGTTTAATGAGCCTGAAAGTTCAATTTTCGAACAGTCACGTTGATTACTTCCCGGACAATATAGGAGATGTTAGTGAGGAGCAAGAAGAACGTTTTCACCAGGATATTACAGTGATGGAAAAACGCTACAGAGGTCGGTGGAACACCAACTTGATGGGGGACTACTGTTGGTCACTTCACCGAGAAGTAGAGAAATAGACTCATCGTAGAAAAAGCTACACAGTTACCTTCAAAGAAAAAAGAGAAAGAAACAACAAACCAACTACAGCTGACAAGTGAAATCTCTATTAACACATATCATTGTTTTAAGTAGCTTATTGTAAATACAAACCATGCTTATGTCGCAACAAAGCATTTCATTAATTTCCCCGTTTACCGTGTAGCATAGGATTTTTATGCTGTATATTAAACAGCATATTGCTCAAAAACTATGGCTGGTACAAAAAAGCTAAGGGTAGATTTGGATTCAGCTCACAAAACTCTATAAAAATCAGCTAGCAAAGTAAAAACAATTTTCAAAAAAATTTTCATTAACCGTTGTAATAAAACCCACATAGCCTAGATGAAGTTGCCTATGATGAATTGTAAAGTTTTCTCTGTAGCGTTACGGAAAATCGAGCACACCCTGTTCACGTTACACTGGAATATAGACTGCTCCGTTATGACCACCTTCTTAATAGCTGGTATGTCCACCTTTGCCACGGATAACAGCGGCGACACTTTGTGAAATGGTAGCAATGAGTGCTTGGTAGCTCGCTGGAGGGACTCTCTGCCACAACAGCACAGACGACAGACAGGGGGATGGGGCGACGGTGGGCGGGGGGGGGGGGGGCGATGAACTCTAACGCCACGTTCAGTCACGTCCCAAGTGTGTTCGTTCGTTCATGCTCAAATCTGGCGAGTTGGGGGCCAGCACATCAATTAGAACTCACCCCTGTGTTCCTTACACTTCTGGCCTGGTGGCATGGTGCATTATCTTGCATGAAAGAGCCACTGCCATCGGCAAACGTGATCATCATGAAGCGGTGTACACGGTCTGCAACCATCGTACGATACACCTTGGCCGTCAGGGTGCCTTGCACGAGCTCCACTAGGCCCACTGATGCCCAAGTAAATGTTCGCCAGAGCTTTATGGAGTCGCCACGAGCTTGTCTCCATCCCACACTACAGGTGCCAAAGAGCGGTTTGCCCGGAGGAAGACGGATTCGCGGCCTCCCATCGGCATGATGAACGATGTATAGTAATTGATCGGACCATGCAAAGCTCTGCCACTGCGCCAACATCCAGTGCTGATGGTCATGTGCCCATATGCAGGCCCATCGTTACGAGTTTTCGGTGCACTGTGTGTTCAGACACACTTGTACTCTGCAAATCATTAAAGCCTATGAGAGAGTTGCACCATTGCTCGTCACCTGTCCTTTCTTAAAAGCCTGCCCAGCCCACGACATCCGTAGTGAGGGGTGACTGACCAACCCCATGACGTCTGAACGTCGTTTCACCTTGGTTGCATCACGTGCTGAAGACACCACAGCACTCCTCCAACACCCGAAAAGTCGTGCAGTTTCCGAAACGCTCGCTTCGAGCCTCCGGACCGTCACGAGTTGCCCTCGGTCAAACTCAGATACATCGCACGCCTTCCCCTTTCTACACACGGACACCACACTTACTGGTAGTACATGCACTGTGCGTGTGTCTGACTAGCAGTCATTCCTCGCCAGGTGACACTGCTATAGCAGGTTGGTGACTATAATGTTCTGAATGATAGATGTATCGTTCCGTCACGATTTCTGCAGAATTTTTATAACTACTCAAGCTCAAAAATATCGAAGGAAACGAAAACGAAAACGAACAATTAGTCTTTCACTGATAAACAAGTAATAATGTGTGACGATAATGATGATAATAATAGACTACCAGCTACTGATTACCTGCTGAGTGCACTTTGCCCAGTATGTCACATGGAAGTCTCTCCTGATAAAATAAAAGTAATAGCACCCAGAGTAGTGGAACGTGTAAGAATGAAAAGTCTTTACGACAATAGAGTAGAGCAAGTCAATGTTTCAACCGACTTTTAAATCACTTAACTTAAATAGAAGAAGAAGGTGAAAGCTTGAAAACTTCTGTTATGTGTGTTTCCTACTTCAAACAGAACTTTATAAATTCTGAGAGGAAAGAATTCAAAATTTAATTTTGAAAAACAATGGCCTGTGACACCTGGACCCTTATCACATGACAGCAATAAGTTTCTGAACGGAGATTCCTCATAACAGTGAAAGGATGTATTCAGTTAGCTAACAAATAAGAAAATGTTACAAAAGAGTAAAAATTGGATTCAATAAACGAAGAAATACATTAATATAAAGATACATGGGAGAATCGTGTGGAAAAAATATCGGAGAGATGATTACCATAATGAAATAAGTACCACGTGATAAAAGAAGTCTTGAAACATAAGAGAAAAGATGGTATATATATGACTGATGTACAAATTTGGAACTGGCATTATACCTAATCCCTAGAAGTGAAGATCTCCTGTCAACGACCAGCCAATTAGACAATTAGAAGACACAAGCTTTGACTAAGGGAATGGACTCGTCCGTATGCTTATCATAGGATGGCATTCGTCTTCAGCCATTTACAGAAACGACGGAAAACTGAAATCTGGAATGTCGAACGAGGATACGAACTGCCTCCATTCCGAATCAGAATGTAGTGTACTACTCACTGCATTAAATATTTGTAAATATCTTTCCGTTAGGTGCATGTAGGCTGTCTGGAACACTGTTTATGTAGCTGCTGCTAAAATTACTTGTGAACGTTTTAACAGCAAAATTAATTTTTTTAAGACTCTGAAAACTTAAGCACGTATACTTTCCTGTGTTCTTAACATCTACTACATCACGAAGTCTTTTTTTTTTCTAATATTTTACCTTAAGCGTTAACGGAGCGGAAGTAAATGCGCATGACATACAGAAACTTCGTCTTCCTTTGAACATCTACCATTAGCCGAGAAACCAACCGGTGCTCAGCAAAAAAACGGGCAAACGAAAATGCGAAGCTCCGTGTCTGGCTTTCTTCCCCCGTGTGCCCATAAAATACAGCCACGAGCGAGAACAGCAGAGCACACTCCACAGTCGGATGCCGGGAGGCCATTTCAGAGTATTTTACCGCCTTGACAAATGAAGAACCTAGCATCTTCGTAAAAACCAAGGACAAGGAATGTACATTGGTTCTGAAATTTACGTAGTGGTAGTGGGTTTCGAGACTCTTGAGCAGAAAAGAGGGAATGCTGTAAGACTCTTGGGCTCTCATTCACGGGTTGTCTTGCACACTTTCTTGTTTCCAGCTTTCTGTACGGTAGTAAATTCATGAAAGTAAGAATACTAGTAAATATGATGACGAATAATGTAATATCTTGTAGCACGAATTTCCGACTCTGAAATATGGTAATGTGCCATAATCTCTGCACGTTACAGCTCGCTTTATCGCCTCAGTAATTGAAACACAGGTAAGAAGGCTCATAGGACCCACGCATATGAAGTGACTTTGGATAGGAGACCAATCAAATTCTTTTTCATCTTATTGCTTTCGTTAGCGTTTTACCCGTCAAGTTCTGGTAAATCTATTTCTATTCATGTTTACAGCTCAATCCTCCCCGGCCCCCATGAACCATGGACCTTGAGTGCCTCAGCTATACAGATAGCCATAGCGTAGATGCTGAAACGTCCCCTTAGAACAATCATACAAGACTGTGCTTAAACTGACACACAATATTTTTAGCGCAACGCAATCTGACTCTCAATAATCCCTAAAAAACAATGGCCCTGACTAACATTAAACTATACCTTTCAGAAATCACTTACCTCACAAAAATCTTCATTACTCGAACTACTGCAATACAGCGAGCACCACTACTGCCAGCTAAATAAAAGATTCAAACTACGGAAGGCACTAACTACTGATAGGGATAGTTAGCAAATGAAAGATATTAATAGAGAACAAACAATGTATTTACCTTAATAGTCATAATATATATAGCAGTTCATGACAAATTTCAAAACTCCGCCATCTCTCTCCCCACATCCACCACTGCTGGCGGCTCACCTCCCACTGCGCAACGCTACGCGCTGTTCACATCCAGCTGCCGCTGCCCAACACTACAATGGCAGACAACAATGCAAACTAGCCACAGGCTGCACACAGCACAGCCAGTGATTTTCATACAGAGCGCTACGTAACGTTGCCAATAAGAAAACATAAACAGCCTACTTACAATGCAACCACAACGGAGGGGTATCTGTTGAGATGCCAGACAAACGTTTCGTTCCTGAAGAGGGGCAACAGCCTTTTCACTAGTTTCAGGGGCAACAGTCTGGCCCTGTAACACTAACCAAAACATTCTTGCTGTGCTGGTACTGCGAACGGCTGAAAGCAAGGGGAAGCTACAGCCGTAATTTTTCCCGAGGGCATGCAGCTTTACTGTATAGTTAAATGATCATGGCGTCCTCTTGGGTAAAATATTCCGGAGGTAAGATAGTCCCCCATTTGGATCTTCGGGCGGGCACTACTCAGGAGGACGTTGTTACCAGGAGAAAGAAAACGTGCATTCGACGGGTCGGAGCGTGGAATGTCAGATTACTTAATCGGGCAGGTAGCCTAGAAAATTTAAAAAGGGAAATGGATAGGTTAAAATTAGATATAGTGGGAATTAGTGAAGTTCGGTGGCAGGAGATCAGGTCAATACAGGGTTATAAATACAAAATCAAATAGGGGTAATGGAGGAGGAAGTTCAATAATGAATAAAAAATAGGAATGCGGGTAAGCTACTACAAACAGCATAGTGAAAGCATTATTGTGGCCAAGATAGATGCGACGCCCACGCCCACCACAGTAGTACAAGTTTATATGCCAACTAGTCCCGCAGATGCCGAAGACATTGATGAAATGTATGATGAGATAAAATAAATTATTCAGGTAGTGGAGAGAGACGAAAATTTAATAGTCATGAGAGACTGGAATTCGATAGTAGGAAAAGTAAGAGAAGGAAACGTAGTAGGTGAATATGGAATGGGGGTAAGGAATGAAAGCGGAAGCCGCCTGGTAGAATTTTGAACAGAGCGTAACTTAATCATAGCTAACACTTGATTCAAGCATCATGAAAGAAGGCTGTATACATGGAAGATGGCTGGAGACGCAGGAAGGTTTCAGATAAATTATATAATGGTAAGACTGAGATTTAGGAACCAGTTTTTAAATTGTAAGACATTTCCGGGGGCAGATGTGGACTCCGACCATAATAATTGGTTATGTACTGTAGATAAAAACTGAAGAAACTGCAAAAAGTTGAGAATTTAAGGAGATGGAACCTGGACCAACTGACAGAACCAGAGGGTGTAGAGTGTTTCAGGGAGAGCATTATGGAACGATTGACAAGAATGGGGGAAAGAAATACAGTATAAGAAGAATGGGTAGCTTTGAGAGATGAAATAGTGAAGGCAGCAGAGGAACAAGTAGGTAAAAAGACGAGGATTACCTTTGCAAAAGATTCCGAATACCGTCGAAATGCATAATTCTCAGTTAACATAATATAAACCTTTTCCAAACATTGTCTGGTACAACATTTTGTAGGTTGTTGCCCATCTGCGTAGAGTCATTGGCAGAAGGGAAGGAGATAACGTAATGAAACTTCAAGGCTTTAGAGGTTTCTATGATTACAAGCTAGAGTCAAATTGAGAAAGAATATGGCGGTATGACCCCACTTATCAGTGTGACGGTGGACCCACTCCTGCCATGACACACGCACTGATTCAACTGGGAATGGTGTCGTAAAGGCATTGTACCTTCTCCTGAGGCAAGCTGGCCTACAACTGTTGTAACTGGTTCTTTATATCCTTGGTACTGGTACTGGGACGAAGTTCACGTCTGAGCTGGTCCCACACCTGTCTTATCTTGGACCAGTCTGGGGTTATTGCTGCCTAGGAGTACATCAACATCACGCAGACAGCTGCTAGAGATACGTGCCACAGATGGACAAGCGTTATTCTGTTGAAAAATGATACCACAATAGCGTTTCATGAGAGGCAACACATAAGAGAGTATTAAGTGACCATTATGCTGTCACAAGTGGAGAGTGGAATGAGACATCAGGTCGAAAGTAGATTTGTTGAATTAACTTCTTTATTCTGGCTCTCAGCCGTAGTACATCATCAGCAACATGGGAAACAATAAATGTCCACAATTTCTGACAGTGTAAAGAACTGGGTGGAGAGTGGTGTCACTCGAATGCCACTGTCAACGACGTCTCTGGCTGCGACAATGGCGACAGCGTCGCAACGTAGCTCACGATGGCTCCTCTGTAATTCAGGGCAAGCTGTTCTGTCTCGTGGTCAAACACCAGACCCCATACCGCGTTCCGGGATGTCGTTCCAGGTGTCACAGTCTCATGGTGTGAGGCTGTGCTAATATGATGAGAATGATTTGGTACACGAATGACTGAGTCCTTACATGTTTCAGACAATGTTCGTCTAGGGCTTAAGGCTCTTACTCTAAACACTTCTGTGATGGCAACGGAGGACAGGATCCTGTCCTTCCATTAGCGTAATGAAACATTGGCTGTTGCTATACCGGGTCCAGCTGGCTCTGCCTCACAACTGTCAGCCGTGTTTTCCTTTGGAATGCATAACACTCTCGCCCACCTGTCGAAACTCACTTCCACTGTGGCGTATTTTTTGGTGATATATGGTCGATGAACGACAGATCGAAGATGTCCGTAACGTACTGTTGTGCCTTCAGATTTCCTTCAGTCACAATTAGCAGTGATCCAAGGTCATACCTGGTGGCTCCCCAAACCATGACACCAGGAGTAACACAGCTCCTAAACATTGAAGAGTAGGGCCTCTCCTGAGTTTGCCTGCGTACCTGCCGACATTGGTGATCTGGGATGGTGCAGAACCAAGACGCTTCGCTGCACACAATACGACGTCATTCATTAGCAGTCCACGCAAACCAGGGAGTGAATCACTTGTTCTCAGTAAATATCAATATGCTGTATTGTTCTTGATCCACTATAAAGCGATTCGCTCTTGCGATTGTCAGACTTGGTCGACTGGAAACTTGACGATGAAAATGCCTGCCCTCGCGTCCAAAGCCAGTCCAACATGAGACTATTGTCACATCCGAATGCCCCACAAATCTGGATACCGCACGACTTCACCATCCAACCAAATGGAGACCCACAATGGCCCCTTTGAAACTGTCAGTGCCAATAACGCTGTCTCGTACGAGAACACGCCATTTTCTTGTCCTTCACAGTGATCACTCAACATCCGACGCCATTCACGCCCTGATATTCCCCACCATACCTCGTAACAACAGTAAATACGCACAACACCAATCCATTCGTGGTCGACGGTGTGTACAAGTACAAAATTACACTGCCAGCTGATCTTATTGATACTTGACGTTCTTCATATATGGGAGGCGATCTGTATTAATATGGAAACAAAACTCAAAAAAAACCTCAAATTGCCGGGATGGCTATTTTACAGCATGTACTTAGATTATCGGTTTTAGCAAACTAAGATGGAAACTTATCTTGATAAATAAATGTAGCAAACTATTGATCTTGGCTACCTGAAGTTTTTTACTTCTATTTTCATCTGACCATGTTATCTGGGTGCTCCACTGTTTTTCTCACGCATTGTATTCCAATGTTCTGAAGCGCTCTCAAAATAAATATCGTGCTACGTCTTATGCGACTCATCTTTTGTAATAACGAGGTGCGTGAATCTGCATCTTTAACACAGGGGCCCCCTGCAATAAAAAATTAACATGGTGCTACGTGATAGTAGATTTATATCAGACAGACTTTTTAACAGAACGACACCAGATATTCTGCTCGCAAATCGTTGGGGGTTACGCGTGATGCTAGAAGCGAACCCAAATACTGGAGTGACTCTCGAGATGTGTTCTGCATGTGCACTGAAGTGCAATTCAGTTTCCTGGCCGCTGTGATATTTCAGTCCTGAGTTACGGCATAATTACACTCATCTAATGCCCAATGGCTGTGCCAGCCCAAGATATACTGCCGGTGATAAAGCCGAAAAAACAAGTCCAAGATAGGAAGGCTGGCCCGATTTCCATACGAGATGTAGTGAACACCGCTTGCTTAATGGCTTTCCACGCCAAGGAAGCGGCCGACCATGGAATTTCTTTCCATTCCACCGCCGTTTTGTTCCGACAGTTCCGCTTCCAAACTGTAACTCATAATCTAATGGCCGAATACGTCACACACAGTAGCCTGCGCTTTAGAATCGCACCGTTTTCTTAAACGACTTCGAGTAGAAAACCGTGTACAATTCATCGAGCTAAATATATTAGTTTTGGACTTTTATTGAAAATAACAAAAGAACTCGGTCTACAAAGGAGGTTAATGTTCCGTTTTCTTTTGTCAAGGGAAAAAATAAGCTCTACTGTGATTGAGTGCGGTAGTAGAAAGTCTTACATATTACTGATGTGCCGCACTAGTACTGCCCCTAGCACCGATAGTGTGTAGAAATTCTAAGCCACCTCCTCACGTTGCTTCGTCCGTTGACAATTATTCTTCTCCATGTCGACGATGGACTTTTTAATAACTAGTGGTATTCATTGATCAATTGAATGAAGTTCATTGAGATGGCACTATTAATTTATTATAGAGTCTAAAGGTATTTTTGAGTCATAGTAATAAAGGTATGTCACGAGATTCCAACAAGAACTCAACTCTTAGGAATGTTTCAATCTGTGACGACAGACCCCATGTGCGAAGTACTGATCATTATTTTTCCGACACGCGACCGTTGAAATCGATACACTACTTGCTTTTCTCCGACTGGGAATTCACGTCCGACTCCATGTGAGGACTCCACATTAACGGAAAAACAATCATAAAATTAATTTTCGAGCGCATATGTAACACTTCCCGAGGAGGTATTCGTTCTCGTAGCTGTCGAGATGTAGCAATGACTATCTCACAAAATGCCTCTGTGCCAATTATGCGAGTATCATATTCCAGTCTATCAGAAAATAAGTAAATGAACTGTATTAGTAAAATACCTCTGTCGTTTGTGATAAATGGACAATCACGCAGGCTATAAGGACACATACTAAATACAGATTTGCAATTGAGGATGTACAGCAGCCTACAGAACACGCAGGGAAAGCATTATGTGCTGCAGAATGTACTATATTTGTGGGTATGTGTATTGGTTAAGATTAGAACGTGAAATCTCATAGTTATTTTAGATGTAGTTATATGAACCAGATTAGCAACTTTTGCTTTGCGTGAGATAGCAATCTTGTTTTCAGAACTATCATTTTCATAATATATGACTTTCTCCCAGTCAGTTGTATCCAATAATGTTTCATTCCTTTTTATATTTAAATCACATTATAACTTATTTATGGTCTTTGCACTGACTATTACCAGTGTCAGTATGACCCCACCCTGAACTGTTGGTTTGTTTCTTGAATATAACATTAATGGAAATACGCTGATGGATATAATGTAGACAGCTGTTACATGAATCGCACTGCAACAAACAAATTATTGTTTCACACTTCTTCTGTATCCATTGTCAGGGTTTCTTGCATCATTGTTATGCCCTCCCTAGTGCCACTAGGGTCAGTATGACCGCATTAGCACTTTGGAATATATTTGTTTTTGAAAATATACGACTTTATCTCTCTAAGTAAGTTGTATTTAATCGTATTTTCGTCACTTTAATATTTATAAAACATTAAAATTTATTCATGGTTTCCTGCACTAGGTACCATTGGGTTCAGTATGACGCCACTCTAAATTACCTTTTATTTCTTGAATATTTATGAAAATAGAATCATTACTGCTGCCCTGAACACCTGTAATGTATGTTCTAACATTAGTTCATTAAAATACTGCCAATATACCCATAGTAAATTAGTTGGGTTTTATATGACTCCAGCGGTATGCACTGTGACAAAATGATCTTGATAGTAGGAGAGTTAAATGACTGGACACACTCAAAACAAGCTTCACAGAAAAAGGTATTGCACTGGTATTTTTTTTTATAAGCAGCAGCTCGTTGTTTGATTACGAAGCTAACATACGTAAATGTCTCACAGAGAATAAAAACGACCTCCAGTTGCTCTGCACTTACCCGGTCTGGAAAAGAGAGCCAAGATATGAGGCATGTAAATAAGTCACCTGTTTAGTGAATTAAATATTCTGATGACCATATGAGAAGCCCATGTGGCATAATTTTTGCTCAAAAAATCCATCTCTATACTCGTTCTACCGGATATAACTGCTGATATATTTGTATGTGGTATCTTAAGCTGTACCAACGTAATTGTGTTGGTTGTTTTATCTCTGTGCGGACTATTCTTCCCACAAAAACGTCAGAGAGCTTACATGATGTTTTCTGCGCAGTGATAACTTCGTTTGTCAGTATACACAAACCGTTTTGCGTCCGTGCAACCATACAGCTGACCTGCTGTCCAGGAGAAAATAAGCATTAATGGCAAGTCTGCAAATGAAGTAGATACTGTTGTACTGTTGTTCAGTACGTCATTCTCAGTCACCAGTAAGAATAATTGCATTTTCACCCTATACACTCGACGAAAGATCTGGATGTAAGAACCGGAAGTTTCGCATGTCACAGCAATACAGAAGTAGTATTTCGATTAGGTACGGATGCATAACTTTGACATCTGTTTGTTGTAGGAACTTTGAATTGCACTCTCGTCCAAAATCATGAAATACTTCGAACAAAGTGACATGAAACCGGCAATGATTCAGGAAATACGGTTCTTGTGAAATACATATAACGCTTTACCCACACGAAATACGAGTGTCATCGGTATGGGATCTGAAACGGATTCCATATTTCTACGTTTCCCGAAGAATTTTTAACACACATCTTTATATGTGACGTCTAATTAAATTGCAGGTCTATGGATTATCGTCTCAGTTGTGAGACTGGATTCTTCATTTCCCGTCAGAAGGATCACAGTTTGTAGTAACTGAGGAAAAGTCATCTAGCGAAAATGTAAATATACATGTGGTTCTCAACGTCTTACAGGCTCTTACTACTCTTTATCTGTGAGAAAGATTTTTGGGTCATTCTAAGCAGCCCCGGCCGGGGTGGCCGAGCGGTTCTAGGTGCTTCAGTCTGGAACCGCGCGACCGCTACGGTCGCAGATGCGAATCCTGCCTCCGGCATGGATGTGTGTGGTGTCCTTTGGTCAGTTAGTAGTAAGTAGTTCTAAGTTCTAGGGGACTGATGACCTCAGCTATTAAGTCCCATAGTGCTCAGAGGCATTTGAACTACTTACATTGTTTACAAACGATGCTGTCGTTTACTGTATGTTAAAGTCATCATATGATCAAAACAAGCTACAAAATAATGTAGAGAAAATATCTGCATAATGCGCATGGTGGGAGTTGACGCTAAACAATACAAGCTTGAGGCTATCCATAGAAGTATTTTAAAATGATTCTTTGAAATTCGGGTTATATGATGAATCACAAAGATGTCGAATCAACTAAATCCTTTGGAAAACAATTGCGAACCATTTCAGCTGCTTACATGTCATGGAAAATTCTGTTGGGAAGATGACTCAAAAACTGCGTTTCATTGGCAGAACACTTGCATATTGCAACAAATCAACAAAAGAGACTGAGTTTACTGATAAGGATTGGCAGAGGGCATCGAAAAAAATTCAGAGAAGGGTAGGACATTATGTTTGATCACGAGCTAATGAAAAGAGTGTCACGGATATTATAAGCGAGTTGGGGTACCAGTCATTAAGACAAAGATATTTTCTGTTGCAGCGATGTCATTTCTCAACAACTTCAGTCACCAACTGTCTCCTGCGAGTGTCAAAATATTGGCGACTCCACTTGAAATATCAATACAACTGGAGCTACTAAGTGTCTCCTAAGCCTGCCACATCACTCGCAACGTGTTGTACACAATGCCGACGACTATCTTGAACGACAATACAACTTTAAAACCTGTCTCTGTTTTACGTAATCTGTAAATAAATAGTTGCCACGATTACATCTCCAGCTCTTACGAAGGTGAAACGTTACAACAGTAACAAGCTATCTGTTGTTGCAGAGGGGTCTCATCAGGAAATAATTGTGGATAGATATCCAGGTCCGGAAACGTAATGCATTGATGCTATAGGGTAGGTTAGTCATAGGAACCGCCATTTTCTTAGCAAACTGGAGGACTTCGTGTAATCTGCCTGACGGCACACGTGTGCAAGACAGCATCGTATGAGTCCAAGCCTCACTCAAAACACTGCAGATATCGCTATGCTACATAGATCTTTACGAATGACTTTAGTAATGGTAGAACACTCCTATTTTCGTCTTTTTAAATGACTTTACTGCATTTTAGACGTTCAAACTGAAGTAAGGTAGTGGCCGAGCGGTTCTAGGCGCTACAGTCTGGAACCGCGCGACCGCTACGGTCGCAGGTTCGAATCCAGCCTCGGGCATGGATGTGTGTGATGTCATTAGGTTAGTTAGGTTTAAGTAGTTCTAAGTTCTAGGGAACGGATGACCTCAGAAGTTAAGTCCAATAGTGCTCTGAGCCATTTGAACCATTTTTTTTAAGTAAGGTAGGCCTAGCTACATTTACACACTACTGTCCATTAAAATTGCAACAACATAAAGGCGGCATGCAACAACCTTCAAATCTTCAAGTGCTTGGATATGCTAATGATAACAATTTGACAGCAACCAGATTAAATAGGTAGGAGTAACACTGTGTACACAAAGTATGTAAGTAAATTTTACGTGGGAGTCGCATTTGAAGACTGATTGTTGGCCAGAATATTGTGTTGTGCGTCGTTCAAACAGGAGAAACGTTTACCACCAAGTGTCGGAGTTTGGCTTGAGAAAGCTTGTGATCCGTCGAGACCGCGGTTCATTTCCTCGTGATCTCTTACGTTGGTCGAGACCTCACGAGTGCCATACGAATATGAAACCAGTGGACATTATAGGACCACACACGACGCTATGCAGGATCTCAGCGGCCTAACACGACTAGTACCCGAGAAGACAAGCACTTTGTTTGCTCGGCTGTCCAGGACCAGTCCCCTATGTCACATACCGTGACTCTGGAAATGGGGTTGATTGCAGCTTGAGTATTATCTACATGGACAGTGTGCCACCGTCTGGAGCACCATGGATTGCCAACAGTTCTTCCAACATCCCTCGATGCGATAGCTGAGATTGGTGCATCGACTGTGATGTCTCCAAAGACAACAGTGGACCCTGGAAATACAAAAAAAAAATGTTCAAATGTTTGTTATATCTTATGGGACTTACTGGTAAGGTCATCAGTCCATAAGCTTAAACACTACGTAACCTAAATTATCCTAAGGACAAACACACACACCCATGTCAGATGAATCACGGCCTTGCGTATAGTACCACGATTGATATATCCATGAACGGAGACTGTGACTAGAACGCATATTGTCAGATTTCATTTGCTACTGCCGTACCTGTCCTGTACTATGGAGAGGACACACAACTGTGTCATATAAGGTTAGCATAGCTGGTATTTTGGACAGCAACTGTTACACTTTTGACATTTGGCCGTTTGCTATCTTAAGGCCCCCGTAAACGTGCAGACTTGTTTGTCAAATGCGCCCTTCCCTAGCCGCGAATTTGTCAAACAAGCCCTTACGCATACAAAGTTTGACAGTTCAACCTCACTTCGAAGCAATCGCTGTTTGTGTTCGCGAGTATTTTGACAGTACTGAGAACGGCCAAAAATGCAGACAAAGCAGTTCTGGAATTGACTCTGGTACCGTGTTTAAAGAGGAAGAAGAAGAAGAATAAAACAAGACTCTGGTCAGGAAATTACTTAAAATGAGGGAGATCTTCCTGAAAATCTGCTAAATAACCTGATGATTACATTAACTTTCTTCGAATGAACAATGACATTTGTAAAGAATTTGTTAAGGTTACCTCAAAGAGCAAATTCCTGTGTCAAATTGGCTCTTATCTACTTACGCTGGGGTCAAACAAGGAGTACAAGTACCAAGAACTTCGGCTGCTGCTAATCGTCGCTCGCTGGTCGGAGGGATTTCTTCCAGCGAATGTCGCACACCCTCCTTCATATCAGTCGCGCGGACTGTGCAGGGCGTCAGTTTGGCGAGATGCGAGGGTACCTGTGTCTCTCAGAAAACGGAAAAGTCTGCCGAACAGCGTATCAGAGGGCGCTACGTGTTGTGGTCATTTTTTAGCGTACAGGGCACTGTCTCACTGACGTCCATTTGCTAAACCATAGCAGGATATCATATCCGCCATTTCACTTGTCAAGTAATAAGCTTCCATTGCTAGCAAGTGGCGGAAGAGGTAAACTGCAAATGTGCTGCACTATTTGCACATACAAAGAGGGCAATAACTATAAATATGTAGGTGAATCCGAGTTTGAAAGAAGGTAAAACAACATGATGCGTACCCCGGGTTGGCAGTACTGTACAATAAAGCACACAAAAATGACGAAAACTGAAGTATCATACAAAACGATTCGAACCACATATCTGACTGCAGACCATCTTATGGCAGAGGAAGTATTATGAGTAAGACATCATAATACCCACCGACACATTTAACGGAGGGCCAATGCAAAGCTTGTGCTAATATTCGCCACCTAGCGTAGCTTAATCCTTCTAACAAACACCTGCTTATCTCGGAATGTATGCGTTTCCAGACCCATGTCAATCGGACTTGTTTTTCTTGTTTAGATGAGTACTGCCCACCTCTCAACGTATTAGACATTTTTTTAACACCCTGCATGTGTAAGAAATACAATATTCACTGCTAAATGATCAGTCGTTTTACTAATATAAAATAACGGTCATTCCAAATGGTTGCGCATGTAGCGGCAGTACAGAAAGTTCTCGGTTGTAGTTGTGCACTCGTGTACAGCCTCTCATTTCTCCGTTGCTGTGGTCCACTTGTATCCGACACCAGAAGTATTTAAATAGGAAGCAGCGGACTGTCGCGAGTGAATCTCGAAGCATGTTGGTGCGGCGCTTTCTGAGATTGCGACACGCTGGCAAGTTTAAAGTCAGTGTACAGAGATCTGTAGCGTAGAAACAGATAAGTGTGTGTACCCTTATGTACACACTGTGTTCCAGCTTGCCATCCGGTTTCCGCTTCACAAAAGACGTTAAGAAAAGTAAAGACGCGATGCTGTTCCTCCTGCATGGTTGACTGCACGTTGGGTGAAGTGAGTTGAGGTGATAACGAAATTCATCTAAGCTGTTTCGCTCATGTGGCCACACGACGAACTTGTCACCTGCGTAACTTTTATAGGTCGCCAAACGGAGCAGGACAGCAGTAAGCAGGAACCACCTGAAGATAGCAAAAAGTGTGTTTGCCAAAATAAGAACTCTTTAAGTTACACATACTCCGGAGGAATATCAAATCGCGTGCCAGTAACGCGCCTGTATCAATTGCAGTGTACTTTCCAGATTCGAAGTTCCGCGTAGATTTTCGTATTAATGGCCCCTGTTGTCTCTTAAATAAAAGAAAATGCCATTATGCTGGTAGATATCTTGGGTTATTCTCTCTAGGTTGATAGGTACTTAGTGAGTACATTGCATCACTCACACCATTTTGAGTAATAGTTAAATTTACATATCAATTTTCCAACACTTCTGACTTGTACACACCCGAACACATTTCAAGTCTGTTATACCACAGGAAATCTTGAGGCTTTTCAAAGACTTCCCTTGTAAAGTTACTTTCATACACAGTTGTTACGCATAAAACAACACTGGGAAAAAATAGAACAGTTATGAATAGTTCTTTTGCGTAAATTGTTTGGTTACAGAAACTTGAGCCGGCCGCGGTGGTCGTGCGGTTCTAGGCGCTCCAGTCCGGAGCCGCACTGCTACTACGGTCGCAGGTTCGAATCCTGCCTCGGGCATGGATGTGTTTGATGTCCTTAGGTTAGTTAGGTTTAATTAGTTCTAAGTTCTAGGGGACTGATGACCACAGCAGTTGAGTCCCATAGTGCTCAGAACCATTTGAACAGAAACTTGACTTGACAATTTCGTTTTTTAAAAGAACGTGTAATTTTACTAGAAAGTGAAATTTTGCGCTAGCGTGGCAATGTTTGTAACGCAAGTGTTTTAAAGCTGTGAATTTTTCAATGATGTTTCATTATAACTTATTTAGTAATCAGAGCCTTGAAACCGGTCATCTAAAAATAAAGTTAACTACTTAAATGAGATCACGACTGATTTTGCTAAATAAGTTATAATATTAATGTTCTAAAAAATTTTAGTTGTTTTATTGTTTTTCCAGCATAAAGATATGAATGGAATTTTGGTATTGACATTGAGACAGATGTTTATTGAATATATTGTTCACGACGCACTATAGTTCTTACTTACTTCAAATAATAATCAATCCACCAAGGTTGATGGAAACTCGGAGTTTGTCTGGATTCTCCGTCACCTCAGCCTTCTACTGAAACAAAAGTTTCAGAAAAGGTAAATAGTTTTTTGAAGCGAAATTTCTTTAATTTTGTGTTTCTTTTAAATAAATCCTGCTTCTATGATTTGTAACTTTGAAGCTTATTTACGAGTTGTTGCTAGTAACAAACGAGACTGAGAATCATTGGGCATGAAGTTGGTTCGTTGTTTAGCCGCGCGGGATTAGCCGAGCGGTCTGAGGCGCTGCAGTCATGGACTGTGCGGCTGGTCCCGGCGGAGGTTCGAGTCCTCCCTCGAGCATGGGTGTGTGTGTTTGTCCTTAGGATAATTTAGGTTAAGTAATGTGTAAGCTTAGGGACAGATGACCTTAGCAGTTAACTCCCATAAGATTTCAGAGACATTTGAACATATTTTTGCTTCGTTGTTTATTATTAGGGGGTGATCAAAGAGCTGTTGTTCGAAGGCAGCACAGTCCGCAATCGATATGCCAATCAGGCAAAATCGTTGTAAGTGTTGAGGCAGTCATCCATCGTCTCACCGGACTGAAGATATCCGTTTCATAAAACACTGTGCCCTGTTGGGTGAAGACATCCGTCACTGCCTTCTGTGTATCCTCGTCCGAAGGGAATCGTCGACCCATTTTCTCTATTGAAAGCAGTCATTTTAGTGACAGCTTGTGCTAGAACCATTCCTTGAACAAGTCGTTCTCCACCCAAGCATTTTTTTTAATTCTTATGATACACAGTAAGTGAGACGATGTTAACGTTTTTGAACGCTCGTGGGTACCTGAAAGTAGCCTCCCCCGAATATTGCGATTGAGGAAAACAATCGGGCTTACCACCGGAGTCAAGAAATGACGGCTGATCCTTTCACACCAGAAACATCCATATAGAAGCCATTTTAAGCGCCATAGCTAAGGTTCAGAATGACCGGGGAAGGCCTTTTTTAAGGGATCGAAGGTGTAATAGCCACGTGAGGGAGAGATTAGAACTTTAGGGTGGGATACTCGAGTATCTCCCAATTGCGTTGGCACTTGGCGCGCCACACCACACCACACACTGCCCCAAACACATTCTTCGTTTTCCGATGGGCAGCCAAGAAAAGAGTAACAGCTCGTTGATCTTATTTGGACACATTCGGTAATAACATCGCCATAGTTCACGTTTCCGCACGCACGTCGATAAGACATCGGAGTCGCGCTACGCTGCAGAAGCGCTCTCAGACATTTTAATCGGCGTTTATACTATTGCTTTATTATGTAATCTCAGTCATGATGGCAACTTTGGCTCGTGTACTGACGCCGCTAACTGGAAGAGGCGAATTCATCTATTACGTCAGTAAGTACACAACATTCAAGATAGCACAGAGAAGGTTATTATTCAAGTTACATTTATTGGTCTTTGACTCGGAGAGTAAAAACATCAACCGAACTAATTTATACCTATTTAAGAACCTTCAACATCGCAGCGCGTCAGCAATCGTTGGTTGATATATTAAAAAACTAAAAACCACGACGTTTTTAGATAACGTTCCATCACCCCCCCCCCCCCCCCCCCCCCCCCGGCTAACTACTGCCTTTAGGTATAGTTTTTAAGAGTTCCACCTGTTGTGATAGGTAGCTGCATATATAAGTTTCTTTACTAGCATAAGCAACTGTGTGCGGTTATTTTTAGGTTTCACCTCCTATTTAGCTCGTCTCTTGTTCTATCCATTTCACTTTTTGACATACGTTGATCCACGGCGGTTCGGAATGTATGGGCTATTTAGCCCCGACCCATGTATAAACTTTCTCGTATTCGTATGCACATGCGCATTCAAGTAACTTCCCTTGTCTTGTTCTTGTAGGTGAGCGACCATTTGTAGCTGCAGTTTATGGCGGGTCATGGCCCATCGAACATAGGCCGGTGTGAGGTGGAGCGTACACCATTAAGTAGTGGTTTTGACTTTGTACATATGTACTGTTTGTGTTTTCCTTTTCTTTTTCGTTTATAAATGTATAACCACGGTGTTCTTTTAATAATTGACAAGGGTCTTCTTAGGCACTTGTGGGTTTTACTGTTCTTCTGAAGAAGGTGTAGTTATCCACGCCAAAACCTGGGTTAACACTTAACACTAGGTGCTTTTTTCACTTTCGAGGCGGGTTTTTGGTTTTTTTAATAAATTTATACCTAGTCTGTCGCATTTTGTTGTTCGGCTACCAAACTCATTATAAAGTGGAAAGATCGATACCACGAGAAAATCGTACGCCACCAACCGATAAAATTCGCATTGGTGATAGGTATTGAGCCAAGCTGCTAAGTACCGGAAAGGTGTACTTCTTGGCGACTAGACTGTGGAGGCGCCCGCGCACCAAGTGAAAGTGTGATTGGAGCGCGCTCGGTTCGTAACCACCGGAGGCCCGTGGCCGGCAATTGATGGCCGCGAGGCCGCCCTGGGGACCGGGCGGCTGAGCGGTCCCCGTAACTGCCCCCTGGCGGCGGCGCTCCGTCCGCCCCGTTTTGACCGACGCCATTTGTCAGCTGTCCCGCGACCGCAGCGCCGCGCCGCGTGCAAACCGAAGCGATCCGGACACACGGCGCGCTCTCGCAGCCGGCATCCGTCATGGCGCGCGCTGACCACAATTGCCCCGCGGCAAAGCGCCGTCCGCATTCCAGGCCGCGCCGCTCAGGCCCGCCGCTGCCGCGCTGTTGGCGTTGCTTTGTCACCGGCCGCCTCACACTCCTCGCCGGGCGAACTTAATCGCGTCGCTGCGGCAGAGTAGACCCCTCTCTAGTAATCAAGAGGTAGGCTTGTCCCAACCGACTAGTTTACTGCTGTTGCGCAGAATGTGCATTCCCTTATGGTGTCAAGTGTAGGAGGAAATGGAGGTTCAGAGCTGTCTCTCCCATGTTATGCCAGCTTCTACCATGTGTATTAACGACAATGAAAAGCGGTGCAAGATAGTCAGAATTCTCATAAAAATAGGTGGAAGCTGTAGGGAAGCCACAGACAGTGGTTTTTGCAACAACTGCATTGTCCGGAAGTACAGTTTGCGATGAGTGCCGCTATATCCGTTAAAATTGCTACACCACGAAGATGACGTGCTACAGAAGCGAAATTTAGCCGACAGCAAGAAGATGCTGTGATATGCAAATGATTAGATTTTCAGAGCATTCGCACAAGGTTCGCGCCGGTGGTGACACCTACAACGTGCTGACATGAGGAAAGTTTCCAACCGATTTCTCATACACAAACAGCAGTTGACCGGTGTTGCCTGCTGAAACGTTGTTGTGATGCCTCGTGTAAGGAGAAGAAATGCGTACCATCACGTTTCCGACTTTGATGAAGGTCGGATTGTAGCCTATCGCGATTGCGGTTTATCGTATCGCTACATTGCTGCTTGCGTTGGACGAGATCCAATGACTGTTAGCAGAATATGGAATCGGTGGGTTCAGGAGGGTAATACGGAACGCCGTGCTGGATCCCAATGGCCTCGTATCACTAGCAGTCGAGATGCAGGCATCTTATCCGCACGGCTGTAACGGATCGTGCAACCACGTCTCGATCCCTGAGTCAACAGATGGGGACGATTGCAAGACAACAACCATATGCACGAACAGTTGGACGACGTTTGCAGCAGCATGGACTATCAGTTCGGAGACCATTGCTGCGGTTACCGTTGACGCTGCATCATATACAGAAGCGCCTGCGATGGTGTACTCAACGATGAACCTGGGTTCACGAATGGCAAAACATTTTTTTCGGATGAATCCAGGTACTGTTTAGAGCATCATGATGGTCGCATCCGTGTTTGGCAACATCGCGGTGAACGCACATTGGAAGCGTGTATTCGCCATCGCCATATTGACGTATCGCAGGGCGTGATGGTATGGCGTGCCATTGGTTACACGTCTCGGTCACCTCTTGATCGCATAGATGGCACTTCGAACAGTGGACGTTACATTTAAGATGTGTTACGACCCGTGGCTCTACCCTTCAAAAATGGTTCAAATGATTCTGAGCACTATGGGGCTTAAAATCTTAGGTCATCAGTCCCCTAGAATTTAGAACTACTTGAACCTAACTAACCTAAGGACATCACACACACCCATGCCCGAGGTAGGATTCGAACCTGCGACCGTAGCAGTCCCGCGGTTCCGGACTGCAGCGCCTAGAACCGCACGGCCACCGCGGCCGGCCTCTACCCTTCAATCGATCCCTGCGAAACCCAACATTTTAACAGGATAATGCACGACCGCGTGTTGCAGGTCCTGTACGGGCCTTTCTGGATACAGAAAATGTTCGACTGCTGCCCTGTCCAGCACATTCTCCTGATCTCTCACCAATTGAAAACGTCTGGTCAATGGTGGCCGAGCAACTGGCTCCTCACAATTGGTCAGTCACTACTCATGATGAACTGTGGTATTGTGTTGAAGCTGCATGTGCAGCTGTACCTGTACTCGCCATCCAATCTGTGTGTGACTCAATGCCCAGGCGTATCAAGGCCGTTATTACGGCCAGAGGTGGTTGTTCTGGGTACTATGCACCCAGATTGCATGAAAATGTAATCAAATGTCATTTCTAGTATAATATATTTGTCCAATGAATACCCGTTTATCATCTGCATTTCTTCTTGGTGTAACAGTTTTAATGGCCAGTAGTGTACTTTCGATGAATAATCCTGCACAACATAAAGATTCTTTTTTCCTAATGTTTCCAAGCTGCCAATATCTCTTTGTAGTTATAAGGCGGCGCTTGGAATAGTGTTAGCACACCTTCCATGTTAGTAATAGGGTGTCACAGAGAAACTGTAGCGACAGATTCCTTACTGTTGCAACAGGTACTTTACTCCAAAACAAGAAAAAATCTAGTAAAAAAGATGTCTGAAATGCATTCCACACAATGAAACAGGTCTTTTCTACTGCAAGATTTGCTTTCTATATTTTCGGAGGAGCAAGTATTGACAAAAACAACAAAAAATACCTAGTAAACGTGGACTCTAAAGGGCGTACTTTAAGAGCTATTTGTGGTGTGCGTACTGTAAGACCTTCTGTACACACACCATCAGATTATTTGACTTGTTGCTCTAATGAAGTAGGCGATTGTCAGCAATATGTCTCGTGGTCTTATTGTGGGGGTTTATCTTCTGCCGTTAGGTCAGACGATAGAAATGCCACTTGCATGCTTAGAGTAGCAGATTGACGGTGACCAACTTTAAACAGAACTTGATTAATTTTCACACACATTTATTAAAATAATAATAAGCATAAAATTACTTAACTTGATTCTGGATGCTATTTACAATTGACAATCTGAAGTTCCTTTGGTCTTGGTACGTTAATCTTATTCTCACATCGTGATGACTGGGTGTTGTGTGATGTCCTTAGGTTAGTTAGGTTTAAGTAGTTCTAAGTTCTAGGGGACTGATGACCAAAGATGTTAAGTCCCATAGTGCTCAGAGCCATTATTCTCACATATCTCTGATACTTGACAAAGTGTCTATACATGGCTCTGTATAGGAATATGATAATCGTATTAGGCACAGACTCAAACTTGACTATAGACTGGTACAGACTAATGTACACTGGTACAGACTAATGCAGACAAATGCAGATTGCCTGATCGGAGGTCTGTACACTCGTTATAATACCTATCGCGTTCAGGTATCACTGCGCGAGTGTGATCCGTGAGGAGAAAAGGTTCTACGTTAGCAGCAATCTCATTGGCTGCATTACATATTAAAACGCAGATCGGTAGAAGCAGAATTTTGTCCGTCTCTTAGGCAGCGCCATCTCATAGTGCGGAGATGGACGAGTGCTGCACCTCCGCTGTTGTGCTTAGCGGGCGCACTCTAATGGGAAAGTTGTGTACGCACTGACTACGCGGAACTATGTACACAACACTATGGGTACTTGTTCAGCAGAAGATATGTGTTTCACATAACGAAGGTGAATAAGTACTCAGAGATTTTAAAGTATACATTTCAAATGGCACTAAGCACTATGAGACTTAACATCTGAGGTCACCAGTCCCCTAGAACTTAGAACTACTTAAACCTAACTAACCTAAGGACATCACACACATCCATGCCCGATAAGGATTGAAACCTGCGTCGGTAGCAGTCACACGGTTCCGGACTGAAGCGCCTAGAACCACTCGGTCACAAAGGCCGGCGTATACATTTGAGACCCCATGTTTACCACACTATTTTTTCGTTCAATTATTCCTCTTCGGAAATGATAGAAAGCAAAGACGTTGTAGTAGAAGAGCTTTGTTTAATAGTATCAAAAATGAACAAGTGCTCATACCTTGTAACGTATGCATTTTAGAGCCCTTGTTTATATCACATTTTTTCATGTGGTGTTCTAACGAACTTGCTCCTAAATTCTGAAGGAGATTTTTTTGTGACCCCCAATGGTTTCAGATTACTATATTTCATAAAATAAAAACAATAATACATGCAAGATACAAGTTACAAACAGACATTTACAGAGGCTGGTCAAAAACATGGAAACACAACGAGAAATGCATGATTTTGAATATAAACACAAATCGTAGCCGTGTTTGCAAGTGGCGCTGTTGTAGTTGACCACGAAAGGCACCTGTGAAATGTCTTCAATACGTTTAAAGGTCCAGTCATGGACAGAACAGTCTTGTACTTGACTGGAGCTAAGTGAACTGAACGTCGTAAAATTGTTGGTGCTCGTGTGATGGGTTCTCCCGTAGCCAAGGAGGCCTAAGTGTTTGCTGTTTCAAGAGGCACCATATCGAAATTTTACAAAATGGTTTAAATGGCTCTGAGCACTATAGCACTTAACATTTGAGGTCATCAGTCCCCTAGAACTTAGAACTACTTAAAGCTAACTAACCTAACGATATCAAACACATCCATGCCCGAGGAAGGATTCGAACCTGCGACTGTAGCGGTCGTGCGGTTCCAGACTGAAGGGCCTAGAACCGCTCGGCCACTGCGGCCGGCCGAAAATTTATACTGCATGCAGGCAAAGTGAAATAACACCTTACGTTAAAATCACAACGCGGATGAAAATGTGTGCTCTGTGTTGATGACAGATGACTATTGAAGAGGATTGTGAAGAAAAATATGAGGACAGCACTAAAAATGTCGCCCTCGCGAACCCTTTGAGCACCAAAACAACACGAATGGGGCTGTATAAGCTGGGAAAAGCTGAGCGAGCTTGAATATCAATAGCACTTATCAGTGACGCAACTTGATGTAACAGGAAAGCGTGGTGCCGAACCCATAACATTTTATCAGTGAGCAATAAAAGAACGTCATGTGTCGTATGAACCTTGCCCCATCGTTTCCAACTTCCGCTCAAGTTACGTCTGGCGTATGCCGTCCCTTGTCTAGGAAGCGGGTTTCTTGCTACCAAGAGTGAAACCTGGCGAAGATTCTGTGATGATTTGAGCAGCCATATCGCTCTACTCCACGTGCCATAGTTGCTCCTGCAAGGTCACGTTACTGCAAAGGATCATGTGATAATTTTGGCTGATCTGGTTCATCGCTTCGTACAGTATTTGGTCCCCAATGGTGCTGCTCCGTTCCAAGGCTACATGGCATATATTCCCAAGGCTCGCATCGTCTAGCACGAGGATCATCACGATCACCAGAACTTATTATTACTGAGCCCCTGTGGTCTGCTTTGGAGAGAAGTGTGCTTGAGTCACGTGCATCAATTCTACCTGAACATTGCCACTACCGTACAGGAAGAGTGGTATAAGAGGAAGAATGGTATAAGAGTCCCTGGTAAACCAGATAGGGCCCGTATCTATCCATTCCGATTTCTACAGCTGACTTCATGGATGTTTTTCTTGATATAAGCCGGTTTATTCCTAGGATAACCGCGTCTTGATGGACTGGAACATTTACGTCCTTGTAACGCGTTTAAACCAAGGGAGAAGTACAGCTTTTCGTCGAAGGGAAGAGGCAGAATGTGACTCAGTACGGGCAGTCATTCTAAAGTGGTTTATCTTAGTGTACCACTGATAATGCTCACTGTGTTACTCCGTTGTGCGTCGAGCATTTGTGTAAATGCATTATTGAGCTATACAGGAGCAAGCACCACGTTCCGCAGCTGACTAAGCTACTCCAGGTGCTGGAGACCAGAGAGTTCTAATCACACACGCACTGACCATTTATGTCTTTGTTATTCATAGATTCTTCGTTTTAATTTTTAAATTAATAAGACGCCTTTGCAATTTTAGGCAGCATGTGAAAAACTTGTTCTAGATGTGTACTTGTGTGTTTGCTTGTATTTGTGCTGCAATTGTATTCTTAATCGTCAATAATTTTCTTTTCGTCTATTCCTTTCAGTTACCTGTACCTATTGGTCAGTATTTTACACGCGTGTCAGTCAACTGCAGTCTTCTAACACTCTTTGTTGAAATTGCAGCTCTGTGCTCTTACATTATTATAGCAATTTCTTTTCTTCTCTGTGTAAATCATTTACCTTTTAGATGTTTATATGGGTGTTAGCTGCCGAATTGCAAATGAAATAAAAGCTTTATGGAAACGCGCATAATATACAACATGTGTAAAAACTTAGAGCAAAGAATTCGAATGGAAGACCAAGAAGCATGTGCTCGAATTTAAAAGTGTTGAAGAGATGAAAGCAGTCTCGGGTCTTCCTGTTCAATCTAAACACGAAGAAAGCAGTAACTGGAGTAACTGGAAAGTTCAGACGTGTGTTTAAAATTCAAGATCTAAAGATACCAATAACAAGATTCGCTGATGACATTGCTATCCTCAGTGAGCGCGAGGAAGAATTGTAGTAACTGATGTATGGAACGAATATTCTAATGAGAGTGGAGTATAGTTTGAGAATAATACAAAGAAATACGAAGTCAGTGAGGAATAGCAGAAATGAATCTGGGAATAAATGTATCGTCAAAATTTATGACCAAGAAACGAATTCTGCTACCATCGCAGCAAAATAATATAAAACAGAGAACATTCCTGGTTAAGAGAAGTCTACGGATATCAAACATCGGCCGAGCGCA
Source organism: Schistocerca cancellata (assembly GCF_023864275.1). Taxonomy (NCBI): domain Eukaryota; kingdom Metazoa; phylum Arthropoda; class Insecta; order Orthoptera; family Acrididae; genus Schistocerca; species Schistocerca cancellata. Next base: position 1,187,396,010 of record NC_064626.1, read on the forward strand.
AGAAATTTCGTAGAATGTACGTTTGGAGCACAGCTTTCTATGGAGTCATGGACTGTCGCAGACACGGGAAAAAAGAGAATAGAACAGTTTAATATGTAACTCTACATATGTAGACCAAAAATTAGATGGAATGATAAGCTAAGAAATAAGGGGTTCTTCACTGAATCAAAATGTTCAAATGGGTGTGAATTCCTAAGGGATCATGCCGCTGAGGTCATCGCTCCCTAGAATTACACACTACTTAAATTAACGTACACTAAGAAAAACACACACATCCACACCCGAGGGAGAAGTCGAACCTCCGGCCGAAGTGGCGGCGCAGTCCGTGACATGGCGCCTCTAACCACGGGGCCACTCCGCGCAGCCTTCACTGAATCGTTGAGAAGAGGAATGTACTGGGCAGACCTTAAGTTCTGACGCACAAGGACTGTGGATCATCCCTGAGTATCTTTGTAAAAATCGCACTACCAGGACTGCAGCTTGCCCAAAGAAAGTGCGTAGGATGTTAAAAAGACCGAGGTACAACGGCCGAGCAGCTCTTCATAAACCATACATTTCTCCTGTGTATGGAGCGCGAGTGATTTCGAGTGATGAATTACGTTATGCTCTGTGGCAATCAAACCGACGAGTTTGTGTTTGGCGAATGCTGTCACGTATAGGGCCAACAGTGTGGGATTGGAGGAAGTTCTGTTACGGCATGAGGATTGAAACGGTATGAGATGGAGGAATCTGGGAGTGATAAACGACTGAGCACAACCACAACAGAAAATTTGTACAATTTTATTTCAGTTTAACAAATTTTCTCGGCCCGAGCGTAACAGGAACAAGGACAACAGACCATGCCCCAACAAAGAAATCTACTAAAATGTAGAGCACAAGAGAACATAACATATAATACGCGCAAATGAAGAACGTTATTCTTTGGATATTTGGTGACAATGAAAAACGACAGGCCCACAAAACAAATCTTTAATAAAATAATGAAGCTCAAAGGACATCCAGCGTGATTTATACGGACTTTAAATGACCTCAAAGAAGCAGTCATTGAGGTAATAGACTCAAACAACAGAAAGTTATATAGAAACAAAATTCAGAGCATGATCTTCAGCGAAGAACAAGAGAGGAAAAGAAAGCACCCTCATAACAGCAAGGAGCTCCAAACGCAACATTCGAGTAAATAAATAAAATTTAAGTCAAGCATGCGCTAGTAACCTTTATTAAAATAATATGAGTACGACACTGTAACGATCCCAAAATCAAAATATGAAAGTTCCAGTGAGGAAAAATATTTAAAAAATTATTTAAAAACGCCCAAAAGGAGTTTAAAAAAACTTGTCCAAATTATTGTAAAACACAATTAATAAAAATACTATAAATAACAACTAAGGCTTTACCGAAGACGATCATCAAGGTTTCGGCCTGAACACTTAATTCAGAAGCCGGTGATTGCATTCAACACCGGAAACAAGAGACCGGTCAACTAATTTTGCAGGGATAGACTACAATTAGGTTCGGGAGCACTAAAGCAGGAAAGAACAACGTTAACATACATACAATAGCATATTAAAATAAATACATATAATTTAGAATTTGCAAAAGAATTGACAAAATGTACTGAGTGTCATATCAGACCATTAAAAACTGCTGCTCCCCAGAAAAGTTCAGCACGCAGATTGCGAATTCTTAAGATTTTTAAAATTTTATTCCTACTGTGATCAGGCAGTAGAGGCCAGCCCAGCCGATGGATTGATCCAGTAAGCCTCTGTATGATATTGTTGACATTACAGCAGCCGGCCGGTGTGGCCGTGCGGTTCTAGGCGCTTCAGTCTGGAACCGCGTGACCGCTACGGTCGGAGGTTCGAATCCTGCCTCGGGCATGGATGTGTGTGATGTCCTTAGGTTAGTTAGGTTTAAGTAGTTCTAAGTTCTAGGGGACTGATGACCACAGATGTTAAGTCCCATAGTGCTCAGAGCCATTTGACATTACAGCAAAACACTCCGGGCAGACAGCAGTTTGAGTACCGGTCAGTAGTCTAGCGCATGGAACAGTGTACAAGGAGTGAAGTAATATTTTGTTCCTGTGGCTTCCGAGAATCCTGCATTATTGCAAATTTAACTGCTGCTAGCAACCTGTGTTCATTGCAGAGAGAGGCAGGAAAAGCTGACTGGACAGGTAATGTGAAACAAAGCTACTCGTCCTCCACTGGTAGCCCTACGTCAGAGACGCAGCCGTAGGGATATAAATGATAACGTGTTTTAGTTACGCCACCATTCTGCCACGTCTTGAAACGGAGAGAATGACTGACTGTTCAGTTTCACAGGTGCTACTACCCACGCTTGGTAACGAAGATACGCTGTCTGCCTGCCAGCAGACTGACTAATCGAGTTCGGCCAGGCGTGCCTACCTGCAGCGTAGCGGCCGTGGGACTCGGAGAACTTCACCGACGCGGGAAGCTGGCGCGTAGCCAACATACTCTCTTTGAAGGGCTTTGGCTGAGGGACTGCAAGCTGTCTACGAGCCGGATGGGGGAGGTCCGCCCTCACGGCCTCCTAGTCACCTAAACAACATCCAAGGTGTTTGGCAGCGGAGTCTGGCGTCGGCTACTGCACTCACGTACACGACATAGGGACCAGGAGTAAGCACAGGATTCGAAAGGACCAAAGAGATTCTGGTCATACATAAAGCACACCAGTGGCAAGACGAAATCAATACCTACACTGCGCGATAACAACGGTGAAGCCACTGAAGACAGTGCCACTAAAGCAGAGTTATTAAACACGGTTTTCCGAAACTCCTACACCAAAGAAGACGAAGTAAATATTCCTGAATCCCAATCAAGAACAACTGTCAAGATGAGAAACATAGAAGTAGATACCCTCGGTGCAACGAAGCAGCTTAAATCACTTAATAAATGTAAGACCTCCGGCCCAGATTGTATACCAGTCGGGTTCCTCTCAGAGTATGCTGATAAAATAGCTCCATATATAGCAGTTATATCCAACCACTCGCTCACAGAAAGATCCGTACCTAAAGACTGGAAATTTGCTCAAGTCACACCAATACCCAAAAACGGAAGTGGGAGTAATTCGCTGAATTACAGACGTATATCATTAACGTTGATTTGGAGTAGGGTTTTGGAACGTATACTGCATTCAAACATTATGAAGTACCTCGAAGAAAACGATTTATTGACACATAGCACGGTTTCAGAATATATCGTTCTTGTGAAACACAACTAGCTCTTTATACTCATGACAAGTGCTGTCGACAGGGGATTTCAGATTCATTCCTTATTTTTAGATTTCCAGAAGGCTTTCGGCACCGTTCCTCACATGCATCTTCTAACCAAACTGCGTGCCTACGGAGTGTCGCCTCAGTTGTGCGACTGGATTCGTGATTTCCAGTCAGAAAGCTCACAGTTCGTAGTAATAGACGGAAAGTCATTGAGTAAAACAGATGTAAAAGCCGGCGTTCCCCAAGGAAGTGTTATACGACCTCTATTGTTCCTGACCTATATTAACGACATAGGAGACAATCTGAGTAGCCGTCTTATATTGTTTGCAGATGATTGTGTCATTTACCATCTTGTAAAGTCATCAGATGATCAAAACTACTTGCAAAATGGTTTAGGTAAGATATCCGTACGGTGTGAAAAGTGGCAATTGACCCTTAATAAAGAAAAGTGTGAAGTTATACACATGAGTACTAAAAGAAATCAGCTAAATTTCGATTACGCGATAAGTCGCACAAATCTGAAGGTTGTAAATTCAACTAAATACTTAGCGATTACAATTACAAATAACCTAAATTGGAACAATCACGTAGATAATATTGTGGGTAGAGCAAACCAAAGACTGCGATTAATTGGCAGAACACTTAGAAGGTGCAACAGGTCTGCTAAAGAGACTACTTACACGACGCTTGTCTACCCTATTCTCGAGTATTGCTGTGCGGTGTGGGATCCGCTTCAGGTGGGACTGACCGATGACACCAGAAAAGTACAAAGAAGGGCAGCTCGTTTTGTATTATCGCGAGATAGGGGAGATAGTGACACAGACATGATACGTGAATTGGAGTGGTAATCATTAAAACAAAGGCATGTTTCGTTGCGACGCGATATTATCATGAAATTTCAATCACCAGTTTTCTCCTCCGATTGCGAAAACATTCTGTTGTCACCCACCTACATAGGGAGAAATGATCATCACTGTAAAATAAGAGAAATCAGGGCTCGCAGAGAAAAATTTAAGTGCTCGTTCTTCCCGCGTGCCGTTCGAGAGTGGAACGGCAGAGAGACAGCTTGAAGGTGGTTCATTGATCCCTCTGCCAGGCACTTTACTGTGAATAGCAGAGTAATCACGTAGATGTAGATGTAAATGTAAATGTAGACCTGGACGGACCACGCTCAATTTTCAGCGCTGGCAGCACGCTCAGCGTCGCCTACCTGTCTGCTGCCCGATCTCGTGGTAGCAGCCACCCACGACAACGGACGTCACTGGCTGAAAGGGATTCCTCATATTCCGTGATTTGTTGCGTTTTCAAGCACGCAGGAGTACCGTATAACGCTGCTTGAATGAATACCTACCAATAGAACCACTGTTTGACTGTGGGCCCTCAGCGTTAATCTGCCCTCTCCCTCCCTATTTCCCTCACCCATCTTGATTTACAGCCGACTGGTGTTGGCCGCGTCGTTACAGAAACAGAACGGCCAATGTGAGATACCGTCACGCCTGTGCATACTTACAACTTCTACATACATCAGAGGTGCACATATGTTACCTCTAGCAGCCCCAGAAATTTTAAATAAAAGGAACATTTAATGGCTAACGCAGCTTCCATGAGCACTGTCAGCACTGAACCACACCAAAAATAATTTCATTCCATTTGTGCCCCACTAATTCGTTATATAACAGATGGCAGCTCGCCACTAACTTCCGTTGTATCATGATAAACACCGCAGTGGTCTAGCAGCTGGTACCTCTCGGTGAAGTACGTTCGCGGTAGTATCAGAAGCAGCCTTCCTCCTTGGAAATCCTTTAGACCAACGAGGAAGATCCCACTTAGGAACCGACGGGTTCATATATGGCTTCCCATCACATATCCACCTCCAAACAGGAAAACTTGCCGCGGTCTTAGGCGCCCTGCACGGTTCGCGCGGCTACCCCCGTCGGAGGTTCGAGTCCTCCCTCGGGCATGTGTGTGTGTGTGTGTGTGTGTGTGTGTGTGTCTGTGTGTGTGTGTGCGTGTGTTGTCCTTAGCGTAAGTTAGTTTAAGTTAGATTAAGTAGTGTGTAAGCCTAGGGTCCGATGACCTCAGCAGTTTGGTCCCATAGGAACTTACCAACAGGAAAACTTGCCGCTCTTGCGAGGCAGCCATGGACGCTGTCAATGTAGTTCTCAAGACCACATCTTCTTTCGTGTCCTTGCGTGGCGTCTCTCTATTGGGAGGTACCTCTTAAGCCCCATTTCCTTGCGGAGAGTCCTTCTACCGGCTGTCGCGGAAACTCAGTCCTCTCGCGGTATGTCAAAAACAAAAAACTCAAAATCAAACACTACCCTTAGCCTACTAGAAGTGTAACATTACAGACAAACCTCCCACCCTTAAAATAGAAAGTGGGGTGTGTAACCTCCCCCTCACATATCGACCTGAATGACAGTGAAAATTTAAACCTCGTGCACCTAATGGAAATTTGGGAAAAGCAATCGTCACCGAAGTTAATTTGTCGATAAAGAGGAAGGAAAGGGTTACATCTCAATGAAAGGAAAAATGCAAATGCAACTGGTGGAAATTAATTTTGAAAAGGGGTCAAGTTAATAAAGAAAGTAAATGTGCGGCCGTTACGCTAACAATTAACTAGCGGTAATTAGATATTTGAGATTTGGGGGAAGTTATGGTCGCCAGTCCTAAGGACAATTACTATAGTAACTGAAAAAGAAAGATTATTACACATATAATTAGCCCTAGAAGAGTGGCAACTGAAGGTTGACACGTGTAGTGTGAAAACTGAAAGTTTGTCAGAAGTAATAAATTTCGCTACACTCTGACTTAATTTAGCAAAAGAATTAATAAAACCGGAAAATTGAAAGTTAATTTAGTGACTGAAGTTAATAGTGAGCTTTCTTTCTGAAGTACATCGAAATTCAGTAAAATACGGTTAGTCTTGGACTACCTCAACACTCATTTCAAAAGCTACTTGAATCTACGCAATTTAGAAATAAGGGATTTAACTTTGAACTAGAATTAAATGATTCTGAACAATTAACAGTAGTAAAATTTAGTACGTACCAAGCTGAGCTGCAGTCACAGGTAAGCTAAAATACGGTAACAAAACTCGCACTCTTAATTTGTGCTTGTGTAATCTAAATATTGTAGCCAGCTATGAATACCTTAACTGAACTTTGAAATTAAAGCAGTGAAATAGAATGATGCTGGCGTTTGAATTTCAACGACACTCGGGTTCATTCCGGAAAAGGAAGGGACCCTGCTTGGTAATGCAACTGGGACAATGAGCAACAAACGTTCATGCTGAGTTGCTGTAATTTTGTGATGCAACAATTTTAAAAGTTTGAAAGCTGAGGTCTGCCATACAGTTCTAAAACTTTACGTGCTTCCAGTCTTCCTTGTTGGCTGATTGAAGGTTTGAAGCCGTCGATCGAGGAGGTGGCGACAGTCACTCATTGTCGGCCGTCGCTGTTGCTGAAGCTGGATGTTGGCGTGCCTTCTTCTCGACACGGTCACCAGACGAAACGGGCTCTTGATGTGCGCCAGCTAATGCTTCCCGTCCGCGACACCATGTCAGAAACTATCATCGCAAGTCGAGCGCAATTACTTTCTGCCAAACCCGGAAAGCGCGACAACTCGCGGGAGGGTCACACAACACACCTGCTCCACTGCACCACCCCAGCCAGACTCCCCCTCTCCCCGCGCACCACACGACAGAGTTAACACTACCAAAGATCCTACACACTTTGGTTCTTCACACGACCTATCGAAGTATTCGTTTCGATAGCATGGTTCTCCCTAGGCAAGACCCAGCGTAAAAATACAAATAATATTTACAAAACAAACCAATTATACATCGACATAGATGCATAAATATATATACAAATAGTAAAACAATTACAATATATAAAGGCACAGAAATGTCATATATTCAGGTAACAAAATAAGGAAAAAATTTATAGTACAATAGATGGAAATAGGAGGATATGCATTTCCGGCGTTACAGGTGGTCAGCACAATTTCTTGTAATTCATCACCTACAAGCTCCTTCTTAGACACTAACTAATTTCAGCTGACTTTGATGATTCTTAATTTTCTATCAAGTTTCAGGTCTTGGAGTAAGATGATGACAGGACCCAAATTCCTAATGACTTTACAGGTAGAAGATTACAAGCTGTCTGGCTTGCCTCCTTCCATTTATATCAAATTTATTTGATCCGTCTCACGATTGGCTGTTGGCGGGACACTTTAGTTGCATCTACTTGAAGTCTCATTACGTTGGCTTAAAATGGAGAAATGTATTTTATAATATATTCAGAGGTTGTCGGTAAACAGGCTAATAGTTGTAGTCTGTGATCACGTGAGAAATGCACAAACCGCACACTGCTCTGAACGCGGAAGGTGTGTCGTGGGCACTCGAAGCTTTTTGTTAGCTTGTGCTTGTCAAGTGGCCACCGACGGAAGCCCACGGAATCTACGTCGGGGTTAGTGGCCCGTGGCATGACTCGCCTCTTGAGGTGGCCGGGAGCAACAGTTTCAAGTGTTTGCTGGGTACCCCGATTTATGGCGAAAAAGTACGAGTCCTGGAATCGGTTTGGCCTCGGTAAATTCAGAACTGCTGAACTACACTCCGATTCGCCCGTCGCCGGCTGACGTCAGACGGAAATTCTAGAACAAACTATCGAGAGAGATGTGCACTAAATCACCCCTGACTGACAACATTCCGAGGCGGGGATTTGTTAAACGTCGAATTGACACGCTATTGGTGGGAAAGAGTAATATTTTTCCTTCGACCTACCGCCACAAATGTTTACTGAGAGTCCACAGAGGCACTGCTCATTAGTTGTGGGTTAATATTTAGATAGAAAGCGTACAGTTGTCACAGCTCAGCTAAAACCGTCTCCTCATGCCTTAGTATCGTTTAATATGGTGTTCAATCGACAATTGGAGTTTCTAAATTAATCGTGGGTTGTAGTGGATTAATGATTTCGTGTGCAACTCGGATACGGTGGCCATCCCTCCTCTTGCCTGTCTCGTTTTTTGTTGTCAGCAGTTAACTTTGTTTTTCGTAGAATGTTGATGCCAATGCTTTATAGTTATTTAATATAATATACAGGGTGAGTCACCTAACGTTACCGCTGGATATATTTCGTCAACCACATCAAATACTGACGAACTGATTCCACAAACCGAACGTGAGGAGAGGGGCTAGTGTAATTGGTTAATACAAACCATACAAAAATGCACGGAAGTATGTTTTTTAACACAAACCTATGTTTTTTAAAATGGAACCACGTTAGTTTTGTTAGCACATCTGAACATACACTCCTGGAAATTGAAATAAGAACACCGTGAATTCATTGTCCCAGGAAGGGGAAACTTTATTGACACATTCCTGGGGTCAGATACATCACATGATCACACTGACAGAACCACAGGCACATAGACACAGGCAACAGAGCATGCACAATGTCGGCACTAGTACAGTGTATATCCACCTTTCGCAGCAATGCAGGCTGCTATTCTCCCACGGAGACGATCGTAGAGATGCTGGATGTAGTCCTGTGGAACGGCTTGCCATGCCATTTCCACCTGGCGCCTCAGTTGGACCAGCGTTCGTGCTGGACGTGCAGACCGCGTGAGACGACGCTTCATCCAGTCCCAAACATGCTCAATGGGGGACAGATCCGGAGATCTTGCTGGCCAGGGTAGTTGACTTACACCTTCTAGAGCACGTTGGGTGGCACGGGATACATGCGGACGTGCATTGTCCTGTTGGAACAGCAAGTTCCCTTGCCGGTCTAGGAATGGTAGAACGATGGGTTCGATGACGGTTTGGATGTACCGTGCACTATTCAGTGTCCTCTCGACGATCACCAGTGGTGTACGGCCAATGTAGGAGATCGCTCCCCACACCATGATGCCGGGTGTTGGCCCTGTGTGCCTCGGTCGTATGCAGTCCTGATTGTGGCGCTCACTTGCACGGCGCCAAACACGCATACGACCATCATTGGCACCAAGGCAGAAGCGACTCTCATCGCTGAAGACGACACGTCTCCATTCGTCCCTCCATTCACGCCTGTCACGACACCACTGGAGGCGGGCTGCACGATGTTGGGGCGTGAGCGGAAGACGGCCTAACGGTGTGCGGGACCGTAGCCCAGCTTCATGGAGACGGTTGCGAATGGTCCTCGCCGATACCCCAGGAGCAACAGTGTCCCTAATTTGCTGGGAAGTGGCGGTGCGGTCCCCTACGGCACTGCGTAGGATCCTACGGTCTTGGCATGCATCCGTGCGTCGCTGCGGTCCGGTCCCAGGTCGACGGGCACGTGCACCTTCCGCCGACCACTGGCGACAACATCGATGTACTGTGGAGACCTCACGCCCCACGTGTTGAGCAATTCGGTGGTACGTCCACCCGGCCTCCCGCATGCCCACTATACGCCCTCGCTCAAAGTCCGTCAACTGCACATACGGTTCACGTCCACGCTGTCGCGGCATGCTACCAGTGTTAAAGACTGCGATGGAGCTTCGTATGCCACGGCAAACTGGCTGACACTGACGGCGGCGGTGCACAAATGCTGCGCAGCTAGCGCCATTCGACGGCCAACACCGCGGTTCCTGGTGTGTCCGCTGTGCCGTGCGTGTGATCATTGCTTGTACAGCCCTCTCGCAGTGTCCGGAGCAAGTATGGTGGGTCTGACACATCGGTGTCAATGTGTTCTTTTTTCCATTTCCAGGAGTGTATATGCTTCTGATTAAGGTCTATATTTATTAATGGCGTCATACCATTCGCTGTACGGAACTGTTTGTACTGTGTCTTATCAAAATTCAGTGAGAGTCCGTTTACAAGAAACGACTTAGTAATTTTCTGAAAGACAGTTTTGACAATTTCATCAGTTAAGTCTTGTTTGTCAGGTGTGATTACTATACTTGTATCATCAGCAAAGAGAACTAACTTTGCCTCTTCATGAATATAGAATGGCAAGTCATTAATATATATTAAGAACAACAAAGGACCCAAGACTGATCCTTGTGGAACCCCATTCTTAATAGTTCCCCAGTTTGAGGAATGTGTTGATCTTTGCATATTATGAGAACTACTAGGTGTAGAGCATGCTCATATACAGGGTATTACAAAAAGGTACGGCCAAACTTTCAGGAAACATTCCTCACACAGAAATAAAGAAAAGATGTTATGTGGACATGTGTCCGGAAACGCTTAATTTTCATGTTAGAGCTCATTTTCGTTTCGTCAGTATGTACTGTACTTCCTCGATTCACCGCCAGTTGGCCCAACTGAAGGAAGGTAATGTTGACTTCGGTGCTTGTGTTGGCATGCGACTCATTACTCTACAGTACTAGCATCAAGCACATCTGTGCGTAGCATCAACAGGTTAGTGTTCATCACGAACGTGGTTTTACAGTCAGTGCGATGTTTACAAATGCGGATTTGGCAGATGCCCATTTGATGTATGGATTAGCACGGGGCAATAGCCGTGGCGCGATACGTTTGTATCGAGACAGATTTCCAGAACGAAGGTGTCCCGACAGGAAGACGTTCGAAGCAATTGATCGGAGTCTTAGGGAGCACGGAACATTCCAGCCTATGACTCGCGACTGGGGAAGACCTAAAACGACGAGGACACCTGCAATGGACGAGGCAATTCTTCGTGCAGTTGACGATAACCCTAATGTCAGCGTCAGAGAAGTTGCTTCTGTACAAGCTAACATTGACCACGTCACTGTACGGAGAGCGCTACGGGAGAACCAGTTGTTTCCGTACTATGTACAGCGTGTGCAGGCACTATCAGCAACTGATTGGCCTCCACGGGTACACTTTTGCGAATGGTTCATCCAACAATGTGTCAATCCTCATTTCAGTGCAAATGTTCTTTTTACGGATGAGGCTTCATTCCAACGTGATCAAATTGTACATTTTCACAATCAACATTTGTGGGCTGACGAAAATCCGAACGCAGTTGTGCAATCACGTGATCAAAACAGATTTTCTGTGAACGTTTGGCCAGGCATTGTTGTTGATGTCTTGATTGGGCCCCATGTCCTTCCACCTACGCTCAATGGAGCATGTGATCATGATTTCATACAGGATATGGCTCTGAGCACTATGGGACTTAACTGCTGTGGTCATCAGTCCCCTAGAACTTAGAACTACTTAAACCTAACTAACCTAAGGACATCACACACATCCATGCCCGAGGCAGGATTCGAACCTGCGACCGTAGCGGTCGCGCGGTTCCACACTGTAGCGCCTTTAACCGCTCGGCCACTCCGGCCGGCTTTCATACAGGATACTCTAGCTGTGCTGCTAGAACATGTGCCTTTACAAGTACGACAAAACATGTGGTTCAAGCACGATGGAGCTCCTGCACATCTCAGTCGAAGTGTTCGTACGCTTCTCAACAACAGATTCGGTGATCGATGGATTGGTAGACGCGGACCAATTCCATGGCCTCCACGCTCTCCTGACCTCAACCCTCTTGACTTTCATTTACGGGGGCATTTGAAAGCTCTTGTCTACGCAACCCCGGTACCAAATGTAGAGACTCTTCGTGCTCGTATTGTGGACGGCTGTGATACAATACGCCATTCTCCAGGGCTGCATCAGCGCATCAGGGATTCCATGCGACGGAGGGTGTATGCATGTATCCTCGCTAACGGAGGACATTTACTGTAACAAAGTGTTTGAAGCCACGCTGGTACGTTCTGTTGCCGTGTGTTTCCATTCCATGATTAATGTGATTTGAAGAGAAGTAATAAAATGAGCTCTAACATGGAAAGTAAGCGTTTCCGGACACATGTCCACAGAACATATTTTCTTTCTTTGTGTGTGAAGAATGTTTCCTGAAAGTTTGGCCGTACCCTGTATAGGCCGACTGACGGTGATAACAGCCGCGAGTGCTCAGACGGCAGCGCGAGACCTCTTGACCTGGATGCCGGAGTCGTCAGCCCGGGCCGCGCAGCCGAGCCTCGGCGACGCGCGGTGCGAGCCAGCAGACCGCCAGCGCCGCGGGCTCGACTGGAGGCGGCGGTGATGGAGCGCCGCGGCGCAGCGCGGCTGTGGGGCGCCTCTGAAGCGAGCCTCATTAGCATGCGACGCGGCCCGCGGGCCTCGCGTAATGAGAGAATCTGAGAGAGGAGAGCAGGGGAGAGCGGAGCGAGGATGCCCGTCGCCAGGGCAGAGCGCGCGCTTTCTGGAAGGAAGGCGCCTCGCGCAGGACGCTGAAGACTCTGGAGGTCGGGGCCAGCAGGGTAACGTCACCGTAGTATGGTTGCTTGAAGTAGAGGAATCAGATGGCATGTGATCACTGCTTGTGTGCCGAAAAGTCTCCATTTATCAATGAATCTCTGCATGGGAAACTGGCAGAAAATACAAAGGAGTTCTGGTCATCTACAGTCCGAGTATACCTGCAGCAAGGCACTGTTCATTATTACATGTTAATTATTACATGTTCATTATTACATTTGTGTCTATTTATTGTTGTATATGCTGTAGCGGGCAAGAATTCGTACGTTATTGGTAAGCCTACCTTTGAGAGAGGACAAGTCACTGTCTTACTTATTTACCGCTGAACCCTTACGCCTGCTCGGACCCTACTGAAGGGCTGGCCGCTGTGGCCGAGCGGTTCTAGGCGCTTCAGTCTGGAACCGCCCGACCACTAAGGTTCGCAGGTTCGAACCCTGCCTCGGGCATGGATGTGCGTGATGTCCTTAGGTTAGTTAGGTTTAAGTAGTTCTAAGTTCTCAGGGACTGATGACCTCAGATGTTCAAGTCACATAGTGCTTAGAGCCATTTGAGCCTGCTGAAGGAACGGCGACCTGTTCACTTTCAGGGCGAAAAGGCAAGGCCAGACGACCAATCTCCACGTTAGCTCTCCGTCTCAAGTGACACTAACTCGTTACCACCCGCCACTCACCCTGTTTTGAGGACGGATCCACCGTGTCCTATTGCTGCATAGCAAGTGGGCGAAACAAGCGACACCTGTGGTGTTTCACGTGGCGCGCCAGATTCTTCGCCGCCGCTACACCCCATTCGCGAACTGTGACCAGTTCCTCCTGCATCCGCACACAGCACGCAGACATCCTACCCATTCTAAAAAGGCTAACTGAAGAAGTTAACTGTACAAGCGGACAGAAACCTAAACATGCATGTTGCTACCCTCCTGCTGTGTCATCAACGGACGTTGGTGCCATAATGAGTTTCTAGCTGGCTGTTCGGAAGAAATGAACACAGAACTACAGACTGCCTAAATTTACACTTACAGTTTAAAAACTTAAGATAAAACCTCTTCAACAGAAAAACATTCACAAAATTTAAGAAATGCAGTATCAGGAAAAAAAACAGGAAAATCTGAATACATAACTTGCCCTTCACAAGACGCGTAACTGGCTACAGCTGAGCAAGCTTAATAGTTTCGATAATTTTGACAAAAGAAATTGTTTTCACCAGGTACTTCAGTAAGTACTTTATTGAGCACCGGTAACCAGAGAGTGCATGTATTCTTTTACAAGTGCACCTACGAACTTAAGGGGAGCCGGAACGATGAAAATGATAAAATTAAAGTTTTTGTTTTTTTTCATTATAAAAATATTTGGAGTTTTCTAAACAAAACAAATTAAGTTTCACTCTTCTAAGTGAATTCTAAGTGTGTTTTTATCGCTGCAAAGTTGACGCGCCGCGTAAACGGTTGTAGCGACTTGGTGTGTCACCTCTGGCGGCGCCGCTCGCTGGCTGCCAGCAGGCAGGGTATCTCTGCGGAATTAGACAGTGTTTCGTTTTCCAACGTTTTATGGCTTTATCTCTGTGAAACGTGACTCTTCATATAGGTAAACATAAACGCTAAACCGTGAGTGTTGACTTGCGGAGTTTGCTTTGTGTTGTTTAGCTGTTCAATTTTGCATATGTGACGACTTTTGCTTGTACCTGCTTCACGTATTTGGTTTGTGGATATCAATATGCCCCGTTTCAGCAATCGAGTGTTTAAGAAAAGGCACAATGAGTGGAAGAAGAAATCTTTTGTTGTTTCGAAGGGAGATGCTGCTGAGACTGCTTCACCGACTACTCCAAATAAATCAAAAGGAGGTCGAAATATAAAGGCCTCTACAACTGCACTCTTAAGTATAAGCCAAAATAAATAAAATTTAAACATAGGCAACGGAAGAAAAACGTAAAAATGTTTTCAACTGCTCCCTTATATTTAATTATCGATTAAAATGAAGAAAAGGTTAACCTAGGCAGCCGAGGACGAGATGGCTGGACCAACTGTTTTTCGGTAAAAACGGCTAAAACTGTTTTATACTTAATTGTGATGATGTAAAACAGTTCATACCAAGAAATGAAGAGCGAAACAGGACAATTAATCTTTATCAAGATTGTAACGTACGTTACAGTGAAATAAAAGTCTTTTACTCAAATATTAAAGCATTCTTTGAAAATTATTTAGAGTAATTGGTTCACAAGCCAAATAGAACAGTAAGCGATTATGAACACAGAATTGACCTCTTAGCGACAAATAATCCAGCGCTAATAACGAGCAGCAAAGTGAATACAGTGATTAGTGAACACCGGCTTGTCTCAACGAGGCTGAATACCGTAACTCCAAAATCCACCAAAAATAAACGAAAAGTACATCTGTTCAAAAAGAGAGGATAAAAGTTCACTTGAGGTCTTCCTGTCAGACAATCTCCATTCCTTACAAATTAACACCGTAAGTGTAGACCAGATATGGCTTGAATTCAAAGAAATAGTATCTACAGCAGTTAAGAGGTTTATACCACATTATTTAACGAAAGGCGAAGCTGATCGCCCGTGGTACGCAAAACAGGTGAGAACACTGTTGCAGAAACAACGAAACAAGCGTGCCAAATTCAATAGAACGCAAAATCCGCAAGACTGGCGATCTTTCACAGAAGTTCGAAATTTAGCGTGGACTTCATTGCGAGACGCATATAATAGTTTCCACAACTTTGTCTCGAAACCTGGCAAAAAAATCTAGATAGATTCTGTTCGTGTGTAAAGTATGTTAGCGGCTAGATATAAGCAATGCCTTCTTCCGCGATAAAAATGGAAATACTATCATTAACAGTGCTCCTAAAGCAGAGTTGCTAAGCATAGCCTTCCGAAATTCCTTCACCAAAGTAGACGAAGTAAATATTCCAGAATTCGACTCAAGAACAACTGTCAGCATGAGTAACTTAGAAGAAGATTTCCTCGGAGTATTGAAGCAATTTAAATCAATTAATAAAAGCAAGTCTTCCGGTTCAGACTGTGCACAAGTTATGTTTCTTTCAGAGTACGCCGAAGCAACAGTTCCATACTTAACAATCATGCACAAGCGCTTGGTCGACGAAAGATCCGTACCCAAAAGACTGAAGAATCGCACGGGTCACACCAATATTGAAGGAATAATCCATTATATTACAGGCCCGTATTATTAACGCCGATCTGCAGGATGATTTTAGAACATATATTGTTTCCAAATATTATGGTTACCTCTAAAACAACGATCTGTTGACATACAGTCAACACCGATTTAGAAAACTTTTACCTATGGAACACAGCAAGCTCTTTACTCTTTACCCACACGAAGTGTTGAATGCTATCGACAAGGGATTTTAGATTGACTGGATTCCTGATTTCCTGTCACCGAAGTTGCCGTTCTTATTAATTGACGGAAAGTCATCGAATAAAATATAAATTATTGCTGGCGTTCCACAGGGTAGTGCAATAGGCCCTCTGGTGTTAAACGATTTCGGAGACAATCTGGGCAGCGATCGTGGGCTGTTTGCAGATGATGTTGTCGGTTATCGCCTACTAAGGTCATCGGAAGTTCAGAGCAATTGCAAAATGATTCATATAAAATATGGTGTGAAAATTGGCAATTGACCCCAAATAATGAAGAGTGTGAGGTCATCCACAAGAGTCTAAAGCTCCTAAATTCAATTAAATACCTAGGACTTACAATTACGAACAATTTAAATTGGGAAGAGCACATATAAAATGTTGTGGGGACGGCGAACCAAAGACTGCGTTTTACTGGCATAATACTTAGAAGACATAACACATCTGCTAAAGAGACTGTTTATGAACTACGTTTGTCTGTACTCTTTTGGATCGGTGTCGCGCGATGTGGAATCATCAGGCAGGATTAGCGGAGTACATTGAAAGAGTTCAAAGAAGGGCAGCATGTTTTGTATTATCGAGGTATAGGGGAGAGAGATTCATTTACATGATACAGGATTTCGGATGGACATCATTAAAACAAAGGAATTTCTCGTTGTGTCGAGAGCTTCTCACGAAATTTCGGTCATCACCTATCTTCTTCGAATGCGAAAATATTCTGTTGACGCAGACCTCCATAGGGAGAAATTATCATTATTATAAAATAAGGGAAGTGAGAGGTCGCGCGGAAAGATATAGGTGGTCCTTACGCGCGCTGTGTGAAAGTGGAATGGTAGAGAATTAGTATGAAAGTGGTTCGATGAACCCTGTGCCAGGCACTTAAGTGTCATTTGCAGAGTAGCTAAGTAAGAGTAGATGTACAATATTTTTCAGATACTAATATCACTGTTTTCTTAAACATTATCATTTCAGTATCACATTCTTATGAATAAAAGAGTGGATTTCAGGGCACCTTCAATGTCGGTTGCAGAAAATAATTAATTACATTTTCTGTGAGACTTCCCATTATTTGCATCTTCACACTACTACTTTGTCATGTTGACTTTATGTGCGATTACGGCTGCCTTCGGCAATTTGAGATTTGCTTTGCTAATTCGGAGTTTTGCATGGCAGCGTAAGCGCACTACAGGCTTTAAATGGCCACCATAAATGAGGATTACGCTTACGCTGTCTGAATAAAAAAAGAAACAGAGCCAGCATTTTTCTCGTGCGCAAGATTTTCTGTTATCTTTAGAGATTAGGGAAGGTGCGGGGAAACGCCGACAATGGTTAAAAAAAAATAAAAAAGGACATCTGTAGAAACTTCCAAGAAAGTGAAAATTTCAGGTCGAAATTAGCTCAACAATACGTGACACAAATTTATTGTGTCTTATAGTCAAATAAGAAAGGAAGTTTCATTTGTGAAAAAAAACTGGTTTTTGTCGGTAGACGAGTTAAAAAAGAAATTAATGTCATCGTCATTGTGTAAGTTAGTTAGGAAGTCCCCTTATCATGTCGTGGATTTTATTTCATTTTTCTTGATGTGTGAATGTGTGCGGCGGGAGTGGGTTATGGACATATAATTTATATCTTCATAAACTTTACTTTGCTCTGTATCCTTTACGAATTACGTGTCTATGTAAGGAAATTCTATTACTTCTCACCTTCATAATGCAGTTATTTGATATGTGTACTCTTCTTAGTTTCCACTCATAGCTAATTAATGTTTTCAGATGTTTGTTATTGGGCAACGAAGTCAAACAGATTCTCATATTATGTATCGAAGAAACACATTTGATATTTTTTCTAATTCAGCTTTGTCGAGAGATGTTCACATAATTCCGTTAAATTCATTAATAACTTATTCAGATACTAGGACCTTAGTATGTGATGAGAAGACGCCAAGATCTTAGACGCACTGTGTTTATTCTGTGGGCGAAATACTGGAATCAATAGCACTTTCTTTCGTCGAAGCAGGTAACAATCTAATGAGACTGACATCGATCTCACTGAAGGAATCGTAATACATAAGACCAGAGAAGTGACGATTATATCTGGATATTATAGTAATATTTCAGTTATGTTGTAGGTGCAAACGAATAAAGAAGCAACATTGGAACAGAAAATGTGTTCACCTTGTTCAAGTATCTTCTCACGACACATATCATATTTTACTTCCATGTGTAGAGCAATATACGGAATACAGCATTCCATATATATGCCTCGATATTGCTGAATCTGTATTTTTTTACCCCAGTGTGACAATAGAGCAGCTATCTACATTTATCGCACAGTGCATCGACACACTTGGGGTTTTTATGGTGTTACCGTTCCCAGCATCTTTCCTACCCATCAAATTTCACCATCTTTCTCACAGGTGATGAAACACGAACTCGCACTATAACATGCATAAACCTGTGTTAGTTAATGTTCCGTATTTTAGGTAAAACGATCGATTCTGAGGAATGATTAATAACCAAAGGAATGCAAGCAAGGTTATAAGTTGATCTCTATCGAATAGGTACTTATTGCGCACAACGATCGGAAAGGGATGTAAGTTGATTAGAGGTAAAATGTTACCTGACTTGCTGCTCGGAGCTGCCAGTGGTAGCACTCATGTGGGAATGAGGTGTGCCTGCTTGAGTGAATGTATGCTTTTTACGCTTAAGAAGGCTCTGGCCGAAAGGTATAATGTGTAATAGTCTTTTCGTCGTTTCAATTTGCAGCTCAATGGGTCATCTTCATTGCGAGTAGCAATCCTTCCTTTTCCTAGTACTGTTGATTACAGACAACAAATTACTGTCACCAGCTCATTAGTGAGCAAAAGGTAATGGTTGTTAGCTATCAATTTGAAAACGAAATTATGTAAATAATCATAAGTGCATAGGCTGGCAGTGGCGGAACAAAATGGACACGAGCGAATCTGAATGGAAAAGTCACGCGTAGCAATATGACCTTAATTTAATTACTAGTGCATCGAAATTCTTCGTCATTAACAGAGCTCATCTGGGACTACCTGTTACTAATACGAGAGGTGAGATGTACCGAACAACATCATTCAATGTAATGCTGTCTGTCGCCAGGTTCTGTGGAGAAAATACTCACGAGCAATCACTGTTTCATAATAAATACTACTTCATAAAATTTTATTAACTATGAAAAGTTAATGTTAATATTAGCAAAACCCACTGTACGAAAATCAAAGCTACAATAATTACTTGAAAACAAACAAAAAATTATGTCACTATACTCAAAATTGAATATTCAGTTTACTTTATAGCCAATCTGAAGTTAATTTCACTTTGTGCTGTTTTTATTTAGTTACTTACACGATGCAGTAAAAGCGCAAAAAAGCCCATTGAGCCTTAGTTAATTATTAAGACACCTAGCTTATGAATTGATTGACTATAAATTAACTGACAAATCTATGCGATTGCAGTCTTTCTCGGAGTATTCCAATGATGAATTCTTCTAGAGTTATCATCCTAGAGGTGGCGTCGTCTTGCCACAACGTTTCGATGAGTTTCGTTCCCGTCATCTTCATAAGACCAGAAGATTATGGGTACAAAACTTATCGAAACGTTGCGACAAGACGATGCCACTACTCGGCTGATAACCCGAGAAGAATTCAACTGACAAATGTAATTAAATTTTTCTCAGTTCAAATAAAATTATCTCTTTCACTTACGATTCACTTGGCAATAATGGCGAAAGGATGGGACCCTTCTACGGCTAGTGGCGTATGGTAGTTCACGTCAGAGTGTAACTCAAAACACTATTCGTTCAAATATTGTGTCTACGACGCTGGAAATCAATATAAAATGACTAAGCAATTAAATGGCTGGATCTTACTTTGGAGCGATTTGTAAGGACTGCGACGTATTCATTCCGTAGCAATCATTCGTGACAACAGGCTCTTCTCAAACAACAAGCAACTTTTGTTAACTTTGGCCATACGGTACTCTTCTTCCAATAGTTCAGTTGCGTGCTTTTACTGTGACCAGATACATAATCGCCCATGCATTTGCAATACCTTTCCATATTTAAAACACTATTTTGACAGTACCCAGTCCATTACGTTCCTGAGCGCCTCCGCTCTGCGTCCATACTTGGAAATATCCTCCCTCTGTGTGCGCTCTCGCCCAACTATATTATTGCCATACGCCAACGGAATTTTTGTCATACTTGAAACATATTCTTTGGATTTATAAAATACAACTCTCCCTGACTTTGACAGCATTTATGCCAGAATGCTTTGTAGTATTATTTTCCAGTAGCTTCTCATAAATCTACTACAACTGACATAATTAACATAGCACGTTCGTATCCCAGAAATTACATCAAAATTACAAAATTAATTAACTGGTAATATTGAGGCATTGTGTTATGTGTTATACTATTTCGGAACACTAGTCAGATTCCATGATACACCTTAGATAGTAGTTTCCGTCTATTTTCAGTTTATACAACCATTTTAGAACCTAAAAGTTTATAGTAAATTGAGATGCATCTCATGCTGCAACACATTGGCTGGTTACCATGATTTCCAAAGGTAACAACGAAACTTAATTGATGAACACAAGGGTTGCTCCAAAACGATTTACTATGTGTTTACCTCCCTCGCTTAAGAGTCGGATTTTGGAACATGCAGTAACGACAAACTACAAACTTGTTGAACCATATAACGCTTTGAAAAAGTAATAAATACTTTTGTTTACAGTTTGGGACATCAAAAACAGCGAACGACAGTCAACTGTTAGGATATCCACACCAGCCTTCATTCGATCAATTTCGCCTGTAGTGCCTTGGATACACTTTAATTGAATCACAGACACAAATTTCTTCTGGAGTATCAGAGGAAGTTACCGGCATAATTAAATGCAAATGGAGAAAGTTTTCTCGTTGGAAGAGACAGCTTGAGGGGAGGAGCCGACTGCTTCATTAGGAAGTTATTCCCGCTACAGGTGAGACACAAACTACAGGAAGTATGCTTTTAGTAATGAACGTAAAACCACCTACAGGGAAGCCATAACTAGGCATTGTATAGAAGGTAACAAAGCCGAAGGGATAAACAAAATTATCACGGTTGGTCAAAATCACCCAAATGCACTCAATACTACAGGTAAACAGCTCCGAGTGGCAATAGGCATCGGTATACAATATTACTTTAATATCTGGCAACACAAATTTCCAAGCAAAATCACTGAAGTTATTTGTGCCACAAGTACTGTAACTTCATAATTATCAAGCCAATGTTCATCGTTACTGATAAAATAATTTCATTTTTTCCTCTGTTTTCCCGTAGTTATAATGGTTTACACTGTGACGAAAATTTCTATTTACAATCCGTGAAAACACGGCTGAATGTTTATGTTCCTGATAAATACTTAATTTTACTTTATTCCATGTTTTCGCTAACATTGCAAGCTTTAATTTCTGTGCCTTACAAATAGAATTTAACTCTTATCTGCGAGCAAATAACAGGAATACTTGAAGAAAGTGATAACTCGACTGTGAATGATATCAGAATAAAACAGGTCAAATAAGAAACTCATGAAGTGAGGTAAGACCACAAGGAATCTTGTCAAGATTCGTAAACAAAATATAAAATCATACACATGGAAAAGAAGAAATTGTGCATAAGTGAGTGAAATACCTTAACACAAAAGAAAGCAGTAATCATACTGCCTGAAAGACTACAAGAATGGACGTAAACAACTAAGATATAACGTTAACGCAAAATGGGACCAGATGAAACGCCTCTTAGAAAAATTATGAAATGACTGTGCTGATAAACCTCTTCGTTATTTGATTTTCAAACATCTGTGCAAAACTGAACGTACTCAGACATTTCTCTCTTTACTTATTCTGATCATCACTAAACTGACACACAATATTTTTTTTTAGTGCAACGCAATCTGACTTTCAATAATCCCTACAAAAGAATGGCACTGACTAACAATAACCTATATCTTTCATGAATCACTTACGTCACAAAAATCTTCGTTGAGCTACTACAATACAGCGAGCGCCAATACTGCCAGCTAAATGAAAGATTCTAACTACTGAAGGCACTAACTACTGATAGGCATAGTTAGCAAATGAAAGATGTTGATATAGAACAAACAATGTATTTACCTTAATAGTGTTCAAAAGTTATATATATATATATATATATATATATATATATATATATATATATATATATATATATATATATATATATCATCCAACTGCACAACACTACACATGCGACTATTCCAACAATGAGTCCAACCAGCCACAGACTGCCCATAGCACAGTCAGTTATTTTCATACAGAGCGCTACGTAGCGTTACCAACATAAAAACCTAAACAGCCTACTTACACAGAAAACGCAGGACTAAAGAATGCCTCAAAAATGACAGCTGCGTATTTGTGTAACAAAACAAACTTCGATACGTGGCAGTAGGTGTTGCAGGGGACGTTCTACACATGGCAGTCCACATCCTTTAATGTCACCTAACGACGATGCACAGCGTCGAAACTGCACTGGCAAACTTCAACCTCTAGGCCACCTCCTGGGCAGACAACAGGAATATTGTTGCTTGTGGTAGGCTTTAGTCCTTCAATACCCAGTAGCACTGTTGGATGATTTTACCGTACATTGCTCCCTACGCTCGATTTGTAGATCGAGACACATTTTATCACTTTTCACGCTCTGTCAGTACCATGTTGTTATACACTGTGTATAGTCTTGTGTGGAGTCCTCTTACACACTGCCGTAAAAAATTAGTACACCGTGTTAGAGATTTCCAGTTCACTTAAGATTTAGTGTTGCTAAAGTGCACGTATGGCACTTGAAATAATTACATTTTCAAGTCAATAGATGAAGCATTTCCGAAGTACCAATTATCAACCCATATTGAAACACCCCTTTTGGTATCTGATGTGGCCTCCACAGGCGGCAGTACACGTGCTGGCTCTGGAATTCATTCTATCGTACAGACGGCCTACACTGTCCTGTGATACATTATCGCAACAATATTCCACGCCTGCTGACATGTTCACATACACACACCAAAAAAAGCTTTGCACCACCTCGGTTTCGAGAGAGTTCCGAGACTTTTACTGAAAATTGGAATAGAGATCAACATAAACATCATTTCTGCTCTTTTTATTGCTCTGGAAAACCACACATTGCATGTTGTACCACCTTACAGCAAGACCTTCAGAGGTGTGGTCCAGGTTGCTCTACATACCGATACCTCTAATACCCAGCAGCACGTCTTCCTGCATTGATGCATGCCTGTATTCGTCGTGGCATACTATCTTCAAGGTCATTAAGGCACTGTTGGTCCAGATTGTCCTAATACTCAACGGCGATACGGCATAGATCCCTCAGAGTGGTTGGTGGGTCATGTCGCCCATAAACAGCCCTTTTCAATCTATTCCATGCATATTTGATACGGTTCATGCTGGAGAACATGCTGGCCACTCTAGTCGAGCGATGTCGTTATCCTGATATGTTCTAGAATTGCTGTTGCGGAACATGAGGTTGTATTTCGTGCAGCGCTTGGAAAATAACACAAGTGCTACATATTTAATTGCTGTATAATACATGAAAACTGTTTTGAAAATATTGCGAATTCTTGAGTTACAGAGTTTTATGGTGCGTAAAATTATATATGTTTCTAAAACTAGTTACATAACGTTTGGACAGTTAAGCCATACTTCTTAGGTAGTGCACCATCTTGCACCTTGATACGGAAAGTCTTCTACCACGGAACGTGTGACACTTGCAAATCAGAAGTTTCTTTAGTGTCTTGAAAATCCATCTGACTTGAAAATGAATATTAATTTGTAGCTTCCAACAGCTTCAACATATATTTAACTGTTAACTTGATTTAGATAATACAGTTGCTTAATTTAATTTCACTTACTGATTATTGGTGTATATTAGAGCAATAATGAAACAGATAAACCGTAAAATACAATATTGTATGTACTTACTTGCAACACTTTTATGTTTCATTAGAATACTAGGTAAATGACCATGTTGTACCTTGGAACAAGTTTTCACATTTGGAAAAAAAACTTGTATTTCAGAAGAAGACTGCATCACTCATCAGCTGAATGCTATCATTTCAAAATAGAATAAGAGAGTAAATTAAATTTCCTTTATAGGAAGAAAGTGTGAAAAATGTTCCAATGTACAACGCTGTCCTCTACTGATTTTATAAGCTGATTTGTTGGTTGGAATTCTGTAACTTATGTACGTTATGTTTCGCCTAGATTTTTACATGGCACAGTGAGGGTATTCCTCTCAGTGGCCTAACCCACCTTAAATAACAAAATGTTTTAACAGTACGCTAGTTTCTCACACAGTCGAGATCGTTTTGCCTTCGGTATGTGCCAATGGCACTGCATATTGTTGTGGTAAATGCGTTTCCTATTACATTATTGACATTATTGAAAGAAGAGAAGAGGAAATCGCTAGAGGTAAGCGAACTGTAATGGATTATTGTCATAATTAAATAATAAAAGCTAACAAATGAAGGTTTACCTTGCAGAAAATACTAAATTTTACTTTCTCGTTGATACTTGTATAAGAAGGCAGGTTATGCGGCGTGAGGTATCAACAAACATTGCTGGATTTTTCCACACAAGTCAGATTTTATTTTTATATTTATTTATTGTGATATTTACATATTGTGATTTATGACTTCTTCAGATGTGTAATACTTTGTTCGTGAAAAGGAATTTCGACATTATATATGGTGGAGTGTTTCCACACCAGAATTTTATCAGAATGACAGATTTCTTAAAGAAAGGTTTCGTATCATACTAGATAAGGTTTACAGCTAAAATGAGTGCAGTAGCTCTGCTGTACCCTATAGTGTGAATAAGTGGTCACTGTATCCAATGCTTTGAACTGGAACGGGAAAATTTAGCTCGTGTAGTGGTTTTCATATTAGAGTGTAACAAAGCAGACAGAATTCAGCGTGTACAGACTTTTAAGTACGTCATGCGGTGTTTCTTTGCAACATGGCTGTAGACGAAGCCAAATGGAGGCAGACAGAAAAGAAAAGTGGCAAGGATTCCGCACTACATGCACACAAGCTGGATGACAGGAAACAAGTTTCTGCAGATTATGCATCCAAGAAAGAGATGCGCTGCAGCTGACAGAAGGCCGGTGTACGTCAACATACCACTGAGCGTGTGACCAGAATCTGAGGCGCGGGCTGTGAAGAGCTGTCGTGTTTTACAACGCCGCGGGCGGAAACACTGTGCCCTGGGGGGATGCGCGCCGTATTAGCATGCGCTGCCCGGCGCACATCCGTCTCCCCCGGACAGCCTCTTCATCTGCCGTCCGTCACGGCGGTCTCTCCCCTCCTCTTCCGAAATTACTTTATCCTCGCAAAGTACTCTATCTGCGCTCGTAATCACATCACGTCGTAATACGGTCGCTTCCGGCCCGGACGGGCGCATATTCTCGCAGAGACAGACGGAGCCAGATCTGCCTAAAGGTGCCCCATCCATCATCGGGCCCCGCGTTTTAATTACGGACCGTCGCAGTGACGCTTTTCTCGCGACGCCGGCCGACGTGCTTGCAGGCGGAAAAGCTGTGGCGATCGTCGGGTCGCGTCACGACGGACGCGGTAATCAGTGCTGGATGCGAGCCGTCTGTTACTAGGAATTTAACGTGCTGACCGATAGGGGGCTGATAGCCTTCCAATAGCTCAGTGGATGAATCTAAGGATTATGCGATGAAACACAATAACTATGTAAAACTTCCTGGCAGATTAAAACTGTGTGCCCGACCGAGACTCGAACTCGGGACCTTGGCCTTTCGCGGGCAAGTGCTCTGGCAGAAGTGAAGCTGTGAGGACCGGGCGTGAGTCGTGCTTCGGTAGCTCAGATGGTAGAGCACTTGCCCGCGAAAGGCAAAGGTCCCGAGTTCTGCCAGGAAGTTTCATATCAGCGCACACTCCGATGCAGAGTGAAAATCTCATTCTGTAAACATCCCCCAGGTTCGCAGGAGAGCTTCTGTGAAGTTTGGAAGGTAGGAGACAAGATACTGTCAGAAGTGAAGCTGTGAGGACCGGGCGTTAGTCGTGCTTCGGTAGCTCAGATGGTTAGAGCACTTGCCCGCGAAAGACAAAGGTCCCGAGTCCGAGTCTCGGTCGGGCACACAGTTTTAATCTGCCAGGAAGTTTCATATCAGCGCACACTCCGCTGCAGAGTGAAAATCTCATTCTAATAACTATGTACATTAATTCATATTCGCTGCTCCTTCTCCTGACCACCACCCACTTTCTATGTTCGTCACTATCTCCTTTATTCCATTTAAGTAAATAGATGTGAATGTAAATAATACCATGCAGCACACTTACACTGACCGTAAAAATATTGCAACAGCAAAAAATAATTAATGTAGAGTAATGAAATTTCGAGAATACATTCTTATAGGTAATATACGTTTGAGGTGATTAACATTGCAAGATCACAGGTTACTGTAAGTGCGAGTTAAGCCACTGAAATGCTGGTACATTAACAATCGTTTGAGCCGTGGGTGGCTCATGCTATTCACTGAGTTAAACCTTCATTGCGATTCTGGCTTTAGTCTGTCGTGGTTATCGTGATTCTGCTGTTATCCTCTCCTTCCACGGATGGCAGCAGCGGTGTGTATCGATATTCGCGCCTTGGACTATCTTTGACCTGGTGCTTATAGTTTCCGGCTGGGCGGTGTGCGAGGAGTCGGTCGGTTGGCGTGGAGCAGTGAGGAATTCTCGGCGGGGCGTAGTTTGTCCAAGCCTGCTGGCGGTCTCTACGCTGTGTCGGAGAGTGTGGCGTTGTTCCCATTGCTACGAGGTCCGTGGCTCACCGACCCTGGACACGAAAGTTGAGTTTTGATTTGACCTACCAGCAACTTAAGACTGTTCACATTGAGTCGTTTGGAGTTCGTTATCGGCTGTTGGGATATTCCCGCGAGCAACAACGTGGTTTTCAAGTTGGAAAATTCTATCCAGCCTCGGGTGGATTTTCACTGTATTTGGTTATTTGAATTAAAGTGCACCAGCGGAATCTTGTGCCTCGTGGCCGTTAACATTCCGGTTACCTGCACTGAGTGTTTGACGTAAATTTCAGGCAGTGTAGTTTCCTCATCGTGTTGTTTCTGTCCAGCACGGTGTGTAGTTTGACAGCTCCGTGTATGATTGGTTGTTGGCACCAATATCTTCTACGTTGTTCCGGTGAACTCCCTGTTGTGTCCTGGTCGGTTGAAGTGGAAGTTATCTTGTAGGTGGGTCCGCTGACTGTCGGTCGGTTGGGTTGTCGTCGGATCGTGAATGGTTGGCCCGACTGCCTGTCTCACCTAAGCGAGAGTGAGTGTTTGAATTACAGGCCGACCCTCGAACATCTGAGCGCCCTTGTGTGTACTGCCCTATTTTTTTTAATTTGTTCTTGTTGGTACTAGTATGGCTTCTAGCCGGTTTTGTGTTTGAAATTAGAGTTGTTTTACTCTTAGCGACTTCAGCCTAGTTTAAAACACTGTTTTGCGTAACCCCCTTGGCATTTTTAAAAAAATTTTTGAATTTTTGAGTCCGGCTTTCAATTGGTATGAGTTAATATTTTGGAGTTTTAAGTGTTCGGCCTTCAGCTGATTTGAGTTTAACTTGTTTACTTCAGCCTAACTAAAGAACTGTTTTAAGATAAGGCTTGCCTTTTAAATTTCTGTTTATGCTTGCATTTTAAGTTATTCGCCTTCCGCCGTTTTTAAATTAAAGTGGCTTTCAGCTGGTAATTAACTCCCAAAGATTAAAGCTGTGTTTTTAAAACAATTTTTGGGGCTCTTGTAATGTTTGATCAAATAAAAAAGTTGTATGTTCGAATGTAACTGACAGTCCCTTATTTTGGCCCCTTTCCACAATTTATTCTATCTGTCCTGTCCTGCAAGCTATGCAGGGCATTTCACCGGTGTAACCGCCAGAATGTTGAAAGTAAGCATGTAAACGTGCATTCATTGTGTTGTGCAGGTGCCGGATGTCAATTTCTGGGATGGAGTTCCATGCCTGTTGCACTTGGGTGGCCAATTTAAGGACGGATAATGCTGTCTGTGCATGATACTAGAGTTGTCGAACGAAGCTGTTCCATATGAGCTCGACTGCAGACAGATCTGGTGATCGAGCAGGCCCCGCAATATGTCGACTTTCTGTAGAGCATGTCGGGTTACAGCAACGGTATGTGGGCGAGCGTTATCCAGTTGGAAAACAACCCCTGCAATGCCGTTCATGAGTGGTAGCACAACTTGTCGAATCATCAGACTAACGAACAGATTTCCAGTCAGGGTGCTAGGGATAACCACAACCGTGCTCCTGCCGTCATACGAAGTAACACGCTCCATCATAATTCCAGGTGTAGGTCCACTGTGTGTAGCACAGAGGTAGGTCGGTTGCACGCCCACAAGTGTCTTCCTCCTAACCAACAAGCGGCCATCACTGGCACCCAGGCAGAATCAGCTTTCATCAGAAATGACAACACACCCTAATCTGCCCTCCAATGAGTTCTCTTGCGCCACAATTAATGTCGCAGAGACGGTGCTTCAGGGTAAGTTTAATGCACGCTATGGCGCGTCTGGCTTGGAGCTATCCTTGAAGTAACTGAATAGTAACAGGTCACTGAGGTACTGTTGTGCCAACTGCTGCTCAGACTGCTGCTGCAGGTGCAGGACAATGCCCCCGAACCATACGCCGAACACGATTATCTTCGCTCTCGGCGGGGCCACGTGGCCGTCCAAAGCCGCTCTCTTACGACTGTACATTCTTGTGTCCACCGATGCCAGAAATCATGTACAGTGACTACATTTCTGCCAAGTGTTTCTTCAGTGTCGCAGAAAGGACATTCATCTTCTCGTAGCCCTATTACGTGATCTCGTGCAAACTCATTGAGGAGGTAACAGTGGTGTCCTTATCGCCTTAAAGGTATTCTTCACTTCATCAACCCACCAAGGTGACTAACGCTCACCACCGTTAGAGGGTGTATATAAAGGAAATATGGTCTACAATCTCAAACTGGCGTTACTAGCGCAACTCATATGCAACAGGCGCGGAATTTAGAGAGATATCATATGTCAGATGTAGAAAAAGGCCTACCAAATTTAGTTTATGTTGCACAATCACTTCCTGGTGGTGCTGCGGTTTTTTGCACCAATTTATATACACGTGACAAACCATAAATCAAGGAAAGGCTTTTGTATGAAGTGAAATTCAGAAGCAGGAAATATGTTGGAAACACTCTAAACACAAATCACATAGACATATGTTTTGTCAAGAGAATATAAACAAACACTCAGCATCTCTTATTTTGTCGTGTTTTACGTTTTGAAATGTATAATGCCGAAAGTCAACGTGAAATTAGTCGCACAACGTATTGGAAACTCGAGAGTACCTACAAATTGCGCAAGCGGACAACAATTCTAGTTTTGAGCAGAGATCAATGCATTTCTAACGAACTATTTGTAAATCTAGCAGCAAATCGAAATTGCAAATATATTTAATTCAATAATTGACACTAACGACTTTTAAAATTGATAATGGTGGCTTTACACACTTTGATATTTAAACGTAGTATACCAGTAAGAGGTCAGTAACCATAGAACAGTCAACTGACCTATGCAGATCAATCAGAGCGTTCTCACGCAATAACGAGAGTAAGCCAAGGATATAGTGGAGTGCACCCTAATCATTAAAAGTTAATTTCATTCCTACAGTTCAATAAGTTTATTCAAAAGTAATTGGAATAACTAATTCACCATGGCGAAAAATTAGCCACTGACACCTATACTAGCTCTCACTGATACAATATTTGTCCCGAACTGTTACACTGAAGATTCCTAAGACCAAAATAGGTACATATCGAAATAATTCTATGTTACAAACCAATAACTAAACTCAATTGGCTCACCAGTTGCGCAAACCTTACCAAATAAATTTTCCCACCAAAACATGAATATCAAAAGGATACGAAAAACGCTCTCCTGGCCTTTTTAAATTCTCTCTCACCTGACCGACCACTAATGTCAAGTGAGCATCTTGGAACTAGACCACCGTCCTCATAATTGTATGTTTTATCACTTCACATATTTCAGAGATATATAACATATACTTTTAAACAATTTACAGACAAATATTACGTGATTACAGACTAAACATCGTAGCATGAACAACTTTCATTTACACTTCATATATTATAGGCATAGTGGCAAAAGGTAGTGAAACTCATCTCATTTTTTCATCTAGTCACTACCGTTTTATACTACCTAGTCAGACATCCTCAAACATTAATTCACGAAATCTGATTAAATAAACATAAACAAATTGGAATAACAATACAAACCATTCATGCTGATGCTAATCTGTATTGTATCTACAGACAATTTAGTATTTTTCATAAATACTAAATATTTCATTCATCACAAGTTAGATAACTGTACAACAATAAGATAAATATGGTCACTTTATAATTTATATTAAGCCCTATCCATCTTAGCTCCTGCTAGTGTTGTTATAGACAACTTCACGCATAGATGTGAATAATACCATCAGTTTACTATGGACTATTCTACACAGCGTATGTCGTGTATCAGATCTGATCTCAAGAAATTAAGGAGATGGACATTTTCAAGGCTCATTATCAGTTTGGCGGAAGCGTGAACGAAAATTTGAATGAATTTGAACTGAGGAAGGAGGCGTAATAGTGTAGTTCGTGTAACTGTGAAAAACCACTGTGCCAGGATGGCGTAGTTGTTAGCGCATCTGTCCGCTGAGCAAGAGACCTGTGTTCGAATCTCGGCCTGAGTAAAAGTCTTAATTCGTCTCGTCAGTCTACGTATACACATCATTGCGTAAAAGAGTGTTCATTGCACAAAAGCGTGTAATCAGAATAATTGCTAGAGTTCATCCAAGATCATCCTGCAGACACTTATTTAAAGAGCTATAAATCTTCACTTTAGCCTCACAATATACATATTCACTTACGAAATTTGTTATTAACAATCCGAACGAATTCAAAAGTAATAGCAGTGTACATGGCTACAACACTAGGAGAAAGGATGATCTTCACTACTCAAGGTTAAATCTAACTTTGGCTCAGAAGGGGGTAAATTATGCTGCCACAAAAGTCTTTGGCCACTTACCTAATAGCATCAAAAGTCTGACAGATAGCCATATAGCATTTAAAAGGAAATTAAAAGAGTTTCTTAATGGCAACTCCTTGTACTCATTAGATGAACTTTTGGATATAGTAAGTGGGTAATTTCCCAACCCCCACAAAAAAGACAAAAAAATTAAAAATATTGAGTGTCATGTAATATTTTGTGTAATGTAATATCTTGTATAGACACCATTTATTAACCTGACACGTTCCACATCTTTACGAGTGTCGTATTCATGATCTATGGAACAAGTACTAATTTAATCTAATCTAAATAATAGATGTTTGAGGCTTGAACAAATCTCTCGAACCATACAATTTCGTGTGATTAAAGGCAGAATGCCCCTTTTCTTGTTTCCTGTGTTGTTCTTCCTCCCTTCTCTTCCTCACATTCTTCTTACTCTGGCTTCTTTGGTGGCTCCCAACACTGATTTTTTTGCGTCAGTGGCTATTAGAGCTCTATGCATATTTATTCCACCAGACACTCCCATCAATTCCATTACATTAGGCCTTGACACTGCACCTGGCACACCTGTTTTCAAAGTATTTAGTTCTACTAGAACAGTTCTTGGTGTCCATTCCCAACTACAACTGTTGTAACTTCCATTTGGATTTTCATTCCTACCACGTAAACATTTCTTTAATAATCTTGTGTCACTAAGACCCCTAGATATAGGTTTCATAACTTCCTTTACAGCAAATGGCAAAGAATGTTTATGGTTGTAGGTGTCACCTTGAGTAACAGCTCTCTGGTAACCACACCCATAATGAAATGGGTTGTCATCTGTTTAGGATTCATGAAAGAAGGTAACCCATACTGCCTTTTCCACTCCCTCGAGGTCTTTTTATTTCTTCTTATGGCTTGTCCATAATAATACTGCAACCTGTCTATTTCTTTGCCTGTAAGCCGACCACGTCCACTAATGCACTTCCCGTCAGGTAATTTCTTTCCCTTCAAAACACAAAGTATATACAACTGTAAAGTTTTCAGGTTAGCAAACTTCAGGGAATAAAAGTCATAAAAACGAAACAAATTCTGACTGTCTACCATGGGGATGCCGTGACGTATGCTGCCACTTTTAAATTCCACTAATTTTGGTACTTTCTGTTGTCCATTTTCCTGGAAGTCAGCTTTTTCTCGTTCACAAAACTCTAGGGAATTTTTTTAAGACAAAAATTAAAAAATCTATTTTTCACAGTTACTCACGTACAAGTCCTATTGTTAAAGTAAAAGCTACAATTTACGGAGCACAATTCACAAAACCATAGTATCATATATATAACAAAAACACTGCCAGAAAGTGAGCTTTCGGCAAATAAGTCCTCCGTCGGAAATGTACAACATCCATACACACACACACACACACACACACACACACACACACACGCAAGCGCAAGTCCTTCACACACATATAGACATGACCACTGTCACTGGCTACTGCTCCCCGACTGAGTCAGCAGCCAGAGACTCTAAACACATTCCGTTATGTTAAATTCAACATGAAATCTGAGTGCTTGGTAGCAGGAAGTAAAAATAAATAATTATGACAAAATTATTATTGATGATCAGTTGAATAAAACTCGTAATGAATTACATCAAAGTATTTACACTGATGGTCATTACATTTGAAGTACTATGAGATCAGCGCTCAACAACGATCAAATGAGTGGGAAAGTGCTGAAATACCATTAGCAACTAAGGAGCTGGCAGTCTTATGGTGCCATATAACAAGAATATAACATTTGAGCGAATACAAGCAAATGGGCAATACAAGTTTAGATTTACAATTTGATTAATTTTGCTTGAGGTGCGAAGCCTTTACGATGGTTTCTTTCAGCAAGAATAAAGCTCATTATGAACGAAAATAGAAAAAATTTCAATTAATAAGTGACGTTTATATGCAGACTGAAGCGACGAACGAAAATCTGTACGAAGGCCATGATTGGAACCAGGTCTCCTGCCCACTAGGCAGATCCGCTAGCCACTACGCCACCATGACGCAGTGGCTATACCAACTGCAATTACCCTAGCACACATTCGTCCTCAGTACAAACTCCTATTCACGCCTCAGTCCCCTGGGCATTTCAGAGTGTCTCGATCTGTCTTGGAATAGCATCTCAGAATCATGGGAAATGGGGGATCCCGCCTGAAACTCAGGCATTGTTGCTTTAATCAAATGAAATTACATTATTGCAGAAATCTATTCAAGTCTCAGACATCTATGATGTATATATGCAGGAGGCCTTGGTTCAAATCCCAGCGTTGGTAACGTGACTTCCTGTCTGAACATAGAACGAGGCCCTCTGTCTGTGGCGTGCTTCATCGAAAAGCAGTTTACTATGGAGCAGTTTACTATGGATGTATTCTGTACAGAATATGTCGTGTGTGAGATCTGATCTCAAGAAATTAATTAAATGGAACTAAATGGTTCGAGAGACCTTTTCAAATTTCAATATTAAGTGGGCTGACGCATGAATGGGAATTTGAATGGAGCAGGGAGGCATGCTAGTGTAGTCCCGGTAATTGTGCAAAGCCACTGTGACAGTCTCTCATAGCTGTTAGCGCATCTGCCTGTTGAGTAAGACACATGGGTTCGAATCTTGGTACATGTAAAATCCTTCATTTGTCGCTTCAGTCTGCGTGTAGGCATCATAGGGGTTTGGGACTCTAAAAGCTTTCAGGAACCATATAGTTCATTTCATTTAAGAAGTGCTCCAAAATGATAAATCAACCATGAATGAACATTCAGTTGTCAGACCAAAGAAGGCGATGAGCCACTTTTAAAATACTGTGAAACGTAATGTGTAACGATAGAAAATATATAAATAAAATTTAGAGAACAGTGCCCAGCCGGCTTCAACAACAAGTAGTTAATTTATCCCCGAATTCCAAAGCCGGCATAAATAATAGTGATAAATTACAAACCGAGCTTGAACGTAATAGGAATATCTGTGAGACGGACAAACAGAAACGTTTAGCAATTTACACAGTTTGATTTTAAATTGACGCTACTGAGTTCAGTTCCATGAAAGAGTGTCTAAATAAAATTTAAAAGAGAAAGCACACACGGCTTCAATTAAGACACGAAACCTGAACTAGAGTTTATGCTGAGTATACAATATATTTCTCATATAATATTCATAATCTGCAGGCCTCAACGCCAATACATGGAAAAAAGTGACTGAAAAAGTTTCAGGTATAAGTAAGCGCGACCAGTAAACTTCTTTTAAATAACACCAAGGTTAACTTAAAACTAAACCGCACGGTTCTCTGCTACAGCAGATAGCTCCAAATAGCAACTTGTACAGTCTAAGCATTGAGGTGCTCGCCATACAGCTCCGTACAGCCCATGCATTCCGCTTTGCCTGTGATTTCTTTAGTGACCAGACAGCCCACGAAATACCAATGCCGTCTTCCATCAAATCTGAATTACGTGTTTCTCAGACGTGTAAGCTGACAGATTAGCGACACATTCTCACTCCGGCTGTTGCTTGTAGTGTACATGCCCCATATCGCTGTCTGAAATTGACGTTGGATAGCCGTCCTCCAGTTATCGGTGATCAATAACTGAGAGTGAGTTGATGATGTCCGCCATTAACTTGACATGACCGAGAGAGCTCATGCCCCCCAGTGGAAAGGGAAGGAATTGGTTCCAGGCAAACTGCCGAGTTGATATCGAAACATCACATGGGTTATGTGCACTGAAGCAGAGCTACTGCTTTTGACATCATGATAGTGGATCCGTTGTTATACTAGCTCAGCAACTGGTGTGTAGATGTGGGGTGCCATAGTCACCTCTTGTTGAACAGCTAGCAGTACCTGGTATAGCAATAAATATCACAAAAATAGGTGTGAATTATACTTTCTGTTCGGAGCAAAACAGACTGACGAAAACGAAAACAGCAACACACGAAAGTAAATGACGTAGAGCAGTAAAATTTCTCGAATACATATGTCTAGGTCACATACTTAAATGATTAACATCGCAAGATCACAGGTTAATGTAAGTGTGAGATACGCCATTGCAGATGTGATACTGTATGGACCACTCTGCAGTTGCACATCTGTATGGACTTGTACATGTGTGGTGATGTCACAGGCGTTGAGGAACCAGTGGAAATACTATGGACAATGTAACAGTTGCGTCAGTGGTGGACCCCTGCAACCCCGCTGCTCTTCGCTCCGCGGTGACGGAGGCGCGAGTGTGCTGCTATCTCTACCCGCGCCTCTCGGACAGGCAACGGATGGTGGCTGGCATTGTCATACTGAATCCCTGACAGGGCCTCAGCGTCGGCGCAGCAGGCACGGACAGCAGGCCTGCGGAGCTGTGGCACCAAGTCCCTCGGAGGACCCAGTGCAGTGGCAGTCGCAGCCGCAGCGTGGTCTCGAACCGGAGGCTGCTGTTGGCGCTGCTCAATCGTCCCGCACTCTGGAAACGCTCCGGCATCGTGGTGCACCCAATGACAAATGACCAAGTCCCCGAATCTAATGACGCACTGTCAACAAATTCAGCATAATTTATACTGCCCATTTAATTCTCTAAAACCTACTGTCTAGTAACGTCACTCATAACAAAGAGACTCGCCCTAGTGTGATGGCAGCGACCCGCTTACTCGCTTATTACACCTTTCTTTGTTCCTGCGTCAGTTTACTGCAGCGCTCAGCTATTTTCGCTTCGCTACTCCCTTCTGTATCTGGTAGTGTGCCCTACATGTCGACATAGAGTGGCTGACGGTCAGCACTGTTACAGCATCACTATACGGCAGCCTACATGCTACTTTCACGTACACTAAAGATTTAATACTTTCAGCCAAATTACTGGGTAGTGCCACTAACGCGCCAGGGTAGCCGAGAGCGCTAATGCGCTGCTTCCTGGACTCGGGTTGGCGCGCCGCCCCAGATCGAATCCGCCTGGCGGATTAACGACGAGGGCAGGTATGCAGGCCAGCCTGGATGTGTTTTTAGGCAGTTTACCGTACCCCGATAGACGAATAGCGGGATTGTCCCGACGTTCTGCCTCAGTTACACGGCTCACAGACATTGCAGAACGTTCACAGTATTACATGGCTTACATCAGATGCAGACAGTTGGGGCACACTAATTCCGTTCCAGGGTGTTCGGGGTGGCGGCAGGAAGGGCATCCGGCCACCCTTTGACACTGTTGTTGTTGTTGTGGTCTTCAGTCCTGAGACTGGTTTGATGCAGCTCTCCATGCTACTCTATCCTGTGCAAGCTTCTTCATCTCCCCGTATCTACTGCAACCTACATCCTTCTGAATCTGCTTAGTGTATTCATCTCTTGGTCTCCCTCTACGATTTTTACCCTCCACACTGCCCTCCAATGCTAAATTTGTGATCCCTTGATGCCTCAAAACATGTCCTGCCAACCGATCCCTTCTTCTGGTCAAGTTGTGCCACAAACTTCTCTTCTCCCCAATCCTATTCAATACCTCCTCATTAGTTACGTGATCTACCCACCTTATCTTCAGCATTCTTCTGTAGCACCACATTTCGAAAGCTTCTATTCTCTTCTTGTCCAAACTAGTTATCGTCCATGTTTCACTTCCATACATGGCTACACTCCATACAAATACTTTCAGAAACGACTTCCTGACACTTAAATCTATACTCGATGTTAACAAATTCCTCTTCTTGAGAAACGCTTTCCTTGCCATTGCCAGTCTACATTTTATATCCTCTCTACTTCGACCATCATCGGTTATTTTACTCCCTAAATAGCAAAACTCCTTTACTACTTTAAGTGTCTCATTTCCTAATCTAATTCCCTCAGCATCACCCGACTCAATTTGACTACATTCCATTATCGTCGTTTTGCTTTTGTTGATGTTCATCTTATATCCTCCTTTCAAGCCACTGTCCATTCCGTTCAACTGCTCTTCCAAGTCCTTTGCTGTCTCTGACAGAATTACAATGTCATCGGCGAACCTCAAAGTTTTAATTTCTTCTCCATGGATTTTAATACCTACTCCAAATTTTTCTTTTGTTTCCTTTACTGCTTGCTCAATATACAGACTGAATAACATCGGGGAGAGGCTACAACCCTGTCTTACTCCTTTCCCAACCACCGCTTCCCTTTCATGCCCCTCGACTCTTATAACTGCCATCTGGTTTCTGTACAAACTGTAAATAGCCTTTCGCTCCCTGTATTTTATCCCTGCCACCTTCAGAATTTGAAAGAGAGTATTCCAGTTAACATTGTCAAAAGCTTTCTCTAAGTCTACAAATGCTAGAAACGTAGGTTTGCCTTTTCTTAATCTTTCTTCTAAGATAAGTCGTAAGGTCAGTATTGCCTCACGTGTTCCAACAATTATACGGAATCCAAACTGATCTTCCCCGAGGTCGGCTTCTACCAGTTTTTCCATTCGTCTGTAAAGAATTCGCGTTAGTATTTTGCAGCTGTGACTTATTAAACTGATAGTTCGGTAATTTTCACATCTGTCAACACCTGCTTTCTTTGGGATTGGAATTATTATATTCTTCTTGAAGTCTGAGGGTATTTCGCCTGTCTCATACATCGTGCTCACCAGATGGTAGAGTTTTGTCATGACTGGCTCTCGCGAGGCCATCAGTAGTTCAAATGGAATGTTGTCTACTCCCGGGGCCTTGTTTCGACTCAGGTCTTTCAGTGCTCTGTCAAACTCTTCACGCAGTATCTTATCTCCCATTTCGTCTTCATCTACATCCTCTTCCATTTCCATAATATTGTCCTCAAGTACATCGCCCTTGTATAAACCCTCTATATACTCCTTCCACCTTTCTGCCTTCCCTTCTTTGCTTAGAACTGGGTTGCCATCTGAGCTCTTGATATTCATACAAGTGGTTCTCTTCTCTCCAAAGGTCTCTTTAATTTTCCTGTAGGCAGTATCTATCTTACCCCTAGTGAGACAAGCCTCTGACACTAGCACTGTCAAATCAATAGTAACACGGCCGGCCCCGCGCTGAAGCGGGGCTAAGGCCCCAAGAAAGAAAGAAAGAAACTGGGTAGTGCCAATAAAAAATGCTGACAGTGTAATGGCCAGAATGTTAAATGCAGCCATGAAAACGTGCATGCATTGTGCTGTACAGGTGCCGGATGTCAGTTTGTGGGATGGAGTTCCATGCTTACGGCACTGGTCGATCAATACAGGGATGATTAATGCTGTGTCTGGGCGATGCTGGGGTTGTCGTCCAGTGATGTCCCATGTGTGCATGACTGGAGACAGATCTGGTAATCGAGCAGGGCAAGGGAACAAGTCGAGATTACAAGAGCGATATGTGGGCGAGCGTTGTTCTGTTGGAAAATATGCCCCAGATACTGTTCATGAACGGTAGCACAACAGGCCAAATGACCAGACTGAAGTACAGATTTGCAGTCAATTGCGTGGGATAACCACGAGAATGCTCCTGCTGTTATACGAAATTGCACCCCAGACCATAGCTCCTGTATAGGCCGAGCATACGTGGAAGTTGGATGGACGCCCTCAACTGGCTTCCTTCTAACTTACAAACGACCATCACTCATCAGAAAACACAAGACATCCACCCCGCCCTCCAATGAGCTTTCGCTTCATGCTACTGAAGTAGTAAATGGCAGTGGTTTTAAGTCAGTAGAATGCATGCTGCAGGGAGTCTCGTTCGGAACTGTCCTTGAAGTGACAGATTTTTGACAGTTCTTTGTGTCATTGTTGTTCCAGGTGCTACTCAGATTGCTGCTGCAGATGTAGTATGATGCACGACACCCTTATGCCTAACATTAGGGTCTTCCCTGTCGGTCATGCCACGTGGTCGTCCTGAGCCCATTCTTCCTGCGACCGTACATTGTCGTGACCACCACTGGCAGCAATAATGTACAGAAGCTACATTCCTGCCAAGTCTTCCTGCAATATCGCGCTCTGGTTTCTCGTAGTCCATTACACGACCTCGTTTAAACTCGATGCCCCATTATACGACCTCGTTCAAGCTCAGTGAGGTGTTGACCACAGCGTCTTTGTCACGTTAACGGTATTCTTGATTAATATCAACTCATCACGTCCAATCCCCTAGGTAACTAACGCTGATGACCTTTACGGCGTGTCTTTAAAGCAAACCTAATTTGCGTCATCATAGTGACGCTTCTAGCAACACTCTTAAGCGATTACTGACGTGAAATACGAACAGATATAATCTTTAAGATGTAGAAAAATGCCTACCAATATTCGCTGATGTCGTACAACTTCTACTCGGGGTTTCCCAGTTATTGAAAATTGGATGGACTGATAAGGTAAGGAATGAGGTTCCGCCCAGAATCGGAGAGAAAAGGAATGTGTGAAATATGAAATAACCGTGTGACATTGTTGGTCGTTAGGCCCCATCTGGGGAAGTTCGACCTCCGTGTGCAAGTCGACGCCACCTTGGGCGACTTGCCTGCCGGTGATGAGGATGAAATAATGATGAGGACAACACAACACACAGTCCATGAGCGGAGAAACTCTCTAACAAGGTCGGGAATGGAACCCGCACCCGCTGGTATGGTAAACAAGGACGTTACCACTCAGCTAGACAGGCGGACAATTTGATGAAATGCACGATACTTCGATAATATACCCATTATTACTGAGGCCACAAGCGATAAATTAGATCAACTGCTTCTCAACTTTAATCAGTTTCACGAAAAAAATTTTGTTTGCAGAAGAACTGGAAAACAGTAGCAGAGAACTGAATTACCTGGATGTCATATTATAGGTACATGATGACAAAATAGAC
Organism: Schistocerca cancellata; assembly: GCF_023864275.1. Taxonomy (NCBI): domain Eukaryota; kingdom Metazoa; phylum Arthropoda; class Insecta; order Orthoptera; family Acrididae; genus Schistocerca; species Schistocerca cancellata. Next base: position 1,187,435,849 of record NC_064626.1, read on the forward strand.
TTCAGTATTTTCCGTAAGAAATCTGTTTCTGATAATGTCATGAAATCTAACTCAGTGCACCACCAAGCTCATAAACTGGCCATTCATTCTAGTATCCATTAAGCACTGATTACTCCAGTAACACCAGAAAGCTTGCGAGATGAAATTGAATTAGTTACATCGATAGATCAAGCAGCAGTTATAATCCCTCAATAGCCGAACGAATTTTGGATGAGGAGACCTCTAAAAATGTTCGACATTAGGTGATAGTAAACAGGAAGATGTGGATGAGAAAAGATGCTTTATTTCCACAGATTTTCTAGGTAATATTTAATAGGAAATTAGACGATTTTCTTCTAAGAAACGTAGCAGCTTTTTCGACTAATAACAACTTCTGAGGAGAGTTAATACACAACTTAAAACGTAAAAAAGATCCATTTTGACAGTCGGGGGTTCATAAGATAAAATGTAATGAATGCCCACATTTTAGGTGAGTTGGGAAAGGCAATTAAAACTAGGTACAAGGAACATTTCCTGGACGAAGGGGATATTAATATTCATGGGTCCAGATACGCTGAACCTTTCGTTCAAAACGGACATTCCCCTATTAATTTCGAAGACACTGTTATTTTGCATTGAGAGGAGAAGGGATACGGAAGAGCTTCAAACTCTTAAACACAGTTTCAACAATAAGGAAACAATTTTGGAAGTCCAACTACAAGTGAAAAATAAAAATTTCTTCAATGGTTTTAGTCCTGTGCTGGAATGAACGTAATTTCTACATGGGGCTAGTATACAGTTTTCTGAAAGCCAATCTCTTTATAAGCGTTCCCAGTAATATGTTGTATAATCACCTTTCCATTTAATTGTCATAAGCCTAGTTGTTGTATTGCAACTATTTTTGATGCTTTCCGTCACTCACTCTCTTCAGAAGTTGTGTTAAAAAATGTATAGGGTTCATAATATGGTACAGTTACATAAGCTGTATGCAGCAGCTACAGACCGCAGGGTGTAACAGCGCCATCTGGGCGCAGTTTTCTCAGCTTCTGTTCACACATGTGTGTTTCTCGGCCAGTTGCGTGTTTACCCGTTACTGGTCGCACACGTCGCGCTTCATATGTATATTGTTTTATGTATAAGAAAGTCGAACGGATCTTTTTACGATCGTAAATTTTAATTATGACAAAGCCTTCTGGCAGCACATCATTATCAGCATATAAAACGCAAGATGAGGCTTATTTTAATAATTAAAAACTTTTGACCTTTTTGACCATGTTAGGCACTTGACCAGTCGGCCACCCTGCTGTGTTTTGCAAGGGCCATTCGGCTTGCATTTATCATAACAAGCGGACGTGTTTTTATTGCTTATTGTAATACCCTCTACAGTAAGTATACTGTGTTTTTAAAATACCTAATTCTTTGAACTTTGTATTTATCCGTAAATACTTATTTCTAGGTAATAGGACTTCTGAAGAAAGCCAATTTATGTCGGTTAAAACTTAGGTGAATAGCTTTTGACTAATACCTTACGCAACTGGTGGCTCTTCTTATTCCATGTATTGTATTTGATTAAGGCACCTACACCTGCGTTTCAAGCAGGATCGCCTGTTTAATTTGACGCTGAGGTGCTATTCCGATAGCCTCTGCAGTGCTGTTAGAGTTTAGTGGGAACACCATATAGGCAGAGGCGTGAAAGGGAACGGGGGTTAGTGAGAGAGGCATGCTAGGGTAGTCCATGCAGTTGTGCAAAGCCACTGCGGCAGTGGTTAGCGCGTCTTCCTAGCAAGTAGGAGACTTGAAATCAAGGCCTGGATGTAAATTTTCATTCGTCGCTTTAGTCTGCGTGTATACGCCATAGATGTCTGAGACTTTAAAAACTTTCTGGAACCATAATATGCTTTTATTAAAGTATAGTTCTATGTTATAGTTCTATTCATTAAAGAAGTGTTTCAAAATAATAAATCGACCACGAATGAACATTTAGTTGTCAGATCAGAACTGCCAATGAGCTACTTTTAAAGTACTGTGAAGCAAACATAGCAACAACAAAAAAATTTTAAACAAAATGTAAAGAACAATGCCCAGCCAGCTTCAAAAGAAAGTAGTAATTTTTCAAAGCCAGCACCAATAATACTTATAAATTACAAACCGGGCTTGAATCTGATAGGAATATCTGTAAAACAGACAAAAACCTTTAGCAACGTAAGCAGACTGATTTTAAATTGACGTTAATGAGGTAAGTTCCACAAACCAGGGTGTAAATAAAATTTGACAGAAATCAGACATGCAAACTGACAGATTAGTGTCCATTTGACGGATTAACAGTGCGGGCTCTGTAGAACAAAAGAACATCAACGGACTTAGTCAGTATTGTGGGATGAACTCAGATACAAATATTGGCGCGAGACCAACAATCTGAACGACTGGGCGATCGTTTAAATACAGTGTATGAAATGGAAAGAATAGCTCGGATGAAACCGAAAGCACGCCAGTAAGCGTAGCACATACCATCCCATGGTCCCCCAGTTATTCGCATGATAACAATTTATGCTCCTGTTCCTTCTGAACATGAAGTCAGTCACACCCTCTTATGTCATTTGATCAGAATTTTTTTTTTTTTTTTTTTTTTTTTTTGTCATCAGTCTACTGACTGGTTTGATGCGGCCCGCCACGAATTCCTTTCCTGTGCTAACCTCTTCATCTCAGAGTAGCACTTGCAACCTACGTCCTCAGTTATTTGCCTGACCTATTCCAATCTCTGTCTTCCTCTACAGTTTTTGCCCTCTACAGTTCCCTCTAGTACCATGGAAATCATTCTCTCATGTCTTAGCAGATATCCTATCATCCTGTCCCTTCTCCTTATCAGTGTTTTCCACATATACCTTTCCTCTCCGATTCTGTGTAGAACCTCCTCATTTCTTACCTTATCAGTCCACCTACTTTTCAACATTCGTCTATAGCACCACATCTCAAATGTTTCGATTCTCTTCTGTTCCGGTTTTCCCACAGTCCATGTTTCACTACCATACAATGTTGTACTCCAGACGTACATTCTCAGAAATTTCTTCCTCAAATTAAGGCCGCTATTTGATATTAGTAGACTTCTCTTGGCCAGAAATGCCTTTTTTGCCATAGAGAGTCTGCTTTTGATGTCCTCCTTGCTCCGTCCGTCATTGGTTATTTTACTGCCTAGGTAGCAGAATTCCTTAACTTCATTGACTTCGTGACCATCAATCCTGATGTTAAATTTCTCGGAGTTCTCATTCTACTACTTCTCATTACCTTCGTCTTTCTCCGATTTACTCTCAAACCATACTGTGTGCTCATTAGACTGTTCATTTCGTTCAGCAGATCATTTAATTCTTCTTCACTTTCACTCAGGATAGCAATGTCATCAGCGAATCGTATCATTGATGTCCTATCACCTTATATTTTAATTCCACTCTTGAAACATTCTTTTATTTCCATCATTGCTTCCTCGATGTACAGATTGAAGAGTAGGGGCGAAAGGTTACAGCCTTGTCTTACATCCTTCTTAATACGAGCGTTCTTGATCGTCCACTCTTATTATTCGCTCTTGGTTGTTGTACATATTCTATATGACCCGTCTCTCCCTATAGCTTACCCCTACTTTTTTCAGAATCTCGAACAGCTTGCACCATTTTATATTGTCGAACGCTTTTTCCAGGTCGACAAATCCTATGAAAGTGTCTTGATTTTTCTTTAACCTTGCTTCCATTATTAGCCGTAAGGTCAGAATTGCCTCTCTCGTCTCTTTACTTTTCCTAAAGCCCAACTGATCGTCAACTAGCGGATTCTCAATTTTCTTTTCCATTCTTCTGTATATTATTCTTGTAAGCAGCTTCGATGCATGAGCTGTTAAGCTGAATGTGCGATAATTCCCGCACTTGTGTGCTCTTGCCGTCTTCGGAATTGTGTGGATGATGCTTTTCCGAAAGTCAGATGGTATATCGCCAGACTCATATAATCTACACACCAACGTGAATAGTCGTTTTGTTGCCACTTCCCCCAATAATTTGAGAAATTCTGATGTAATGTTATCTATCCCTTCTGCCTTATTTGTCCGTAAGTCCTCCAAAGCTCTTTTCAATTCCGATTCCAATACTGGATCTCCTATCTCTTCTAAATCGACTCCTGTTTCTTCTTCTATCACATCAGACAAATCATCACCCTCATAGAGGCTTTCAATGTATTCTTTCCACCTATCTGCTCTCTCCTCTGCATTTAACATTGGAATTTCCGTTAAATTCTTGATGTTACCACCGTTGCTTTTAATGTCACCTAAGGTTGTTTTGGCTTTCCTGTATGCTGAGTCTGTCCTTCCGACAATCATATCTTTTTCGATGTCTTCACATTTTTCCTGCAGCCATTTCGTCTTAATTTCCCTGCACTTCCTATTTATTTCATGCCTCAGCGACTTGTATTTCTGTATTCCTGTTTTTTCGGAACATGTTTGTACTTCCTCCTTTCATCAACCAACTGAAGTATTTCTTCTGTTACCCATGGTTTCTTCGCAGCTACCTTCTTTGTACCTATGTTTTCCTTCCCAACTTCTGTGATGGCCCTTTTTAGGGATGTCCATTCCTCCGCAACTGTACTGCCTACTGCGCTATTCCTTATTGCTGTATCTATAGCGTTAGAGAACTTCAAACGTATTTCGTCATTCCTTAGTACATCCGTATCCCACTTCTTTGCGTATTGATTCTTCCTGGCTAATGTCTTGAACTTCAGCCTACTCTTCATCACTACTATATTGTGATCTGAGTCTATATCTGCTCCTGGGTACGCCTTACAATCCAGTATCTGATTTCGGAATCTCTATCTGACCATGATGTATTCTAATTGAAATCATCCCGTATCTCCCGGCCATTTCCAAGTGTACCTCCTCCTCTTGTGATTCTTGAACAGGGTATTCGCTGCTACTAGCTGAAACTTGTTACAGAACTCAATTAGTCTTTCTCCTCTTTCATTTCTTGCCCCTAGCCCATATTGTCCTGTAACCTTTTCTTCCACTCCTTCCCCTAAAACTGCATTCCAGTCGCCCATGACTATTAGATTTTCGTCCCCCTTTACATACTGCATTACCCTTTCAATATCCTCATACACTTTCTCAATCTGTTCATCTTTAGCTTGCGACGTCGGCATTTATACCTGAACTATCGTTGTCGGTGTTGGTCTGCTGTCGATTCTGATTAGAACAAACCGGTCACTGAACTGTTCACAGTAACACACCCTCTGCCCTACCTTCCTATTCATAACGAATCCTACACCTGTTATACCATTTTCTGCTGCTGTTGATATTATCCGATACTCAACTGACCAGAAATCCTTGTCTTCCTTCCACTTCACTTCACTGACCCCTGCTATATCTAGATTGAGCCTTTGCATTTCCCTTTTCAGATTTTCTAGTTTCCCTACCACGTTCAAGCTTCTGACATTCCACGCCCCGACTCGTAGAACGTTATCCTTTCGTTGATTATTCAATCTTTTTCTCATGGTAACCTCCCCCTTGGCAGTCCCCTTCCGGAGATCCGTATGGGGGACTATTCCGGAATCTTTTGCCAATGGAGAGATCATCATGACACTTCTTCAAATACAGGCCACATGTCCTGTGGATACACGTTACGTGTCTTTAATGCAGTGGTTTCCATTGCCTTCTGCATCCTCATGTCGTTGATCATTGCTGATTCTTCCGCCTTTAGGTGCAATTTCCCACCCCTAGGGCAAGAGAGTGCCCTGAACCTCTATCCGCTCCTCCGCCCTCTTTGACAAGGCGTTGGCAGAATGAGACTGACTTCTTATGCCGGAAGTCTTCGGCCGCCAATACTGACTATTTATCAGAATTTAGGCGGTGGCGGGGATCGAACACGTTTTGATTATGAATCAAAGACGCTACCCCTAGACCACGGGTAGACCTGATCAGAAATATGTCAGTAAATATTTTCTTCACAGCTGTTACTAACCAGATGGTGAAATAATTCAACGTTGAACTGCCTCCTTAACCAACCAAAATTCTTAACTGCCGCCGTTTGTCTCACACAGCACTTTCTTCTGCCAGGAAACGTGCTTCAATCGGACTTTCTTCCAGAACTCCCCCCTCCCAAATCTCACTTTCCCCTTCGCCCTCCCGATAGCAGCCTGGGAATCTCGCAGCAGTGATTGCGTGACAGCGCCTGGCAGACAGGCAACCCGCGACCCGAGTGCCACGTGACCCCCATAGCGATGTTCTCCTGCAATTCGAAGCCCAGTGAACGATAGCTGCCTCCCAATAGACCTCACGAGCAGCAATCTCATTACCTCAGTTTTTCTCCTTGTTCACTGAAATCCCTGTTCGGCTTAATTCAACACTATGGATTCACGGGTTAGAAAAATAGTGTTAAGCGTCAGAGCTGCTGATATTTTTAATTCAGTTAAGATTTTTCTTCAGTCTTTCGACCAGATGTAACTCACATCCCTTTGATACCCATCACATGTCTCCCGTGTTACACGTTTCTGCAACACATTTCTACTAATGGATAAACACGTGCGTCCTAAAGTGATGATGCTCTTGTATTTTAGAAGAATATGAAGCACTACCTGTAAAGGTTCAGTTGAAGGTTACTTTATAGGTACTAAGCCCTTTCACTCATTTATTTTATCGTAAGTTAATTTATGGACCACAAGTGTTTGCCACTAAGTTTATTAATTTCGCTTAACGATGACGATCTTCAGGCATGAGTAGATGCAGATTCCTAAACATATCGTGTTATTACATATATAGGTGATATATATGTAAGCCGGCCGGAGTGGCCGTGCGGTTCTAGGCGCTACAGTCTGGAACCGAGCGACCACTAAGGTCGCAGGTTCGAATCCTGCCTCGGGCATGGATGTGTTTGATGTCCTTAGGTTAGTTAGGTTTAATTAGTTCTAAGTTCTAGGCGACTGATGACCTCAGAAGTTAAGTCGCATAGTGCTCAGAGCCATTTGAACAATTTGGTATATATGTAATGACACTATATGTGTAGTGCACTGCACCTGTTCAGCTCTGAAGATAATCATCACTGAGTGAAATTAATAACCTGATGGATAAACGTTTGTGGTTTGTACTTATAAGGAAATAAATACTTCCCCGATCACTGGAATGCCGTGACTGTCTCGCAACCTGCGAACCTTTCACAAAGAAAATTTAACCACCGGAAAATCCGCTGACACGCCGTTGTAAGAGCACTAAGGATTTGACGTGTTCAAGGCATGCGATTAACATTATTTGATTAGAGCTTTCTATAAACACAATACTGCAAATAATAAACCTAAATAAATGCTAGCAGTCGAGTTCTCTCTTGACGGAGGTAAACACGATGAACGTAAATATACTCTTTGGTACTCTTGGCAGATCCTTTACATTAATATAATTTCAGGATTTCCACCACGATTACGCTGAAAGTCTTCTACGTCACTACTTGTATCACTACTGTACAAATGTTTTGATTAATGTTAATTGATACATGATTGCGTTATACGACTAACGTAAAATAATTTGCCATTGTACTCAGCTGTAGTTACATGTGGTTACAATGATAGTAATACCACTACTTAGAGGGATTACATTACAAAGGTATTTACTACAAACTTATCATCATCATTATTTTATAGACTAGGTTGCACTTCACCATACAACTAATGTTAATTTTTTACGTTCTTCCGTTTACAATTAGAATGAAAATCCTTCCCTAAATCTTTCTGCCACGTGATCAGGAATATGAAAGTAGGATAAAAATTTAAACTTTTTGAAAATAGAGTGTACATATCACAGAAAAGATCATCATCATCATCAGCGTTCAGTCTGGAGCATAGCCCCCCTTATACAGTTCCTCCATGATCCCCTATTCAGTGTTAACATTGGTGCCTCTTCTGATGTTGAACCTATTACTTCAAAATCATTCTTAACCGTATCCAGGTACCTTCTCCTCGGTCTGCCCCGACTCCTCCTACCCTCTACTGCTGAATCCATGAGTCTCTTGGGTAACCTTGCTTCTCTCATGCGTGTAACATGACCCCACCATCTAAGTCTGTTCGCCCTGACTGTTACATCTATAGAGTTCATTCCCAGTTTTTCTTTGATTTCCTCATTGTGGACACCCTCCTGCCATTGTTCCCATCTACTAGTACCTGCAATCATCCTAGCTACTTTCATATCCGTAACCTCAACCTTGTTGATAAGGTAACCTGAATCCACCCAGCTTTCGCTCCCATACAACAAAGTTGGTCGAAAGATTGAACGGTGCACAGATAACTTAGTCTTGGTACTGACTTCCTTCTTGCAAAAGAGAGTAGATCGTAGCTGAGCGCTCACTGCATTAGCTTTGCTACACCTCGCTTCCAGTTCTTTCACTATGTTGCCATCCTGTGAGAATATGCATCCTAAGTACTTGAAACCGTCCACCTGTTCTAACTTTGTTCCTCCTATTTGGCACTCAATCCGTTTATATTTCTTTCCCATTGACATTACTTTCATTTTGGAGATGCTAATCTTCATACCATAGTCCTTACATTTCTGATCTAGCTCTGAAATATTACTTTGCAAACTTTCAATCGAATCTGCCATCACAACTAAGTCACCCGCATATGCAAGACTGCTTATTTTGTGTTCACATATCTTAATCTCACCCAGCCAGTCTATTGTTTTCAACATATGATCCATAAATAATATGAACAACAGTGGAGACAGGTTGCAGCCTTGTCTTACCCCTGAAACTACTCTGAACCATGAACTCAATTTACCGTCAACTCTAACTGCTGCCTGACTATCCATCACAGAAAAGATCACAAAAAAAATTGGCAAGTCTTAATTCCTGTCCAGTCTGTGAGTAATATTTTGCTATAAAGATTGAGATATTCAAAGGTAGGTACAAGAGTAATGAAAAGTGTGTGCACGAATAACACTGTGTGATAGATTTTGACATTTTGTATAATCACGTGGAGTAATGTTGTATACGGCAGTCTGCATCACTGCTGTAATAGTTGACCAGTTTACCGTCTGAGGGCAGCATTAGACAGCGAGGGGATAAACGCAATTTTCGCGCCTTTCCACGAACTATGCTGTATGTTACAAAAATGACGGAGCATAGTGTGGTGATGCTTATCGCAATTGATTTCAAACGTGGAAATAATTAATTTCAGTAATAGGGAGGATATTAAGAGGAAAAGAGTTGGTGATGTAGGATTGGAACATAAATAACGAAAAGGAAAGATAGTTCCTGCGAAACAGCCTCCATCGCATGTCAGTGGAGTAACGGTGTATCAGTTTTGTAAAAAGGCGTATGACTATTTTATTTTTTCGTTAGTCTTCTGACCGGTTTGATGCGGCCAGCGAAGAATTTCTCTCCTGTGCCCACCTCTTCATTTCAAAGTAGCACTTTCAGCCTACGTCCTCAATTATCTGCTGTATGTATTCCTATCTGTGTTTCCCTCTACATCTCCCTCTAGTACCATGGAAGTCATTCCCTCAGTGTCTTAACAGGTGTCCTATCATCATGTCCCTTCTCCTTGCCAGTGTTTTCCACACCTTCCTTTCCTCTCCAATTCTGCGTACAACCTCCTCATTCCTCACCTTATCAGTCCACCTAACTTCCAGCATTCGTCTACAGCACCATATCTAAAATGCTTCGATTCTCTTCTATTCTGGTTTTCCCGCAGTCCATGTTTCACTACAACACTATGCTGTGTTCCAAAGTTACATTCTCAGAAATTTCTTTCTCAAATTAAGGCCTGTGTTTGATACTAGTAGACTTTGTCTCGGCCTGGAGTGCCCTTTTTGCCAGCTCTAGTCCGCTTTAGATGTCCTAATTGCTCCGTCCGTCATTGATTATTTTGCTGCCTAGATGATAGAATTCCTTAACTTTGTGACCATCAATCTTGACGTTAAGATTCTCGCTGTTCTCATTTCAGCTATTTCTCATTACTTTCGTCTTTCTTCGATTTACTCTCATTCCCTATTATTTACTCATTAGACTGTTCATTCCCTTCAGCAGATCATGTAATTCTTCTTCACTTCCACTCAAAGTAGCAATGTCATCAGCGAATCGTATCATTGATATCCTTTCACCTTGAATTTTAGTCCCACTCCTGAAACTTTCTTTTATTTCCACCATTGCTTCTTCGATGTACAGATTAAACACCCATTTTAATCAGAGCACTTCGTTCTTGGTCGTACATTCTTGTTATTCCTTCTTGGCTCGTGTACATTTTGTATATTACCCGTGTTTCCGTTTAGCTTACCCCTATTTTTCTCAGAAATTCGAATATCTTTCACCATTTTACATCGTCGAACGATTTTTAACGGTCGACAGATCCTATGGACATGTCTTGACTTTTCTTCAGTCTTGCTTCCATTATCAAGCGCAACGTCAGAATTCCCTCGCTGGAGCCTAAAGCTAAACTGGTCGTCTAGCATACCCTCAATTCTGTTTTTCATTCTCCTGTATATTATTCTTGTAAAGAACTTGGATGCATGTGCTGTTAAGCTGCTTCTTTGATAAGTCTCCTACTTGTCAGCTATTGCATTCTTTAGAATTATGTGAATAATACACTACTGGCCATTAAAATTGCGACACCAAGAAGAAATGCAGATGAAAATCGGGTATTCATTGGACAAAAATATTATACTAGAACTTACATGTGATTATATTTTCACCAATTTGGGTGCATAGATTCTGAGAAATCAGTACCCGGAACAACCACCTCTGGCAGTAATAACGGCCTTGATACGACCGGACATTCAGTCAAACACAGCTTGGATGGCGTGTACAGGTACAGCTGCCTATGAAGCTTCAACACGATACCACAGTTCATCGAGAGTAGTGACTAGCGTATTGTGACGAGCCAGTTGCTCGGCCACCATTGACCAGACGTTTTCAGTTGATGAAAGAATTGGAGAATGTGCTGCCCAGGGCAGCAGTCGAACATTTTCTGCATCCAGAAATGCCGGTAAAGGACCTGCTACATGCGGTCGTGCATTATCCTGCTGAAATGTAGGGTTGGAATGAAGGGTAGAGCCACGGGTCGTAACACATCTGAAATGCAACGTCCACTGTTCAAAGTGCCGTCAGTGCAAACAATAGGTGACCGAGACGTGTAACCAATGGCACCCCATACCATCACGCTGGGTGATACACAAGTATGGCGATGACGAATACACGCTTCCAATGTGCGTTCACTGCAATGTTGACAAACACGGATGCGACCATCATGATGCTGTTAACAGAACCTGGATTCATCCGAAAAACTGACGTTTTGCTATTCGCGCACCCAGTTTCGTCTCCCCCAGGGGGTCCACAACTCTTTGGTGGATACGTGTGTGGCGAGCACGGGGCCCCGAGCTATTGCAGCCTTCTTTCTCTCCAGGGCTGCATTTCCTTCCCCTTCCCCTCCTTGCTCCTTTCCCTTCGCCCTCTCCTCTCCCTCTCCTGGTGTCCTTGCTTATATTGGCCCCCGCTATCCTCCTGGTTCTGTTGGTTTTACAATTCGGCTTTGTTGCGTAATCATCTCCTCCTTTTGGCATTCCTTGGTCCCCCTCTGGGGTTTGACCTGCTTTACAAAATTTCTTCTCCATAGTGTGAGCCATTTGGGGAAGAGGACCTTACCTAGTGTCTCCGACATGCGCCCTCCTAGTACATTCCACCTCTTCTTTCACGTCGTTGTCTGATGCTAGGGTGCATAGCCTGCACGGTAGCCAGCCCATGTGGTGGGGTCGCTATGTACCCTTTTGGTTGAGCCCCCTGAACACAGAGGGATCACACTTCTGATACCTGAGCTGTGACCTCCTCATGCATTCCTTGGAGTGGTTGCTCGTCATCCTGGAGCATCGGAACTCCCGGCAATGGCCGCCGTGCCAGACGGCCCTCGCTGTGGCTGGGTGGCGCCCGTGAGGAGGGCCCCTGATCGGAGTGGGTGGTATCAGGGCAGACGCTATGCAAATGAAACGCATACGGGTCCAGAACTCTGGCCGTTCATCTGCGGCCGTCTCTCTGCGTGGAACTGATTCTTCAAGTGCTGCTTCTCTTGCCCCTTCGGCCTTCCCTTCCAAGGCTACCCCCTGGGAAGAGGGTCAGGCCCGTAGGCTAGGGGCGAAACCTTTCCCCCGTTATCTAGTTTGCACCAGGACTGATGGAGATACTTTCACCAATACCAAACCTTTATTCTCTGTGGAACACATTGAAGACAAGTTTGGCGAAGTGTACTCCCTGAGCAAGTTGCGGTCGGGTTCGTTGCCGATCAAAACTGTTTCAGCTGCCCAATCTGTGGCCCTTCGTGCCTGTACCCATCTTGGCACAATTCCTGTGTCCATTACCCCACACCAGTCTCTAAATATGGTACAAGGTGTGATTTTTCACAGGGACCTCATCCTTCAAACTGATCTCGGACGGCGGGGTGTTCACTTTGTTTGGCGTGTTCAGAAGGGTCCTAAAGACAATCGGATTGATACTGGTGCCTTTATCCAGGCCTTTGAAGGAGATACCCTCCCTGAGAAACTTAACATTATGGTTTATCGATGTGATGTGAAGCCGTACATCCCACCTCCTATGAGGTGTTTTAAGTGCTTGGGTTTTGGACACATGTCTTCCCACTGTTCAAAGGCCCCTCTCTGTGGTGACTGTGGACGTCCACTCCATGAGGGGAGTCCCTGTGTTCCCCCTCCTGTGTGTGTAAATTGTCATGGCAGTCATTCTCCACGTTCACCAGATTGCCCAGTATATAAGAAGGAAAAGAAGATACAGGAGTATAAGTCCCTGGATCGTTTAATCTACACAGAGGCCCGTAAGAAATATACACATCTTCACCCTGTGTCCATGACATCTAGTTACGCCTTGGTTACATCTTCACCCCTTCCTCCCCCTTCCATCCCCTTCCTTACCCCCATCCCGGACCCCTCTCCTCCCCCCCCTCCACTGTGGCTTCCACATCTTCTCCTCTGGGCGCTACTCCCGCTCCCCAGCCGGAGAAGTGTCCCACTCCTTCGGCGTCTGCCGGTCAAGGGCGCCTCTCCCGGGATGCCCCTTCGCGGCACCTACCAGGCCAAAGGTCTGCTGCCACGCGACGACCGCGAGAGCCGCGGTCTGTCGGCCCCCAGGTCGCCCGGACTCTTTCTGTTCCTGATCTTGCTGCAGCTGGCTCCTTTATGCCACACAGCCCTCCTCAATCTCAGCCTGAAAAGAAGAAGAAACATAAGTCCCGGGACAAAGAGCCTCTGGTGCCACCGGAGGTCGCTTCCCCGACTTCACAACCGGATTCTGACCTGTCGTTCATGGATGTCGCCCCCTCCTTGTCGGTGACGGGTGGGGACCCAGCCGTATGACTGGCTTTAGCGTGTTCAGCCCCCATTTAAATGATCGTTCTGTGGTTCTCCAATGGAATTGTAATGGATACTATCGTCACCTTCTGGAATTGAAATCCTTTCTTTCGTCCTACTCTGCAGCTTGTGTGGTTCTCCAGGAATCTCATTTTACTGATGCTCACTCATCGACCCTCCGTGGGTTCCGTGTTTTGTGTCAAAATCGGGTCGGACCCCTGCGGGCTTCTGGTGGCGTTTGTACGTTGGTCCGTACAGACATTGCTAGCACGTGGATTCCTCTTCAAACTACATTGGAAGCGGTTGCTGTTAGGGTCCACTTAGACTCTGCAGTCACAGTTTGCAATCTTTACTTCCCTCCCGACAGGACTCTTACACCTGCTGCCTTAACTGCCCTTCTTCAGCAACTTCCTCCTCCCTTCCTCCTCCTTGGGGATTTTAATGCTCATCATCCCTTGTGGGGCAGTGCCTTTCCATCTAGACGAGGTCTTCTTATAGACCAGTTTATTGCAGATCACTACTTGTGCCTTCTTAATGATGGCTCCCCTACTCATTTCAGTGCCCGTCATGGTACCTTTTCTGCCATTGATCTTTCTCTTTCTTCTCCCTCTCTCATCCCTTCATTACACTGGTCGCCACACGACGACCTTTGTGATAGTGACCATTTCCCGTTGATTATCTCGCTCCCTTCCCGCTCCCCCATGGACAGGTTACCTCGTTGGTCTTTCCAACGTGCCGATTGGCCTGTATACACTGGGAGTGGGCCCCCAAAACCCCACTGATGAAGGGTCGTGTTTTCTCCCTCTTTGTCGGGTTGTATTGATGACGTCCTACGTGACGTGTCTGACACGATTGTTCGCGCTGCTAGCCTTGCTGTCCCGCGCTCGTCTGGGCCATTTCGTCGCCGGAAAGTCCCATGGTGGAGTACGGCCATTGCCATTGCCATCTGTGATCGCCGTCGAGCTTTGCAACACTTTAAGAGGCTCCCATCCGTAGCCAGCCTTACTACCTTTAAACGCCTCCGCGCTAAAGCCCGTTATTTGATCAAACAGAGCAAGCGGATATGTTGGGAACCATTCGTTTCTTCCCTTGGTTCTACTGTCCCTCTCTCACGGGTATGGGCTACACTTCGCTCTCTCCAAGGTTGCCATTGGCAGTCCACCCTCGCAGGCCTTCACCTCCCAGATGACCTTTGTACGGACCCATTAGTTCTTGCAGAACATCTTGCGACCCATTTTGCAGTGGCATCAGCATCAGCCTCCTATCCAGCTGCTTTCCTTCACCAGAAACAGCGGGATGAAGCTTCCACCTCATGTTTCACCCCTTGTGAATCAGAATCTTACAACGAACCTCTTACTGAATGGGAATTTCTTTCTTCTCTTGATACGGCCCCTGGCCCAGATTCCATTCATAACCAACTGCTTCAACATCTCAATGCTCCACAAAGGCAACATCTTCTTCGGGTGTTTAACCGTATCTGGCTCCAGGGTGACTTCCTTTCTCAGTGCAGGAATAGCATCGTGGTTCCTGTCCTTAAGCCTGGTAAGAACCCCCTATTTGTTGACAGCTATTGGCCAATTAGTTTGAACAATGTTGTTTGTAAGTTACTTGAACAGATGGTAGCCCGTCGGCTCAATTGGGTCCTCGAATCTCGGGATCTATTGTCCCCTTACCAGTGTGGCTTTCGAGACGGACGGTCTCCAATCGATCATTTACTTCGCTTGGAATCTGCAGTTCGCCAGGCTTTTTCCCAGCGCCACCATTTGGTTGCAGTGTTTTTTGACCTTCGCAAGGCCTTTGATACGGCCTGGAGCCATCACATCTTCCTTACCCTTCATCAGTGGGGTCTTCGGGGCCCACTCTCGATTTTTATCCGCCAGTTCCTGTTCCATCGGTCATTCAGAGTTCGAGTTGGTACTGTTTTTAGTTCTCCACGGACCCAGGAGACGGGCATCCCACAGGGTTCTGTCTTGAGTGTCCTTCTTTTCCTCATTGCTATCGATGGACTTGGGGCCTCTGTCGGTCCCTTGGTCGCCCCTGCCCTGTATGTGGATGATTTCTGCATTTGGGTTAGTTCCTCCTCGATGGCATCTGCAGAACGGCAGCTCCAGGGAGCTATACGGCGTGCCTCTGCATGGACCCTCTCACACGGGTTTCAAAATCGCGGGTGGTCCACTTATGTCGCCGTACTAGGATCCACCCTGATCCAGAGCTCTATCTCGATGCACAACGATTGCGTGTGGTCCCACAGTTTCGTTTCCTGGGTCTTCTTTTCGACAACAAGCTCACTTGGCTGCCCCATATCAGACTCCTGAAGATAGGATGTTTCCGTAAACTCAATGTCCTTCGCTTCCTTGCCCACTCCTCTTGGGGTACGGACCGTTCCCTCCTTCTCCGTCTTTATCACGCTCTAGTTCTGTCTCGCTTGGACTGTGGTTGTCGAGTTTATTGTTCAGCTGCTCCTTCCACACTGCACGTGCTGGATCCAGTCCACCATCGTGGTATCTGTTTGGCCACCGGTGCCTTCCCTACTAGCCCTGTTGATAATCTCCTGGTTGAAGCTGGAATCCTCCCCCCCCCCCTTTCAATTCGGCGGCCCCAGCTTCTGGTGTCTTATGCACTCGCTATCCGTTCCTCTCCCACTCATCCTTCCTATTCTATCCTGTTCCCAGACCATGGATGTCGCCCACCCGACTCCCACCCTCGGGCGGGTTTACCAGTTGGGCTCCGCATTGCGTCTCTTTGCCGTGATTTTCAGCTTCCTTCTTTGTCCTGTCTGCCTCGCTCCCTCCCCTCCATCCCTCCTTGGTTAGTTTCTCGGCCTCGAATTCGGATGGATCTCCGCCGAGGTCCGAAAGATTCCATCCCCCCGGTGTTGTTCTGTTCCTTTTTGCTGCGGAATTGATGGCAATTTCCCAGGCCCTTCCCTTTATTAAACAGTCCCAACACAACCGCGTTTTCTTATGTACGGACTCGATGAGTGGCCTTCTTGCTATTGACCGGTGTTTTTCGAGCCATCCCTTGGTCTCTGCCATCCATGACCATCTCGCTGATATTCACCGTGCTGCTTGTTCCATTTACTTCCTTTGGGTCCCTGGCAATCTGGGTATCCCGGGTAATGAGCTCGCTGATCGTTTGGCTGGGGGAGCAGCTACTTACCCCCCGTTTTCTGTAACCCCTCCTGCAGCGGATTTACGGCTTCACATCAAATCCCACTTCGCACAGTCATGGACCAATTCTTGGGAGGCTACTCCCCTGTCTAATAAACTTCATGCGATTCAGGTGACACCAGGCCCGTGGCGTTCTTCCTTTCGCCTCTCCCGAAAGGACTCGACCACACTGTGTCGTCTCCGCATTGGCCATACCAGGCTGACCCATGGTTTTCTTTTGCGTGATGAGCCACCCCCACTTTGTGGTTGTGGAGCCTTCCAGTCAGTAGCCCACATTTTGGTTGAATGCCCCCTTCTTTTGGCTCTGCGTGCTAAGTACAGACTCCCCCACACTTTACCTTTGATGTTGGCTGACGATTCCCGGATGGTCTCTCTGGTTCTTGGTTTCCTCCGGGAAAGTGGTTTTTATTCTCAGTTTTAAGGTTTTTAATCTCTCTCTGGTGTTGGGGCAGGGCGGTGAGTGTTTGGGTGTCTCCCACTGTAAGCCGTGTTCGGAGATTCCCGATTCACCTCCCTGACCGATACCCTCTTTTCTTTCCCTTTACTCTGTTTTTACCTTTTTTTTTAAGGACTGGTTAGTTTCCTTTTCCCATACTTACCTCTACATTCTAGCGGTTGCACCTTCTAAGTCACAGGTGGTCTTGCCTATGCTGCTTCAGCATAGCATTGGGTTCGTTCTCTTGCTGACTTCCCTCATTTTGTTTTTACCATTGACATCATGACTGCCCTTTTACGTTTTTAGCCTTTTCCCTTTTATTGTTCAGACTTTCCTGAGATGTCACATTAGCGGAATGAACCATATTTGAAGCAAGGGACTGAGGACTTGCTGTTTGGTCCCTTAAACCAACCAACCCAGGTTCGTCGTTGAGTACACCATCGCAGACGCTCCTGCCTGTGATGCAGGGTCAATGGTAACCTCAGCCATGGTCTCCGAGCTGATAGTCCATGCTGCTGCAAACGTCGTCGAACCGTTCATGCAGATGGTTGTTGTCTTGCAAACGTTCCCATCTGTTGACGCAGGGATCGAGACGTGGCTGCACGTTCCGTTACAGCCATGCGGATAAGATGCCTGTCACCTCGACTGCTAGTGATACGAGGCCGTTGGGATCCAGCACGGCGTTCCGTATTACCATCCTCAAACCACCGATTCCATATTCCGCTAACAGTCATTGGATCCCGACCAACGCGAGCAGCAATGTCGCGATACGATAAACCGCAATCAAATGGTTCAAATGGCTCTGAGCACTAAGGGACTCAACATCTGTGGACATCAGTCCCCTAGAACTTAAAACTACTTAAACCTAACTAACCTAAGGACATCACACACATCCATGCCCGAGGCAGGATTCGAACGTGCGACCGTAGTGGTCACGCGGTTCCAGACTCAAGCGCCTAGAACCGTACGGCCATACCGGCCGGCCAAACCGCAATCGCGATAGGCTACAATTCTACCTTTATCAAAGTCGGAAACAAGATGTTACGCGTGTCTCCTCCTTACACGAGGCACCACAACAACGTTTCACCAGGCTATGCCTTTCAACTGCTGTTTGTGTATGAGAAATCGGTTGGAACCTTTCCTCATGTCAGCACGTCGTAGGTGTCGCCACCGGCGCAAAACCTTGTGTGAATGCTCTGTAAATCTAATCATTTGCATATCACAGCATCGTCTTCCTGTCGGTTAAATTTTGCGTCTGTAGCACGTCATCTTCATGGTGCAGAAATTTTAATGTCCAGTAGTGTATTTTTTCGAAAGTCAGATGTATGTTGCCAGACATCAGCGAGTCGTATTATTGATAGCCTTTCACCTTCAATTTTAATTCCACTCCTGAAAGTGTCTAAAGAGTCGTATTATTGATAGCCTTTCGCCTTCAGTTTTAATTCTACTCCTGAAAGTGTCTAAAGAGTAGCATATGTGTCCCTAACAGGTGCGTATTTTCCCTGTAACGTACATGGCTCTAACGACGTTACGTGCTTCTTCTGAAAACATATAGTAAAACAGATAGTAACATACAGAGAAAATATGTAACATTAATACAATTAACTACAGTTATGTCGTTATTAAATATAATGCACATACTAAGCAATGCTATATTATTAAAAGAGAACGCGAAATATGTTAATTCACTTAACATTACGTGTCAATATTGACTGAATGATTCAGGATTATGTATGCAACGCTGAAATGTGTTCGAAAGAAGAATGCAAACACACCAGCTTAGAAATTAAATTAAAGCTGACGAAGAATGTAATTCCTTGACGCTCGATGAGCAGTCTATTTATTTGATAAACTCCTTGGAAATAAGCGTGCCAGCTGGACGAAAGGAAGAAAAGATACTACACGATACTTCGCGGAAACAAGTACTGTGAAAAGAAGTGAGTCATAAACATTGTTGCACATACTATGCATCACCCACCAACGAATACGAACTCTTCAACGTAAACTGAAAGGTGGAATGACCACTCCTAAATACGGTAGAGGAAAACATTTCAACATGCCACGTATCATATCAAACGACGACAGAGCTCTGATTCGGGAAGACTTTTCGAGTTTCCCGAAGTAGATAAGCTATTACAGCAGGAATAAAACCTCAAAACAATGTCTGTACCCAGATCTCAGTCTATGCAAGATATGTCGATTGTCAGCTTCAGACGAAATAGAAATGCAGAACATGGAACTTGAGAGTCAGTTGCCTCATGCAAAAGCAGACCAAGCATGCAAGATGCTAAAAAGCGATATGGAAATGACTTACTTAGGTAAATGATAAGTGTTCTACTATTTTGCGTTTATCGCGATTATTTACCCTTTCTCTTTTATAATGTGATATTTCCTAGGTATATTTTATATTAAAAATCTGTTTTATGTTGAGTTCTGCTTCTGGGTATTTTTCTGTATGCACGTATATTTTCATTTTCACCAAAATGTTCATTGCATGTTCTTTATGTACGTTGTGTAAAAATTTTAGGGCTTTTTCAATGCTTTCTGCATTTTGTCCTTGGCTTTTTAAATGTAAGTTAAATGTGGATTGGTTGTGTCCGGAGTTTCGTGTGTGTTCTTTAAACCCGATTCCAAAATTCTTGCCTGTATGCCCTACATAAAATTTATTGCAGTCGTCACAAGGAAGTTTATCGACACCTGCATTTAAGAAAGTGGAGATGTTTTTTATTGGTCGTGTTGTGGCATTTGTTATTCATACGAAATGCTAATTTTATTTTTGTTTTCTTAAACAAGTAGTACATCTTTTCTGATATTTGTTCTATGTATGGCATTGTGGCAGAGTTTTATTGGTGATTTCTTGTTCTCTTTTAATGTTATTTATCGATGTATATCACATGTTTTGGCTTTATATGTTGTTCGTATAAATTAAACAATATTTGGTGGTTGCTGTCATTTCGTAGTGCTATTTATACTAGCGTTTCTATTTTGTTTTGTATCTCATTAATATCGAGAGATAACTTCAATGTTCTGTTGACCATTGATTTCAGATATGTATATACACTCCTGGAAATTGAAATAAGAACACCGTGAATTCATTGTCCCAGGAAGGGGAAACTTTATTGACACATTCCTGGGGTCAGATACATCACATGATCACACTGACAGAACAACAGGCACATAGACACAGGCAACAGAGCATGCACAATGTCGGCACTAGTACAGTGTATATCCACCTTTCGCAGCAATGCAGGCTACTATTCTCCCATGGAGACGATCGTAGAGATGCTGGATGTAGTCCTGTGGAACGGCTTGCCATGCCATTTCCACCTGGCGCCTCAGTTGGACCAGCGTTCGTGCTGGACGTGCAGACCGCGTGAGACGACGCTTCATCCAGTCCCAAACATGCTCAATGGGGGACAGATCCGGAGATCTTGCTGGCCAGGGTAGTTGACTTACACCTTCTAGAGCACGTTGGGTGGCACGGGACACATGCGGACGTGCATTGTCCTGTTGGAACAGCAAGTTCCCTTGCCGGTCTAGGAATGGTGGTATGATGGGTTCGATGACGGTTTGGATGTACCGTGCACTATTCAGTGTCCCCTCGACGATCACCAGTGGTGTACGGCCAGTGTAGGAGGTCGCTCCCCACACCATGATGCCGGGTGTTGGCCCTGTGTGCCTCGGTCGTATGCAGTCCTGATTGTGGCGCTCACCTGCACGGCGCCAAACACGCATACGACCATCATTGGCACCAACGCAGAAGCGACTCTCATCGCTGAAGACGACACGTCTCCATTCGTCCCTCCATTCACGCCTGTCGCGACACCACTGGAGGCGGGCTGCACGATGTTGGGGCGTGAGCGGAAGACGGCCTAACGGTGTGCGGGACCGTAGCCCAGCTTCATGGAGACGGTTGCGAATGGTCCTCGCCGATACCCCAGGAGCAACAGTGTCCCTAATTTGCTGGGAAGTGGCGGTGCGGTCCCCTACGGCACTGCGTAGGATCCTACGGTCTTGGCGTGCATCCGTGCGTCGCTGCGGTCCGGTCCCAGGTCGACGGGCACGTGCACCTTCCGCCGACCACTGGCGACAACATCGATGTACCGTGAAGACCTCACGCCCCACGTGTTGAGCAATTCGGCGGTACGTCCACCCGGCCTCCCGCATGCACACTACACGCCCTCGCTCAAAGTCCGTCAACTGCACATACGGTTCACGTCCACGCTGTCGCGGCATGCTACCAGTGTTAAAGACTGCGATGGAGCTCCGTATGCCACGGCAAACTGGCTGACACTGACGGCGGCGGTGCACAAATGCTGCGCAGCTAGTGCCATTCGACGGCCAACACCGCGGTTCCTGGTGTGTCCGCTGTGCCGTGCGTGTGATCATTGCTTGTACAGCCCTCTCGCAGTGTCCGGAGGAAGTATGGTGGGTCTGACACACCGGTGTCAATGTGTACTTTTTTCCATTTCCAGGAGTGTATAAGCCATTTGGATGACAAGAATTTTTATTTCACATACAATAGCTCTTCTATATATTTCAGATTGGTGATGCCTGACGATTAATTTTACGCTTAGGTCTAAGAAGTTTATGGATTTGTTTTGTTTCATTTCTATTGTAGATTTTATGTTGCAGCGCAGTTTTTGGATTTGAAAATAAGCCACTGACTTTCCTTGAAACATAAATCCCATTGTAAACGCATTGCATCTTGGGTAAAAAGCTTTACAAGAAGACTCAAATAAAAAGTATACATGTAAATAAAATGATGATATCATAACAAAAGCATAACCGACATTTAGTCTCCAAGACGTCATATGGATCACGTCAAACGAGCTAACACATTAGCGTAAGGTGCCATTTAAAGACATAGACGTAAGGAACATATCTATACTTTATGTACCATCAGTACAGGCACACATGATAATGGCAAAACGTCGAAACGAGTTTGTCATGTTACGTGTATCACTACGAGTAAATGAATAACTAGTGCAGCAAGAAACTTTTATTTGAAATGAAATGTTGTTAGATCTCGTACAAGCTAAGGGCTCACTGGAAAGGAAATGACGATTTCTTGATTGATTATAGGAACTATTATATAATCATATGGCGGTCTCAGAGGTGAACATTTACCTGTTTTTAACCTGTGACTGTGTGGTTCGTTCATTTTGTGGATGAGACAAAACAGCGTGGTCATCGGCCTCATAGGGGTAGGGAAGGCTGGGGAAGGGAGTCGGCCGTGCCCTTTCACAGGAACCATCCCGGCATTTGTCTAAAACGGTTTAGGGAAATCAGGGGAAACCTTGTGACTCTGTGGCCCAAGGGGCATATAGAGAATATTTGATTATATATGATGTCGTTTCTAAATGTTGATCACTTAGTTTTATAGTACATTTTCGTTTCTAACTCTGTAAATGTCTGATGTTCATAAAGAGTGATGTAAACTCTCCCACTGGAAACGGGTTAATTTAAATATAAATTGGTTACCAACGGTATATACCGACACTAACAAAAGTGAAATATAAACTACTATTCGTTAAATACTTGGTCTGTGACTATAAATAACTGTAATTTGATGCAGTATCACGTTATGTACAAGAACCTATTTGTTATCTTATACTTGGTACGTAAGACTTGTAACATATATTATACGAAAAATGCTGTTAAGTGCGGATGTAATGCGATTTATGCAAAATGCAGCTATATGAACAGGAACATCTGAATATCGGACTGCCACTTCCAAAATCGACCGTTCGTTGAAGAAAACGACCACCCTTTGTGCATTCACAGGGTATTTATTTACAACTTCAAACGACTGCATCACTATGTTCTTAGTCCTGTATACAATAACATACTTTGTGAAAAATGTGAGTTCATCAAACACCTTGATCACTGTCATCGAGGAGGCACAGATAATTAAATTAAAACGAATCGTTGGATGTCTGTTTTGCATTAGATTAGTCACAATGGGTTTTAGAGGTACACTACATCTGTTTATGAAGTGCCAATGAAAATTAAATTACTGACATTGATTCATTAGTATAAAGTGAGAAATTTTTTACTTACAATGCAATGAGCTACCAGTGTCGTGTTAATGGGGATCAACCAGATAAAACAGACTTGCTTTGGTAGTAATGACATAACAGACATCAAAGAGAAGGGTTTGCAGAAAAGAGAACTGGACCATTTAAAGGTATAGTTAACTGCTTTTTAAACAAAAACAGTCCTGTTTCATCATTTTAACTGCAACAGAGTGGCACAGTAACCTGGCATCCGCTTAGTCTGTTATGATAATTATGTAGGCAATTACGCTGTAATTTTTTTATGTTTTATCAGTAATCCCTCATTTACCGAGGCACACTTTGCTTTATGCAGACTTTAGGAAGTGCACCAAAGTAGTATTTTACTTTCAATTTTAATCATATTTTGTATTACGGGGAATACTGATATTTTACAATCCGGTATATAGTTCTTCTGTCGCCCTGAACTAATTAGTGGCCTGATTTATAAAAATCTTCCTTATTACTATTGAAATAATTTTCAGTTTGTTGCAAATGTCCAGCTTACCGTCGCGTGGTGACTTATACTCTGAATTTTATGCTGAGATATTTTGTCATTGAAATATGTTTTAAAGCTCCTTTGCTAAGCATATCCCCAGCACCAATTTCAATACGGCCGACAGAAGAATCTCGATGCCATTAATTTTTGACCTTACTTTTCGGCAGTTATGGTTTGGACGGCTTCCGCATCGTTAGTTTAGTAGCTATAGGCAGTGGAACATTTTGCACTGACATACATAATAAGTGCACAATATAAACTACCTCTATATTACAGTCTTGAACATTACTAAAACTGTCAAGGAAATTGCTAGGCAGTACACCACGAACGTGAATGTGATCGTTGGGCACATGTTATATAACTTACAGTGGACGTGCTACAGAACCATGGAAATGATTACGACACTCGTTTAATAACTTTTGGGAAATACTCAAGGAACACAAAATTAGTGTGTGGCTCGATAATGTTAAGCACTGGGGAACCGAAAGTTTGTAACTAGAAACACTGCCAATTTACCATCTATTTTGTAGCCAATTTTATGTTTTCTGTTGTTTCAGGTAAGCCACAACGGATGATCCATGTGACGGGCTACATCGTTAACATATGGTGATGTCATCCTGATCTGGAGATTTCTCAGGATTTCGACACGTTCTGGTACAGGTCAGCGCTATTTTCTATGTTTATTTTTCTGCTTCGTTTCAGTAATATCATTTGTTGCGTCTCACAGCTGTGAACGTTGAGGCCAGGTTACTGTATACAATCAGTGGGAGAAGTTTCCAACGTTATCAACTAGCTGTTGTGTATGGGGAAAGTGATTACAACTGGGCGACAGGAGATTGCTTAAGGCTGCAGATCTGTAATTCGCAAATCATGTAGTACGTACCCTCGTGCACATCGAAGAACGTACATACAACATGAGTAAAAATGGTGCACCAGGTCTTCACAGCACGACGCCTTGCTTACTTGCATCACAGGAATCTCTGTAAAAGAATTTCTCTGCATGTTATCTGTAAAAATGAAAAACTGGATATCGATTTATGCTAATTTCGCGAAATAGTAATCGGATGTAGTCAAAAAGCAATTTCATTTATTTAGGAAGATTTTGGGGTAGGCAATGGTGGCAACGAATATGAAGGCATTAGCTGTGGAGAGAGAGATCAGATCAATGATTAAAGACAAAATACATTCTGTGAAATGGCGAAGTAAAAACGATTGTGCTCCCATTTATGTGCTACTGCTATGTAATTGCTCGTTTTTCGTACAAGACCAAGATAGACTATAGTGAGCCAAAGTTTTGCTCACTCTACAAAAAATAGTTTTTGTATCGTACTAAATAAAGGTATTTATGGAACACGTCAGTGCAGTGTTGCCAAATGCCGTTCATTGACGTGTTTCCCACTGAAAATAATCATAGGTCGAAATGTTGTAGATCATTTTTGTATTGTTAGTATGCAAGGAAATGCCGTGCGAGGTCAGAGTGTGGAACTTTTTGTTCCCTCTGTATCGCACATATGGAAGGTCCAAGAGAAAACGTTTCGTAAGACATGTTCAATTGAAGACCAACATTTTAACAAGATTTTACACTCTCGAGGATACTAATATGCGTAAAAGACAAGTTGTATAGAGGACTTTCTTACCGTAAACTTTATTTACCGAAGTCGAAAGCGTTATCAAAGCAAAATTTTCCTTTTCCCTCTGTGACAGTAGACAATTCAGCAGAATAGCGAGCGCGTTGTCTTACGATGAGGGTGGCTTAGTGAGGGTTATAATTCGGGCATTGCGTCCACGGGATAATTCAGTTTCGCGATAGGGGGGTATCGCCAGGTGCCACCACAGCGTTGCGAGTTGATCTGAACAATTACGAATTCATTACACGTGTGTGTGCGCGGGTAAATTCAGTTACGTTGAATGCCGGTGATTGGATTTCGCGACAGCAAACACTAATTTTCCAATGAATGACGTGCTGCTCTGATTATGTTGAAAAGCTTCCATTCATTAATTAACATTTTACACGTGTGGATGGAACAGCCTAATTCGCTATTTTGTGTCGTGATTTAATATCGTTCCGCGTTGCCGACTGCGACTGCAGGTGCGTGAAATTCTTACAGAGCCGTTCCTCTGATTACGTTGGAGTTTACGACGCTCACATTTATTCTCTGGTTTATTGATTCGTTTGTTTCATGACATATGTCAAGGACTATATTTGGGTTCGTGGATGTTTGTATACATGACAGTAGTTACGGTATTTTAGCCAGAACAAGTAAATTTTTGTATCCCATGAAATATTAATAAATGACTAAGTATGATATTTTAATTTACTAATTGTACTTTGCATTTTTCAGTCAGACCTGGCCCGTTTTATCACTAGGCTAGGGGATACGTAAATATTTTATTAAAACGACA
Organism: Schistocerca cancellata; assembly: GCF_023864275.1. NCBI lineage: Eukaryota > Metazoa > Arthropoda > Insecta > Orthoptera > Acrididae > Schistocerca > Schistocerca cancellata. Next base: position 1,187,461,740 of record NC_064626.1, read on the forward strand.
GGCTAACGGCAGTTAGTTTGGGCCGGCGGGTAGTATAGGCCATTTCACGCTTCTAGAATTTTCCAAAAAACAGAGGACGCATGCAGTGCTTAGAATATAGCGCAGGCGTCACTCCGCCATTTGCTAGAACGTGAGTGATTTAGCTGCTGAGTTTGTATCACAAGAAAATTTTATTTGGTTATAGGTGTAATTTTCAACATACGTTCATGCTTTCAAAGATAAGTAAAATTATGAAACTAGTATTAATATCTGAATACTCCAATGTATATTGTATCGTAATAAAATATCACTCACTCAGCCGGTTTCTGCTTCCACCACGCCGGCCGGTGTGGCCGTGCGGTTCTAGGCGCTGCAGTCTGGAGCCGCGTGACCGCTACGGTCGCAGGTTCGAATCCTGCCTCGGGCATGCATGTGTGTGATGTCCTTAGGTTAGTTAGGTTGAAGTAGTTATAAGTTCTATGGGACTGATGACCACAGATGTTAAGTCTCATAGTGCTCAGAGCCATTTGCTTCCACCACGTTTTAATGCTCATTGTTAGTCGTGTAGTATGGGCCGAACCAAAGTTATTTTTAATTTAAAAATCTGTATTTTCTTTTACGGTCCATACTACCGGACAATTCTTGCAATCCCGAATTGTAAGTATTAGAAAATCTGTTCGTGGTATGTGTCGTTTTAGTTTGAAACCTGTTCTTCACCGTTTAAACAATACTAAATGTTCAAGTAAATGTCGCATGCAATTTTACCTTACTTCAAAACAACAGCAAAAGTTCTATATCAGTTTTGGCTTAAGTGGCCCATACGAGCCACCGTTCCCATTGCTGACAATTTTTGCAAGAGAGCGTTTCATTGCTGTAATGTGTTTAATGATATACATATTTAAGTAGATACTCAATTATATGCTATAAAAATTTTTATCTTACTACTATTTCCTGCTGTATGAACCATCATCCAGCACTGGTCAAAAATTCCTTGTAGTATTTCTGGTTCTGGCGCATTAAAAATAATTTTTTAATATCTTTAAGATCGTTAGTGAAATTTAAAATAAATACTGCTGCTTGTCTACTCAAATCAGTGTCAAGTGAATTATGTTTAATACACCCGAAGGCAAAATGCTGTAACGAATTTCTTACCAGTGTCAGAAGAGGTTCCGTATTATGTGAACTAATGGCAATTTGAAAGAGTTAATACTGCACCTCTAGGTCATGTCATCATCAACCTCGTCATCTACATTCATGGATTAGGTTCTAGGAACTTGTTCCGGCAATATTTTCTTAGCTCCATCTTTTCCTGGTCCAGTCTACGTTTGTTACAGCTTTGGGCATACAAGGTATCCATAATTACAGTTCTAGTTTCAAAACGCTGAAGGAAGGGAGCCTCTGCTCAGGATCACGTCAGATTTAAACAACATATTATTAATGTATGGGGCGAAGACATGGAAAGGAATTAACGAAATTTTGAGCAGTAGATGGCACTGTAAGTATCAAAATGTGCACACCAAGAGATGCGCGGCACATGACTGTTTCCCAGTTTGCGTCCGAGACGCTAAGCATTACTCTCTGCACGTTACAAAATTTGAAAACAGAGGTCATTCGAAGTTCAATTGGCACAGGGAAGAAAGCAGTTGATTCGACTACTGTCAAAGATGTGTCCACAGCATTCCAGGAGGGGTAAGCGGTGGTGTGCATTCGTGCACTGCACAGGGACTGCTCGAACGTTGAACATGCCTGTGGGCACGGTGCATAAAATCACACGAGACGTATTGCATTGCTATCCATATAAAACTCCCATATTCAGAAGTTGCCTCCTGTTCACCTTCCAGCAAGACAGACCTCCGCTCTGGAATTTCTTGCCCTCACAGAAGTGGACAGTGAATGGCCAAGGACATGTCAACACGCAGAATTGTCGAATATAGCAACGGAAAAAACGTATACGCATCAACAGGTACTACTTTATTCTGCAAAGTTGACTTTGAGGTGCGATTTGACATTGTTGTTTATTGCAGGGAACTATTTTTTCGAGGAGATGAGTTTTGCGAGTCTTGTTCCCTGTACCGTCACTGGTAAACGCTACGAGAGTCTTTTGTACACCAACGTAATTCCAACCCTTCAAAAGTGTGGATGTGTGGGTGCGACCATTTTTATGCAAGATGGCGCTCCTCCGCACATTCTTATCCCAGTGAAGCGGCTGCTATAGCGGCAATTCGGAAATGCTAAACTTATCAACCACTTACCTACAGCTCGGCCTTCCATATCCCCTGATCTTAATCCGTGCGTTTTCTGGATTTGTTGTTATCGGAAAGAGGTTGCGTTCAGTGCTCAAATTACGTAGTTGAATTGAAGGCACGCATTGCGCAATACATTCTAAACGTGAGACCAGTAATACTCCTGTCTCTTGTGAAATGTACTCAAAAATGGTTCAAATGGCTCTGAGAACTATGGGACTCAACATCTTAGGTCATAAGTCCCCTAGAACTTAGAACCACTTAAACCTAAGTAACCTAAGGACATCACACACACCCATGCCCGAGGCAGGATTCGAACCTGCGACCGTAGCAGTCCCGCGGTTCCGGACTGCAGCGCCAGAACCGCTAGACCACCGCGGCCGGCCGTGGAATGTACTATTTCTCGATTTGAAATTGTGGCAGAAGTCGGTGGGCAGCATATTGAACATGTCTTGGGCCAGTCTCATGACAGTTAGAAACCGATGCCATTTTACTTTTTATGCAGTTGTGACCTCAGGATAGTTGAAGACAGATATTTCCCATCTGATGTGGTACAACCTTGCCATGTTTGATGGACTTACTTAACAGTGCCACATCTATTCATTCCGAACTTCTGCATTCAAGCACATTGAATCTTAAGAATGGTGGAATGTGGAACTCAAAGCGTAGTCGTCGTATTAAGATTGATTTCGTCATTTAGAACCGACTCTATTTACGTTAAGATGCTTATTGCACCGTCTACTGGTAAAATTTTCGTTATTTTTTTTCTTCCGCGTTGTTTCCCCGTGCGTCAATAATATGCTTTTCAAATTTGACGTCATTCTTATCCGTGGGTCTCTTTCTGCAGCGTTGTGAAATGGGAACTTGAATAATAGACACCCTGTATGTTGCAAAGCTTTTTTAATTTATCTGCCTCTTTCAGTCAGTTTATACGTTCCTCCCATCTCTACTTATATGTGTCGATATTTTTCTGTTACTCCAAATATTTTAAGTTCATTTCCAATACCTTCATTTCTTAGTCTATCTTTCTAGATTACATCCCTTAACTCAATCGTCGGTAAACTGTAGCGCGGGGGTCAAACCTGGGCCACCGCTTCTTTTTCTATGGCCAGCTATGACTGGAGTCTATATTTCAAAATTCTTAAAGAAAATTAAATCAGGGTAATGCTGAATGTAGCGAGAAAGTCATATGAAAGAAATATATCAGCGTCTGTGACACTGTATTGCTACAATCCTTCGTTTTTTGGATACATATTGCAGGTGACTGGTAAGGTGCTCCAGATGGTCGACCCGGAAGTTGAGTAATTGCAAGAAAAACCATGTGTGGCCCTTCTACACGCAGGAATGTAGCTGAGGAAGACGGGACTCTGTGCTCTCGCCGTGGTGACGCACGGTTTTAACTTGGCAGCGTTCATTCTGCAACATTGTGTTCTCGTTTCTAACACCAGTGTATTTTCATCGTGTCACTTTCGAACGTGTCAAAGAAGTGAAAATCGGAGTTTGAACGTTGTTTGTTTAATGTAGACTGGACTATTTCGTAACTGAACTGCATGGGAAAGATAGGTAACTATGCTGAAGTAATGAACTAAAATTAGTACCAATGCCGGGATTCGAACCTAGATCTTCAGCTTAGTAGGCCGATGCACCGAGCGTTATGCAACACTGGCACCAGATCTGCACGCCCTACCCTAGTATGTCTCTCTCCCTATACAAATTCCAATTCGTGCCTCACTCCATTGACCTTTCGCTTCTAAACTCACCTCAGTACTGCCGAGGCTGTCCGATATTGGAACAGCTGCGTAGCAATGAGCTAAATGGGGTTAATCCTGCCTGTACATCAGTTGTAGATGATACAGGGTGTTTCAAAAATGACCGGTATATTTGAAACGGCAATACAAACTAAACGAGCAGCGATAGAAATACACCGTTTGTTGCAATATGCTTGGGACAACAGTACATTTTCAGGCAGACAAACTTTCGAAATTATAGTAGTTACAATTGTCAACAACAGATGGCGCTGCGGTCTGGGAAACTCTATAGTACGATATTTTCCACATATCCACCATGCGTAGCAATAATATGGCGTAGTCTCTGAATGAAATTACCCGAAACCTTTGACAACGTGTCTGGCGGAATGGCTTCACATGCAGATGAGATGTACTGCTTCAGCTGTTCAATTGTTTCTGGCGGTACACCTGGTCTTTCAAGTGTCCCCACAGAAAGAAGTCACAGGGGTTCATGTCTGGCGAATAGGGAGGCCAATCCACGCCGCCTCCTGTATGTTTCGGATAGCCGAAAGCAATCACACGATCATCGAAATATTTATTCAGGAAATTAAAGATGTCGGCCGTGCGATGTGGCCGGGCACCATCTTGCATAAACCACGAGGTGTTCCCAATGTCGTCTAAGGCAGTTTGTACCGCCACAAATTCACGAAGAATGTCCAGATAGCGTGATGCAGTAATCGTTTCGGATCTGAAAAACGGGACAATGATTCCTTTGGAAGAAATGGCGGCCCAGACCAGTACTTTTTGAGGATGCAGGGACGATGGGACTGCAACATGGGGCTTTTCGGTTCCCCATATGCGCCAGTTCTGTTTATTGACGAAGCCGTCCAGGTAAAAATAAGCTTCTCCAGTAAACCAAATGCTGCCCACATGCATATCGCCGTCATCAATCCTGTGCACTATATCGTTAGCGAATGTCTCTCGTGCAGCAATGGTAGCGGCGCTGAGGGGTTGCCGCGTTTGAATTTTGTATGGATAGAGGTGTAAACTCTGGCGCATGAGACGATACGTGGACGTTGGCGTCATTTGGACCGCAGCTGCAACACGGCGAACGGAAACCCGAGGCCGCTGTTGGATCACCTGCTGCACTAGCTGCGCGTTGCCCTCTGTGGTTGCCGTACGCGGTCGCCCTACCTTTCCAGCACGTTCATCCGTCACGTTCCCAGTCCGTTGAAATTTTTTAAACAGATCTTTTACTGTATCGCTTTTCGGTCCTTTGGTTACATTAAACCTCCGTTGAAAACTTCGTCTTGTTGCAACAACACTGTGTTCTAGGCGGTGGAATTCCAACACCAGAAAAATCCTCTGTTCCAAGGAATAAACCATGTTGTCCACAGCACACTTGCACGTTGTGAACAGCACACGCTTACAGCAGAAAGACGACGTACAGAATGGCGCACCCACAGACTGCGTTGTCTTCTATATCTTTCACATCACTTGCAGCGCCATCTGTTGTTGAAAATTGTAACTACTGTAATTTCGAAAGTTTGTCCGCCTGAAAATGTACTGTTGTCCCAAGCATATTGCAACAAACGGTGTATTTCTATCGCTGCTCGTTTAGTTTTTATTGCCGTTTAAAATATACCGGTAATTTTTGAAACACCCTGTATATTAATCACACACGTTATATATGATCTCACGCCTAGGTAATACGTTAATCATGTACTTACTGTACATGATTAATGTACCACCTTCACTTTGCGCATAGTCAGGGTTAACCCTGTTTCACTCATTGCTCAGGTGCTGTTCAGGTAGTGGAGAGTCTTGGCAATACTGATGCGAGTTTAGAAGGATAAAAGTAATGGGCTGAGGCTCGAGTTAGAATTGGTACTAGGGAGGGAGACTTACCAGCGTAATCCATGCAGCTGTTGTAACTGAAGTGCTCGTGTGGTGTAATGACCAACACATCTGTTAGAACTCCAGTACTAAATCAAATTTAAATTCATTGCTTTGGCGTACATCGCCATCGTAGGTAAAGGTCAGACTCGACCCGTCTCAGGAACAGAGTCTGTGTATGATTAATAGATGGGCGACCATTGTTTATTCCACAGTGACACTATAGCTGTACTAAAGAAATACAATACGCTCTGGCATTGCCACAGTAAGCATTCGGCACAATATTCCCCACTTATTGGGAAAGAATAAATGGCGAAATTAAAAACTTTGAAACGAAGAATCGTTCAAATGGTTCAAATTGGCTCTAAGCATTATGAGACTTAACATCTGAGGTCATCACTCACCTAGACTTAGAACTACTTAAACCTAACTAACCTAATGACATCACACATATCCATATCCGAGGCAGGATTCGAACCTGCGACCGTAGCAGCAGCGCGGTTCCGGACTGAAGCGCCTAGAACCGCTCTGCGCTCGGTCACAGCGGCAGGCAAAGCAGAATGAAAATAAGGCTGCAGCTAAAATATGTTTAGGAACTGCTCATTTGTTATCCAAGGGGAACATACCATTTACTGATGATAAGTCAATTAAATCAATTCTGATTGTAGCAGCAGAAGAATTGTGTTCTGAGAAAAGAGATTTCTTTAATTCTGTCGGCCACTCCCCGAGAACACTTGCTTGAAGTGTTGACAATTTTGGCAACAAGGGTAAACAATTAATTAACAAGGCACAGGAGTTCGAGTGGTTTCCCTTGCCTCTAGATTTGTCAACAGACGGTACAGATACTATTCAGCTGTTGCTGTTTATTCGAGGAGTCAGCGTTGACTTTGAAGTGGCTGAAGAGCTGACTTGCATGAGTAATCCATTTGTAACAACTACAGGCAAAAACATTATCATGGAAGTTGAGAAGGCGTTAACGAGGTGCAACGTGAAATGGAATCAGCTAGTATGTGTGGTAAAAGCTTTTTTGGAACGGACAAAGACTTAGTTGGGCGCATTTACAAGGCTTACGAAAATAAAATATGTTCAGAGCCTGTTGTTATTCATTATATTATTCATCAGGAGGTATTCTGTCGCAAATATCCGAATCCATCAAGTGTTTTAGAACCAGTTCTGTCAACAGTGAACTTCATTCTTTCTCGCTGAGTGAAACAGCGTCAGTTCCGTGATTTTCTGTTCGAAGTGGGAGCTGAATTTCCTGACTTGATCTGCTATACATCAGTTCAATGGCTTAGCAACGGTTTAGTTTTGTTAAGATTTTTTTTAAACTGAGGGCTGACATTGATATTTTTCTACCATCTTGAACTACAATTATTGAACACAAAGAGGCTTTGGTTCAAATGGTTCAAATGGCTCTGAGCACTATGGGACTCAACATCTTAGGTCATAAGTCCCCTAGAACTTAGAACTACTTAAACCTAACTAACCTAAGGACATCACACACACCCATGCCCGAGGCAGGATTCGAACCTGCGACCGTAGCAGCCTAGCGGTTCCGGACTGCAGCGCCAGAACCGCACGGCCACCGCGGCCGGCAGAGGCTTTGTAAATTAGGTTTTTCTACCTACATCATAGAATTTCCTGACGGATTCAGTTTGAAATTAAATGGCAAAATAGTTCTACTAAATGAAACTTAAGTTGCGATAAAGTCATTTCGGTGACAACTGCGTTTGATTGAGTCACAAATCACATCAAGGTGTGCATCTTCATATTTTCGTAGTACAATGATTGTTCTACAAAATTTCGGCCGTGTAGTAGCATTAATTTAACTTCTTCTGATATTTCGGGTGTATGCCATCCAGCCACCTTCAGAGTCAGCCGTATGACTGACGTTACAGCCCTTGCTCCGTTCTTTTAAACCCGCGGACCGCTCCACTGCGCGTTTGACCACAGAAACACAATCCGACAGCGACGCTGATCGGCGAATAAAGAGGTACAACATATGCGTGAAATCAGACCTGTGGCTGCACAGTCGATTCACACGGTGATATCGTTGTATGGCTGCGAACCGCACCATTGCAACGTTTTTGTGAGTTTATTACAGCTGCTTCGTGCAGCGCGCTGTTAAAAATTGCGAGAAGTAAAATCTCCATTCCCTCACAGATTTCCAAGTGACATATTGTCCGAGTTCAAGCTACAGTCTCAGAAACGAAAGCAACGATTTTTCGATTTTGATACAACTGCAGAACACATCCCTGTATTAGAAAATCCATTTCACAGTATCGCTGAGAAACTTTCATTGGAAATTACCAGTCTTCAGTGTGACAACACGATAACGTCAAATTTCAAAGGAAGAATCTAACAGAATTCTGTAAGTGTCTCCCAAGTGATGAATATGGTGAACTAAGATCAGATGATCTCTGCTTGATCTCTGTGTTTGGTAGTGGCTACTTGTGCCAAAAACCAGTTTCAGAGATGAAATATCTAAAATCGTGTTATAGTTTGAAACGTCCCCTTAGAACAATTTATACACGACTTAGTTCACCATATTCATCACTTGGGAGACACTTACAGAATTCTGTTAGATTCTTCCTTTGAAATTTGACGTTATCGTGTTGTCACACTGAAGACTGGTAATTTCCAATGAAAGTTTCTCAGCGATACTGTGAAATGGATTTTCAAATACAGGAATGTGTTCTGCACTTGTATCAAAATCAAAAAATCGTTGCTTTCGTTTCTGAGACTGTAGCTTGAACCTGACACACAATATTTCACAGGTCAAGAATTTGCGTTACAAATCTGTAGAGACAAAATGCTATTGATATAACAATGTCCAAAAAACTTTCGTTGGCATTGTAATACATTCACGCATTTACATACACATTTCATAACTCTTAAAGTACGATTCTTGGTTTCCGACATCCTTTTTCACAAGTCAGAGTCCCTAACCACTATTCATTACTCCTTACCTTATTCGTCGACACTTCTTCAAGACTGCATGGAAATCCACTACTTCTGTGTGCAATTTCTTTTACTAATGAGACTTTGTGAAAAAAAAACTGTAATTACTATTATGATGAATGATCAGGACTGTCTTTATTGACTGTGAGAAAATTTTAGCTTTTGACCAACATTGTATCAATAAGTGTGTGCATTTGATTTCTTTGTTATTGTAATTATCAAAAAATTTTTCAAATCATTACTGGCCACTGCCCAAAACAATTAGTAAAATTTTTTGTGGGGAGCATGGGGGCTATGTAAGTAGACTGTATAGGTTTTTTTATTGGCAACGTTACGTAGCGCTCTGTATCCAGCCTGTGGCTAGTTTGCATTGTTGCGGCCATTGTAGTGTTGGGCAGCGGCAGCTGGATGTGAACAGCGCGTAGCGTTGCGCAGTTGGAGGTGAGCCGCCAGCAGTGGTGGATGTGGGGAGAGAGATGGCGGAGTTTTGAAATTTGTAATACTGGATGGCATGAACTGCTATATATGTTATGATTATTAAGGTAAATACATTGTTTGTTCTCTATTAAAATCTTTCATTTGCTAACTATGCCTATCAGTAGTTAGTGCCTTACGTAGTTTGAATCTTTTATTTAGCTGGCAGTAGTGGCGCTCGCTGTATTGCAGTAGTTCGAGTAATGAAGATTTTTGTGAAATAAGTGATTTGTGAAAGGTATAGTTTAATGTTAGTCAGGGCCATTGTTTTGTAGGGATTATTGAAAGTCAGATTGCGTTGCGCTAAAAATATTGTGTGTTAGTTTAAGCACAGTCATGTATAATTTTTCTAAGGGGACGTTTCAAGTTGAACATTAATAGTTGTACATTTGAAATCAATTGCGATGATAGAGAGCACTAACTTTGATCATCAATTTGGTGAAATATTACTTGGAAGAAAAAAGCAGTTTCCATCTCATCAGAAAATTTGTTTCTCTAAGAACGACACTTTACTGTGAGTATTTTTATTTCAATCAATTTTGATGATGGGAGCATTAACTTTGAACATAAATTTGTTGAAATATTATCAAAGAAAAGTATTTCATGGATCACATTAGTAAAATTATTTCAAACAACAAATGCGTCTACTGACTATTTTTACTGCATTACTTTTTTATCAATACAGCTGCAAATACTTTTTTTTCTGTTTTTGGTAGACCACCTAAAAAAACTGGGGTATGGTCTGGAGAGTATTAAATATCTAATGTTGGTACATTTACAAGCAATGTTTGCCGACTTCTGCCTTAATTGATCTGAAGAATTGTATATCTGATGTCACTAATCGATATTTGACTACATTGTTTGCTATCTGAACCTCAGATTCGTAAAATAACTGTGGAAAAGCTTTTGTCTGATAGATTTCAGTTGTGATTTTTTTGTCTTTTTGTTTAATGTTCTTTATATTGTTCTACAAACAACCTCAAATCCTCCTATCTAATTCTTTATATCCTTACCACAGCCGACTGGGTGACTGCCTTGTCCTTATAATTTCATCTCATCATTTCAGTTCACAATCAAAAATAATGATACATCACAGGTGGTTAAAATGCCCACCATGCTATCTTTTCTGTCACTATGTTTTATGGTATGTGCTATCTACCTCGAAATGACATTAGTTTTCTCTTCTCTACAGATACTTCGAAATTGTCGTCTTCCATAGTAGATGACTGAAAATCGATGTTATACGCCTCTTCGGTGCTACCGATTACAAAGATAAATAAATGAACCGTGGCATATACTGGATTTGGAGAGAAACAGGAAACACAAAAGACAGGATGGACCACCCTGCCTAAACCTGTGTAGGAAAACCGTTGCCATTGAAAACAGATTCCAGTCATCTGGTAATGGAAAATTGCAGGTCATTTGGTTTTCAGTGGAATCTTGTACCATTCTTCCTGCATAATAGTAGCACTCCTAGGTTACAATGATGGAGGTGGACGGTGATCACGCAACCTTCTCTCCAAAGCAGCCCACATAGGCACAATAATATTGCTATCTGGTGACTATGGTGTCCACGGGACATGTCAGTCCATCGTCACATTGACAAAGATAGTCCCGGACGATGCGATTTGTGTGGACAGCTGACCTGCCGTCTGGAAACACAACATCAAGCATCAAAACTGGGGAACAAACATTTTACCGTGGAATGAACCTGACCAGCAAAATGGCTGGTTCAAATGACTCTGAGCACATGCGACTTAACTTCTGAGGTCATCAGTCGCCTAGGACTTAGAGCTAATTAAACATAACTAACATTAAGGACATCACACACATCCATGCCCGAGGCAGGATTCGAACCTGCGACCGGAGCGGTCGCTCGGCTCTAGACTGTAGCGTCTAGAACCGCACGGCCACACCGGCCGGCCAGCAAAATGGTTATGAAATGCTTTTCAGTAATGCGACCTTTCAAAGTAACCATGGTGCCCGTGTAGTATCACGGCATGGCTACCCAAATAATCACCGAACCGGTGTCACGTTCCTCTCTCGTTACGTAAGCGCGACCAGAAGTTGGAATCTTATACAACAAGACTCATCCGACCAAATGGCTATATTCTATTGCCCTATAGTACAGGTATTTTTTGGCAACTGCACCACGTCTTCTTGTTACGAGCATCGCCGCCGCAGTTCACCCTGTGATTCTTTGCTAATGAAGCTTATTTCGTGTTGTTTTGGTTCTAACAGAGTTCTCGAGACCACAGTCAGTTCTGCACTTTTTGTAGCTGTCGCCTCTCCAGTTGAGGGTCTGCAACCAACCGATCTGCATGCTAGAAACACTCGACCTACACCTGGAATTACGGTCTAGCGTGTGAATTCCTATGACAGCAGGAGCACTTTAGTGGTTAGCCAGTGCATCTTGACTGCAAATTTTTACGTAAGGCTGATGATTTGACCTGAGCGCCGCCATTTGTAAATAACATTTGAAGGTGTGTTTTCCAGCAGGATAACGCTCGCCCACATACTGCTATTCCACCCAACATTCTCTACAGCACGTCAACATGTTGCCTTGCCGTGTTCGAATACGAGATTTTGTCTCTAATCAAAGACACATGCGACATCATCGGACGACAACTTTCTTGTTTTACCGGATTTCTGATATTCACGGTTCACTCGTGAAACCGTCGTACAGAAAATCTTCACGTCATTGATACCTCGGAGATGCTGTGTCCCAATGCTCGTGCGAGAACTGTAACACCACGTTCAAACTCACTTAAATCTTCATAACCAGCAATTGTAGCAGCAACAACTGATCTAACAACTGCGCCAGACACTTGATGTCTTATGTAGGCGTTGCCGACTGCAGCGCCGTATTTTCCTGTTTACATATCTCTGTATTTGAATACGCATGCTTCTACCAGTTTATTTGGTTTTTAAGTGTATTATATCGAATCATAATACATGGAATGGCGGCAGGAACCTTGCACATGTTCCCCAATTAGACCTATATTCTCGAGGATTTCATTCCGAAACAACTTCCACCCCTCCCCTCCGCCCTCCCTGAAGAATTTGATGGTTTGTTGTTTTACCCTGATTTTTTTCAAATCTCTCCTGTAAAACAGTAGAAGGAAACTTTCAACAAGATCTCAATCTCTGCTTAGAACTGATCTTGTCAGCATTCGGTCTTCTTCAGCGATGACCTCTGTAAACAATCGACACTAAGATCTAGAACAACGCTTTCGTATGTTGATTCAATTAAATATAAGGGGCTGCTCCTCCGTACCAACATCACTACAGGAGAAAAAACATTTACGAATGCTACAGCAGTTTCATGCTCGTCGAAAGGAAAACACTACCCTCTCCCAAAATGAGTATCTAATCTCATACACGTGCCGACGTACACGTCAACTCAGCAACAATTATGATGGAAATTCAACATTATTACCTGATCTAACGCACGAAGACAGACCTTTGTAGCTATATTAGTGCCACCGCCATGTTATTTGCATTTAACACATGCGTGTGGTTAGCAACACACCATACGACATGCCGTATTATGTGAGGCGTAAGCCGCTATAAAAACGGAACTCGTTCTGAAGAACGAATGTCAACTGTTCGTGAACTATCGAGCAACTCGTGTACGTGTACCTGTTAAAATGCGGGTATTGGAGTCAGTGTGAGAAATGGGAGCTGGTGTGCTGCCATTTGCGTGGGCACATCCCACCTCTCGTTAACCGCACAGTCTGCGAGGATTCGTGCTGCTCTCGTAACATCGGCAAACTCCGATCCCCTTGATTAAGGCCTGCAATCTGACAGAAGGGCCAGGAAATTGTCCAGGGATTCCTGCCGTTACAAGTGTCACCAGACGACAACGAAGTCGCTAGCGTCGTGTCAGGTAATAGCGGTTTAACGTTTCACTGCTAGACGGCTTTAGCGACGAATCTTTCGAATAGACACCGACACTAGGCACCGAATGGCTTATTGTTCGCTCTATGACCTGAGTCTTTGTCCCCATTAAACCGTATTGATGTTGTCATAACTATAAACGAAAATTCCTCCATCGTACATATTTGTACGTTATGTGCAATGCGTTAAGCTGCGGGATCGTCTAGTAACCAACGACAATTCAGAATAGCCACAGCTCAGCGATGAAATCTGGCTACTGACATATTCATGTACTTTATACATTGAAATGATTTGTTTTCTTTATTACTCTTTCAAATAATTTGATACCATATAGAATCCCTTAAATTAAATTATGAAAATATTTAGTCTTGGTATACCCTCGATAATACAAAATATTTCAAATACCCTAATTATTCCCTACAAATATTTACGTCTTCTGGGTCCGTTTGCAAATTCGAATCTGTTTAGCACATGTCATATTAATATGCGACTTCTTCTTATAAGTATTCTTCTTATTTAGTGCCTCTCGAAGACTTTGCTTACCCATTTCATTTCTAACATAGTTCTTTAATGGTACACTTCAAATTACTTCCGATATTATGGTTGCTCGAATAGATTTTTCGCTGTAACCGCATGAATCACTATGCCACACTTTTACTAACGGCTTCGACTTTATACGAATCACTTCTCTACATTAATTTTAAGCTATGCAAATTGCCCTGAACTATGGCATTCAAGAATGAAATTAAAATGAAGATTATCTTGAAGTAAGGTGTGAGGATGTAGACAGAGTAATACGAAACGATGTTATGAAAATGTGTCACTAAATGTTTTCGAGGAAAGACTATTCCTGAGAACTGGAACTATTCTATTTCAGAACAAAGGGGACAGATAAGATATAAGAAATCTATAAGCCCGTCGGCTTCCTTCCTGTAACGAGATTATAATCTGGCAAAGGAACAAGCAGAAGCAGGCATGCACTATTTCAAAGTCGTGACCACAGAGTATAAATTACCACTGTATCTGTGCAGAAATATTTCACCTCAGTTTCAAACTAATCTTTACTAATAGTCTTCCGGAGACATGGCATTGTTCAGCACGTCGATATACTAACAGATATGTGTCAATTTTGCAGCTTCCAACGGGATTAACAGCATAGTGAGAAACCCAAAACTGAAAGATGAGTCACGTAACAGGTACTCTATATCACTGAAATTATTCTCAAGAAACCTGGGAAACTTTATCAAAGTCATAAATTTATTTTTATTGTTATTTTTGTATTAAACAGAACCTGTGATCAAAGACAAGTGTCTCCTGTTCTAATTAATAGGTGCGAAAATTGTTTGACGATCATGTTTTATATAAGATCTATGAAGTGTTGGACCGATGTTTGATATGTTTTTTAATTTTGCATTTTTTCACGTTTTCTTGAGGAAGTTGCTTTTACTGGCGCTATATCATATATCTTTAACTTTTCTCTACATCATCCCTCTGTTTCACGTTACAAATCAACAAATTTCGAGTAACACGTGAATTAAACGATGACGGTTTCAATTTTGCTACTAATACTATAGGAAGATAACTCAGTAGATTAAACATGTTCTGTAGGTTACATGGTCCTTTATATATCCACACGCAGCGTCTAGATGATTCATCACTTCCTATTTCTAGGGGAATTCAGTAAGACACTGATCGCATTTGTAGACAAAGCGATCGAAATGAAGTAACTCCCGAAGGTATGCAACACGCCTAACATACTGGTAACACGCTTATTATCCTAACTGAACAAAGCTACCGTAGTCTACACCTAGTGTACGGTGGCCTACGGTACTTTTACAGCTCTTAAGTTACAATCATTACATACTATGGCAGGAAGTGAGATATGAGGGGAGCCTCTGTATCGAAAATGCTGAATTGAAGAAGAGACAGGATGACTGTATATATGTTAAGGCAGCAGAAAACAGCTGCGATTGTACTAGAGAGAGAGATAGGGGAAAGAAACTGTGGAGGAAGACATAGACTGGTAATTCTATGTTAGTTGCATGCGGCCTTCCCACCAATTTCTCACGGAAAACAGCTGTCTGATTAAAAGTAAAAATAGACGCAAAAGCGTTTATTTCCATGGCAACAGGTATCCGTGAATTTTGTACCAAAATCGGTTACCATCGACCACCCATGTCCATTTTTAAAGACCTTCCCTGTACTGCAGTTTCAATGACCATCATTTATCATACGGCGGATATCATATGGTTGTTGATGATGATAACCTTATATTCTGGAGAAGGACAGTGAGTACGTGGGTAGCGCTTGCCCGGTTGCGGATTTAGGGCGCTGCTCCAGTACCGTTGCAGTGCTCACTCGGGCACTGCTTCTGCCCTGACAGCGGCGCACACAGCAGAATGGCTCTGCCAGCCGTCTGGAGCGACTCTGGCCTGGCCGCAATCCAAACGCGTCCACACAACACCCACCCCGGCCCACACCCACCCACACACAGTGCCGCGTCTAGCCACGCTCGTTTGCATTTAAAGGACAGTGGCGTGGAAGTGGGATACGGCGGCAACAGCGCCACAGTCCCGAGCTTTGCGCCGCCCCTACATCTCTCGGCCTTCGTGGCCGCCTTAAGACAGTGCGGACTCGGCGATGCAGTCGCGAGGTTAGCAACTGCTCCAAAGGCGGAGTTCCGTAAAGAGCGAAGCGGCCAACCTTAGCGCCAGTTTACCTATGATTTCGGAGTCATTCTGTGGCGTCGAGGGCTATGACGTATCAAACCTTAATTTTTATTTACTACGCTTCACTAAAAACTTACATGTGCACAGCAGCTGGTGAAAACTGAAACAGCCACAGGGAACAATCCGAATCACTCTAAAATCGGATAGTGTGTAGAACAGAGGTTAGATTTTGCTTTGTGGGGAAACGTAAGTACATAAGTTTCATCAGCGTCTCAACAGCCTACATCAAAACGTAAAGGCCACACCTGAAATGGAGAAAAACGGCTTGATTCTCTTTCTCGAGCGGAAGACGCATTAAAGTATGCAGGGTTTCTATTACAGACTGCTAGATGTCGGAGAGCAGACTTAGCAGATAAACTCACGAAATATACCGTTTGAATATAAAATAAATTATGCTGATGCCAACCAGAAAGCCCGAGGTGATTCCGCTCTAACGTCTTCGCAAGTTTCCAGGTGATTGAAAGTGTATGCGGAGAATGGAGAAGGGGTAACCCACAATATCTGCTTTGTCCACGGTCACGCAAATGTTACTCTTGCGTGTGATTTGCTGAACTCTGACAATATAAAGAGCATTTTCATGACTGCACTGACACTGAAAATTGAAAGAACCACTGTACGCAACATTATGACATACTACCTCAGCATGCTTCTCGACAAAGTGTTGATGGACGAGTAAAATGCAATCGAGGGACGATTGTCAATTAACTTTCAGAACGTGTTCGAAGAATGCCACATTTTAAACACAGTTTTATTCTAAGGGATAAAACACGTGCGTTTTGAGTATGACCTGGAGAGGATCACTGCAGTTCTTAATTTTACACCGCAGCGCACTCCGAACAAAAAAGCCAATGGTAACAGGTCATAAATCAAAACAATGCTTGCTGCGTTTCTCGAGACAAAGAGTCCACAAAGAAATGTACCTTCTAACAACCCTACCACAATAAAGGTCAAAAATTAATTATGATTGTAGTGTTGCTCACGCTGCTAAATATTGCATTTTCGGGCAACAACGAAGTTATATTATGTGGCAGGTGTCATTAGAGCACACTTAGTAAAGTCATTTCTTGAAATAATGAATAAACTAGGCACTCATCGTTTCGTGTTTCCCGCGCTGGTCTCGTTGTGAACTCACGGCTCAATCGTCGAAAATCTAGGTAGTGATGATTCCAAGCTCGGATGCAAAGAGGCCTAGATGTTATTCTGCGATATTCAAAAGTTTTATAGGTGTGTTTCATAAACCATTCTTGAAGATTAAACTTTTGCAAGTTAGGACAATGGTGATGTAAAAAAGTAATCAGCACTCCGAATTTAAGTTACACTTCTTTTTTATTACTTTTGTTGCAATATCACGTAACTCGTTCCAAAACATCGCTTCACAATATAAAACATTCTTGAAAATGTCTTCTTCACTGTTAAAGTTCACATTTAATAAATTGACTACAATTTGCGTCTTTTTAACATGACAACCAAAGCTTGATTCTCTAATAACCGCTTACGCGTCCAGAAATAAGAGTTACAAGTACGTCAAAGATCATAGTGACAAAAGAAAGAATACACATAAGAATAATATCATTGCAATATATACATATCGATGTATCGAAGTACCTCTACATTAATGAAATCAAATCTGAATGTTGTCACAGAAATATGTTAACTATTTTACAGAAACACTGTAGAATATTGCTGGTATCGAGAGGTTGAGGTGAGGTGCCGTAATGAATACGTAATTCAGGTACCATTACAACCACCACGACAGACCGTCTGTTATGGGGATGTTCCCGAAAGACAGAACAGAAGTCTTTCGCGCGCAGGGGAATATCACCGCTACCTTGGACTTCCATCATGATAAAGCCCATGATACGTCGCCCCAGCAAGCTTACACTCCCAATTTGGCTCCGTCAGATATTTTTGCTCCTGAGATTTAGGACTGCACCCAAAGGCCACCTTGTAGAGGGTGCTGAGAAGTGTACATGGCCTCAGGCCACAATAACGGAATACAAAGTAGGCTGAGGCGTGAATGTGAATTTGGACTCACGACGGAAGCGTGCTAGGGTAGTCCGTGCAGTTGTGCAAAGCCACTGTGCCAGGGTATCGTGGTGGTTAGCGCATCTACCTGGTCAAAAGGAGACCCTAGTTCGAATCCTGGCATTGGCACAAATTTTCATTCGACGGTTCAATCTGCATTTATACATTTCCCATTGTAATTACACAGTTAACGAGAAAAAGGTAATACTATTTTGAACACAGTACCCTAGTCCTTCCCGGAGTGTGCCCTGGTATCTGTCTTTCTATTCAACCTCTATACCTAACAATGGCTAAAGTAGAGCAACCAAGACGCTTTCAAATCGCCGTCTTGGCTCTTTGTTAACTCGACCTGTACTGCCATATTGAGCAATTAACGAATCTGATTCCTGTCCTCGTCTCTTGGTTTGTCTCCGCAAGTTCCACCCCTAAACTTCTTCACAATACTAACAGGACGATTCTTTGATGTCTCAGATTGCGTCATATCAACCGATCTCTTGCTTCAGTCATGTTGTCACAAATTTCTTTTCTCCCGAACACTATACAGTACCACTTCATTAGTTACGCCATCTACCGACATAATCTTTAGCGTTCTTCTGTAGCTCCACATTTCGAAAGCTATTATTCTCTTCTTGTCAGAATTGTTCATCTTTTCGCTTCAATCCAAGGCTCCACTCCAAACAAATACCTTCAGAAAAAACTTCCTGACAAGCAAATTTATATTCGGTGTCAACAAATGTTTTCTTTAGAAACGATTTTCTTGTCGTTGCCAGTCTGCAACTTATATCTCCTCTATTTCGGCCCTTATCAGTTATTTTACTGTTCAAATAGCAAAAGTTTTCTGCTATGTGTCTCATTTTCTAATATAGTTTCTCCAACATCCGTTGATTTAATTCGACTGCTACCCTTGTTTTGCTATTGTTAATGACCGTAAACGACAGAAAAACTTCGTGCAAAATGCGCATTTGAACCTTCAGCTATTTTTATTTTACACCCAAACATCTACCTGCTGTACTGCTCTGTATACATTTAGTATTCGTATGTTTGTTTTTAAAGTCCTGTATCATACATATATATATATATATATATATTTTAACGCTTCATCCGTTAAGATGGTCCAGGACCGACACCGGTAGATGTAATGGTGTAAGATAAAAACAGCTGATTGTCCAAATATGTATTTTGTACATTACTTCACTGCTGTTAACATAACCTTCGAAAATTGTTTAAGAAAAATTCCGCTCGTAGTGTTGGCTTGACGCTGGAGTAGAGCAACGGATGTGGAAAAGTCTTCCTCGAGACCGGATACCACCAACGTCTCACACTGACGTGGGCACGTGAACATCATCGCTAGCGTGCTGAGTGCCAAAGAGTAGTGCTTCCGCAGAAGTCTGGTCTCACTGTGTCTTACAATACTGGCTCTGCACGAATTAGACGGTACCGTAGCGATGGCGCAACCGCCTTGCCGCAGTGGATACACCGGTTCCCGTGAGATCACCGAAGTTAAGCTCTGTCGGGCGTAGTCGGCACTTGGATGGGTGACCATCCAGGCCGCCATGCGCTGTTGCCATTTTTCGGGGTGCGCTCAGCCTCGTGGTGCCAATTGAGGAGCTACTCGACCGAATAGTAGCGGCTCCGGTCAAAGAAAACCATCATAACGGCCGGGAGAGCGGTTTGCTGACCCCACGCCCTTCCTATCCGCGTCCTCCACTGAGTATGACACGGCGGTCGGATGGTCCCGGTTGGCCACTCGTGGCCTGAAGACGGAGTGTGGTGATGGCACTCGTGTAGATTGAACTGTTGAGCGACATGTCGGAGAGACACCAAGTGCCATAATTTGAGACGCCACTGACTACAAGATGTGATCTAGTCACTGACGTATTGTGGAAGATCTGGAAAGAAACAGCTGCATCAGCAAGCTTTTACAATATTATGCACAGCCCCTCCTGTATGCAGTTCCTCATGCCATATTTCAGCAGAAAAATGTCCAGCCATTTGTGGCGAGGAATGTTCGAGCTTTCTTTGAAGAACGACGTGTACCACTGCATCCCTTGTCTGCATGTCGCCTGAGATCTTGCCCAATGAATACACCTGTGATATCGTCGATCGGTAATTTATTCGTTCTGGTCCTCCTGCAAGCGCTGTCTATGTTTTTTGGACGCGCCAACAAACCGTGTGTTGCCTCAGTGATTCCATTATGCGACGCCAAGCGCAGCACGTGGAAGCTTTACACAGTAGTGAAGTCTCACGGCACAGTTCATGTAAAGTTCTGTAATTCTAATCGTTCGTATATTGTGATGTTTCTAGTCTGTGAAGTAGATTTCATTGTAATCAGGTGAATCGTTCTCGGTGTGGCAATTTTCAAAAACCGCTGTGAAGTACAATCGTCGTTACTAGAGAACTTATGAACGTCATTGTATACGTTAATTCACTTACACAGACACTATTAGCACTTGTTTTGCACGTATAACGACAACGAACACGTAATAGTTTATCCACTGAAAAGATGTTGATGCCTTTCCCATATAAGTCCGGCTTCGCAAAATATCAGTGTCTTTTATGTCAAAACAAGAGGAGGATGTATACGTTGGAGAGCAGAGCTGCCGTTTATGTTCACATAGACGACGCGAAATGAGACAAATGTAACTTATATTTCACCATTCATCACTTTCACGTTACTGAAAGCAAAATCAAATTTGCAACAAGGGAACACAGCTGGGCCTTCGAATTTTTGCTCGTATTGAACACCAGAAGCAAATTTCAGTACCATATATTTGTTTGTAAATTGTAGGACGGCAGCGATAAACACGATGAATACGACGTAAAAGCATATCGAGAGCTGGCTACGAACATTAATGTTGTCCGGAGCTACGGGGACCTATTCAGTAAAAATACGCATATCGGCATTCGTTTATGTATGTAACCCACTATGTACCGCTACATCCAGTTCACCCGCTCGCGCTACACTTGCCTTGTTCACAGAGGTAATGCATTTTAACTAAAATAAGACAGGAATTACACACAACATTCGCTCAGTGTGCGAGTGGATATCTCTGCGTAAATTCTTCTGGATTTGTTGCGCAGAAGAGCACAACATCCTAACATCAACAGGACGTAACATTTATAAAGTCAACAGGACGAAACATTACAATTGCCATTTGCTTGTCATCTTCAGATGAGAAACTATTCCCTAACACCCAGGCAAAATCCTATTCGTTTCCCGCCAAAACTGTGATACTGTCGCGTCGAAACCACAATCAGTCAAAATCCGACGGAGTCAGTATCGGTAATAAAGTACTACACTTAGAACTGGAAACATGTTTATTACTGATGTAAAGAGCGAGAACGGAACAGACTCCCAGAACGGAGAGTGCAGCTATTTCTACAAACATCGAATATTCTACAATAAATCAATCAAATCGACGACAGAGAACCCTTAGATCATGCGCCGACCTCACAATTCTCCTCCATAGACGGCGATCTTATGCACTTTGGATCCAGTTGTCACGGACTCCTAGTTGGCAGATGTCTTTCTGTAGCTCACCCTCCCATCGCTTCCTGAGTCTCCCGATTGGACGGGATACCATCAGGTCTTCCCATAACTACGGTTTTTGCCCGAGAGGTGTCGGGTCTTCTAGCAATGTGGCCCGCCAAGCTTATTCTCCACGCTTTTAGTTTTTTAACGATGTTTGGTTGCCTCATCATCCTATACAATTCTTGGTTATTTCTACGAGCTCTCTTCCTGGATAGGTCTAAAGAGCCTTCCCATAATTTTTCTCTAGAAGACCAAAAAGTTTTCTTTGTCCTTCTTTGTTGTACTTAGGGTTTCTGTCCCATACAACAATACTGCCACTATCACGACATTGTATGCTTTACGTTTCGTCTTAATTGGCAGATTCTTGGATGACATTTTCTGATTTAGACTGAAATAAGTTTTAGCCTCGTTCACAATGCTGGTCTTTATAAAAAACATAAAATATTTACGAATATACATATCTTACAAATGAAAGATATTTCAAGAACTTTCCAGAAATGATAAGTACTAAATAATAAAACAATTGCTGGTGGTGAGGTTTCAACTGACAACCAGCAAGACGCTAACCACTGCGCTAAACTGCGTGTCCAATTGCACGCCCATTAATTCTTTTCCTGCAGGAACAGCACCCTGCATATAGTTCTTGAAATGGTCCTTACGGCGTTACGTATCCCTTGATGTCTAAAACAATTATGTTCTCAACCCCCATAATTATTTGAAAGAACTTCCCTTTGGAAAGTATCGTTTAACTGAATATTCCATAACGAATCCCTTTTATCAACACTTTCTTAATTAGTCAAAAGAATAGATTCCATAGGAAGCCTGTTATCCTGTTCTGATTATTAGTGGTTATAGATCTCCAGTTCTTGTAAGCAATATTGGAGGTGATGGATTTATCTAGTTCCAATATTCGAAATATCTATATCTTATAGGGATTTTAAAATCCTGTTTCGGAAATATTTTGACCTATCTATGGAATCTCGAAACGATCAGCAGTGTCATGCTTTTTTAAAAAAAAACATGTTTTACATATAACAAAAGTAGAGTATACGAAATATCGGTTTCTGCTGGGGTCAAAGAGCCTGTTGCAAGGTGTCGCGATCCACTTTGTTCCGGTAATAGACAGTCGATTGCATAGATTATGTACCGTCTTCTGTATGGTGGCGCTGGTGGATCCTCGCATTCTGGAGTACGCAGAGCGTCGAAATAACCCTTCCAGATGATGCTTCCCGAACGTCGACTGAGTCTTCAGGTTTCTTGAACTCTCATCGTCGATTTGTGCGTCTGGACTGTAGTAGGACTTCATAGGGCTGACGTGGACGATGGCGTTGCGGTACCGTCTTTTTGATGACACGTCATAATCCTCGACTTCATACGTGACGTCAGACGAGCGACGGAAGATACGGTCCAAAGAAGCGATTTAGTAACATTTCCGACGATCCATATTCCGCACAGTCGCCCGGGCTGTATCTCAATGGTCGATGTTTAGCATTATAGGGCTTTCGATCTTATTCCTGGGCGTCAAGGGTTTCTAACGACAGTGGAGCAGAAAGAACAAAGTGAAACCTGCAGTGCCTTCCTTCACTGTTACGCGAATGTCACGATGGGCAGTATTGTACCCCAATCTCTCTGTTCGACCTCAAAGTACGTCGAGAGTATATCTGTGGACAGTTCTCTTCCTGTGGGCAGTCAACGTGATGATATGCCTGACAACAATCTCTACTGGAAAAAGTTTACACGATCAGGAATCATCGGACTTACTCTACAAGGACCTTTGCAATTTCCCGAACTTGGACAGTTAGCACTGCTATGGTAGCAGCATAGTGGGTGAGATGAACAGTGCACTCCATTATCTATCGATTCTAGTCTGTTGACTCCGGGGACCTCCCGCAAGGGGTAGATTCTAATTCAGTGGAATCGCGCTGAAGCAGGCAGAATTCGTACCACACGCTACGGAGCTGATTGCCTCACCTAGTGTCTCACGGATCGATAGAGACTGGTCGGTGATGCCTCTGTCTTATTCGGTCTGGAGTCTTCATGAAACACAGTTGAGCCGGCCGGAGTGGCCGAGTGGTTCTAGGCGCTAAAGTCTCGAACCCCGCGACCGCTGCGGTCGCAGGTTCGAATCCTGCCTCGGGCATGGATGTGTGTGATGTCCTTAGGTTAGTTAGGTTTAAGTAGTTCTAAGTTCTAGGGGACTGATGACCACAGTAGTTAAGTCCCATAGTGCTCAGAACCATTTGAGCCGAACACAGTTGACCAAATGGTAGAGCGATGTTGGAAATACTTCATGATCTCTCGCCGCAAATGAGTGGGGAACACGAGTAACCATTTCTGCCCCATCCGATCATAGTTCCCCCTATACAATGTTACGCTTATTATTGAAATCCGCCTTTGATCGGGTTCCCTCACTCTTCAAAGTTTATATGGTTTCCAAAAATGCTGGATCTTCTGTCTGGTCAGCAGCAATGTCATTTAAGGTAGCGACGACTGAGTTTTCGTCCAAGCTGTTCGATCAAAGGATTCCTTAAAAGACAGTTGGGATACTTGTATGTATATACCAGTGTCGTAATCCTGAAACCACGCGGTCTATTCCCCAGTCGACTAGACGAACCCTTGAGTTTGGTCAGAATACACAATTCGAATGATTTGGCAAATACCTACGAATGAAACTGACTGATCTCCAAAAAACTGCAAGTCAGTCTTTCTCAATTGTAGAGTAGCTCTTCTCCGTTGTAAACTCTAAATTCTTGCACCTCGTTCCAGGAACGTTTGGTGTCTATCTGCAGCAGTTCTTCCAAGGCACGCGTTGCTGTCATTCACATACTTAAAGTGTTAACAGCAAACCATTAAGTTTTTAAGTTTTTATTGTCCTACCCATAATCTCTTTTCCAAATTTCCTTGTTTCGTTTGCTGTTTATTCAGTGTTAAAATTGAATAACAAGGGAGATGAGTGAGAACATGGGCCCATTCCTTTCTTAATTACCGCCTCCGTTTCAGGTTCTTCCACTTTTATAAGCATAGTGTTGTTTCTGTAGAAGTTCTAGACAGCCACAAGAAGTAACACATAATAAAGCCATCCTCTAATATATTATCCTTATTTGTTACGAAGAGTATTTATGGCTGTAGCAGTGTGGCGTATTGATATCTGCTGGTGGTACATTACGGGATTACGAAGCCTGTCTGTCTTTAGCTGCTGAACTATCGATTAGAACGGTAGCCCGTGCACAGTCGACGCGCAAATGAGGCCAGCCCCTACGGAGCAGGCAACCCACGAGGCAGCAATGTGGAGCGGGCGGTATGCCGTACAGGCGCGGGAGATCAGCGCAGCCGCACGTAATTGCAGGCGGGTCTGATTTGTGGATCCTGCTGCTGGGCGGCCGACTTAGCTCGCCCTGGTAAATTAAGCACTGCTGCCTTTCAGCGCCGTTACCGCCGCTGGATTATGGCTATTACAGTGTAGAGAACAGGTAGTGGAATGGCTGCGATGAAGTTCCCCAGAGACCGTGATATTACGTGCCCTCAGAGGATGGTGTGCAGAACTATCGCTGAAACGGTTTATGTCTATTTATGAAGAAGACGATACCACCGATGTCTACTTCCATATGCACTTTATCTAATGAAAGCACTGATTAATGCCTTTAGAAAATTAGTAATACGTGCAGGTAACTATGCAAAGATGGTATACATTAGGCGAAACTATCGCTGACAAGTGGATCTTAAGAAGTAAACCTCTTAGATTTTCTTCATAATTATAGAAATTGTGTAAAACTCTTGTTACCGTAGAGTTGCTGGTTCGAATTTTCTAACAATTGTTTTCAACATTTATTCAAATTCCATACTTAGAATTGTAAAATAAAAACTGCAACATAATTTTATAAATAAAATAACTTTTTTATTTCACTTACACACTTGGTCGAATGTGAGTATGTTAAAATTTGATACAGACATTCCTTACGGTTAAATGCCAATAATCATGTACATCAATAACATTGTGTTCAGACTCCATAAATGGAAGGGTATCTCATTTACTCGTATTTGATGTTTGGCCTTCTTGTACCAAATTCTAATTTATATTGAATGCTTGCATTTTCATGTCATTCGTAACTAAAAAGAAAAGGAAATTACTGATCTATTTTTGTTAATTAGTATTTCCACTTTTTAATGAAAATGGACTTAAACCAAAGTAAAAGAAGTTTCTAGAGACTCGACCAGTTACCTTACGAAGACTCTTACGTACTCAGCTACCCGCAACTACATTAATAGGTTGGTTGGTTGGTATGGGGAAGGAGACCAGACAGCGATGTCATCGGTCTCATCGGATTAGGGAAGGACGGGGAAGGAAGTCTGCCGTGCCCTTCGAAAGGAACCATCCCGGCATTTGCCTGGAACTACATTAATATTTTAGAGACATTTCATACTGAACCTCGCTCAGACATCGAGTCTTCATAGGCGAATACTTTTAATTTGGGAACAATAACATATTACTGCCAGTAACTGCAGTCCAGGTTCTCACCAGCAATAACTTTTTTCTTTTATATTGACATTTTGCCAGTTGGAAGTATGCTAACTTTATGGTGTACAATAAATTATTACTTCAACGATTACTTAGATATAAAAAATATTCACATTACTGGTTTCGATATATATCTTCCACCTTCAGATGTGCTTAATCCACGAAAATCTTTGTACAGTTAACAAAAATGGATAGACACTTTGCGCATAATAGATTAATTTAACATTTCAATGAAGTTATATTTGGTCTTAGGACAAGGGACTAAAATTAGGATATAGTCTTGCCTTGACATGTAAGGATATGGAAGAGAGGGGGTAACAGAGGGAGGAGAGAAGCATAGGCGAAGTTTTAGGAAACAGCGTGCGCTACACATACATATGATTTCTGTGGGTAATCAAGTAAAGCTGATATTAGTTTAAAAAATGCGAAGAACCCAAATTAAAGATTAAAAACTTTAAAAAGTTAATGCGACACATTAAAAACATATACACGTATCAGCGACAATCAGATCTCAAAATCATATACAATTTACAGACTTTTCTGGCCCAATTACAAATAGCACATTCACCTTATAAGTACACTTTCATAAAGGGCGAAAGTTGAGCAAAACTGGTTAAAACCTTACCATTAAGGTCCTTATGTTAATAACAGATTTGTTAAACCCCTCAAAAGTTACATAAACACTGAACACTACTGGCATTTTAGACAAGATAAACTGCAAAGTAATTATTTAGGCTTACATACAGCACAAACGCAAAAATTGTCAAGTCTAGCCATCCTTGCATTTAGACGTTCCCTTCTTTGTACCTTCCGCCTACTATACCAAAAATTACAACCAAACATGACGCATGTAATGACCATTGTATCAAAATTCTATAGATATCGTAGCTACACTAGTTTATCCCAGTTTTTTACGACTGTTTTACCAGTAAATAAAGTTGTTCATACATCACTTGCGCTTGCCACCATATTATGACTCTAAAGTGCTGACTCTAGCGACACCGGTGACACTATACGTTATCTGCAGTGTACTAATGTATGTCTGTTATTAACAGTTTCATGTATTAAATTCTTTGATTATTCCTGTATGTCGTCGGTTCAACACAAGACGACTGGGGCGAATATATAAAGTCGTTTACGCAACTTCAAAAATGAAACGAAGGACTTCTAAGACAGAGAAACACGTCTTTCTGTGATGATCCTTAGAGGACGAGGCAAAGAAGTTGATTGAAGGTATTTCCATCACTGCGAATCCGTAGGAGGAAATGAAACGTATATAAGTTTCTCAAAACAAAATCCATATAATTCAGGCTCATCTAGTTTATCTTGAAACTATGAAGCCGATTCCACTAGCGTCAACACATATTTTGAACCCTACAGATATCGACTGTTACAGAGGCAAGCAAGAGTAATAACGAACCTTAGGGGAATATGTATTCAAACATGGCGGCTTGCTGCACCCTAAATTCGGCGTGCTTTTCAGGAAGATAAAGTTAGACGTTGATTTATTCACGATATAAGAGAGAAGATTGCTGAAAGCCATCACGAAGGTGGTGGAATTTTTGAACGATAAATTATGAGCTATGACTGTACACAAAAGTACAGGTGCTGTAGTAGCATTTTAGACACATTCACATCCCCACTTGCGGCTCGATATATAAATATAAAGGGGCAGAATCGAGACCGGGTTGTTTTCATTTATCTAACTTTTTCCATAGAAGGTTTCTTATCAAATCGGAGGGGATACTAAGGCGTTATATTAATTGTAAAATACAGTTGTATTTCACAATAGGTGTAACACATTTATCAAATAATATGTGTGTATGGTGGTTTTATATCAGTTCTTATACACAGAAATAACGAACACCATGAGCACAGCGCGAAGGCAGGTTCAGTACAGTAACATTTGTTCGTGCGAATCTCACTCGGGAACGAAACGTCGTTAACACTGCTGAAGATTTCATGTGTTAGCAACAACTTCTTGACAAACGATGCAGAACGAATCATTTTACACGAAACTGGCGTTAGCAATTGATGAGTCAAGGTGCACAATGAGACTTTCACTGAAAGAATTTCAAATAAGTTTCTCACTTTTTAAAATTTATTTACCTGTCGTACAAGTAGTAGACGAATAAGAATAGAGTTTTCTCAATACTTACCGGAAAACACTCGTTTAGTAAACTTCTACAGACACAGGTACGTATACAAAAAACTCAAAATTGATAATCGGGTTTCGAACACAAGGTGCAAAATTAGGAAACCGCGAAAGTAACCACTCAGGCACCATCCAATCTGAGATATCACACGGTAAAAGGCACATACAGTACCTCGATAACATCTGGAAACTTTGCCGTCGTTTTATCAGATCCTTCTAACGAAGGCAGACGTTTTATGTCGTTACGGAAAAAACTTTTCTGCTAACTTTCATTTCCGTAGATATATCATTCACAAATGCTGTTTTAAATTCAAAATCAGCAAGTTGAGTCGATCAGCATACAGGATGCTTCGGGTTGTGTGTTCCACATACCTAATCACGCATGCAAAAGGAAATACTGGGAGTTATAAAGAGGAGAACTGTTTTTGATGCTTCGTCACGAGAAAATGATTCACCCCCACACCTAACGACAATCTAGAGTGAGGACTCAATTCGTTACCTTAAATAATGTCAACTTTAATTTGCCTCATGGTGTACCAAAAGAAAACTGTAGGGGATGGAAATCAGGAACTATTACAACTACCACATTATGAGAAGGACAAAGATTTTAAACGATTCTTGCGGTTTTGTGTCGCGAAATCTGACAAACTACGAACGACGTCATTATTTATAGATTTACACGTTAATCATTTGGTCTCATACTTAGCCCATTTATCCTTAGTGGTACTTTGCTTGTATTGCCTACAAGGTTTAGAGACACGTATCCTGTTGTAGTAGAACATATAGATAACAGCACTTTCACGTACGACTTTGACGCCATCTGCGTGGATGGCAATACTGTCAAATGTGTAAGATGACAGGTGTATTGTGTAAGTAAAACTTCCAGTGGTTAAATGGACTACAAATTCTAATACACTAATGAGCCTGAGGAAAAGCGGAAGGGCGATCAGCTAAAAAAACATACCACTGTCTTAAGTATCGAGTGGAACACGGAATCAGGTCCATCCTTCTTGTACCACCGTCTCATGATCAATAAACTAAAAAATGGGGACGCAACTAAATGTCAGTTAGTGCTTGCAACAACGAGATTTCACTGTCCTCTTTACAATAACAAAGATACTTTGTCAGGTTATGTGGTGTAAAACACTGGGATAAGATCTTGCCTCCAAATTTAGCACCTTGTTGGGGATTTTGGACTTCTCAATTCACTCAAATGTTATCATTTAGTTTATCAAGATGGGTAGGACTGCACTGTCAAAAACGGCCAATTTATCAAGCTCATAAATTGTCTAACGCCTTAGCGTTGTGGCCAAACGAAACTACATTCATGCGGCTATAACTGTGGGTTCCTTGATTGCTCTGGGAAAATTCTCTTCAAAGTACAGCCCATCAAACTACTACACATAAAATATGACACATGAATTAGTACATAAATAAATAAAAGTTTTACTTAACTTCGACACACTTCTTTCCCACAGCAGTACTCGATAACTTACTAGATACTTGCCATTGACTATGAAAGCATCACTTGATGCACTAAACAACGAACTGTTGTCTTGAGGTACGGTATTCGATATTTTATAGCAGTACAAGTTCATCGGAAACTTTAATAGCTTGTTGGTCCTACAGTATGAAGCTGAGTGTTGTAGCTGACGCCTCGCACTGGGGTGAGCTCTTGCAATCTGGGGCAGTATATTGGTATCCGATGCGAGGGGCTGTTGTACTGAGAGAGGGTCCCGTGGTTTTCAGGAGCATTTCCCATATGTCACTGTGCATTGCAGCCTAATGTCTGTGGTATCGACTCGCGTTTCCAACTTTGTCTTGGTACCATGATCTCCAGACCATACCACACTCAGAAACTGCATACGGAGCAGTGCCGTACATGAGAACATCTGAGACTAAAAATACATTTGTCCGTTTGGTTGTCAGTATAAATAAGAGTTTCTCCTACCAATAGGATACCTCTTACATGGTTTGAGTTACTGGGTTCATGACTTCTGTAATATTTCTGCCACTCTCCTGTATTTTCCATAGCAAACACGATAATGTGGAACGATTACAGGGTGACACTTTCTGGACAGAGGTGATTCAAATCGGTGGATTTTGTTTGTTGCTAGTAGAGTAATTGAAGTGGTAACTTCCAGCTGTACAACTGTTCGAGTCGTGCTACAGTGTTTAAGGTGCATGCTAGAAAACCTACTTTTATGTCTTGGCCACCAGTTTCGCCTGTTCTGAACCCTATGGAACACATCTGGGAGCGTTATCAGGTGCTAGCTCCATAGTTAATTATCCACCAGCCCGTAATACACTTAAGTTGTGTGACCTGTGCGTAGCAATCTGGTTCCATACACCTCCGGAAACCTATACTTGTAGTATTATTGCTCTCAGATATGCTGCCCTTTTGCGTTCCAAAGTAGACCACACGCTGTTAGTCTGTACCTTCCGCTCATAATTATTCTGCTCATCAGTGTATAAGATTAGACTTAATTTATATTTGCTCACATTCCGTTGGCCATCCATCTACAGGTGTAATTAGGTAAATGGTCTCGCTTTTAAGAGCTTGACCTCATTTCGGGAATCCTGCCTCGGGCATGGATGTGTGTGATGTCCTTAGGTTAGTTAGGTTTAAGTAGTTCTAAGTTCTAGGGGACTGATCACCTCAGAAGTTACGTCTCATAGTGCTCAGTGCCATTTGAACCATTTGAACCTCAGGTGTACACAGCTCGTGGTCGTGCGGTAGCGTTCTCGCTTCCTGCGCCCGGGACCCGTGTTCGATTCCCGGCGGGGTCAGGGATTTTCTCTGCCTCGTGATGACTGGGTGTTATGTGATGTCCTTAGGTTAGTTAGGTTTAAGTAGTTCTAAGTTCTAGGGGACTGATGACCTCAGAAGTTAACTCTCATAGTGCTCAGTGCCATTTGAACCATTTGAACCTCAGGCCGGCGCTTCTTCCAGTATAAAAGTTAACCTCTCACTCTGACGTCGACTTCTCCAGCCGCATAACGACGGCCGCTTACGCTGTGTCCTGGTAAATGTGGTCTGCCCTTTCCTGTTTATCCGGGACACAAATCCCGCAACCGTCCGGCCACTGCGCCGGAGGTGTTGATTTGCATGACAAGTACCGGCATCTGACACACACGCATACACACACTCCCACATACGCTCACAAACACACACGTGGGCACACATTGCACGTCGCCTCCGTGCTTTCTCACTCGAGCTGTCGCATGTGGTGAGTGGGGTGGGAGAGCGCATTTTAAATTCAAATGCTGCGTGCCCAGGCTGCGCGTCAAATATCACGCGCGAGGTGCAGAGGCGGAATTCCACTGCCGTCGCGATGCAAAACACAAGGTGCAGCCGAAGAGAAGGGAACGCCTTACATCTTAAGGAGTTTAATAATCTTAAGACATCCTATCGGGAGAACTAAAGCCCGATAACATTATCATTTCATAGTACCGAGTCTCCCAGTGGCGCTTGTTAAATTTGTAAGGACTTTTACTTGGACAGCTAAATACAGGTAGTTTTCCTGATACTGAGACTCTCAGAAATCCTCGTTTGTAAGGACTATCTCGAATTAAAACTGTCTTCTGAGTGTCGCTAAGTTTTTGTAGGCAAGACTTGCCTCTGTTACTGAGTTCATGTATAAGCTGTATTTATGGATTACTTAACTCAATAAGTTACGTCTAAACCAGCGGGAAGAAGTTTAATACTTCTTACTATCATCGTAATTTCCGGAAAATAAACAGAACTTGAGTGACTGGGCTATGCATGCAGAACCCGTTCATAGTGTTCCTGTGCAATTCTTTGATAACTAATTTGTCTGATTATTAGCAATTATCGTCGGTATTTTCTTCGTCAGACATCATTCTCACTCTCATCAGATGGAATGTGGCTCTAAATTCCGACCTCAGGCTTGAATCAGTGAATAACCACTATACAGACGGGCACCTCAATTTTAGCAACGGATCCTGAGTCTGAAAACGGTTCCTGTTGAACTACAACAATAGGCACATAATGGATGTTTTGCAAGCTATGAGTTGGCTTTTCTCGTCATACTGATTCTTTTGAACGAAGATTTAGAAAACATTTCAGTGGTCTCCTATTACCAATTTATTGCATAGTATAATAATCCAATACCAGTAGCAGATTTACACCGTAATTGCTATTCTCTGTATATTCACGAAAGTTTTCTAGATGCTCTATCATTAGTACAAGCGATCGTTCTTCATGCCTGATCATTTTTACATAAATTCCTTCTTACACCTCGCCTTTAACGTCAGTTTTTTGCGGAACAACACATCTTGTTCTCAGAGAGACTCGTACTTGGATCATTAAATGAATTATATTAAGGAGGAGTTGAGATACAGGAAAGTATAAGGAAAGAATTAATGACATCCGCTGCGTATGGAATTTGTGCGGAATCAGCGGAGAAGAGCGAAAATGTGTGCTCGATCAGTACTTGAAGCCGGTCTCTCCCGCTTACTGTGCAGCTAGGCTTACTAGCGAAAGGTCCCGGGATCGAGTCCCCGTCTGGGACACATTATCGCTCAACGCCGCTGATTCCGCAGAAAGTACCGATGGAGCTCATATCATTAGTTTCTTCCCTTTCTCCCCTCCCCCCCCCCCACCACCCAAGCCACCAACTTCAATTTACATAATAAGGATCAGAGATGCGTATTCCGCGTAGTATTTGTTCTTTAGAAAAAGTCAGAAAGAACTAAATAAGACGTAGCTTAGATAAGAAGAGACGCAAAACAGCTGCACTACTACAGACTTATCTGTGTGTCACATTCGAGATTTAGCTCATAATCAATCGTTAGGATCATGATTCAGAAATAAATCTTGCGTTATATTTAGCTCATAACATGAATAATGCATTATGATTTCATAAATAGAAAATAATTAACATGCTGTAGTTAGATACTGGACTCGCATTCGGGAGGACGATGGTTCAATCCCGCGTCCGGCCATCCTGATTTAGGTTTTCCGTGATTTCCCTAAATCACTCCAGGCAAATGCCGGGATGGTACCTCTGAAAGGACACGGCCGACTTCCTTCCCCATCCTTCCCTAATCCGATGAGACCGATGACCACGCTGTCTGGTCTCCTTCCCCAAAAACAACCAACCAACCAACCAACATGCTGTATCTACACAACTATGTTTAATATTTTACAGTTTCATTGAACCATTGTCAGTTCAAAATAAACTGGTAATTCTAGCAGTATATACTAGTATGCCCCTTTATGCAACATTTAATATCATCTCGTATTGTCACCAGAATTTAATTTTGGATACAGAAGTTACAGTCCGACCACAGCGTAGTGAAGCAAGGTGCCATGAGGTGCAGTTTTTGGAGCTTACATTTCTCTGCATCTAAAGACACTTGTTTTTCTAACGGCTGACCAGATTGTTTGTGTTATTGTTATTTTAGTTCGATTACAATGTGTTTCTATCCTTTCGTGCTTATCACTGGGCATAAAATGTATGTAAATAACTTTTGTGCTAATAATACGCTGTCAATTAAACTGATTTCTACGTTTCTTAGAGTATGTCAATGGCACAATATCGCCACTAAATGTCTGTATTAACGCATGGAAAGACTTTTTACTAAGAAATGTCCTATACATGATTTCTATTTCGAAGTATGGAGACATACGATCCGAAATCCCAACAAAGGCATTCTTGAAATAGCATCGATTGTAATTAAGTCGATATTGTTATGTTAAACAAAGAGTATTTTAAACTCTTGTATACATCAGAAATCTTGTGAGAAGCACCAGTGGCTTGAAATACGTTGGGTACAAACTAATGTAGACTATAAAATAGAAAATTACGTTTGGTGCGCTAAACATTTTGCAATGTTTGCTATTTGATCAAAACACTACAAAAGTTTGACATATTCATAGAAACTAATTGAATTGATGGCTTACTTGGCCTTATAATCCGAAACACATGCCACCACTGAAGTGGACATTGTTAGATTCATAATGAAAAATTTTTTGTAATCAAAGTTTCCGCTTAACCTTGTTTGTAGATTAACAGGTCCTCATGTCTCATTCTGTAATAACCCGACATATTTTTCTTTACCTTTCCTTAATTTTTTTGCAGCTGCTAGGCTGAGTTGCAAATGTCGCATCTCTGTTTACAGTGCCAACCAATATACAAATTTCAATGCACATATTGACCACAGATAAAACTGCTTAGCGGACCCGTAGTCCATCGATTTATCAAAGTAACTGTTAGCATATGATTACGCACAATTATTTAAATTACATACAGTCGTGCTTTGCATCAATTTTATAGCATATGTAGGAAATTCTCATTTTCCACGCTTTTTTTTAAAAAATTGTTTTTGTGACAAAAAGGCACAATATTACAGAGCTTTCCATTTATTACAACACTTTCAATTTTCTCTAATATTATGTATTTTGAAACTTTCTGGCAGATCAAAACTGTGTGCTGGACCGAGACTCGAACTCGAGACCTTTGTTTCGGGGGCAAGTTCTCTACCAGCTGACCTACCCAAGCACGACTCACGGCCGATCCTCCGTTAGCTTAGTGTATCGCGTGCCACAATGTTACTAAACATCGCTGCTGTACAGATCAAGTCCTATCACTGACAACATATATAGAGGCGGGGTTCCAAAAGAAACATAAAGTAGCTGCAGCATTCATAGACCTAACAGCAGCCTATGATACAGTTTGGAAACAGGGGCTCATGTAGAAATTAATCTGTGCCGTAGCCTGCAAGAAGATAACCAACCTCATTGATGATATGTTGTCAAATAGAACCTTCCGAGTAATAATGGGGAATGAGAGAAGTAAACAGATGAAACTCAATAATGGACCCCCACAAGGCTCTGTCCTTGCGCCCCTTCTTTTCAGCCTTTACATCGCTGACATGCCTGCAACCAGATCGCGCAAATTTGGTTATGCTGACGACTGGGCTCAGGCAACAGCCCACAGAAATATAGAAACTGCCGAAGATATCCTTACGAGTGACCTAGGGATTCTCAACGAGTACTTTAGAAAATGGAGGCTACAACCTAGTGCTACAAAGACGGAAGTATCTGCCTTCCATTTTAACAACAAAATGGCCAACAGAGAACTACATCTAGACTGGAAATTACTGAATCACAACAAACACCCAAAGTACCTTGGGGATACCCTAGATAGGACACTAACATTCAAAGAACACCTGACGAAAACTGCAGTGAAACTTAAAACACGCAACAACATATGCAGAAGCTCTGTGGCACCACTTGGGGCTCCACAGCATCTACCTTAAGAACATCTGCACTTGGCTTGGTGTATCCAGTGGCAGAATACTGTGCCCCAGTGTGGCTCAACAGCAAACACACACACATGGTAGATAGCCAACTTAATGCAACAATGCGTATTATATCAGGCACAATCAGGCCAACTTCTCAGTAACATAGCTCCTCCTAACCTGCGCCGTGAACACGATCTGGTTAGAGAATTTAAAAAAAATCATGACCAACCCTCAATTACAAATCCATGAAGATACTCACGACATCCAAGGAAACAGACTCCGGTCTAGGCATCCTCCACTAAAGTCCGCACAGGCTTTGCACCAAACCAACTTTAAAATAAATGACCGATGGAAAGAGGAATGGATGAGCAGAACAGCAGTAATCTGCCACAGTATGCCATGCATCTTTAGTAAACTAAAAGGATTTGATTGCCCTCGCAAAGTTTGGTAAACTCTTAATCGCATCAGAACCAACTGTGGGAGATACGCCGACTCCTTACACAGATGGGGTAAACTTCCTTCGGCCGCTTGAGACTGTCGCGCTGAGAGACAGACGGTGAAACACATCGTGCAGGAATGCCCACTAAGGGCATACGAGGGTGACCCACAGGATTTCCTAATGGCGACCCAAGAGGCAATCGACTATTTTATCTAAGCTGGACGTCTGCTTGTGATTGCTCTTCTATGAGTGTAAATTTAAAATTGGTGGTGTCCTTATATACAAACAGTTACTTATTGCTCTTTTTATACATATGTGATTTATTTTAAATCGTGTTGTTTCTGTAATTTTTACTGTGATGTTATGAGCCATACGCTAAATAAATTTAAAAAAACTAGACATTGAACTTTACATTACAATGCATAGTCTTACATAGGTCTTCAAACCTACCTGGCCGTTGTCATCGACTGTAAAATCTTCCGCCTGATAGAACACTGCTTATACCCATCTTCAAAATCTGTAAACCTCTACCCAACCCCAACTCCGGAATCATCCTGAGGCATTTTCTGTTGTCCACGAGTGGCTGAACACAAGCGGAGATGCAGGTTGGAGATGTACACGAAGCAGTCTGATCAACCAGAAAGTGTTTCCTTTATAGCCTTCATAAAGTCACCGTCACCGATAAACAACATCACCAACATTTAAAATAATTACTGCTTTCAGTGTATTGGAAACTACTTCCTAATATTCGTTGTATAGTACCATGACTCCCTTACATAGTGATATCATTTTTACCTCCTGTCTCAAGTTATATCAAACTGGTTACCAACAGTAAAATTTTGGAAGGAAAGTTACGTAATTTTGGGAACATAATACTGTATGCAGCCAGTTCAGCTTATGGTATCTGAAAACGTGCTAATTCTCTGTATTGACACGACCAACATTTAGGTTTCAACGAAATCTCTGTTGCATAGCGTTCGACTATGAAAACCTCTCATATATTCAAAACCACTGTTCCTAAAATATCATATTGTGTATTTCACGTATTCTCTCATACGCAACTGATATACTGTCACGCATACAACTATATATGGAACTACGAAACCTCTGTCTCCGAATAGAAAAGTAGAATTTCGAAAAGTTTGGTGCACTGCAAATTTTGGAAATGGATCAAAATAAAGTGCATTTATTGGAGATGAGCTTGAATAAAGTAGTTCATACGAAGAAAGATTTATAACGCTTAAAAAGTAGGAAAAATACTTTAAGCTGGCTTCGGGCCTCAGCTTCTGTTTCACACTTGAAGAATAGTAATCATTCAGGTACTCGTCAAGTCCCCGCTTCCCAGAACTCCTGAAGATAGACGGTGACTGTGGATATTGTATCACAGACACAGTTCCTTTCGCTGTTCAGAGATGCCACTAAAACCGCGGATCGATGTAAACAACCATGCATGAGCAGCACCTATTAGGCGGAGGGGGGTCCGACAGCCGATCAGTTCCAGTCATTCCACCAGGAAGGAAATACACAGCTCGTGTTGTCTGTAGTTCAACCACGCCTAGACGGTCATTTACGTGGTTCGAGCGCGTCCGCATTGTTACTCTGTGCCAGGAAGGGCTCTCAACAAGGGACACGTTCAGTCGTCTCGGAGTGACCCAAAGCTATGTTGTTCGGACATGGAGGACATACAGAGAGATAGGAACTGTCGATGACATGCCTCGCTCACACCGCCCAAGGGCTACTACTGCAGTGGATGACCGCTAGCTACGTATTATGGGTCGGAGGAACGCGACAGCAACGCCACCATGTTGAATAATGCTTTTCGTGCAGCCACAGGACGTCGTGTTACGACTCAAACTGTGCGCAATAGGCTGCATAATGCGCAATTTCACTCCCGACGTCCATGGCGAGGTCCATCTTTACAGCCACAACACTATGTAGTGTGGTACAGATGGGCTCAACAACAAGCCGAATAGACCGCTAGACCGTTGGCATCACGTTCTCTTCATGGGTGAGTGTCACATATGCCTCCAAGCAGACAATCGTCGCAGACGTGTTTGGAGGCAACCCGGTCAGGTTGACCGCCTTATACACGCTATTCAGCGAGTGCAGCAAGGAGTAAGTTCCCTGCTGTTTTGGGTTGGCATTATGTGTGGTCATGGAAGGCGCCGTAACGCTATACGATCCTTGAATGCTACTCTCGGACCGATAGTACAAAAATATCGGCACCATATTGGCCAGTCATTCGTCTTCATGGACGAATATTCGCGCCCCCATCCTGCACATCTTGTGAATGACTACTTTCAGGATAACGACATCGCTCGACTAGACCGACCAGCTACTTCTCCAGAAATGAACCCTATCGAGCATACCTGGGATAGATTTAAAATGCTGTTTCTGGACGACGTGAGCCACCAACCACTTTGAGGGATCTACGCTGAATCGCCGCTGAGGAGTAAAACAATCTGGACTAACAGTGCTTTGACGAACTTATGGATAGTATGGCACGACGAAAATAGACATGCATCAGTGGAGGGGGACGTGCTACTGGGTATTAGAGGTACCGGAGTGTACAGCAATGTGGACCACCATCTCTAAAGGTCTCGCTGTATGGTCGTACAACATGCAATTTGTGGTTTTCATGAGGAATAAGTAGTACGGAAAAGATGTTTATGTTAATCTTTATTACAACTTTCTGTACAAGTTCTCGAACTATATATATATTACTGGGTGGTCCACTGATCTTGACCAGTCCAAATATCTCACGAAACAAGCGTCAAACAATAGATATTCGTGTAGTGCGTAAAGAAATATGAATGTTTTAGGTGGACCACTTTTTTCGCTTTGTGATAGATGGCGCTGAAATAGTTACAAATGGCTCACAATTTTAGACGGACAGTTAAAATGCACTGATTGTTGCCAGCATGACTTAGTTGTGATGGCAGATTCGATTGAAAGTTTGCAAAGTAATATTTCAGAGCTAGATGAGAAATGTAATGACTATGGTATGAAGATTAGCGTCTCCAAAACGAAAGTAATGTCAGTGGGAAAGAAATATAAACGGATTGAGTGCCAAATAGGAGGAACAAAGTTAGAACAGGTGGACGATTTCAAGTACTTAGGATGCATATTCTCACAGGATGGCAACATAGTGAAAGAAATGGAAGCGAGGTGTAGCAAAGCTAATGCAGTGAGCGCTCAGCTACGATCTACTCTCTTCTGCAAGAAGGAAGTCAGTACCAAGACTAAGTTATCTGTGCACCGTTCAATCTTTCGACCAACTTTGTTGTATGGGAGCGAAAGCTGGGTGGATTCAGGTTACCTTATCAACAAGGTTGAGGTTACGGATATGAAAGTAGCTAGGATGATTGCAGGTACTAGTAGATGGGAACAATGGCAGGAGGGTGTCCTCAATGAGGAAATCAAAGAAAAACTGGGAATGAACTCTATAGATGTAGCAGTCAGGGCGAACAGGCTTAGATGGTGGGGTCATGTTACATGCATGGGAGAAGCAAGGTTACCCAAGAGCTCATGGGTTCAGCAGTAGAGGGTAGGAGGAGTCGGGGCAGACCGAGGAGAAGGTACTTGGATTCGGTTAAGAATGATTTTGAAGTAATAGGTTTAACATCAGAAGAGGCACCAATGTTAGCACTGAATAGGGGATCATGGAGGAACTGTATAAGGGGGGCT
The DNA here is from genome assembly GCF_023864275.1 of Schistocerca cancellata. Classification (NCBI taxonomy): domain Eukaryota; kingdom Metazoa; phylum Arthropoda; class Insecta; order Orthoptera; family Acrididae; genus Schistocerca; species Schistocerca cancellata. The sequence continues at coordinate 1,187,501,275 of NC_064626.1, forward strand.
ATGCTCCAGACTGAACGCTGAAAGGCATAATCAGTCTTAAATGATGATGATGATGGTGATGATGATGAACTAGTTTCAACGTTGTAACAACGTCATCTTCAGGCCCATTAACTTGTTGACGTCAACTTGTTGCTAACCACCTTCCACACGGAGCACGTCCATGTCTCACCACTGACTTCTAGTATCAGCCGCACGCAGTTGACGTCAACAAATGTATGGGCCTGAAGATGCCGTTGTTACAATGTTGAAACTAGTTGCCAGAATAAAAATGGAGAACGTCGGTACGTATGAACATTTTGTTTCCAATGTGATATATGTACCTTTGTGAACATACACTCCTGGAAATTGAAATAAGAACACCGTGAATTCATTGTCCCAGGAAGGGGAAACTTTATTGACACATTCCTGGGGTCAGATACATCACATGATCACACTGACAGAACCACAGGCACATAGACACAGGCAACAGAGCATGCACAATGTCGGCACTAGTACAGTGTATATCCACCTTTCGCAGCAATGCAGGCTGCTGTTCTCCCATGGAGACGATCGTAGAGATGCTGGATGTAGTCCTGTGGAACGGCTTGCCATGCCATTTCCACCTGGCGCCTCAGTTGGACCAGCGTTCCTGCTGGACGTGCAGACCGCGTGAGACGACGCTTCATCCAGTCCCAAACATGCTCAATGGGGGACAGATCCGGAGATCTTGCTGGCCAGGGTAGTTGACTTACACCTTCTAGAGCACGTTGGGTGGCACGGGATACATGTGGACGTGCATTGTCCTGTTGGAACAGCAAGTTCCCTTGCCGGTCTAGGAATGGTAGAACGATGGGTTCGATGACGGTTTGGATGTACCGTGCACTATTCAGTGTCCCCTCGACGATCACCAGTGGTGTACGGCCAGTGTAGGAGATCGCTCCCCACACCATGATGCCGGGTGTTGGCCCTGTGTGCCTCGGTCGTATGCAGTCCTGATTGTGGCGCTCACCTGCACGGCGCCAAACACGCATACGACCATCATTGGCACCAAGGCAGAAGCGACTCTCATCGCTGAAGACGACACGTCTCCATTCGTCCCTCCATTCACGCCTGTCGCGACACCACTGGAGGCGGGCTGCACGATGTTGGGGCTTGAGCGGAAGACGGCCTAACGGTGTGCGGGACCGTAGCCCAGCTTCATGGAGACGGTTGCGAATGGTCGTCGCCGATACCCCTGGAGCAACAGTGTCCCTAATTTGCTGGGAAGTGGCGGTGCGGTCCCCTACGCTGCGTAGGATCCTACGGTCTTGGCGTGCATCAGTGCGTCGCTGCGGTCCGGTCCCAGGTCGACGGGCACGTGCACCTTCCGCCGACCACTGGCGACATCATCGATGTACTGTGGAGACCTCACGCCCCACGTGTTGAGCAATTCGGCGGTACGTCCACCCGGCCTCCCGCATGCCCACTATACACCCTCGCTCAAAGTCCGTCAACTGCACATACGGTTCACGTCCACGCTGTCGCGGCATGCTACCAGTGTTAAAGACTGCGATGGAGCTCCGTATGCCACGGCAAACTGGCTGACACTGACGGCGGCGGTGCACAAATGCTGCGCAGCTAGCGCCATTCGACGGCCAACACCGCGGTTCCTGGTGTGTCCGCTGTGCCGTGCGTGTGATCATTGCTTGTACAGCCCTCTCGCAGTGTCCGGAGCAAGTATGGTGGGTCTGACACACCGGTGTCAATGTGTTCTTTTTTCCATTTCCAGGAGTGTATCATTTCTGAGAATGCATGCTGTTACAGCGTGATTACCTATAAATATCACATTAGTGCAATAAATGATCAAAATGATGTCCGTCAACCTCAATTCATTTGGTATTACGTGTAACGATATTCCTCTCAACAGCGACATTCCTCTCAACAATGCGCTGACGCATGTTGTCATGCGTTGTCGGTGGATCACGATAACAAATATCCTTCAACTTTCCCTACAGACAGAAGTACGGGGATGTCAGATCCGGTGAACGTGCGGGGCAACTGATGTGCGGATTAGCCACGACAGCAGCTAAAGCACCTACTTGGGTATCATCATTTGTAGCAGGTCGTAGTTGACGTTTCACACGTGGCTGAACACTTCCTGTTTCCTTAAATAACGTAACTATCCATCGAACGGTCCGGACACTTGGATGATGTCCTTCGACGACCAATCCACCTGTCATGAAATATACTATTCAATACCGCTTAAACCGCACGCGAACTATGTGCCGGACATCCATCGTGTTGGAAGTACATCGCCATTCTGTCATGCATTGAAACATCTTGTAGTAACATCGGTAGAACATCACACCATTTAGATTGCCATCGATAAAATGAGGGGCCAATTATCATTCCTCCCATAACGCCGCACCATACATTAACCCGCCAAGGTCGCTGATGTAACATTTATCGCAGCCATCTTGGATTTTCCGTTGCCAGTAGTGTATATTATCCCGGTTTACGTTACCGCTGTTGATGAATGACGTTTCGTCGCTAAATAGAACACGTGCAAAATATCTGTCATCGTCCCGTAATTTCTCTTGTGCCCAGTGGCAGAACTGAACACGACGTTCTAACTCGTCTCCATGAAATTCGTGGTGCATAGAAATATAGGACGGGTGCAATCGATGTTGATGTAGCATTCTCAACACCGACGTTTTTGAGATTCCCCATTCTCGCGCCATTTGTCTGCAACTGATTTGCGGATTAGCCACGACAGCAGCTAAAACACCTACTTGGGTATCATCATTTGTAGCAGGTCGTAGTTGACGTTTCACACGTGGCTGAACACTTCCTGTTTCCTTAAATAACGTAACTATCCATCGAACGGTCCGGACACTTGGATGATGTCGTTCAGGATACCGAGCAGCATACATAGCACCCGTCAGTTTGGCATTTTGATCACGATGGCCATACATCAACACCATATCGACCTTTTCCGCAATTGGTAAACGGTCAATTTTAATACGGGTAATGTATCACGAAGTAAATACCGTCCGCACTTTCGGAATGTTGCGTGATACCACGTACTTATGCGTTTGCGCCTATTATAGCGTCATCTGTCACAAAGCGAAAAAAAGTGGTCCAACTAAAACATTCATATTTCTTGACGTACTACACGAATATGTAATAAAAAATGAGGGTTCCTATTTTAAAAAAGGCAGTTGATATCCGTTTTACCTATGGCAGCGCCTTTTAGCGGGCCAACCATTGCGCCATCTGGTTTCCCCCTTCAAGCTAGACGTGTTTCGTTCTTTTGTAGTTTTTTCGTTTGATGTTTGTTTCGTGAGATATTTGGCCCGGTTACTATCAATGGACCACCCTGTATATAGACACGCCTTAGCTTCACTCTGCGTTCGTGTAGATACAGATAAATATTTTTATTTGCCCAAAACGTCTGGCATTGGTAAGTCGGAAATCTACATCCTCAGTTAGCATTTTCCTCCGTATACTGTGAGGTCAAATTTAGTGATAGCATTTCGAACAGAATGATATCAGTCATGTCAACTTGCATGGATTCCGAAAACGCAAATCATGTGAAACGAAACTGGTAGCGCTTTTCTCACGCCACGTATCGATCAACGCTGTCAGGTAAATGCAGTCTTTTTCGATTCCCGGAAATCATTTGACACATTACTACATCTGCACTTATCATAAAAAGTAAGATAGTATGGAGTATCAAGCGAATTTGGAACCAGACTGAGGATTTCTATGTTGGGGTGGCGCAGTAAGTAATCTTGAGCGGAGAGTCGTCGACGTATGTAGACGCAAGTTCGAGTGCGCCCTATGAATCTGTGTTTGGATCCTTGATATTCATGTCGTCTCTTAATGATCATTATATATAATGATTATTATCTATAACGAAGTATGAAAGAAGCTGCGCAAGTATTCATTCAGGTCTTGATAAGCTTTCAAAGTGGTGCACAGATTAACAACTTGCTTTAAATGCTCAGAAATGTAAAATTGTGCACTTCACAAAAGGGAAAAAACGTAGCATCCTACGAATATAATGTCAGGGAATCGCAGCTGAAATCGATTAACTCAAACCTGAATGTGCCACTTCGTAGGATTATTAAACGTAATGATCACATAGGCTAAGTCGAGGGTTAATCAGGTTGTAGGCTTCGGTTTATTGGTAGAGTGCTGTGGATATGCAGTTAGTCTACAAACGCGTCTGCTTACAGATCACTCATATTGCTCAAGGGTGTGGGAAGTATACCAGATAGGGCTAACAGAGGATATTGAAGATATACAGAGAAGGGCTGCACAAATGGTCGCAGGTTTTTTTGACCTGTAGAAGAGTTTCACAGAGATGCTGAAGAAACTCAACGTGCAGGCTCTTCGAGATAAACGTACCGCATCACGTGAAAACCTACTTACGACCTGGCTTTAAAGCACAGCTATAGAATTAATTACACTACAATCCTCAAATAGCGCTCCTCTATGGACTGTGAGCACAATATTAAAATAATCACATCGTTCTTCCCGCGCTCCATACGTGAATGGAACGGGAAACCCTAATAACTGGTACAATGGGACGTACCTTCTGGCATGCATTTCACAGTAATTTGAAGGGTATAGATTTAGATGAAGATGCAGGTGTGGATATGATGTGTAACGTAAGTACAGGCTAATGTGTCATAAATTTATGTTATGACTGTGCAAGAGTCAGGCATTGCTGGACATGAAAATGATGTGATATGAATGAAAGTCATCGGACAGTTGGAAATATACCTACCACGAGGTGCAGCCAAATGATCATTGGTTTCTTTGATCTACAGGAGAATGTCACTGCAATGCTAGAAGTGGACAGACAGACGCCTAAGAAAGAAGCAGACCACCCAGTGAAACCTAATTAGAAATATCTATTCTGTTATTGTAGGAGCACGTCACAGAGAAACATAAAAATCGAAGGAAACTTTTTATGACCTACTTTATAATTCTGTGCTCTTTCGCATTACATTCATATTTATTACTGAGTGCAGCGATAATTATGTGTCCTGTAGTTCTATAACGAATCGTCGTAGAAATGCTATAAACGTGCCTACGAATTTTAATTTCGCTGCTCTTCCTGTTAATTGAAAGCTCTGTCTGACTGACCTTTTAGATGGATGTAAATTTCAGCTTCTTCCATCACATCCATGAGTTCACCTTTCTGTAACTCATGCAGTAAATGAACTAACTTACTAATATTAGATACTTCGCAGTTGGTATCTCTGAACTGCGCACCAAACGTGGATGGGCTACTGTCATTTATTGTCTTGTGTTCTTCAAAACTTGCGCTTACTTTCCTCCTTGTTTGTCGAATACAAAATTTTGAGCATTCTTTACCGTGTATATTACTGATTGCGAAATCTAGAAATATTACAACCCCCTACATATCGCTCCAATAGTGATCGCAAAGACATGATTAGACCGATTACAATACAGGAAGAGCCATTTAAGCAATGATTGTTCCCAGGATCCATATGTGAATGGAAAGGGAGAAAGCTGGTGCAGTGGGACATACTCTCTCACATGTATTTAGCAATGGTTTGCAGTAGATACGAGTAGATATAGATGCAAATGTAGGTAAAGTTGGTTAAGATGATTAAGAAAATATCATAAAATAAATGCGTTACAAATATATTTTGATGTTATTCTGATTAATTGTATCACATTATTAATTTTTGTGTTAGCAGAGCTCTAGAAGTTTCTGAAATACTGGCAGTTGCCTGAATCAACAATTTCCAGTACTTGAGATACTGTGCGTTTATGCTCTTGTTACGAGTATGTGTACGAATCACAATATTGGTACTCTTCCAAATCCCTCTACAAAAATGATGTAATACATGCCAGGTATCACCAAATGAAACATTAATGACATTCCGTACTGTTTTTGAGGTCAGCGTACTTCGCTCTCACGACAATTCGTACTCGTACTAAAACTGCTACTATGGGCTTAGTATAAAGCATCCATTTCCATAACAAATTTGATACTTCGAATCTATTTTCATTAAAATACTTCATTTCACGCCTTTCTTATTTATTCCTTTCTTTCCTCTATACATTCCGGTATATATCTACTAATTTCCCCATACTGCTACGCTGCTTCATTATAGAATACCATGGGATTAAGTTCACTTAAAAATTAATATTTCACTAGCGACTTTCCATCGAAGTATATTGAGATGAAAAGAAATATACCAATTTGTACAGCTTTCCTTGGACATTACTGCGTATTCCAATAATGGGAAACTTCGTAAAACAAAAATAACATCGTAATTTACAGTAAACCACAGTAAAGAACATAGATACATAAACATTCATTAACACATGTCCCATAAATCATGAATACGACATTTCTTAATGATGTGGAACTTGTCATTTTAACATAAGTTTTCTTTACACAAAATAATTAATTAATTATTTTTTTCTGTAACTGCTTCATATCTAAAAGTTCATCTCTTCAGTAGAAGGAGCACTCATTTAGAAATACATTTAATTAGTTTTTAAATGTTGGTTGGCTATATGTCATAATTTTAATGCTATTTGGCAAATGATGAAAGATTTTTGTGGCAGCATAATTCATCCCTTTCTGTGCCAAAGTCAGATTTAACCCAGAGTAGTGAAGATTATCCTAATTTCTAGTATTGTAGCTATGCACTTTGCTGTTGTTTTTGAACTGGGATGGGTTATTAATAACAAATTCCATAAGTGAATATATGTATTGCAAAAGTACTGTGAATTTCCATAGTTCCTTAAATAAATGTATGCCAGGTGATATTGGGTGGACTCCAGCTGTTATTCTGATTACACACTTTTGTGCAATGAATACTTTTTCTCTTAATGATGAATTACCCCAAAATATGATGCCATATGAAAGCAATGAATAAAAACAGTCGTTGTAGGTTGATTTACTGATATGTTTATCACCAAAATTGGCAATAACCCTAATAGTATAAGTAGCTGAACCTAACTATTTCAGCAGATCAACTATGTATTTCTTGCAATTCAGTTTCTCATCAGTGTATACATGCAGAAATTTTGAATTTTCTGCCTTAGCAACAGACTTAATAATCTACATTTATCAATGGTCTTATGCCATTTACTGTGGGATTTGTATATACTGTGTTTTCTCAAAATTTAGTTGGAGTCCACTTGCAGAGAACCACTTAATTCTCTGAAAGACATTGTTTGCAATTTCCATAGCTGATCTTGATTGTTGGGTTTGATTACTGTACCTGAATCATCAGCAAAAAGATGTAGCTTTTCATCTTCATTAATATAGAGTGACAAGTCATTAATATATATTAAGGTCAGTAAAGGACCCTGTGGGACACTGTTCTTGATACCTCCCCAATTAGAGAACTCTGCTGATTTTTTTCAGACTATCTGTACTGTTAATTTCAACCTTCTGCATTCTTCCCGTTAAATATGAACTATACCATTTGTGCATTGTCCCACTCATACCATAATACTTAAGCTTATCTAGAAGAATTTCAAGATTCACAGAATCAAAAGCGTTTGAGAGATCACAAAATATCCCAGTAGGTGACGTTCAGTTATTCAGTGAAAGCATATATAGCAATTTCTATTGAAAAGCCTTTCTGAAAACAAAATTGACATTTTGTATGTACTTCATTTTTACAAATACGTGTTGTTGCTCTTGAATACATTACTTTTTCGAGAATTTTAGATAAAGCTGTCAGAAGTGAGACTGAGTGGTAGTTGTTAGCATCAGTCCTATCCCCTTTTCTAACCAATTGTTTAACAGTAGTGTATTTCGGTTTATCTGGAAAATTGCTCTGCTTCCATGAGCTACTACATATGTGGCTGAGAATCCTATTTATCTGTTGGAAAGAAGCTATGGGTACTCTGTTGGAAATGCCATTAATTACATGTGCGCTTTTACTTTTTAATGAATTTATTATTTCCCTAATTTCAGTAGGAGAAGTGGGTTGAATTTCAATTATATCGAATCGCATTGGTATTGTCTCTTCAATTTATTGTCTTGCATTTTCTAATGAATAGCTGTTTCCTATTTTCTTTACAACATTTAAAAAATGATTATTGAAAATGTTTTCTGCTTCTGAATTCTCGTTAACAAACTTTTCATTCAGTTTTATAGAAATAAATTCTTACTGTACTCTCGCTTGTCCTGTTTCCCTTTTAACAGTATTCCAGATTGGTTTGATTTTATTATCAGATGTCCTAGTCTCAGATATAATGCATATATTTCTGGATTTTTAGTAACTTTTCTTAATACAGTGCCGTAGTTTTTACAATGTTTCAATGTTTTTGGATCATTACCCGTCCTAGTTATAAGATACATTTCCCTTTTGTGTTTACAAGATATTTTTGTTCCTTCAGTCATTCTTGGGTTTTTAGATGGTTTCTTACAATTATATTTCACTGTTTCCTGTTTTCAAATGTACTCACAAAGCTACCACAGCCATGCATCTTGGGGCAACTGATTCATATCCACCTCAGCCTTTACCAAGCATATATGATACACCCTAATTTTAGTTTCTTCTAACTCACAGAGAAAATTAAAATCGACATGACTAAATGTGGGATGTTTTTTACACCAAATGGTTCCAATGCTTGTTGTTTTTATTTCTGCACCTTCCTAGCAACTGACAGCATTTTCTTGAAGTAAGCTGCTTATCGCAGTATCAGAAATAAGAGTAATTTCTGTTTGGTTTTAGTAATTTAGCATTAGAATGAGCTTAGCATATGCTGTAACATGCAAATGCACTTTACACTATTGAATAACCAATTGTTTGCTGGATCACGTGAACTCTGCAATATATGTTTTTAGATGTATCAATGGATCTACATCTGACAACGACCTATATTTAGACAGACTATTGGCACTATTTTCTTAATGGTTAGATGTTTAATTTTGAGTTTACAGAGTATTGCATATACTTCCATTAATTTCTAACGTAAATATTATACACTTTAAAGATTCTTGAATCAAAACAGTTTTTAGAATATTAACTAGAATGTTTTTTATTAACTAGAGTATTTTTACAATGGTAGTTTGAATATTAATCTCCTTTTGCTCCAGAACAGTGCATTTATCACTAATATAGATTTTTCATTCGAAATGCAGCCCCAGAACTGAGGATATTATTCCTAAATGTCTGTGAAAAAAATATTAATGCATTTCTCAGTTATCAAGGGACAAAGGGAAAAAAATTAAAGTAATGTCAATGAACACTGCACAACGCCACTTTTTATAAACGTCTATAATGAAGCTTCCTTTATCTTATAAATTTAATATTCAGAATATTAACGTTGCCTTTCACAGCCATATTTCTGCATTCGGATCCGCTCAGACGATACGATAATCTGATCTCCGCGGGCGACAGTGAGACAATAACAGAAGCTGTAATGAGTTTCTTTGTATCCTTTGTATTGCGGAAGACATTTTACATAATATCGTCGTCCCGAATGCGTCACAGCTGCTGATTTAATTTTCCGTACAATGGGGAAATATTTAAGTCGGCGCAGTGCACGTCTGCTCATTCAGACGGCTACATTTCGAATCCACCTCTCTAAACTTTGGTTGTACATGTTTTTCTTTCATTATGTATAAAAACTCCTCCCCTTATTGTGTCTATTAATTTCCTCATGTAATCGCCAAGCCGAACGCTCAGGATACAGCATCGATATTAGTCTACAAGATATTAGCAAATTACCTTTACAAAATTAGCAAGTTTATATGTCACTGGGTCGACGGTGGTTTAGAATAGTGTAATTTTTGCTCGTATCTATGTAATTATGTAGTTCTCAATTCGTTCGAGCAATCAATCATTCATAATAGGAAACACAATCATAACTCAGTCACTCAAAATGATTCAGAAATTTTACTTGTTAGAATGAAATCAGGCGATGATTCTTCTTCTCTGCGGGCTCGTGATTTGCGGCAGTCTGCAAATCTGTACAAATTAAATGCCTCGTAATTCTGGGAGCGTTGTATAATCAGTTGGGAAACCTCAGATCAAGCGGATATTTGGCTCTGATGAAGTTTAACCTTCCGAAGAAGTAATGGAGCTCTTGGATTATTAAATGCAGGTACGCATCCAGTCTTTCGGAAGTTCCCTTCAGATTAACAACTACGCAATATGTCCATGAATATCATTAATTCTCAACTGTCAAACAATGTAAATGGTTACAGACCTTTTGCATGAAGGAGAAATATATCCCTTTTAATCGTACAATTTCGTATCAGTTATCATTTGTCATAAATTTCAATATTCAGATTACAATTCTTCAAACAATGCTCAGGCTAATCGGCACGAAGACAATCTCGGAAGCTTTTTTCTAACAACCACCAGAGAGTGTACTACAAGGAATAATTATGCGCTCATGGCATAGCTATTGCATGAAACTACTTTGCGCATGGATTCTGCGAGTATGAAGATAGAAAATTAGTAAACGTCATTCAAGGGTAGAATTGTATCAGAACAATTCATCGAATATAAAGTGATATTACAATAGTCATGTTCGCAGACGAAAATTAATTGAATCACTTCACTGAAATAATAATAACGTTAACTAATCTATATAGTTCATCGGTTAAAATTGGGTAGTTTATCATTGCCTTACACATTACAAGTTCTTGTATCTACCCGCCCACTGCATTTACATCTAGCCTCTTTAACTCTCAAATACAAAATGGACACTTCTCTCGGATAAAATTTACGCTTATATTTTTCGTAGCGGAGCGAAAAAAAGGAAGACTGACTAAGATTCAAACACCTGAGCGGAGCGTCTGGGATTATTGTGATCCATACGGCAGAGATTATTACTATGGCAAGATTCCGAAATTCTTCTCAAGTGATATTACAAGCAGGTATGTGTTAGACGTGAGGGAATAGCTTTCGTGATTGTAGAGGACGTCGTATAGGGTAAAAAGTATTAGATACAGACAGACATTGGGAAAAGTACATCAAACGAATGAAAAGTTTGGTGAAAGTTTTGATGGTTGACACAAGCGAAGAAAGCATTGTAGACAACATGCAGCCAGTTACAAGATTCATCACCCAAAACCTAAAATCGGAAAAAGCGTAACTGCCTACAGCCACAATATTATTGTTACTATTACTTTTCAAATGGTTCAAATGGCTCTGAGCACTATGGGACTTAACATCTGAGGTCATCAGTCCCTTAGAACTTAGAACTACTTAAACCTAATTAACCTAAGGACATCACACACACCCATGCCAGAGGCAGGATTCGAACCTGCGACCGCAGCGGTCACGTGGTTCCAAAATGAAGCGTCTACAACCACTCGGCCACAACAGCCGGCTTACTGTTACTATTGATATTATTACCAAATTTCACAATTTCTGGAAAGCCTTCGCTGCTACTGTGACAAAGTTCTGCCAGCTAGTTCTGTCTTGGCATTTAATTTTCCTGTTCATCACGTTTAAGATTTTCATACCTTCTTGGATGTTTTTCCTTGAGGATCCTCTCTACATATTTGAAACAATTTACCTTCTTTTGGAATTCTAAGTTTGTGTCCATCCCACGAAATCTTCTAGCTTCAGTTTTGGATGAGTATCTGGTTCTCCACGTAGCGGCGAGATCTTTTTACAGAATTTGTATCTGCAACGTTCTCCTCCGAAAGCGAAAATATTTTATTGACACCCACCTACATAGGAGGAAATGATTATTGTAATAAAATAAGACAAATCAGATCTCGCACGGAAGGATTTGTGTGTTCGTTTTTCCCCTACACTGATCGAGATTCGAAGACTTATCAAATTCTGAAATATTCTCTTGGATGGTAATTGAACATATTACATCGTTACCGACATTAATCTAACACGTTGCTTTACCTAGGTGCAGACACGACAGTGTTGAAGCAGCAACTGTGCCACCCCTATTGGAACGGTATTTCAGTGATGTGCATTACTAAAGTGTCCATGGAGAAAAATCGTAAACATCTAATGGGATGTTTATTTAATCATGAGATTTGCTAGTTTCGACTAAAGTCCATTGTCAAGTACATATGTAACATCTATGTTTCATGCCATTTTCAAATCATTCTTAATTACTAGTGAAATAAGCGTGATTTGAAAATGAGGTGAAATACAGATGAAATACAGATGTTACAAATGTGCTTGACAACGATGCTTAGTCGAAATTAGCTAACCTCACGAGTATGTAAACAATGCATTACGGCCTACTACGGACCATGTTTACGTTCACTAAGCACATGGAGGCTATGGATCCCCACAAACACAAAATTTTAATGTCTATGGAGAAGTTCTCGAAGCTCTACGAGCAAATAATTTCAGCTCAAAGAAAGGGTGCAGACCGTCTTCGCCACCATTTTTGTTCATGGGATCATAAAATTCTTACTACAGATACCTTCCATTCCACATACAATAGGGAACGCTCAGCGGCAGTAGCAGATACCGCCAGAAGATGAGTTATTTCGGGCGTACGGCGAACAAGGCAGTCCCTGCCGAAGGAAGGTAGGCAGCGGCGGAGTGGTGTGTGAGAGATGGCGGCGGTTGCGTGCATGCCGATACATAAATCCCGAGATGAAAGTTTGATGGTGCGTGCGGCGAGGGCCTCGTCTCGCCGCGCTACGCCTGCTAGCTGCCCACCGCAAGCCAACCACTGGCGGACTCGCGAGGGAGGGAGCAAGACAAGGAGCTCTCGATTTATGGACTGCTACCTGTTTACACTCGCGAAAGGGAGCGTGCGTCGTCGTACGCAGTTGCTTGACTGATACGGCAAGACATTGTGCTTTCCAGAACACAGTGCGCCATTAGGCGTCTTAGGCACATCCGTCCTGGAAACTTCCGCAGTACTCTAACTGTAGGGGGAATGACAATATTAGTTGCTCTGTGTTATGTAGATTTTGTCTACATGTGATTTTTCTGACATTTCAAATTCCTGGTTATATGCAAGGTGTTTCTTTTAACTTGGAACTGCGAAATACCTTGAAAAATATGCATTGTGCGAAGAAAATTGTTCCAGATATAAGTTAATATTTGCAAAGGGAACTACTGTCGATGCTACAACTGGACATCCTCTAACTCCCTCGCTATGGATGTCAAGTTTTTAATTTCAAGTGGGAAACCTCCATTTTAATTTCAGATTCGGATTCTGCACCAAAATTTACCTAGTCTTTACAAACAATATTTCTTTTCATTCGCGACATTATAATTGACATAATACAATTTTTCGGGTCTTTGCAATTTAGAAAAATAGTGTAAACATTTTTGTTCTAAATAGTTGATATTACTTCTAAATATTTAATCTAGTGCTGCAAATTAGATTATACAGTGAACGTTTAAACATTTGGAAGTCTGGCAAATATGCTACCTTCAATACATCGAATTTATGGAACAAAATATCAGCTTAAGATTTCTTAACTTATTGCACGACCGATTTCGAAGCATAATGTTTCATCTTCAGGTGCCACCAAATAACTATTGTGTGGCTGTTGGTCCAGTCAGTAATGGCGCTCACGGCAGCAAACAAACGCAGAGCAGCGCTGGACCGGCATATACAGCGCCCGCATGGTCGGCGCAACGATGCTCCGAAACCTCCCGTGCAACAAATTAAGAAATAACTGGCAACTGAAGCGGATTTTTTATTTTTTAAACGTATTGTTCCTCAAGGGACGTTCCTCTGATCAAATTGCACCGTAACGTAGTTCTCTGATCCATTCGGGGTTGATTTCTTACGAAAGCCCACACCATAAAGATGCTTGATTTCAGTGATTTCGCTCGAATCCCACTATCATTGCGACTGATTACGGTGCGTGATTTTCCATCGAACCGCAGTAGATCTCGCGCCGATTGCTGCGGCGTCTACAATGAATGAGAAACATTAATTCAGATAAGCTGTAGTTATCATTTAGCGTCGAAACCGAGTCTGCAACAAAAGAAGGTAGCTCCCATTTGAAAATAAAAATTGACCTGTTTTGGAGGGAAAGGATTAATGGGGTGACCAGCTTTAGCACAGACAGATGTCCACTTTGATAAGATTAACCTTTAATCAGCAACTATTTTTCATACGATGTGAACAGTTGTTCCATGCTGAGAAAATTTTTTCAAGTTAAAACGAACACCTTGTATATGTAGGTTTCTACGGGACAGCGATCATGAGCTTTTCCTAATTTCGGTTTTCTTACTTTTCTGTGACTTGTCTACTTATGGAGTAGGTACGTCGTAAGCGTTTAATAACAAACCTGCTTTTATTTCGACACAAGTTTTTCAATCTTTGATCGTCGACAAAAGAGCTGGAATTTATAAGCTACCTTGTAGGAGAAGCGGAGGGGGGAATAAAATGTGCCTTTTCTTGCCCACAAAAATGCAGAATTCTCTCACATCTCTACACAAGTTCATGGTTCGCAATATATCCAACACCCATACGACCCGCAATATATCCAACACCCATACGTCCCGCTGCGTACTATTGTGGTCAGCGCGTCTAGTTTTCTACAGAGGACACAGATTCGCGGTACTGCCAGGCATTTTTCTTTTAAGGAGGACTGGAATGCAGTGCACGCAGTCTCGTGCGAGGAGCTGCTTGAGTGAGAAGTAGTGGCACTAAGTTGCAGAAAGCCAGCAACGACCGGGAGAGCGCTGTGCTGATCCCATGGTCTCCCAACCGCATCCAGATTACGCCATCGGCAGAGGACGACTCGGCGGTCGGTGGGTCCCGTTTTACCACTCTGTCCCTGAACACGGAACTTCGCTTGGCTTGCTGTGTGCCTATACCAATCGTAACCGTCCCCTCCCCCCCCCCCGCCCACCCACCCCGTCACTGGTTACTTCCTTGCTATCTATCTCCACGAACTATAAATGAAGTTCCGTAATTGTTTACTTAACTGTAGAATAGAGAATCAAGCACTTAATGATGACCTCACTGTTTTATTGTCCAACATTAACAAACTGAAACTAGCACTTCGGCCACGGTGATTAACTTACAATACCTTGCAACCCTTTGTCGACCTGTTTAATCACATTGTTCCTCTTGACAGACGGTACAGTTTGTTGTAATTAGTACTGGTTCATATCAATCGACGATGGCGATCACTTTCACGAATGTTCAGGTAATCAATTTGCGACGTGGCTGGTTGTTGACCTCGCGAAGCTATATACGAACAAAATTGCCTTCGCTCGTGAAATCTAGTTACACACAGAGTTTATAGGTCCCTCTCAGGTACAATATTCACCTAATTGTTTTAAAATCTATGGTTATTGTTACCGCAGTCGGGGCGTCATATTTTTATCTCGACTACACGACTACAGTTAATAGTAATTAGCAGATGATTTCTCTCATCAACACTGATATAAAACATACGATTTCTATAGAGAATGTTTCAGATGTCTTGGCAACGCAAGAACGGGAATTTCTGTTAGCCATCCATCGGCAATACTCGTTTCGTCCACAATGGAAGCCGACTAAAAGCTCACTGAGAATCACTTTCCACGTTCTCGAGAGAGCCAGCTATCAACTTTTTTTAAGGCGGCCAGCGATACTATACTAACATTACATGATCAGAGTGATCCAGTGAATATATTCACACAGTGACTTAACTTGAATCAGTTGGTATACTGTTAATGCTGAAAGGCGTGTAAACATTATGTTTCTTTTCTCATGCAAAACCATGTTTTTGAAACTATGGCAAATACTCTGTAGTTCGCAAACGACTAGTCGGAAGGAGATTATACTAGTTTGTATAGTAATTTAGTGTCTCATGATCGCTTGGATGTACAAAAAATATTCCGAATATTCGAATTACCGGTTTCAGCATCTTCGGAGGTGCCGAAACCACTGAGAATCTTCGCACAGGTACATAAATATAGTTAGGCAATTGGAACACAACAAATTCAGTGAACATATTTCAATTAATGTGCGTCGTGGGGTTAGATGATAAGAAATAATATTTTTTTTAAATATTGGACAAATTAAGCCTGAATGAATACATGTGTATCAACAATTTAGTCAAACGATTGACCAGTTAAAAGAAGGTCCTTTAAACCATCAATTAATCCAGAGCCTACCTCACTAACCTACAAACAACGCAATGTGACTAACTAATAACATCAAAATCAAGGTTCTCAGATTCGCTATTGCTTAGAATAAAACTATTTTTTTCTTTTACAGTAAACAGATCAAACTCATACCAAGGAGAATCACTCCCTTAAAAACAATTAGTTGAGCAAAAAAATGTAACCTTTAAGAAAAATTACAAGGATAATTAACATTGTATCAACGTCTGCCTCCGGTGGCTGAGTGGTCAGTGTTTGGCGTCAGTCATGAGCCGAATGGCGATTCCACCTGTTTTCATCTCCATCGTTATGAGGCTCATACGAGGGGCTACATCGAAGGTGATTGTAAACGGTCGGGAAGCGGGCACGATTCCCATTAAAAGCTCAGTTCGACAAGGGTGGCCACTCTCCATGATGCTGTTTGCGATAGCACTTGAGCCGCTGATGTGTGTTATGAGGCGCTCACTTACTGGGATAGCGCTTAATGAGAACTCTCGTTTGTCGCGCATGTGGGGACGACTTGATCCTTCTCGTCAGGACAGGACATGAAGTGCGTCAGTCTTTTGAACACCTAGACTTTTACGGGACGGCGGCAGGCAGTGTCGTTAACATGACGAAATCGAAAATTATGCGCATTGGACGAGGTCTGGAAGACGTACCGGGGCCGTTTCAGATGGTGGAATCGCTGAGGTATCTGGGAATCACATTTACCCGTTCACTACGGCGGTCAGCGGCGGCGAGTTCTCGGCGGCTTCTGTAGAATGTTCGTCTGACGATACGCAACAACTCACTGAGAGCCTTTGACTTGATCCAACGTGTGGCATACACCAACGTTCACATAGCGTCACGACTGCCCAATTTAGCGCAGATCCTACCAATACCGAAGGGTACTGCAGACCGCCTCATGGCTGCCTTTGGTTATTATGTTAGTACTGGGATGTTGTTTAAGATCAAATATGACACTTTAACACTACAGTTCCGGAACGGTGGTGGCCTCAACCTCACAAACGTGCGAAACAAAGCTTTGGCACTTTACATACGAGCGATGATACGAAATTGGCAATAGCGAAAGCATATCATAACATTAGCTCTGATAGAATTACTTATTCCGCCCTCGTACGAACCCCCGATAGCGGTGGGCAGCATTTCGCCTGCTCTTGCACACATTGCCTCATTTCTTGTTGACTATACTTATGTTCGTCTGAGAGTACCTTCGACGAGAATACCAACGACTCGGGAGATATATAGGTGCTTGATGGATCATCATGGCCGCAACATAATGGAATTCAACTACCCCACGAGAACTTGGAAGCACATTTGGTGTGCAGTGCATACTCCATTACTGTCAACAGCAGCGATATCGATGTGGTATATTCTATAAACCGTAAACTTGTGACCAGGAGTCGATTACACATCATTCATATGGTCGATTCTCCTCTTTGCACAAACTGCGGACTGTTAGCAACGGAAGAACATGGTTTAGTGTGTGGTGCAGCGAGGGACGTCTGGGTGCTGACGCGTCGAATACTGGCCTTCCTTCGGCGCACTAACAACACAGAAATCACATCGAGTGTACTTTTTCTATCGGAAAAGACCTTTTTTCCCAAACAAAAGACGTATGCGGTCAATTGGATCGCAGGACATGCGACGAAATATTTGTATTCGTACGATATTAAATCCGTGATGGATTATTGGATGTATATACAAGAACAACACGAGCTCATACGGAGTCATACGAAATACAGGACCTACTTTTCCAATTTTTTTCGGAAGTGTTTTTCACAACCAGCCCGACAGCTGGGGTGTCCCAGAAATGAGAAGACTCTTGGAACAGAACGTCTAGAGACAGTGCTGCGCGGTTCAAATATATTGGCATATTGCATACTGAGATGACAACTGGCCCCTACCTGTTGGCGCCAGTTGTGACTGGATTATGTTATCGTGAAAAAAAAGAAAAAGACGATGGTAAACACCGAAACAGCCTCAGATAATGGCCCTTCGAATGGTCGAGGTAGGAGAAATACATGCCGCCAGCAATGGCAAATAAGGTGAAGATTATATGGCTGGATGCCAGATTCATGATGCAACACTGCGTGCTACGCGGATTGTGATGCAGTTGATAACTTCATTCTTACTCCCGCCCGTGACTAGAATTGTCATTTACTTTATTCATGTAAAAAAAAGGGTGGCCTTTCCGTTGATTTTATGGTTTCCAAATTGTTTTTGCGGTCTCGATACTTTTCTTATCCCTATGACAGTACAATTGTACGAATAAAGATTGTTTGTTTACCCTGCCTTCCTGTTCCACACAAAAAAAAAGCGCGACAGAATGTCAATCCTAAGGGGCCGGGTTCTATTCCCGGCTGGTTCGGAGATTTTCTCCGGTTAGTGCTGGGTATTGTGTTGTCTTACTCATCATCATTTCATCCCCAACGACGCGCAAGTCGCCAAAGTAGCGTCAAATCGAAATACTTGCACCTGGCGAACGGTCTACAAGACGGGAGACCCTAGTCACACGACATTTATATTTTTTAGCGCGGTAAATGCAATTGAATGTGTGTTTTTAGTTAGAGCATACGTTCTAATGTCTGGTAGTTGTGGTTAACGCATTTGATATGGACTGTACGAAAATGTTACTACTTCGGTAGACACTGCCCCAAGCTGTAGCATTCGTAATTGGAGATGAATTTTGCTTCTTGTCAAAGTATATCATATACAGTTAATGGTCGGACAGTTGGATGGGCTGTGTATACCGGTTCGCAGTTTGAAGGTAACTATTCCAGTGAACTGCTGCCTGTAACATCGTTAGAAGTTCAAAATGGTTCAAATGGCTCTGAGCACTATGCGACTTAACATCTGAGGTAGTCAGTCCCCTAGAACTTAGAACTACTTAAACCCAACTATCTAATAATACCCGAGGCAGGATTCGAAACTGCGACCGTAGCGGTCGTGCTGTTCCAGACTGGAGTGCCTAGAACCGGTCGTTGGAAGTTCAATACATTCTTTTCAAAAAAGAGTAGCTGCTGCTGTGGACTACTACCCATAAATTGCATGTTGAGGAAGGTATTAATATTTTAAAGTATTTAATACTCAAGTTACAGGGGATAGGCAAAATAACGTGAACAGTGGAACTAATGGTTGTCTTTGACGGTCAGCAACGGACGTAAAGCACGAGTCGCTCTGGACTGTGCGTGTTTAAGCATCAGTGTAGGTGGTTTACGAATAGAGCACACTTCGTATTTGCATTCAGAGGCCAAGGTCAACGTGCAATGAAAGACCTAACAAAGTTCCAAAGAGGGCAGATTGTGGGGGCCTGATTCGCTGCAGCATCAGTAATGAAGACAGCCAGCTTATTGAATGTTTCAAGAGCAAGTGTGTCAACAGTCATGACACTCATAACAGCCTACACATGGAAAGACATCATTGTTCAAAAGTAATAGCAGGTGCAAATCACAACTAAATGACAAACTAAATGTCAAAACAACATAAAACTACGGCAGCTAAAGGGACTGAAGAGCTCAATAGCCATTTTAGAGACCCCGATCTACCGATACTGTCCGCCGAGAACTCTATAAAGCGAATAAAAAACTCTATAAAGCGAATCAAGTGCAAATAAGCGTAAAACATGGTTGTTGTTGTTGTGGTCTTCAGTCCTGAGTCTGGTTTGATGCAGCTCTCCATGCTACTCTATCCTGTGCAAGCTGCTTCATCTCCCAGTACCTACTGCAACCTACATCCTTCTGAATCTGCTTAGTGTATTCATCTCTTGGTCTCCCCCTACGATTTTTACCCTCCACGCTGCCCTCCAATACTAAATTGGTGATCCCTTGATGCCTCAGAACGTGTCCTACCAACCGATCCCTTCTTCTGGACAAGTTGTGCCACAAACTTCTCTTCTCCCCAATCCTATTCAATACTTCCTCATTAGTTATGTGATCTACCCATCTAATCTTCAGCATTCTTCTGTAGCACCACATTTTGAAAGCTTCTATTCTCTTCTTGTCCAAACTATTTACCGTCCATGTTTCACTTCCATACATGGCTACACTCCATACAAATACTTTCAGAAATGAATTGCTGACACTTAAATTTATACTCGAGGTTAACAAATTTCTCTTCTTCAGAAACGCTTTGTTTGCCATTGCCAGTCTACCTTTTATATCCTCTCTACTTCGACCATCATCAGTTATTTTGCTCCCCAAATAGCAAAACTCCTTACCTACTTTTAGTGTCTCATTTCCTAATCTAATACCCTCAACATCACCCGACTTAATTCGACTACATTCCATTATCCTCGTTTTGCTTTTGTTGATGTTTATCTTATATCCTCCCTTCAAGACACCATCCATTCCGTTCATCTGCTCTTCCAAGTCCTTTGCTGTCCCTGACAGAATTACAATGTCATCGGCGAATCTCAAAGTTTTTATTTCTTCTCCATGGATTTTAATACCTACTCCGAATTTTTCTTTTGTTTCCTTTACTGCTTGCTCAATATACAGATTGAATAACATCGGGGAGAGGCTACAACCCTGTCTTACTCCCTTCCCAACCACTGCTTCCCTTTCATGTCCTTCGACTCTTATAACTGCCATCTGGTTTCTGTACAAATTGTAAATAGCCTTTCGCTCCCTGTATTTGACCCCTGCCACCTTTAGAATTTGAAAGAGAGTATTCCAATCAACATTGTCAAAGGCTTTCTCTAAGTCTACAAATGCTAGAAACGTAGGTTTGCCTTTCCTTAATCTTTCTTCTAAGATAAGTCTTAAGGTCAGTATTGCCTCACGTGTTCCAGTATTTCTACGGAATCCAAACTGATCTACCCCGAGGTCGGCCTCTACTAGTTTTTCCATTCGTCTGTAAAGAATTCGTGCTAGTATTTTGCAGCTGTGGCTTATTAAACTGATTGTAAGGTAATTTTCACATCTCTCAACACCGCTTTCTTTGGGATTGGAATTATTATATTCTTCTTTAAGTCTGAGGGTATTTCGCCTATTTCATACATCTTGCTCACCAGATGGTAGAGTTTTGTCAGGACTGGCTCTCCCAAGGCCGTCAGTAGTTCCAATGGAATGTTGTCTATTCCGGGGGCCTTGTTTCGACTCAGGTCTTTCAGTGCTCTGTCAAACTCTTCACGCAGTATCATATCGCCCATTTCATCTTCATCTACATCCTCTTCCATTTCCATAATATTTTCCTCAAGTACATCGCCCTTGTATAGACCCTCTATATACTCCCTCCACCTTTCTGCTTTCCCTTCTTTGCTTAGAACTGGGTTTCCATCTGAACTCTTGATGTTCATACAAGTGGTTCTCTTTTCTCCAAAGGTCTCTTTAATTTTCCTGTAGGCAGTATCTATCTTACCCCTAGTGAGATAAGCCTCTACATCCTTACATTTGTCCTCTAGCCATCCCTGCTTAGCCATTTTGCACTTCCTGTCGATCTCATTTTTGAGACGTTTGTATTCCTTTTTGCCTGCTTCATTTACTGCATTTTTATATTTTCTCCTTTCATCAATTAATTTCAATATTTCTTCTGTTATCCAAGGATTTCTACTAGCCCTCGTCTTTTTACCTACATGATCCTCTGCTGCCTTCACTACTTCATCCCTCAAAGCTACCCATTCTTCTTCTACTGTATTTCTTTCCCCCGTTCCTGTCAATTGATCCCTTATGCTCTCCCTGAAACTCTGTACAACCTCTGGTTCTTTCAGTTTATCCAGATCCCATCTCCTTAAATTCCCACCTTTTTGCAATTTCTTCAGTTTTAATCTACAGGTCATAACCAATAGATTGTGGTCAGAGTCCCACATCTGCCCCTGGAAATGTCTTACAAATTAAAACCTGGTTCCTAAATCTCTGTCTTACCATTATATAATCTATCTGATACCTTTTAGTATCTCCAGGGTTGTGGTGTCAGTAGCATAACTCCTGGACGGATTACCAGTGGAAGCACATCATGTGGTCCGACAAGTCAACGTGTTCACTATTTCAAACATGTGCCCGGGTTTACGTCTGGAGAACGCCAAAAGAAACCTACAATCCTGATTGCTTGATTCCAGCGGTTAACCATGGAGATGGAGATGTGATGGTGCGGGCAGCCATATCATGGTACTCTGCTGGTCCCACCATTATTCTCAAAACCCGTGTTGCAGCCAACGATTATGAGAACATTTTAGGTGATCAGGTGCACCCCGTGATTCAAATGTTGTTCCCCAAAAAGTGACGCCATATTTCATGACTATAATATATCAATTCACACAGACAGGACAGTACAGTCGTGGTATGAGGAGCATGAAACTGAACTGCAGCGTCTTCCCTGGCCAACAGAGTCCCCAGACATTAACATTGTCGAACTCTTGTTGGCGGTATTGGAACGCGTACTCCGGAGCAGATTTTCACCTCACTCGTCACTACGACAGTTAGAGGAGGTTCTGATAGAAGAGTGGCATAACATTCCACTGCAGACTATACAATCATTGTATGCCAGTATTACAAGAAGAATCGCAGCTGCATTACGGGCAAATGGGGCTCCAATCCCTTATTAATAAACCATTCCCAAGTACGTACAGGCGTTCACATTATTTTGCCTATCCCTGTATATTGTTTAATAAAGAGGAATTGTTGCAGTGGCAAAGTCCCAGTAGCTAAAAATTTTTTAAAAAATAAAAACAAATAATCACTTTTGGCATAGTACCCGTAAGTTTATTTATTATTCAGTACATGCTAATTTTAACAAAAGTAATTTCTGCGAAAGAGTAGTCCCTGTAAATTTACTTTGGGGAAGGCTTAAAACACCCTGTTCTCAGCGACAAATTCTTTGAAACCTCATTTGTCAATAAATTGTTGTTCTAAAAGTCCAGTGGCTTACACTCCAGTACCTTGTGTCCTAGCTTACCAGCTCTAAGGTACTTCCATCTTTTTGCCCTGCGTGCAGAGATAGTATCGGACGCCACACTGAATGCGACTCGTAGTTTTCAAATGTCAGGAGGTTCATGTGACATGTCAGACAGTGAATTACACTGGAAAGGCAACTGTTCGTTGCATTTGTGCGTACACTTTTTTTAAGTATGTCACATTTTGCACAGAACAAAGCACACCCTTCTTTCCTTAATTACTTCTTTCGAGAGAGTCTGCAGAGCTCATCGTCGCGTAGCAGTAGACGGCCGGGCTCCCTCTAACGTCGACTAGATAGACTGTCCAAGTGGAGAACTCCGAGTTCCCCCATTTACTGGGTGCCTCAATGTGTGGCGGATGTGGCTGCCTTGCGTGAACGGGACGCTACAGTGGCAAGTCGCGAGTGCGCGCCCCTTTCCCTCGCAGAAGGGACGTCTGACGAGGCTACAGAGGCCTCTTGACGCCAGGCGCGGCCGGCCGGGGTGCCACCCCGCGATAATCTGCACGCCCGAGGCGGCGGTCCCGCCATTCAGGGAGACTAAGTGTGGCTATTACTGCAGCCCACAATGGACGGCGCCCTCTCCGGCCGGCCATTCGCGGACGCTCTGACGCCTTCCAGAAGGCAATGCCCGCTGAATGCCCCATCAGCCGCTGCTGCGCCACCTGCATTGCTCGGCCGCTATCCATTAGCACAATAGGCCATCTAACTTGCCGGTAATTACCTACCGTCATCAGTGAAAGGGATGGGCACAGTCGTAATCAATTACTTACTTACCCTTATTCACTAGACACCTAGTGCACATACACTACTGGCCATTAAAAATGCTACACCACGAATATGACGTGCTACAGTGATTAGCTTCTCAGAGCATTCACACAAGATTGGCGCCGGTGGCGACACCTACAACGTGACATGGAAAAAGTTTCCAACCGATTTCTCATAGACAAACAGCAGTTGGCCGGCGTTGCCTGGTGAAACACGGTTGTGATGCCTCGTGTAAGGAGGAGAAATGCCTACCATCACGTTTCCGACTTTCATAAAGGTCGGATTGTAGCCCATCGCGATTGCGGTTTATCGTATCGCGACACTGCTGCTCGCGTTGGTCGAGATCCGATGACTGTTAGCAGAATATGGAATCGGTGGGTTCATGAGGGTAATACGGAGCGCCGTGCTGGATCCCGACGGCCTCGTATCACTAGCAGTCGAGATGACAGGCATCTTATCCGCATGGCTGTAACGCATCGTACTGCCGCGTCTCGATCCCTGAGTGAACAGATGGGGACGTTTGCAAGACAACAACCATCTGCACGAACAGTTCGACGACGTTTGCAGCAGCATGGACTATCAGCTCGGAGACCATGTCTGCGGTTACCCTTGACGCTGCATCACAGACAGAAGCGCCTGCAATGGTGTACTCAACGACGAACCTGGGTGCACGAATGGCAAAATCTCATTTTTTTCGGATGAATCCAGCTTCTGTTCACAGCATCATAATGGTTGCATCCGTGGGTGGCGACATCACGGTGAACGTACATTGGAAGCGTGTATTCGTCATCGCCATAACGGCGTATCACCCGGCGTGATGGTATGGGATGCCATTGGTTACATCTCTCGGTCACCTCTTGTTCGCATTGACGGCACTTGGAACAGTGGGCGTTACATTTCAGATGTGTTACGACCCGTGGCCCTACCCTTGATTCGATCCCTGCGAAACCCCATATTACACCAGGATAATGCACATCCGCATGTTGCAGGTCCTGTGCGGGCCTTTCTGGATACAGAAAATGTTCGACTACTGCCCTGGCCAGCACATTCTCCAGATCTGTCACCAACTGAAAACGTCTGGTCAAAGGTGGTCAAGTAACTGGCTCGTCACAATGCGCCAGTCACTACTCTTGATGAACTGTGGTATCGTGTTGAAACTGCATGGGCAGCTGTACACGTACATGCCATCCAAGCTCTGTTTGAGTCAATGTCCAGGCGTATTAAGGCCGTTATTACGGCCAGAGGTGGTTGTTCTGGGTACTGATTTCTCAGGATCTATGTACCCAAATTGCGTGAAATCGTAATCAGATTTCAGTTCTAGTATAATATATTTTGTCCTATGAATACCCGTTTATCATCTGTATTTCTTCTTGGTGTAGCAATTTTAATGGCCAGTACCGTATTTCACCTAGTGCACGTATTTCCTTACATATATACACATTGAGGTGCGAGCACGTAATTAACAATGCGAACCTGAATACGGCCTGGTGAAGTTGCAGGCACGTGACGCTGTATGGAAACCACACTGGTGGTCAAGACGTAGGGAGGAAAGAAATTTCCGCATGGTGTGTCACTGATAAGTAACATAGCTATCTGAAACTTGGACCACAAATAGAAAGTGCTGCTACATAATAGCAGAGAAGGTAAATGAGAGAAATACAAATTGAGACGAACAGAAATGGCACTTTTATTCAAAGACAATAATAACACTGAGGACATCGTGATTTATGGAATGTGTGATCGCCATGGGCGGCAGTGAATGCCCTGAAACGTGCTGTCATGCCGACCACAGGGGTAAGAGGTTTTGGGGTAGGGGATTCCATTCCTCCAATAGTACGGTCGACAATCGCAGGATGGTCTTTGGCGCATGTGGACGTGCTGCAAAACGTGTAACCACCGCACGTTCCTGATAGGACTTAAGACTGGAGAAAGGCCAAGTCTACCTGTTAACCGAATATCCATTCGTTCCAAGAGCTCCTTTATCCGCGCTGTTTGATATGGTGGCGCACTGTGCTCAATAAGTATGAACTCAGGATTGATTTTCCTTAGTATGGCAATACTGAAGGGCGATCTGTTTTAATTCATGAAAACCATTCAAAAGTCAACATCGCACAAAATATTTTTTATTCAAGAAAACCGGTTTCAACAGTCTTAGCTGTCATCTACGGGTCTTCAACATTTTTTTGTAGTAAAACATGTTCGTTTTACGCTAACCTCAAGATGTCAAGTGGATAAAACGCAGCTCATGTGCATGAGATAAGCGTAAAAAACCATGTTTTACTGCAAAAAAAAATGTTTAAGATCTGAAGATGGCAGCTAACACTGTTGAAACCTGTTGTCTTGAATAAAAAACATTTTGTGCAAACTTGGCTTTTGAATGGTTTTCAATAATACGAACTCAGAACGTTGGCTGTAAAATGGATATGGAAATCAGCGTTTGGCGTCATTGGCCGGGAGGCCCCTTACGGGGCAGGTCCGACCGCTTTGGTGCAGGTCTAATTACATTCGATGCTACATTGGGCAACATGCGCGCCTGATGGCGATGAAATGATGATGATGACAACACAACACCCAGTCCCTCAGCGGAGAAAATTCTTGACCCAACCGGGAATCGAACCCGAGCCCGTAGGACGGCAATCCGTCACGCTAACCATTAAGTTATCGGGGCGGTCGTTGACCTGTACGTGTACTGTGCTCTAGTGTGCAAAGATCTGTAGACCAGTACACCCATGCAGCATTATACCGCCCACACCATAACACCTGGACGACCAATCCCATTGTGTTTAACAACGTCCCTGGGTGCATTACTTGTTCGCACCTTTCACCATATGAGGCTACGTTCAGAATCACTAATGAGGCTGAATCCACTCTCGTCTCAGAAGAGCAAGCGACCCAACGCCTTGCTGGTCCAGTACCTGTGCCTTTCTGGCACCATCGCAAACGGTGCCGACGGTATTCTGTTGTCAAAGGAACTCAACGCACTGGTCGTAGGTCAAAGAGATCAACCTCACGCATTTGCCGTGTGACTATGGAGCGTGGGACTGCGTGCCTTGCGGGACTATTGAATGTAGTTGCAATGTGCAGTTGTGCCTGTTACTTGAGATGGGTCCCTTATTGTCAGTTCCACAATTAGCGGTCATCTACTTCTGTAATTCACCGTGGTCGACCACCATCTCTCCTTCGGGCAGTAGTGCCAGTGATTCGGAACGCCCTCCATGGAAAATGGAAATTTGTGGTAAGGTCTGCCAGCCCGGGTCGCCGAGCGGTTCTAGGTGCTTCTGTCCGGAACCGCGCGACTGTTACGGTCGCAGGTTCGAATCCTGCCTCGGGTATGGATGTCTGTGATATCTTTAGGTTACTTAGGTTTAAGTAGTTCTAAGTTCTAGGGGACTGATCCTCCGCGGCGCCTCGTGCTGCGACTAAGTCCCGTTCAAGGTCACCCGCCTGAGTAAGCTGTAGCAGTGCTGCCAACACAGCCATGCATAAACACCCACCCACCTCCCCAGGAGTTGGAACTCCCGCACCCATCGGTACATGCATATTAATAAATAAATAATAAATTGATCTAAAAGATAAGGTTTCTTTAAATTGTACTACTTACATAAATTTAAAGAAAAATCTCACGATATAGATAAGGATGATTAATTTAAAATTGAACCAATAAAAAAATATAATTAAACAAAAGAATATAGACTATCCCAGTGTAACTCAGATATCTTTTACCTGACCTCAGGTGTTAAGTCCCATTGTGCTTAGAGCCATTTGAACCATTTGGTAACGTCTTATGAGACCCAACTGCTGAGGTCATCGGTCCCTAAACTTAAGCACTACTTAATCTAACTTAAGCCAACTTACTCCAAGGACAACACATACACCCATACCAGAGGAAGGACTCGAACTTCCGACGGGGGGAGCCGCGCGGACCGTGACAAGGCGCCTGGGACAGCACGACTATCCCGCGCGGCCGCCCACCACGCACGTGAAACAATGCTGCGAGGAATATTAAACTCCAGGGCGACGCTTGACACACTTCGTCCTTTTTCCAGCTTCTCGATGATTCTTCCCCTGTGTAGTCATCCAATTGTTGTCACCGCGCCACGTTGAAATGAAGCACCCCAGGTAAGTGTAGCGTAACTGCTCGCTGATCGACACACAGTTGTTTGCCGTGCCTAACCACCATTTGTGTGGTATAGTCAGACTGGTCTCACGCTGTGTGACGTCTGGCTCTCTATGCACTGGGAGACCCACTGGGAAAATGTTGCCGAAGTTCCTTTCATTTTCGATAGTCAGTATGTTGTGTTACTTTAGTACCAAGTCTGTAGGTTTTGCAGAGCGGTGTGTATAGACGGAGTAATACGATTGTGAAATAAGTCTAGCAACTTCGGTAAACGGTAGATTGTTATGGTAAAGCGTCTGGGAACGAGATCCTCGGAAATCGCGAGGCTGGTGAGCTAACGCATGCTGAAAATCTGCGGAAAGTGTTTGAAAAAACGGTGAAACCACAGTAGACGATGTGTCAGACGTTCAAGCCTCATGTTCAAACGTGAAGGTCGAAGGCTTTCCTGCTTTCTAAAGTATGGAAGGTGGTGGTCTGTATCAGATCGCCGCACGGGGTAGCCGCAGGGTCTCAGGCGTCTTGTCACGGTCCGCGCGGTTTCCCCCGTATGAGGTTCGAGACCTCCTTTAGGCGTGGTTGTGTGTGTGTCGTCATTAGCTTAAGTTAGTTTAAGTTAGATTAATTTATGAACCGATAAGCTCAGCATTTTGTACCCATAAGACCTTACCATAAATTTCCAAAATTGTATCAGATCTGACGACAGAGTACAATATGGTGCAGACACAAGTGCCAGTTTTATGAGTTATCTATCACTGGTACAGCCTCGTCACATTTTATTAGTAAGATAAGATATGCATATTTCAGAGTTGAAGTGGTTAGTCACAATGCCATTCCTAGAATACATCACAGATGTGAGGCACTCAATGGTTTCAATGTCGCTTTGATGGAGAAGTCATTTGAGAAGTGGCACAAGCTCAGATTGTAGGAGAAGGGGGAACGAAATCGGTTGTCCCGTCCTTTGCAGTAAGCTACTGTGGGAGAACCACACAATATATAAATCTGAGTGGCGAGATGGGATAAACAGCCTTCCCCTACCGAACACGAGTCGTGATATTTGAGTACAGGCATGAGCAGGAGTACTGAAGATATACACACCAACATAATTTACAGAAGATTGGAAAAACTAACAGAAGACGACCTCATGAAAGATTAGTCTGAGCTGACATGAAATACAGGGAGACGTTGGGCAGTAATGTTAGGAATCAGGTTTGTAGATTTTGGAAACCTGGCGATGTAGGTTGGTTGCCTGTTGGTTTCTGTTTCTTCGGCAGACGTTTGTTTGACGATTTTTCTGACGTTTCACCAGAACAAGTGGGTGGCGTCCTAAAATCTTCACCTTCTCTTGTTGGTGGGGACTGAAGAGTGAAGCTTTGGCAATCCCAGCCACACGTGCTGGAAAAAACAAAAAACTAAAAAGTCGGCCGAAGAAACCGAGACGCCGGCCGGAGTGGCCGACCGGTTAAAGGCGCTACAGTCTGGAACCGCACGACCGCTACGGTCGCAGGTTCGAATCCTGCCTCGGGCATGGATGTGTGTGCTGCCCTTAGGTTAGTTAGGTTTAAGTAGTTCTAAGTTCTAGGGGACTTATGACCACAGCAGTTCAGTCCCATAGTGCTCAGAGCCATTTGAACCATTTGAAACCGAGACAGAACCCAACAGTAAATTTATCAACAAGTCGCCACGAAATTCTTAAAAATTCTGTATTGTGGAGTAGACTATCCTTTTTGAAATTCTGAAGGAAGTAAGGTTAAAATAGAGGGAGCGAAAGATTCACAACTTATACAGAAATTAGACTATACAGTTATAAGTGTCTGAGGGGATGAAAGGGAAGCAGCGTGGAGTATGGATTGAGACAGATTTGTTACCTATCCCAAATTTTATTCATTCTGAACACTGAACGAGCTGTAAAGGAAACCAAGGAGAAATCTTGTAAGCGAGTTAATTATCAGAGAACGGAAATCTAAAACTATAAGTTTACCTATGACATAGCAATGCTGTCACAGACTCTAAAGAGAAGCTGAACGGAATGGATATTGTCATGAGAAAAGGTACAAGATGAACACGAAGAAAAGCAATACAAGTGGAATGGAGTATATTCAATTTAAATTATTCGATGCTGAGAGAATTAGGTTAGGAAATGAGTCACTCATAATAATAATAATAATAATAATAATAATAATAATAATAATAATAATAATAATTTCGTGTGTCACAACGGCCAAGTGCAAATCTTTCAAATGGAAGCGGATTTGGTGACTTCTGTATCCCCTAACCTACCAGTCATCCAACCAGGGATGGGAAACATACCGCTTAACGTGGAATCCAAAACAAATGTTATTTCTGGATAAGCACCATATCGTTGACAGGTGAATAGGTGAATACGAGGGTGAAAGGCAGACTGAAAAATTAGTGGTCTGATCGGGATTCGATCACACGATCTGTCGCTTTCCGAGCACGCACTTTACCAGGCGCGACAATTTGTACTAACACTTGTCGAAGAGTACAAGATGATGGACGAAGTAGAGAGAATATAAAATGCAGACTGTTAGTAACAATAAAATAATGTTTGAATAAGAGGAATTTGTTAACATTAAAGACAAATTCCATTTTGTCTGGAGTGTAGGTTATTACGGAAGAGAAACGTGTACGAAACTAGTTGAAACAAGAGATGAATGGAAGCTTCTGGGACGTGGTACTACGGAAGAATGCTGCAGATTGGATGGGAACTACTGAACCAGACTGGGGAAAAAGCAATGTATGGTAAAACTTTAGTAAAAGACGGAGCAGTTGAAAGTACATGTCCTTAACCAAGAAGGAATTTACAGTTTC
Source organism: Schistocerca cancellata (assembly GCF_023864275.1). Lineage (NCBI taxonomy): Eukaryota > Metazoa > Arthropoda > Insecta > Orthoptera > Acrididae > Schistocerca > Schistocerca cancellata. The sequence continues at coordinate 1,187,531,911 of NC_064626.1, forward strand.
CTAATGGAGGGAAACGTTGGCGGTAAAAATTACAGAGCGGTACTTCGAATACAGTAAGTAGTTTTTGAGGTATATTTTTTTAGGTAAGTACAAATGAAGAGGCATGCACAGGATAGACTTCCATAGAAGGCTACCACAACAACAACGTGAATAACACCCCTAGACACAGTAGCAGACGCATATTAAAAATCCAACGTAACTAAGTTTTTTTATGCAGTTTACTGCAGAAGAACTCGCCTGCATTCGTGACATGTAATTCAGCAAATATATCACAGCTGTCAATGTTGCCCAACTAAGAAATTAATTGTGAAAATAAATTTTAGATTCACTTTGCAGCTTTATCAATCACCAGTAGTATCGGAAAAATGTCTAGGTCAGAACTCTTTTCCGGTCTCTCCTGTAAAATTACAGTAAAGTAAGTCGAGGAGGGCAAAGCTCTCCGGAACAGGCAGCCTCTCACCCCCCCCCCCCCCACCGTCGAAGGCCGAGAGGTGGACGAGTATACGGTGAGGCCACTTTCTCCAAGTTGCGGGAGGCAGAGCCAGGTCTGTTCGGGTCAGGAACTAATCAGCTCTTTCTTTTGGAGAAAGTGTAATGAATGGGGGCCTTGGCGGGGCTCCAGCGGGTCGTTCTCCTGCGCGGTCTTGTTCCAGGTCGGACAGGATAGGGGAGGGGTGGGGGTGGAGGAGGAGGTGTGGGCGTGGCTGCGGCCGGAACATCTGAGGGCGGCTACCGGCCACCACCGGAGACGCGTCGTCCGTCAGTGCATCACAATCCACTGACCAAATGTGACACTTCACCCGTGTAAATGACGTCCTACTGCTTCATAAAGACCTACTCTTCACAGTCTGTTGGTCTTCCTTTCATTTTTTTGCTCCGGCTGCCTTTTCAGTAGATCAAATAAAGACCTTGGACTAATTCTGTCCTTTGCTAGCCAGCGATATACCGTGGTTATAGGACCATAGCTGTTCATAAATAGTATAGACAGTGTTTCAAAGACTTTGTGACAATAGACCACCTCATTGAGAACAATATGTTTGCTGACACTTCCTAGTGATGTTACGCGTCTTCAACATTGGAGGAGTGAGAATGATAAAGAACATGTCAAACACAAGTAGTTAATTTCTCCAATTTTTTAATATACAGTGTGTGCACAATTATTTTGTGAAGGAAGTTACACATTATTGATAAAAAAATTATAGCTGGCTGTCTCGTACTAAGTGAAGAGAAAGTTTACTAGATTAGGAACATCAACTAGAAAGGGAGAAAAAACATTCGTGTGAACATGTGTCCGAAAATGAATCGGTGCCACAGTAGATGACGCTGATGAATAAAAGATCCTCTGACCATGTGTCACGTCTGTAGCCCACAGATGACGATTATACAGACTGATGTCAGTTCTGGTAAATGTTGCTTTGTCCGTAAAGAGGAATAATGACAGAAATACCATAATTGTGATGGTTTGGTGCAAAAACCACTGACAAAATCTTTCCTGTAGAGCGAAATCCGTTGCTGACAATCCTTGCACTCTTTGCAGGTGATGGGCATAGTAGCGGTTGTCATGCATGATACGCATAACCGTAACTGGCTTTCACTATGTTGTCAGGCCACTGCTCTGGAACTTTTATTACAGTCCGTCTCAATATCGTATAGAACCCGGTCCTCCATATATGGTGTATGCACTGTTCGCCGCCTGCCCGCACATTCGTCTGCCTAAAATGACCAACCATCGCACAAACGCCCAAAATGGGCTTGAAATGTTGTGAGATGCCTTTGGCGTTTGTGAGGGTACTTGTTTTGGTACAGCCACGATGCCTCTCGACTGATTCCGTCTGCTTGGCCGTACACAGATACCATCTCGGCTTGTTCACGACTTAAATACTAGGCCATTCCGCTGCCTACAGTACGCTGCATCAATCACACATCCCTCAACACACTAGGAACACGGTACATGGTCAAAGGATCTGTCGTTCGTCATCGCCGTCTACCTGTAACGCCGGAAATGCATATCCTCCTATTTAGATCTATTGTACTATAAATTTTTTCCTTATTTTGTCACCTGAAGATGTGACACTTCGGTGCCTTTATGTATTGTAATTGTTTTACAATTTGTATATATGTATATTTATGCATTTATGTCGATGTATAATTAGTTTGTTTTGTAAATATTATTTGTATTTTTTCGCTGGGTCTTGCCTAGGGAAAACTATGCTATCGAACGATTGCATCGATAGGTCGTGTGGAGAACAAAAGTGTTTAGGATCTTTAGTAGTGTTGGCTCTGCCGCATGGAGCGCGGGCAGTGGGAGTCTGGCTGGAGTAGGGCGGTGGAGCAGGTGCGTTGTGTGACGCTCCCGCGAGTTGCCGCGCTTTCGGGGTTTGGCAGCATGTAATTGCGCTCGACTTGCTATGATAGTTTCTGACACGGTGTCGCGGACGGGAAGCATTAGCTGGCGCACATCAAGAGCCCGTTTCGTCTGGTGACCATGTCGAGAAGTAGGCGTGCCAACATCCAGCTTCTGCAACAGCGACAGCCACCTCCTCGATCGACGACTTCAAACCTTCAATCAACCAACAAGGAAGACCGAAAGCACGTACAGTTTTAGAACTGTATGGCAGACCTCAGCTTTTAAAATTGTTGCATCACAAAATTACAGCAACTTAGCATGAACCTTTGTTGCTCATTGTCCCAATTGCATTACCAAGCAGGGTCCCTTCCTTTTCCGGAATGAACCCGAGTGTCGTTGAAATTCAAACTCCAGCATTAAAGTAATATCATTCCATTTCACTGCTTTAATTTCAAAGTTCAGTTAAAGTATTCATAGCTGGCTACAATATTTAGATTACACAAGCACAAATTAATGTGCGAGTTTTATTACCATATTTTAGCTTACCTGTGACTACAGCTCAGCTTGGTACGTACTAAATTTTACTATTGTTAATTGTTCAGAATCATTTAATTCAAGTTCAAAGTTAAATCTCTAATCTCTAAATTGCGTAGATTCAAGTAGCTTTTGAAATGATTGTTGAGGTAGCCCAAGACTAACATTATTTTATTGAATTTCGTAGTGCTTTAGAAACAAAGTTCACTATTAATTTCTGTCACTAAATTAACGTTCAATTTTCCGGTTATATTAATTCTTTTGCTAAATTAAGTCAGAGTGTAGCGAAATTTATTACTTCTGACAAACATTCAGTTTTCACACAACACGTGTCAACCTACAGTTGCCACGCTTTTTTAGTGCTAATTATATGTGAATTAATCTTTCATTTTCAGTTATTATAGTAGTTGTCCATAGGACTGGCGACCATAATTTTCCCCAAATCTCAAATGACTAATTAACGCCAATTAATTGTTAACGTAACGACCGCACATTTACTTTCTTTACTAATTTTGCCCTTTACTCAAAATTAATTTCTACCAATTTCATTTGCATTTTTTTCTTTCATTTAGATGTAACCCTTTCCTCCCTCTTTACCGACAGATTAACTTTGGTGTCGATTACTTTTCCCAAATTTCCATTAGGTACACACGGTTTAATTTTTCACTGTCATTAAGGTCGATAAGTGAGGGGGAGGTTACATACCGTCTCAACGATGCATTTCCAGACACGTGTTCATAGGACCCTTTCTCTCCAAATCTAGTCAGGAATCTGTCACTGCAGTTTGTTTGCTTTATTATTGTTCTCCACGTATACGAAACTAATGACATAACATCTTCCAATTTTTTTCACGCAAATTGGAATTGGTTTTAAGTATTTCCTTGATATCTGGAATGGATTAAGGTCCTGATGTGCTCATTCTTTTCTAGTGATATTATATTTCTGAATTCCTCGAAATGAGTGTATTGATACTTCACTCTTAAATGTGGTGGCATTCCTTCATCAAAACGAAAAGACGTCGTTTCCAAAAATCGGAACATAGATAAATCATCATGTTTTTCCTTCCTTGCAATATTTAGCTGTAAAGTTGTCAGATCTATAGAATTTACTTGTTTCACTTTGGCAATTGAAAATAGGTTCATTTAGCAGGAATCTTTAATGACTGTAATCCAGCCACCAGGGATGTACACCGAGGGGTTTCTGTTTTTAACATGCTTCTCAGTTCGAGCGAAATCTCATTCATAAGTCAATCAACTGGTTGAAAAAAAGGAACTAAAATTTTCCTGATTGGACTAGTGTTCTCTTTACTGCCAGAACTGCCCAGTTTTTACAACGGCCTCTGCAATTAGCGTGTTCTCTCTACTGCCACAACTACCCAGTTTTTACGATGACCTCTGCAATTGCCACTAATCGTGTGAATATCGGTTCCTGAGACTGTTCTGTTTCTAGGAATTTTATGAGGCAGCTTCCTATCTCATCAGATCCACGCTCTTCGTCATCTTCGCCCAGAACGACTCTTATGTCCCTTTTCAGACCCACAGTCATGAATACCTTGATTCTAAGTCCATAATTTCTTCCTGTAGAATGCAGTTCCGGTCATAAGTCGGAAGCTCTTAAAGTCTGTTGTACATCAAAAGCTATTGTGAGATGTTCTCCACGATTTTTACTTGCTAACTTGGAAAGCTGTGGATATTTTATCAAAAAAATGGTTCAAATGGCTCTGAGCACTATCGGACTTAACATCTATAGTCATCAGTCCCTTAGAATTTAGAACTACTTAAACCTAACTAATCTAAGGACATCGCACAACACCCAGTCATCACGAGGCAGAGAAAATCCCTGATCCCACCGGGAATCGGACCCGGGAGCCCGGGCGTGGGAAGCGAGAACGCTAACGCACGACCGGATATTTTGTCCTGCAAATCTTTAGCGTCATGTAGGTCCCCTTCAATTTTTAATCTTCAAATCATATCTTCACAGTTGTTCAATTGTGCATTTTCAATTTTAATTTGAAATTCATCACGTGCATGATATGTGTCCGAACAAGGCAACCAATATTAAAATAATATTTGAATATATCTGGAAATTTTGAACTTTCGCTTTTGGTAGGTTATGTTCCTCACAATATTTCGAATGAAGTTCATGATATAATGAAGATACTCACAAGTCATGATCGAGGTAAACTTTATTAGGGTTCTGGAATCAGGTGTAATGACTGATATTTATTTATGAAATTTTGAACTTTCTCATCCGCTTCTCGTGAAATATTTGTTCTTGGGTTCCCCTTTAATCCCGGAAACAAAAAAAAAAAAAAAAAAAAAAAAAATGTTCACTCTAAAATTAAACTCCAGGTCAGACAAATTTAATGAATTTTTGATTAAATATGTACTAAGAGAAAACAACAGCAAAAATGATCGTAATACAATATAATTGTGGATTTTCGTGGAAGGAACATTAATTTAATCCTTAGGAACCTCTTCTGCGCTATTCATTTCCGTAAGATCTTAAGGTGTTCGTTATTATTCTGAAGCCCAAGGACACTTAAAAATGCCTCCGTACATACGAAAATATTACAGACATACATAAGAGTACACATTCGCCGCAAAACTGTGGTTTTCCTTTACTTTGGGTACTTGAAAAAGTTATATGTGTTAATCAGTCAAAATACTAATTTTATCTATAAAAGCACATAACATAAATTCTAATTTCTGATTTTCATTAATCGTAATTACCTCCTTTATCTGAATATAACGAAGAAGGTAATTATTTTGACAATTGAAAAGAACTTTAGCACCAACAGTTTGTCCTGTTTTATCAGCCATGTACTCTCTGCCAAACTTTTTAAGAAGTTTATATTTCACCCTTTTCGAGATGTTCATATTTCTTCTTTTTTCTGCGTTTATGTGCTTTAGCAGGTGATATCCCTGGAGACCTTTTACATTCTTCAGCATTATAAGTCGAACAAAATACTGAGATTGAGAAAGACCAAAGCCCATTTAAAATGTATAACATACGTTAATATACTACACAAATAGCCTTATAATATTACATATAGTACAAATAATGCAGTAATTAATAGGAGAAATATAATGTGTTTATGATTCGCACAAGAGTGCGTGTAAACAATAGAATTATACAGTAACATTGTAGAATGATACAGACCTAAGCCTCAGTGTTCTTATAGTTCAAAAAATTAAGTTTTTACGACTTACCATGTCGCTTTCGGGTGAATATTCTTCAGAAGGATGGCAATTGCTTTCACTGAATAAACAATCTAGCCATTTCTTTCTTAAAATCTTCTTTTTCGGTTACGCTTGGAAGTACTCTCTTCTTTGCAAGTGCCATTTTACTGTGCCCTTGGGTTGTTTGGCTCATAAAAAAGACTAGTTCCTCAATGTCTGAGAACAATAAGTGGGGACTGGTCTGCATCCAGTGAGTGAAAGTTAACACATATCTGCAGTAGCTTCCGTGTAGAACAGTAGTCGAACTAAGACAAAAACATGTTTTGAGGAAAGTGTTGCTTTCTCACCCCTTCATTTGATTATGGCACCCTGCAGTGTTTGCATGCAATGAGTGTTGCCTATTAGCCAGTAATCTTCCCCACCTGAATGGCCAGAGGATGTTCTAACAAATCTTTCTCCTCCTAGGGTCACTTTTCTCGAGGTTTTGTTTCTGAAAATCGCTGTCAGTTTACTGGGACAGGTGGTATAGCGGGAAAAAAATGGTTCAGAAGTGGAATTAAAGTTCAGGGTGAAAAGTACAATGACAAGATTCGTTGATGAAATTGCTAGCCGGCCGCGGTGGTCTAGCGGTTCTGGCGCTGCAGTCCGGAACCGCGGGACTGCTACGGTCGCAGGTTCGAATCCTGCCTCGGGCATGGGTGTGTGTGATGTCCTTAGGTTGGTTAGGTTTAAGTAGTTCTAAGTTCTAGGGGACTTATGACCTAAGATGTTGAGTCCCATAGTGCTCAGAGCCATTTGAGCCATTTTTGAAATTGCTATCCTCAGTGAGAATGAAGAATTACTGAATCTGTTGAGTGGAATGATCATTCTAATGAGTACAGAATATAGACTGATAAAAGTAATGAGAATTAGCACAAATGAGAAAAGCGAGGAACTTAACATCAGAGTTGGTGATCGTGAAGTAGATGAGGTTAGGGACTTCTGCCTTGGAAGCAATATAAACAATGACGGACGCATGAAGGAATACATAAATAGCACACTAGCACTGGCAAAGGTGCATTCCTAGCAAGTCTACAAGTAGCAAACATAGGTCTTAACTTGAGGAAGAAAATTCTGAGAATGCACGTTTGGATTCTACGGAACTGAATTGTGGATTGTGGGAAAACCGAAAAAGAAGAAAACATTAGTCTTTGAGATATTGTGCTACAGAAAAATGTCGAAAACTTGGTGGACTGGTAAGCTAAGGAATGAGGATGTTCTCCATAGAATCGGCGAGGAAGGAATAAATGGAAAACGCTGACAAGAACAAGGGACGGGATGGTAGGACATCAGGGAATAACTTTAGTGGTAATAGAGGGAATTGTAGAGGGTAAAATCTTCAGACGGAAACAGAAATTGGAACACATCCACAGGAAATAATTGAGGAGTAGGATGCAAGAGCTACTCCGAGATGAAGACGTTAGCGCAGGACAGGAATTTGTGGCAGGCTGCATCAGAAAGGTGATATACACATTCAACACTTGGCTATCGCGTCCTGCTGGTTCGGAACCGGAGAAAAAAAAAGAAAAAAAAGAAAGAAAGAAAGAAAGAAAGAAAAAAGAAAAGAAAACGTCGCCTGGTGTGGCTGGGTAACGTTAGCGAAAATATTGTCTCAAACAAAAGTTGTTCCCTGTGAAGTGATCTGTCCGCTGGCTGTGTAAATGGTGACAAACGTTAGTACCTTCATTAGGCTCTTGTTGGTTCCATGCGGTAGATAATGGAATGATGAATGGCAGCTGTCTCTAAATATGAAAAAAGTACGTTCATGCGGATGAATGGGAAAAAACCCATAATGTTCGGATGCAACATTAGTATTGGCCTGCTTGACACAGTCACGTCGTCTAAATATCTGGGCCTAACGCTGCAAACCGATTTCAAATGGAAGGAGCCTGTGAAGACTGCGGTAGGGAAGGCAAGTGGGCGACTTCGGTTTATTGGGAGAATCGTAGGAAAGTGTGGTTCTTCTGTAAATGAGACAGCATACAGGACGCTAGTGCGTTTATTCTTGAGTACTGATCGAGTGTTTGGGATGCCCACTAGCTCGGATTAATGGAAAACATCGAATCAACTCAGAGGCGGGCTGCTAGATTTGTTACCGGCAGGTCTGACAACACACAGATTTTACGGAGGTACGTCGGTAACTTAACTGGGAGTCCCTGGAAGGAACACTATTGAGAAAAGTTAGGGAACCGGGGTTTAAAGCTGACTCCAGAGCGATCCTACTGCCACACATTTCGCGTAAGGACCACGAAGATACGAGAAATTATGTCTCATACAGACGCATGTAGACTGACGTCTCTCCCTCACTCTATCTTCCGAATATAGCACACTGGACTCGCATTCGTGAGGACGACGGTTCAATCCCGCGTCCGGCCATCCTGATTTAGGTTTTCCGTGATTTCCCTAGATCACTTCAGGCAAATGCCGGGATGGTTCCTTCTAAAGGGCACGGCCGATTTCCTTCCCCATCCTTCCCTAATCCGAGCTTGTGCTCCGTCTCTAATGACCTCGTTGTCGACGGGACGTTAAATACTAATCTCCTCCTCCTCCTCCGAATATGGCAGGAAAGGGAACGACTGGTAGTGGTACAGGGTACCCTCCGCCATGCACCGTACGGTGGCTTGAGAAGTGTATATGTAGAGGTAGATATCAGTTTTATTACTCGGCAAAGCGAAATGCTGAGTGGTGTTTACAGGAACTAACTTGGTCACGCTTCTAAGTACAACAGATTCAAGCTCACAGCAGTGCGCGTCGTGACCTTGTTCTGAGAACACGTGAAGCGATCGAGGAAAATGCCGCGACGATTTGCTGTAAATGTTGTTAAATATTTCGGCAGTGAGGAGGAATAGGAAATAATCCAGTTGGAAAAGGTAGCGAAATGTGCAAACAAAAGGTTAAAGTTTGAGGGGGGTAACTGTGTGTAAATGGCTTCGGGCAACTCAAATGGGAATCCCTGCAGGGAAGGCGGCGTTCTTTTCAAAGGAAGACTACTGATAAAATTTAGAGAACCGGCGTTTGAAGCTGACTGCAGAACTATTCTGTTGCGTTGAGCATACAATGCGGATAACTGCTAGGATAAGAAACGAGAAATTAGGCAGAAAGACAGTCGTTTTTTCCTCGTTCTGTTTGCGAGTGGAACAGGAAAGGAAACGAGTATTAGTAGTACGGGGTACCTTACGCCACACACCGTAAGGTGTACTGCGGAGTGTCGATGTAGATGTAAATGTAAATTGCGCTGGAGGGACATGAGGTTGGTATCAGGAAAAATATTTTACTCCCAAAAATAAGCAACAGTGTGCACATCATAAATATGCTATTGACTATACGGATAAAACGTTATTAGACTGAAATTTGTGCTATATCATTGATAAAACAATGGAATACCAACTTTAAGTGAACTTCGGAGGTAATGTCTCCCACAAATTTATTTCAAGGGTAGCGGAGGAATTCTGACAGGAGAACAGTGCGGTGGTGGGACTGAATGGTGATATGGTTAAAAGGCTATAATAGATTCGTCACCCTCGGAAAGCGGACGACAGGACTTAACCATTAAAGTAACGCTGAAAAGAGAAACCGTGTGGTAGCGTGTAATGCCTCGCTATCGAGGCTACATTTCTGCCACCATACATGCTCAGCTATGTCTCCCAGTCTCCCATGCGGACAATGTTCATTGTAACCTTAGACTTTTCAAAAATGATGTACAGTCCTATAATGAAGCATTGTCTGACGCTGTAATAATATTGTTAGATCCTGCTAAGATTGCAAATTTTGCAAATGTTGGCAGTATGCTTTAAACGTGCACAAAACGAGAAAACTTGTAAGTTTTTGCAGAAGACGGTGTTCAAAGTATATAGCTTGTATTCCTGCAGGTGCAGAGAAAAGTGTCCGAAACTTAGTATCCTATAGCTATAATATCAATGTCACAGCTCGAATTGTTCAGCTCACAAATACCTGAGAGTAACATTTGGAAAGATATGAATCAGAATTATCACATATGCTAAGACATAAACAAAGTGAGTGGCAGACTTCGGTTTAATGGTAGAACACTAGGGAAATGTAATGAGCCTAAAAAAAAGATAGTACTTACAAATCACTCGTGTGACCCATCCTAGAGTGATGACAGATCATTTGCAAACACTAGGTCACTGCCTCACACCTGCAGACACGTAACACAAACTTATGTAATACTGAATATATATTTAGATTGCACACAACGTCTACATCTACATCCAGATCTACATCTACATCTCTACTCTGTCAATCACTGCGAAGTGTGTGACAGAGGGTATATCTGGCAGCACCAGTTATTAGGGTTTTCTCCCATTCCCGGAATATAACGAGCTTATAACTCCAGCATCGGTCAGCCAATAATCCACTAGTGTATCAATATACCGGGTGATCAAAAAGTCAGTATAAATTTGAAAACTTAATAAACCACGGAATAATGTAGATAGAGAGGTAAAAATTGACACACATGCTTGGAATGAAATGGAGTTTTATTACAACAACAACCAAAAAAGTTTACAAAATGTCCGACAGATGGCGCTCGACAGCAAAATGCCAGTGACTGCGCATGACAATCGTGTATAAAAGGAGCTGTAATGAGAGAGAGAATCAGATGCGCCAGCAACCGCAGCATGTTGGCGTTACCTGAAAAGGCTCTTTTAGTGAAGCTGTATTATCAGAATGGGGAATGTGGTAGTTCAGCGTTACGATCCTATCGCCATTGGAAGGGGATTCGAACGGGTAAAGGTCCTTTGACAAATGCAGCTGTGGCGAGAATGATTTCGAAGTTCAAAGCCACGGTTTGTGTAGATGATAGACCCCGTAGTGGCACACCGAGCATAAGACGTAATGCTGCTGAGACAGTTCAGGAACAAATAGAGACTGTAGCGGGTTCGTCTAAGCACGGGAATGTCAGCGCTCGTGCAGTCGCACGTCGCACCGGCATTCCATACACTACGGTTTGCTTGGCACTTAAGCGTACCCTCCGATGCTATCCGTACAAAATACATCGGCATCATGAACTGTTACCTGGCGACTTAGTGAAGCGGAGGGCATTAGCGGTGTGGGCGTTTCAAAATATGACGGAAGATGACGATTGAATGAGTAACGTGTTGTGGACCGACGAAGCTCATTTCACGCTCCGAGGGTCTGTCAACGCCCACATCTGCAGAATTTGGGCTACCGAAAATCTAGAACTGTCGTGGAAACTCCATTGCACGACGAGAAAGTCACGGTATGGGTTGCATTTACCACATCTACCGTTATCGGGCCTTTTTTCTTCGAGGAAATGCGTGATTCTGGATTTGTAACTGCTACCGTGACGGGTGAGAGGCACGCCGATATGTTATAGTATCGTATCATCCCCAGCCTGGCTGATAAACACCTGCTGGAACGTACGATGTTTATGCAGGATGGTGCTCCACCCCATATTGCTATACGCGTGAAAGATCTCTTGCGCGCGTCGTTAAATGATGATTGTGTGCTCAGCCGTCACTTTCGTCATGTTTGGCCTCCCAGGTCCCCAGAGCTCAGTCCGTGCGATTATTGGCTTTGGGGTTACCTGAATTCGCAAGTGTATCGTGATCGACTGACATCTCTAGGCATGCTGAAAGACAACATCCGACACCAATGCCTTACCATAACTCCGGACATGCTTTACAGTGCTGTTCACAACATTATTCTTCGACTACAGCTATTGTTGAGGAATAATGGTGGACATATTGAGCATTTCCTGTAAAGAACATCATCTTTGCTTTGTCTTACTTTGTTAAGCTAATTATTGCTATACTGATCAGTTGAAGCGCCATCTGTCGGAGATTTTTTGAACTTTTGTATTTTTTTGGTTCTAATAAAACCCCGTGTGTGTCAATTTGTACCTCTCTATCTACATTATTCCGTGATTTATTCAGTTTTCAAATTTATACTGACTTTTTGATCACCCGGTATAAAGAACTGTGTAACAGATAACATTAGCTGAAGCATTTCCAGAATGTACTCAAGTCTGTTGATAGCTTGCGGTATGTTGACTTGAACGAAACGCTTTCGGGTGACTTTCTCACCTTCTCCAAGTTGTGAAGACCCACGCACTTTATTCGCAATGCATCGCATGTGATGTTTAGCCACGTTTCCCAACTATCGGAAACGGTTTACTGGCGTACCAGCACGTACAGGAAACCACTAACCACGCACGTTTTCAAGCATACAGGGCGCTCACAAGGTTATGTTGAACGAATTAGATTAAAAAACGAGAACTAGATTAGAAAACGAGACTAAGAGCAGTATACGAGTTTTGCTATTGGGTATCAAAATAGATGCTGAAGGCAGAAATATTCAGGATATCAAATACAGACTAGGAATAAAATGAGGAGTACTCCAATATCATAAATTTACGATTTAAGAAGGCGTTTTACTCTCGAATGAAGCGTAACATGGAAGCGAAAAATGGAAGATGAAAAGCACTGAAAAGAAAAGAGTAAATGGTTTTCAAATCTGGTGCTACAGTAAGGCTCTTAGGAATAGTTGAGCAACTTAGAAAACGAATGAAGAAGTACTGAAGCGAAATTGCGAATAAAGATATGTGCGCATTAATCGATCAAAAAAAGGGATAGTTTGATTGGACACATCTTGAGGAATCGAGGAACTATTTATAAGGTGATGGCCGAAAATGTGTGACAGAGATATTGAAGGGAAAGAAATGCTTGACTACTGTACAAAAGCGGATGTGAATAATCGTCTTCCTATGTGGGTGCACAACCCCGACGTAATTTCTGAATGTTAAAATCACTTTAACGTGTACTTAGGCCGGCAGATTTTCTAATATGCAGACTATGCTGGAGAACCAAGAAATGCTTCGTAATTGCTAAAGACATGTGAGCATTCTTTATAGTCTTCATCGCCTTCTCCCCGTCATTCTGTCCACCTCCTCCTCTACTTTGTCTACCTCCTCCTCTTCTCCCTGTCTTTATCCATCTACTCCTCCTCCTCCCCCCTCTTCTCACTGTCCATCTCCTCCTCCCCTTTCCAATCTCTTTCCACTCCTCTTCACTCCTTCCTTTGTCCACTTTCTAACCGCTCAATGTCAATCAAGACGATCACGAGGACACACCTCGATCGACGTTAGCACTCGTGGTGTCACTCGCCTTCATACATGGCAGTGGACGTTTGAAAATTCGTGACGCTAGCTCAATGGTCGTCAATTGATTTAAATGTTATTCCCGGCTGACTCTTAATTCAATTCCTGCCAAGGGGGTGAGGAGAAAGAACCCATTCTGGTGATACCAGCATTATGCGTATTTAGATGTTCGATTAATCTGAATGGTTTGCAATGTTCCAGCGATTCTATTCGAACTCCATGCTGATGTACCGACAAGGACCATTTTCGCAGATAAACATGCAAGTACGTAATGGATGTTCAGTTTCTCAATATAGTTCGTCGCACTCACGCATTATACATCCGCTGTAAGAACAATTTCATGCATTTACATTTCTGGTGTAACACAATATTGGTTGGCTAAATATTATGACCATACGTTTAATAGAACTTCCACAGATATTGTTTATCATGTAGTCAAGACTACGTAATGAAGCCAAAATCGTGGATAAAATTGAAATTTAATTTGTTTATTAACACTTTTCTTCTCACTAACTAAATATGAAATATGAGGTGATGATCCTATCCTTCTTTTCAGTATTAAAATGGTCGATATGGTGTTTTGAATAACGCGTGTCATACACTCCTGGAAATGGAAAAAAGAACACATTGACACCGGTGTGTCAGACCCAACATACTTGCTCCGGACACTGCGAGAGGGCTGTACAAGCAATGATCACACGCACGGCACAGCGGACACACCAGGAACCGCGGTGTTGGCCGTCGAATGGCGCTAGCTGCGCAGCATTTGTGCACCGCCGCCGTCAGTGTCAGCCAGTTTGCCGTGGCATACGGAGCTCCATCGCAGTCTTTAACACTGGTAGCATGCCGCGACAGCGTGGACGTGAACCGTATGTGCAGTTGACGGACTTTGAGCGAGGGCGTATAGTGGGCATGCGGGAGGCCGGGTGGACGTACCGCCGAATTGCTCAACACGTGGGGCGTGAGGTCTCCACAGTACACGATGTTGCCGCCAGTGGTCGGCGGAAGGTGCACGTGCCCGTCGACCTGGGACCGGACCGTAGCGACACACGGATGCACGCCAAGACCGTAGGATCCTACGCAGTGCCGTAGGGGACCGCACCGCCACTTCCCAGCAAATTAGGGACACTGTTGCTCCTGGGGTATCGGCGAGGACCATTCGCAACCGTCTCCATGAAGTTGGGCTACGGTCCCGCACACCGTTAGGCCGTCTTCCGCTCACGCCCCAACATCGTGCAGCCCGCCTCCAGTGGTGTCGCGACAGGCGTGAATGGAGGGACGAATGGAGACGTGTCGTCTTCAGCGATGAGAGTCGCTTCTGCCTTGGTGCCAATGATGGTCGTATGCGTGTTTGGCGCCGTGCAGGTGAGCGCCACAATCAGGACTGCATTCGACCGAGGCACACAGGGCCAACACCCGGCATCATGGTGTGGGGAGCGATCTCCTACACTGGCCGTACACCACTGGTGATCGTCGAGGGGACACTGAATAGTGCACGGTACATCCAAACCGTCATCGAACCCATCGTTCTACCATTCCTAGACCGGCAAGGGAACTTGCTGTTCCAACAGGACAATGCACGTCCGCATGTATCCCGTGCCATCCAACGTGCTCTAGAAGGTGTAAGTCAACTACCCTGGCCAGCAGGATCTCCGGATCTGTCCCCCATTGAGCATGTTTGGGACTGGATGAAGCGTCGTCTCACGCGGTCTGCACGTCCAGCACGAACGCTGGTCCAACTGAGGCGCCAGGTGGAAATGGCATGGCAAGCCGTTCCACAGGACTACATCCAGCATCTCTACGATCGTCTCCATGGGAGAATAGCAGCCTGCATTGCTGCGAAAGGTGGATATACACTGTACTAGTGCCGACATTGTGCATGCTCTGTTGCCTGTGTCTATGTGCCTGTGGTTCTGTCAGTGTGATCATGTGATGTATCTGACCCCAGGAATGTGTCAATTAAGTTTCCCCTTCCTGGGACAATGAATTCACGGTGTTCTTATTTCAATTTCCAGGAGTGTATTTCGAAAATTCAAGGCAAAATTTTCGATCTAGAGAGTAAAATTAAAGATAGACCTGGTGTTGTCTGTAATGGCACACCACTTACGAAGCTGTTAGAAGGTGAGGAACGCTTCGATCCCGCCAAGAAACATAACGGATGGCATCCGTTATATTTCATCAAAAATTGCGAGAGAATGTTTCCTGAACACTTGTCTGATCAGGAAAAGATAAACGTAGTAATTAGAGCCTTAGCAGGTGACGCTAAGAGATGGGGAATTAATTTGAATACCGAACGAATGACGTTCGAAGAATTTAAGCATAGGTTTACTGAAGAATATTGGTCCAAACAAACACAGGATCATTTGTGGCGTGAGTTTATCATGGCCAAACTTCATGATAACAGGGGCAGGAATTCTTTGAAAGATTTCTGCGAGTATTGGTACCGGAAGTTGACGCAATTAAGAGGGAGAAGATCCGATTCAGAAATAATATGGGAGCTATATAAAAAGCTTCCAGAAGATTCAAAGAGATACGTGGGAAGCAATCATCGCAGCTTCCAAGCGTTTCTCGAAAGAGTCGAAGACGAAGACCACTGGCGCGAAAGTCATGCCAATTATCAGATCGTAATAATGACGAGAGAAATGACGGTGAAGGGTTTGGCGTCAATATGATACAGAGAGGAAGAGGTAGAGGAAGAGGAAGAGGAAGTTATTAGGTCGCGGTAGAGGGTACACCGCACAAAATAATAACGACGCGGGAAACTGATTTCCGCGAACGTTGCGGGCCAAACGGAAGCGGACAGTATATACCGGCCCCGATTTAAGAAAAGTTACCGGACCGACAGTAAAGTTATGAGACAGGTTAGAGACAGGTGTAGAACGACGCAACGTGTGGTTGCAAAACAAGCGTCAGGTTCAAGTGTGGATGAGTCATCTTCGCAGCGCAGAGCGCTACATGTTAACAGGCGAGTGGAGTATCAGAGGGCAACGGCCCAGCCTAGCAGAACAGCTGTTCAGAGAGAAGCCGCTAGCAATACGGCAGCATTAGATACTAACATTGCCATAAGAACTGGTGAATACATTACGAGTGGTAATTCCGTGGCGAAGGAAATAATAGATGAAACTGTGGATACACAGAGAGGTGCGGTTAGCAGGGTTAGCAATGCAGTAAATGGCGAGAACGAACTAGCAGGAGTAACTGATTGGTGTGTGCAGATCGACGATCTGTACAAAGGCCTCAAGCAATGTGAGTGGGAGGATTTTAAGAAGGAGTATGAGGCAAGGAAGTTAATTCGTGAAAAACGAGATAATAGGGACGTCGATAAGGTGACATGGCCCAAGTTTAAAAAGGAGAGAGTAAATAGCGCTGTGCAAAGTACGCGTGCTGCCGATAGGACGAAGGTTAAAGATAGGAAGGAATTGGAGGATGAAATCCTAAGCATTGACGAAGAAGTAACTTCTGTTAACGATCCGCCAACAGCACAAGCTGCTACCGAATGGCACCGTAAGGAACAGGCAGGTAATTACCTAAAAGTAATTGAAGTCCACGAGGATTACAATAAATATGAAGTAACAATGGATGTGAGTAAAGCTGATAATGAGGCCGGTTTGCCTAAAGAGGATATTGAATTAAAATTAAAACCTGACGAAAATGCAGAGGAAGAACTTAGTGCCTGTCTCAGAAAAGCTTTTATGTTAGAACCTGAAATCGATCCAGAATGGTCGGATTCTGACGATATTTCAGATGACGAATATTTCGGTACTAGTGAAAATAATGGGAATACAGTTAATTGCGATATTGTATATATTGATGATGAAGTTTCAAAACAAAATCCAGATGTTGAGACTGAACAAAGAAAGAAGGAACCACCGGACGACTCAGTGTTTATTTTGCATCGAGTTCAAGTAAGTAAAGACTTTGAACTCCAGAAACCTAGAAAGCCACCAGATGTAAAGGGTTCACAGGTCAGTAACGTATCTTGGACAATGTCACAACCGACCAAGGTGCGTTGCGGAAAAAACAGGAAGGGGCATGATTTAGAGCCTGGGGCAGATTTATATTGGAATTTGAGAATGTCATGAACACCTTACATCATGAATCTACTGGGTTCCCACCGGAAGAAATTTTGTTAGGCAGCAGAAGTAAAAGTTTAATTGAGGAAAACCTAGAGTTTCCACCTTGTACAAGCTTGGGGTTGAGTCAAAAGAAAGAATTAGTCAGAAAAAGGGCAAAGCAAAAAGCTGAATCTAGATCTAAAAGACATGATAAAAATCTGAATGTTTCAAAATTTAAAATTGGGGATTATGTTCTTTTAAAAACCAACGAAAAATCTAGTGAACTGAACCATGAAATATCCAAATTTAAATATATTTATAATGGACTGTATATAATACAGAACATTCCACACGATAATGCTTACTACCTGATCTACCCCAAATCCAAAAGACCTTTAGGTGTAAGAAACGTTGTGGACCTGAAACTGTATGTTCCTAGAAGTGAGTGACCTAAATACAATCAGAAAGCAATTTGCAGTAAATGTGCTGTATATTATGCTGAAACTATTTTATTCCAAATGTAACAAATCTTTGTAAATATATGTGTACCAATATCAGTGTGCTAATGTACTTATGTGAATTTCTGATTACCAAATGTACTGTAAATGTAAAGATGTATGGAGAAAAGGGTTGCAAAGAAATAGCGAATGCTGCAAGCCAGATAAAAGGTGAGACTACCGAAAACCAAAGTGGGCAGTATATGAGTCTTAATATGAAGGACTGCCAAACACCAAAGAGGGCAGATAAATAGTCAAAGGAGAATTGTAAGTGTGGTACAGGAGATGTGATAATATGATGTGTGTTTATTAGTAAATAAGGAAATGGACTGCCATTCAATGCAAGCAGCAACAAATTGTTTTATAGTGTATATAGATATCTGTATTTGCTTTTGTAAATGAGTGTTTATGTTCCAAATTTTTTGGTTTTATTTGTCTGAGAAATTTAACAATGATGAGTATCTTGCTACTTCAATAATGTTGTGGTAGGAGGCTGGACTGTGCCAAAGGCCCTTAAGCAAACGATAGGTAAATGTTCGTGATATGTTAAAAATTTATAGACTTATGTAAAGTGAGTGAAAGGAAGTCTGTGGTATAAATTTTTTTTTGATGGGACAATCACACAAAGATTCAGAACCACTGTATAAATATAAAATTCAGTGTTCCCATCAAATTTGAACTTAGTGAAATTTACTGGAAACAGGGGCATGTGTAATAACAACAACGCTATACTATTGTACTTATAATAAATTTTTTCTTCTGAATTTCGATAAATTAGTATAATCGATGTTCTGATTTCATTTCTTTTTTTGTTTCATGCTATTATGTTAAAGAAACTGTAAACAATTTTCGATGTGAATTTTAATGTTTATGTCAAATTTCAAGTAGTGTTGTAATCGAAGGGAAGTGGAACTATTGTTGAAACTATTGTAAGAGGTGAAAGTTGTAATTGTATGCCTGGTCCATACGTAGGCAATGTATTAGGATATGTAGAATGCAAAACATTTGGTGAATACCCTGTCTGTAGGGGAGCAGGAAAAGGTGGAGGCAGGCGAGCGCGGGAAAATGCACACGGGCGCGGTGCGGCATAACGGGCTCAGCAGTAGTAGTCGGAGTTGGGCATCGGTCTGAGAAACACGTTCTGGTATCGAGGAGGCTCTCCTGGAAAACGTGCTTTAGTTGAGCCTCGGATGTGCCGTTTCCGACGCCTATATAGCATGGCAATATTCCATAGGCACTAAATGGAAAGTACTGCAACGCTATGAAGAAGTAAA